>NC_140581.1:370080123-371403873 GCF_964204655.1 Triturus cristatus | reverse complement strand
TACCCAAATGTACGTCTATGCTAACATTCCTAAGCACCTTCCAGGTATAAATCTACCTTCCCTTACCATGGCAAACCATGGCACAGCTGCACAGCTCGATACGGCTCGCCACGGCAAGTTCGGAAGAATTTGAGTCCCCGCCTGACGCACTGACCAGACGCTGTCATCCCTGCTAGCAGAGAATCCAGCTTCCAGTGTTCTGACTCCCTTCGCGGGGTGTTAGAGTTTGAGACCCGGAAAGAGACTCCCAGCTCTCTAATTCTAAGGTATGGAGCTGACTAGAACCTAGAAGGACTCTTGGCATATGCAAAACTATAGCTTACCATACTATAGAATACTGCACCTACTTCTTACCTTGTACTACCCTTAGGTTAGGTACACTGGGGTAGAACTATTTAGAAGCATCAAACGAGTATCCACTTTTTAGCCTATGTTATTTATGTATGTGTATATGAATATATGTCATAGCTAGAAGACAATGCAGTTGCAGTATTATTTCTTCTTACTGCTTACACTGTACGTATTATATCTCGCATACTGTCTTAGTTTTTAGATATGTTTAGAATGTTTAAGATTTAGTAATGTAGTTCATACGAAACTGGAGTGGGTGCTGTGTGCAGATTTAGATTCTGTATATAGGTTTCCCAATTTATGCCCTTATATAGGTACAATTTACATTGCCCTTATTTGGACATAGAAATCCGGCCCTTATTTAGACATTGTCCATACAAACCAAATACAGGCATGGCCACCTACATCCGTCCATCCACGTCACAACAAATTCTTGGAAAACCAGGCCCTTAAGACTTTAGGAATTTCCCTCAGCTTGAATATTGATTTCTCCAAGAACTCATTAAGTATGCATGAACATCTATTCCTTGGGGCTTCATTCATGACGTTCCACTGCCCGACTTTTACGTCAATACTGGCATTCCTAGACAACTTCAAGGTATAAATATACCAGCACTTGCCCTGGCAAATTGGAGTTCCCGGAGGATTCGATCCAACCCAGACTATGCGGTTCGCCACGGCAAGTTCGGAAGGAGATCAAGTTCCAGCCTGATGCACTGACCTGACACTGCCATCCTCCCCGCAGAGAATCCAGCTCCAGTGCTCTCTGACTTCCCTTGTGAGGGGTTAGACTATCAAGTCCAGAAAAGAGATTCCAACCTCTCTCATTCTAAGGTATGGAGCTGACTAGAACTTAGAGAAACGTTTGGCAACTCTTGGCTAAACTAAAATATAGCTAGCTATACTTTAGACATGTCACCTACTTCAAACCTCGTACTGCACTTAGGTTAGGTACACTGGGGTAGAACAATTTATAAGTATCAGATGAGTATTACATTTTAGCTTATGTTATTTATGTATGTATTTTGATTAATATATGTCATAGCTACAAAGCATGCTATTGCAGACTTATTTTATCTTACTGCTAACTTCGTACATATTGTACTTCACAGTCTGTCTTACGATTGTAGCAATTCATATCTCTTGCATGAGAAATAAGACTGTTCGATAAACCCTTTCATTGAAACGCCAGTCTCTCTATTTCTGTGCTACTCTGTAGAAACGAAGCATGCACGATTGACTGAGTGAAACTGTTATCTATTGTTTCCACGATTCTGAGACATGTTCCGATTCTAAGGGAAACAAAGTTGTCATGTTTATGCGGTTGCCAGAAACTTCTCCCTTCTTGTTTATTCAAGGAGTTTCTAGTGGCCTCTGAGTTAGCTGGCACACAAAGTAATTAAGTTTAATGTACTCGATAGAGGCAGACTGACCTCAGTCCTATGCCACAACTATTATCCAATGCGCAGAGCCTATAAGGGAAATAGGAACTACACTACATGGCGCCCAACGTTGTTTGGTGAGGCACTAAGTTAACGCTAGATACTGAAGTAACTCAGTCGTGCTTTTCTCAGAGATCCCTACTCACATACTCCATAAGACGTCTGGAGTGGGTAGGGTTAATATCCGCCATAGCTGAGTAGGACGAAAATCCTATGTATTAGCTGTTTGGTTTGTTCAACGTTGAAGGATACAGTGTTCCAAAATATTGTGCACCTTATCTTTGTTTCCTTGAAACTTGTTCTACATTTTTCAAAAACAGTGTCCCAAAACGGGGATAATAATACAGTGACCGGTGAGGCTACGACTGACCAAGTTGCAACAGCTTTTAATCTTACAGGCTTAAATGAAACCGATGAGGGTGTTATAAACATCCATCCAAATTTAAGGAGAGCCATCACTCTAAAACTCATAAAACACAGCCTAACACCAAGAGGTGGTAGAGCAGTTTTCGTGATAGAGGCACATGAATCTTTTCAGACAGAAATTCTATTCATGGATAGTATTCCCAGAATCAAATCCAGTAACAAAAAAGTTTCACTTCTATAAAGAAGATGAACCACCTGAGGAATATATTCCCTTCGAGGATGTTGAAATTTCACTAACATACCAGGAACATAATCTCTGGTTTCAAGGCGCCCTAAAACATTACAATCACATTACCAGGCTCGGTCCATTAGGTAGACCAGGAGCAATATGAACGATTTTAGCCGGCTACACACCTCATCCTGACATCGAAGAGATGACAGACGATGAATTACTCACTCAACTTAAAGAGTTAATAAAAATGTATTAGTCCAATATGTCATGCGGACTTTCACAGTCCAACCACTATTAACCATTCCAACTCAAACCCCTCACCAGGGGAATACACAAAAAATTACTCCACAGACTTATGGGTAAAATGCCCACAAAACGTGAACAAATTCCATTCTGGATAGCTAAAACAATTACTCAAATCGAAGCAGTATTTCCTAATACTAGCCCTTCTGAGAAACACAGCATCCTAACAATCTGTTTACCAATGGGGATCACACCACATCTGGAGGACTGCACCACTTTGGGCACAGTCTTTGCTGCCGTCTATACTAAAACACATGGTGTTCCATCTATTGCGGTAATACCCGATGTCCTGAAACAAATTAAAAATTAATATAGGGCAGAGCCTGCTCTGAATTTAGGTATGAAATTACTAAAAAACTTCGACCAGGTCTCAACAATCATATTATCCAATATTAAAGGGAGGCAGCATCAGTGGCGATCCGCCAACGCTAAAGGGAATTTGATGTAACAGAACATCAACAAGAACTACCCAGAATAATAGAAAAATCCTATGAAGAATTTGGCAGAGTTAGTTTGGGTGGGAAACCAGTTAAACCACAACTGTCTGAAGGTCCTGAGAAGGACTCTATTAAACACAATCCAGCATAAAACACTTTGGGAACAAGTAGTTCAGTTGCGATTCGGACTACAAAACACTCACTTGATACACATGCTGAGTCATCAACGGAATGGCGTTCACGTTGCAGGGAATTCATTGGCTGACGAAGCCGCAAAGGGGGCTATGCAAACGGCTTCCGTAGCTGCGATCACTCATTCAGAACAGACAGTGAGATATTATTGGCTGTCAATGCTTCAAGCAAAGGCAGTGGTGCAGCGTTACCTAAAAAATTTCCAGTCGAATATAATTGATACGAACAACATTCCGTTTGCTCGAATCCCTGGAGTTGGGGATAGGGTAATTCCAAACATGGAACATAGAGCAGCTTTGATTTATGAAGCACATCTGGGAGAGGGTCTGTCGCATCAGGGGATCTCTAAAACCATATTAACATTAAAAGAGATGTACTGGTGGCCTGGAATGAATACACTGATTCACATCTTCATCAATAACTGCATAGACTGCAATAGAGATCACAGTGCAGAACGCCACCAGACACCAGGCTGCAAAGTAGCCTGCCCAGTATAGACACCATTGTTAGACAGCATTAGACTATCTACGCGCAGGCGTCCGTTTGGACAAATGCAATCACAAAAACACTAAATCAAGGTTCCTATGGATATGGCATCAGCGCTCGGCTGATGCTCGAACTGTTATAAAAGATTTGCGAGTCTTTATCGGCACATACGCAATTGGCACACTACATTCTGACCAGGGCCCTGCGTTTAGCTCTCGAGCTTACAAAGAAGCCATAGCCAGTTTGGGCGTTGCATTGCGGTACTCCTCTCCGTTTCATCCTGAGGGAAATTCTGTTGTGGTAAGGAAAAACCGGGATATAAAGCTGTCTATAACAGCTAGGGTATTAGGTTTGGGTGATGGGTGGGTCATACATCTTTATGGGGTCCAATGCTCATTAAACAATTTGACAAGAAGTTCTCTGGGGGGGTCACTCCATATGAGGTTCTATTTGGGACAAGAATGTGGGTTCCTGATCTGGAATGTAAAGGCACAGTGGTGGAAAATAAACCATTTGATATCAAAGATCATTTGGCTGTTTTACAGGACTTAAATCAACTGAGATCAAAACAAAGCAACGTGTTCCTGAAGCCAACCACCACTGGGGAAATTCCAGCCGTCCCAGTAAGGCCTGTCTGGATCCCAAAGCTTGGGGATCTAGTCAGAGAGAAGATCGTGGACAAAAATGAATTTGGGCCTTTTTACTGACAACCAGTACCTGTCCTAGCCATCCATGGAACAAGAACAGTACTTGTTGGAAAAAAGGAGAACAGATTTGTGTCAGTCGACCTCATCAAACCATACTATGTGGCCAATACTAAGCAGTAGGCCATGTGGACTCTGACCAAGTAGCAGACGCACTCCTCTAGCTACCATTCAAGAGGTTCAAACTGAAAGACTCATCACCATCGAGGAGACAGCAGTAAGATATGAAGGACTAAGCAACAATGCTATGAAACTCATTCCTCTTGAAACCCAAATAACAGTTCGTCCTGATACACCTGTCTACACCAATGTAACACATGATCAACTGGTGCCAGCGATTTCAACGAATCCTGATGCAATTTCAACCATTGACAGAACTGCCTCTGGCTATTTCATTAACTTTGATATGTTTTCTGAGGATCCAAGCGAGCTGGAAGCAATGCCAGCAAAAAGAACTTTCAAAAAACCAGCACAAGACTTTTTTCATCTCCTGGAAAAGACGTATCTGGTTTCACCATGGATTGAACTATGGATTATTTCTGGAATATTTTTCCTTCTGCTTTGGCTAGCTTTAGTAATGACTCTGAGCATGCTGATAAATGGAAGATATATTCACTTGGACACAGAAAGTAAAAATGTGAACTTGCTTTTGAAACCATACAAATCATCCCATTGTGAAGCAAGAGACTTGTCAGCAGTGAACATCACAGCTGTTCCTATACAAGATGGTATAGTTTGGGACAAAACGGATTATGATATATTCGGCCCGTCTGAACTTTTGAAGATTCCACACTTATTTAAGATTTCATTAAGTGACTTTATTACCTCCAGTACCTATTCTGATGATTGGGACATTGAGACTTTTAATAACATGATGTCTGATCTAGAAAGGTCTGCTGCATTCTCTAACCATGAATACTTAGAGAGTTCAACAGACTATGAACAGCTTTATTGTTACAACCACTATGGTCATCATTTCTTGCATATATCTGCAACACCTAGCAATGTATTTATATATAACCAATGGGAACATTGCCCTACACCACCAAGAGGTAGCTCAAAAACGATTGCAATGAAGTTTCCATATTTTTCAGGGTACAATACATCCAATCCGGAAACGTTTTACTTTAAGAATGTAAACAAAACAGGACTGAAAAATATGTTAACCAATACAAAACAGATTTATTCTGCAGCCTTTATTGCCCAACTGTCTAGACAGGGTTTCGACTTTTGGAAAGACACTATTGACACAAAATCTGTCTGGGGTACAAAAGATTGGCAAGTGCAGGGGATGGAAGCTTTGTTTAGAGCCTGCATCATCCCACAGCAAATAATGTTTTTGAATGACACTGTCCAACAAACTTTTTGCCTTGGGTTAGCCAAGATCAAAGACATGAACACACTGTCCATACCTACACCTGCAAGTAACAGCACTACACAGGGGGAGGTCGACGTACATACAATTTTACAAAACAACAGCTCAGATCCTGAATGGGAAAAATGGTTGCTCTGGCCCACAGACACAAACATCTGTCAAGAAAGATTCCTGAACAGAATACAGGGTTTTAAAATCAATAGGCCAGACCCACGTTATGATCAAACACAGCATCCAGGGGTAGTGACAACATACAGTGTAGGAAAATTATGCCTTGATTGGCTACAGAAATCTACACTAGAGGAAGTGAAACAACATTTATCTTTACTTAAAGAAGGCGCAAACCTTAACGATTTCTTCCTAGGTCCAAGAAAACCGCGTCACAAACATTTCATATTTGCCGGCATCAATGCTGCTTATAATGAAATATGGAAGGTTACCCAAGCAGAGGCCGCAGAAAGAATACGAGAAATTGATCGTATTAATTTAGAGAAATCTCTCGCTGTGGTCGACAATGAGTTAACGACTCTGTCATCCAGAATATATTCACTGGGCAACATTGTATCCTCTGCTATAGACATTGTGGAACAAGATTTGGTCCTGCTGCGACAAGGCCAGTCTCAATTACGTTCTATTCTGATATTAGGCTGGACGCTACAAAACATGCGTGAAGGCTATGTGCCTTGGCGTTTCATCAACACGTCGTCTCTGTTTTCAGAATACAATCTCACTGATAATCAGATCGAACTGCCACAAAGGGGAGCAAAGTATACAGTGCTGAGCATTGATAAACTGGAAAAATTGCCATTTACAGTAGCAGAAAAACCAGCTACAGAATGGCTCATTCATGGCAAAATAACTCTGCCTGTTACAACTTTCCATTTTTAGTATTGCCTCAAACAAATGCAAGCAGGCAAATATGAAAGGTTGGGTAAAGAATACATCAAGACATCCTGGGATTTACCTTACACACACAGATGTTGGAGTGGGGGGCGTGAAGTGTTTCTTAGCAGTACACACTGTAAAAGTGCACTGAGCGGTTCACTCATATGTCGGGATATTAGTTTACACGGGGCCTGTAGCGGTTCTGCTGCAAATTTATCCTGTCACCTGCAAGATTCACCAGCCGCTGTGATTAATCCAACGTTTGGCCAACTTTCAAATGGGAGTTACCTCATATTGAATGATCAGAGCTGTTGTGGCATGTTGCCAGGCATCCCATATCTGGTAACGGTTGGCTCCAGGATCACTTGCTCTATGCAAGTTTTCTTCCCCCAAATAGACACAGTCAGGGAGTCGCCTTTATGGCCTTCACTGAACATCTCTTCTATACAAATTGGTACTTTAAGCAGAATGAAAGCCATTCTTTTACAACAAACCTGTGCCTTTCACTTCGCCAAAGAAATCTATGATCTACAAATTGCAAGGACTTTGGCTGAGATACAGGCTCCGTTACGTACAAACTGCCCTACATATTTCACAGAAATGTTGGGACGTATCTTAAACATGTCTGATGCGAGCAGTATTGTGCATGTATTTAAGACCATATGTTCAGGACTGTTAACACCTTTTCAAGCAGTCCTCGGAATCATTCCAAACTTCGTGCACCCGGTGTTTGGTGGTCTGCCGCTAATTCTAGCACTCGTTTCAGGAATCCTGTTTTTATTCCTACTACTACGCTATGGCAAGCCAATCCACCAGCGTCACTCCCAGCACCTTGGAGAAAGCTCTCCTGGAAAGGAAGTATCGTGAGCGCATAGTACAACTTTTGGGCTTACCTCGTCTACGAGAATTAAATACCACATGGTTTCTGTCATTCAGACCAATCTGGCAAGATTGCATCTTACCTGTTCTACGCTGCCTGCTTTGCTGTGAAGAATGCATGCTAGACATCTGTCTAACACTCCCATCAGTCATGCCGACGGATATCGATACTCTTCTGGACCCGATTACGGCCCATGCTCTTTGTTGTCCCCAGAGGCTACCAATCCAGATGACGGCATTTGTTGAGATCTCACAGACGCAACATGCTACTGCTGAGGTACGAGATGGGTCAACAGGCACACAGGTAACATTGGACACGAACATTGCAACTGGCGAAGCTTCACATTTATGTGCAGTTAATCTTCTAAATGAGGTATTCCAACTATCACCGACATCGGTAGACGATCTTTTGTCTACAGGAATAGAGGATTTCATGTTTTCATGTACTGGGAAAGCTACGAATGTGGCCTTCATTTTTCAAAACAAAGACAAAACCTTGGAACTTTTTCATACATTTTTTTTTTTTTTTCTAAATTAGAATTTTTCTTTTTATTTCAAAACAATATGCTTAAAGTAGAACTATTCATAGAGACCAGACTTCTTTGAACACTTCCAGGGACACATTGTCACCTTTATTCACCACAATTTCATTTATGGACCATGACATGAAATGGCTCTGACCTTTTCTCCTGTAATCGTGAGCCACTTCATCATATGTGTATATATTTCTGTTCACTCACTTAGCATTCGCTGTAAACATATGCTTAGAACGAAACATTGCTTTAATATGTACAGTATCCTTTATATTTCATGTCTAGCAAAAACGTTTTTTACCATAAACTTATTTTAGTATGCTTTTACAAATGTTTTTAGCAACATGCGGTACTCAGTTTTAAATGTTTAGCATTTCATGTTTAGCATTTAGTATTATCGTTGATTCGAAAGTGGAGTGGGTGTTGTGTTTCGATTTAGTTGTCCGTACATAGGTTTTCCTAACTCATTTCCTTATATAGGCACAATTCGCATTGCCCTTATTTAGGCATAGAATCTCAGTCCTTATTTAGGCATTAGCCATGTTGTAATATCGGGACTAACACCATAAGTGAGGATGAGCACAGGAATATGATGTCAAAGAAGTAGGTTCTTTAATCGCCAATGCACGCAGGCACAGGAAACCGTGGCGGTCAGGTCCGGAGGTCTCAGCACAACTGCCGAACCTCCGAACCCCACCACCAGAACTTCGAACACAGATACATGACCATTCCAACAGAGAATACAACACATCTTCCCTCTTAACACCAAAACAGAAATAACTCCAAATAAAGATAAACATCAAAAAAGAAAGTTAAAACAAACAAAACCAACAAATAAGAGATCAGTGTAATACATAGTCTTTCAAATAATGAGGAACACGAGTGACTCTTGTGCTTCCTCTTG
Organism: Triturus cristatus; assembly: GCF_964204655.1. Taxonomy (NCBI): domain Eukaryota; kingdom Metazoa; phylum Chordata; class Amphibia; order Caudata; family Salamandridae; genus Triturus; species Triturus cristatus. Next base: position 371,394,784 of record NC_140581.1, on the reverse strand, counting down.
AAATAGTATCAAGAACTGAAGTGGAAGTTTCCAAACTCCCCCTTCTTTCCGGAAGCAACAAATCAGAATCAGTATTCACAACAGACTGCTCATCATCAACAATATCCTGTGAAACAGCATTATCATTGCAATTTGTATTACTAGGAAGAATAGAGCGAATGGAATTGAAGGTTATAAGAAAAATGTTCAGTTGGATGATTCCCACAACCAGAATTAACATGAGCATCATTTTTTTACTAAAACCACATTCCTTTTGTTCCACCATTTTCCATTTTCAACTAAAACTGCATGTTTGGTGACTTTCACAATGCGAGTAGTGGGAAAAAACTTAAACTTATTATTTTTTTAACCAAGCGGTCTCCTAACCTTAACCAAATCCCCAGTCAAAAAATGAAGATCCGTCACTTTTTTATTTGCATCATAAATCGATTTCATTTTACCTTGAGCCTTTTCCACAGAAGAACGTACGTGTTTGATATCTGGAATTTTACAAGCAGAATTGGTATGTTCAAGTACCCAGAAAGGAGAAAGTTTGGATGACCCATAACGTCCTTTGAGAAGAACGAAGGGTGGAATCCCTGTGACAGAATGAGGAGTATTATGATAACTGCAAAGTCTTTCCTGAATCACCTCATGAATGTTCTCACCTTGCAAAGACGCAAGTTGGATAGTTTCTTTAATCATTTTGTTGACCCACTCAACCATCCCATTGCCTTGTGGGCTGTAAAGGGCAACGGTCAAATGTTTAATCCCCAAATTTTCTAGAAAACGTGAAACAATTTGAGATTTAAACTGGACACCGTTGTCTGAGACTAAACTCTTAGGGATTCCCTCGCGTCGAAATAAATCCTTGAGTAAATCAATTACAGCTAAGGTAGAGGGTTGGGGAAGAAATTTGCACTCCACCCATTTTGAAAAATAATCTACCACAACCAAGGCGTATCTTAGATTAGAGTGAAGATTATACATGGGACCAATAAAATCAATGCCTAACTTTTCCCATGGACCATCAGGAATGTCAACAGGATGAAGAGGTGTGTTCCGCACTTTTAAAGACTTGTCAGACATAGAACAACTGGTACAATGGCCAACAAAATTTTCAACCTCAACGTCCATCCCGGGCGACCAATAAAATAGTCTTAAACGTTTTTTAGTACCTGACATACCATGGTCACCCTGCTGAGCAAAATTGATTAACCTAAGTCTGAGTTTTGCAAGAGGAATTAGATTACCTCTTAAAACAATATCACCTTCAATGGTGAGATCCTCTTTCACCTTGTGAAAAGATCGTAAGCCTTCACATAACGTTCTTTCATGTGGCCAACCATTGACAATACATTTTTTGATTGTACACTGCAGATTGTCTGATTTAGAGCATTGAATCCATTCAGAATGAGTACTAGCCCCTTCCAACACCACCAAGCCATCTACTAAACCCACAACACATTTGTTATCATCAACAAAAGTGGATGGACTCTCATCAAACAAAGGACATCTAGAGAGAAAAGCAGCGCGTGTGTTTTTCCCTCCAGGAATGTGCTTAATGGAAAAATTAAACTCGAACATTTTTTAAAGCAACCTAACTAATCTGGGGCTAAGTTTATCATGATCACTCTTAGATAAAAGAAAAACAATAGGTTTATGATCAGTGATCAAGAGGAACTTCCTCCCCCAGAGAAAGGTTTCAAAATGTCTAACAGCCCAAACACAGGCTAACGCTTCTCTTTCTATCGTACTGTAATTACGTTCAGATTGAGAAAGTGACCTGGAAGCGAATCCTATCGTATGTTCAGTACCATCAACCAATTGTGTAAGAACAGCACCCAAACCAACACCGCTTGCGTCAACTGTAAGAATGGATTGAACATCATCCCTAAAGGAATGTAGAGCAGGGGCTTTTAAGATAATTTTTTTTAAGTTGAAAAAAGGCTGAAGATTGAACTTCACTCCAAATGAATTCTACATATTTCCTAAGCAGTTTCCTCAATGGTTCGGTTTGTAAAGAAAAGCTGTCAATAAAACGCGAATAATATTCGCAGAGTCCGTGAAAAGATCGAAGTTGATCCTTATTGATTGGAGCAGGACTTTCCATAATTGCTTTAACCAGATCAGACTTGGGTTGAATACCCATGTCTGAAATATGGTGACCTAAGTAATCAATGTTATTGAGAAGAAATCTACACTTTTCTTTTTTTACAGTAAACCCATTACTTCAAACAGTGCACAAAACATCACTCAAAATTTTAATATGTTTATCAGATGTTTTCGAAAAAATGAGAATGTCATCTTGATATGCCAACACATTTTTTGATTCACCAAAAAGTTTAAACATCAATTTTTGAAAGACCGAAGCGGCCGAAGCAAGGCCAAAAGGCATTCTCAAAAATTGAAAAGCACCAAAAGGGGTGTTAAATGCAGTAAGGGAACGTTATTCAACAGCAAGTTCTACTTGGTGGTATGCGGATCTAAGATCAATACATGAAAAGAATTTAGCATCACCTAAACGAGCTAACATTTCTTGAATCTTTGGAAGAGGAAAACAGTCAATTAAAATGTTCTTGTTTAAAGATCTCAAATCAATGCAGAGTCTAATGTCATTAGAATCCTTTTTCTTGGGCACGACAATCGTAGAAATCCACTCTGAGGAGTCGATTGGATCAATAACTTTCTCCAAAACTAATTTTTCCAAATGTAGTTTTAGTTGATCTCTAATTGATAGAGGAACATTTCGTACTTTATGAATTACTGGTATTGCATCCTTCTTTAATAAAATTTTGTGTTCAAAATTATGCACCAAGCCAAATCTTTCTTGAAAAAGAGAGTGATGATCAGACAATAACTGTTGAAGATCAATATTTGAATTAGGAATTTCAACTAGGGAAATAGGACAAGAAGTGCCAGGTCTAAGAACCATTCCAAATTTCCCTTGGTCTCTCCATCCTAGTATATTACATCCTTTCTTTGCTACATAAATTTTGGTGAAAATTACTCTGTCCTTGAATTTGATATTATCAGAGAAAAAGCCTAACATCTCTATGTTGTGTCCCCCAAAAGCAATGGTACGAATGTCCGGAGGATTGAGATGTAAATGTTTCCAATGTTTAAAGAATAGATCATCAGTAATAAAAGTAACCGGGGACCCAGAATCCACAGTCACTTGTAAATTAATATCAGTTATAGAAATGTCACACAAAGGACCACCATCAGAAGATTCAGAACCAATTGCTAAAACTATTTTTTTTGTACATTTGACAGCATAGACATTGGAATCAGGAAATTGAACTACATTTTCAACAGTTTCAAGAGAAGCAATTATAAGAGGCACTTTACACATCCTCGAAAAATGCCCAACTTTGTTGCAATTAACACAAAGTTTGCCCAAAGCTGGACAATATTTTGCATTGGCCCAATGAGAAGATGACCCACATCTATAACAAAAATTCTGTTTTTTTATATCTTGAGTTTTGAAGTTATTATTACCTTTGGGTTTAGTGCCTATAGCCATCACAGGTTCAATGGAAGTTTCATTTTTATTTTTGTTTAACTCCTTCTGTGCAACAACTGATCTCTCAATCCCTCTAGCCAAATCTAACGTTTCTTCTAACGAGGGATTGCTACAATAGAGGAGTCTTTCTTGTACTTTTTTGTTGAAACAGTTAACGACTAATTGATCTCTCAAATAAGAATCAATACTTCCATCAAACTCACATGTGGCTATTAAGACTCTTAATACAGTTAAGAAAGTGTAAATTGTTTCAAATTCAAGTTGGCGTCTGGTATAAAACTTATGCCTTTCAACTACGACACTTGTTTCATCTTTAAAATGATTAGCGAGTCTGCAAACAGCCTCTTTATAAACATCCCAATCGCTCTCATTAGTTTGATTGATGACAGGTAAATGATCAAATATACGTTGACCTTCAGAACCTAAATTATTATTCAATAGAGCTAATTTCTTGACCAGATCAAACTTTGTGCCATCCGAGGCTATAATATAACTAGCAAAACCTTTAAACCCTTGTTTCCATTTTATTTTAATTATTCCTGGTTCAGCTAGAAAGTGAGGAGGACAAGAAATATTTTGCATGGTGGCCATCAGTAGACTTCAAAAGAAACGTACGTGTAAAGAATAGCAGGCATTTACCGGATGTGCAATATGAATGTGTGCACGTCACAGTGAAAGCACTATAGGCTGGGAAAAATTAAAAGTTGATATGGTGTGCACATTACCGTCATTTGTTAATAAATAATCAACATTAAAATTTTCAGACTGTAACTTTGAGTTGTGCGAATCACCGGTAAGTCAGAACTCACTATGCGCTAATAACGTGGAAACATAAATTTGTTTCAAAATGCTGACAAATGATGTGTGGTGTGCGCATCACCGCGCTGATAATGGAATTATATAGAATCAGATGAGCATGGACTTCGGCATGAACTTCAAGTGAAAATGCCAATTCAAATCATAAGAATTGGTGTGCGCGTCACCGCTCTTCAAGTGAAAGTGCCAATTCAAATCGTAAGGATTGGTGTGCGCGTCACCGTGCTGAGACCCACAATGAAGAACAAAATCAAAATGGAGGCACATAAGGTTACGTACCGTGACCTCCAGGTGGATGCTGACGTAGAGGTGAAAAGAATTCTACTGAGCGCGCACAAGAATGCTCGCGCTGGCGCTCGAGAAAAAGCAGTTATTCAACCAAATTAATCTTCAGCCAATAAAGCGGGTGAAGATATGAAATACGACCTGCCTAAGTGATCCTCCAAAGCAGTAAGTAATATCTGATCGTCACTTTCCACGTTGTTCTTCGTCAGGGATGCCAAATTTATGATGATGAGGGCGGACTGCTGCAAAGGTGATTGGCGAATCCCGATCGTCGCCAAATGTAATATCGGGACTAACACCATAAGTGAGGATGAGCTCAGGAATATGATGTTAAAGAAGTAGGTTCTTTAATCGCCAATGCATGCAGGCACAGGAAACCGTGGCGGTCAGGTCCGGAGGTCGCAGCACAACTGCCGAACCTCCGAACCCCACCACCAGAACTTCGAACACAGATACATGACCATTCCAACAGAGAATACAACACATGCTATCCAAATACAGGCATGGTCACCTACATCCGTCCATCCCCACGTCACAACGAGTTCTTAGAAACCAGACCCTTAAGCCATTGGGACTTTCCCTAGCTAGGATTATTGATTTCTCCAAGAACTCATCTATTATGCATGAACTACTATTCCTTAGGGGTTCATTCATGACCTTCCCGTACCATGGTAAACCACGGCTCGGCTGCACAGCTCGATACGGCAAGTTCGGAAGAATTCGAGTCCCCGCCTGACGCACTGACCAGACGCTGTCATCCCTGCTCGCAGAGAATCCAGCTTCCAGTGTTCTGACTCCCTTTGCGGGGTGTTAGAGTTTGAGACCCGGAAAGAGAATCCCACCTCTCTCTTTCTAGGGTATGGAGCTGACTAGAACCTAGAGGGACTCTTGGCATATGCAAAACTATAGCTTACCATACTATAGAATACGGCACCTACTTCTTACCTTGTACTACACTTAGGGTAGGTACACTGGGGTAGAACTATTTAGAAGCATCAAATGAGTATCCACTTTTTAGTCTATGCTATTTATGTATGTGTATATGAATATATGTCATATCTAGAAGACAATGCCGTTGCAGTATTAGTTCTTCTTACTTCTTACACTGTACGTATTATATCTCGCATACTGGCTTGCGATTGTAGCAGCTCATGTCTCTTACAAGAGAAACAAGACTGTTCAATAAATCCTTTTATTGAAACGCCCGTCTATCTATTTCTGTGTAACTCTGAAGAAACTAAGCATGCACGATTGACTGAATGAAACTGTTATCTGTTGTTTCCACGATTCTGAGACATGTTCCGATTCTAAGGGAAACAAAGTTGTCATGTTTATGCGGTTGCGAGAAACTACTCCCTTCTTGTTTATTCAAGGAGTTTCTAGGGCCTCTGAGTTAGCTGGCACACAAAGTAATTAAGTTTAATGTACTCGATAGAGGCATACTGACCTCAGTCCTTTGCCACAACTATAGTGTATATTATTCCAATGCACAGAGCCTATATGGGAAATAGGAACTACACTACACTGCTGTGCCTGCCCTGCTGCCTGATGTCTTCCTTGCGTGGTAAGGAGACGGACTAGACCTACACCTCTAAATCCCCAGAACCAAGCGACTTCAAGGGCTTGCTGGCATGCCTCCTCTTCTGATGTCTCATGAACATCAAAGACTTCACTCAACTATGCTACAGCTTCTGGATTCTGCCAACTGTGAGTCCTACCCTGCCAAGGGGGGGCAATGCAGTCCTGGGCCCTAGGAAGTGGGTTTTCTGACTGCCTCTACTGAAATCAATGCATTGTAGACTTTGCATCAGTCATAACTGAAGCATTCCCTTCGATGCCGACGCCTCGCTGCTTCGAAGACATCACAACGCCGACAGCGTGGCTCAGCGATGACACAATGCTTTAATCGCCAGGGATTCGATGACGATGCATGGCCCAACTGCGTGACTCAGAACCGACGCATTGCCTATAATTCTAAGGATATGCACCAACGCATCGTCTTCGATAGCTTTATGTATCGTGGTCCTTGAATCAACGCCTCCACTGTGAAGGTACTGCTTGCAGTGGGCCCTGCAGTGCTCCTGTATAGGCCTGTCCACGATGTGGAACTCCACAAAGTGACCAAAAATAACGGAGTTCTGCAAGCAGCGGAGTGAGTTTAATCGTGCTGTTCAATATAGTTTTTAGCACCTGGTGTTTGTCCTACGTTGTAAAATCAATGTGAATGGCACCACGTGCAGCGCAAGAGGTTGTCGCTTTTTTCTGCCACTCGAGTAGATTTTCTACTCAAGCAGCAGCTTCCTCAACACGAATGGAAGGTTTCTCAGCGCGAGCGTTAGCGACCATCCACAACCCCACACGTTGAGGTGGAAAGACAGGGTGTTCCAGGTTTTGGCGGTGAGGTAGGAGAAGGATCTGCCTCTGGTCCTGGTCTTGCGGATCAGAGGGATGGTGGCCAGGGCCAGCTGGGCGGAGTGAAGGTATCTGGTGGGTGCCTGGAATGACAGGCGGTGATTCAGGTATGCTGGTCCGGCGTCATGGAGGGCTTTGGAGGAGTGTGTGAGGAGCTTGACGGTGACTCTTTTGTTGTGGGAGCCAGTGGAGTTCTTGTAGATGTTCGGAGATGTGACTGCGGCGGGGGATGTTGAAGACCAGTCTGGCTGAGGCATTTTGAATGCTCTTTAGTTTCCTGAGGAGTTTCAGGGGGACGCCTGCTTAGATTGCATTGCCGTAGTTGAGTCTGCTGCTGAAGAGTGCGTGGGTGACCGTCTTTATGGCCTCAGTGGGGATCCATCTGAAGGTCTTTCGAAGCAGACAAAGAGTGTGGAAGCATGATGAGGAGACGGAGTTGATCTGGCGGTTCATAGTGAGCGAGGAGTCCAGTGTGATGCCCAAGTTTCGTTCGTGGTCTGTGGGGGGATTCCTAATAGGGTGGGCCACCTGAAGTCTTCCCAAGCGGAGGTGAGGATGAGGACTTCGGTCTTGTCTGAGTTGAGCTTGAGGCAGCTGTCTCTCATCCAAGTGGTGGCGGGGGCCCCCGCCGTTGAAGTTGTTTCTATTGATTGTGGGCTCGTTGATGAGGGAGAGGCTGTTGAGTCCATGGTTCCTGACTATGGAAGCGAGCGGGGGCATGTAGATATTGAAGCGGGGGGGATGGCTCAGGGAAGAGCCCTGGGGGACTCCACAGCTGATCTCCGTGGGTTCTGAGAGGAACGGAGGTAGTCTGTCTGGCTGTGTTCTACTGGTGAGGAAGGACCGGATCCAGTCCAGGGCTTTGTCGCGGATGCCGGCATCGTGGAGTCTAATTCTTAGGGTGCGGTGGGAGACGGTGTTGAAGGCAGCTGAGAGGTCCAGGAGGATGAAGGCTGCTGTTTCTCCCTGGTTGAGGAGGGCTTGGATGTCATTGGTGGCGACGAGGAGGACAGTATCAGTGCTGTGGTTGGTTCGGAAGCTGGATTGAGAGTAGTCCAGGACATGGTTGGCTTCTAAGAATTCAGAGAGTTGTGCGTTGATGGCCTTCTCAATGACCTTGGCTGGGAAGGGGAGCAGGGAGATGGGTCTGGAACTCTGGAGGCCTGTCGGGTTGATGGATGGTTTCTCCAGCAGGGGGGATTATCTCAACATGTTTTCAGTCATCGGGGAAGGTGGCGGTATCGATGGATACTCCTATATCTGACCCGCACTCCATCGCAGTCGGCCTGACTTTTGAGATTTGACCTGATCCAGCGCGACTATATAGCCAAGGTTTTCGATTCATATTTCTAAGCACTGCATTTCAAGAAATTCTTTAACAATTTATAATTCCAGTTCTACTTATTGGCTTTTTGTTGTTTTGGTCTTGTTTTGTTCATTAAATGAAGCTCTATTTTCCTAATCTGGTGTGGATTATTTGTGTGTGGGTGTGCACTGTTCTACCGTATTAAGTGTTGTACAAATACTTTACACATTGCCTTTAAAGTTAAGACTGACTGCTCTGTGCCAAGCTACCAAAGGGTGAGCACAGGTTAATTTAGGGTGTGTATCTGACTTACCTTGACTTAGGTGTGGTTCCTGCTTGGGCAGGGTGCATACATCTGCCAACCAGAAACCCAATTTCTAACATTGGTGATCAGCGGTGAGGATAGGACTTGTGTTTGTGCAGTGCCTTACAGTAATTCGGTGTACACTATCATCCACATTCGAAGACCGATTATAATCAATTCCTCTTGATTGGCATTTTTTTCTACCTTTCTTAATTGGCATTTTTTATTTTTTTATTCTCCCTGATTGACATTTTTGATTTTCCTAAAATCATGTCTCTGACAGGAGGTTCTACATCTGTATGTGCATCTGCAAAAATGGATTTTGAGCTCGCTAAACTTGATGGTTACACTGTGGCTCAGTTCAAGGATTTCTCCAAGGACGTTGGGCTGCCTGTAAAGAACACCACCAGGAAGGTGGAGCTGCAAAATGCACTGAGAGCCTGGTCAGAATCCCATGCTGCACTGAATGAGACCCCAGAAGGGGGATGAGGAGAAGGAGGAGAAAGATGAGGAGGATGATTTAGACCAGTGGAGAGCGGGACAAAATCTTCCAGGGTTAGAGATTCCACCCCAGGCAGGGAGTAGTGTATCATCTAGATGCCTATCCCCGAGGAGCTGGAGGACATGAGGGAGGAGAGAAAGATAAAATTGGAGCTAGCTGAGTTCAAATGGGAGGAGGAGAAAGCTGCGAGAGCCATTGAGCAGCAAAAACTGGCCAGGGAGGGGAGGAAACTGGCCATGGAGGAGAGGCTTGCTCTAGAGCAGTTGGCTCATGAGAGGAACCTGAAGGAACTGGACTTGATGGCCAAACAAGTAGAGTCCAGTGGTGGCATCAATTCTTCTGTGCCCTCTAACAGGATAGCCCACATACCCAATGGTTTGGTGTTTAACTTTGCGACGGGAGACGACATGGACAGATGGTTTGAGGCCTTTGAGATTGCTTTACAGATGCACAAGGTCCCTGATGAGGATTGAGGAGCTACTCTATGGAGGCACATCCCTAGTGAGGGGAGGGACACCCTACTGGCCCTCGAGGGGGGTGACATGATGAAGTATCCCCCATGAAACAGGCCCTGATCAGGAAGCTTAGTCTGACCCCAGAGAAGTACAGACAGAAATTCAGGGATAGTCAGAAGCTTTCCCAACAGAACTGGGTGGATTGTGTGGATTTCTTTTGCAAGCCACTGGATGATTGGCTGAAGGGCATTGAGGTAAAGGGTTACCGGGGGCTGTATAATTTGATTGCACAATAGCACCTGTTCAGTCTTTGTTTTCCAGATTTGTGGCAACACCTTGTTGGTAGTAAGCTCACTGACCTCCGGGAGCTTGCTAAGGAGGCGGACCACTGGGTCAGCACCAGGGTCCACAAGAAGGTATCTGAAGGGGATCACCACAAGGGTGGGTCCTCACCAGAAGAAGGAAGGGGACAAAAATAAAAGCAAAACCTTTTCTTAAGGGGCACAAACTAGTTTTGTGAGTCAGGGCTCCCATCCCCCTACAGGAAAAAAAAAGTGGTGCCCTGTCAGTAGGTCTGCCTGGAAGGTATCCCTGAAGTGCTTTGAGTGTCAGCAGACCGGGCACTTCAAGTGAGATGCCAAGTGTCCCAAGCGGGCACAGCCCTCATCCAGTGTGCAGTCACTGGGTTAGGCTAGTATAGCGCTTTGAGAGGAGAGGCCCCAGATAGTTTTGGGGACAGTGTAGAGCGTCCCTGGGTGACTAGGAGATGGTTCAGAGAACCACATGCCTGACAATACTAGGAAGTACTTGTGAGATGTCTGACGTAATCTCAAAACCGATACCATCTACGACCAAAGAGCCTTGTTTCAATGCCTTAAGAAGAATTTCTTCCTTAAAACTAAACGTATGGAAATTTACCAAAATCTTCCTCGGTTTGGCTTTGTTAGCAATCCTTCTATATGGGTCTCTATGTACCCTCTGCATGTCCGTAAAAAGTTCTTCTTTTGTCCATTTGCCCTGAAATCCTTCCTTAATCAGATATATCACAAATTGTTTTATGTCTTCTCCTTCAGCTCTTTCCGGAACTTTGAGGAACCGGATATTACATCTTCTTTGGTTGTTTTCCATTGCCTCTATTTTGTCCTTTAACTGTTGTTCATTAATCCTAAGGTCGCTGATCTCCTTGGTCTTAACCTCCACTCGAGATACCAGTTCTTTCATCCCTATCTCCAATTGGGAGGTTCTTTCTGCCACATCATTCAATTGTTTCCCCAAATTCTCACAGACAGTCCGAATTTCTTTCTGGTTTGATTCAGATGTTTCAAACCTATTTCTAACCTTGTTTGTCAATAGGCAGATCAAATCTGCAACTGATTGCTCCTGGGCTTGTGGTGGGGGCTGTACTTGTGGAAAGTCGGCTTGGCACCTTTCAGTCACACATAGACTTGCCCCCTCATTAGGTACTCCACTAGAGGATTCAGACAGTATCTTGGGAGTCGCTACCTGCGGCTGGGCTGATAAATTGGATTGTACAGGTTGTACTGGTTGAGCCTCCATGTCACCCCGAGTGGGAAGGGTATGCTCAGACGTGAGTCCCTTGCTCTCCATGCCACTGGAATCAAGCTATCCTGGCTGATGAGGGCTGAAAGCCCGAAACCGGTCCTAGGATGCTTGTTTCCAGTCCAGGGAGGACCTGGCTTGGCAGTTCGGGCTGGACTGTTCCCATGGGGCACAGCGTCAAGACTGATTTGCATATGGCTGGGTTCAAACTGGAATGGCATGGTGAGCAAAAAAACTATGGATTTAGGCCCAGATCTCTGTACTGGGGTGAATGTATGACATTGTTCTGCATTCTGTCCATCAATTGTTATTTTTGCATGAGCCTCCATTCTTCCCAGACTGGGGCACTGAAATTCCAGAGAACTCGGAAGCTCTGCCAAGACCTGAAATCTGTAGGTGCTGACTGTGTCTACCTCTTTTTCTAGTCTAGGGTCGAGGGATCCTATAGTGGGGTTCTTTAAGAGCAATGTTTTCGTGGCCACCTTAAAAAAAGTTCTCAAAGAGGGGGTTATTTTAGGATTTAATACCTGAGCCTCTCGACTCACCTTAGATCTCCTCTTCTTCTTCGGGGTTACCCACTCTCCTGTACCCGACCCCCCTTGTTTTGAAATTGAAGAACACTGCTCCCCCTTCATACAACTTTTACTTATGCCACTCCTTAGATGGTATCGGATTTGCTCCTCCTTTACTCCCTCTACTCCTTCCACTTTTTTAGCTAGGAGGGAATTAACTCAGCTTAAGGTCCCGTGTGTAATCTTTTCTTTTACCCCAACCTCTTTAGTCTCAACTGTGGCCTCAACCCTGACTCCTTCCTCCCCTGTAAATACTTTCTCCTTAGATACAGCCTGCCCTTCCTCACCATGTGTTTTAAGACATTTAACACCTTTGCCCAAGCTAACCTGCTTCACAGCGTCTCCTTTTACCCTAGTGTTTAGTTTTGTACCTGCCTTCAGCTTGTGGGAACCTCCATTGCCGGGTCGCTGCATCAAAGCCCTTCTGCCTCTTCCGAACTCTCTCGCAACTCGTGCCCAGCAGGGGTCCAGAATCACCGAGTCCCGACGATCATCTGGGCTCGGAGAGCAACGAGCTCCCACTTCGTCCTCCAGAGCCTCCAATCCCCTGCTGCCTGGTATCTCGCCGCGCCCCTGTCTCGGATCTATCCCCTCCTCCAGACCGGCAATCCGAGCACAGGAGCAGGGATCCGTGAAGTTGAGTCGCCGGCAAAACGCCAGTGGGAAATTCTGAAAAAGAAAAGTAATCTTAGGGAGGATAGTCATTTTGATGATATTGACTCTCCCATAAATAGATAGAGGCAGGTGAGACCATTCCAAAAGTAGTCACCCCTCTAGCTGGGTGCCCATGCCAGTGGTGAGGGTACAAGTGCATGAGCCCTGTACCCCTACAGTGCCCAAGTCCAATCCTGGGGCCTGTAAGTGCAGTGTTGCCATTAAGAGTATATGGTGCTGGGAGTTGGTCATTACAAACTCCACAACACCATAATGGCTACACTGAAGACTGAGAAGTTTGGTATCAAACTTCTCAGCACATTAGACCCACACTGATGCCAGTGTGTGATTTAATATAAAATGCATGAGAGAGGGCATCTTAGAGATGCCCCCTGAAATCTGACCAACTACTAGTGACCTGACTGAGTGGCTGCGTAGGCTGCCACCACCAGACATGTTTCTGGACCCCTGGGTCGAGAGCCTGCTGCTCTCGGGGGCCTAAAACAATGCACATCCTGGGACGAGGTGCCAAGCCTCCTCCCCCCAGATGGGCAGGGTGGACGAAGGAGAGGCTTCAAAGGCGTGCCGCCTTTGTGTGCCTCTCCAGGCCATTTGCTGCTTTCAGAAACTGCTCCCCACTGGTTCTACTCCCCACTTTGGGCGGGAGAACCGGTGGGAAAAACAAGTGAGGAAGGGAGGTGTGCCCACCTCTGCCAGCTCCACCCCTCAGGTGGGGGAGGCGAGGTGAAGCACAACCTTGAGTTCCCACCATCTTGAGGATGGGGGGACCCAGTCAACCAGGGACAGGCTCTTGCCCCCTCCCACAGTAGAGTGGCAGAATAGGGGAGTGTACCCACCCCAGGGAAGGGACCCATTGGTTCCTGCCCTTTACCTACCTGTAACACCCCTGAATTTAGTATTTAGGGGGCACCCTGAACCTTGCTTCCTCAGATTAGAAACCACAAGAAAAGAAGATAAGAAGAAGGACCAAAGAGCTGTGCAGAGCTAACAAGGGGACGACGCCCACTGACTTGGCCCCAGGCCTACAGGCCTGTCTCCCCTCGAACCATCTCACAATTAACGGCTACCAAGCAATGGGAATTAGGAAAACTGATTGAGCCTCTTAAAAGTTTTGGAGCCACGGCCCAACTGAAATTTCCTGCTAGCCTCCAAGTAATGTTCAACAACAAGATGCAGACCTTTCGTAGGGTTGAGGAGGCAGAAGAGTTTATAAAATCGATATCAGGTGCTGGAGTATGATCAAAGCATCCTTTTGTTAATCTGTTATTTATACAGTAGTGTCAATGCCGAGTTTAAGGTTATTTGTGCTCATCACTATTTTTGGAGGGGTATTTATAGAATATTGAATCCTTCGTAATCAGGGACTCCCTTGGCCTAGGCCATCAGGATAGAAGAGGAGTGTTTCCCGAGGGATAGGGGGGGGTCAGATGCACGGGTGTGGGAGCATGGGGAGAAAAAGAAAAAAAATGAAGTCCTCATTATACAGCAAAACCCAGGTAGAAGCACAGCCATTAGAACAAAAAAAGAGTATAGATATGACAGCTAAGCAGAAACCACTGACAGAACTTCTATCATGGAATGTAAATGGATTAAGGGGGAGTCATAGGTGAGAGAGGATATTGCAATATCTAAAAGATTCCCCATCCCAAGTTATTTTACTTCAAGAAACACATCTAACGGGGGATGTGATGAGAGAGTTTTTTACGAACTGAAGATGGGTGCAGAGCATGGTATGCACAGAGCAGCAACTCACCATAAGAGGAGTGGCAATCCTGTTTGAAAACAATCCCCAGATGGAGGTAGTTGAAAGCAAGGTGGATAGGGCTGGAAGGTGGGTAATTGTCAAAGTCAAATATTATGACCAACTATATACGATAGTTGGCTATTATGGGCCAAATATCGATGACCCTATTCCTTTCAGTAATCTGCTTGCTGAATTGCTGGACTTTCCCGATCCTGTCATAGTGGCAGGGGATTTTAATGTGGTTCTTGACGACAACCTTGATCGTTCAATCAAAAGTAGGAGCATAATGCATAATAAGTCAAGGGCACTAATAAAAAATACAATGAAGACCCTTGGATTATGCGATATATGGAGGGAAAAGAAGGGTCTCACGAAGAGCTTTACTTTTAATAACAAGAAATATGGGCATCAGTCCAGAATAGACCTGTTTTTGGTGGATCAAAATATAAAAGATCAGGTGTGTAATGTAAATCACGTGGGAGCACATCTGTCTGATCATTCAGCAATAACATTGACGCTAGCCCCGTTAACCGTAGTGGCTCAACGCAGATGGACTATGGATCGTTCCGTATTGTCTGACGATGAGACGATAAATAAATTGGGCCTGGAATCCCAGGAATTATTTCATAATAACCTAGGCAGTGCCCCAGTAGGGATCGTTTGGGACACCTACAAGGCCTTTCTGAGGGGTAGGATTACATCGATTCAGCTATATAAAACAAACAGCGAAAGACGGAAATTATTAGCATAGAAAATAAAATTCAGAGTTTGGAACATAAAATACAATGTAAGGAAGTAGAATATGAAGAGGGACAATCTGGGATTCAAACCCTTAAGATGGATTTGTTTAGGGTAGTAAAAAGACGGCTGCAAGAGAGATGGCAAGCCAGCAAGTTGGCCCATTTTAACTATGGGGAGGGCTGTTGCAAGCTACTTGCCTGGAAGATAAAGAGTGATCAGGCCAGGAGTTTTATAAAAGAACTTAACTATGGAAATGCTGGAGGCCCAATCATAGTGGGGGCTAGCATAGAGGATACGCTGTTAAAATATTATGAGGAAGTATACAAGGAAGATCTATGTATAACAGGGAAGGGGGTATCAGCCTGGCTTGAGCAAGAATTACCTCATAGGATATCGGAACCCGAAAAGGATGTTATTAATGATACAATAACAGAGGAAGAAATAGAAAATGCCATATAATCGGGGAAATCAAGTAAGGCACCGGGTCCTGATGGGCTGCCTACGGAGGTTTTTAGGAAATTAAGTAAATATTTGTTGCCAGCAATTAGTGAATTATTCACGGCCATCTTTGAAAATGGTGAAGAGATCCCTCCTTCATGTAATGATGCTATTGTGACTCTGATTCTTAAACCTGATAAAAAACACAGATTGCTGTGATGCATATAGACCTGTCTCCCTGCTAAACTCAGATTATAAGATCTATTCAAAAATATTAGCAGATAGGCTAAATGTGGTGGTCGGAGCACTCCTTCATGAAGATCAAAAGGGGTTTGTACGCGGAAGGAGTATTAAGGAGTTAACTTACAGCCTAATAGGTGCTATTGATTTAGCCACTGTGGAAAAGGAGCCATTAGCGGTCATCACAGTAGACGCGACCAAAGCACTCGACCGAGTGAATTGGTCATATCTACATGAAATATTGAGCCTATCAAATTTAGGAGGAAATTTCTGCAGAGCAATAAAACAGATATACAAAAACCCTACGGCAAAACATTTAATAAACCGGAGGCTAACTGAAAAATTCAAAATTTTTAGAGGGACGAGACAGGGGTGTCCGCTATCCCCACTGCTCTTCAATTTATACATTTAACCTCTGGCAGAGAAAATCAGGAAGCATGAGGAGATACTCCCTTTTCGGTCCAGGGGTTGGCAAAAAAAAGTGGGGTTATATGCAGACGACCTGGTGGTATATACTTCTAACCTCAGTTTAGCATTGCCAAAAGTGTATGAGCTGGCGGCGGGCTTTGGAGAGATTTCAGGATATGAAATCAATTAAGGGAAAATTGTCATGGCTTGGAACATTATCACGCAAGAGAATTGTGTTAAAAAAGAAATGCGGTACTTGGGCATAAAAATCACAGAGAAAATAGAGCAAATCCCTGAATCTAATTTCCAAAGGATCAACAAGGAAATAGGGAAACTACTTTAGGGATGGTCTCACCTGCCTTTATCTATTTGTGGGAGAGTCAATATCATCAAAATGACTATCCTCCCTAAGATTACTTTTCTTTTTCAGAATATCCCACTGGCTTTTAAAAATGAGTGGCTTAAAAAACTCAATCTAAAATATCTAGCTTCATTTGGGCCTCTAGAGGGGTACGTATCTCGTGGAAAAAACTAAGACATAAACACGAGAAGGGGGGCCTAAAGCTACCAGACGTATCATATTATGCCTGTGTCTTTCTATTAAAAGGTGGGAAAGAGTTATTTAAGGGACCAGACGACTCAGAAATAGGAAAGATGTACACAGCAATGTTAAAAAACATAAAAGGGGGAGAATATGGCTTTCTCCATAAATATGGAGATCCGCGCTTTTTAAAATAAAATTTGTTTAAAGACTCTACAGAGCTTAGTGGAAGCATGGCACAAAGTCAGAAGAGAGTTAAAAATCAACTATCACAGTGGCTTTCCGCCAATTTTTGACTCTCCTGGATCCCCAGAATGGGCAAAGGACTTCATGGCACGCCCATTAAAGAACGCAGGAATCATTATGTGGAGTCAACTGATAATGAAGGGGTCCCTAATACCCTGGGAAGAGATCCAAACACTGTCTAACGGCCAACTCTCGAGATTCAAGTACCTGCAAATGTTGAGTTGGAGTCTTATTGATGGCCGTGGAGCAGGACTACCCAATAAACTGGAAGAGAGTTTTGTAGCTAGGGGAACCGTTAAAAGAGAGGTGGTGAAAGGTTACTGGCTGCTAATGGAGACTGCGGAGGGAGATTTCAACTTGCCGGCGGATCTGTGGGAGAAATGCTTGCCAGGAGAACAGATTCAAGATTTATGGCAAGTATCATGTGATTTACTATACACCACAGTTCGGCCCGCAAATTTAAGGCGGAACCACCTCTTCTGTCTTCACAGGGTTTATTGGACTCCATACAGATTATCTAAGTTGGGGAGTGGAACACCAGCCAGATGTCCTAAATGCAATAAGGAGAAAGGTGATGACATTCATATGTTTATGCTCTGTCCGGGGACCCAAGGTTTCTGGCTGGAAGTAAGTAACACAATTTCCTCTATTCTTGGTGAAGCACTCCAGGTAAGCGAACTATTGGTCTTTTTTGGGCTCATAAACAATTATACATCTTTGTAAAAAAATACAAGAAAATTGATATTCTTTCTAATACTACTGGCGCGTAGGGAAATCTGCAAAAATTGGGTCAAAGCAAATCCCCCTAGGACAATAGAATGGCTGGCCTCAATTAAACATATTAATAAGCTGGATAGAACACATAAATGTAAGCGAAACGCTTTTTGGCTTCCTTATGAGGAGTGGGCACAGTCACCAACTAATTAAGTCCAATGATTACCCCCCTACACTATACTGCCAAAAACTCTGAAGGTTGCCAACTGAGCGGATTAGGCACCAATGGTTGAGTACAGATGACAAGGTGTAGAGGGCATCACGCCAGGTTGTCAAAAGATCACTAGAGGCGCCTCCGGGAAGTGATCATGGGTTCTTGACCGGTATACAGCTGGGTAATGAGGACAAAAAATTAAAAAAAAATACTAGGAAGTACAGTCAGTGGAGCAACATCACTAGGCAGAGGATGAAGGCTGCACCATGAAAGTCAATGTTTAATAGATAAGGTTCCCTGTGAAGGGGGGGGTCTCAGGTTCCTTGAGGGTAGATGTGCGTCTGTCCATACCTGTAGATTGTCTGCTGGGAAATGACCTGAAGCATATCGCCTGGAAAGAGGTAGAGCTCAGGTCACACTTGGAGATGTTGGTGTAGCCTGAGTGGGTGTGCCTGACCACACGGTCCATGGTAGCATGTGAGGGTGATCAGAAGGACCTAGAGCCTGAAAGAGTGACCCAGGTGACTGCCAAGAAGAGGAAGGACAAGAGGCGCGGGAAACCCGCTCCTGAAATTCCCACGGTCCGGGAGGAAACTGACCCTGAGGGGGATGCCCCGGAACCTACAGGGAAAGAAGTGTCCGAAAGTGGGGAACCTGCCTGAGCTGACCCATTGGCAGCAGGATGGAGGTCCCTCCAGGGAGGAGTTCGCGTAGCGCAGGAGTGCCTTACTCTTGTGGGTCTTCGGCAGCAGGCCGAGGCCCAGGCAACTGGTGACACTTCTAGCAAACACATTATTTATTGGCACAATGGTCTCCGGTATAGTGGACTATAATGTATAAAAATGGTTCCCATTGGGTAAGTCACATCCCAAACCTACGTGTCTCCACATCCAATCACAAACCGGTATTACTCATTAGCCTCAGTCCTGATTGTATTCACAGCACCATACTTAAACAGTCGTATTTATTGTTAATAAATAAAGCTATAATCAGCGCAGTTATTTAAAAACAGATTTCATACATCAACAACAAACAATAATTGATAAAAGTCTATATTCAGTTGTATGAAGTGCCACTGGCAGGTCATTTGTAACCCTGGGCGTAGTGGGCGTAGTGGGGCTACGTGGAGCAGCGCATAGTGTGGCAAAATCTACGCACACTTGCGCGCTCCGCGTAGCCCCACTACGCGCCACCCGCCTCCCGCCCGCCCGCCCTCATTTTAAAATACTTTAAAGAATGTAAAAAGTAAATAAAAGACCTTACCTGCAGTACGGCGTCCCGGGGCTCCCTCTTCCTGCTTGCCGGTAACTTCTTCACACAAATGCGCATGCGCGGACGCCCGCGCATGCGCATTTCTCGCGAGAAGTTACCGGCAAGCAGGAAGAGGGAGCCCCGGGACGCCGCACTGCAGGTAAGGTCTTTTATTTACTTTTTATATTCTTTAAAGTATTTTAAAATGAGTGCGGGTGGGCGGCGGGTGGCGGGCAGCTCCGCTTCGCAGCGGCGTGGGCGTAGCACTGCCTGCTTTGCCGTTTACAAAGTAACGGCGAAGCTTGCAGCGCTACGTGCACTCCGTGGGCAAAGCGGAGCACGGCGCCCACCCTTAGTCATTTGGGGCAAGACGAGACCTTTGACAGGCTTGTCACCCACCTTTATTGGCCTCAGATGAGGAAGATCTCAGGTGCGTTCAACAGGTCCTTTCCTACCTGCTAGGCGAGTGGCAAGACAGAAGGGAAAGCAAAGCCCCCCTGCAACCTTTCCCTGTCATGAGTACCCCTTTCGAGTGGGTGGGCATTGACATTATGGGGCCTCTGGATCCCAAGACAGCTATAGGCAAAAGATCGTACTGGCCGTGGTGGACCATGCCATCCGGTACCAGGGAGCAATCCCTCTGAGGACAGTGATAGTGCCCACCGTGGCCAGTGCACTGATGGGGATTTTTAACCGAGTGGGTTTCCCTAAGGAGGTGGTATCTGACTGTGATACCAACTTTGTGTACCTGTACATGAAGGCCATGTGGAAAGAGTGCGGGGTAAGGTACAAGTTCTTCACTCCTTAACACCCCCAAACCAATGAGTTGGTTGAGAAATTCGACCGTACCCTCAAAGGCATGATAATAGGTCTACCCAAACCCATTAGGCAGAAGTGGGATGTCCTCCTGCTATTTCTTTTTTTTGCCTACAGGGAGGTACAGCAGTAGGGGGTTGGCTTCTGCCCTTTTGAACTTAGGTAAGAAGACCTCTCAGTTTGGTGAACGAGGGCTGGAAGCAAACTCCCAGGAAGCCCCCCAAAATGTATTCAGCTACAGGCTGGCCTTCCACATCCAGACAGCCTTCTTACGGAAACTAATCTAGAAGAACTTAGAAGCTAGCCAGGAGGACATGAAATGCTGGTATGACCAGAATACCACTCTGGTTGAGTTTCATCCTGGTCAAAAGGTGTGGGTAATGGCGCCCGTGGAGCCCAGTCTCTGCAAGACTGGTCAGGCCCATTTGAGGTAAAGAAGTGCAAGAGTGACATCACCTACCTGGTGAACTTGCAGACTCCTAGGAACACTTTGAGGGTCTTGCACTTGAACCACCTCAATCCACACTCTGAGAAGTCTGAGTTGACCATGCTCTTGGTCTCTGATGATGGGGTGGAGGAGGAGAGTGAACCTCTCCCCAACCTCCTATCGTCCAAAGAGTAGGATGGGTCAGTAGAGGGTCTGAGCCTCTCTCCTACTTTGACTCTAGAGCAGCAGAGAGACTGTTGCCAGTTGCTGGGACAGTTTGCTTCTCTGTTCTCACTCACCCCATGAGTCACCTATTGGTGCACTTGTGATGTGGATACTGGGGATAGCCTGCCTGCTAAGCACAATACTTACAGCTTGTTTGACAGACTTAGGGCAAGAATCAAGAAGGAAGTCTCCAAGATGCTGGAGTTGGGGGTTATTTGGCCTTCCAACAGTCCTTGGTTCGGCCCAGTGGTTTTGGCCCCCAAGACTACTCTGCCCAGTGTCACACCTGAACTCCGGTTCTCTGTGGACTACTGTGGGATCAATGCGGTCACCAAGACCGACGCACACCCACATCCCCACAGCTGATGAGCTCATTGATTGGTTTGGAACTGCCAAGTTCCTCAGCAAGTTTGATTTAACTTCTGGGTGGTGGCAGATTGCTTTGACCGAGGGGGCACAAGAGAGGTCAGTGTTCTCAATGCCAGAAGGGCACTACCAGTTCCGTTTCATGCCTTTTGTGTTGAAGAATGCCCCTGCCACCTTCCAGAGGTTAGTCAACCAGGTCTTGGGTGGGTTGGAGAATTTCAGTGCTACATACCTTGACGATATTGCAGTTTTCAGCCCCAGTTGGGAGGACCACTTGCACCACCTCGAAGTAGTGCTGTGGGCCCCGCAGAGTCCAGGTCTAACTATCAAGGCCAGTAAGTGCCAGATAGGGCAGGGTTCTGTGGTTTACTTGTGACACCAAATTTGTAGAGGCGGCAAAGTGCAGCCCCTACAACCAAAGGTTGGCACCATTCTGGCTAGGACAACACCCAAGACCCAGACAGAAGTGAGATCCTTCTTAGGCCTCACTGGCTACTACAGGAGATTCGTAAAGGGATACGGCACCATTGTTGCTCCCTTGACAGAGCTGACTTTCAAGAAGCAGCCACGTCAGGTGATCTGGCGTGCCAGACTGCTTTTGAAACCCTGAAGGAGGCCATGTGCACGGCGCCCGTGCTCAAGGCTCCTGACTTCTAAGAATTTGTGGTGCATACTGATGCCTCAGATGCCTCAGAGCATGACGTGGGGGCTGTGCTTTCACAGTTAAATGAAGGGGGCCTAGATCAACCTGCAGCATTCATTAGTAGCAAGGGAAGCATTTGCTGTGGTTTAGGTGCTGAAGAAGCTTAGACCCTATTTGTTTGGGACTCACTTCTGGGTTCAGACAAACCACAGGCCCCTCAGATGGTTAGTGCAGATGGAGAGCGAGAATCCTAAACTGTTGAGGTGGTCCATCTCCTTACAGCAGAGGTCTTCAATCTGTGGGGAAAGACCCCCAGGGGGGCGGTGGAGTCCTGGGAAGGGGGTTGCGCATTCCCCAGCTTCACTTGTGCCTTCAATACAAAATGTTTGCTTTCCTTTTGGAAAAAGACAGCCGTTCTGGGACAGCTAATTTAGATAGTTATCAGCTGAAGTTTTATCAATTGAGTGTCTTGTGCTGTGAAAAGCTTTTGTGCCTGGGTGCCTGCTTGACTGAATGAAATACAAATGTGGGCCGCTGGTTCCGGTTTTAATTGATTGAATCACTCCAAGCTTTGTGATGACAAAGATTTGGTTTTTTTTTGGTGGTTATACAAAGAGTTAACAACTGGGCTGTGAAGTACTTGCTTTTAATTATAACTGCATTTACACAGCCCTTAGTACCCCTAAGGAGGGGATGAAGAAACAGTTATGTAAAAAAAATAATTGCATTATATGTGAGAAGTTGGCATGATATATGCTGTTCACTAGTTATAGTGGGTACCTTGTATCAGTCCAAACAACCCCTTATTGGTTATAGGTTAAAGACAACCTTTATTGAAAACTATCCTAGTGGTAGCTATGGAGAGCAGCCTTCAGGCTAAGTCTTGAAGGAATGTAAAGCAGCTTGTTTTATCAGTCTATAATCTCTTGAGTCACTAAATGAAAGATATCCACACCAGGTATATATATAAAATATATGTATTTATTACTAAAGACACTTCAACAATCACAGTAAAATAGCACAAATACACGTCAGGCCCTAGGGGCGAGCCAAACCATATACTAAAATAGTGGTATAAGAACCACAAATTAACTAGACACAAGGCCTAGAGCCTGTAGAATCGCTGGGACCCCAAGGAACCACCCAAGGTAGTGACACAGGGGACCCACGGGGGCCGTGTGCAGTGTGTGAACACAGCCGCGAGCTCCCGTTAGCTTCTATGGGGAAAGTCGCGGTTAGATTTTTAAAGATTAGGGACACTTAGAAATGAGTCAGGACCAAACCCTTTTGGACTTAGGAAGTTCTAGGGCTAGCACCCACGGGGGCACCAGAGTACTCGTGTTACCTCACCCAGGGAAGCCGGGTGCATAGGTGTCTTTTGGTGTCGGGTGCGTCGTCGATTTCAATGGGAGCTGGCGAAGAAGTGCTGCTGCCGTGAAGATACGAAGCGTCCAAAGAGATCCAAGCCTGGATCGAAGATGTGAAGAACCTGAAAGCAGAGGGGACAGAGTCTGGGTCACTAGCCAGTGACCAGGAAGGCGATGGACAGATGCCCACCGATGTCGGGTGATTTCAGGTGAAAGAGGTGAAGCTTGACTCTTCAGCCACGAGGACCAGGAGGCGTCGAGGATGACCAGGAGCTGGATTCGAGCTGTCCCGCAAAGGATGTCGAGTGCTGCAGCATCGGTGCCCGGATTGGACACAACAAACCTTGGCAACAGCAACCCACGCAGAAATGAGAAAGATGCTTCGTTGCAGACCAGCAAGGTCTGTGGGACTCACCACTTGGTTGGGAGTCAGGGCACATCTGGAGCAACCAGGAAAGCCCAAGGAAATGCAAAGTTACCCCCTCAGGGACCCACCAGTCAACGGACCAGGGACCGCGAAGGGACCTAGAGACGAAACACAAAATGGCGTCCCACGGGTCACTCAGAATGACCAGGCCAACAATCTTCTGTGGATTCAGTGCTCGAGGTGGGGGCTACAAGTCAGCCCAAGCACAACTTCTAGAGACGTCGAGAAGTTGATGCACTTGCAGAAATGCACGGTGACCAGGAGTACCGGTTCCAAGCTACTCACGGAGGCTGCGGGTCTCAGCTGAGATGTCTGGAAATCCTCTTCCTGGGCTGCAAATACTTCGGAGTTCGGCGGGAGCTTCGGAAATGCAGACCGGCAAATTGTTTTGTTGGTGCCTGCCAAGCAGGAGAGTCACTCCTTGACCCCAAGGGAGATTTCTTCAGTCCTCTGGTCTTAAGCAGAGCGTCGAAGGTCCAGGATTCAGCTTCAGAGTTTTGTTCAGGGTAATCTAAAGTCTTAAGGACTGGGGTCCCATACTTATACTAAGGTAGAGGGTTGGACATACTCTGGGGACCCACCTATGGGAGGGTTTGGAAAGAGGGATGGCTACACCCATTTCCTTTGTCCAGTTTTGCTCCAGAGCAGGGGCTGGAAGCCCCTGAACCGGTTTGAGCTGGACTATGCACAGGGACACCAAATGTGCCCCCAGTGCAGGACTTCAAAGCACTCAGAGAGTGCTCCCACCCAGCCCCAATACACATAAGCCTGTCTGGGAGCCGGTTACACCTCCCTGTGACAGGAAACCTATTGTCCAGGCCTCCACTGCTGGAGTTTCGGTCAGCAGCAGGAGGCCAGACCCGTGTCTGTGGCTGCAGCATCCATTTTGTGATGCCAGGGCTCTATTAAGTTTCTACCGGGTATACCAGTGCTGTCATGTCTCTCCCTCTAGAAGGGTGGGATCATCCTCCCACACCAGTTATTGGTGTGGGGGTATGATTCCAAGGTGTTTGACACCAAACATGACATGTTTCAGTGCAGCCAGTCTAAAGTTAGCATTTACCGTTTGGTTATAATGCACTTATGAGTATATGGTCAGGCTGCACTACAAACAGCATCAGAGAAGGATCTCCGAACGCTGCAGAGGGGCTCTGCTCATGCAGGGGCACCCTCTCACATAAGAACCAAGCACTCTGCCTTCAGGATTGATAAGGCCTGCCATAGGAGTGACTTATAGGTTTATATGTGTGTATATATATAGTGATATAGGTAACCTATATCACAGTAAGGGGTGTATGCACCACCTTACCCAGGCTGCAGTAGCAGACCTGTGGTGTCATTTTGGGTGGCTTTCCAGGGGTGGCATAATACATGCTTCAGCCCCTGGTAGGCCTCTGGGGGACCTATGCCCTGGGTACACAGTATACCATATACTAGGGGCTTACAAGGGCACCTCAGATCCAACCTGTAATGTACCTAAAGTACATGGAATCATTTTAGGGAGGAAGCAGCTAGGCTGGGGCTCTGAATAGCAGGGTCCCAGCCAGGCTAAAGTCGAAAAACAGTGAAACACCAGCAAAAGGTGGGGGTAAACATGTGAAGCAGATACTACTCTCCTACACAACCCCCGCCCCCCAAACGCAGGGACATTAAACTAACCTTGACCAGTTGAGTCTTCATGTTCTAAGTGGACATATCTGGAGAGTCCATCTGCATTGGCATGGTTACTCCCAGGTCTATGTTCCACTGTATAGTCCATCCCCTCTAGGGAAATGGACCACCTGAGCAATTTGGGATTTTCACCCTTCATCTGTTTTAGCCATAAGAGGGGCTTATGGTCTGTCTGAACAATTAATTGAGTACCAAATAAGTATGGCCTCAACTTCTTCAGAGCCCAAACCACAGCAAAGGCCTCCCTCTCAATGGCTGACCAACGTTTTTCTCTGGGGGTCAACCTTCTGCTTATGAAAGCTACTGGTTGATCCTGACCTTCATCATTCAACTGTGACAGTACAGCCCCTACCCCCAACTCAGATGCATCTGTTTGGACAATGAACTTCTTGGAGTAGTCAGGACTTTGCAGAATGGGAGCAGTGCACATGGCCTGCTTCAGGTCATCAAATGCCTTTTGACAGCTAGCTGTCCACTGAACCTTTTTGGGCATTTTCTTAGAGGGTAAGTCATTCAGGGGTGTCACTATTGATCCATACCCCTTGACAAATCTTCTATAGTAGCCAGTCAGGCCTAAGAAGGCTCTCACCTGAGTCTGGGTAGTTGGAGCAAGCCAGCCCACTATGGTCTGGATTTTGCTCTGCAATGGTTGAACCTGGCCTCCACCTACAATGTGGCCCAGGTACACAACCTGACTCTGCCCTATCTGGCACTTAGTAGCCTTGATAGTTAGGCCTGCTTTTTGCAGGGCCGCTAAAACATTTCTCAGGTGGACCAGGTGATCCTCCCAGGTGGAGCTAAAGACAGCAATATCATCTAGATATGCTGCACTATAGTCTTCCAGGCCTGTAAGGACTTGATTCACCAACCTTTGGAAAGTGGCAGGTGCATTCTTCAAACCAAAGGGCATTACCACAAGAGAGAATATACTTTTATTTGATTTCATAAAAAACCATAAAAGGGTGGAAAAACCACCATTAATAAAACTTTCAAGGATATACATTGTGATTATTATTATAAAAAGTTAAAAAAGTTAACATGTAAGCAGAACTTTCAATGGTTACAAAACCAGGTATTCTAATGCTGCGCAAGTTGGTTAACGGGTTCTGTGTTGGCCAAATCTCTTGCTGCATTTTTAAAAAAGTTTATGGCTCTGCAGGACAATGGGATGGTTGAGCCCGTGAGACAGTAAATCACTGCTGCTCTACAAGTTCTTATTTGTTCCTTCCTAAAGATCTCCCGAAGTTCCTTTTTGCGCATTTCTGCCAAGGCGGGGCAGATGCATAGTAGATGCAGTAAGGACTCATCCCAAGGTCCACACAGGCGACATTCCTTTGATTGCCATACGTGTTTCCATTTTGGGGTCAGGTCCTTTGATGGGTATGACCCTAGCCTTAGTAAAGTAAAAAAGTGTTTTTTCTGCTCCGAAAAAGTGATCCAGCAGGTAGGGTTGGGGTTGCAGCCTCTGGTATGACTGGATCACGGCCCAGGCGTGTTTCTTTTTTGCTAAGGCAATTTTGTCTGGTAATATGGAATGCCGTTTTATGGCTTTGTTGACCAATGGTTTAAAACAAGAGTAGGTGGGTGCTGTAAGCCATGCCTCCTCTAACTTCAATGCTGAAAGGGAGGCCCTCAGAGCTTCGAAAGTTGAATTTTTGAAGCTAGCTTGCTTTTCAATTTCCGCCCAACAATACTGCGCGAGTGTGTTTTCCTCTGCATCCCGCATCCTCCAATAGTACTTGGCTAGTATGCCTTGTTTGTCAGGGATCTGATTTTTTAAACCATACTCGAGTCGAATTTGGGCTTGTGGAATGTGGCGGGGGATTGCAAACAGTTTCTTAAAAAGGATTGACTGTTCCAAATTCAGGCCTTTAGCAACCTTACCATTCAAGATTTATGTGTCATATGAGATGGAAGGCAGGAATTTTGCTGCTATAACCTTTAATAGGTGCCCAGTGGAGCCGCCTGCAAGTTTGTTTTTAAAAGTTTTAAAGGCAAACTGCCGCTGTTTAGATTTCGTATGGCTTTGGGACATGTGAGTGTTAAAAATAAGTTTGCGATCAATTTGGAAGCCAAGGTATTTGTATGAATCCACCTCGGTCAGAGGTCGTTTATCCAAAATCCAGGTAAATTTGCGGTCAGCTTTATGATGTTTGTTGAAGCTCATCACCTTAGTTTTTTTATGATTAATGGTCAGTTGGACCGAGGTGGTATAGGCTCCGAGTTCAGTAATTAATCGTTGCAAACCAATTGGTGTTTGCGCCAGTAAAACGATGTCGTCCGCGTATTGAAGGCTGGATATGGGTGTTGTGCCAAGTTTCGGCGGATCACATTGGATAGACCGGAGATGCTTGTCCAAGTCAGCGGTATAAATGTTAAAAAGGCACGGTGCCAACACGCACCCTTGTTTTAACCCGTTGAGTGTGTGGATCTTCTTGGTAATGCTAAGTCTGTCTCCTTTCCTAATCTGGACCCACGTTTCGGAGTACAGGTTGGTTATAGCCTCCAGCAGCTGTTTGGACAATGAACTTCTTGGAGTAGTCAGGACTTTGCAGAATGGGAGCAGTGCACATGGCCTGCTTCAGGTCATCAAATGCCTTTTGACAGCTAGCTGTCCACTGAACCTTTTTGGGCATTTTCTTAGAGGGTAAGTCATTCAGGGGTGTCACTATTGATCCATACCCCTTGACAAATCTTCTATAGTAGCCAGTCAGGCCTAAAAAGGCTCTCACCTGAGTCTGGGTAGTTGGACTAAGCCAGCCCACTATGGTCTGGATTTTGCTCCGCAATGGTTGAACCTGGCCTCCACCTACAATGTGGCCCAGGTACACAACCTGACTCTGCCCTATCTGGCACTTAGTAGCCTTGATAGTTAGGCCTGCTTTTTGCAGGGCCGCCAAAACATTTCTCAGGTGGACCAGGTGATCCTCCCAGGTGGAGCTAAAGACAGCAATATCAGCTAGATATGCTGCACTATAGTCTTCCAGGCCTGTAAGGACTTGATTCACCAACCTTTGGAAAGTGGCAGGTGCATTCTTCAAACCAAAGGGCATTACCACAAGAGAGAATATACTTTTATTTGATTTCATAAAAAACCATAAAAGGGTGGAAAAACCACCATTAATAAAACTTTCAAGGATATACATTGTGATTATTATTATAAAAAGTCTAAAAAGTTAACATGTAAGCAGAGCTTTCAATGGTTACAAAACCAGGTATTCTAATGCTGCGCAAGTTGGTTAACGGGTTCTGTGTTGGCCAAATCTCTTGCTGCATTTTAAAAAAAGTTTATGGCTCTGCAGGACAATGGGATGGATGAGCCCGTGAGACAGTAAATCACTGCTGCTCTACAAGTTCTTATTTGTTCCTTCCTAAAGATCTCCCGAAGTTCCTTTTTGCGCATTTCTGCCAAGGCGGGGCAGATGCATAGTAGATGCAGTAAGGACTCATCCCAAGTTCCACACAGGCGACATTCCTTTGATTGCCATACGTGTTTCCATTTTGGGGTCAGGTCCTTTGATGGGTATGACCCTAGCCTTAGTAAAGTAAAAAAGTGTTTTTTCTGGTCCGAAAAAGTGATCCAGCAGGTAGGGTTGGGGTTGCAGCCTCTGGTATGACTGGATCACGGCCCAGGAGTGTTTGTTTTTTGCTAAGGCAATTTTGTCTAGTAATATGGAATGCCGTTTTATGGCTTTGTTGACCAATGGTTTAAAACAAGAGTAGGTGGGTGCTGTAAGCCATGCCTCCTCTAACTTCAATGCTGAAAGGGAGGCCCTCAGAGCTTCGAAAGTTGAATTTTTGAAGCTAGCTTGCTTTTCAATTTCCGCCCAACAATACTGCGCGAGTGTGTTTTCCTCTGCATCCCGCATCCTCCAATAGTACTTGGCTAGTATGCCAGGTTTGTCAGGGATCTGATTTTTTAAACCATACTCAAGTCGAATTTGGGCTTGTGGAATGTGGCGGGGGATTGCAAACAGTTTCTTAAAAAGGATTGACTGTTCCAAATTCAGGCCTTTAGCAACCTTACCATTCAAGATTTATGTGCCATATGAGATGGAAGGCAGGAATTTTGCTGCTATAACCTTTAATAGGTGCCCAGTGGAGCCGCCTGCAAGTTTGTTTTTAAAAGTTTTAAAGGCAAACTGCCGCTGTTTAGATTTCGTATGGCTTTGGGACATGTGAGTGTTAAAAATAAGTTTGCGATCAATTTGGAAGCCAAGGTATTTGTATGAATCCACCTCGGTCAGAGGTCGTTTATCCAAAATCCAGGTAAATTTGCGGTCAGCTTTATGATGTTTGTTGAAGCTCATCACCTTAGTTTTTTTATGATTAATGGTCAGTTGGACCGAGGTGGTATAGGCTCCGAGTTCAGTAATTAATCGTTGCAAACCAATTGGTGTTTGCGCCAGTAAAACGATGTCGTCCGTGTATTGAAGGCTGGATATGGGTGTTGTGCCAAGTTTCGGGGGATCACATTGGATAGACCGGAGATGCTTGTCCAAGTCAGCGGTATAAATGTTAAAAAGGCACGGTGCCAACACGCACCCTTGTTTTAACCCGTTGAGTGTGTGGATCTTCTTGGTAATGCTAAGTCTGTCTCCTTTCCTAATCTGGACCCACGTTTCGGAGTACAGGTTGGTTATAGCCTCCAGCAGCTTAGCTGGGACGCCCCAGTTGCGCATTTTTGCCCATAGCCTGGCTCTTGAGACCTTATCAAAGGCCACTTTAAGGTCGATGAAACATACGTAGAGTGGCCTTGAAGTACGAAGGGCTTGATTGGCCATGAGTGTTACAGCGGAAATATTCGTCAAGGTGCCCATCCCAGCCCTAAATCCGGTTTGTGTTGGGGGAATAAGGTTTGTTCTCGCCACCCAGTCCTCTAGATCTACCAACAGGTTTGATGCGTAAATTTTAGCCTCCACATCAATTAACGCGATCAGTCTGTAGTTTGCAGTATTGGAACGAGAACCCGATTTGTATATTGGGCTTAGAATGCTTCCCCTCCAAGAGTCAGGGATCATATTAAAAGTTAGAATGTCCGAAAAAAGAGGGGACAAATAATCTGCCCAGAATGGTGGATTGTGCCAAAACAAGGCATTTGGGAGGCCATTAGGCCCGGGGGAACCCTCAGATCTTAATTTTTTTTATTGTTTTCAGTACTTGTTCTTTAAGTATCCGTAAAGGAGAGTCTGAATCCGAGGGGAATTCGTTTTTCGTTGAATCTCTAATGGTAACTCTGTTATTGAGTTGGGAGCCACAATCAGCAGTGCCTGGGGAGAAGATTTAGTTATATAATGATTCGATGTGGGCTCTCCATGTGTCCTCCATGATGTCCGAATTGTGGTGGCGGTTCCTGCCATTAGTTAACTGGTTGATGATTTCCCAGAAAAGCTTGGAGTCTCTTTGTTTGCAAGAGTAGTGGAGTTTTGCCCAAAGATGTTCCTGGAATACTTTCTTGGCCGCCATGATATCTTTTTTAAGGTCTTTTTTGGCTTTGGAAATTAAGAGCAATTGATCTTTAGTAGGAGGTGAGCCCTGTGTTCTTAGTTTTCGTAAGTTTTTGTTCAATTGTTGTTTTTTGAATTCTCAGGCTTTTGGTGAACCATGCTGCCCCCACCGGTTTGCCTGCTTTTTTGCCAATAGCCAATTTGGACCAATTTTGGTTTAGTTCAGTGGTGAATGTCTCCCAGGCCCAGATGCTGGGTGGTTCGAGATTACATTTCTCCAAAATGCTAATGCATGTTGCCATAAAGTCACTTATATTATCCTTTTTCCAGATAAGGCGTTTGAGATTGTAGCGTTGGAGTTCTTGAGACTTTGCGTTAGTGAGAGTTGAATTTATATTATTGCTTAGGAGTATGAAGGATTGCGGTTGATGGTCACTCTCTGCGCTATCCAAAATTTGAAAGTTTTTGATCCGGGAAGCTAGATTATGATCTATAAAAGAGTAGTCAATAATTGAAGCTGACTTTTGAGTGACCCTTGTATATGCCGCTGGGGTATCAGTTGGACAGTGCCCGTTAAGCATACGCAGGGAAAGATCATGCAAGTGAGCTGCGCATTGCTTGCCAAGGGTGTTGTGTCGAGTTTTGGCCAGAGTGTCCCGCCTACTGACATTTGTTTCTTGCAATAAAGACATGTTAAAGTCCCCTGACAGAATGATGTTAGCGTCTGGGTAAGCAAGTTTTAGAGTGGCAAGTGAGGCAAATAAGTGGTTGATGCTTGCCCGTTTTTGTTTGGACGCAGGATGAATGTAAATATTTATAATCAGTAAACTATTGAAAGGCGGAGTGTCAAGTTTGACACATAACAGCCAGGGGGAATCAAGGTCTATGGAAACGGCGAATCCAGAAATGTCGGTTGAAATGAAGGTGGAGAGGCCCCCTTTTGCTCTCCCTCGATTGGTCCCCTTTGTGGCCAGATTCTGAAATTCCTTGTAACCTACTAGGGGAGTAGATTTTATTAACCAGGTTTCCTGGAAGAGGAGTATTTTGTGTTGTGTAATAAACTCCATGAAGTCAGGATCTTCTAATTTCGTCCCAAGGCCGAACACGTTCCAGGAGCAGATTTGGTAGCCTTTAGGTGAATTTGTGGCGACTTGTGGATTTTTTCATGCCCTGGTTTGGGAAATTCCAGGCTTATTAAAGTGCCGGAGTCCAATGGGCTGACTGGCTTCAGGTTGAACAAGGGTGATTGTGATTGTCCTAACCGTGGAGTCTATGCCAGGAAAAAGACTTCGGTTATCCGGGCCTTTGGCGCCTTTTAACAGGCCCGCTGGTTGATTTGGCATGTGTAGTGGACTGGGATAACGTGGGGGGTCGATCTTTTTTAACTCAATACCCCATTTTCCAAATGAAACCCTCTGCTGCCAGATTTGTTCAGTGACGAGGGAGTCAATGAACGTGGCGGTTGTTGATTCTTGGAGTTCCACTGAATGCTGATTCTGGTAGAACCCTATGCTTTTAATGTCCCTGGAGTTAATGTGGCTCAGAGTGGGCAGAGCCTTGAATAACTTCAACAGAACACTTCTGTTGAGGAAGTCATGGTTGCCCCTTGAGACGTAGTGGGGGATAAAGTCCAATTTTTTGTTATCTGGGAAGATCTCGGACTGCGGCGCGCGTTCAGAGCCGTGTTCCATTTTGGTTGCTCCCTCAGTAGGCCCAGGAATATCAAAGGCAGATACGGAGAGACATTAGTATTGTCTAGTGTCGGAGTTTTATTGGCCTTTGTATTTGTGATGACGTTACGTCCCGGACTCAGCTTATGCTTTTTTTTTTCAATTTTTCCTGAGTTACTACAATCTTTCCGGACATTGTCTACTAGCGTATTTTCCACACTGGGGCTCGTTATAATTGCATGGTACAGTTCAGTCCTGGGCAAACATACAGAGTTTGCTGTTAGTTTTGGCGAGGTATTAAGATGTTGCTTCTCTTTCTTAGTTGGTAGTTTCGCTCCAGAGCAGGGGCTGGAAGCCCCTGAACCGGTTTGAGCTGGACTATGCACAGGGACACCAAATGTGCCCCCAGTGCAGGACTTCAAAGCACTCAGAGAGTGCTCCCACCCAGCCCCAATACACATAAGCCTGTCTGGGAGGCGGTTACACCTCCCTGTGACAGGAAACCTATTGTCCAGGCCTCCCCTGCTGGAGTTTCGGTCAGCAGCAGGAGGCCAGACCCGTGTCTGTGGCTGCAGCATCCATTTTGTGATGCCAGGGCTCTATTAAGTTTCTATCGGGTATACCAGTGCTGTCATGTCTCTCCCTCTAGAAGGGTGGGATCATACTCCCACACCAGCTACTGGTGTGATTCCAAGGTGTTCGACACCAAACACGACATGTTTCCGTGCAGCCAGTCCAAAGTTAGCATTTACCGTTTGGTTATAATGCACTTAAGAGTATATGGTCAGGCTGCACTACAAACAGCATCAGAGAAGGGTCTCAGAACGCTGCAGAGGGGCTCTGCTCATGCAGGGGCACCATCTCACATAAGAACCAAGCACTCTGCTTTCAGGATTGATAAGGCCTGCCATAGGAGTGACTTATAGGTTTATATGTGTATATATATATTGATATAGGTAACCTATATCACAGTAAGGGGTGCATGCACCACCTTACCCAGGCTGCAGTAGCAGACCTGTGGTGTCATTTTGGGTGGATTTCCAGGGGTGGCATAATACATGCTTCAGCCCCTGGCAGGCCTCTGGGGACCTATGACTTGGGTACATAGTATACCATATACTAGGGGCTTACAAGGGCACCTCAGATCCAATCTGTAATGTACCTAAAGTACATGGAATCATTTTAGAGAGGAAACAGCTAGGCTGGGGCCCTGAATAGCAGGGTCCCAGCCAGACTAAAGTCGAAAAACTGTGAAAAACCAGCAAAAAGTGGGGGTAAACATGTGAAGCAGATCCTACTCTCCTACATTACATACGCACTGATATTACTAAGATCTATATTTTGGAAGCATTATTTTATCGTGTGTAATGCCAGTTTAAAAAATGACTTACATATTCACAGTGCTTTCAGTCACAGGCTGTGACCTCGTAGCACAAAAAATACACGCCGCTATTC
This sequence comes from Triturus cristatus, assembly GCF_964204655.1. Lineage (NCBI taxonomy): Eukaryota > Metazoa > Chordata > Amphibia > Caudata > Salamandridae > Triturus > Triturus cristatus. The sequence continues at coordinate 371,361,341 of NC_140581.1, read as the reverse complement.
TACAGTGCACCAATCAAGATTTAATTCTGGGACTCTCGTGTTACACACAGATCTCTGCAGTGCATTAACTAATAGATGTTTCATAATGTACTACAGTGCATTTCCCACTGAGTAACAAATGTTTTTATTTATTTTTCATTTACGCTGCCCATTATTTTATATGTAGATACCTGATGGTGTAAGACCTAAAAAACGTATAGAATATTTTGGGACTTGTTTATGAGAGGCTTTCATCGCCAGAGCATCCTTTTTTAGGTCTCGCCTGGCGTAGACTGCGCAGACATGCGCAGTCTTGCTGGCGAGATTTAATTTGTCAGGGTAGATTTCTCTAGTGGGCTTTAAGCCCCGTCCCTCTTTTCCATTGGCTGGCGTCACCGTTTATGCTAAACGGTGGCCAGCCATTGGAAAAGAGCGTCTAGTGACGTACAGTTTTCTCTTTTAGAGCCATCCCAGTTGGACTGGCTCGGTTGCTTTACGTTTGTGGTAAAAGCTTTTCTTATCTTTATGGGGCCATGTGTTTCAAACATATAGCCCCATAAAGACAAGAAAGCTTTGCGAAGGACGAAAGTGAAAGCCGACCGTGCCTTAGCAGCTCAGCCAGGCGTGGCGATACTCCACCCCCTCTGCCATGCCAATGCCGCACACGCGGAACAATAGAGCCGCATCCAGAGAGCGCGCGCCGCACTCGTCACGTCTCTTAGTAGAACGAGTTAAGTGACAAGCTGTGTGAGAGTCGCGGGTTCAATTCCCGCTGGTGTTGACTCCGCTCTTCTCCAGTCACAGGTCACTAAAATCAGTATGGACTTCGACTGAGGAAAAATAAATGTATATAAATATAGTACTATAGTGGACTGCGTTTTAGATTAAAGCTATTTATAAAACCATCAGACCCTCGACCTCTACTGTCTCACTTTTCTTTACCCCCTTTCCTTCTGCCCCCCTCAGTTTTCTCTTTTTCTTCCTTCCTTCTGCCTCCTCTCATCCTCCTGTCCCACCAACCTCTCTGTCGCCGTGTCCTCTCCCACCCTCTGCCCTCCCCCCGTCCTTCCACCTGCTCCCTCCCCCCTCGCTGTCTTCTATGGTGGGCGTGGGATTCTGGTGGCAGTCTACACTCCCTCTGCTCTTTGAGCTCCAGTGTGTGCCAGACCCAGCCTGGCAGAGGAACCGGTGGGGGCTCCCCTTCTGCCCGAAGCGCGTCACAGCCTACCGGAAGGCAGCCCGGACCTCCGCTGGGTCTGAGCACAGGGAGCGCCACCGCCACTCGCCACCGGACGGACGCCGGGCAAGCACTGGGCGGCGACCGCCGCTGTCACTGCAAGCAGGCGTGCCGGTGTCCCCAGAAGCAAGTGCCCTGCACCATAGGACAGAGGGGCCGTCGCCACCAAGGACGTTGCCGGGCATGTGAAGGAAATAGGCACCAGGGCCTAACACTGGGTTGGGTGGTAGAGGGGAACAAGGGCCCGAGGGGTCACTGGGGCCAGCGTCTCTAACAGCCACAGCAGCAGCAAGTAAGAGAGGTGAGGCGGTGGGGCCGTGGCTGCTTTTAGAGATAGGTTGCGTGGGGCCGGGCCCTGGCAAGCAGAGAGAATGTGGAGCTGACACAAAGACAGAGCTGAGGGCCAGGCATGGGGAGTGCGGCGAACCTGGCGGGGTGGGGGAGGGCGGTCAGGGACCTCACAGCGGCAGAGGCCTGACTGGTGGAGGTAGGCGAGGGGCTGGCAAGTAGGAACAAGCATTAAGGTCTCGCCTTTCATTAAGTTAAAGCCATTTGCTTTGCCATACAATACCATTATTATTATAGTTCTTTATTCGATTTGACACAAATCATAAAAGTATTTACAATGTTAAAACAGAATTAAACATATCAAAGTTACTCCCCTATATCGATATCTCTGCTAACGTTATAGTCCACAACCTAAGTTAAAAGGTATTACATGTACGTTTTAAAATAACAAACTCTAAAAACACCATAAAAATTGTCAAAGATCAGATGTGACAACACACTCAATTCTAATTATTACAAATCCCTCTCGAGGTTCTTAATTTAAATGCAATCCTTAAAAAGTTTTCAACACAGTGGAGGGTAAAAACATCTGAGGACATTTTTTAAAATAAGGCAACACAAATCTGCTTAATACCAGTATTCCTGAGTAAAGTCTTTAAAAACCTTCTCCTTGGGTAAGTATAATATGAGCAAATAAAAAGAAAATGAGAGGTATCCTGTGGAGACAGGTCGTCGCAGCCACAGGGCCCTCTCTCTTCTACGTTTCTCATAAAACCCCCTGGAAATCCCAGGATTAAGTCAATCGGATTTAGTCTTAAACGAGTTATTAAGAACCTCTCATGTGGACTGGTCAAAAGGATTAGATAAGGTGCTATAGTTGGGGTAGACTTCACTAAAATATAATTTCTGACAGACTCCTTTTCTAATTCGGTAGTCTCCCGTTGTGACTGACTGAACTTTAAATACAGTGTTTTGATGCCCGTCTTGTCTTTCTGACTTATAGTGACTATATCGGAGAACAGGGCTGAGCGACCCAGGATATGAAAACCATCCCTCACATATTTTAGCCAAGGGATTTTCATAACGTGGTCCAGTGTAAGACAATCCTGGACCACCATCCTTGTCAGTCCAAGCTCTTCGCTTAACCAAATTTTTAACCAGAATGCTAAGGGTTTAACTGCTATAGTATCCGAGATGTACCCGGTCCCCAGTTCTTCGTGCGCTATAAATGCAGGGGTGCTGCTAGGTATCCTTAACAAGCGCCTCATGTATTTATTTTCCTCCCTTTGTAGATTGTTAAGCTTTACAAATCCCCAGACCTCACTTCCGTACAAGACCTTGGCACAGCAGATTGAATTATACAATTTTAAAATCACGTCCGGAGTCCAATACCCTAGTCTTTGGCCATAATTCATAATTGCACCTGTAGATTTGATCAGGGACAGGGCTTTGTCGTTGAGTAAATGCTTAAAGTTTAATCGGCCGTCGAATATTATTCCTAGATAGGAAAATACTGGAACTTTACCTAGTGTGTATGTCCCAATAGAGAAATTGTACGATTTCCCTTTCTTGTTCCCCATTTCCATCACGTATGATTTTGTGAGGTTCGGGGACATATCCAGACTCTCCATAAACCTCACAAAGCCATTGATTAGCAACTGCAGCCCATGGGGGGTACGGGCTAGTAACACCGCGTCGTCTGCATAGAGCAGAACAGGAACTGCTCTTTCCCCTAGACTCGGCAGGTCTGTCTTGATATCGCGCAGGGCGGCATCTAACCCGTTGATATACAGTGTAAACAAGAAAGGTGCCAGTATGCACCCCTGCCTGACCCCACTGGAGCATGCAAATGTATCTGTGATATCCCCCTCCTGAGTGTACCTTACCGCGGCGGAGGTATTGTGGTGCAGAGACTGCAGAATATTAATTATGGGTATTAGGGACTAGCCATCAGGGACCACAATTTTCTTCGGTTCACGCGGTCGAATGCCGCCGTAGGATCCATAAATGCTAGATAGAAGACCCCCTCCTTCGCTAATGTATATTTGGCCGTGATGAGGTAAAGATTCAAACATTGAGCGACCGTAGATTTCCCGGGGCGAAACCCATATTGAACGTCTGTGATTATATTAGTGGATTCAGCCCAGTCCATCAGCCTATTTAAAATCACCCGGCCCAAAACCTTTGCTGATCCATCAATCAAAGATATTGGGCGGTAACATTGCGGATGGTCCCTGTCCCCTTTCTTGAAAATGGGCACGATGATTGCAGACGACCATGAACTTGGCATAGAGGAACTTATTGCTGCATTTAGCACCCTTGTCAATAGGGGCGCCCATACCACTGGATTGCATTTAAAGAGGTCGGGCGGAATCCCGTCTGGTCCTGGGGTCTTATGTCTGGTAAGGCCATCTATTCCAGCCCTTACTTCTGCTAGAGAAAAAGAGACCGTTCCACTGCTGGCTAAACAAACTGTTAGTTGCGGTTCCTCCTGTATATCTATGGTATGGTTATACAGGCCTTGAAAATACTGCCTCCAATGTTCAGGGAGAATATTCGCACTTAGCCCAGATTTATTCGGGTCTGAGAAACAAGGACTGTTGATGGTCCTCCAGAACCGTGCGGAGTCCTTCAACTGGGCTGCATCCACAAGCTCCTCCCATGCAAAACGCTGCAACTGACCTTTGCGATTTTTTACCGCTTGCTTATAGGATGCTCGACATGCGCGCACCCATTCCCTATCCCTAGGCTTCTGCTTGAGTGCCCCCTTCAGTTTCCTCAGGGCCAGCGAACAGTGACTGTCAAACCACCGCGGGCTGTCCGTTATACGTCTCGATGTGGTTGACTTCAACATGTTGCTGACCCTTATCGTGATATTAAAAAAAGCCTCCATCAGGTCTGCCCCTTTTACCTCCAGGTTTAAGCAGTCACTAAAATCTTTAGCCCCGTTTTTAATTAAAACGGCATTAAATTCAGCTGCGTCTACCTGGGCCCATCTAAGCCTCCTACCCTGGTCCACAGGTCTCAGTCTATCCCATCTGTCTGCCCCATGATGGATTATAACACTGAATGTCTAATGTCAGGGGATTATGGTAGCTGAACGCGCTATGTTCGATGGTAAATTTTATTGTGCTACTGTCTAATGTGTGGGATATAAATATGTAATCAATCACTGAATGGCACCCTCTGCCTTTGTATGTCGGGGGTACAACACAACCAACTTTGTTAGTGGCCATGTCCATTGTGTGAGTTAACCCAAAAGCATATAAAATACTTGTTAGCGCCTTTCCCCTTTCCATATGTTCCAAATGTGGACCTTTAGTGAGGGGGCACGCTGACCAATCACCTTTGGCCACCTTTAAATGAGGGCACATATGACAGTTGAAGTCGCCCACTAAGATCATTTGCGAGGTAGCACTTGGATTCGTTGTGTTATGCTCCAACCAGCTATTTAACTCTGCTAGACTATTTGGGCCCTGGGCAACTGTCTGAGATGCATTGTAAACATTTATTAAGGTGACCCTAAGTCATTTCGATCTAAAGGACAGCCCTTGTATTTCTTAGAGTCACACGCCAGCTCATTCCAGCTGCCGCGTAGCTTCAGGGCAACGAACACTAGCAAGCCCCCTATTGCCCGCCCTGCTCTTACTTTAACCGCCGGGCGAAAGATGGATTTAAACCCTTCTATAAAAAAGTTATTCTCAGTTGCCCATGTTTCCTGTAGGCATATTATATCAAAGCCCTCCAAACTTGCTTGCCAACCCTGCTATATTCCAGGAGATGATCTTTATGTGACCTGGACCAGTGTCCACCTCTGGTTTAGGGGGTGCACTATCTTTGCTACCAGGCTCTACTAAGCCCACCCACATCTGGTCTGTCTCGTGCGGGTCCCTACAGACCCTATGTGGGACTTCTATTGGCTCTGCGCGCGATTCCCTAATCATGGCTGAGTGTATACGGGTTTCAGAGAGACTGTCTTCACACTTACTTGCCGTCAGTCAGTCTATTTCATTTAAATCCCCTAATGGTGTAAAAACGTTAGATAGCTCCATTGTCCCTCCCCATGGGTTCCCGCTTATACCTTGTATGTGGCTATCCCTTGCATTAACACCGATGGGCCCTAGCACTGGTCTGTAAAAGAACCCTAATGGCATGGGTTTGATGCTGTTCTCCAAGTCAAATAACCTAGCTGTGTGTGATAGGATCCCCTGCACCAACCCCAGATGTCTGAGGGTAACAATTAAACAATCCCCTCCATAAACTTTTTGAGACCTGCCTATCCACGAGACCCTGCGGACCATGAGAATGTGCCGATAATCTTCCCTATGGAATCTAGCGAATTTGCACAGCCAGTGAGCTACTTTATTAATTAGCTGCTCGGTGGTCTCTTCGTGCTTAAGTGTATAAGCTGGCACACCTGTTAAAACCACAGTGTACAGGGTACAGGCTGGGGGGAGATTGATAACTTGAGATGCTTCCCTCTAGTTGTTCACTGATGCCCCCTGTCGATTCTGCTGTCGGTAATTTGCAATAGCCCTGTTTTCTATAATTAACTCTGAATTAGGAGGATGTGACTCCGTCCCTCTTATGTTGGCAACTCAGCTGATCGGGTGATCTATTATGTCTTTACCGCTCCCCCTCTGTATGGCCCCTCCCTGTGAACGATCAGTACACTTGTGTCCCCCTGCTCCCGGCCTATCCCCGTGCATATTATGCCTATTGTGTAACCCAAGACCCTGGACTATGGGAGTATCGGAAATAGCTGGTTCCATTGTCACCTGTTGGGTTGAAAGACTCCCCCCCATGTGCAAATCTTTTTTAGATTGAATGCATCGTAGTTTCTCCTCGATTATTTTAAACTTATTCAATAAAGGCTCTAACATAATGGCTATCAGTGTTTCTAGTCTGGACCATAGGTCATTCTGACATTCACAGACTCGCGGGAGCTGGGGGTGTTCCTCTATGCAAAGGTTGTCTACCTCCGCTGACTGGTCAAGGGTATTTGCTCTAGATGGTAACTTCCTCGCTCTGGGCTTCTGCTTAGGCTTATGAACGGCTCTTCCCCTTGTACATTTAGCCATTGAATAATTTATTGCTGATGGGGTTTGAGCGGCACCGCGGTTAAATAGACTGGCCCTCTGTGTCTTACTTGATCTAGTACGAGCTGCTCTTTCCTCTCGACCACCGGCTGGGTTTGGGTCCAGGATTATCAGGGGTGCTGGGTCTTTACTGGGCGTGACCAGAGGGGGGTTAATGCTATCTATGGTTGTCATTTCCCCATTATCAGTACTGTGTTTCCCGGTCCCTGTGTCAACAGTCTGCTGGCATGTACTCCCAGTAAGATTCCTTGTGCCTGCCTCCTCTTGCCCCTCTTCCCCCTCTCCTATGCCTTCTCCACTCCGCTGCCTTTCTGCGGGCGCGAGCTCTAAATCAGGCGAAGCACTTACGGGTGATTTAGCCCCACTCAACCCTCCCAGCGAGGATCTCTCATGGGTCACTAGAGTATCCAGTGACAATCTTTTTTCAGTTAGGAGGATTTCATGCATCAACACTGACTCCGCTCTTGTTAAAAAAGCATCTAAAGTTCCCACGAGTCCCCCTCCGCCTGATTGAATATCCTTCCACTTGGCCCGTTTCGCCATATTTCACGGGGAGACAAGGCAAGAACAGACAGGAAGCAGGGTCAACAGTACCTTACGGGGCAGATGTCCTTCACTTGTAAACATCAAGGGGGTGGCCCAGTCCGGTCTCCCTCGGGCTTTGACGGGCACCCACACGCGTTCCGCGAAGCGGGAGCCGCGAGCAGTTATGTAAGCCCCCCTGGGCGGGCTGGAACAGCGTCAGCAGCAGCGCCTCCGGGCGCGATGGCAGGGACTTCTGGGACTTGTGGTCCCGGTATCACTTTGGTGCTAGGCGAAGCGGCTCCCGCAAAGCGGGAGCCGTGAGCAGTTATGTAGGCCCCCGTGGGCGGGCTGGAACGGCGTCAGCAGCAGCGCCTCCGGGCGCGATGGCAGGGACTTCTGGGGCTTGTGGTCCCGGTATCACTTTGGTGCTAGGCGAAGAGGCTCCCGCAAAGCGGGAGCCGCGAGCAGTTATGTAGGCCCCCCTGGGCGAGCTGGAACAGCGTCAGCAGCAGCGCCTTCGGGCGCGATGGCAGGGACTTCTAGGGCTTGTGGTCCCAGTATCACTTTGGTGCTAGGCGAAGCGGCTCCTGCGAGCAGTTATGTAGGCCCCTGTGGGCGGGCTGGAACGGCGTCAGCAGCAGCGCCTTCGGGCGCGATGGCAGGGACTTCTGGGGCTTGTGGTCCCGATATCACTTTGGTGCTAGGCGAAGAGGCTCCCGCAAAGTGGGAGCCGCAAGCAGTTATGTAGGCCCCCCTGGGCGAGCTGGAACAGCGTCAGCAGCAGCGCCTCCGGGCGCGATGGCAGGGACTTCTAGGGCTTGTGGTCCCAGTATCACTTTGGTGCTAGGCGAAGCGGCTCCTGCGAGCAGTTATGTAGGCCCCCTGTGGAAATGTGGATTTTTGTGGTCGGTTGTGTCCCCTATCTTGGACCCCAACGGTTTCATGTATGAATCACGGGTACATGTATGATCCCTCCAGTTCCAGTTATGAAGACGCAAACACATGTGCGTCCACCGTCAACATGTCCTCTTCCAGATCCGCCATGAATGGGCCGGATATTCTATTCCTAAGTATGAAAGGCCACCGGCTTTATATGGTTCATTTATCCCATTTTACAGTCCAGGCGAGTAGGCCTGATTCTGCCATTGAGTTTTTCCTGCCTTCTGCCTCTGAAAGCTCCAGTCTGAGCTTGCATCTGTGACCATGAACTTTGTCTTACTCCCTGCGCGGCTAACGGTGCCTGACTCGGCCTATCTGCCTGCCAAAAACTGTATTTCACCTTCAAGATTATCTGCTCTGCTCCGCTCCTCATCCGATGCATTCCTGTCTAGTAGTTTAGGTAAACATTCCTCCAGCTACCGTGCAAAGGGCCAGGCCTCGCTGCCCTCATGCAAGTAATTCATAGCCCTGTTACCATGGAATATTCCTACCCCCTCGCATCTAGTGTAGACACTTAGACGCTTGTACACGCACTAACAGTCAGTATAGTCAGTATAGAATAAGATTCTATCCTAAGAGACCTCTCTTTTTGGATAACACTGTTCTTTAAACATAGGATATTAGATATGATTTGGGATAAGGTTGACATAACCCCAGACTTCTGTCTCCACATATAGAGCTAAATGTCAAATCCCTTTCACCCTCTAGTTGCACGTCAAATCACACGTCATGCTGCTGCGCGCGCATCTCTGCCAAGTATTTTTGCTGACATTGCGAAATTCTTTCATGGAACCACCCATTTATGACATCACATCTAATGACGTTCTTTAGTTACGCCTAGTTACACCCATTTTAGTTACGCATGTATGCTTTTATCTCTGTTTTCAACTGTTACGCCTCTTGCATCTGTTTCACTGTAATGCCTTTTCTATAAAAATGATTACTTGTCAATAATGTATTGTTCCTTCCTTCCTGAACTCTCGTGGTGATGGAATAGAAGGCCCATAATTCGAATTATGTTCCTTTGTATAGGAATAAAGCCCGTTCTGAACCTCTAATACCACGGATTCTGCCTCTTATTTTACTGAGTTATTATTATAGATTTTCCGCATCAAATTAAGTCCCGGTAATTAAATTATTTACCACATAAATGGCGCCCGAACAGGGACACTTTCTCATCTCACGCGCTGGCGGTGCGTTGCAGGCCCGGTCTCCTGTCACAGCTGGACGGACAACAACGCGTACCCACAGGATTTCCTGTATCTCCCTCCTGCCGAGCGGGGGTAACTGAGGCTGCGATCAACACCCAGACGAGGCGGTGAGAAGTGCGAAGTATCCCGACCAGAGCCTAGCTGAGAGAGCAAGATCCGAGGTATACAGAGGCCCACCAGGTTCCGAAGTTCGAAGTTTCGAGTCGAGTCCAGTCCGGTCCGAGTCCGAGTCCAGTTCAGTTCAGTTCCGAGGCCTTCCGTTCCGAGCTACCCGGTGAGTACTATTATCGGGGAGGCGTTCTGACGTGCACATAGGTTGTGCCGGTCAAGACGGGTTTGGGTACACAAATCCGGTCTGCACTGTTTCAGCAGTGTATCTGTACTGTTCAGCAGTATATCAAGTATGTCTAGTATATAATTCAGAATTACCTAGTTAGTGTCGAGTATTATGCTTAGTGACTAGATCCCTAAATGGCCATCATTTTTGTTCATTAAATGTTAAATGTTTTAAATACGTTCTGCATATTGTGGTGTGAATGACTGTTCATTATTGTGTTTTGTTGTATTAAACGTGTTCAGAATTAGGTATCAGATCAGTTTTCAATATGCCGCTCTTTTCGAAATTAAGACAGATCAAAACTAGAAAAGGGGTACTCGAAGAAGCTGTTCCCATTCCTCCTAGGGACACTCCAGGGTACTTCATGTATCATAAACATGGCCTAGACGCCATATTATTTCTTGATTTATGGGTAGACTACACCAAGGAATTACCAGAAAGTCAGAGGTGGCCCGCAACTGGGACCTGGGATGCAGATTGCATCATGAAAGTGGAGGAAGAATTATGGAAAAGGAAAGCTAGACAATCACAGAAAGATGCCATTGAATTATGGCGTAAAGAATCGTATAGACGTACAGAAAAAGCACGTAGACAGGAAGAGAAGAGTAAGGAGAATTCAGATAAAATGCGAGAAAATCTACTAATTGAAGAAGGTACCCGAGCAAAAGCAGAACAAGTAGACAGACAAAGAAATGCCCTTCTGAATGGTATGTATCCTCTTCTGGCCGAAGGGTTACCTAAGCCTACTCTGGAGATACCCAAAGACTTGCCACCCCCATTGTTTCCGATAAAAGCACATCCCAAAGGGCATCCCAGAACCGCAGAAGACGTTTTCCTTTCCTCTTATTTAGACGACGCAGCTCCCGAGTATGCTAATACTGCACCACATAGACCGCCTGCCGAGGGGGTTCAACGCCAAGACCCTCCGTCTGTACCTCCGCAACGACAAATTCCGACACAAGTTCCGGCAAGCACATCTGTTTCTACAGCTGTACCGACACCTATGGTTGCTATATCACGTTCAACGAATCCTTTCACACCCAGCACCCCAGGCGGTGCTACAGGAGGTACAACAAACATTTTTTCCACGCCACCCAGAGTAAATAAACTTTCCTTTCAAGAATTAGCTCACCAACGTACGCCCAAACTAGTAACTCCCGACACGCTTAAGGAACTTCTAATAGATTGTAGATATGATCCTGTGCCCGGCAAAAAGGATGAAATGCTGCTGGCATCATTACGTATCCGACGAGCTGCAATATATTTAGGGAGGCTACCAGGAATGACTACACATTTAGAAAATATATATCATTTTGTCCAATCAGGGCGAGATTCTGAAAGTATTAATAGAGCCATGGAGTACCAGAAAGTGGAGATACAGGGAGAACTGTTACGTTTCCTCATAAATTGTGTGGTCAGAAATCAAGACCGACCAGGGGTAAATCCGGAAGAAATGCAAATTCTTACCACATGGAGTCGGAATATATCAGAAGGGAGACATGATAAACGATTAAGTATAATAGCTATGTGCCGAAAGATCCGCAAAGAAGTAGAACGATTACACGAAGAAAGATTAGCAGTAGACCAGCCTGAACAAACCGAAGAGGAGGAAGAATTAGAACTGCCCACAGGACAGTTAGAAACTATGGCCTATGTAGGAAGAGGAAGATCTTGCAATAATACTAGATGCTTTACTGATCCGATACGTCCGATACGTCCAGATAATAACAGAAACTTCCAAAACCCAATAATAAATATAAGGTCCCCCGAACATTCGTTCCAAGCCGCTGACAAATTACTCCGAGAACGAAGGGGTTATCATATACTCGATTCTATGGACGAACAAGAATTAGCCAGGTCAGCCGTTCACTGGGTTGACAGTCCCGGAAAATATAGTGATGATACACTAGCACACACGTTTTTGAACCTCATCCCAGATGAACAGCGTTTAGCTGGTATCTATATGATTCAACAACTCCTCGTATTATATAAAAGCCAACACTCCGATCCTGGTCCCTTACCTGATATGTTAACTGAATTACTCACGAATAAATGGAGAAGTTCAGGTACTGAGTTAATTAGAGAAATACTAGAATACAGAAAGCAGTACATTCTTTTTGTATGCCCCGAACATGTCTCACTGCCCATCAAGGAAAGAACGACGTATTATATGGATAGACAGAATCCCTTACGCGAAGTGCACCCGATAAAAGGTGATGACAACCAGTTTAAACGTGTGTTTGTATACACACCCATATCTAAAATGGAACTATTAGAAATGAAGAAAGTGGTACCCAGTCATGACAAAGACCCAGCGGGTTTCCACCGTGAAATTAAAGACATGTTGCTCATGGGAGAGTATACCTATCCCGACATTATGAAAATATTAAAGGTATTAATGCCTGCGGGCATTTATGAAAAACTGAAAGAAAAGGATTGGGAGGTGGGAGACCAAAAGATAGATTGGACAGCATTAGAAAACGAAGAAACAGCTCGAGGTCCAGGTCTAGGGCTTGGGGAGAAGACCAAAATACTACCAGGTTTGCTAGTACAGGTACTGCCACGTTTATTAACTACGAAAAAGGAAGACTGGGGTGCAATCTCAGCCTGTAAACAAAAGCAAGGTGAAGACACTAGTGACTTTTATGCCCGATTCGAAAAATGTTTTGGTATAAATAGTGGAATAAAAGCAAGTAGCGAATCTTATCCACATCTGTTTGTGACAAAATTAGTTGAAAATGCCCTGCCCCAAGTTAAGAATAGAGTATTGAAATTCGAGAGTACCTGGCAAGGTAACACTCCGTCACAAATGTTACAAATGCTACAGTACCATCACAATAGAATTAGAGAGGAACAAGAACATGAACAAAGACGCATGAAAGACACGAAAATGAAAATGCTAGTTTCCCAGACAGTTCCAGCTGACGGTCATAAAAGGGGTATGACACAGTCCAGTGTTTCAGCAGTTTCTGTAAAAGGGACATGCAACTATTGTAAACAGCCAGGTCATTATGTACACGATTGTCCAGTTTTAAAACATAATATCGCCATAGGTAATACAAAAGAAAGACCACGACCACTTAGACAGGATCAGAACCAACAAGGAGCTCCACAGCATGCACAGGCCATGCCAGCTCCGCAACAGTCTATGCCAGCTCCACCACCGCAGCCTATTGCTGCCACACCAACAACGACACGACAAATGTACCAGACTGCACAGTATGACTACCCTGATTATCAACGATACTCATGAAACAGCCTAGAGAGGGAAGTTGGCTTACCCCTTATCGAGGTCCCTGTAGATCAAGAAGGACCTTATGTACACAGTGAACTATTAGGCCAGGATAGAAAATTTTTACTTGATACAGGGGCAAGCCGAACAACCATAAAACGTAGTGAAGTTCCAGGGGCACCCCTCTCAGGCTCACAGAATATTTCCCTTGGTTTTTCAGGAAAACCTATCATTAACGAAGTATCACAGCCTCTTCCCCTTACGATTGGTCCTTTGACACGAACTACAGATTTATTGCTTACTAAATCATGTCCAGAAAACCTGTTAGGTATAAAAACATTGAAAGCTCTAGGAGCTATAATATGTTGTTCTCCGGAAGGAGTAAGATTGTTTTTACGTGATTTCAAAGGGCACTATGTGTCCCGAGACATGGATCACCGACTGCAGACTTTACCCACACATTTATGGGCACAAGGCCCTACAGATGTTGGTTGCATGAACATTACACCATATCGAGTCACACTAAAGACAGGAGTGGTACTACCACGAATGCGACAATACAAGTTACCCCCAGATGCTGTAGTGGCTTTACTGCAAATCATTGACGAGCTTATTACCCAAGGAGTGGTTGTGGAAACCGACTCCAATGTATGTAATTCCCCGATAATTCCGATTCTTAAACGAACTGATCCAAAAGCCCCGCCAGTATATCGATTGGTTATTGATCTGCGCGAATTAAATAAATGTATTGTACCACAATACCCCGTAGTTCCAGACATTTCTTCATTACTGACAGCCATTGATTCTGAAGCAACATTCTTTACTGTAATTGATCTCAAGAATGCCTTTTTCAGCGTCCCAATAGATCCGGAAAGCCAATACTTGTTCGGATTTAGTTTAAATGGACGAAGCTTTAAATTCACACGCGCACCTCAAGGATTCACAGAAAGCCCCAGCATCTATAGCCAAGCACTGAAACGAGAACTTGACAGTATCCACATGCCAGTCAACACTGCCCTGCTTCAATATGTCGATGATCTGCTGATCACCGCAAGAAGCGAACCTGAATGTGAAAAGGCTTCACTGACGGTTTTACATTTTTTGGCCGAAAAGGGGCACAAGGTGTCCCCTTCTAAGCTGCAATTCTGTGTCCAGCGAGTTGTTTACCTTGGTCACTCGCTGTCCAAGGAGGGAAGGCAGCTTACACCCGACCGCATACAGTTAATTGATAACATGTCAGCACCCAAGACACAAAAGGAGGTGCGGGCTTTTATAGGCCTCACTTCATATTGTAGGCAGTGGATCCCTCAGTATGCATTTCTAGCAAAACCACTTATTCAGTTGACAACCCAGGAGGCGGCCACATCGACTGTCCTCCCTTGGACTCAAGAACATACACACGCCTTTGAAAGTTTAAAGAAAGCTTTATGTCAAGCACCTGTCCTAGCAACACCATGTTACAGTAAACAGTTTACACTCTTTGTTACAGAACGCGAAGGTACTGCCTTGTCAGTACTCACACAGGAACAAGCAGGATCACACAAACCATGTGCTTATTTTTCTAGTACATTAGATCCCGTAGCTCAGGCTCTGCCTGCGTGCCTGAAATCAGTGGCAGCGACAGCTTTAGCAATCAGACAAAGCGATGCCATAGTGTTAGGACATCCATTGACAGTACAAGTACCACACGCAGTAGAGGTTCTCTTGAACCGCACGCAAACACAACACTTGACTATAGCGAGACTCACTGGTTACGAACTAACATTGTTTCAGCCACACATAGAAATCAGACGTTGTAGTACATTGAATCCTGCCACACTTTTGCCAGTAAACGGAACAGACCCACTAGCACATGATTGTATTGAAGTTATTACTATCACGACGAAACCAAGACTTGACAGACGTCCCATTGACAGATCCAGACCTGACGTTGTATGTAGATGGTTCATGTATGAGAACAAGTACAGGAGAGCTAGTGGCCGCGTATGCAGTTACAACAGACACTGAAGTCATTGAAACAAATCGTATTAATACCTTGTCAGCTCAAGCAGCAGAGCTCATCGCTCTGACACAAGCCTGTATTCAAGCCACAAATAAGAAAGTCAACATATACACTGATTCACGTTATGCATTCGGAGTTGTACATGACTTCGGCGTACTGTGGCGAGAGAGAGGTTATTTAACTTCTCACGGTGCCCACATTCAGCACGGACCCCTCATTCATGCCTTATTAGATGCAATACATCTACCCACTGCAATATCAATTATGAAATGTAAAGCTCATACGAAAGTTACTGATATCATTTCCCAAGGCAATGACCTAGCTGACAGAACAGCTAAACAGACTGCTCAGAATAAAACTCACACATCTGACATGACAAAGACAATAGTTCTGACACCAACACATTGCATGACAGTTAAGGATCCCGCTCTTGACGTAATTGACATACAGACACATGCTACACCAGAAGAAATAAAGAAATGGACTGAATTAGGAGGGATCCAAACTGATCAGGGATGGATGACGAAGGAAAAATCTATATGGTTTCTTCCCGACTCAATGGTCCAAGTTATCATTAATACAATACATAGTCCAGCGCACCTAGGAGAAAAGGCTATGCTAGACAGCATTCAACACATTTGGTTCAACAAACATTTACGAGCAGCAGCTAAACAAAAAGTTCGTACCTGTATGATCTGTTGTCAGTTTAACCCAGGTAAAAGCATTCCCGTAGAACAGGGTGGATTTCAGCCTCCTGATCACCCTTTTGAAGTCCTCCAGATGGATTATATCCAGATGGAACGATGTCGAGGATTCAAATATGTTCTTGTAGTTGTTTGTGCTCTTTCCCGTTGGACAGAAGCATACCCGGTTTCAGATTACACTGCCCCGACTACTGCCAAACAGTTAGTCCGAGAATTCTTCCCACGGTACGGTTTACCACGTGCTGTCTACTCAGATAACGGCCAGCCGTTCTCATCCGAACTAATGAAACACGTTTCCCTTTTGTTAGGTTATCAATGGAGATTTCACTGTGTCCGACACCCCGAGGCAGCAGGTCTCGTGGAACGACATAATCAAACTCTGAAAATTAGATTGTCCAAAATATGTAAACAGAAAGGTGTCGATTGGGTAGTAGCCTTACCAGTTGCACTCTTTTACATGAGAATGGTAGCACATTCTCGAACAGGGCTATCCCCGTATGAGGTGATCTTCGGTAGACCACCAAATATGTGGGGGACGCCTATACCTCGTAAAATAACTGACGTTGACTGTAATATGCTGACAGATTACCTGGCTTCCTTGATGTCTGCACTACAATCTTGTCGTTCACAGGTAGCTGCAGCCTTTCCCGACAACACCGAGGTGAAACCCCATGACGTAGTTCCCGGGGACTTGGTGTTAGTACGTAATTTTGACCGGAAGACTCAGCTGGATCCGAGGTGGAAATCGCCTCAACTCGTTCTGCTCACCACGAGGACAGCCGTGAAGATCGAAGGTCGCAAAGGCTGGATACATTCGAGTCATATCAAGAAATTTCATGGACTACCATCCGATATAAAGACTAAACCCTGTGTTTCTTCAAAAACAGACTCAAAGCTCCCTTTGGTTGAGCAAACGAACTCAGAACTATACAGACTAAAATTGAGGTCCAGTCAGTCAGACAATTTGATTGTTTAAGTCCTCTCCAAGGTGAATCGGTTGAATTTGTCTCTGACATGTATCCTCTGGACCGAAATAGAGAAAGAAATAATCAAATGAAGTTGAAAAAACATGCGTACTGTAAATCACTGCGTAGTCATTGCACAGTGACGTTATTAATTTTATTTTTCTTATGTCTTTTAATAATCGCTGCAAGTATATTGTTGCACATATATTGTCCTATTTCTAAACATGTTTACAATGTTACTGCTGAACATTCTTTTAGTGAATTACCCCCGCATGAGTTGTCCTATAGATTTGCGCTGCGCAACAACACTTTTATTAGTATGTTACATCATTCCCATCAGACTAGCAATGCTACAAATTGTTGGATATGTGGCCGACTCCCTCCCTATCAGAACTATAAGGGAGTTTTGCCCCTCTTTCCATATCCGTTCACACACAATGGCTCCTGTGGAGCATGGTTTAGTTTAATTAATTCCTTAGATTCAAACTCAGCAGTTTATCAAGACAACTGGGTATGGGGAAACCTGAACTTAGTTTTGCTTAAAGTCTGCTACCCTAAAAAGGAGGGACTTCCCAAAAGAACAGGAACTGATCTAGAAAATGAAGTATATGGATTAGGTAATTTTACACTTAACCTCATGATCCTGAACGTTGAATCTGAAGCTACACCAATCTTGCCCGCCATGTCCGTATTCCCAGTTAAAGGGGAACTATGCATAAGCAAGAATGGCTCCATACACATGGGCCATAGTAAATGCACCACTGTGATAAAATTCAGTGATCAAGGCAAGTCTACATTTAGAGCTTCTCGTCATTCCTACTTTATATGTGGCCAGACCGCATATATACGCCTACCTTTAGATTGGGATGGTACCTGTTACATAGCATTCCTTCTACCACCTGTTTTCCTAGCTCCTCCTGATTATCATAGAAATACTCATTTAGTACACAATAGACAGCAGAGAGATCTCCCAATAGTGGATTACACTGAAACAGCATGGGAAAAATATACAGATTTCAATAAAGGCTTCTTTCCCTATATAGGTACAGTCACTAATAGTAAGTTGATACGTAGATTAACGAGAACCCTTGAAGCAGTAGTGAACGAAACTATTTCCGCCTTAGGCAATTTGACAGAAGAGCAGTCTGCTATGCGGATTGTTGTGCTTCAAAATCGTCTTGTCCTTGACGTCATCCTGGCCGATAGGGGCGGAGCTTGTAGGGTCATCGGATCAAGTTGTTGCATTTTCATACCAGAAAATTCGCCGTCAGTATATAAAGCCATAACCCGCCTTCATAAGATTGTAAGCCAGATACACCAGAATCCAGGCACCTGGACTTGGTCCGGTTGGTTCTGGGGCGTGTTGTCAGCCTGGGGATGGAGAATACTATCCTTCCTAGGTATTGGCTTTCTCATACTATTCAGTTGCTGCTTATGTCTACAATGTGGGCCAGCGATTTGTGGTCTATGTGCCACCTCGTGTATCCCACATCCAAGTTTTCGTTCAAGATCCCGGAAGAAAAAAGAAGAACAAATGATGTTATATGAACAGATTGATGGATTGATGAAGATTGATATCTCCTAAGGGCAAGTAGGGGACAAGGAGGGAATGTGGAAATGTGGATTTTTGTGGTCGGTTGTGTCCCCTATCTTGGACCCCAACGGTTTCATGTATGAATCACGGGTACATGTATGATCCCTCCAGTTCCAGTTATGAAGACGCAAACACATGTGCGTCCACCGTCAACATGTCCTCTTTCAGATCCGCCATGAATGGGCCGGATATTCTATTCCTAAGTATGAAAGGCCACCGGCTTTATATGGTTCATTTATCCCATTTTACAGTCCAGGCGAGTAGGCCTGATTCTGCCATTGAGTTTTTCCTGCCTTCTGCCTCTGAAAGCTCCAGTCTGAGCTTGCATCTGTGACCATGAACTTTGTCTTACTCCCTGCGTGGCTAACGGTGCCTGACTCGGCCTATCTGCCTGCCAAAAACTGTATTTCACCTTCAAGATTATCTGCTCTGCTCCGCTCCTCATCCGATGCATTCCTGTCTAGTAGTTTAGGTAAACATTCCTCCAGCTACCGTGCAAAGGGCCAGGCCTCGCTGCCCTCATGCAAGTAATTCATAGCCCTGTTACCATGGAATATTCCTACCCCCTCGCATCTAGTGTAGACACTTAGACGCTTGTACACGCACTAACAGTCAGTATAGTCAGTATAGAATAAGATTCTATCCTAAGAGACCTCTCTTTTTGGATAACACTGTTCTTTAAACATAGGATATTAGATATGATTTGGGATAAGGTTGACATAACCCCAGACTTCTGTCTCCACATATAGAGCTAAATGTCAAATCCCTTTCACCCTCTAGTTGCACGTCAAATCACACGTCATGCTGCTGCGCGCGCATCTCTGCCAAGTATTTTTGCTGACATTGCGAAATTCTTTCATGGAACCACCCATTTATGACATCACATCTAATGACGTTCTTTAGTTACGCCTAGTTACACCCATTTTAGTTACGCATGTATGCTTTTATCTCTGTTTTCAACTGTTACGCCTCTTGCATCTGTTTCACTGTAATGCCTTTTCTATAAAAATGATTACTTGTCAATAATGTATTGTTCCTTCCTTCCTGAACTCTCGTGGTGATGGAATAGAAGGCCCATAATTCGAATTATGTTCCTTTGTATAGGAATAAAGCCCGTTCTGAACCTCTAATACCACGGATTCTGCCTCTTATTTTACTGAGTTATTATTATAGATTTTCCGCATCAAATTAAGTCCCGGTAATTAAATTATTTACCACACCCCCTGGGCGGGCTGGAACAGCGTCAGCAGCAGCGCCTCCGGGCGCGATGGCAGGGACTTCTGGGGCTTGTGGTCCCGGTATCACTTTGGTGCTAGGCGAAGCGGCTCCCCCTGCAGCGGGTTGTCAGCATCTGGGCAGGGCAGGGGGCAGAACCCGAGCAGTCACCCTCTGGAGATCAGGGAATCAGTGGGGAAGAATTAACATAGACTAGTGCCGGTTACTTGAGAGGCTGTTGAGTTGTCCGGTGGAATATGATGACTCCATATTTTTCTTTTTAAATAATTCTCAACATTGATACAATTAGCCACAGCTGCTGGAATTCTTTCAGTTGTGATTCTTTTTCTTTCCACTGAACATGACAAAACAATAATATTCCTGTGAAATGTGTCCTGCTAGGGGGTAAAGTCCGGGACATGGCAGGCCATTACAATACCAAATGGCTCTAACTTAATCAAAGGCGAGACCTATTGCATTTTCAATGCTTGTTTTTTATGCTCCATCGGCGCAGGCCTCTCAACCATACCTATGAAGGGGTGCAAAGCCACCTGCATGGCTTTGCATGGCCTCATAGATGTAAGACATAGCAGCGCAAGTCATTGTGTTGCTGAACTCTGCGTCAAGGGCTTTACGTGGGGTTGTCGATAGTTGTTGTTGATGATGAAGAGTACCAGGTTCTAAAGATTTTTGTCAGAGGGGGATCCTTACGCCTAAAACGTTTTGACAAGAGGGTCTCGGCATCAAAACATTTGAAGACCTCTGCCTTACAGGGAATAGATTTTATGGTGGAACACTGCCCTGGACAGAACACGCCAACGCTGCATCTTGCTACTTCCTTTTCCAGCCGATGTGCCTGAGAAAGCCCTCAACCGCCAGCTCACTGAATACCTGGAAAGAAACAACCTACTCGATGCCTCCTAATCAGGCTTCAGTGCCAACTACAGCACCGAGACCGCCCTCATCATCGCAACCGACGATATCAGAACCCTCCTCGAGTGAGGAGAAACAGCAGCCCTGATCCTTCTCAACCTATCGGCGGCTTGAAAGACTCCACCACATCGGCATCCAGGGAGACGCCCTCAAATAGATTGCCTCCTTCATCACCGTTGCACTCAGAGATCTGTCTACCACCTTACACCTCCAAGCCCAAGAGAATCATCTGTGGCATCCCCTAAGGCTCTCCCACCCTGTTCAATGTCTACATGATTCCGCTGGCCGAGGTCGTACGCATCCATGGACTCAACATCATCTCCTACGTGGAAAACATTGAGCTCATCCTCTCGTTCAGGGAAGACCCAGCCACCACCAGAATCAACTTCCGTAATCGCAGACTGGCTGAGGGTCATTTGCCTAAAGCTGAACTTGAGCAAAACGGAGGGGTTCATCTCTTGGAGTAACACCTCACCATGGGATGACACCTGGTGGCCCACAGAACTCAGACCCCTAGCCAGCCCTACCGGCCACGCCCAGAACTTCTGGATCATCTCGTCACCAGCGGATTGGACTAACAAAATAATCTCTACGCAGAAACATCCACCTAACTCCTCAATCAACTCCAAACCATCCAGAACACTGCAGCTGGACTCATCCTCAACCTTCCTAATCGGACCAGCATCACACCCCACCTCAGAAGCCTCCTCTGGCTTCCCATCCTGAAGAGATGCCAATTCAAGATGCTAACCCTTGCCTTCAAAGTCCTCCACAACCAAGGACCTGCATACCTCAATCACGCCAGATCTTCCACCAATCAGTCAGACAACTGCGCTCCGCCTCCCTCGCCCACGTCACCCGCATCGACAGAAGCCACTGCGGAGGTCATTCTGTCTCCTACCTTGCCGCCAGGTTCTGGAACGAGCTACCCCTCCACGTTCGAACCGCACCTTCACTATCTGACTTCAGAAAGTGGCATAAGACCTGGCTCTTCGACTAAGACCTGCCAGACCTCAGTTGCTAGATACGGCCTGGGGTGATTAGCAGTGATTTAACAATACTGTTTGATTGATTGATGGTCTCTCCAGATTTTTATGCCTTAGTGAAGAGAACTCCCAAAGGGTTGGGTAGATTTCCCCACTTTCTACTGGGGTAACCAGGCATCCTTTGGCGTAGTTTCCACTGACTTTTTGTTATCTGACCTCCTGTTTTGCCTGTGTGCTGAGCTTCGTTTTTGCTGGCTTTAGGATCTGTGCACTTTTTCACTGTTGACCAGTGCTAAAGTGCATGTTCTCTGTGTCTAAAATGTAATGCCAGTTGGTTTGTCTGTGATTGGCATATTTGATTTACCAATAAGTCCCTAGTACATTGCACTACATGTGCTCAGGGTCTGTAAATCAAATACTACTACTAGCGGGCCTGCAGCACCGGTTGTGCCACCCACATGTGTAGCCGTTCAAACATATCTCAGGCCTGGCACTGCAGAGCCTGTGAGTGCAGTTTAAACTGCCATCTTGACCTGACAAGTTAATCTACTTGCAACACAAAAAGATGATGGAAGGAATGTTGAACATTGTCAAACATTCCCCCCAGTCACAGATCTGTGTTTAATCTATCGTTATTTTGCTCGCCACACCATTCCAGTTCGGACCCACCAAATGCAAATCACCCATGACCCTGTTCCCCTTTGGAACAGTCCAGCCCGAACTGCCAGGCCAGGTCCTCTCTGGACCATAAAACAAGCATCCCAGGACCGGTTTCGGGGCTTCACCCCTCATCAACCAGGCTAGCTTGTATCCGGTGGTGTAGCCAGCATAGCACCCACGTCAGGGCATACCCTTCCCACTTAGGGTGAAAATGCAACACAAAAAGATGATGGACAGAATGGTGAACATTGTCAAACATTCACTCCCAGTCTTAATGTGTTTGCTATGTTTGCCCTAAGTGGCCAGAGTATGCCCAAATGTGGGTCCCGTGCTCACTTTGCCACTGGATTCAAGCTAGCCTGACTGATGAGGTGTGAAACCCCAAAACCGGTCCCGGGATGCCTGTTTCCGATCCAGGGAGGACCTGGCCTGGCAGTTCGGTCTGGACTGTTCCCATGAGGAAAAGGGTCAAGGGTGATTTGAATAGGGCTGGGTCCAAACTGGGGTGGCTTAGTAAGCAGAAGAACAATGATGGATGAAATTCAGATCTGTGACTGGGGGTGAGTGTCTGAAAAGTTCCAGCACTCCATTCATCATCTTATTGTGTTTGCTAAGTTAACCTACTTGCCAGGCTTAAACCTTCCTTTTTAGTAGACGTAGCTCACCCACTAGAGTAGGCCATGGACAGCCCATGGGCAGAGTACAGTGTACTTAAAAGGTAGGACATGTACTTTTCAGTTTTACATGTCCTAGTAGTGAAATACTCTTAAATTCGTATTTCACTGCTGCAGGGCCTTACATTGGAGTTGCCTTGTACCATTTTACAAGTGTAACTTCCAATTGGAAAGAGATAGGAAAGGTAACAGTAGTGTCTCTGGAATTGGCTCTGGACTATTCTGGCTGAAGAGGGGTGAAACCCCGAAACCGGTCCTATGATGCTTGTTTCCAGTCCAGGGAGGACTTGGCCTGGCAGTTCGGGATGGACTGTTTCCATTGGACACAGGGTCAAGACTGATTTGCATATGGCTGGGTCCAAGCTGGAATGGCATGGTGAGCAAAAAAATGATGAATTTAGGCCCAGATCTCTGTACTGCGGTGAATGTATGACATTGTTCTGTATTCTGTCCATCAATAGTTCTTTTTGCATTTGTCACCCTGAGTGGGACGGGTATGCTCAGACGTGAGCCCCGTGCTCTCCATGCCACTGGAATCAAGCTATCCTGGCTGAAGAGGGGTGAAACCCCGAAACCGGTCCTACGATGCTTGTTTCTAGTCCAGGGAGGACTTGGCCTGGCAGTTCGGGCTGGACTGTTTCCATTGGACACAGGGTCAAGACTGATTTGCATATGGCTGGGTCCAAACTGGAATGGCATGGTGACCAAAAAAACGATGGATTTAGGTCCAGATCTCTGTACTGGGGTGAATGTATGACATTGCTCTGCATTCTGTCCATCAATAGTTCTTTTTGCATTTGTTACCCCGAGTGGGACAAGTATGCTCAGACGTGAGTCCCGTGCTCTCCATGCCACTAGAATCAAGCTATCCTGGCTGAAGAGGGGTGAAACCCCGAAACTGGTCCTATGATGCTTGTTTCCAGTCCAGGGAGGACCTGGCCTGGCAGTTCGGGCTGGACTGTTTCCATTGGACACAGGGTCAAGACTGATTTGCATATGGCTGGGCCCAAACTGGAATGGCATGGTGAGCAAACAAACGATGGTTTTAGGCCCAGATCTCTGTACTGGAGTGAATGTATGACATTGTTCTGCATTCTGTCCATCAATAGTTCTTTTTGCATTTGTCACCCCGAGTGGGACGGGTATGCTCAGACGTGAGTCCCGTGCTCTCCATGTCACTGGAATCAAGCTATCCTGGCTGAAGAGGGGTGAAACCCTGAAACCGGTCCTATGTTTCTTGTTTCCAGTCCAGGGAGGACCTGGCCTGGCAGTTCGGGCTGGACTGTTTCCATTGGACACAGGGTCAAGACTGATTTGCATTTGGTCGGGTCCGAACTGGATTGGCATGGTGAGCAAAAAAACGATGGATTTAGGCCCAGATCTCTGTACTGGGGTGAATGTATGACATTGTTCTGCATTCTGTCCATCAATAGTTCTTTTTGCATTTTTTATTTAAAAAGCAGTCACGGACATGGTGGTCTGCTGAGCCCAGCAGGCCACCATCCCTGGGAGTGCTTGCCAATCCTAATGGGGTCATAAATCGCACCTGCTTCATGAATATTAATGAGGCAGGCAATTTGCAACCCCATTAGGAATCGTAACAGTGTCTGTGACATTGTTGTACATTGCATTTTGTGAGTCGCAAACCTGCCAAACCAGGTCTTCAATGGACCAGAAACAAGCATCCTGGGTCCGTTTTCGGGGTATCACCACTCATCAGCAAGGCTTGGTTGAATCCAGTGGGACAGTGAGTCCGTGACCCACGTCTTGGCAGTTTGGGCTGGACTGTTCCTATGAGGAGAAGGGTCAAGGCTGATTTGCATCTGGCTGGGTCTAAACTGGGGGGGGCATGGTGAGCAAAAGAACAATGGATTTAATCCAGATCTCTTGACTGGGAATAAATGATTGATTTGTTCCACATTCCATCCATCCTTTATGTGTCTTTTGCTTTCTCGCCCTAAGTGCGCCGGAGTGCCCGGACATGGGTCCTGGGCTCCCTGTGCCACTGGTTTCTAGCTATCCTGGCTGAAGAGGGGTGAAACCCCAAAACTGGTCCTATGATGCTTGTTTCCAGTCCAGGGAGGACCTGGCCTGGCAGTTCGGGCTGGACTGGTTCCATTGGACACAGGGTCAAGACTGATTTGCATATGGCTGGGTCCAAACTGGAATGGCATGGTGAGCAAACAAACAATGGATTTAGGCCCAGATCTCTGTACTGGGGTGAATGTATGACATTGTTCTGCATTCTGTCCATCAATAGTTCTTTTTGCATTTGTCACCCCGAGTGGGACGGGTATGCTCAGACGTGAGTCCCGTGCTCTCCATGTCACTGGAATCAAGCTATCCTGGCTGAAGAGGGGTGAAACCCCGAAACCGGTCCTATGATGCTTGTTTCCAGTCCAGGGAGGACCTGGCCTGGCAGTTCGGGCTGGACTGTTTCCATTGGACACAGGGTCAAGACTGATTTGCATATGGCTGGGTCCAAACTGGAATGGCATGGTGAGCAAAAAAACGATGGATTTAGGCCCAGATCTCTGTACTGGGGTGAATGTATGACATTGTTCTGCATTCTGTCCATCAATAGTTCTTTTTGCATTTGTCACCCCGAGTGGGACGGGTATGCTCAGAAGTGAGTCCCGCGCTCTCCATGCCAATGGAATCAAGCTATCCTGTGACTGAAGAGGGGTGAAACCCCGAAACCGGTCCTATGATGCTTGTTTCCAGTCCAGGGAGGACCTGGCCTAGCAGTTCGGGCTGGACTGTTTCCATTGGACACAGGGTCAAGACTGATTTGCATATGGCTGGGTCCAAGCTGGAATGGCAAGGTGAGCAAAAAAATGATGGATTTAGGCCCAGATCTCTGTACTGCGGTGAATGTATGACATTGTTCTGCATTCTGTCCATCAATAGTTCTTTTTGCATTTGTCACCCCGAGTGGGACGGGTATGCTCAGACGTGAGTCCCGTGCTCTCCATGCCACTGGAATCAAGCTATCCTGGCTGAAGAGGGGTGAAACCCCGAAACCGGTCCTATGATGCTTGTTTCCAGTCCAGTGTGGACCTGGCATGGCAGTTCGGGCTGGACTGTTTCCATTGGACACAGGGTCAAGACTGATTTGCATATGGCTGGGTCCAAACCGGAATGGCATGGTGAGCAGAAAAACGATGGATTTAGGCCCAGATCTCTGTACTGGGGTGAATGTATGACATTGTTCTGCATTCTGTCCATCAATAGTTCTTTTTGCATTTGTCACCCCGAGTGGGACGGGTATGCTCAGACGTGAGTCCCGTGCTCTCCATGCCACTGGAATCAAGCTATCCTGGCTGAAGAGGGGTGAAACCCCGAAACCGGTCCAATGATGTTTGTTTCTAGTCCAGGGACGACCTGGCCTGGCAGTTCGGGCTGGACTGTTTCCATTGGACACAGGGTCAAGACTGATTTGCATATGGCTGGGTCCAAACTGGAAATGCATGGTGAGCAAAAAAACGATGGATTTAGGCCCAGATCTCTGTACTGGGGTGAATGTATGACATTGTTCTGCATTCTGTCCCTCAATAGTTCTTTTTGCATTTGTCACCCCGAGTGGGACGGGTATGCTCAGACGTGAGTCCCGTACTCTCCATGCCACTGGAATCAAGCTATTCTGGCTGAAGAGGGGAGAAACCCCGAAACCGGTTCTATGATGCTTGTTTCCAGTCCAGGGAGGACCTGGCCTGGCAGTTCGGGCTGGACTGTTTTCATTGGACACACGGTCAAGATTCATTTGCATATGGCTGTGTCCAAACTAGAATGGCATGGTGAGCAAAAAAACAATGGATTTAGGTCCAGATCTCTGTACTGGGGTGAATGTATGACATTGTTCTGCATTCTGTCCATCAATAGTTCTTTTTGCATTTGTTACCCCGAGTGGGGCGGGTATGCTCAGACGTGAGCCCCGTGCTCTCCATGCCACTGGAATCAAGCTATCCTGGCTGAAGAGGGGTGAAACCCCGAAACCGGTCCTATGATGCTTGTTTCCAGTTCAGGGAGGACCTGGCCTGGCAGTTCGGGCTGGACTGTTTCCATTGGACACAGGGTCAAGACTGATTTGCAATTGGTTGGGTCCGAACTGGAATGGCATGGTGAGCAAAAAAACGATGGATTTAGGCCCAGATCTCTGTACTGGGGTGAATGTATGACATTGTTTTGCATTCTGTCCATCAATAGTTCTTTTTGCATTTGTTACCCCGAGTGGGACAAGTATGCTCAGACGTGAGTCCCGTGCTCTCCATGCCACTAGAATCAAGCTATCCTGGCTGAAGAGGGGTGAAACCCCGAAACTGGTCCTATGATGCTTGTTTCCAGTCCAGGGAGGACCTGGCCTGGCAGT
Organism: Triturus cristatus; assembly: GCF_964204655.1. Classification (NCBI taxonomy): domain Eukaryota; kingdom Metazoa; phylum Chordata; class Amphibia; order Caudata; family Salamandridae; genus Triturus; species Triturus cristatus. Next base: position 371,334,392 of record NC_140581.1, on the reverse strand, counting down.
TCGGGCTGGACTGTTTCCATTGGACACAGGGTCAAGACTGATTTGCATATGGCTGGGCCCAAACTGGAATGGCATGGTGAGCAAACAAACGATGGTTTTAGGCCCAGATCTCTGTACTGGAGTGAATGTATGACATTGTTCTGCATTCTGTCCATCAATAGTTCTTTTTGCATTTGTCACCCCGAGTGGGACGGGTATGCTCAGACGTGAGTCCCGTGCTCTCCATGTCACTGGAATCAAGCTATCCTGGCTGAAGAGGGGTGAAACCCTGAAACCGGTCCTATGTTTCTTGTTTCCAGTCCAGGGAGGACCTGGCCTGGCAGTTCGGGCTGGACTGTTTCCATTGGACACAGGGTCAAGACTGATTTGCATTTGGTCGGGTCCGAACTGGATTGGCATGGTGAGCAAAAAAACGATGGATTTAGGCCCAGATCTCTGTACTGGGGTGAATGTATGACATTGTTCTGCATTCTGTCCATCAATAGTTCTTTTTGCATTTTTTATTTAAAAAGCAGTCACGGACATGGTGGTCTGCTGAGCCCAGCAGGCCACCATCCCTGGGAGTGCTTGCCAATCCTAATGGGGTCATAAATCGCACCTGCTTCATGAATATTAATGAGGCAGGCAATTTGCAACCCCATTAGGAATCGTAACAGTGTCTGTGACATTGTTGTACATTGCATTTTGTGAGTCGCAAACCTGCCAAACCAGGTCTTCAATGGACCAGAAACAAGCATCCTGGGTCCGTTTTCGGGGTATCACCACTCATCAGCAAGGCTTGGTTGAATCCAGTGGGACAGTGAGTCCGTGACCCACGTCTTGGCAGTTTGGGCTGGACTGTTCCTATGAGGAGAAGGGTCAAGGCTGATTTGCATCTGGCTGGGTCTAAACTGGGGGGGGCATGGTGAGCAAAAGAACAATGGATTTAATCCAGATCTCTTGACTGGGAATAAATGATTGATTTGTTCCACATTCCATCCATCCTTTATGTGTCTTTTGCTTTCTCGCCCTAAGTGCGCCGGAGTGCCCGGACATGGGTCCTGGGCTCCCTGTGCCACTGGTTTCTAGCTATCCTGGCTGAAGAGGGGTGAAACCCCAAAACTGGTCCTATGATGCTTGTTTCCAGTCCAGGGAGGACCTGGCCTGGCAGTTCGGGCTGGACTGGTTCCATTGGACACAGGGTCAAGACTGATTTGCATATGGCTGGGTCCAAACTGGAATGGCATGGTGAGCAAACAAACAATGGATTTAGGCCCAGATCTCTGTACTGGGGTGAATGTATGACATTGTTCTGCATTCTGTCCATCAATAGTTCTTTTTGCATTTGTCACCCCGAGTGGGACGGGTATGCTCAGACGTGAGTCCCGTGCTCTCCATGTCACTGGAATCAAGCTATCCTGGCTGAAGAGGGGTGAAACCCCGAAACCGGTCCTATGATGCTTGTTTCCAGTCCAGGGAGGACCTGGCCTGGCAGTTCGGGCTGGACTGTTTCCATTGGACACAGGGTCAAGACTGATTTGCATATGGCTGGGTCCAAACTGGAATGGCATGGTGAGCAAAAAAACGATGGATTTAGGCCCAGATCTCTGTACTGGGGTGAATGTATGACATTGTTCTGCATTCTGTCCATCAATAGTTCTTTTTGCATTTGTCACCCCGAGTGGGACGGGTATGCTCAGAAGTGAGTCCCGCGCTCTCCATGCCAATGGAATCAAGCTATCCTGTGACTGAAGAGGGGTGAAACCCCGAAACCGGTCCTATGATGCTTGTTTCCAGTCCAGGGAGGACCTGGCCTAGCAGTTCGGGCTGGACTGTTTCCATTGGACACAGGGTCAAGACTGATTTGCATATGGCTGGGTCCAAGCTGGAATGGCAAGGTGAGCAAAAAAATGATGGATTTAGGCCCAGATCTCTGTACTGCGGTGAATGTATGACATTGTTCTGCATTCTGTCCATCAATAGTTCTTTTTGCATTTGTCACCCCGAGTGGGACGGGTATGCTCAGACGTGAGTCCCGTGCTCTCCATGCCACTGGAATCAAGCTATCCTGGCTGAAGAGGGGTGAAACCCCGAAACCGGTCCTATGATGCTTGTTTCCAGTCCAGTGTGGACCTGGCATGGCAGTTCGGGCTGGACTGTTTCCATTGGACACAGGGTCAAGACTGATTTGCATATGGCTGGGTCCAAACCGGAATGGCATGGTGAGCAGAAAAACGATGGATTTAGGCCCAGATCTCTGTACTGGGGTGAATGTATGACATTGTTCTGCATTCTGTCCATCAATAGTTCTTTTTGCATTTGTCACCCCGAGTGGGACGGGTATGCTCAGACGTGAGTCCCGTGCTCTCCATGCCACTGGAATCAAGCTATCCTGGCTGAAGAGGGGTGAAACCCCGAAACCGGTCCAATGATGTTTGTTTCTAGTCCAGGGACGACCTGGCCTGGCAGTTCGGGCTGGACTGTTTCCATTGGACACAGGGTCAAGACTGATTTGCATATGGCTGGGTCCAAACTGGAAATGCATGGTGAGCAAAAAAACGATGGATTTAGGCCCAGATCTCTGTACTGGGGTGAATGTATGACATTGTTCTGCATTCTGTCCCTCAATAGTTCTTTTTGCATTTGTCACCCCGAGTGGGACGGGTATGCTCAGACGTGAGTCCCGTACTCTCCATGCCACTGGAATCAAGCTATTCTGGCTGAAGAGGGGAGAAACCCCGAAACCGGTTCTATGATGCTTGTTTCCAGTCCAGGGAGGACCTGGCCTGGCAGTTCGGGCTGGACTGTTTTCATTGGACACACGGTCAAGATTCATTTGCATATGGCTGTGTCCAAACTAGAATGGCATGGTGAGCAAAAAAACAATGGATTTAGGTCCAGATCTCTGTACTGGGGTGAATGTATGACATTGTTCTGCATTCTGTCCATCAATAGTTCTTTTTGCATTTGTTACCCCGAGTGGGGCGGGTATGCTCAGACGTGAGCCCCGTGCTCTCCATGCCACTGGAATCAAGCTATCCTGGCTGAAGAGGGGTGAAACCCCGAAACCGGTCCTATGATGCTTGTTTCCAGTTCAGGGAGGACCTGGCCTGGCAGTTCGGGCTGGACTGTTTCCATTGGACACAGGGTCAAGACTGATTTGCAATTGGTTGGGTCCGAACTGGAATGGCATGGTGAGCAAAAAAACGATGGATTTAGGCCCAGATCTCTGTACTGGGGTGAATGTATGACATTGTTTTGCATTCTGTCCATCAATAGTTCTTTTTGCATTTTTTATTTAAAAAGCAGTCACAGACATGGTGGTCTGCTGAGCCCAGCAGGCCACCATCCCTGGGAGTGCTTGCCAATCCTAATGGGGTCATAAATAGCACCTGCATCATGAATATTAATGAGGCAGGCAATTTGCAACCCCATTAGGAATCGTAACAGTGTCTGTGACACTGTTGTACATTGCATTTTGCGAGTCGCAAACCTGCCAAACCAGGTCTTCAATGGACCAGAAACGAGCATCCTGGGTCCGTTTTCGGGGTATCACCACTCATCAGCAAGGCTTGCTTGAATCCAGTGGGACAGTGAGCCCGTAACCCACGTCTTGGCAGTTTGGGCTGGACTGTTCCTATGAGGAGAAGGGTCAAGGCTGATTTGCATATGGCTGGGTCTAAACTGGGGGGGCATGGTGAGCAAAAGAACAATGGATTTAATCCAGATCTCTTGACTAAGAATAAATGTTTGATTTGTTCCACATTCCATCCATCCTTTATGTGTCTTTTGCTTTCTCGCCCTAAGTGCGCCGGAGTGCCCCGACATGGGTCCTGGGCTCCCTGTGCCACTGGTTTCTAGCTATCCTGGCTGAAGAGCGGTGAAACCCCAAAACAGGTCCTATGATGCTTGTTTCCAGTCCTGGGAGGACCTGGCCTGGCAGTTCGGGCTGGACTGTTTCCATTGGACACAGGGTCAAGACTGATTTGCATATGGCTGGGTCCAAACTGGAATGGCATGGTGACCAAACAAACGATGGATTTAGGCCCAGATCTCTGTACTGGGGTGAATGTATGACATTGTTCTGCATTCTGTCCATCAATAGTTCTTTTTGCATTTGTCACCCCGAGTGGGACGGGTATGCTCAGACGTGAGTCCCGTGCTCTCCATGTCACTGGAATCAAGCTATCCTGGCTGAAGAGGGGTGAAACCCCGAAACCGGTCCTATGATGCTTGTTTCCAGCCTAGGGAGGACCTGGCCTGGCAGTTCGGGCTGGACTGTTTCCATTGGACACAGGGTCAAGACTGATTTGCATATGGCTGGGTCCAAACTGGAATGGCATGGCGAGCAAAAAAACGATGGATTTAGGCCCAGATCTCTGCACTGGGGTGAATGTATGACATTGTTCTGCATTCTGTCCATCAATAGTTCTTTTTGCATTTGTCACTCCGAGTGGGACGGGTATGCTCAGACGTGAGTCCCGTGCTCTCCATGCCACTGGAATCAAGCTATCCTGGCTGAAGAGGGGTGAAACCCCGAAACCGGTCCTATGATGCTTGTTTTTAGTCCAGGGAGGACCTGGCCTGGCAGTTCGGGCTGGACTGTTTCCATTGGCCACAGGGTCAAGACTGATTTGCATATGGCTGGGTTCAAACTGGAATGGCCTGGTGAGCAAACAAACAATGGATTTAGGCCCAGATCTCTGTACTGGGGTGAATGTATGACATTGTTCTGCATTCTGTCCATCAATAGTTCTTTTTGCATTCGTCACCCTGGGTGGGACGGGTATGCTCAGACGTGAGTCCCGTGCTCTCCATTCCACTGGAATCAAGCTATCCTGGCTGAAGAGGGGTGAAACCCCGAAACTGGTCCTATGATGCTTGTTTCCACTCCAGGGAGGACCTGGCCTGGCAGTTCGGGCTGGACTGTTTCCATTGGACACAGGGTCAAGACTGATTTGCATATGGCTGGGTCCAAACTGGAATGGCATGGTGAGCAAAAAACACGATGGATTTAGGCCCAGATCTCTGTACTGGGGTGAATGTATGACATTGTTCTGCATTCTGTCCATCAATAGTTCTTTTTGCATTTTTTATTTAAAAAGCAGTCACAGACATGGTGGTCTGCTGAGCCCAGCAGGCCACCATCCCTGGGAGTGCTTGCCATTCCTAATGGGTCATAAATCGCACCTGCTTCATGAATATTAATGAGGCAGGCAATTTGCAACCCCATTAGGAATCATAACAGTGTCTGTGACACTGTTGTACATTGCATTTTGCGAGTCGCAAACCTGCCAAACCAGGTCTTCACTAGACCAGAAACGAGCATCCTGGGTCCGTTTTCAGGGTATCGCCACTCATCAGCAAGGCTTGCTTGAATCCAGTGGGACAGTGAGCCCGTGACCCACGTCTTGGCAGTTTGGGCTGGACTGTTCCTATGAGGAGAAGGGTCAAGGCTGATTTGCATATGGCTGGGTCTAAACTGGGGGGGCATGGTGAGCAAAAGAACAATGGATTCAACCCAGATCTCTTGACTGGGAATAAATGTTTGATTTGTTCCACATTCCATCCATCCTTTATGTGTCTTTTGCTTTCTCGCCCTAAGTGCGCCGGAGTGCCTGGACATGGGTCCTGGGCTCCCTGTGCCACTGGTTTCAAGCTAACCTGGCTGATGAGGGGTGATACCTCTGAAACGGGTCCCAGGATTCTTGTTTCTGGTCCACAGAGGACCTAGTTTGGCAGTTCAGGCTAGACTGTTCTCATAAGGAGCAGGGTAGAGACCGATTTTCATATGGCTGGGTCTAAACTGGGGTGGCATGGTGAGGAAAAGAACAATGGATTTAACCGAGATATCTTGACTGGGGATGAGTGCTTGATTTGTTCTGCGTTCTGTTATCATTTGTGTGCCCTTTGCTTTCTTGTTCTTGTTCTAAGTAAGCCTAGGCGTGTACCCCGGGCTCACTGTGCCACTAGAGTCAAGCTAGCCTAGCTGATGGAGGGTCACATCCCGACACCGGTCCCAGGATGCTTGTTTATTGTCCAGGGAGGATCTAGCTTTGCAGTTCAGGCTGCACTGTTCCCCTGAGGAGCAGGGCCAAGGCTGATTTACATGTGGCTCTGTCTAAACTGGGGTGGCATGGTAAGCAAAAGAACAATTGATTCAACCCTGATCTCTTGAGTCGGAGTGAATGTTAGATTTGTTCTGCATTCTGTTCATCATTTGTGTGTCTTTTACTTTTAGAAAGTTGGCATTTACTTACTTTAACCATTTTGTGCCTTCTGCCTGTCTCTGGAATACACCTCTAGGTTGAGTGACAACAAGGCTTTGTGCATTTTTTCTAGACACATAAAGGAAGCTGAGGTGTGCACTGCATATCCTGATGGTCCATCACCAGTCTGATAGGTATTCCTGAGCTAGAGTGAGATGGAGAAGCTGACACTTGCACCTGAATACGGATGTGCCTGTCCTCCCATGTAAAGAGTTGCATACCCCTGGTAGTGTGTCTGGAGCTAGGACAGGATAGGGTAGGATATTCTGCACTACAAAGACATTTCTTTAAAGTCTTACAACTTCAAAGGCTAAAATGGGTAAAAGTACTGAACTTATGGCACCATATACTCGGAACACTTCTGGAACTGAAGACATTCTACCAGGAAGAAGAGCTGTTGTACTATCAGGAAGGATAGCCACTTTGCTGCTAGCTTTGCTGCGTTGGCCAGCTGCTTCTTGCCTGGGAGTGAGAGGACTTTACATGACTCTCTACATCCTGAATCTCCAAAGGATCTGCAAGGGCTTGCCTCCTGTTTCTGAAGTTTCAGTGATATCAACGAATTCACCTGCATCTTGCTACCAACACCTGGGCTCCTCTGCTGTGAGTCCTGCTCTGCCAAGTGGTGCCAAATCCAGCCCTAGGCTCTTGAAAAAGGGTTGGCTGCAGCAACCCAAGTGACCAAAGCATCGACACCTGAGAGTCGATGCGTTGGTTGGAACTGGCGCACTTCGCTGTGATATCGACACATCGCCCCTGCCTGCACCGAAGCCGAGGACACCGCTCGCCGACTGCACGACACAACAACCTCCACTTACAATGCAGCCCCAAATTTACTGATGCAGCACCTCCGAATCACTGCTGATGCACGGGTCTTGGACACCGTATCGCCGACGTCTACGACGCAACATCCCCGACTTCAACGCATTCCCCGCTGTGCGCATCTTCACACCAATGCATCGCCTACAGCCCATCGGTTTGACATTGATGCATCAGCCTGATGCACATGTATACAAAAACAGAAACTGTGAGTCAAAGAAAATTAAGTGACCGTAACAAAACCACTTAGTTAGTACTGATCCAGATTTATCTGCTGTCAATGAGGTGCCAAATATACCAATAGGTGCGTGTATGTATGTATGAGAAAGATTCCCATCACCCACAACAAGTGGCTCGCTTCATCATTTGGGAACCTGGGAACTTCACCAGAGAACCATACTCTACCAGATGGACGTAGATATCGGTTCAACAATGTGTCCCAAATGTATCTGTTCATGTATTAGTTAGATCGAAGGAACCATCGGGTAACTGATAGGGAGTGATGTATGCAGTGCTAGTGATGAAGGTATGTGCAAGTTAAAATTGGTTAGCCAGGCACAAAAGTATTTTTAATGAGGTGCTACCTGGATACCAAAATAAAACAAGACAGTGCTGTAACAGTTTGAATGGATAACTGTGTTGGAAAAGACTGGTCTTAACTTGCACATACCTTCATCACTAGCACTGCATACATCACTCCCTATCAGTTACCCGATGGTTCCTTCGATCTAACTAATACATCAACAGATACATTTGGGACACATTGTTGAACCGATATCTACGTCCATCTGGTAGAGTATGGTTCTCTGGTGAAGTTCCCAGGTTCCCAAATGATGAAGCGAGCCACTTGTTGTGGGTGATGGGAATCTTTCTCATACATACATACACGCACCTATTGGTATATTTGGCACCTCATTGACAGCAGATAAATCTGGATCAGTACTAACTAAGTGGTTTTGTTACGGTCACTTAATTTTCTTTGACTCACAGTTTCTGTTTTTGTATACATGTGTTGATTTGGGGATTACAAACTGTTCGAGTCTTTAAACTACATCCCTTAGACCCCCACTCTTTGGGCCTCATGTAGGTAGCGAAATACCGGTCGGTAACGGCCGATTTTCGGTAAATATGCCGTTACCGACCGGTATACAGACAAGTGAGATGTAGGAGTCCAAAAACCACTTTTCGGTAAATATGAGGCGGTAAATACCGATTCATAGTTACCGAATTCTAAAATACCGATTCATATTTACCGAATACAGAATTAACGAATCGGTAAACATGAAGTGGTAAATATGAAGTGGTAAAAATTTAAAATGACATGTAGGAGCAGTCGGTAATTAAGAAATCCATTAAAATCGGTAATTAAGAGTCGGTAATTAACACGGACTAAAAGCAGGTGGTAACCATCAACAATGGATAAAAGCAAACCCAAAATTCAACAGCGTGGACAACATGGCCGCTATGTACGTCATTGCAAGGCGCCTACGTCTACAGGCAGCAGGACTGAGGGTGTGGCGACGGGAGGAACAAATCTACAGACAGCGCATCACACTATTCCAGCTGACTGATGCAGAGATACATGAGAGGTACAGGCTACACCCCGAAACAATCATGGACTTAATCAGGGACCTACACCCACTCCTGGACCAGCCAGTTAGAAGGGCGCACGCCATACCCCCACATGTGCAGGTGCTCTGCAGCCTACATCTGTTGGCATCCGGCAGTTATCAGGTGGTGATAGCTGCGGTGGGTGGGGTATCCCAAAGTTGCCTGTCCCGTTTCTTCAGGAAGTTCCTGGATGCCATGATGCAGAGAATGCACCACTACATAAGCTTCCCGAACTCACAGGCTGCACTGCAGAAAACAAAAACTGACTTTTATCACATGGCACAGTTCCCCCATGTCCTCGGCTGTATTGATGGTACCCACATCCCAATCTGTCCACCAGCAGATACAGAGCACATCTACAGGAACAGGAAGTCCACCCACTCCATCAACGTGCAGGTGATCTGTGATGCAGGGAACATCATCACAGATATTGTTGCAAAGTTTCCTGGGAGCACCCACGACTCTTACATCTTCCAGAATAGTGGGATATACACACGACTGAGTGCCGGAGAATTCGGAGAGGGATACCTGCTAGGTAAGTAACAGTGACGCCCCTTGAAACATGCAAACATAGTGTATAGAGGCATGTTACTGATGGTTCCCTTTCACCCATCCAGGCGACAGTGCATATGCATGCCGGTCATTCATCCTCACTCCCTACCTACACCCAGCTACCCAGAGTGAGACGATACAACGTGGCACACAAAACAACACGCAATGTGGTGGAGCGCACGTTTGGACTACTGAAGAGCAGGTTCCGCTGCCTGCACAAGAGCGGAGGCGCACGCCAGTACAAACCCATCACCTGCTGCAAGATCATTGCCACTTGTGCAATGCTGCACAACCTTGCCACGAAAAAAGGTACAGATGTGGAACTAACATATTTTGAGGACAACGAGGATGAGTCAGGCCAGCCAGAGGGCAACGCAGCTAGAGTGCCAACTGCAATCGATGGGAGAGAGAGACGGGCAGAGATCACATCCAACTATTTCTGAGTAAGTAAGGGGACACAGCGAGTTGTGAGTAGTCATGACGTAGTTTAATGTGGCACCACGCCATGAACACATGATCAGGCCAATCTGGCAATATATCATCTATACAAGGAGTATGTCCAGGGTTACGTCACCCATTGTGAAGTGGCTAGGCAGGGCGACATCAATGTTTGCGCATACGCGCTGCAGTGGTGGATTGCACGGCCTGTGCATCCTCACTAGAGCCAACCCCAAGCCGCCTGCTGCTCCTGCGTGTTTCTGGGACGGGGGGTGTGATGCTGCTGGTGGTGTCGATGCTCTCCGCAGGATCCCCTGCAGCAGTTGTCGACGCCTGACTCGTCAATAGCACCCCTAGTGCACTTGTCACCTGCACCATCCCCCGAGACAGGTCGCTGCAGCACTGTGTTAGGCCCTCCTGCATCGTCACAGAGCGCCGGCACAGTAGGGAAGTGGCAGTTGCCAGACGGTTGAGTGCCCTGCTGGTAGTGTCCCTTCTCTGGCGTTCCCGGCGCCGTGCTTCGATGTCAGCATCTAATTTGCTGCACAACTGCTGGATAGACTGGGACATGTCCCGAATGCCCGCAGCCATGCCGCCAATGTTTGTGTCCATGTTGACTAAGCTTGTCTTCATCACCCGCATGTGCCTCTGGACTGACATAACTGCCTTTGATTGCAGGCGCTGTTGCTTTAACATTTGGCCCTCGAGCCCCAAGAAGACACCATGGCCGTCAGTGGGTGCTGGTGGACTCTGGACACGCGACCTGCGGCGCCCTCTTGTTTCCGTCTGTGCTGCCTGTGAGGTGTGGGGCACAGTGGCATGGCTCCCTTCCTGGGGCCCGGTGCGGTCTTCAGGGCCCATGCTGTCGTCTGACGAGGTGTCCAAGGCTCGTAGCCTGGCTGCTGGACGCCTCCTCTGTCTCACGCATGCAAGCGGAGATGTGGCCGGTGACTCGAACATGAGTGGCGAGGCTGGCTCTGGTGGTGGTGATGCTGGCTCACGGTGAGGTGATGCTGGCTCTGTGTGCGGCGATGCTGGCTGTGTTGGTGGTGCGGCTGCCAGTGGGCCTGCTCCCCGGTCTGTACTTGTGCTGGCTGGAGGTGTTTGATGTTGCCGTGGTGCCGTCTCTCCTGCAGCATGCCCTGTCCTGCATGATGTCACATCTGTGGACAGAAATACAACATTGGCTCAGTGTCCCCGAAGGGCTGCATTGCAAGCGGCACAATAAATAATTTCACATTCCAACATGTCCCCTGTCTCCTTGTGCCTCGAGTGCGTGACATGCCTTGTTGCCCTGTAACATTTACGTCATGGTTAGTGTTGCCCTGACTACATCTCCCGAAATGCATTGCCTGTCTGCACTGACACGTGTGGACTGCAGTGTGATTCTCGTTTCACATTTGGGGGATGTGGGATGGGGTAGGGGGGGATACATTGCTGTGCTTTCGTCTTACCTTGGTGTGTTGCGGCTCTGGCAGAGCTGTCGGCGTCCCCAAGACCCACGACGCTCTCTTGCTCGATTGTGGCCGCCACCAGCTCCTCCAGTTCGGTGAGGGCAGGTGCCCTGTTGGTTCCACCTCCGGTCTGGCTGGCCTCCTTCTGGATGTCGCCCATCTTCCTCTTGGTTACAATCCTCAGGTCATACCAGCGCTTTTTGAGGACCTCAATGTCCCTGTGGGTCACTCCCACAGCATTGACCTGCGCCTGGATGGCCAGCCATATGTTGCGCTTTTCCACCTCAGGCACTTGCAGGGATTGCCTGCCGAACAGCTTCTGGTGCTGCTTCACGACCTCCTCCACAAGCACCTGGAGTTCCTTGGGGCTAAATTTCAGCTTCCTCCTCCTTTCCCCTCCGTCTTTCTGTGTTCTCTGGCTGGACATGCTGTTCGTTTACCCGCTCGCACATGCAACTGCTCCCTGCCTCTCCTCTGCACTCCAAGCCTCTCCAGGGTCGGCTAATTATGTCCACCTGCCTGGGTGTGGCCACTTCGGCTAATTGAGTACACCTGCCTGGGTGTGGGCAGTTCCAGGTTGGGTGGGCTGTCGTTGCACTGGATTCGCTGTTTCGTCAAGTCATGTGATTTTCTTTACCGACTCCGTACATACCGAATCGGTATTTTCCGAATCGGTAACTACCACCTCGGTATTTTGCGATTCGGTAACTTCCACCTCGGTATTTTCCGATTCGGTAAATACCACCTCGGTATTTACCGATTCGGTGAATTCCGATTCGTGATTACCGAATGTTACCGAATCGGTAACTGTTACCGAATTTTTACCTACATATAACTTACCGATTCTAATTTACCGATTCGGTACGGCTCGGTATTTTAGAACCGGTAAAATTTATTTACCTACATGAGGCCCTTTGTGAGATATTTTTATTAATCAGCCTGATGCACAACATTTTTTTTTTATAACAGTTTTTATTAAGAACAAACTGCAGCCTTGAAAGACATTATGCAGATATCATTGGCAGAGTTACACAAGGTTTCAGCATTATATCGCAACGTTCGGACCACCAGGAGCACAGAGGACTACAATCTTTGGCGGCATCACACTGATTATGATGGTTACAACTGTGTGCTCGGGTCATGATAGCAAGAAAACACGCTACAGGTTCACTTGTAGGTACGCACTATCATCGGCTGCCAAGGGCGGGGGCCATCAACGTCCCATCCTCCCCCCCAACGATTGTCTCTCCCTCCTCAGTTCTACCGTAGGAGATATGCAGATCTCACCCCTATATTTTTTCCAGCGTCCCCACTTATGATGCCATTTTCGTGGACACACTCTCCCTTTATACACTGCTTATTTCCGCAGTCATGGAAAAGTCCATGTCTTTTGCCCAGTCCCGTAAGTGCGGTGTTGTGTCCATCCCCCATTTCTGAGCGATATGTCGTTTTGCTATGCTCCAGCCCATTGTGGCCCACGACTGCTCCGCCTGTGAGAGGTCAGTTGCTTCCCAGATATTAAGGAGACATAGTGTGGGAAATGGTTGTATAGGTTTGTCGCAAGTCCTGACCAGTTGTCCGGTGACGTCTGTCCAGTATTGTTGTATGCGTGGGCAGTCCCAAAGGATGTGTATGACTGTGCCAGTCTGATTACAGTGCCGAAGGCAGAGTGGATCAGGCCTCCTACCCAGCCTAAATAACAATGCGGCGTCAAAATACACCCTGTGGAGAATCTTGAGCTGGACCAGCCGTAGTCGCATCGGAATAGCCATCTTCCGGGGAGAAGCCAGTGCCTCTATCCAGTCCTCATCAGCCAACTCCCCCAAGTCAACCTCCCAGCTCGGATATACAACACTCTTGACATCGATGCATATATGGCATTGCCCGACTTCGGAAATGACACATCACCTTTCACAGCAAGGCATCCCATACTTTGCTTAACGCATTGTCCCAGAGATTCGACAAATACAGGGTACTGTCAGTGGATCTGCGTGACTCCTGTATCCAGCCCGCGCGCCATCGTGGTCAGAGTGAACTTTTGGAATTGCTCCGGTAAAGCCCGACCAGATAGCTCTAGTTGGACCTATTGATTTTGAAGTACTACATTTTGGTTTAATATCGCAAAATTCATGTATTGACTTGTGCATGTTGGATTTTTATCATTTTGGTCTTATTCTACTCAGATAAATATTGGCTATTTTTCTAAACTGGTGTGGTGTACTTTTGTGGTGTCTTCACTTTGTTACTGTGTGTGTGTGCACACAAATACTTTACACATACCTCTTTAGTTTAACCTGTCCGATCTGGGTGAAGCTACTAGAAGGTGAGCACAGGTAAACTTTTAGGGGCAGATTTATGTTGCACTTGCGGCACTTTTGCGCCGCCGTTGCGGCACTTTTGTGACGCAGCAGCGGCGCAAATCCTGCGCCATGGTGCGGGGCATTTACAAACGTGACGCATCTCCCAGATGCGTCACGTTGTAAAGCCCTGCGCCACATGTAGGCGTTCCAGGGCAGGTGGGGGCGTTCCGGCGCAGGAACGCCTCCTAAAAGTGGCTGAGTGAAATCTACAAGATTTCACTCAGTCACTTTTAGGCCCATGCTGCGTCAAAACCCTGCGCCTGCTTGAAGCAGGCGTAAGGATTGACGCAGCATTGTACAGATAGGGCCCCCCAGATCATTGCTGGAGCTGCGTCGCGCTTGCGACGCAACTCCAGCAATGCGCCACTTTTCGGCACAGATGCGTCACGCATCTGTGCCGTTTTTGCCCCATGGTGCGCCGCATTATAAATGCGGCGCATCCATGGTGGCGCAGCTGTGGCGCATAATAACTGGCGCATCCCTGCTGATATGCAGGGATGCGCCAGTCGTCATAAATCTGCCCCTTAGTGTGTACTACACTTACCGCGACTAGGATTGTAGTTCCTGCTGAGACAGGGCGCATAACTCTGCCAGCCAGAATCCCGGTTGCTAACAGCCTCACTCACTGGAAATCAAGACACAAATTATGCTGCCCCACTTTTAAAGGTCACCAGCTGGCACTTGGCTCGTGGAATATTAAATATAATTGTTTCTTTTGAGGATGTGGTAACGGTCAGAGCTGCAAACTTTGAAACTGGGGAACCGGGTTTGAGTCTTGGTGTCATTTCAACATCCTGTGATTCTGGGTACATCACTTAATTTCCCAGTGGTGCCTACCAAACAATCAATGTATATTTGTGTAACGTAACTGGTGCGCATCATCGCATGTAAAGCGCTTCCAATACCTTCGGGTGGAGCTTGCGCTTATAAAACTGCAAAAACAAATAACTTTCTTCATAAGTGCCTACTGACCCGATTCAGGCGGGAGAATCACGATTTTCTAAAGAAACATATTGCTTTACTGTAGTTGATTCACACCAAAAATTGTCTCTGTAAGCCAAAAGTGAAAGTACATTGCCCCGATTTTTAAATCAAAAACTCCCACTTGCCTGGTGTAAAATGTTTGCATGTATGCTCATTCCACCCTAAAAGAGACCAGGTAAAGAAACACCACGTGCGCCGTATGTCAGTCAAGTTGATCTTTGAAATGAGTTGGGACAGTGCTACGATTTTAGCAACTCCCACAATACTCAACGAAAGTAAACGGAAAGAGTTCAGAATTGGTATTTGAGCCTGCCAAGCATTACGCTAAATTGGAGCATGCTCAACCGACCCAACAGCTCTTCGCTCTCAGCTCGGCCTGCTGCTGCTTCTGCCTGTTATGCTTCTGCTGGGATGGTACACTCCTCTCCGCGAGAAGGTGGCGCTAGGATGGAACTCCGCTGCCAAGGCAGCGATGAAAATGATATACAAAGGAGTCTCGCAGAGGTTAGAGGATATAAATATAGTTCACCCAATCCCGGAGAAAATATGGTCACTGTAATTAATCCGGCCGCTCTCTTATTGTTCTAGGTGATTGAGGGTAAGAAACACAGGAGATTCCCAGAATCGCCACTGGTGCTTACTTCCTGCCCCTCTGATTGACACTTTTGGAACAATTGATCAGTGAGGCAGTCTCGGGATTTTCCATTGGAGGCACTCAACAGCAGCCTGCCCAGTGACGTCATATCCCGGAACATTCGACAGTTCACTTGCGGGAATCGAAGCAACGCTGGGACGCATGCGCAGCTGTAATGTTAACAAGCACGTACTAAGCGAAGTGCCATGGGTATAGAACTCCTGTCCTCTCCCGTCCCGTGAAATCTAAGACAGGACATTGGTGCCAACTTTCACGAAGAGGTTTGCAGCGGGCAGTTTTTCCAGGGTCGCTTTTTCATCGTGTGCGCGATTGTGTGATGTGACGAGTACTTCATCTGCAACCAGGTGAGTGGTTATCTTTTTGGAGTGTGGCAGAAAACACTGGTCTGGTCGCTCACTACCTGCGGCGGACAGTTAGAATTCCTTAGTTATGTTAAAGTAGTTTGCAGCGCACACAGAGATAGATGTGAATATCCTGCCTCTGTTTGTTCCTGCCCTAAGAAGATAAACGGTCTTTTTAGAGCGCTGGCCGGCCATGAGCCTGATCTAGTCCTGTTTTACTGGCATAGAGTGTTATGTTGCTGAGGGCGCAAGGGTTTGTTTCGCCATTGCGTAAATAGGACTGGACGACACTACTGTCCAGTCCCATGGTAAGCAAGAGGTGTTGGTGGCCACGGGCAGCTGCACATCTGACCTGGAAGCTTCGGCCATGACAAACTGCAGCGATTGGTCACTAACAGATTGTAGCAAAAGACTTGGGGGCAGATTTATGTTTTACTTGCGCCTCATTTACGCCGCCGTTGCGTCACTTTAGTGACGCAGCAGCGGTTCAAATCCTGCGCCATGGTGCGGGGTATTTACAAACGTGACGCATCTCCCAGATGCGTCACAGCCCTGCGCCACATGTAGGCGTTCCAGGGCAGGTGGGGGCGTTCCGGCACAGGAACGCCTCCTAAAAGTGGCTGAGTGAAATCTACTAGATTTCACTCAGTCACTTTTAAGCCCATGCTGCGTCAAAACCCTGCGCCTGCTTGAAGCAGGCGTAAGGATTGACGCAGCATTGTAGAGATAGGGCCCCCCAGATCATTGCTGGAGCTGCGTCGCGCTTGCGACGCAACTCCAGCAATGCGCCACTTTTCGGCACAGATGCGTCACGCATCTGTGCCGTTTTTGCCCCATGGTGCGCCGCATTATAAATGCGGCGCATCCATGGTGGCGCAGCTGTGGCGCATAATAACTGGAGCATCCCTACTGATATGCAGGGATGCGCCAGTCGTCATAAATCTGCCCCTTGGTCCCTGAGCATTGTTGGGGTGAGAGAGCACCATTCATGAGTACATGTGCATTATTTGTGGGAAAGGCCCACAGGTCCTATCGTTGGGTGACCGATGATTGCATTAATATTAAAATTTGCAATCTGTTCATGTGCAATGAAGGAAGAACACGTTATGACGGGGAACACAGATGCGCCCTTTTATTCCAGTGCTTTCGAAATGAGCGACCCTCGTAAGGAAGTGGTTACAGTACACCATACGAAATTCTGCCGACAGGTTAATTCTTAATAAAGCCACAGTTCGCTTAAGCGGAAGTTGTTTCTTTTACCAAAATATTTTTTATACTTTGTCTACTAACCAACAGACATGCCCTGCAAACAAACCGTTACTCGTGATTTGTTTCACCTAGTAGCATCTTTCAGATGTGATAATCTAATGAAGGCTGTCTACCATGCACAAACGGATTCCCTTATCTATATTTTGGTCTGACCAAGAGACGTTTTAGCGGTTGTGTGCTTGTAATCAAAAGGCCTAAATATAAAAATACATACTTGTGTATCCAGATGGCTTTGGGTCAACCCTTCTCACCCATTGGTGTGTTAAATTGTCATTCACATCTTGCTTTCACCAGCTACAGCATATACTGGTGTGCGCCTTCAAACATTGACAGGTTTACACTGAGAGTCATCTTTAGGTAGGGATCTATGGTACTGTTGGTGATAAAACTCATAGCAGATATATGGCCAGATGAAGATAGATTTTTCCAGGTCGCAAACTCATCGGGCCATTTGTACCAAACCCTATTTTGCAATTCGGTAACCTATTACATAATCGTAAAATGGGTTAGCGATTCAGTATTAGGAAGGGCCGTATTAAGGGCGTCCCTTCCCAATAGTGACTCGCATAGGTATGTGTGAATGTTTTGCAACCGAAATACGGTCAGAAAACATTCGCAATTTACCGCCTACTTCAAGTAGGTGGTGACCCATTCACAGATTGAAGGGGTTCCTAAGGGACCCCTTTCCCGTTTTTTAATGTTTGCTAAAGGCTAAAATGTTTTTAAGAGCAGGCAGTGGTCCCACGGACTGCTGCTGCCTTAAAACATGAAAAGAAAGATATATATATACACATCCCTTTAAGGAAAACTGCTGGTCATCATCCTTCTGGTCTTAGCGATTTCCAGTGGGTCGCAAATTGCGACCTACCTCATAAATATTAAGGAGGTAGGCCAATTGCGACCCACTGGGAATCGCAAGCAGTGTAAAACCCACTGTTGTACATAGCTATTTGCGATTTCCTACTAGCGAATTGCAAAAATTTGCTATTAGGAAATTGCAAACGGAAGTCTATGTAAATCTGTCCCTTTGTGCTAAAGTTGTGATGCATCGTACAGTGGCTGACGGGGAAATTCATAGTCACAAGAGAAGACCGTGGGACTGAGCATATACAGTAAAAAAAAAGAATTTCAGTGAGTTGGGAATTATCCTATTACTGGCTGTAAACTTCATTACCCTCGGCTATAGTGATCCTCGTCCCTGCCCTGAAATAATGAAGTGGCCCATCCCTCAGACAGTTGTTTCCATAAGCATTCATTAATATTACTTGAAGTCTTTGTTTTATTGTTATCCTCATAGGCTATAAAACCATACCCACCCCCATGGGTGTCCTGCTAGTAACAAGCTAAACTTGTATTGGAGGTGCCCAACAGAGAATGAGGGAAGGTGGATTGAGGACTGGGACAAGGATCACTAAGACTTAGGTTAATAAAGATTACCAGTAAGTAATAGGATTGCTACCACATAATCTGTGCTCCTTATCCCATTCCTGTTATGAGGTTACACCCAAGCACCAAAACTACACCAACAATAAATTGTTAATTTATCTATGAGTTTATTGTAATAAACATCCTTACAAATGCATTTACTGAATTGCAACATTCAAAGCTCCAGTGGCAAAACTAACCCATTCGAATTGGATCAAATCTACCCTTTACTGTGATACAAAAGTATTCTAAGTGGACCATTTAGCTGCCCTGCATATCTTTTGCAAGGATACACCTAATGCTTCTGCCCAGAAGTAGAGACTGCTCTTGTTGAATGTCCTTTTACATTTTTTTTGGCAAATCGTGTCTTTCTGATAGATAACCCTGTGAGATGGTCTGGTGAACCCACCTACTTAAAGTAGCAGGCATAACATTTTTATCTCTATTGCTCCCCCGTATGACACAAAAAAGCGAAGTGAAAGTGTAGAAATCTTTTGTTTTTCTTCCCAATAAAGTACTAAGGGGCATATTATCAAGCACTGCGTTAAAATTATCGCCGCTTTAGCGGCAGAAAACGGCCGCTAAAGCGGCGATAATGCCGCAGAGAATTCCCATAGAAGCCCATGTTGACACCAGAACATGGGCTTCTATGGGAATTCTCAAGGGCATGTTATCAAACCCATTCTCGCCGCTTTAGCGGCAGTTTTCTGCCGCTAAAGCGGCGATAATCTTAACGCCATTTGTTGATAATATGCCCCCAAATTAGCATCCAGCGATGTGGAAAATTAGGGGCATATTATCCAGGTCCGGCGTTAAAATTATCGCCTCTTTATTGGCAGAAAACTGCTTCTAAAGCGGCGATAATAGGCTTGATAATATGCCCTTGAGAATTCCAATAGAAGCCCATGTTCTGGTGTTAACATGGACTTCTATTGGAATTCTCAAGGGGATATTATCAAGCCCATTATCGCCGCTTTAGCGGCAGTTTTCTGCCGCTAAAGCAGCCATAATTTTAACGCCGGACCTTGATAATATGCCACTTATTTTCCACATCGCTGGATGCTAATTTGGGGGCATATTATCAAGGTCTGGCGCTAAAATTATCGCTGCTTTATCGGCAGAAAACTGCCGCTAAAGCGGCGATAATGGGCTTGATAATATGCCCTTGAGAATCCCAATAGAAGTCTATGTTAACACCAGAACATGGGCTTCTATTGGAATTCTCAAGGGCATATTATCAAGCCCATTATCGCCGCTTTAGAAGCAGTTTTCTGCCGATAAAGCAGCGATAATTTTAACGCCGAATCTTGAGAATATGCGCCTTAGGGGCATATTGGCAACAACCGGCGATAATTATCGCTAAGCGCACTTAGCGCTAGGATAATTATCGCCGGCTAGCGTGGATTTTTATCGCTGAGATAGCGTGCTATTAGCAACACTTAGCTCAAAAGCGATTAAAAATCCTAGAGCTAACTGCCAAACGTGAGATTATCGCTGGAAACCCAGCGATAATCCCACAAAGTTTGGCGATAGCTTGCTGATAGGGCCTCACATACTAAGCCATGATATCCACCTTACATAGGATATCATGGCTAAGTCAGTTTCAAAGCAGGCGTAAGGAAAGTAGCGATAACAGAGGTTATCGCTACTTTTCTTGTTGCTATGCTGCTTTGCGTGAGGCTTGATACGACATTTCTCCCGTTATCCTGGGGAAGAACGCCCCCTATGCAACTCATTAGAGGTGCAAAGATGGGCGTTAGGAATCCAGGTGCTAAGGCAAGGTTTCACGTGATAGTGTGACCTTGCTGATATAGCGATAAAATTATCGCCGCTTTTCGGCCGAAAACGGCCGCAAAAGTGGCGATAATTTTATATCGCCGCCTTGTAGATATGCCCCCAAGTGAGCAGAGTTCTTTACACAGACTGATTAAAAAAATCTTTAGGACTAAATTAAAACGTTTTTGTATTTTAGTTCTAAATTTTGGGTCTCTTTTTAACACCACCCTATCCAGGAAAAGTCTAAGATAAGGATAGGAAATGACTTGGGCCCCCAACTCTCCTAATCTTCAGGCTGGTGTGATTGCCCGTAGGAAGGCTACTTTTGCACAAAGCACCTGCTTTTTCTAATGTCTCAAACAGTTAATTTTGTACGCCTGCGGGAACTACAGCCAAGATCCACATAAGTGCTGAATTAGGATCCACTGGCTACTTTGTTGAAAGCTTTTACTTAACCTAGATGCCAGAAGGACTATTTGCAAGATATCACGATATGATTTCCTGATTCCCCTAATTGCTCCCCATTGTGACTCGAAGGACGATGGAGCTAAATCCTTTAGAAACCCATCCCTCAGAAATTCTAACATTTGAAAAGGTGTACATGTTCTGGATACTACAATTTCCCCTCAGACATTTTTCCGAGGCTCTGCATTGTTTTTCATGCGAAACAAATGTTAATATGTTTCAGGATTCCCGAATGTCTGCAACCTCTTCCTTATTAACACCTATGTTCTGGAGGGGTGGAGTCACTCAGCTTCTATGGTGTCAGATGCAGATTGAACAACTGTCTCTCTGACCAATCCAGAAACTGAAGAGGAGAGGGCCGGAGTGGAATTTGTTGAGGTTGCTGCACTGACGAATGTTTCAAGTGGGTAAGCCATGAACAATGGGGCAGAAAGGGCTGTCTGAATTACTGTAATCCTTTCCTCCCAAATCATCTGCAGCACTCTTGGGAGGAAGGGAATTGAAGAAAAAGCATAAAGGATCTCCTTTGGCTGCAGAAGTGATAGAGCATCTACTGCTAAGGTTTTATGGCAGTTGGTCAACGAGCAAAACCTCGAAAGCAGGGCATTGTTTGGGAATGCAATTGGATCTTACAATGGCATACTGAACAGCAAGTTTATGGTCGGAAACACTTCCTGTTTCAAGTGGAATTTCATTGATCTTAAAGAATATGGGAAATGCACTCTGTATGTATTATTTCAGAGTCTGTTACTGTAGCAAAATTTCAGAAAAACAAATTCGTTTTGTGCTATAGTCTAACTTCTTAGTCAGGTTACCATGGACAACTATACATCTGAATTAAAAGTTGTTCTTTACTTTTATCTTCTCAATCACGAAATGGACATGGACACAGCCAATGCGTTTCGTACCAATGGACAACAGGACTTCGGCAGGGCACATAACAAAACTCCAAAATTGTACATATAACGTTTGTAATATCTCTTCATCAAATCAGTAGCAGCAAGAGTTCCCATGTAATTCACAAGCATAAAGTAAAGTTGTGGTTGCGTGTGTAAAGCCCTTTACACACGCAACCACAACTTTACTTTCTGCCGTTGGACTTTTCCACAAGACCAGTTTTTTTTTTCTGAAGTTTTAACTCCGTAACATTGTACTCTGAAATAATACGTCCAGAGTGCGTCTCCCATATTCTTTGATATATTTGTTTGCAATTGGGGTTCTCTTTGGGACGGTTAGTCCTGGGAGCGGAGCACCCGTACCTTGGGAATGACTGGGAGTGTGATTATATGTGCCACAACCCCTCCTAAGTTTCTAGTTTATCTTGGAATTTCACTGACGATTCAAATTGTGGCTGAGACTGTCTACCTGTTTATTGCTCTCCCCCCCCCCCTGCAAATACATTGTTCTCAGTGATAGGTTAGTCTCTGCCAATGAGCAAATAGTATCAGCTGCGGCTGCTAGGGTCTTGCTCTTTTTACTTCCAGCCTTATTTATGTAGTCCCACTTGTCATAAATTCTAACTAAAAATTACTTCCCTAACAGCTTGTGAGCAAAAGACTGCAAGGTGTACCAAATCGCCATTAATTCCTTCCAGTTGTTGGACTGTTTTTTTCCCAACTTGACCCCAACTGAGCTTGACTCTCCAGTCCCCCAGAGTTGCTCCCCAACTCCAATGGAATGCAGCTTTCATCAACACTACAGGAGTTGTATATTGAACAAATACTCCTTTCTGTGGATCTGGCTACCACTTCAACTCCTACTTCACTTTGTCTGGTACCGGTATCAGGTTTTCATATTCCTGTGACACAGATAACTTGAACCTGAAAAGATGGTTGATCAAGGATTTCTAATGGTGGTGCGCCCGTGTTGTAACAATTTTAGTTGTTGCTGCCATCAAGCCTTGTATCCTCAACTACGATCTGGCTGATGCCTGAGGAAAAGTTAACAAACGTCCCAGTTGACTTTGTAAGTTTTTCTCTTTCTTCCGGTAGAAATACCTTCTACTTTCCCTTATCAAAGAGGGTCCCAATAAACATCTTCTGTACTGGTTGAAGACAGGATTTCTGATGGTTGATGACAAAATTTTGACGACTCCAGGCACCTGCAAATTTTGGTCAAAATGGCATCTGCCTTGGAAAGAGATTCAGTTCCAAGTCAGTTATCAAGATAAATAAACACCTACTACTGGTGCAAGTACCTTTGTGAAGACTCTCGATGAGGTAGCCTGACCGAAAGGGAGCATTTTGAACTCATGATGTTGATTGTCCAGTGTGAACCTGAGTTATTGTTGGCTGCTCTGCGTAAGAGCAACATGAAAAAATGCATCTTGCAAGTCCACTGTTACCAAAAACTCTCCTTTTGAAAGTAACAAAATTATATTCTGCGATATGACTATCGTGAATGATGTGAAATGGACAAACTTGTTTGTCTTTAGATCCAACCATCCGGGGATAGCAGAAGAAAAAAAATGATTGAATAAACACCATGCACTTTCTGCAGCTTTGAAACGGGAAGTCTAGCTCCTTTTTAGGTCTGAGGTTTCACCCATTATAGCATTGCATTATTCTGATCTACAATTTGGGCTAGGGTGTCTGTACATCAGCACAGGAGGAGGATTTAAAAACTATATAATATAATCATTTCATACATTGGATAGCATCCTCTTGTCTCTTATGTCCTTCCATCAGTGATAGAAATGTTTTTTTAACACAGCCCCCCTACTTCTTCATTCATATATGAACACAACCCCCTTCCCGTTTGTGGGCCTCGGTATCTAGGCCTGACTCGCAAAGCATTTTTTCTGTGAGTAGTTCCCAGTAGTAAAACAGGTTTACTCCCCAAAAAGTATGCATAATGCTCAACGAAAGAAAAAGCTTTGGCAATTAAGCCTCACATATCTAAGATCATCAAATCCAAACTTTTTGTTCAACTCACTCCTCCTTTTTTCTTTTCCCTTTCTACCTCCTTTAATATTTCTTCGTGCATTGTATACCTTTTAGAACACCAGATGTTCTATGCGTTGTAGAAGTGCTCGAACAGAAAATCCTTCGGGCCTCATAAAGAGGCATATCAGCAATTATCGCTCAGCGCTTTTAGCGCGAGAATAATTATCGCAGGCTAACGCTGGTTTCTATCGCGGAGATAGCGTGCTATCAGCAACGCTTATCTCCCAAGCGATGCGAATCCATGAGTTAGCTGGAAAACGGTGTGATTATCGCTGGAAATCCAGTGATAATCGCACTGCGACCAGCGATACCTTGCTGATAGGGCAGGGTGGTCTTAGCCATGTAATCCACCTCACATTGGATTACATGGCTAAGTCAAATTACAAGCAGGCGTAAGGAAAGTAGCGATAACTGTGGTTAGCGCTACTTTTCTTATTGCTCTGCTTGTTTGCGTGCAGCTTGATAATTGGAGAAATGTCGGCTAGTGACATTTCTCCAGTTATTTTGGCACGGAACGTCCACTTTGCATCTCATTAGAGATGCAAAGCTGAGCGTTGTTGTAAGGGGCGCTAAATCAGCAAAACACGCGATAGCGTGTCTTTGCTGATAAGGTGATGAAATTATCGCCGCATTTCGCCCGAAAACGGACGCTGAAGCGGCAATAATTTCATGGCGCCACCTTGCTGATATGCCCCTTAGAGTTTAAAGGGAAAAGACAACTCTCCAGTTTCTGGAGAAACTTCTTAATATACAGTAAACCTACAGGCAGCTTTTCCTCCACTGTAGGAATATTACTCCCTATTAAGTTTCCTCCAGAAGTTGCAGGAATTTCAGTTCTTTAAACTCAAAATAAAGCCTCCTAAATATTAATAACTTGTCTTCACTGTCGGTATGAGTGTGATGGTGTTTCAGAATACTTTTTTGCATTAATAGCTGCTTTTGTGTTGAACATGTCAATTGATCATTACCTTTGCTCCCTTGCAACTATTGGCTGCGAAGGCGCAGACGATGACAACTTTCTGAGCTCTTCCGCTACTGTGTTTTGAGAACACAGGCGTGAAGATTGCTGACCTGTAAATTACATGCTCACTGTACCTTAACGCTTTAATGATGTTTGTTCTGACTGGGCCTCTTTACAATGGCCAGAGTTTTGAAAGCAGTGAAAACACTTTTGTCTGCAATTATTATCCATCTGAGCACAGGTCATAAATGCAATGGGTTGTAATTTGCAGTATTGTTTTACCTAGTGATTCCAAACATGATGAATCTCGCAGATGAAGTTGCACTATCCAGGGCAGAATTGCTTGCATTTTTCTTTGTATATTAAATTAAATAATGCAAGTGAATGTTGGTTCCTAAAGTAGAGACATGGTCTTAAACGTTTGTTTGTTTAGCTATTTGTATTATTTTTAATATTGCAACTTTGATTCTTATAGATTTAGGCAAGGCTTTAAGTGGGATGAAAAAACTGAGGGGTCTCCGAAAGAGGCATGGCCGATGTAATTATGCGCGTGGCTTAAAAACACATAAACTAAAAATGTGTGCTTAGCATAGTGTGCCGCTCGACTGGTATTTTGCTGTTTCTGTCACTGCCAAAAGTAACATTATACCTACAACTAGCCAGGACTATTTGCTTTGTCAATGGTTGTTAGTTGCATAAAATAAATAAAACACAACTATGGATTTGTTGTATACACTATGGAAAATGCTTCAGTTCTCAAATGATGAGACTGTGAAAGAACTAAAACGAGTTTTTTCAAAGTTACATCACAGGCAGTGAAGGGTGATACTGCTGCAGAGTTAAGATTATTTTTTTCACCCTGAGGGTGAGGGCAAAAATGGAGAGCCCGATAGGGACCTGCTTTTAAGTAAAATGCCTGTGCTGAGCACCTGCAGGACCCGACCCACTTAAAGCCCTGGATTTAGGAGAAAATGCATTGCAGAGAATAAGACTTGTAATTGTGACCATATCTCCCGCAATAATATCCTTACCACACACTGCCAGCCCAACCACCTTCCACGCATATCGACACTGTTCCTGGGCGTGGGCTTTAAGAAAGGAGAGACTGCAGTGGTGGGACAGCCACCTCCCTTTTGGAAACAGCGGCCTGTTTAGGAGGCAAAGCTTACTCTCAGCTAGGAACATTATATATCGGCTAAATACACTGGGGCAGATTTACAATAACTGGCGCCTCCCTGCATATCAGCAGGGATGCGCCAGTTATTGTGCGTCACGGCTCCGCCACCATGGATGCGGCGCACCATGGGGCAAAAACTGACAGATGCGTGACGCATCTGTGCCGTAAAGGCGGCGCATTGCTAGAGTTGCGTTGCAAGCGCGAACGCAGCTCCAGCAAGGCTCTGGGGTGCCCAATCTTTACAATGCTGCATCAATCCATACGCCTGCTTCAAGCAGGCGCAGGGTTTTGACGCAGCATGGGCTCAAAAGGGACTGAGTGAAATCTTGTAGATTTCACTCAGCCACTTTTAGGAGGCGTTCCTGCACTGGAACGCCCCCCCCCTGCACAGGAACGTCTACTTCTGGCACAGGGCTTTACAACGTGACGCATCTCCCAGATGCGTCACGTTGTAAATACCCCGCAGCATGGCGCTGGTTTTGCGCCGCCGCTGCGTCACAAAAGTGACGCAACGGCGGCGTAAAAGAGGCGCAAGGGGCTTGTAAATCTGCCCCACTGTGTTGTACAATATAAGGCTAGTGCAAGTTACTAGGGATGTCTTTCACCAATCAAAAGAACAAGGCCAAGCTCCTTTATCAGGTCAGGGAACTCAAAGGTGACTTTAAATATACCCTTTTACTGTACGGCAGGGGGCATTTTATTTCTTACAATACATGTTCATACCCTTACCCCTGTTCAAAAAAGCCTTAATCCTCACTCTTTCTATTTTACATGAAATGGAATTGTTGTAGTTATATCGACTAAATGTGGAATCTTTAGTGCCTAATTAAACACACCAAAACAAAGCTACATCATCGCGGCTGTAGTTCAGAATATGTGGTAACGCGCAGGAAATTCCTGCTTTCATGTAATGAAAAGTAGCCCTATAAAAATAAACCTACTGCCCAAATTTCTTCTTTCTTCAAGTAACTATTCATTTAAACAAAACATAATTCAGAAACACTGAAAAGCTAGTCGTCCATGTCACTTTTCAAACCGCAGGTATAAACAAACTCTGGCCACAATTATCCTTGTTTCCCTCCCACTCATTTGGGGTTTGTAATTTACCTTTAAGCAAAAAGCCGATATATGACAAAAACGTGTTCCTTTCAGAAGAATGCGGACAAATGTATTCAAGCAAATGTTTTTTTTTCTTAAAATGATATCGACGAAAAGGTTTTCTGTTCTGATCACCAGTCTCCCAGCTCCACGAATTAGACGGTGAGGAAAATACAAACAATGTTATTGCTATGTTTCCAAGTGGTGGTCATTAGTTCCTATCTTTGCATTTTTATCTACTTGCAATTTGTGGGGGGACCAGGTGTGAAACCAGTAGGTGAGCTCTATTGTTTTCCTAAATCTTAAATATTTTTAAAAAAAAAGTGAATTCAGGAAGGGGTAATTTGTCTAGCTCTCTGAAAGTTTTCATAAAGAAGTTAATTGATGAGCAAATAAAATAGTGAGTGCTAGAGGAATAAGATAAATACGAGTACGTTTTTTTCTGTAACTTTTTGTAATGAAGGCCAGTTTGAAGAAAGTAATACAAAACTTTAGTGTTTGTAGTTTGTTCAAAAACCTGGGATACCCAGAGCAGACAGAGTAATGGCTCACAATTATTTTTCAGTGTGTACCGACAATGCATCACTTGATGATGAAGAAAAAAAAATGGGTATTCACACAACCAATACATTTATTTAATGTACCAAGAAACTGAGTTTAGGGATTTGTAATGCTCTAAATGATTAATTAGCTGTAATGCAAAGAGATAGTAAGGGAGTTCTTTTAAAAAGTGTTTATGGAAAGTGATTTGCAAAAATAAACAAAATTCAGTATGTAATAGCAAATTTCTTACCAACCTTTATTCCCACACTACTTTCAATAAGTACAGCGCCTCGGATGTCTTGGTGATTGTAGCGTTGGGACAAAAATATCAAAAACCGCAACAACTGAAAGATCCACAAAGTTGTTTGTGAAATGCTTTTTAGGTCGCAACCTACCAGACAGCGCAGCTCTCTGGTTTGGTAAACACATCTCCGAGACATTCACAAAGTTGACCTAGGCATGCATTTGCGTACATTGACTTTCTGGATTCTCGTTTACTATATTCATCCACAAACTCGTTTGCTGTAAACGGGCCTTTAAATCTTGTTCTTATTTTGTCACATTTGCTATGCATTCAAAGACAGTGGTCAAATGTCAGGCTGTGTCTTCCAGTGTTTATTTTTCTTTCTCTGACTTCAAAGTAGAGCCTGCGTGAGGATGGCTAAACAGGTGTTATTTTCTAGCACACAACAAAATTTAAATGTCTGTAAATGAACTACTCTTACGATCAAATCAATACATTGGGTTATGACATTTCCACACACTATCATTTGTGCGATGTATTCTTTTATCAGTAAAACTGTATGTGAGTGCAAATGTAATCGTCCTTTCAATTGAAGGTGTTGTCTGTAGTGGCAGTACGCTACCATGCCATGCATACTCCACTTTACCCCACCAGGTTTTTCAGCCAACGACAAAAGCGATATAATCCAGCATTCCCATGTTTTTACTGATAGAAACCATACCTCACAAGTGGGGGAAGGGCTATCCTATATTACAGGATAGGGCCAAAACTGCAGCCATGTAAAATCAATGTGGACTGCACCAAGGGAAATGGCTGCAATATTTCAGGCTAGGGTCATCAGGCATCCAGGGAGCCCTACTAACCACCGGTATTTCTGAAAACTATAGAGTCCCAGAGGAATCCTGGTCGGTTCTGCAGAACCTTGTGCAAATTGAGTGTTCTTCAGCATTTGACGTTTGCAGGGAATTATGGCTAAGGGAGGCTTGTACAATACATGCATGTCATACCTTAGATCGTCCCAGAGCTCTATTTAAATTTGCAAAGTCAGTATATCTGGCTTCAGCAAACTGGCGTGACTGTTATTTTTTTTCTTTAAAAAAATCACTTTTTATTGCATGCATATATCAAAAACATGAAACTGGCACAGTCTAATGCGCAAACATTTTACTGCCACATTTAAAGTGTTTAGCCATGCAACAGTTGCATAACTAAATACTTAAAAGGTCGCAAAAGCGAGACCTATTGGCTATGCCAATGCTTGTTTCTGTTTATTACTGCTCTGTAGTAATGGCGGCGCACGGGTGCCACCATTACTACATAGAAGTAATAAACAGGAGAAAAAAAACCTGGCTCATGGAGAACATCAAAGCGGCCACGAAAGTGATCGCAATCGCGATCAAACATCAAAGCGGCCCCTCTAAGAGCATCAATCAACGCAGCAGCCAGACTCATCACAGGCTCTAAAAGAAACTGCCACATTTTCCCTGACCTTAGAGTTCTTAACTAGCTAGCAAGAATTCAACATTCCTACATCACAACACTCCGAGCTATCTGGCCCAGAAACTGGTGATCTCATGTGGCAACAGATCCTCCAGGAGCTCCAGTAATCTTTTAAAACCACAATGATTTGCCAAAAAGAAAACTTACAACCGTGCCTTTTCTGGAATCGCTCCTAGGATATGGAATGCACTGCCCCCCAGAAACAAGACTGAATCCCTCTACTGCCTCTTTCAAAAAAGAAGTAAAATCTCTTCTCATGACTAAACTCACATGAACAATGTATTTAACTCTCATAACGGCTGCTTGTATAGTAGGACATAATTATAACATACAGTGTTCTTTTGTTCAACTATCTTCCATTGTAAAGCGCTCTGATACCCACAAGGGTCATATTCGCGCTATATAATACCTTCAAATAAATAAATAAATACAACTGCACACATACCCCTTTTGAAATCTCAATGACCAACTGCAGTTCTAAAACTCTCAAAACATGGATTCAAGTTTTTGAGTGTTTATCTGCACTGTGGTGTAGGGCACACGTGTGCTCGTTTTGAATCTCATATGAGGGATACCTGGGTCTGGTGTGAAGGGAGCCAGAAACTAGACCATTTTGCGCAAGTCTTGTAAATTCCCTACCTTTAGAAACAATAGATCTCTTGTACTAAGTGCTACTCACCTCACCTATGCCATAGGTTTAGAGTAGTACGTCCATGTGCTCCCCAAGGGTAGGTGGAAGTGCCAAGTGGTGGGTAGTGGCCTGAGAGGGACATCTTGTGCCAGGAAACCTGGCTCTTCACCTTAACCCCCCCCCCCCCCCCCAATCCTTTTTTGTCCTATATGAGCCCAGGTGTATAGCAGGCATTTATTTTGAACAAAGTTAGTACATGGGTGGGTAATGTCCCTGTCGACTTCTCCTTCCTAACCATCCCCAACCTAAAGAAATATGAATTTAGATTGGCATCGCAGGTGAGGGGGGTGAAGATCATGGGTGGAATCTGCCTAGAATGGACAGGGCCCTAGGCGATTCATGAAGAAGGGGGACAGTGACTTCAAGTTGGCTGTATAGTCAGCCCCCACCCCCATTTAAACAACATCACATACAGCGAGAGGTACCTGTGGGGATCAGCCTTGAAGACCAGTCAAGGGGAAGCTGGCTGAGGCCTACTTCAAATCAAGGGACCCATGAGCTACAAGGAGGCTGGAACGGGGAGCGGGGAAAGAAAACACAGCGGAGTGGGTACTCCATAAGCACAGAATATTGGAGGTAAACCAGTTTGAGGATGATCCGCAAAGAAGATGCGCCCCCCTCTTGTTGCTTGTGAAGTGGGGAGGACTGCTGATTAGGTAACTCACTAGGGATGTATGACGATGCAACGCAAACAAACACAACGCACACCATTACATCGCATTCCTCACATAGCACGCACCGTTACATCGCATGCATTCACCACGCAAACCATTACATCGCACTGCGCCCTCACATGCATGCAAAAGACCTTTAAAACGCACACAAAGACCACACATTCGATCACACCGCAAAATTCTCCCTCACGGCCACCCCAAACACAGTACAACGCCCTGACACTTCCCTCAACCCAAAGGCGTAAACAGTAAAGGCAAAACAGTACCATACACTAACATTAGCCCTAAAGCCTAAACCACTCCCATATTCGACTCTAAACCCTAAGCCCTAACCCTAAAGCCTAAAACACTACCATACACGACTCTTAACCCTAAGCCCAAACCTTAAACCCTAAAACACTACTATTAACCCTAACCCCTAAAACCCTCCCCTCCACTCCCCATAAACTACCCTAAACCCTAAAACAGTCCCCTCCACTACACTCCCCACCAACTACCCTAAAACCTTACGAGTGCAGTGTCGTCCTTACCTGTCTCTCGTCGTGGTTCCAGCGTTGTCACCCCGCCGTTCCTGTCCCAGCGCCTGTGTTCTAAAAGCACCCGCGATGTAATGGCGCCCGCGATGTAACGTCGTGCATAGTGAACGCACGCGTCGTAACGTCGCGTGCGTTGTGACGGCATGCGACGTAAACGCATGTGATGTGAGGCATGCGTTGCGATGGTCGTTCGCCCTCACTAGCTGCCCTCCTCTACAGCAGTTCCCACCTATAAAGGAAGAGAATGTAAAGCAACTTGTACAGGAGAGGGCCAGATTAACTGCGGGGGCCAAGTGAGTCAGCAAACCGACTACCATCTGGGAGACTCAAAACCAAACTTAGGACGGTAATCCAGAGGGCAGCCAAGGTATTGTATGACAGTTAGTGCCAAGAAATACTGTGGAGAAAGAATGCATAATTGGCTGATTAACATGGAACCTGGCCCTCAAAACTTAAAGCCCATAGAGGCGAACCGGAGAAGGGAAGCAAAACACTTATAGTCTTTATTGATTGCCTTTATAATCCCCACAGTGTCATCCTACACCATGCACCAGGTATGGGGAGGGTGAAAGAGTTCATTGTGTGAGAGACACTTGACCTGAGGATAATAAAGCCGTCAATAAAGCCCTGCCATTTGAGGAGACGAGGTAGAAACTGTTTTAGGGAAATGGCGAAATGGAGAAAGACAAGGATCTAAAACCACCCTGCCATGGGAAGATACACAAATACGCCAAGGTGGTAAAAACTGCACCAGATGTGGATGTACCACTTGTGATTCCTGACAAATCTACCCTCATCAATGCAATCTAACTGTGTAAATCGGCACTAGAGACCAAGATTGGAAATGTTTGGTGAAGTATCGCTGTTAAGACAAGCCCTCCGCAATGTAGCTCATCGAGTGACGAAGCAGAGGGACGAGTGTCAAAACTGAAGGACGTGATTCAGGCTATGGGCAAGACATAAAAAAGAATTGCAAACGGTGACCAAAGACCTACTCTGGAGAGTTGATGCAGAGAACTGGGCAAGACACAACAATATCAGACTGGCAGCCTTTCCTGAGGGAGTAGAAAAAACTAACATGGTGGGCTACCTGGGACATTGGCTTCGACCCACCTTTTCAAAGGAGAAATTACCCAGTTGCTTTGTGATAGAAAGTGCACATAGGGCATCGGCAGCTCGACCATCACCAGGACACCCATGTGAGTCATCATAGCCCACCTATTGAATTTTCAAGATGGAGACATGATCTTAAGGGAGGTGAGATGGATAGGGGAAATCAAATATGAATAGGCCACCATCATGATATTCTTAGACTATTCCTGTGAGGTCCAGAAACAGAGACTGACATTCGATATTGTAAAAGCCAAGCTCCACTCGCTCTGACTGCAGTACATGTTGCTCTTCCCCACTAAATTCTAAGTTATTTATGACCGGTCACAGTTCTTTGCCATGCCAGAGGAGGCCTGGTACTGGCTCGAACAAAGACTACAACATAAGTCACTAAAAAGCATGGACCAGCTGCACCCAGAAGGTAACGGAAAGGGAGCCAGACCCAAACCTTGGTAACTGATCTGCAAAAGCGCAATCGTTTGAGACGAGGCAGGGGCGCATTGCAGGGATGGCTCAACAATGACAGAACAACTGGTGGTGGGTTCTCTGACTCTGATGAAGACACCTGACGGCAAGGGAGCCAGAGGCCCCAAACTGATGTGGAGGAAAAGATGCATTGTGGGGGATGGAGGACGATGCACTGGTCTGCATCTCCAACACCGAAATGCCGAAGGCCAGCCAAAGAGACACTGACCATGAAGGGGTTGACTGTGCTTTATCCTAAGGGGGCGAGAGACAGAATGGGTGGGACTGATGAGGGACTCGGAAGGAGAAGTAATGAGATTATGGCCCAAGGGGGAGTCACGCATGGGGTAGACGAGCCCAGTGACAAGGGATTTGCTTGTTATCCTTCTATTCTCTCTAGCCTAAAAGAAGCATGTGAGTGTGGGGAGTAACAAGTGACTGAGGGTAACCGTTGGAGTGATTGGATCAAGAGATTGAGAGTAAGACTTGGTGGGCAACCAAAGGCCTAGAATAGTAGTGAGTGTTAAGAGGGTTTGGGCAAAAGACGGGGTGCCTGCATGAGAGAGATAGAGAGCAAGTGAACAGAGCCAGTGTTCAGTCAGAGTGAACGGGAGGCTATCCTCTGACTTTTCTATTGGGCGAGGAACGCAACAGGACTGCCCTTGTCCCTCCTAATGTTTGCTTTCACGCTTGAACCGCTGGCTGCATAAACTGGGCACATCTAGATAATGCGGGCTGCCGCATTAGGGTGGAGGATGAGAGGACCTCACTCTGTGCCGATGACCTCTTTCTGCATGTCACTCGCCTGAGTGAGATACTGACAGGAGTGTTTAGGATCTTCAAGCAATATGGAGCCCATGCAGGTCACATGATAAACTGGGACAAATCAAGCCTGTAACCTGTAAAAAGAGACCTAGACTCACTGAATCTGCCAAGGAGCCTGCGTGTAGATAGGGATGGATTCCAATACCTGGGGATATACGTTATCTTGGACAGGGAATGCAGCCTCGAGCGAAATCTCTGTAGAATACTGACAGACATACACGGAAATGTGGAACAGTGGAGGACATTACCACGAACACTGCGAGAGAGGGCCACCATGTTCAAGATGATAACCCTGCCAAAACTCCTATATGGCCTTCAGAACTTGTACCTCATAGTCCTGGAACAGATCTTCACCTGAATAGGAGAGGTCTGGAAACTTTGATGGTACGAGGGGCACCCAAGAGTGGCACTTTGGACACTGCAGCACAACCAATACAATGGAGGCAAAACCCTCCCAGACATACAAGCATACTACTCGGTGGTGCACTTGATAGTGGTTAACGACTGGGGCCATGCACCCGGTGATCACTCCACTTATACACTGGAGAGAATCCAATTTTATACTACATCACTACATGGAGGGAAGGGTGTAAGAAAGCTGCTTCTGGCAACCCAGATGACAATAGAACCTGGATAAGGGTGGGGAAGTGCATGGGGTGGCCCACAAAGGTCACTGAGAGACTCCCCTAATGGGTGGGAACTGACCTAAAAGAAATCGGGAAACTAAAAGGGTTTGGGGCATGGGATTTCCAAGTTGGGAGATCTTTGGAGGAAGGGGGCCTGGTTCCGTTCTGCTCCCTCCAGCTAGACAACCAGCTTAATAAAACACAATATTTTAAATACATAAAAGTCAAACACACCTGGAATGTGGAGGGACTAGCCATAGATGAGATTTCAGAATATGCACCCCTAGAGGGGAGACTACTCAAGGGGGAGTTGGAGGCAAAAGCGATGTCCTGGATGTATAAGACGATTTACTGCAAGATGCCCGACTCATTAAAGAAACTGAGAGAAAGATGGGAAAGCGAGGTAGGAGAACTGGGTGACACGGACTGGTTGGTGGCCTTGATGCAACCGAGTGATATGGCGATCAAATCCCGGCTAAGACTTATCCAATTTAAGATATCACACCGGGTCTATTACGATGTGGTCCGCCTACACAAATTTGGGAGAGTGGGTTTCCCCTCGCTGTCTAAGATGTGGGGCATACACTTTGGGATTGTCCCACCATACAATCATATTGGACTGATATATTGAGAGAGTTAGGTACGGTACTGGGGGAATCCATCCCAGCAGGCCCAAAATACATCCTCCTGGGTATGCCCATAGATGTTGATGCTCCGCAAGCCAAACATCTTTTCAGCAATCTGGGCCTATTAGTGGCAAAAAGAGATGTGGCCTAATATTGGGGAGCCTCAGAGCAGCCAACTCTGCGGGAATGGAAAATGGGGATGGACTTGTACATGGCAGCCTAAACGGTCACATTCAAGGCTTGAGGATGCGCGAGGAAGTTTTATAAGGTGTGGGGTCCCTGGAGGAAACACTACGGTATAGGTGTGGGTGATAGTAAGAAAATGCCCCAATAGACACAGTTCCAGTGACTTGCTCGATGGAAAAATAAAATATTTTTACAAAACACAAAAGCAATCCTTCCAGAGTCCCATAATTCCAGCTTGGGGAACATTCTTCAGTTAGGGAGTAGTAATCCTTTTGAAACTATCCCCATTGGAGAGGTGTCCCACCTCCTCCTCACCCCTAGTCTGCCAACTTTGAGAATCGTGACTTGCTCCTGTACACCAGAGTTAATTTTTGGTCACTGGACAAAAAAAAATGTGTAGAGAGATGGACTTCCTGACAAAAGATATTCCATGTTCTGGCCTATGCCTACCATCTGCATTTCAGCTCACCTGTGGGGCAAATCGGAGTTAATCCTTCATCTGCACCCCTCGAGCGGCCTAAAATGCCCAATGGACGCAAAGAATCATTTTGGTTAAGCTAATGAAAAAAAGGAAATGAGTGGAGACTCTGGGCTTCCTGGCACCAAGCGTGTCTCTGCTTTCCTCTCTCCTGGGGGAAATGTTAAAGCGCAGAAATCTGTTCTACCATGGTGAATTCTTGGCTTTCCTAAGAGAGATC
Organism: Triturus cristatus; assembly: GCF_964204655.1. Classification (NCBI taxonomy): domain Eukaryota; kingdom Metazoa; phylum Chordata; class Amphibia; order Caudata; family Salamandridae; genus Triturus; species Triturus cristatus. The sequence goes on along the minus strand of NC_140581.1, from coordinate 371,299,090 downwards.
AGCTCCACCTTTTAGTGCTTCCTGCCTCCCTCGAGCAGGCAGCTTGGGAGGAAACCCCTCCCTCCTGCTTTGTTTCTCAGGGGTTCGAAAAGACTGCTTATGCCTCAAGGCTGAGTGTGCATCCCTATGCCAGGAAGGACTTTCTCCTTAGCTCATTCTTTTTTTATTTAAAATATTTTTTACTGGCACGTTCTGTCTCTCTGGAGTGGGCTTATTGGGGTAAACTCTCTTGTCTGTCCCTCCGAGAGCGGCAGAAAAACTGTCATTGCCTTTGGTGCAACAGGGTACGGTGTGACCCAATGCAAGTATGGGCTGTTCCTTACCCCATGACATTTAGTAGGTCTCTTGTGGACATATTCCTTCTGTCTAGTGGGGCTTTCTACCTTACTGGGGGCAGATTTTTGGTAAACCCACCATTTTGCCTCCCCAGGGGGTAGAACAACTGTAGATGGAATATCCTATATACGTGATAGACCAGGAGGTATAAGATTTTTAATACACTCTTCCTGGTGTAACACAGCCGATCGGAGATTGTAGCCCTGTTCATAGTTTTGAATTTTATCAAGAACAGAAGGGAGGTCAGGGGGATGTTTTTCGTATCGAGTCTCATTTCCCCTCTGCTTGGTTTGCAATTGCTTTGCGGTGCTGAGACCTTGTGGATACATCCATAGTGTGCAGTGGTGCTGTCAGCCACATTGGAGAAAAATACACCAGTTTGTCTCCCAGGGAAAGAAATATTGGTAGGTTCACAAAGTCAGGTGGCAGGGTGTGCGAACTGATGCCAAAATGTTTTTCCCTGGTGTCTGTTGGTGTTTTTGTTCCCTTGGGGTGGGCAGTTTGTGGGGTAAACTCCCGATCTATTACCCACTTTGGCAGAAATACTGTAATAGCCATAGGCTATTACAGTATATCGGGTGTGGCCCGTTGTAAGTAGTGTTTCCCCGTGTGTATATATATATATATATATTCACTGAAAAAACCATAGGTTTCACACATGTTATAGTTAGCGGAAATTTTACTGATAAAAAACCAATGAAATTGCCCCGTTATAGTTAGTGCTGGCAACTATAACTCACGCGACCGCAATCCTCTGCTGATGCTAATACTGTATTTAGACACTTATTTGCCCATGTCTTCTTCCATACATTTTTAGCTATACATATATTACAAATATTTTTTTTTATAAAGACACATATGTCATCAGCAGAAGATTGCGGTCGCGTGAGTTATAGTTGCCAGCACTAACTATAACGGGGCAATTTCATTGTTTTTTTATCAGTAAAATTTCCGCTAACTATAACATGTGTGAAACCTATGGTTTTTTCAGTGAATTTGCAAGGTTTTTTAAATGCTAATTCCTAACTATAACGTGTGTGAAACCTATGGTTTTTTCAGTGAATTTGTACGGTTTTTTAAATGCTAAGTTACTTTACGCCATTCGAGGCGTGCGCGCCCACTTAACGCAGTGCGTTCCGTGCACGGTTTTTATCAACTTTAATAAGCCCTGTACATTTGGTGGCCTTCGGCCAACAAAAGCACAGGGGGTGGGGTCAATGTGGATAGTGTTTTTTTATTTCGATTTTATAATTTCATGTTGCCAAAATATAGTTTTTTTACTGATGTAATAAGCCCTGTCCATTTGGTGGCCTACGGCCACCAAAAGCACAGGGGGTGGGGTAAGTGTGGATAGTGTTTTTTTTATTTCTATTTTTTACCGTACGCTTACGGTAAGCGTACGGTAAGCGTACTCGGTGAAATTGCCGAAAAAAAAATAAAACCGTTTTTGCTCATGGGGGATGTTTGGGGACTCCCTCAACATGACTATGTGGGAGGGAGTTGTCAAAACAGCCCCGTAACATGTTTTTGGGCATCATGTTTGATAAATAACACTCAGTGCGAGAGACAAAATGGCGGACGCCGCTTCCTGGTTTCGGCCGATTCGAATGTTTACTAAGATCTAAGAGCCAATCAGAATCGCGCACGCCACCGTACGCGTACGGTAAGCGTACGGTAAGCGTACCGTAAGCGGGCTCAGATATATATATTGATTTAAAGGCTATTTTCTCAGAATCTACTGAACAGATTTACACCAAACCTACAAAAGGCACTTCCTTGACATAGGGACTACCTCTCTGCCAAATTTCTAGTAATTCTGTTCAGCCGTTCGGGCTGTAGCTCTGTCTAAAGGTCCTATGGAAAAATGCATGGGAAAAACGCGTTTTGGGACCCCCCTTTTATCTCAGCCCCCGCTTGACGAATCCCCCCGAGACTTTCAGGGTAGGAGCGGAGCGTAGCGCCCCACCTATTTTGAGAAATTCGCGAGGATTCATCGACCGGCGCCAAAGTTATTCAAAATAGAATGTTGCGGATTTCCTATGGAAAAGGGGTCCTAACTATAACTACCTACTGGCGACCGCCAGTAGGTAATATATCACATATATACTCATACTAAAGGTCCCTGTGGAACAACCTTCAAATGTAGTGGAAATTCAGCTCCAGTGCCGTTGGAGATTGGGGGTAACCAGCCCACCCCATCTATATCTCTTCCATATGGGCTGAAAGTCTCCCCTTATTTGGGGAGGAGCAATAGCCTATGTTTTGTGCGCTGTTGTCCCATTGGAAGTCTCCCTAGTCATCCAGTGGAGAAGTCATGTTGCTCTTTTCTTTTCTTTTTTGCACTTCTTCGTTCTTGTGTTTATAGTGTCCTGACTAAAGTGTATCGAAAACTGCAGAAGGTTGTAACTTACAAGTAAATTTGCCACGGTGATAATGCAGAAAAATGATGTTGGACTTGTAGTACATGAATTACCAACAGAAGTCCCTTGAATGCAATAGTGTTTTCCCCCAAAACGTATTAATATAGACTTAAATTATGACATACCTTTATTTTGCAATGAATCAAAGTCGATATGAAAATGTATATTTAAGTTAGTCCAGGGGCAGAATCGGAAAATGCTTTTACATGAGGGATTAATTATTGTATAAGTGACTTACATTTTCTGCTTGAAAACACCAGTGTTACTCTGTTATGTTTCTTTTATTGGAAATAAACATTTTAACAGGCAGCAAAAGCAAAACTGTGGGCAAATGCCTTATTTGACCTTTTAATATAAGTCTTAAATCTTTTTTGGCTGTAGTGAACAGTGCAACCCTGCCTTTGTGACCGATTTAGCCAGGCATGCAGTTCACAGAAGGATTTTGTTCTGACCTCCAAACTCAGTTTCCTGTTATCACTTCAGGCCTTGAGTAAACCTGTTCTCCAGATAAGGGTTCTGATAATAATGCATACTTTACATTACCCTCCAAACTATCCTCTTGTTTCCAGCATAACTTTCTACTGCCCTGGCAAACTGGCTCCCAGTTTGAAACCGTTCAAGGTGTCTATAGATCAGATACAAATGTATAGACCAGAGCGGTCTGGTAAACCGTTCAAAGTTTGAAACTGTGCAGCTGCATCGGGGCCTGAACCATACTTGACTAGCTTCAAGCACCCATCGTTCAAGTGTAGCATGTGAAAATATAATTCATTGTCAACTCTTTCCTCCTCACAAGTCGATTAATTCTCTTTGACATCTATTAGCTTTCACCACCCGTTTATTAGGTCTCGCCTGACCCAGCGCATGCGCTGGTCTGGCGAGACTTTTGTGAGGGCTCCAAAAAGTGCTACCATGGCCAGCCTAGAGCTACAGTGCAAGTGTGCGGGCGCGCGCTTAGGAGCAGAGGCACCATATGGCAAACCTCGTCATGCTCATTAAGCGCCCGCGATCACTTTCACTTGCGATGTACTCAGTCAATAGAAGACACAAGACTCAGATTATGTAGGCTTCCAGTATGTATGATGTTCCGAATTCAACCTCAAACTCTACTTTACTTTGTATCCGCTCACTCGCACACATGCCGCTTTACCTCTGCCCTATCATTCAGATGACACTCACGCTCGCAGGACCAAGCCATGCATCTTGAAGGCAGAAGTCACTTTGCTCTTCAATTTGTCTGTTGCCATCTTCCCGTCAGACTTTCACGCCACTTCAGACACTAGCCCGCCCCGTCTACATATGGTAGAAAAAAAAAGGCACTAGATATTCTGCCTCACTAGCTATTAGAAAACGGGCCATACTTGAAGCGGAAAGCCTTTTTCAGACGACCTAGGTAATATAGTTTTACGTCATATAACCATTGAAGTTGGCAAAATATCAACGTGCATAAGCTTCGGATTTACTATAAACTTTCTTTTAACGTGAACATAATACAAATAGTACATAAAATAATGACATTGAACTTTTTCTCCGACGCAGTACATGTATTTTAATGTTTCTCTATGGCTTTTCGGTCGTTTGTAGTGACTTAAAGACCAAAAAATGCATTCACCTTCAATAAAACTGTCCTTAAACGTATTATGCATATATATTGCACACTGCTACTGCCGCGACAAGATGGCGGCCTAATTTATAATAAGTGACGGACATCAAGCAGACGTGCTTGGAACTGCACATAGGTGTTTTTTTGCTATTTTATATAGCGCTTCATTGGCCCAAGGGCATTGAAGCGCTTTATATGAGCACCAGTTAACACATTGCACAAGGTTAGGTTTCGTTATTCCAGTTAAGTCCTCTGCGCAATACATACACTAAGCATTAAACGAACAGTTATATGAAATTCAAAAGTTGAGTTTGTGGACTGTGCCTTCCTGCGCAGAACGATGTTCTAGAGTTTCACGTGGGTCTCCTAAGCATATTATAAAATACGAATTCTATTGTATTTTGTAAGTTGCTTACAAACCCCTTCGATTCAGAACAAAATTCTAGGTTGTGAGCAGTATCTGGTGCATTGATGATTATTTCCTGCGATTAGAAGTGGCAGTAAAATGGTGTGAAGCACACACACACACACAACCGCACGCACGCACACAACACCACGCACACAACACCACGCACACAACACCACGCACACAACACCACGCACACAACACCACGCACACAACACCACGCACACAACACCACGCACACAACACCACGCACACAACACCACGCACACAACACCACGCACACAACACCACGCACACAACACCACGCACACAACACCACGCACACAACACCACGCACACAACACCACGCACACAACACCACGCACACAACACCACGCACACAACACCACGCACACAACACCACGCACACAACACCACGCACACAACACCACGCACACAACACCACGCACACAACACCACGCACACAACACCACGCACACAACACCACGCACACACCCAACCACAACCACACACACCCAACCACAACCACACACACCCAACCACACACACACACCCACACAACCACACACACACACCCACACAACCACACACACACACACACACAACCACACACACACACACACACAACCACACACACACAACCACACACACACAACCACACACACAACCACACACACAACCACACACACACAACCACACACACAACCACACATCCACACACACCTGCAACTACACACACACAACCACACACACAACCACACATCCACACACACCTGCAACTACACACACAACCACACATCCACACACACACAACCACACAACCACACACACACAACCACACAACCACACACACACAACCACACACACACAACCACACACACACAACCACACACACAACCACACACACAACCACACACACACAACCACACACACAACCACACATCCACACACACCTGCAACTACACACACACAACCACACACACAACCACACATCCACACACACCTGCAACTACACACACACACAACTGCACACACACACACAACCACACACACACAACCACACACACACACCAAGCATTGGCATAGCCAATAGGTCTCGCCTTTGGGACCTTATAAGTGTTTAGCCACGCAACAGTTGATGTGGTTGCACCAAGGATATTGTGCTACATAACTAAATACTTAGAAGGACCCAAAAGCGAGACCTATTGGCTATGCCAATGCTTGTTTTAACTGAGAGGAGGCACCCCTTTTTCAGGTCGAGCCTATTGGACAGCACATGTGGTCTGTGGCAAAAGCCTATTGTGGGCCTACTAAGTGCTTACAGGGGCTTACGCCCCATCAGTTGCTTACCATTTGTTGACTTTACTGTCACCCTCATTTGCTTGCCTCTAAAATATGCATTAATGATTCATCAACACGTCATCATGCATGCATGCGTGCAGCTACAGAATGACATGACCGTTGTGGTTGCATCAATGCCTCTTTTTTTTTTTGCGCTCTCTCTCTCTTCTCGCCATGCTGTTGTACGGCATCACCCAAAAGATAAACGTCGCACCACACTTCTTCTCCTAGCTGGTCCATTTCCCTGATCTCCCCCGTCTTGTTTCCATTGCCTGTGATTTTTCGTTTGCCTTTCCTTTCTTTTTTCTTGACTATCCTGTCTCTTGAGTTCCTCCTCATTCTTGGCACCGTTTACCTTCAAGACCCATAACCTTCTTGAACAGTTTACCTTTCCTCTGTGGCTTCTTTCTCTACCATCTTCCTTGTGCATCTTCTGAGCCACTCTGCCTTTCGCCCTACTTTTCTTTTAGTCCCGTTGCCATATTTGGACCATTTCTCACTGTTCTTCTGCCACATTTTAACTTATCAGTTCCTCCGACTGTTGCACCTCCTCCTGCCCTATAACCCTTTGCTCTCATCTCTGAAATAGTGAAAGGATTGACAGGTCCTCCTGCCCTAATGTGTTTTGGTCGAACCTTGCTTTATTTCCTAAAGTTTTCGTCTTCCTCCTCTTTAATGAACTTTGCTCTGTTTTTTTTTTAGTCTTCAGGCAATAATATTGAGGTCAAATATTTTTGTATGTAGCAATAACATTTTGCCTGCCAGGGACATGGAATAATACGCAGTCCCCTAATAAAGAACGTACTCCATTCCTACCCCAAAAGGAATAGAAGAGTGGGGGGTAGGAGGGTAGAGTGGGAAAGAGAAGAACAATCTTAGCAGCTTCCAAGCTATATAATGAACACACTGGTCAGAAGTCTTTCAAAATTAACCCTAGGCTGAACAAAAAATACAAACCCTAATAGAATTGTTCATTGCTCCGTGACCAGCCTGTGTGTCAACCAAACAAATGATCCACCCATAAATGCAGCATGCCCTCTTCTTTATATCTTGCTTCTAAATAAATGTTTGGTGGCTTGGTAAAGACATGATGCTGACCATCGTGAGTCACTTTTAATGTGGGAGGATGTCACATGGATGTAATGGATCTCAGTTGGAACAGATCCTTTTCCAGAATATGCTGTCTCCGCCATCTTGTTGGGAACATCAACATTTGCTTGCCATCAAGTTGTTACTGTTAGACGATTAGCTTCAGGATTCTTTCTCTGGTCTCTGCCTCCGCTCTGTGATGACTGTATGTCCTGTCTCTCTATTCCCATTTGATCTCATTATGTGGAGTTGTCAACAGGGAGGATCCCTCTGTCTAAAACCCACTGTGTCAGGGTACCAAGGGCTTCCTCTGCAACAGTTATTTTGGCACCCCAAAAGGTCCGTTTTTGAATCTCGTAGGTTACCACTAGGTAGTTTCTCTGAGTCAGCATATGAATCAGATGCACATTCCATAAAATCCTGCAGCACCTTACTGACCTCCTGTGCCACCTACACCTTGGACACCAGCTTCTTGAATTTTCCAGTGTTCTTCTGCATAACACTTTCCATTTTGGGCTACTTTTCATCCATAGAAGCCATATCTGCATCAGTGGATTCCACATTCACTTTTTGTGTCAGTGGAGGTCTGTTTCAATTCACTCTTGGCTTCCAGAATCGGTGTCTCCCCAAGAGATATGCCTTTCTCACAGGTGGTCGGATCAAATAACTCCATCCATAGCTGTTGTGACAGCCACCCCCCCTGTTTTGTTTAAATCATGATGAGCATGTACGTTGACAAAGTAGCCATCTTGTCTGAACCATAGGAGCTACTGCACCCTTTGTGTTACCCTGCTCTCCCCATCCTCCATGTATTTTATGTTAGATTACCACAAAATAAAAACATATATTGTGTATGCATGGCCATGTTTTGGAAGACCTGTTGAATGAGAACATCTCTGGCATGAATGGCCACCACATAGCCTCTCTCTCTCTCTCTCTCTCTCTGAACCTCTCTCTGTAGCTGCCTGCCCAATTCTAGAACCCAAAGAGATTTACTTGTGGCATCTTCTGCACCACATATGCGCACAGCTGTATAGACGGCATCAGCCATTTCTAATCACCACTTCTTCCTGCATCCCAGGCGCAGGCGATGAGGGGATCAACTGTTTCTTCTCATTTTTCTCCCTTCTCCAACGACTCCTTCTACCCCCACCTGTTGAACACGCCCAGGGCACTCTTTGGCAAACTATGATGAGTGAGTCATGTCTCTTATTTCTTCTTGTCTCTCCTCCTCAGGGTCTCTTTCTTCAAGGACAGACACTGCAATGCAGCCAGTATGCTTTCAACCTCAGGACTGGTCCATCTCCCACTTTTACTCTACCCTTTTCTTAGCTCCTAGTCCCTAGCTTAATACATGATCTGGTGACATCTCCATACATTGCCTTGTTGGTAATTAATGGATTCGGGAAAGATGTCTCTTTTCTACAGGACTATGTAGAAACGCATATTTGAATGGAGGAATGAATGGGATTGGACAAACATTTGAACAAATGTGAACTATTGGTTGTATGGTCCAACGCTGTGTGACCAACTCTCCCGTTTTTGTTTTTTTTTGTAAAACATGCATATGTGAGAGAGTTGGCAACAGTGGCTCTGTAGTTATTGTGGTCTTACTTCCCCTGGAAAATACCTTTTATTGGTTTGGTTTTCGAATAGTGGGGGTGATGTTTGTCCAATCTACAAAGAAATGTGGGTCTCAGCATGTTCAATTAAGTTCTTTCGTGTCACATTTTGTACAGATCAGTGTGGGGTTAACTGTGCTTGCTGCTGTGAAGGAAGGGCATTTAGGGGTGAGGTAGGTAGGTAGTAAAGCTTTATTTCGATATAGAAACATATCATAAAAGCAAAACATGACAGCATAAAAACAATGGTCGAAACAAAGCAATTTACAATTCATATTACCATTAAAAACATTTCATATTTACACGGGATAATCTTAAAATTTATGAAAAATGAAAAAGGGACACTTTACTGTATCGTCAGTTGTTTAGCAGATCTTATGCGCCAAGCCCAGCCTAGGAATTTAGCCAAACAAATGGCAAAAAAGGGTCTTGTATCTGAGAGCAGTATTCTTATAGCTTCCAGATGTGAGCGAGTTCCCAGGCTCCTACAAAGAGGCTTCAACCACCTCCGTCTAGGGGCCATATAGACTCGACACTCAAATAGAAAGTGTGCGACAGATTCGATTTTTAGCTCGCAGAATGGGCAATAGGGTACAGTTTGCAGTGGTGGTTTCCAGGTAGAGGTAAACTGACATAAAAGTAAGACCCCAACCCTGAATTTGAAATATAATGCCCTATCATGTGAACTGTGAATCAAGTCCAAATATGGTTCTCTGGAGGGGATATCTTTAACCATCAAGAAGTTGGCAACAGATCTTGGGTGATTTGATTTACCAAGTCTCTCGTTATCCACCCAAGACCAGTAAGCTTTCTTCAGTTCTTGTTTAGGAGGTGCTGTTTTATTCTCCCACGCAGCTCCCAGACCGAGCTTGTATAATGCCCTCTTGACCTCTCTGAGCCAGGTGATCTTATGCCAGCCAGGTAAGGACAGTACATCTTTTAGGGCGTCTGCATAGCTGTGGAGTTCGGGGACGTTCCAAATTCTAGACCATAGTAGTAAGGGGCGTAATTTAGCTTGCTCGCAGATTGGACGGGTACCTGCGTCCAGCAAGAGGGGGATTGTGGGGGTGCTCTGGGGTAGCCTCATCAGATCTTTGTGAAATTTATTTTCTAGGTGGGCCAAAGTATCCACTCTCTGGGTACCCCAAAGTTCTGCGCCATACAGTGCTGCACTCACAACCCTACCCCTATAAATATCAAGAAGTGCCCCAATAGGTTTTATGGAGGAAGCACGCTGCTCTTTAAGTAAAGCACCAACAACCCTCTTATGGGTTAGAAACACTTTTTGGTGATGGGCCTTCCAGCTCATACTATCACAAAGACGTATGCCTAGATAGTCAAATTCTTTGACCCGTTCTAATGTGACAGAGTCTAGAGTGGGGGGTTTAACAGATTTCTTAGGGGGGTTGAGGACAAGAAATTTGGTCTTGCCAATATTTATGGCCAGTCCCTTGGTGTCACAGAAGGCCTTGAAGCTGGAAAGTAGTGACTGTATGCCTGCAGGTGATTTCGAAATCAGGAGGGTGTCGTCCGCAAACAGGAGCGTCGGGATTTTCCTTCCAGCCAGGGATGGTGCATCTGCAGGATGTTGAAGAAGGTGCTCCACCACTCCATTGACGTAAAGCGAAAACAGAGTGGGGGCAAGCACACACCCCTGGCGGACGCCCCTGTCTACTGGAATACACGGGGTTTTTTCTCCCTGGGCACCCCATCTGATTTGGGCAAAGTTGTTTTCATGGAATTTTATCAGCAAGGCCAACAAATAGGGAGGTAGACCTAACTCGTCAAGGACCTTCCACAATAATGCTCTTGGAACCAGGTCGAAGGCTGTTTTTAAGTCTATGAAGACTAAGTATAAGCTGCCCCCTCCTAGCACCACTACCTTCCAATAGAGCATTAAAAGGCGGAATGTCTGCTCGACGGTGCCTGTCCCTGATCTAAAACCCGCTTGGAAATCAGACAATATCTGATTTTCATCCACCCACTCCAGAATCCTGCCCAATACCACTTTCCCCGCTACCTTTTGCGTCGAATCCAGCAAACTGATGGGGCGGTAATTGGCTGGGTCTTCCCTGCTACCCTTCTTGAAAATGGGGACTACTTCAGCGCCCCTCCAAGAGTCAGGGAAAGACCCCCCCAACATAACCTCATTAAGAAGAGCAGCAATTAATCTGCTCCAAAATGGGGGATTATTTTTTATCAAGTCGCCCGGGATCCCATCAGGTCCTGCCGCTTTGTTAGAAACAATACACCTGATTGCCTTCTCTACTTCCAAGGTGGTAAATAGGACTTCATTTGGTGGGAGATCTGTGGAACTGAGCCTTGGGAGCGGGTCTGGTTGCGGAGGCCCTATCTGAGCCGAATACAATTTCGAAAAGTGGGCAAACCAGGCAACACCAGGGATATTACAAGTCAGTTGTTGATCAATGGGCTTGTCTCTTGATCTTAGCAAGTCCCAGAACCCCTTAGCATCTTTCCTTGTGCTCGCCTCCGTTAGGTCACGCCAAAAGTTGAAATCATATGTCCGCTTGGCCTCAGTCACAGTTTTCCTATAAAGTTTCCTTGCAGACCTGATGGTAGCTTGGTCTTTTCCTTTTACTGCAGCAACAAGATCACCCTTAGCAAGTCGACACTTGGCTGTGAACCACTTTTCACTTGTTCTCAGGGCCCCCTTTGAAGCAGTTCTGGAGCTGGGTTTGGGAATGATGAACAGCCCACTTAGTGCCGTTACAGTCTCCGTAAATAACGATAAAAACATCTTGCTATCGCTATTCGTGCTATCAAGCCTAGATTCAGCCTCTAGTAAGATGGTTTCAGCTTGTGACATCCTAGCCTCATCCGCTGAGACTCTTGCCCATTTAAGACGTCTGCCACAGTTTGAGGGAAGAATCTCATGTGAAGCTTTCCATAACTGATTAGTAGCTTCTTGAGACCCAGTTTGCCAGGGGACAGAAATGGTTAAAGCGAGAGGGTTGTGGTCGCTGTCACAGGTCTCTATAACCTCCATGTCTTGATGATATGGCCAGAGGTTATAGTTGAGCATAACAAAGTCAATTCTGGATGAGTGGCCCGTCCTATTGTATGTATGGGCACCCATGGGATCTGATTTAGAACGCCCATTCGTTGCTCTCAAGTTATGCTCCATGCAAAGAGCATCGATCGCCTTTTGTGTCCATTTAGGGATCGGTTCGAGGTTCAAAATAGGGATGCCCCTCCTGTTATCCTCCTCGTTGGTATCCAGAATATCTTCTTTGGCTAAAGGCTCAAAACAGCAATTAAAATCGCCTGCCAGCAGGACGAGAGAGTCGGCGTCACAGGCAGACAGGTAGTTACTTAAGCCTAAAGAGTTTAGAGATCCTCCGTTCCTAATGCCCCTTAAGTAGAGATTAAATAGTTCTAGTTTCCTTCCCCCTTTGTAGTGCACTGTTAGCCATTGAAGGTCAGGTGTTTCGGTGGTCCTTTGAGAAACACTGAGGTCTAGTGCTATGTTGATCCAGATGAGAAGACCACCGGATGGGCGTCCTTTAGAACCTTGGTGACATACAGCCGGAACATGGAAGGTCGAAAACCCCACTCTATGTCTAGGTTCCTGGCACCATGTTTCCTGTAGCAAGCAAATGTCATAGGGTGCCAGGAAAGTGTTCCATTCCGGGTTATCAAAGTTACGTGCAAGGCCAGCCACATTCCAGCTTAAGACCTTCAGTGAAGAATCGCCTGGGGAGGCAACTCTATCAGGCAGGTCGATCTCCATTGGATTAGATTGTACTGGAGGAGGGGGGATCGAACAGGGGCTGTCTGGCCTCGTTTCCACTCTTTTGCAATCTAAAATGGCCATTTTGATCGATTCCATGGCCCGGGGCAAGAGAGTCAGAAGCCCGGCTTGGCTAGTTGGAGGGCCGTTGGTTGGATTTCCAATTATGTCTATAACATGTGGAGACAATGCTTTTTCTAGTTGTGGGCATGCTGGGAACATAGAAAGTCAATCGACCTCCTCCAGGCCTCCAAATCTATTGTAGGTTGAAAGGCCATTCCAGTGTAAAAGAGTATTCTTTTGCCTCATGGGATGGGTGTTCCATGGGTGGTGCTGCACCAAGGACCAGTTATCCGCTTGGGTATGCAATTGGCGTGGGGGGTAAAAATAGGATAGCGGCCTTGGTATGACTAAAGAATCTTCACTAGTTGGCCAGGAACAGATATGGTGCGCCGTATGTGGGTCTTCAAAAGTTACAACTACACAGTCCCCTTGCTTAGATTTCTTGGTTGGGCCCACCCAGGGTATTCTACGGACCATCATTACTCGGCTTCTTTTGCCATTGGGAATCGGTCTGTTGACGTTAAGCCAGTGCATAGTTTTATTTTTCAATGACCAGTGGTTTTCGTGTTGGTCAGTGCCAATCACAGGGACGCCTGTCAACACGACCACATAGTCATTGGCCTCTGGTGGAAGGTCTATATAGCCTCCTCTAAAATTTTCTTTTGGACGAGGACCCTGGGTTTCGGCAGGCTGGGGTCTGGCGGATGCTACCAGGTTTGGATTTACTTTTCCAGGCTTAGAGTTCCGTGTGGGAATCTGCGGTTTGGTAGCCTGAGGTTTAGCGGTTATGGAAACTTGATCCACAGCCACAGTCCTCGGCTTAGGAACAGGCCTTACAGCAACAGGTACTGGTGGGGGGTGCTGCTCAGCTTGCAAAACAGGGGCTGGCGAAAGTGGGTCAGATAAGGACACGCCCTGGTTTTCGAGACTTCTCAGGCCAAGAGTGGCCAGAGCAATAATGCTCTTCTCCATCTCGAGTAGATTGTTTTCTATCCTAGACAATCTTAAGTCGAGTGGTGAGAGAAGTTTTTTTAATGTTTCCCAGACTTGATCTATAAATTCCTTATCATTCCTTCCCTGGTCTTGTACCTGCGCCCCCTCGTCTACTGGGGTGGTGTTGGCTGGACCCTCTCCCATACTTTGGCATACTGACTGTGTGCTCAAGGAACCCTCAGGTAAAGCATTACGTGCCTGAGTGTTGGTCATTGTGAGCTGGTGGGAGACTGCGACCTTTGCCTTTTTACGAGAGTAGGCTGAGCGTAATTGGCGTTTTCTTTTGGGTTGTGCACCACTAACACGGGAAGTAGTTGGGAATGCTTGGGAAAGGGGATTAAGGGTGGGGGTCTGGGCGTGAGAAGGTGCAGCGAAACTTAGCTCTTCTGTAATGCGTGATTGTTCTAAGGGCGGAGTGAGGGTGGAAGTAATCGGGGGCTGGTGTAAATCAACCTGGGTGGTAATACTATTTGGGCGGGCAGGGCGTGCTGGAGTGACAGCAGAGGCTATATGTCCTAGGGATGATTTTTTCGAGAGGGCAATTACCTCGGACAGCCTACGTGCAGCTACCAATTCTAGGGATACCCGGGTTTGAAGTTTAGATATTTCTTCATCGATGGCTATATTTGTGCGGGTGATGAAGTCGTCCATAGGGCCACAGATTTGTGGACCACCTTTGGAGGCTTTGCTACGTGTCATCCTAGTACTCATGGTGCTTACGATGAGATCAGGGTCGTCATTCGACTTGCTAACTAGGGAGCTTCAGTTTAAGCTAACCTGTCTCAGCACGATGATACAATAACAAGCAGGTTAGGAGCAATAAGGGGGATGGGCCTGGGCCGTCCTCGAACGGCCTCAAATGGCTCGCTCTTAGCCCGGTCTTCGCCCCGGCCGTTGCCCCGCGCGCGTCCCGCGTGCGCGTTGTCCACACAAGCTATGAAGGAAAAACAAGAGGAAGGGGCGGGAAGAGGACCAGCTGCGGCCGATCCACGCCGCTAGGAATGCTGGTCCTCGCAGTCCCGCCTCTACCCCTGTTGACCAGATGACAGCTTGCAAGGGGCGCGTTGGTGCTCAAAGCACGTGAAGGGAGGCAGAAAGGTTGTTCCCCAGAGAGAGTCTAAGCCTACAAGCGGCACCCGCGAAGCGGGGGCCGCGAGGCGTGGCGAAGTGGCCAGACAGCAACAACACAGAAACAGCGCTTCTTTGCAGGAAGGGTCCCAAGGCTCACTCACTCCACACAGATTTTAAAGAGGAGGAGGAGGGGGCGGGAAGAGGACCAGCTGCGGCCGATCCACGCCGCTAGGAATGCTGGTCCTCGCAGTCCCGCCTCTACCCCTGTTGACCAGATGACAGCTTGCAAGGGGCGCGTTGGTGCTCAAAGCACGTGAAGGGAGGCAGAAAGGTTGTTCCCCAGAGAGAGTCTAAGCCTACAAGCGGCACCCGCGAAGCGGGGGCCGCGAGGCGTGGCGAAGTGGCCAGACAGCAACAACACAGAAACAGCGCTTCTTTGCAGGAAGGGTCCCAAGGCTCACTCACTCCACACAGATTTTAAAGAGGAGGAGGAGGGGGCGGGAAGAGGACCAGCTGCGGCCGATCCACGCCGCTAGGAATGCTGGTCCTCGCAGTCCCGCCTCTACCCCTGTTGACCAGATGACAGCTTGCAAGGGGCGCGTTGGTGCTCAAAGCACGTGAAGGGAGGCAGAAAGGTTGTTCCCCAGAGAGAGTCTAAGCCTACGAGCGGCTCCCGCGAAGCGGGGGCCGCGAGGCGTGGCGAAGTGGCCAGACAGCAACAACACAGGAACAGCGCTTCTTTGCAGGAAGGGTCCCAAGGCTCACTCACTCCACACAGATTTTAAAGAGGAGGAGGAGGGGTAGAGGCGGGACTGCGAGGACCAGCATTCCTAGCGGCGTGGATCGGCCGCAGCTGGTCCTCGCAGTCCCGCCTCTACCCCTGTTGACCAGATGACAGCTTGCAAGGGGCGCGTTGGTGCTCAAAGCACGTGAAGGGAGGCAGAAAGGTTGTTCCCCAGAGAGAGTCTAAGCCTACGAGCGGCGCCCGCGAAGCGGGGGCCGCGAGGCGTGGCGAAGTGGCCAGACAGCAACAACACAGGAACAGCGCTTCTTTGCAGGAAGGGGTGAGGTGCTTATTAAAGGGGTAGTGATTTTTAAAAAAAAATGATATTCCCCAAGTCCCATATGAAGTTTTGCTCACTGCTTTAGCAAACCCTACTGAACGAAATTTCAAAAAGGTGTTGACCAGATGTACAAGGCTTCCTTTAATATATGTATATCTTGGTAGCTGAAAAGTCTTTTTAGGTCTGGCTACAGGCAGCTTTAGCTCTTTCAAAGAATACATGTGTCGATTCATGAAAAAAGTTCACTAAGAATTACAAAGAGGGGTTTGGGTTGCCCCTTCAGCCGTTGTCGGTCAGTTGCTTTTCATAGCTTGCCATTGCTTGAATGGGGTGTCAGTCAATGCTATGGAATTTCAAGAATGGCTACATTTTACCGTTTGTGTTTAGTTTAGGTTTTGGGGATGGGGTACCAAGTAGTCGCTATTTTGTTATGGACAGCATATGCAGCAGGGCTTGTAGAATGTAAATGAGAGCTAGTGCATGTACTTTGATGTATTTACTTTGCTGCCACAGCCACATTTTAATTGCAGACGTATGGCTTTTTTGTTCATGGAGTGCATGCTGTTTGGATGTCATAGATTGTCATATAGATACAGTCCTGTTCACTAATTGCCCTTCTGCATTGGTTCGTTTTACTTTACTGTCATGATAAAATTGTAATGTATTTGCAGTATTTTATCCCTTAAAGTGAGACATACTGGCATATAGACCTAAAGATACAATAAACAAAGAGCCAGTCAATCAATCAATCAATCAAAACATTTATATAGCGCACTACTCACCCGGAGGGTCTCAAGGCGCTGGGGATGGGGGGTCCGCTACTGTTCGAACAGCCAGGTCTTGAGCTGCTTCCTGAAGGCGAGGTGGTCCTGGGTCAGGCGGAGGTGGGTCGGGAGGGAATTCCAAGTCTTGGCGGCCAGGTAGGAGAAGGACCTTCCTCCTGTTGTGGCTCTTCGGATGCGGGGGACGGTGGCGAGGGCGTGGCTGGTCGACCGAAGCTGGCGGATGGGAGTGTAGAAGTTGAGGCAGCTGTTGAGGTATCTTGGGCCTTGGTTGTGTAGGGCTTTGTGAGCGTGGGTGAGGAGACGGAAGGTGATTCTCTTGTTGACCGGGAGCCAGTGCAGGTCTCTCAAGTGTCCGGAGATATGGCTGTGTCGGGGGATGTCGAGGATGAGTCTTGCTGAGGTGTTCTGGATCCGCTGGAGTCTCTTCTGGAGCTTGGCGGTGGTTCCGGCGTAGAGGGCGTTGCCAAAGTCAAGTCGGCTGGTGACGAGGGCCTGGGTGTATGTCTTTCTGGTCTCGGTGGGGATCCACCGGAAGATCTTACGTAGCATGCGCAGGATATTGAAGCAAGACGAGGAGACGGCGTTGACTTGTCTGGTCATGGAGAGGGAGGAGTCCAGGATGAAGCCCAGGTTGCGTGCGTGGTCTGTTGGTTTGGGTGCGCTGCCCAGGGCGGGGGGCCACCAGGAGTCGTCCCAGGCGGAGGGTGAGGAGCCCAGGATGAGAACTTCCCAGAGAAGCCAGTGTTTTTGTTGCATTTGCTTTGCAATATTTGGAGTGTTTGCCTTTTTATGTTCACCACTTACAACTCAAATGTCATCTTCTGACTCCTTTTCATAAGACTCTTATATGATGGAAACTTTGCTTCAGCAAAGGGAAGATCACATACACTGCATTTTTTTAAACCGCAGCTTTTTTTCTTCTCCTAAATGAGTAGATATTTTAAAATTTCTTCAAGGGAATTTTAAGCAGAAACAAATTACTGCATCTAATATTATATCACTTGGCCATAAGCAAAATATGTGCTTCGGTTCATGGCACTAAGTGTTTGTGCTTCTTCTTCACAGTGATGTGGTTGGGGCATGGGCAGGCTACCAACCAAGATGGTCGCGCAGCGCTGAAGCTAAGCCCGACATCCAGGCCCTTCCCGCCATTAACGTTATTGATTACCAGCAAAGAGGGGGATCACTTGATTTCTGAACTTTACAGAGCAGCCATGGCTTTGGTTCCTTTTAAATGTTTTAATTGTGAAGTGTGTTTTAAAAAAAAAAAATGTTTTACGGACAAATGTCTAAGTAAACGTCTTTTTGAACCTGAACCTTGTAGGGATGCTGGAGTTAGAGAAGCGTGATAGCGGGATTTGGGACACCCAATACAAGATTGTTTGTGCTCATGTGTTTCATGTCTCTACCGATTGAGCGATGCGGATTTCTTAGTAAACCACGTTCAGTGTACTGTTCCCCAGTGTTGGTGTTGTGTAGTGCTTGATACCTGTTGGCCACTTCAAGGCACTTCTGGGAGCAGGGTAGAGGCGAGGGTATGAGAAAAGGATCCGTTTGAATCTTAAGGAGGAAGAGCTGTGGCAGATCTGGTCATCAAATGAGTTTTTTGCCCCGTGGGTGATAGATAATCTGTGTAGCTGCGTCATTTCCACCCTGCCTTCTTGAGCCGAAGCTGCCTCCTTTGCTGAGAGGTGGTCGCAGGGCAGTTGCTCGGGGCACAAAGAAGCTCTAAGTCCTGTACCCCTGTCAGTTCTTGGCAGGGACGGTGGAATGAATGGGAGCCTGTGCCCGACAAGCCGCGGTGTGTAAGGCGATAGCGACAGGTCAGCCCCTGTTATAAAGAAGCAGTCGGAGGGTACTTATGTCTGCTTCCAAGACTGGTCCGTGTAGGCCACGTAGACACATGACACCTGTCTACACTTGTGAGGGATTCCTGTACTGAATGCCGTTTCCGCATTGTTCTAACTATGCAGCCTAACTTCTCTTTAAATCTTGTAGGCAAACTAGTTATCTGGATAACTTTCTCTTCAGTTACGGGCGTCAAAAATGGCATGTGTGTTCCAGCTGCCGGGGAAAGTAATTAGCTGCTTTAAAAATAGCCAAGGTGAACAACCCTGTTGTTCAATTCTTAGCAGGCTATATTTGTCAGAAATATGTGGAACCCTTCATCCCAGGTATTTTTTTTAATTTAGTTATTTTAGCAGGCCGATTACATTCTGCGTTCACCAGACGAATACATTATTGGCTATAACACAGAAAATGTAAATGCTGGCTTCTGATTCGTTAATAGGCTTTTTAGTCCCTCCTTAGTACCGCCCTGTCTTCATTTGTAACCTCCCGTGAGGACTGGTCCTTTAACTTCTGTTGTTACATGGTATGTCTTATTTAGTCTGTAAGCACCATTTTCTTTAATGAGTTTCTCCAACTGCAGGGATGACATGTTTTCCTGCAACATTCAGCGTGTCATGCGTGCTTTCACTTTCCAAGCAGCCCAGGTCAAAGGCGGCCGCTGCTTTGAAATGAAATAGGTCTCGCATTCACAAGAGTTTGAGCTATTGGCATTGTAAATGGCAATGCCTTTTATTTATGTGTTTATAAAGATTTATAAACGGCATTGTCATTTACAATACCAAAAGCTTAAATTCTCACGAATGCGAGACCTATTGCATTGCAAATGCTTGTTTTCTTTTTAAGCACTCCATCGGAGTACAGGAGTCTTCTAGCTCTTGCCAGATCGCCCCTTCCCCGTTCTGTGTTGATCTCTTCCTCATTTGCTGCTCTCGATCGTGTTTCTCCCTGTGCTAAACCATGCACCCCATGTTGCTCTGTCCCTCGTGCACTACTTCTCCCATCCTCCCACATCTGACTTAATTTTCAGCTGCTCCCCCCTCCCCCGCTCCTACATTGTTCAACACCGCCCCACACCGCAGGGGATTAACATTTCTTTTAAGTTCAACGAAACCTGATTCAGCACACACCCTGTGTCATTTTTTGCAATCATATACAGATGAATTTAAAGTGTGACATTAAGGCATTACATTAAACGTATGATCTGCAGACTCCGAGTATTGTTTCTTTCAAATGGATGTCTTTATTCATGATCTTCTCATTATAAAAACGTATTTTTATCTTGTAGTAGCCTACTACAAAATAAAAAGAAGTTCTTATCATGTTTCGTTGATGTTAATGGAGTTTTTCCGCTGTGGAAGATTCAGATGACTGGTGTTCCAGATTCGTGCACCACTGTATTCGTAGCTTACCCAGTACCCACTGTAGTGGTAAGTGAGATATACGTGCCTTTTTCAAAGTTCATTACAGTGCTCTCCTGCTTGCTTTAGATGCCAAAGTAAGACAATCGCTGGCTATTACTCTTATGTAGCCTGCAATTATTAGTCTTTCCACTCTAGCAAGAAAAGTGTTGCCATCATTTTTTTTTCGTTTTTAAGACTACTTCTTAATGGGAAGTACCGTCTAGACTAATTCACTTGAAAACACTCTTATATGTTGCTGTAATAAGGGATACCGTCACTCGACCACATTGGAAGAACTCCCTCCAACAATGTTCTGCAAAGTGAGAAAATGCAGTGTTTCTTTGCAAAATGTAATTCTTGTGCACAATGTATTGTGCTATGCGAGCAAATATTATATTGCAGAAGTGCCGCAAGCAAATAAAACCACGGCCTGCACATTAAAATACCAGCGTATACAAATGTCCCTACATGAATCGGTACAGAAGCACTGCTGTAACCATTCTCTCGCAATCTTCTTTACTCTGACAGAACGGTTCTGGCTGTTACTCAAAAGGGTTAACTTTTGAAACCTTTATTCAGGCTTCTTGTAGCTAGTTTGGGTGGGTGGGAGAGGACTTTGTGCAGGTTATGTGCCCGGAGGCTGCTGCACATGCTAGAAAGGCTTGGCTGAGGTCTACAGTGCTACTCACCTTGGCCCTCTATATTAAGGGCATGGTCAACCACTTCCACATCCACTCCCTCCATCTTGCTTTTTCGTCAGCACATGTGAGGAGGTGAAACTGTGCTTTTCGATATGTTGTGTTTGGTGTTATCTAGCAGTACATGGAGCTGAAACCGTGTGCTCTTTTGTTTCCTCCATGAGATTCTGCCATTGAACAGATACGTCTCTTCTGCAAAGATGGCACCAAATCTTTGTGAGGAGCAGAAACAAAAGAAAAATTATGTTTATCCCCAACACAGTTGCAGCTAACACCCCCACTTCTGTAGCTTTCGCTTCTATAATAATATATAATCAGAGTAATTATATGTAAATAGATGTTCTCTTTTGCACTATGCTAGAATTGGGGCAGTTTGTAGCTAATAAGTGTCATTGGAGAGGTACTGCGGATGAAACCATGAAAGGATATTCAGTTAAATCTGATTTTAGTAGCCAAACATTAGCCAGTAGACATGTCTATCAAATTGTCCCTTAAGCAATAAGTTAAACGATGATCATATTGGGCCATATTGTCAATCATCTTGAAACTCGTTTTTAACTAGATAAGACAGGCTATGTTTCGCAGGCAGGCTTATTTATGTTCATAGCTTGGTTCTCCACTTCGAACAGCAAAAATCTGCTTTTGGCTATGACTGGTGCTCTTTGAGTCCATTCTTCGAGCTCTAAGTGTAGGTTGAGTTGCTTTAGCAATATACAAAACACTGCTCATGATTGACGATCTTTCCTACTTACACCAGGCACTAGTCCTGGCAAAGTCCTCGCATCAAGTGCCTCTTCCCTTTAGTTCATTTATTTCTTAAATGGCCTTAGTTTGCTACAGAAGATATATTTTTGATGCACGTTTACTCTTAGTGTACGATGGTCTCCTCTGGTAAGCAGTAGTTGCAAAAAAAAAAAAAGGATGTCCGCTTGAAATTACTGTCTGCATCCTGGGGCAATAAATAATTTGTAGGTAGTTTACCGTTGATATTGGATACTATATATCCAGTGATTATATCGAACTGTGAGGGAAAAAGAGGTGTTTAGACTTAGGTTGTCCACTAAGACCAAGTGGCAGAAGTCAATGAATCTCTACCTCACTAATGGATGTTCCAGTATTATCACGGTTCAGAGGCGCAGTGTTCTTTGCAAAGTGAATCCGAAATATTACTATTTCTTGAGTATGCAATGGCTTATGTTCTAAAAGGGCCTCCTGATTGGGGAGAGGATGTAGAGCGGTCGACCTCGAAGCTGGGGAACTGGGTTTGAGTCTCGGCAACGACGCTCAACATCCTATGATTCTGGGCAAATCACTTAATCTCCCCATGCCTAACCAAAATGAATTTGTCCATCTGTAACGAAACTGGTGCTCGTGTAAAGCGCTCTGATACCCGATTCTACTGTTTATTAAAATAACCTAGTCCAATGAAACGGTCAACAGAGCTGAAGAGCCCGTTTCTGCATCGCATCCACCCATGAATGGCCCTCATATGATTTAGGTAAAGTGTTACGTTTTATAACCATCCCCCCCTCCTTTACATGTTCTTCCATGTATTGTCTTACCCTATGTTGCCCAACATATGTGATGATATCCAAATATAATATAACATAATATCCAAGCTTTCTTACGTCTGCTACTCCTTTATTCAAACACTATTTTACCTCTAATTATTACCTCTTATGGGTTAAGGCAGGTTGTTCCAAGCTTTTGGTGTTAAGCCTATGTAACTATATTGAAACGCTTTAATGCCCAAAACTGTTTTAGTAAACCCACCTTTATGTAAGGCACACTGCCGTGCATTCAGACTTGTCTGTGTTATATAAAATTGCAAAGGAATAAGCCAGGATTTACTTCTTGTATTTCCTTCCTCTCCGCTCTGCCCAATTTCAAGTATGTGCGAGATCACATATGGAGTATTTTATAATAGATATGGGCCATTCTAAAGGGGAAGTCAATGAAGTTCTTTTAGAATGGGGTTGTTGGGTTCTGACTTCTTTGCTCCTGGGATGAGTCAAGTTGCAGCATGTAGAATAGCTTTAGGGTGAGCTAGCATTGTATTTGGAACTGGCTTTTTCCCCAGATTGATTTGGATGCTAATGTAAACTTGTGTAGTAATTATTCCTAGTGACGACCAGGGCAATCTCATTATGCAGCAGCATCATTGGTAGTATTCTGCAGACCATGAACAGGTGGAAGAATGCAACGCAACAAAGCGACCCCCAGTATTATGAAGAAATGTGTTTAGGTCCTGATCTAGCAAGAAGACTTGCTTTAGATGCATTCATAATTATCCAGGTGTTCTCTATTCACAATTCAGTGTTAGTCCACAGCACTGCACTAATTCCTCAGTTCCTCCATTACTGATGTTAACAATCCAAATGATAAACACTGCTGTACCTATTTAGGATTATAGGCTAGAGGTGTCAGGTTAATGTTGCCGAAAACCGGAAATAGTACAGAGCCCTGGAATATGTTAAAGATTTAGCAGTGCTGAAAGCAGATACAACAAAACCGCATTTAACTTGGTAGGTGAAAATAGGGAGGAATAATTTGAAATACGGAAATGCAGGTCCTTTTACTCTATAGAAGTGCTAGAAGCAGCAAAAGAACATGATTTGGTTACCCTTTTCAAATGTCATATAGAGATGTAAAAGAATGAAGATACAAGTCTGACTCTGATCCTGTCAGTAAGCAGTTTGTTCCTAAAATTCAGGTGAGGTAATTTCGTTCCGTGCTGGAACTGGGAACTTTACTCGAAGTTAACAAAGATCTTCTGAGATTTGAGACATTCATTGTGGTTTGCAAGATCTTTGCCATTCATCGGATGCCAGGAACAGGCTAGTAGTTTACCAAGGTAAATGTATCAGCATTGTGTGGGTTTTTTTTCTTTTCTTCACAATAGATTTTATTGGATTTTAGCAAAATATTCAGGCCGGATCAGCCTACATACAGAAATAAGAAATCATACAACAAATTCTCAGAAACAGTAGACACACAACAGCATGCACAGTTGGTCCCCAACCTACCCCACAATTCAGCAATAAAATCATCATGCAGGTACAGAACAAGGCCCTTCTGCAAAGTCTCAAGGCCCTGCCTTAAAACGTTGTATTTCTGCCTCAAGTTTGGACTCTAGGATGGGAACCGGGGCCAGGAATATGCCTCTGTAATCGGACCACCGATGCCAAATCTTTGAATGTTTTGGAGGCATCCTCGCACCAGAAACGCTGCGACCTCCAGCCCCATTCAGTAATCAATATCCTTCTTCCAGGCATCCACGGAGGGCGATGTAGTAGCCTTCCACAATCTGGCGATATACTTCTTCGCTAGTGTGAGACCTAAAAATAATAGATGTCTTTTGTATCTGTTGCCTCTTATCCCCTCACTGCTATGAGGCAAGAGTAATTTCAGGTCTAATGGGATTTCCTAGGAAAGGACCTCTCCAAGACAGGACGTCACCCTCGCCAAAAATGCTCCAAAGCCACACAACTCCAGACGGTATGGAAGAAAGTGACCTCCCCGGCCCAACAGCGAAGGCACAAAAAGGAGCCGATATTTTAACTGAATCTGACGATGACTGGATGAAATCTCTGGCGCACACGGGGCCTCTAGGCCTCTGTCAAATCATCCTTATCGATAGTAGCTACGTCCCCTTGACATGCAACTCGACAAGCAGGCAGTGTGGTGGTGCAAATTGTGATCCGGGATTGGTAAATTTGTTTTATCTTGTGTGTCCCCAAGTCACCCATTAAGAGTTTACCTTCCAGTGGGTTGAACTCCGGGAGGTCCTAAAGATCTCACAGATAAAGGGCTATGGCGTGGCACATCTGTAGGTATAGAACTGGCTACGGTGTAAATGATAGTCACACTGTAGATCCTGAAATGATTTCAGTACCGTGCCCCGCATAATGTCTTCCAGTGTGGAGATTCCTATGTCATCCCACTTTTGAAACCCACTCAGCGATGCCACCTGGTGAAGAACACTACCGTCCCAAAGAGGTGTACCCTGAGTCAATCTTCACCACTGCCAAAGGGAATGCCTCCGTGTGAGTATAACAGTTTAAGTTGTCGGATGAAGGTCGCACAGCCAGCCAACCCCCCCCCCCCCACTACAGAGGTAGTCAAGTAGGAAAGTGTCACCCATCACCCACCTCTCCGTCGCTTATGCAGGGTCATCTTGTGCACGATATCACCAGTCATTGATGATTAGTAAATGATTCACGGCGTAATAAGAGCATACATATGGTGCAGCAATACCGCCACAATATGTGGACTGAAAGCACTTCCAAAACTCAACGCGTGCCGCGCCCCCTCCCCAAAGTAACTGAGTCAGAAATGTATTTTTCTGTCGAAACCACATGGGGGGGGGGTGGGGGACAGCATATGGGAAGTTCTGTAGGTATTATAACATAGAAGGCAGTGATACATCTTAAAAATCGCCAAATGACCCAGCAGAGACAGCTGCAGCAGAGTTCAGGACCTCACCTCCTCCTTAACGCGCGGCAGCTTCGAGGCCAAATTACAAGAACATTGTGTGTTTTTAGTGGTTGTGTTCTGAAGATACATGGACTTTCTCTGGTTAAAAGGAATTCACTTACCAACCCTGCATTGAATTTTGTAAAAGATAAACGAATTGCCCTCTTGATAATTTTAACAAAGCAACTGTGGGTAGATTGTCACCCACTCAGAAATAGCTATGAATTTACATAAGATGGTGCGACTTAGTAGAATTCTTCAGTGGTTGATTTGCTTGTGGTACTAAAAGGCCATGATATTGTCGATTTCAATTGTCACAGAGTCATAGTAGGACCTGTAAATTACTAATGCGCCACAAAGATCTTTCCCAAAAAATTCTGTGATGTGGTTCTGAAAGTAAGCTTTCTTCAAGTTGTGAATGGTTTGTTTGTATCTATGATCAAGGATTCAGTAGCCCATGCATGATTTATCCCACTGGAGGATGCGTAATAACCATTTCGATATACTTTTTGTGAATACGGCATTCCTCCCTTTAAGAGCGCAACGTTTTAACTGTGTTAGTTGTAGCAGCCTTCAGTGTCAATGATGGATCATCAAATTTGGTCGAGCTAAAACCTAGGCGGAATCCTAGCTCTTAGTCATTGAACAAAGGGCTCCTCAAGAAATTTTGGCAGCAGGGTAGCAACCACATTTTCTGGTATCATGCTCCGTGCAGAGAGTAGCATAATAAGACAATAGTAAGCCACATCTAATGGGTCATGTTTGTCCTTGTGTAGGGGTGGAGAAACCATGCTAGTTTTCACTAGTAAAAACCACTATTCGGGACAGGCTGGTGTTTATTGAAATAAGACTTTGTTTTCATTCCTGGGGTGAGATTCCTCAACACGACCACTTGGCAGAGATAATTAGGCAAAGCCAAACTTGGTGCTAAAGATAGCATCTTTGACTTCCTCTTTATTGGTGGGAGCCTCTTTGACTTCCTTCTCGTTGGGGAGTGGGGGGGGGGGGGAAGTAAACTATTCTTTTAGTGAACTTGTGCTGCCTTGTGAGCCAGATAAAAAAGTTTGTGCTCATGCTTCAGACTGCATTTAATGTTATTGTAGATCACACAAACTTTAGGGTCAAAGTAAGTGAAAAGCATTCCACAAAAGGCCTGAAATGCTGATGCCCTGATTGCTAAGGAAGTTGGATGAGAAAGAATTTCAGTCTGAAGAAAGACTGACTTGCGTCGTTATATGCCTCTTTAGTATAGGCTCTGAAAAAATGTGATTTGGGAACCATCATATTTTGTATATTTTCAGCTGTAATTTGTAGGTCCTCAGATCAGGTGAGTAGTATGTCCTTTTTTATTTTTTATTACAAAGTTTTATATAGCGCGAACTTGACCCGAATTGGGTATCTGAGCGCTTTACATAGCACCAGTTACGTTACATGAGGACACACATTAATTTTTGTCGGGCACGGGGAGGTTAAGTGATTTGCCCAGAATCGTCATTGCCGAGACTCGAAACCAGCTCCCCAGATTCGAGGTCGACCGCCCTAGCCGTTAGGCCAACTCCTCTTCTTATGGTGGTATTTGTGTGTTTTTCTGAGGCTTCAGTCCAATTTTCTTATCATACATTTACAGCCATATATCACCTTGATTCCAAGTGCTTATAATTATTTGCACAACGCTGGAGCAGAGGAATATTTTCAAAAACGAGATTACAATATTTGGTTGCTTGGCCAGTCATGGATTAAAAGCCTCATCTCCTGGTTCCACAGTTTGACTTTCCGCTACAACACAAATGGGTGGTTCTCTGAAGAGGCCCAGCGCTGCCTGCCAACGCCCAGACAAGATTTTTAATGCAGTATTTTTTGCCAGCATATTTTGTTATAGTGGTAAAGCTGGGATTAGATGTAATAACTGATAAAAAAAAAAAATATCCTACAGATCACATATACTAGTGGCGGTAGCTCTGTCCGCTCACCCCCATAAATGACCTACCTTGTTGAGTAATCTGTCTTTTTTGTTTTGTTTTAATAGTGCGCGGTTTCTGAATTGAGCAAGTTTCCAAGGGGCATATTAACAAGCCAGGCGATAAAATTATCGCCGCTTTAGCGGCAGAAAACTGCCGCTAAAACGGCGATAATGGGCTTGATAATATGCTCTATCGAATTCCAATTGAAGCCCATGTTAGATGTCCTTCACATCTAACAAGGGCTTCAATTGGAATTCCATAGAGCATATTATCAAGCCCATTATCGCCGTTTTAGCGGCAGTTTCCTGCCGCTAAAGCGGCTATAATTTTATCGCCTGGCTTGTTAATATGCCCCTCTGTTCTCCCGTACTTGCAGATAAGGAAATAAAGGCAGAGGGCGGTTGTGAAAACCTCTTTATTTCCTGCAGTGTAGAGTACACGGGCTGCCGGAGTTGCACCCTGAGAACTTTAGGATCAGGACAGGTGCCATATAAATGGATTTGTGGTGGCATGGTAGTCCCCCCCCCCCTCCCCCCCCCCCCTCCCCCCCTCGCCTTAAGACACAACGCGTGCATCTCTAGTTACATGGAGGCAGAATCCTGGCTTGTAGTGTGTGCCCGTTGCCGTAGACTGCCGCGTCTCGGTCACTCCGCTGTAACTAGAAGGGGAAAGAGAAAGCGAGAGCTTCTCTTCCACCGTGAGGTAGAAGAAGGGCAGAGAGACGGAGAAGACGGCCCCTTTCACTGTACGGTGGAAGCGATGGAAGCGAGACAGGCGAGCGCCGCTTCACTGGCTTGGGACAATAGAAGCGGGGGAGAGCCCGAGAAGCTAGCCCTTCCTGTCACTGTTCGGGAGGAGCGCCGGAGAAGTTTGCCAGTCCGCTACCACAGTGTTGAAATAGAATAGAGAGTGGGAGAAGTAGGTGTTAGGCAGTCCTTTTTCTCTTCCCATGCTTGCAGGTGTGAGGAGCGTGCGTGCGTGCACTACAGCTGCCACCATTTGCCTTGTAGCTAACTACCCCCAACCCCCACAAGCAAAACCTAATTGCAGGTTATGTATTTGCTATTTTACAATGACCAGCTTTGACTCGTCGACTAGATTATTTCCCCCGCGCGGAAGCCCCTCTGTAGGAGGCCCTGCTAGCCGCAAAGAGGTGTGATATTATAGACGTGAACAGCTCCGTTCGGTTTCTCAACCGCCGGGGGCGGGTGAGGGTGTGAAACTAATGTGAAGGGAAGAACTTTTTCAAGTTACGCAATTATGGCCTTTCTTCAGTTTTAGTACATACAAATAAAAAAAATAAGCAAAAAGCTCAAACACGTTAGTGCTGCTGATACAAAAACGTTCTTCTTTCATACATAAACGGTGGGCATCTCTCTTCTGAGTTTGTTTGCATTGTACTCTAACCTTTTTGCACTTGGTTATAGTTTTTAGAGATTTGTAGCGCTGTTTGAATGTATGCCTTGTGTTTTTTAATATAACAGTCTTCCTACAGACCGATTAGCGATGCTTATAGATTACTTCGTAACTGATGTGCCCCGCTTGTGTTAACTGCAAATTAATACGTTGCAGACTGTTTGTAAACGTTTGAATGGTCAGCCTGGCCTCATTTATGCCGTGGCGCAATGCTACAACTAGGTTGAAAAACACAAATCTCTTATGAAAAGTCAAATGGTTTGTTGATAGTTTAATCGAGAGGGAGGGGCAGAACAGGAAAGGGGGAGAAAGGAAAATTCAAGTAAGGCGGGTGGATTTACAATTTCGTAGCTTTTGTAAGGGGACGTTTTCGTTCTGGAGGCGAAGATTATTCATCTCCATTTATTCCCAAACTGCAGTCAATTTAGCGTAAAATCAGAACCACAAACAACCTTCATATGCAAAATTAATTGCCTATAAACGTGAAATTAGGTCCCCTAAACGCTAAAGAAACCACAATCATAATTTGCAGTCCATCATCATAGAGCCCCTCGGAGCAGGCTGTTAATGGAATCGGCCTTTTGCCCCAGGGAAGTGTACAACCACTGACAGGTCCAAATGAATCTTATATCAGTGGTATGGACATTCATTCGAATAGGTCGTGCAGGGCAAAGTAATCCTATTCAATTATTGGACAGTTACACTGTATAAGTTCGAGACCTATATGGGTTGGCACATATCTATTGAAATTAGCCAGATTGAGTGATATAGTGTGTGATCGTCGCCAATTTTAAAATGCATCAACTTTTTATTGACCCTTTTCTGCTGGGACACAGTGGGTTGAACAAAGGTGCAATTCACACCAGCAGCTGATGTTTTAAGACATTGGCTTATAATTGTTCAAATGTGAAGGCAGTCATCTTGCTGTGCAAGAAACCTAGCGCTTGGGGAATTATGAATTGTATTTAAAAAACACAAGAGAAACATTTCAGTTAGAAAAACAATTGGCAAAGCATGATGCAAAACATTTGGTTTCACCGGTAAGCTGGTTTATTCCAGACCCCCCCCCTCCCTTCACAAATACAATGCAACGATTACCATATTCCTGTGATATTTTTGGGGGGATTTGGAGGAGAAGCCTTTAACACCAAGAAGAGCCAAAAACTGCCATTTTATGTGAACTTTGCATAGGGTAAAGTAGTTTGAACATCAATTCATCATACTGCGAGGCAGTAGTTTTATGTTCGTGGTATATATTGGACACCACGCTGATTTTACCAGCCCCCCCCCCCCCCCCAATTACTTCATAACGAGATTTCAAAAGCACTGTTTTTTGAGTTTGATTCTCATTTATCATGCCGTATTGAGTGGTAAATGCAGCATTTAAATAGCACACATACAAGGAGTGCCAATATCTATACCAGCATTACAGCACAGTCTGTGATATACCAGGGTGGCATTGAGGTAGGTGTTCAGTACTCAGACTTAGCAAATCAAACCTCTCCAAAAACGGAACCGAAAAATCTAATCTTGTTATTTATATTACACTTCCTGAACCTCTGGACATACTGCATAATTTCAGTGGCCGCTAATAGTGCAAGTCTTGACAGAGCGTGAGTCTACGTCGTAGATATTTTATAGCACTTGCTACCTTAAAGAAGACTATTTCTAAGCATCCCCAATGTTTGCAAGTAAGAGACTAAAGGAATGAGGAGATTGTGAGGCCTAAAATAACGTTTAATTCCGATTCAATAATCCGTTTACTTCCTTTGCACACTTCACTTTTGCTAATGGAAATAGCAGTCAGAGAAAGCTTTCTCCAGGATGCGGTAGCGGGATAGCTACTTTGATACATAACAACACAGCACTGTCAATACTGTGTTTCTTCTAGAGATTAAGGGATGCATTTAGAGAGCAGTATGGAATGAAACGTCAAAATAAATGCACTCCTCGCAGTTCATACTGTCTACAGGCTTCGCTCCACCTTCACCCTTCTTACACCCACCTCTTCCCTGACCCCTACCATGAATGCAGCCCTTGGCCACACCACAGACCATACTTTTTGACCCCTGTAAAAATGATTGCGAATACCCATGGTGTACAGCATTACTTAAAACTCTTGCCAAAGGTGAGACCTATTGGCTTTGCCAATCCTTATTTCAATATTGGGATGATTCTAGCTGACTTCCGGAAGCATGGGACCTTCCCTGTTGAGAAACATTATTAAACACAGCTTTCATTACGGGCCAAACAAGTCAACATGAGCTCGAAATCGGTCGGCAGGTATTCTGCTTTGTATGCTTATCGGTTGATACCACATCAGTTTTGAATTCCATGTCCAGTTTATTAGATGACCACTCTCGCGGTTCACTTAATTGTGTTCCACTGACAATAGTGTTGATTGATGCAAATTAATCCAGCTGTGCATATGGGCTGATACTCGTGTCTAAGGTTGTTTCTAGCTCCTCAGAGCCCCATATTACTAAGGCCCAAAATGTGTTGACCTGTTGTGTTTATACAGCTGTTTTCACCTGGTCCCAAGCTCTACTTTCTAGTTGTTTCTTTACAGTCTTTCTATAAGTTCCTCAGTTTTTCTTTACCTAATGGGGATTGGCGCCTTGTTCGCAGTAATTCCCTTAGTATTTATTTTTCATGTAGATACTCTTCGCCAAACCATGTTTTAGGCTTTATCTCTCAGTTGCAGTTTGGGAGCCAGATGCATCAAAGGCTCGTAGCTGAGGAGAATTTCAGCTGCCTCCTCTCTGGTTCCTTCTAACTTGCAGAATGAGTATTTCGTGTTGGATTGTATCAGTATCGTTCGCAGTCCTAATGGTTGACCGAGATGAATGTCGATTGAATTTTCCTAAATGTGGTTTGTCAAGTTGCTTAGTGAGGCTCCACTTTACGACGGTTGTAAATATAGTTCTGGACAGTAATGATTGCAACAAGTGGATCATGATAGCTTTCTAGTCGACTGTTCACTTTTATGTTCTTCATCATATGCCATGCACCTGTAATAATTAGCATGTAGCCTCCTCTCTGGTTCCTTCTAACTTGCATAGAGTATTTCATGTTGGATTGTGTCAGTATCGTTCGCAGTACTTACGGTTGACCGAGATGAATGTCTATTGAATTTTCCTAAATGTGGTTTGTCAAGTTGCTTAGTGAGGCTCCACTTTACGACAGTTGTAAATATAGTTCTGGACTGTAATGATTACAACAAGTGGATCATGATCGCTTTCTAGTCGACTGTTCACAATTATGTCCTCCATCATATGCCATGCACCTGCAATAATTAGCATGTAGTCGATAGTGCCTGCATTGTTCTTTGCTCTGCATGTTTCTATGAAGTATTGTCTGCAAGAAATGATATTTGTAGTGAATAAGATTTTTTTTTTTTTAGTCCCTAAAGTTCACAAACATGTTCTTAGTTTTCTATATGTACATCCAAAAAAGACTCGTGTGGTTTGATGTTGAAATCACAACATATATCGCCGTTACAAGGCATGTTTTGCTTGAGTTTATTTCGTACAGTCCGGCATTTGATTGATTAATAGTAGATTCTAATTCTTTTAGGAGCTTAATGGAAAATATAAGTATAACAAGTGCTCAATATATATTAGGTTAGAAAATTGTTCCTCAGGATGAGGTGCTGCATGTTGTAACGCATATTGTTATTAGGCGTCACATGTACTTCGATCCTGAAGGTTAATGCTACACAGACCGATCTAGTGAGATTCCCGCTTGGCCTCCCTTGGTTTATTACTGGCAGACACTAGGGGATAAACCCATCCATTGCTGCTTCTACTAAGGACCAGATTTCTCAGAAGCAACATATCAAATCAAAGGAAACTTTATATAGCGCGCATATCACTCAGCAAGAGTCTCATGGCGCTACATATCTTGGTCATTCTTGTTAAGGCCTCCCAGTATTTATTGCCAGCCTTCTGTTTGAGTCCTGCAATATTCCAACTTAATATTGTGCCTTTTTGTGGCAGAGGTCTAATGATTGCTTGATTTTGTTGGTCAGGAGATTTTAAGCATTAGTAATGCTGATGACAGCCAGCTCCACTCCAGGCTCTTTTCCACACACAAAACCTCAGAATCATCTTGAACTCCTAGCTCACGATGAGCCACCAAATCAACGCCATCTCATCATCCTGTTTCCACATGCTACGCATGCTCTGAAAGATCTTCAAGTGGATCCCCACCGAGCCCAGAAAGATGGTGACCCACACACTCATCAGCAGCAGAATAGACTACGGCAACGCACTCTACGGCAGCAACGCACTCTATGCCGGCATCCCCAAGAAACTCCAAGAAACTGCAGAACATTCAGAACACCTCTGCCAGACTTATTATTCTCAACCTCTCCTGCCACAGCCACATCACCGGACACCTGGGAGACCTTCACTGGCTCCCTGTCAGCAACAGTCACCTTCAAGCTCCTCACACATGCTTACAAAGTCCTACCCAAAGTGGGACCTGCGTTACTTAGCCACCGCCTCACATTCCAATAATCCACCATAGATCTCTGCTCCGCCCAACTGGCCCTGGCTTCCATCCCATGTATCTGCAAGACCACGGCCAGAGAATGATCCTTCTCGTACCTTGCAGCAAAGACCTGGAACACCCTCCCTCTCCACCTCAGACAATCAACGTCACTGCCTCAATTCAGGAAGGACCTCAAGATCTGGCTCGTCGACTGAACCACAGTGCCTTAGACGGACCAGCAGTGTACCCCAGTCCACCCCCCCCCATCCCCTCACCCCCCCGCACCTTGAGACCCTTACGGGTGAGTAGTCGCGCTCTACAAGCCACCTGATTGATTCCCCTCATACTACCCAGGTTGCAATTATTGCCTAATGCTGTGTTTTCCTTCCAGTGTTGTCGTTGGTGACAGATCAGCTTTAGATGGAACTGATTAATGTGGGTTGGGTTATTGGATGTGGGGTCACCTTATTGGCATAATTTGTCAGGCTGTGAACTTTGGAGATCCGTTGGCTCCGCGGTGCTGATATAGAGCTCCTCTATAGTAGTTTCAATTTCTAAGCCCTGGTCAGTAAATAAATATTTTATAAGCCAGAATATGAATTGTTTTGACCTAATGTGATTGATAGTTCATGTGAACCTTTAGTTTGTTGTGATCCTTCAGTTAATTGTGAATGGAAGTATGGCTTCCCCAAGCAGAATTTTGGGGTGGGATAATCTAATTTCTTTTAAACTCCTGCATTTGCTGCTTCCTCTGATAGAACCGCCCCCCCACCCCCTCTCGAAGTTTTCCACTGGGACAGTGATGAGTTCGTTGGTTGCTATTCTTCCTGGCCTAAGACTTAAGCCAGTTGGACATGGGTCTTTAAAAGTGTGAGTTTTGGATGCCTCCTTCATATTCTTAGTAGTTGCATGACCAATAATTTCTTGTTATTATTAATTAATGAGAAGGTCTATCTGGACGACCTGTTTTGTGCCATCTTGTTTACAGGTCCCAGTGGGGAATCTATGGATGTGAGTGTGCAGTTTGCAGTTCAAACTGCAGGCTAGGCCTGGATGGAGGTTGGAGGTCTACAGTATAAGTTAAAATTTTCTATCCGCTCTTCCTGCTGAGACAAATGATCTGCAGTTGTGTATTTTTCCAAGTCCGGTGTGTGTAATTTTGCGTGGGAATATAGTTAGTTTATCTTTGTCAGAATTATCATTTCTTTTTAAACTTCACGTTTATAGGGCAGGCCAGACATACTAATTTTGAGAGAGGAGATAGTGGCACTTTTGGTTTAATTTGAAGGTCTGAAGGTCCCAGTTGTACGAGCTGATAAAGAGATTAGTGGTGTAGCAGATGAGCCTTCTGGATTTAGGTTTCTTTCCGAGTACCAGTTTGTCATTGGAGAATTCTTGAAGTCAACAAGAATTGATGAAATAATTTCAGAAACTTCTCCAGATTTCGCAAAGATATCTGTGCAATTACAGCTTTTGGGGAATTCAAGAGATTCTCGAGCCTTCATTGAGTCCCTTACCACCACCTGTGAGACAGACTGGGCCGGGCGGGGGGGTGTAGTTGGGGTTTACTGCTTTGTAAGTTATCGCATAAATTGGCTGTTGGTATTTGAGGTGAAAATATAAAATTACCAGGTGCCATGGTTAGCTGGGTCAGTCTCCTCTGTGAGCAAG
This sequence comes from Triturus cristatus, assembly GCF_964204655.1. Taxonomy (NCBI): domain Eukaryota; kingdom Metazoa; phylum Chordata; class Amphibia; order Caudata; family Salamandridae; genus Triturus; species Triturus cristatus. The sequence goes on along the minus strand of NC_140581.1, from coordinate 371,264,579 downwards.
TAGGAGTTGCCCGAACTATTTCTATCTGTATCACCCTCCTCATGACCTTGGTCAAGGTTCTTGTCCGCCTCCTGAGCGGAGGATTGCTTGTAAGGGGTATGTGTCTATTTTATTTTTTTAAGAAGGTGCCCCATAGTCTCTCTAATATGTCTGAGTGGACAGCATTGTTTTGTTTCCACTTGGCCTTGTCTAATGACACTGCTGAAGTGCGCTGGGGTTTCAGAGGTTTTGGGGACCGTTCAGATTCCCCCAAACCCTCTTCATACCCCACATGCAGGCATTCAGGGCATCCTGCTACTTGGAGCAAGATCTGCCTTCTCTGGGACACTGCCTTTTTTCAATAGAGGAGTCTATGAACCTCTAGATATCCACCCCAAGGGGGTAAATATATTTATCCTTTTTGGCCTCCTCATAGAGGTCACCTTTGTACTTAGCCATGGAGATCTGAGCCATTAGACACCAGCCTGGTGGGTTAGTAATCCTGTACCCAGACCAAAATAAAGAGGGTACCCCTTGCGCTGTCTCACAGGTCACAGACAAGTTCTTAGTACTCTTTCTGGTCTTGTTTTTCTTGTTTTTTTTTTCTTACTTAATGTGGCTCAGATTTTTAGCTGCCTGTTAGATTTATTGAGCCTGTACCCTCTCATGATGCTTCAGATCCATGTAAAATTACAGACCCTTGTGGGTGTCGAGAGTGTCCTTTGGGGCTAAATAGGATGGGGGCCGAGAGAAGACGAGAATAGGTGGTCTGCACAGGGATCGGGGCACTGTGCTGTTTTCTTATGTTCTGTGTCCGCATGCATGGAGACTCTGTGGTTGTGTAGGGCACTGCCAACAGCGAGGATGGACAGCTTGCTGGATAGGTACAGCAACAATTAGCTGAAGCCCCACCCGGTCAAGACGTTTAGATGCTGGCACTTAGCCCAAACCATCAGCACTGAACAAGTCCTACTGTGCAGATAAAGCTCTTCTCTACCGCATCATGCAAAATTTAGGCCTATTGGACCAGTGAGCGGTCATGCTTTAGGTAAGATGAGAAGTAGGCCCTGCAGAAGGCTAGATTGCTATACTTATGGGAATTATCCTCAAATTGACTCCAACACGGGGGAGAGATTAAGGGAAAGTTCAAAATGGGCGAGAGAGCGCCAGTGAAGTATGGAACAATCTTAACAACTGAATCCACAAGTATGTGAACTAGCAAACATATATTGGAACAGAGCCCTACAGAGCAGTTAACTGGTGGCCGAGCAGGAATACAAGAGGATGCACTATTTAATGGACTGCAAATGGTGATCAGTAGTTTCTTTAGAGTTTATGACCTAGTTTCCTGACAATGGGAAATATAGTATTCACATGAAAGTTGTTAGTTCTGATTTAACTTTGAACCGACTGCTGTAGAAGGTATAAATAAAAGTGAAATGCCCAATCTTCCCCACCAGTCCTGACATAGAATTAAGGAGAACAACTACTCTCAACAAGAAACCTGATTAAAACTTAAACTAAAGTCAAGTTGCATTTTGAGAGATGAAAATAGGCAACTATAGAACACAAAATGGTGCCGATAATGTAAGATCGCATTGAATTATGTAACTTCTCTTAGATATTTTTTTCTGTCACTTAATTTACAACTTTTTAGATTTATTTTTGGATTAGATTTAGCATTAGGAACGACAAATTCACCATCTAGGATTTAGTGCCATAATTACTAATTTTAGAGCATATTTGGGATATGCAGCCTCTCGTCCTACATATCCTCCAGCATGTGTAAGATTTATTGTAAAATGTGTGTACTCTCACTGAGGAAAGACTCCCCTATCTACTTAAGGAGCTACCTTAGAAATATACTGCATCAAATTGCCCCTTTCCATGTTGTGATTCATAATTCTCTCTTGGTGCTCTGGAAGCTCCATGTGGAAGCTGTCCCATCTCCGTATCTAAAATAGTCACGATGTTGGGTTTGTCTGTTTGCAGGAGTTTTTTTTTTTTTTTTAAACTCGGCAGGTCCCTGTAAGGCTCTCAACTAAAAGTGATGCAACTCCAAAGTTTTGTTTCATTTGCTTGGAAGATTAAATTGCATTGGTCTCCTCATTTTATACATTTGATAACCTCCTGTGAGAAAAGCATCTTGCTTCGTTCCTGGTTGGAGATTTGAGGCCCCAAATAGAGGTGACGAAAGATGGGTTACTGTTCGAGCCTCTTACATATGTTAATTGCATTTCAGAGACTCAGGGCTATGCCTAGGTTTTCAGAATCCACTGCTCTATCGGTGTGCCCATTTTTAGGCCTCGCAGACCTGCGTTGCAGCGCGCATGCGAGACATATTGTGGGTGAGTATATTTCAGAAGGGGGCTTAATGCTCCGCCCCTCATTTTCATTGGGTAGCGTCACCATTTATGGTAAACGGTGGCTTCCCATTGAAAATGAGGCTTCTGTGTTGACTCCCTTTGTCTTTTTGGGCCGGCCCACCCGGGCTGGCTCGCCTGCATTACGGCTGTCGTGACGAAGTTTCTTATCAGAAGCTTCATCACGCTGCCTTGCACGTGCCAGTCCGGCTCTCTGATTGGGCACTGTGAGAACGCTTTTCATATGGTAACAGGCTTGTTTTAGTAGGATTTCTGCATCTTTGGGCGTCATTCGAAGGTGTGCTTGGCTTGCGTAGTTGCTTTTTCTTTCTTTTTTTTTTCTTAACATCTTATCCGTTACTTGACATATAATCCTCGTCTCTGTGTCCTTAAGAAAATAGAAAGTCTCTTTCTGGGTGGCTAGAGAATTACATTCCGCTTTCTGTATGTCATTTTCACGGCGCCTGCTTTGGGACTTTAACACAGATAAGTTGACGCACTAGTTCTTAAACTACCCCATGCCCTTTGAAAGCAAGTCCCTTCTCTGTGTCAGTATTTTTTGCTGCCACACATCTCCTATTTCTATGTATCTCGGAAGTTACTAGTTTCGCTTCTCGATGCTGCTGTTATCTGTAGTGCACCTCGGACACCAGCCTTTCTGCAATGGCGACAGCTTGTTTATTTTTGCATCACGCTTTCACTTAAAGTGAAAGCGCGATGCAAATGTAAACAAGCAGCTGCCTTTGCGCAATATCCAGAGCTTCTTTTTCTATTTGTTAACTCTTGCCAAGCACCGCTCTAGGCATTTTTACCCCTTTAGACATGGTGGGGGCGACGCTCACCTGGAGAGTGAGGGCTTGTGCTGTGATGAGAGCAGCCGATAACCCCCTCTGGACAGTGAGGGACGTTCGAGACTGCAGTAAGTACTTTAAACTTTTGTCCAGTGTCTGCACCCAAGCTTCCTGTGAAAGGCTCCAGGCGTGAGCAGTAAAAGGGGGGGATGGGATAGCTGGTTCTGTATTTTCTGTTAGTAGGCACGGGTTGAAGGCGAGTTCGAGCAAGGAAGGGGGAGAGCTCTAAAAACAAAACTACACATTGTGAGCTGCCATAGTGCATTAAGTAACAATAACTCTTCTTAACTAGCTCACCATCACCAGTGTGGAGTGTCCATGCGCTATTATCGTCTTGCAGACTCAACTCGGTTATCATTGGACTAAAAAAGTTAAGTCCGTCGTACTGGGAAACGAGTTTGTGTCCCGTGAGAGCTTAAGCCTCTAAGCTGTGTTAAGTCACTGCAAAGTTACGTGTAATGTTTCTACGTATCTCAGACAATTGTCACTTGCTGTGACTTATGCTCTGCCAGTTTGTTGTGACAGAGGCGATTGCATGGTTGCTGCCTGTGACGTACCGCTTTCTGTAGGGTGAAGTTAGGATTGATGATGTTAAACATGCTTTATAGGTGCCTCAGCGTTTAGTGAGGGGAGAATAGTGCTACATAAATGGAATGAGGAAACTTGCATTGCAGCTGCCCATGTTGTTCCCTCTCTATTCAGGCCAGTAGGAGATTGTCTACCCGGAGTTCCTATGCTCGTCATTGGGCTACGTTTGGAAAGTGGTGTGAAGGGTGTGATTGTGGGCCTTTGCATGCTCCGCTTGCGCTGGTTCTAGAGTTAATGCAGGATGGGTTTGCTCTAGGTTTAATTGTTTCCACTTTAAATGTTCAATGGGCTGCCATTCGTGCTTTCTGTGGTCCCTGGAATAATATGAACAACTCTTTGTGGTTGGTGGTTAAATTCTTTAAGGGGTTTGGGAATTTGCGGGTTCGTCCTGTGTGGATTTGTCCTTCCTGGGATCTTTTGATTGTGCTGCAGGCGCTGAAGTATCCTCCCTTTGAGCCCCTGGAGTCGGTGGGTCTTCAGATTTTGACTCTGAAGCTTTTTTTTTTCTGGTGGCGATTACCTCTGCTAGACGCATAGGGGAGATGGGTTATTTGTCCTGCAGGGCTCCTTTTTCTTCGAATTTTTTTGAGGGTTGGTTGGTTCTGCGGTCGGGGCCTGGGTTTGTGCCTAAGGTCAATTCCGCTTTTCATTTTCAGCAGAAAGTCATCCTCCCGGAGTTCGTTCCTGATCCTCTGTCTCCGAGGGAGGTTGGGTGGCATGCGCTGGATGTTCGGCGTGCTGTTCTAATTTATCTATCCAGAGTTCAGGATTTCCGGCTGGTGTTAATTTTGGTCTGGCTTAAAGGGGTTTGAAGCCTTCTTTAATTTTGGTCTGGCTTAAAGGGGTTTGAAGCCTTCTTTGCAAACTTTGTCTAGATGGATTAAGTCTTTGGTGACTTTGGCCTACAAGCAGGTTGGTCTCCTGTCTCCTCTGGGGCTCCAGGTGAGGTCCACCAGGGGGATCTCGGCATCCTTGGCTGAGATTCAGGGTGCTTCTTTGTCTGAGATTTGCAGGGCTGCCACTTGGGCCATGCCGAACCCTTTATTTCTCACTATCGGTTGGTTCATTGTCTGAATGTGGGGGTGGTTTTTGGCTCGAATGTTTTGTCCTCTGTATTATAGCTGGGCTATCTTTGCTTGTTTGTTTGACAAAAAAAATTGCCTTTTTTGCTTCTGGCTGTGCAGAATTTGGTGCAGTTATCCTGGTTTTTGTAATGGAAATGAGCGGGAGGGACGAGGAGGTAATGCGTCTGTTACTTACCAGTAATTGCATTACTCTTAGTTCTACTCTCGTTCATTTCCATTGCTGCCCTCCCGGGCCGGTTCTCAGGCCAACTGTGTCTATGGCGACTTGGAACAAACAGGAGATGTGAGAGGGGGTGAACATTTTATAAGGGTAGGGGGTGTGTCTGCCTTATATTGAATGGAGACAAAAACTTTAGCTCTCATATTTGGCAACAACACGTCCATCTATCTGATCGTCCTCCTGCTGGCAAGCTGAACTTGTTCCTAACCCATCTCCATCTCTCTGAGTGAGGAATCTTGGAATAATTTTTTACCCCAGATATTCTTTTTCTTCTGCGGTCAGTCTGGTAGCAGTAGTGCTTTTCTCAATGCTCCCAATCATTGTTCTCTTTCTCCCTGAACCAGCGTGGGATTCTAATCCAGGCACTAATCATTTCGCATCTGGATTACAGGAATTATCTTTATTTCTAGGTTATCAACTTTTCTCCTTCATAGACTAATATGTGTTCAAAACTTTGCCGCCCTGTTGCTACTAAATCTTTCCCCCACGTGCTTAAATTTCTACCCTTGTTAAAAGATCTTAGGGGCATATTATCAACGAAGCAACAACCAAAGGAAATGATGGACGGAGTGTTGAACATTGCAAGCACTCACCCCCAGTCAACTGATCTGGGTTTAATCCATCACCGTTCTTTACCCCACTCTGCCACCCCAGTTCAGACATGGCCATATGCAAATCAGTCTGACCCTGTGCCTCATGGGAACAGTCCAGCCCGAACTGCCAAGCCATGTCTTCCCTATATTATCAACGGCCAGCGATAATTAATTATCGCTGGCCGTGCTTAGCGATAATATCGCAGGCTATCTCTGGAATTTATCGCCCTGGTAGCATGTTATTAACAACGCGTTTCTCCAGGGCGATAAAAATTCCAGAGATAGTGAGGTTATCGCCCTTTTGCAGGGAACATCGCTGGTTTTCCAGCGATGTTCCCTGCAAAACGGCGATAACCTTGCTGATACGACCCACAGGGTCGTATCATCATAATCCACCCCCTATGTTAGAGATGGCTAAGTCAGGATTTTAGCAGATATCAGATTTTGGCGAAAACTGCAGTTTTCGCCAAAATCTAACATCTGCTAAAATCATGTGAGCTGCCTTGTAAATATCACGATGTAAACATCAGCGATATTTGCAAGGTAGTCCATCCGGGGTACGCCCAGTAACGCCCACTTTGCCTCTCATTTGAGATGCAAAGGGAGGCGTTGGGGGAAAAAGGGTGCTAACATGCGATTATGCATGTTAGCCCCCTCTTGTAAATAGGGCGCTGGTTTTATCTCCGCATTTTTGTCTTTGTAAGCCAAAAAAGCGAAGATAAAGCCCTTGTAAATATGCCCCTTAATTGGTTTCCCATCCATAAGCGAGTATCTTTCAAGACACTTTACATTGCACACTGAGCCATCTCCAACTCTTGCCTAATTATCTCAGACTGAAGTTTCAAATTTATTGTCCGTCATGTTCCTAACGATTTTCCTTTGTCAGCCTAGTGACCACTCCTTGCATTTTACATAGCCACTCAGATGGCACATCCTATCCTTTTTTCGCAACCAGCTTTGGAGTACACTGTCTGAAGTGTGAGGAGTATTACCAAAAACCTCTCCTAATTACCTTTAGACTGCCTGTGTGTATCCTCTGGCACCAGGACGTCCATTTTTGAGTATTAATTGTGCTCTATAAATATTTTCATTCATATCAACTTAATGATCTGAAGGACTGGGCTATTTTAAGGCCCAGCGGTGCCAGGGGACAACACCTGAAACCTTCGTGGGTTACCTGTTCCGGCGTACAAAACACAGAGACACGGGACACTTCCTGCGGCGTCAAAGATCAGTATTTATTTACTGCAGGGATACAGAAATCGCAAGAAGTACACAACGTGTAGGTTCTGAGAGACTGCTTCAAATTGCAAAAGTGGATCGCTCCTTTTATACACATTTTCGTCATTGAACAACATGGCGAACAAAAGGTTACAACTCAGTTCCCACAGTAAACTTCAAAAGGGTCGCATTCATGTTTTCAGAAACCCGGAACATAATTACAGCAGCATTGCCGGTTCCCAACTGTAAAAGCACATTATCCCCATTTAAGCACATTCCATTCTGACTGTAAACGAATTAGGAGAAGGGACAGAAACAGGTGCAAAGGAAAAACAAGGATGGACAACAGATTGGAAAAGAGTGTAGAGAGCAATATCGGAAACTTGATTGCAGGATCAAAGGACTCGTGCCTAATGCATGCACGACTGAAACAATAGACTAGCACGGCAAGATGAGCCTCGAGCGGAGCCATCTGCCCTTACAGTGTCATCCACCATATCATAAAGACACCTTCAAAGGAACACGTGTCTTCCGCGGAAGCCTGGGAATCCCAGGGTCACGAAGCGGCCAGTGTCCGTTCGCTGACTACTTGAGGGCAAGAGACAAAATGGATGCCGTATCTAAAATGGAACCCGAGGGTTCAGATGGACACACCCAGGAATGAGACGAACCGTACATAGTAGCGTAGCGAAAACGCGTACACCCACTAAACTCGTCATTTGCGGTTCGTAGATACCAAACTCGTCCATATTCAAACAAACCCAAAAAATGTCATTACGATTCTCACGGAACCTCAGACGCTCCTTTTGCCCTCATGTAGGCAAGCACTAGTCGAGATCAGAATCAATTTCGATATTCATCAAATCGTTCAGTTGTTGCTGGAACATCATTCTATCCATCAATGTCTCCTTGGTAACAGATGGCCGTCTTATACACGTTGTAGCACAGAGGCCACATAAGGCAGGACCACACTGCACACAAAGACAACACGTGAACAGAAACGTTACAACAACCCCTATGATCATCAGAATCTTCCAACCCCAAGTTGATATCAGGCCCCAAAACCATCCTAGAAGTGTCCAATTACCTTCGTCCACGTGTATGGACTCGGAGATCTTATTTAACTTCGAGATGGCTTGGTAAACAGTTGGAGCATTGTCAGGGATGAAAATGCAACAGCTCGAATGGATCACTTTGCACACACCACCTCTATCTGCAAGAACAACATCTAGAACCATACGGTTCTGCAACGTCATGAGTCTATCTGCCTGAAGTTCTGCTGTTAAATTACCAAGAGCACTCGCAGTTATGTTAGCAGTCAATTCTACCACACGGGTCAACTGTCTCAGGTTCCTACTATTAACCATAGGTCCCCAAAACAGCAGGAAACCCTTAAAGAAATCTCCTGCTTCTTGACCGGCAGTGTCCTCTTCGCTAATAACGCCTCTCACAACTCTAGTTTTGTGATAGTCTGAGGCAACCGTAAAAGTCGGTGGCAAAAGATTAGCAATATAACAGGTACCCGAGAAGTCACGGGGCAACCATGTATATGCACATTCATAACATACAAAATAGGTACCCTTGGCAGTCAAGAAAACAGGGGAAAAGAGCATCGGTAGAACATACGTATCAGTACAAGCACTCTTCCCAAGTTGAGCTCTCGGATTTCGACCAAGACCTTTCAAGCAGAAATTACCGAGGTGAGGTACGATCCATATTGGAGACGAGCTCTTAAGCTGTCTATCACCCACTGACATACTATACTCAGCCTCACTCAGATCTTTATATGCTTGCACCTCTTCATCTGGAATAAGCGAGGCATCAAAAATATCTCTATCTAAATCAGCAATCGCTATCGCCAAAGGCTTGTGGTACGGACCAGGACCGAAGTCTACGGAACGTGGCTCTCGACTGGGGTAGGAGTCTAGTGCACTACGGAACATAGTTTGGAATGCTCGAGCTGAGCCCTGGGAGCTGTAAGGAAGAACCAAATACGGAATACCCCTATCCATGGTATGTGGCATTAACCCACACACCCAACAGTTGGTAGTATTCATCACCAACTGATGCTGATGTAGGAGTTGAACGAAGGAGTTATTCATGAATTCCGCACGTCTAACCTGTTCATGTTGGGGCAAAGGATGAAAGGAATGTGGGGAAACAGTGGTAATAGAACTTAGTTTAGGAGAAAAAGTAGGTGAAATGGAAGGCAATAACGACTGTATTCCGAAATACACTCCACCCACCAATAGCATAGAAACAGTAAGAAACAGCAGTAATACCTGAAACAAAAAGCATTTTGTACGTACAATCTTATGCAATTTTGATCTTTGCGCCGACATCCTTTCTACTTCCAACAGCTCAGAGAACGCCATCCTCTAAAAACCGTCCGTGACGTCCTTGACGCACTTCGTTCTGAGTAGCGATTATCAATTCCCAGGAGTTCCCAGGAATCGACAAAAAGTAACCGACCTAGTGTCATGAACCTGCTAAACAGAAAGAAGTACCCGCACGGCCCTACGGTCAACCCGGATGATAGGTTTTCTTAAACAAACACCCAACTCAATAAAAGATCTCTTAGCTGTAAAAAACACACGTAAAAAGGAACTCGAAAATCAGTAAAGGATGCAATTGTTCTTATTGTTCGTGGCAACAGTAAAGGACAATATGAGAAAAATTTTATTAGTCTTTGTCATGTGAACGAAGAAAATATCGACTTCTTCCAGGTCGAGTCTGCTCTTCAAATAATTGTTCAACTTGTGAAACAGTGTTCAGTCGATCAGATGACAATTAAGACCTTGAGTTCTCCAAAACTGACGACTCGACGATGTGTCTGGCTGCAATGAATTGTCTCCTACAGGTTGAGCATCACTAAACGGCACAAAACATAGAGGGGTCTCGGTTTCCGTTGCCGCAATACCAGTTCTCACCCAATTTTTCTGCTGGTGAAGGGATCGGAACCTTTTTGGTATGGGTGGCATGCACCCAGTTCTTTCTGCCTTCCAACCGAACTGCAGTCCTTGTAGCCAGCAAAACTTGGAATGGACCCACAAATCTCGGCTCCAAGTTGCGTTTTCTGCCAAAATTGCGGGTAACAACCCAGTCACCCGGTTGGAGCCGATGTCCAGGACCCTTTGTCTGTGCCGGTAAAGCTTCAAAGACCTGTTGATGAATTAACCTCAGTTTAGCAGTCAGATCATGAAGATAATCAATTAACATTGGATACTCAAGACTATCAAAGGCCTTAGGCCTCGGGACTCCCCAAATGTTTGCAGGGCGGCCGAACACAATCTCATATGGGCTGAGCCCTACTCGAGAGTGCACAGTCGCCCTGGTCGATAAGAGAGCCAGAGGCAAGGCATCAGGCCATGACAAACCAGTCGTAGCTTGTATCTTCGCAAGTTTTAGCTTCAGAGTTCCATTGTACCCTTCAACCAAACCCGCTGCCTGAGGATGATTGGCGCTATGGAATTTCTGTCGAATTCCAAGGCCCTTACACACACTCTGCATCACGCTTCCCACAAACTCACTTCCGTTATCTGACCACACGATCCGTGGCATTCCATACCGAGGAAAGTATTCCTTCAGTAGGACTTTCACTGTAGACAGGGCAGTATTATCCTTAAGAGGATAGGCCTCGATCCATCTGGAGAACGCACAAACCACAACTAAAACATACTTCAGATTATTGCATCTCTCCATATGGATGAAGTCCAGTTGGATAACCTCAAAGGGACAGGCAGGAGGAGCAAAATGGCCGGGTGGAGTGGGGGTGCCCTTGCCAGGATTATGCATCAAACACACCATACAATTCTTAACCACTCTCTCAGCACATTTAGCAATACCATCATTCTTCCATACAGGGGAGAACAACTTACATATAGGTAGGTAAAGCCTTATTCGATAAAAAATATCATAAAAGCACAACATACAGAAGAATAAAAAAGATCAAGTTAGATAATAAAAGAAACAATCGTCATAAATATATCTAAAAAGACTGTAAAAGTGGATAAAAGCAATATGTGCAAAGTACAAAACGCTACAGGACCCAAAATTCATTATAGCAGATAGACGGTGGGTAGAAGAACTGATCATGTGGGAAATTTAATACATTTATCGTGCAAGATTTTTCTTCCGCAGTATCCAAGCAGCACCCAGGTACTTAGCAATACCACAAACAATGGTAAGGGACGAAGTATCTGTTTGTAGGATGCGTAACACAATACGGTAGTCACGACTACCGAGTAATCTACAAATCGGTCTCAGCCACTTGGCTCTTGCTCTTCTATATTGGAAACAGGCAAATAAAAAGTGGGGAATAGACTCCTTAGGTGCTGTACAGCTGGGGCAGCCAACAGAAATAGGAGGGAATCCCTTCCATCCAGCGGTAACACAGTTAAGAGGAAGGGACCCCAATCTGAAGCGTACATACAGTGATCTGTCTAGGGGAGTCTGAATAAAATCAAGATAGGGTTCGAGTTTGATGAGGGATTTGTGTTCAAAGAAGGCTTCGCTCAGTTTCCCCATCTTTACAATGGTGAGCTCTCTTGTGTTTACCCAACTCCAGTAGGCCTTCTTGAGGTCCTGTTTCGAAGGGGGTGTCTGTGATTCCCAGCAGTCTTCGTAGCCAATGGACCTCAGCGTTTGTTTGACATAGGAGATCCATTTTAACCTCTTCCCAGTATCTGCTGATATGAGTTCACTTAAGCCTGCAGCATAGTTGGCAAGTTCTGGTGTCCGTCGCAGTCTTGCCCAATAGAGTAGGGGTCGAAGGCGTGCAATGTCCTGGATAGAGTGTCTGCCTAGGTCATAAAACAAGGGTTTCAGAGGAGATGAAGTGGGAACAGAAATGAGGTTCCTCATGAATTTGTTCTCGGACAAGACCAGGTCATGGATGTTTTCATAGCCCCAGATTTCTGCCCCATACAAGGAGCTAGATAATGCCTGTGCTTCATATACCACAAGGGCCGGTGCCACTGGACGACTGGTAGAGAGGTGTTCTCTAATAATGGCACCAGACACCCTCTTGTGGCATAGAAGCATCTTGGTCAGGTGCGAGCTCCACTTCATCCCCTTTGCAATGCGTATGCCTAAATAGTCAAAGGAATCCACGATGTCTAACGGTGTACCATCCAGACTAAAGGCATATCTGAAGCGTCGCGGAGGATTGATAACCATTAGTTTGGTTTTCTCTGTGTTTATGATGAGGCCATGGGATTTGCAAAATAAATCAAACCTATTTAGAATTTTCTGGAGGCCAGCCGGGGATTTGGAAATCAGGAGAGTGTCGTCGGCAAACAGGAGGCTGGGGACTTTTTCGCCCGCCAGGACTGGAGCGTCTGCTGGGACCTCCCTAAGGAGATCCACCACCCCGTTGATGTAAAGAGAAAACAGGGTGGGAGCTAAGACACAGCCCTGGCGTACCCCCCTGTTCACCGCGACACTTCCTGTAAGCTGGCCCTGGTCACCCCATCTAATGTTAGCATGATTATTCTCGTGGAGAAGCTTTAAAAAGGCAAGAATCTCTTGGGGGACACCTAAATGAGCTAAAACCTGCCACAGCCTATGACGGGGTATTAAGTCAAAAGCAGACTTTAGGTCTATAAAAGCTAAATATAAAGTGCCTTTGCCTAAAACTACCACTTTCCAGTATATCATAAAAAATCTAAAAACTTGATCCATAGTGCCTACCTTTTGTCTAAAACCTGCTTGAAAGTGTGATAAAACATTCCCATTCTCAATCCAACACCTCAGCCTCATAAGGAGAACCCTGCCAACCACTTTCTGTATCACATCGATTATACTAATAGGTCTGTAGTTGGCAGGGTCCTCCCTATTGCCCTTTTTGTAAATTGGAATCACTACTGCAGCTTTCCAAGACTCAGGTACTGTAGAGCCCTTGGCTATAGCGTTCATTACAACAGCGATAAAAGAAGCCCACGGGATTGGATCATGTAAAAGAAGGTCACCAGGTAGGCCGTCGGGGCCTGCCGCCTTGCCCGGCGCAATGCTTTTAATAGCAAGGATCACTTCTTGGGTCCCAAAATTGGTCTCAACAGGGAAATTAGTGGCAAGGGGCAGGTCGTCCTCCACAGGAACCACATGGGCTGTCTCACCCGCATATATAGCAGAGAAATGGTTGAACCATTGCAGCTCCGCTATATGATTGGGGATACTAGTCGTTTTGGCCCGTTTGCCTCGATTTAATAGGTCCCAGAAAACCGTTGAATTTCGGTTTAATGCTGCCTCTTTGAGTTCCTGCCAGTGCGTTTCCTCCCAATTTCGTTTGGCGACTGTCAAAGATCTCGAGTAGTCTCGCCTCGCCTTCCTAATTAAGTTTCTATCTTGCTTTCTTAGGGCTTTTGACAAGGTCTCTCTATCCCTTCTGCAATCCTTAGAGTACCAAGGATTGGCACTAAACGTTGGGTCCACCTTACGGCGGGAATTCTCCCCCGGAATGAAGAATTCCCCTATCTTATTGATAGTCTCATGGTAAAGGGAGGATATGAGTTGGGGATCATTCGTTTCCTTGCTAGCATCGCAAAGCTCAATATGTTTCCTAGCTAATATATCTTTAATGGATGCGAGCTTCCCCTCGTGTTGCGATATCCCATGCCATTTAAGGCGTCTGTTACATCCTGCCAATGATATTTCCTTGGTTACCATCAAAGGGAGTTGATTGTTCACATGGTGCGGGGTCACCCAAACATCTTTAAGTTGTAAACACAGTGGATTGTGGTCGCTATCTATGGTATTTTTAACAACCATATCCAAAATGTTCCCCCAAAAATAGATGTCAACAAGGATGTAGTCTATTCGAGATGGAGTAGATAGTCTATTAAAAGTAAAAGCACCGCTCTTGTCAGATATGGATCTGCCATTCACTGCTCGTAGATTAAACTCTTGCGTAAGGGCATTCAATTGAATAGCCCTTTGAGACCATTTCTTGATTGGGCTGAGCTCTAAGGGCGGGATTCCCCACTTACGGTCAGATTCACTGGACCCCAATAAATCTTCCGAGGCTAGGGGTTCGAAGGTACAATTGAAGTCGCCACAAACAATGGTACTAGAGTTAGGATCAATATGAGTTAGTTCATGGTCCAGGGCAGAGATTGTCTGGGATGTCTGTCCTCCTACAGTACCTCTAGCATAGATATTAAAAAATTCTAAAATAGGACCGCCATGTGGACCATTTATAGTCAAGTGTAGTAAATCTGGGGAAACATTATTATGGGTCTGTACCGACCAATTGTGCTTAATATTTACCCACACAAGTAGTCCCCCCGATGGGCGGCCTTTCCCTGAACTTATAGCCGGTAAAAAATATGTAGTAAACCCTGATTTATGTAAAGGGATTGTGCTCCAAGTTTCCTGGAATGCACAGACATCAAAGGTGTTTATGAAATCGTGCCAATCGGGGATCAGGAGTTTTTTGGCAAGCCCTGCGATGTTCCATGAGACAAAGTTAAGAGATGGTTTGGAATTTTCGAGAGCTGTAGTTGCCTGATTGTGGGGGGACAGCTCACAAAACGGGGAGGACGACAATGAAATTGGTGAATTTTGGGGCGGTGCAGTAGTGTGTATATCAGCGGTAGGGACCGACTCCACAAAACAAGGCTTAGAGGGAAGATCTTGAGCCAGTCAGTCTACCCTGTTCAAATTGGAATCATTGCTTGCCAACCTATTTCTGTCCTGTGACTCATGACCTCTTGGGACCCAGAGCGGAGTACGTCTTAACTGGATGCAAGAATAATCTGGGGATGAAGAGCGATATTCTAAAAGAGCCAAGTTTTCAGCCAAAGTCGTATCAGAGAGTGAAAGCTCAATACAATCAAATTGGGTATTGTGGCGTGAGATTCTTCTAGCCTTAATAATGTCCTCACGAATAATAGACCTACATCCCCTGACATGCCTGACCCAGTGTATAGCTTTATTTTTAAGTGAATCCTCATTTTCGTAGGGTTGGGTGATGGTAAGTCTAGGGACCTTAACCATGTAGGCTATGTTTGAATTGGTCAGCAGGTCTCTTGGGATAGGGTGTAGTGCGTAATTGCTTCTAAAGCAAAGCTGGGCCTCCTGAGAAATAGATCTTGGGGGTCCAGCAGCCTCAAGTATAGATGGAGTAGATGGAATTGCATTACGAGTTGATTGAGATTTCGCAATATCACTAAATAAAGGTTTACTGCTGCTGCTGGCAGAAGGCAAAGGTGGCTTTCTAATAGGGTCAATCATGTTAGAAGCTAAGTGGCTCCCCCTGTGGGCGATCGGCAAAAGGCCAGACTGGACAGAAATTGCGGGTACAATTGGTATTGGGATCCCAAAGTTGCTTGGTGTGGTCTGCTGCATGGGAGTTGGGGAGACCCTCTTACTCAGTTCCATAACTATGTTTTTCAGGAATTCTATCTCTTTAAGAAGTTGGTCGATTTTCTGTTCCATGGATGCACCCTGAAAACAGGGAGTCTGAACTACTTTAGAGATAGGTGGGCCAGGGTCTTGACATGCAAGCGTTTCCTCCTCCAAATCTTCCAGGATAGCAAATCTATTGGAGCAAGGAAGCTCAAGTGAAGCAGTAGAGAGTTGCGAATCGGTATTGAGTATGGGGTCCGAATTATCCTCCTTATCATTCAGGCTAGGCACAAGGTCATTAGATGTAGGGGGAGGGATTATTGTGGATGGAGCTTGTCTAGTTCTATTAAACATGCTTGGGATTGTGCGGTTGCGAATGCTGGAAGAATGATCTTCTGCTTGGTCCCCTACATCTGTAGATACAGCACTAGTAGCCTCTAGGAGCGCTTGGCAGTCATCGACAATAACTTCAATCCTATCCAGCACACAGTTGGATGCCGCATGGGTTACTTTTTTGGCCTTTTTCCCTTTTTTGTTAGAGCTGCCCCCACCTCCTTCCATAGATTTCCTTTTGGCCATAAGCAGATAACACAAGATATATCAATAAATGACAGTTTCTCAATGCTTAGGGATTTAGCCAATAAAACTATTTAGGTGTATAATAATAATTGTTAGTCCTTGGTAGTGATTCACACTGGATGATGTACGACAGTCACACTAAGCATGGGAGGATAGGTAGGGCACCATAGCACAGTACCTTGATGGTCTTGATGACTCGCACGAGGGGTCGCCCAGCCCTGCCTCCTCCTGCCCCGGACGGCCACAGACGGCCCACCCTCTGCCCGGGCTCAGCCCGGCGTCGCCCGCGCGCGTCCCGCGACGCGGAGGCAGCGTCGTTCTTTTGAGCGCCTTGTGGCGCGAACGGGACGTCCGCGGGTCCGGTGGCGCTTGGGATGCTGGGGGATGTAGTTTCTGCCCTGTCCCCGCTCTGCGGCCGCTGGTGTGGATGGCGGCGGCGGGGGACTGCAGGACAGCAGGTGGTCAGCGCTGGCAAGGCAACAGCAGGATGCTCCACGATAAGGTCAGATTAGGCAGAGGGACCCACTCCACCGAGGCAGCGTCGTTCTTTTGAGCGCCTCGTGGAGCGAACGGGACGTCCGCGGGTCCGGTGGCGCTTGGGATGCTGGGGGATGTAGTTTCTGCCCTGTCCCCGCTCTGCGGCCGCTGGTGTGGATGGCGGCGGCGGGGGACTGCAGGACAGCAGGTGGTCAGCGCTGGCAAGGCAACAGCAGGATGCTCCACGATAAGGTCAGATTAGGCAGAGGGACAACTTACATATACCTTTCGCGCTAATGTGTGACAAGCCGTGGGCCATAGTCACAACGGCTAGCACATATGCATCCGGTAACATCCACCTCTGGCATTCCGACAAGTCAACCCAACATCCATGCGTGTCTAACTTTCCCGTGCTTTCTTTCCACTTGTTCTTTTCAGTTTCAGTGGCCTCATTCTGAATTGCTTTCACGCTCTCAACAGTGTCTTCACACATACCAGTCTCCGTCGGCCACCTCACTGAACTCGTAACATACATTCGGGTTGCAAGATTCTTAGCCGTTTCCTTAGCAATCTCATCCGCAAATGCATTACCACGACCAACATCATCCGTAACCTTTCGATACGCACTACTTTTAATGATCGCCACCTGTTTAGGCAATGTAAGTGCATCTAAAAGATCGTTCACGAGCTGTCCGTGTTGGATCTTCGTACCATGTGATGTCATAAATCCTCTTTCTCTCCACAATCGACCAAAGCTATGTGCAACACCAAACGCATATTGACTATCGGTAAACACATTCACTCGCTTTCCCTTAGACAAAACACACGCTCTTGTCAACGCAATCAACTCTGCCGCTTGCGCTGAATTCTGACTCAATCTCGCAGTTTTCACAACCGTACTCAACGTCACTACAGCATACGCAGTCGTCACATCACCATTCGGCAACTTAAAACATGAACCATCAACATACAAAGTGCCATCGGGGTCTATCAATGGAGTGTTTTTCAGGTCCACACGACCCTTCGTTTCTTCCTCAGTTCGTAAATAGCAATCATGTGGTGGTACATCATTTGATTCCACATTAGTCGGCAACAATGTCGCCGGATTCAGCACATTACAACGCTTGATCTGTATATGACTTGCCAAAAGTGTCAACTCATAACCAGACAACCTTGCACTCGTCAGATGTTGAGTTTTTGTTCGATTCAGGAGAGTGTCAACCGCATGCGGAACCATCACTGTGAGCATATTATCCATGACCAGACCTGCGGATTGTCGAATAGACACCGCAGCTGTCGCTCTCAGGCAACTCGGCAACGCTCTAGCTACCGGGTCTAAGGTCGAAGAAAAATATGCACATGGACGCTGCTTACCACCAAATTGTTGCGTCAAAACACTCAACGCACAACCTTCTCTCTCGTGAACGTATAGTGTAAATGGTTTACTGTAATCAGGAGTACCTAACACAGGAGCCGAACACAGCGCATCACGCAGTTCAGAAAAACTTTTATGACATTCTTCCGTCCATGGCAAAGGAATCGAAACATCCTTGCACGTGAGAACTATCAATGGCTTCGCTAACAGTGAAAAGTTTGGAATCCACTGTCTGCAGTATGACGTGATACCTAGAAAGGCACGCACATCTCTCTGAGTTGTTGGCACAGTCATTCGAGCGATCGCTGCAATTCTTTCTGGGGTCAACCTTCTTCCCTCCTTTGACAATAAGTGACCTAGATAGGTTACTTCTTGACAACAATATTGTAATTTAGAAGGTGACACTTTGTGATGTAAGTCACATAGATGCTGTAACAGTGACACTGTAGCAGTTCTGCAAATCTGTTCAGTGTCAGCAGCTACCAACAGATCATCAACGTACTGAATCAAGGCCGCACCAGCCGGTAACACAAACGCATCAAGTTGACTCTTAAGAGCTTGACTGTAGATCGATGGACTCTCACAGTAGCCCTGAGGTGCGCGTTTAAACCTGAAGCTGCGACCACCTAATGAGAAACCGAATAGATCTCTGCTTTCCTCAGCAATCGGAATGCTAAAGAAAGCATTCTTCAAATCGATTACCGAAAACCATGACGCAGAAGCTGTAATGTCAGGCACCACGGGAAACTGTGGAATAACAATTTTATTTACCTCCCTTAAATCAATAACAAAACGATACACAGGAGGCTTGGATGGATCAGTTCGTTTCAAAATAGGTAACACAGGACTATTACACACATTACCCCGAGTTTCCTCGATGACATCTTTATCGATCAAATCGTAAATGATCGCTAATAGTGCTCGTTCTCCATCAAGAGAGATACGAGTCTGGGGAATGCGTGGCAGTCGCACGTTGGATTTCAATTGAACAACATAAGGTGGTATATCCAGCAGGCCCACATCATTGGGACCTGTCGCCCACAAAGACTTAGGAAGAGAACTCAATTCCGGTGGGAGCTTATCAGTCGACAAATACATAGGAGAGATCACTCTCTGACCCAACGTAAGCTCCACTCCCGCAGGAGAACAGTACAAAGTCGCATACAACCGCTTCAACAAATCCAGGCCCAAAAGATTCTCACCACAACCAGTAGTCAAAATCAAAGGAGCTTCTAACTCACGAGACCCAATTGTAAGGGGCAAAGGGCTAGAAACTGGATTGCTAACGGGGGCGCCAGAGAATCCAACGGAAACATTTGTTAAGCCAGACAAAGGCGCGCCAGGGAGTTTCGAATGCATGATGGAACTTTTCGCTGCACCAGTGTCCAACAGAAAAGGCTCAACTACGCCCAATGTGGCAACTGCGACATAAGGCCCTCTATGATCAACCGGAACTGATACTACTCCCTTTATTTGTCTATGGCTGTCCTAGTAATTACCATCAGCATCAACATCATGCTCGACATAATAGTCATCCACATGATACTGTGCAGATCTACCAGACGATGAATCCCGCTGATCAAAGCAATTTTGCGAGTCTGATGAAGTGGCAAAACGCTCATTCTGATTCTGAGTAACACCGCGACCTCTACCACGTGACGCTTGTTGAGGACCACTACGACCTCCTCGAGCAAAACTGGACAATTAAACTTCAGATGGCCCACACCCCTACAATATGCGCATTGATTATACCCCAGCATAGATCGAGGTGTAGAGAAGTCAGTACGCGACTGCGATCTAGAAAACTGTGAGTGTAATCGATTTTGCTGTTGCGAGTCATTTTGATTCGAGCGCGGAGGATACGCTTGCTGCAATAAGACCTTAGTTTTAAGTTCCTTTGTTTTCTTATCTGCGCGTTCGCTTTCTTCTTTCTCTCTATTTTCGTAGTATTGGGCCGTGGCTAATATTTGAGCAGTGGTAGAAACGGCCCACGAACTTTCAGAATTCTTCAATTTGTTGCTTAGTTCAGGCAACAAATTCGACACAAATTTATCAACAAACAATCGCTGACCTCCCTCAGAGCTCATATCCTGACCACTGTGATCGATGAATGCCTCCTCAAATCTCGTAAAGAAATCGGAGACACTCTCGCCCTTCTTTTGTTTGCACGCAGACAATTTGTCCCAATTAACTCTTATTGCTGGCATAAGTGTCTTCATAAGTGTAATTATCCTCTGGGGCAGATTCTCAATGATCTGTTCAGGTTTAGACCCACCAACTTGCCGTCCGTCGGCCGCCGCAAGAGCAGCCCAATCATCGCCTAACTCAGCTGCGTGATTCTCTTGATGGATTTTCGCCCAAATCGGTTGAGGTACTACGTTACCAAACAACATGTCGATATCGGCAAGGTTCATAACAGTAGCATCCACTAATTGGGATAACTCCTTGTAATAACCTGCCGGATTTTTGCGGGGGTCAGGCAAAGTTTGCTTTACCTGCAAAACTTCCGATCGCTTCCATGGGAGGTGTATCCAAACTCTCTGAAAGTGTGGTAGAATAGCAGGATTAGCAGCAGGATCACCTGGCATCCATACTGGGGGAACTTCCCGCATAGGATACTGACCAGGTTGTGCCCTCTACTCCTCAGTTTCGTCCTTAAACAATGCTCGAGGTTGTACTGTAGATCGAAAAGATAACAAACGCTCTAAAGCACGTCGAACATTACCACCCACAATCATACCATTCGAAAACTGATTCTGAAGTTCAGTGATCTCGGGCGGTACATTGTCTACCGCATCATTATCCCACTCTTCTCTCAAAGATGTACACATTTCCTCAAACACGAATCTTTGTGTGGGCTCATTAAACTGAGAAAACGTCTCAAACTATACGCGAAGTGTACTTCGCAGGATGCCTAATCCATTTACGCGCCATTTTCACTAACGACTCCCTTTCTCTACCATCGGGAATTTGACTGCGCCTCTGAGAGACATCAGAAAGATCGGACCCGAGTATCGGTCCAAAAAGTGGAGGATAGAGATTAGCGACAGCATTAAATATACGACTACGAACAGAAGGGGAAGAAGAAGGAAGTACAGGAGCAACAACATTAGGAGTAAACGTAGAAACGGCAGTAGTCGGGATAGCAGGAGTAGTAGTAACAATAGGCTGATGAGGTACTGGCAAAGGAGCAGTAGGAAGAAGAGCGGGTAAAGGAGTATGGACAATTTGCGGCACAAGGGGATTCGGAAGAACAGGAGGAACGACAGGCTGACCAGCAGCCGCCAGAACAACAGGTTGAGGAACAGGAGGAATCACAGGACCCATAGTATCTGGTGCATAGGGAGGTGGTGATTTCAATAGATAAGACAATAATGGATCCTCTACCGCTTCCTCTCCCTTCTTATCAGAACTAGACGGTAAAACCGGATAACATTTATCCACCGCCATATGATGCAGTCTAGCAGAAACTTCCTGCTCCTTCTCGTCTTTGTCTCACTGATACTGGTCTGCATTTCGCATTACCGTAATAACACCTTCTCTCTTATTTTTCTTAATCTGTTTGATTTCTTCCTGCTTGGCCTCTTTACGCCATAACCGAAAGGAATCAAACATGGCCGGCCTAGCCTTCTTTTTAAACAATTTAGCTTCAAGATTATCTAATATTGCAGTTTCGAAACTACCATATGATGGCCAACTAAGAACACCATCATTTTTAGTGTAACGAATCCAATATTCATTATATACGATAGGACCTACTCCGTGGCGACTATAGAGCTCATAAATTGGAGTTCCAACTGGAGGTATCGGACATGAATCCTCCAGTCGGGAATCCGTGCTGCAACATTTAAGGAAACCAAACAAAGTACTACGGCCAGGCATCGTGCACACTAACCGAGTTTACAAACTTCAAGGGCTATCAAATTACGATGTCCTCGCAAAAAAAATGCAAGACCCTCGATTTTTGGCAATTGCAATTGTCAAATAAAACCCAACAACTAAGAACCAACAACTAAGAACCACAAATGCAATGGAACCATGCAAACAACCAGGTTTAACCAAGTTACAAAAAATACAAAGTAACCGTCCCACAAAGGAACTACAAAACCATGGACTCTGGGAGCGACCCACAAATACTTAACTGAAAGAGCAATGGCGTCACCAGGAAGGCCCGTCTATCGTCTCGCCGTACAAAGGACTACGCCAGGCGCCAAAACAGGTCGACAGTCAGGGCATCAGTCCGTCGCAGCCGTCAGGAGGCGGGAATCTTCGCGGGAAAAGTCTTCGGACCACTTATTTCGACAACTGGATCGATGAAGCGGGGTGCACCTTCCCTCGGAGATTTCACACGAAGTTCCTCGCGATCGTCGGGCTTTGGACCGGTACCGCTGATGTCGCCCTACGTTGGGCGCCAACTGAAGGACTGGGCTATTCTAAGGCCCAGCGGTGCCGGGGACAACACCTGAAACCTTCGTGGGTTACCTGTTCCGGCGTACAAAACACAGAGACACGGGACACTTCCTGCGGCGTCAAAGATCAGTATTTATTTACTGCAGGGATACAGAAATCGCAAGAAGTACACAACGTGTAGGTTCTGAGAGACTGCTTCAAATTGCAAAAGTGGATCGCTCCTTTTATACACATTTTCGTCATTGAACAACATGGCGAACAAAAGGTTACAACTCAGTTCCCACAGTAAACTTCAAAAGGGTCGCATTCATGTTTTCAGAAACCCGGAACATAATTACAGCAGCATTGCCGGTTCCCAACTGTAAAAGCACATTATCCCCATTTAAGCACATTCCATTCTGACTGTAAACAAATTAGGAGAAGGGACAGAAACAGGTGCAAAGGAAAAACAAGGATGGACAACAGATTGGAAAAGAGTGTAGAGAGCAATATCGGAAACTTGATTGCAGGATCAAAGGACTCGTGCCTAATGCATGCACGACTGAAACAATAGACTAGCACGGCAAGATGAGCCTCGGGCGGAGCCATCTGCCCTTACAGTGTCATCCCTCTCATCATAAAGACACCTTCAAAGGAACACATGTCTTCCGCGAAAGCCTGGGAATCCCAGGGTCACGAAGCGGCCAGTGTCCGTTCGCTGACTACTTGAGGGCAAGAGACAAAATGGATGCCGTATCTAAAATGGAACCCGAGGGTTCAGATGGACACACCCAGGAATGAGACGAACCGTACATAGTAGCGTAGCGAAAACGCGTACACCCACTAAACTCGTCATTTGCGGTTCGTAGATACCAAACTCGTCCATATTCAAACAAACCCAAAAAATGTCATTACGATTCTCACGGAACCTCAGATCACAGTCATGTATATCATCTTAAAGCAATCTCTTGGTTCCTTATTTTGTATTGTATTGTTGTTGGGCAGGTATAACCACATGTTCAAGGGTGAAGTTTGCATGTACCGTACAAAATGTATTCTAACTAATGGTTCTATATGAATATAATAATCCTAGTGTGCAAGGATTGTGGGTCTCAATGTACATTCAGGACTTGGAATACAGTGTATGTTCTTTCACACAGACTATATCCCCGTGTGTATTTTTCAAATGACAGGCATATAGTTTTTTGTTTGACTATTTTCAGCTTTTATGTGGGTTGCTTCACAGAAATGCCTTATGTTTTTAAGGTTTAAGAGACTGAGTGATAGCTCAGGCATTACAGTATGGAAGCGTTGCATGCTGAAAAGGGTATTCTCAATTTTGCTTACACTTTGCGTCGGTTGATATTTTCTGGGAAATATTGCCAGCCCCGACTGGGAAGGCCAGTCCCATAAATAATTCCCATAAGTGGAAGCCTTTCTTGCCAGTGTTTGTCATTTGCTCGTTTGGTATTGAGAGCAGTGCTGGAATTGGAAAAAAAATACTCCGGGAACCCATAAATTAGGGGTCATGGTGTGACGGGGAAAGAGGATCGGAGTCATGAGGGGCGGAGCTTGGAAAGCACAGTTTGACTGTCAACGTATCCATTTGTTAAAAAAACAATATCTGCTGCTAAGAAATTGGCATAGAGGACATATGTGACAGTAAATCTGTTCTGGAATTAATTGGTTGCAAAGAGGCTACATTTTAAATTAATTTACAGGGTTAAGACACCTGCAGTAGATATCAGTGTGTGCCCAGCACTGTTGAGAGGGTTATAGAAGCAGTAAGATAACTCTAGTTATCCTGGTTCTAGAAGAGTTCTGTTTTTTGACTCAAAGTAGCATAGAGGATGAATGTGCCTACTGCAAAGCACATTGTATGAGACTCCGATCACACATTTGTGTTTTATTTAAATAGGTGAGTGGTCTACTGCTTTGGACACAGATAATTTTGTTGCTTCCAGGTTCTATAATGGAACCCTTCTAATATAGCACAGTGATCTATTCACCGGCATTAAGGAACTGCATGCAAACTTTAAGTCATGGGTTTAGATCCTTATTGTTTCTTTCCCAAGCTGCTGTTATTCTGAGATTGCAAAGAGAGGTTCCTGTGAGAAGTAATTAAGTCTTAGTACTTCAGACAGCCTCAATCCCCTTGTTACATTTTATATCTTGACTTTGTGTTTCTCTCGACCATTCACTCTTAACATATAATGGCTCAAGTCTGGATATGTGGTTCATACACTATTACACCATATAACTCCTATTGTCTTACGTAATATTTCCAGTACATTGATTTACACTTTTATGATCTACTGCACGTTTGTGTGATGTAAAGTGCTCTGACATTTTACTCTGGGATGAGTAGCTCCTGGAAAGAATACAATAAAACAAATAGTTGGTGACATTTAAATAATTATTTATGTAATTACTCATGATTGTGACACAATTGGTAAAATTAGTAACACACCGAGAATAAAGACAATGACACACAAATGGGAGCATACACTAAAACTACATTTATAACAAGTAACATACAGGGTGTATATAATGACATGCCAAACATCTCACAGGTTGAAGAATAGCAAATCCCTAGTCTGCACAGCAATTACACATATGAATAAACAATATGTGCAGAGAGCCTCCGTATGCATTCACGTACTGCCAAAGACATGGTGTAAGTATCAAGATTTGGGTGAACAGAGGAATCAATGTCACATGGACAACAGGTTTTCAGCACGGCTATTTAATTAAACAGATTGGTGCATTGTGGCTAGGAGATGATTGTTTTGACTCCATTAAACCAACTAAGGTAACATACCTGAAAGAAGTGAGTGGCTAAAGGAGAATCCGTGACTGGAGAACTGGAGGCACACATAGCCATTATGATGACGCACACAAGGCGCTGACAGTGCCACACCCCAGGTGGTGATAGTGACACGCACGTGGCACATATACTGAGTGCAGTGTTCACATCATATACACGGAGGATAAACACTACCACTTTCAATGTAGCACGGTAACACCCAGGGTACATACATATAGTAGTTCAATACAATGACCTGCTTGTTGCATGCACAGGATGGAGACAGGGACACACACAACGCACATGCCATTACAAACACTTCGGATGCGCACAATGAAACATCCAAATTGTTCACCATCCACTTACTTTGTCGAAACTTAACAAAAAGATTGTAGCTGACGTTATATATGAGGGCAACTGTCTGCAAATGCAAGTTAAACGTACATGAACGCAGTCACAGATTCTACACGAAAAAACGATGTGCAGATGTGAAGATATACTACTGTTTTCATGCGATATTGCAGATATTTTTAACATGTGCCGAAGAAAACTGACAAGCCTACATTTTTATAGAAAACAACACAGTCGCAAAATGCAATTTAGCCATCCTTTTACACTGCTGACCCGGTGTGAGCACAGTAAATGATACGATCGTCACTCTTTTCAATAAAAGAAAAAAAACAGATGTTGCCCATTATAATTAGAAAGTACCTCCCATTACGTTATAGCAAAAGCAGTAATTGCGTCTCACGGATGGATGTGAAGGGCAAGACCAGAGAAAGTCACGGACAGCATGGAAGATATCCAGACAAAGAGCAGAGGCCCCGGCCCTTCACAACATAAACACCATATGAACACAGGACACTTGGTCTCGGAGGGGTAGTGTTGTGGGAGAGGGGAGGGGGATGCACAGGCAGATTAAGGGAAGGCAAGGGGCCTTCAAGCAGTGTTGTGGGAGGGGTGAAGGGAAGGCATAGGGAGATACAGCGACGGACCAAAGTTTCAGCTAATAAGTAACTATAAAGTAGTTGGGCGAGCAATGCACTGTAAGACGCACCTCCCACCAGTGCTCTTTAGATTAATTAAGCAAAGCTTTCTCCTGAAGGGTAAATGAAAGCTATACTGTAAGGACACAGTATAAGGTCCAGTCCTGATGTGAGGTTACAAAGGACAGTCACAGCAGTCAATTGAAAAGAAAGATGGGTGGAGAGTGGGCGGAGCTTCAAGTCCATATCTGAATACAGCATGTCTTGCAGAGCAGCACATGCACCGCCATGCTCGACCAAAAAAGGAAGGCTGATGGCCCTTTAATCAGGGCTTTGTTTTGGGTCCAGCTGGGTATTAAAATAAGAAAGTCCCCTCTCTGCCTGCAGGTTGGCGCTCCAAATAGAAAGCAGGCAACACGCGGGCTCTACTGGGAAAATGACACCTGGTCAAATTCAGCATGTTTCTGTGGGTCAGCCGGATCCCAGATGCAGCACAGAAATAGCAGCCGAAACAAGGATCCGCGAGTTCCCCCTGCTTTCCTGCACTGATTGAGAGCGAGATTTTTGCATCTGAAGAAAAAGTGATTAAATGCATTTTTTTTTAACCCCTTCGCTGCTAGGCCTTTTCCCCTCCTGTGCTAAGCCTTTTTTGGGCTATTTGGGGTAGTGCGCGCTTAGGCCCCTGTAACTTTTTGACCACATTAGGTATCCACGCCAAATTTGCGTCCTTTTCTTCCAACATCTTGGGGATTCTAAAGGTACCCAGGGTTTGTGGATTCTCCTAGAGGGTTCCCAGAAATTAGTCAAAATACAGCAACATTTTGTTTTTTTTGTGAAAAATGGGAAAAACGGGCTGCAAATGAAAGCTTCTGGGTTTTTCTCTGCAAATGGTATCAAAAAAGGGTTTGTGGGGCTGAAATCACCATTTCTCCAGCTTTTAGGGAATGACAGAATTTTGTTAGAAACCAACATTTTTTACAGTTTGGCATTTTTCTGGGACATACCCTATTTTTGCTATTTTTTGTGCTTTCAACCTCCTTCCAGTTAATGGTAGAAATGGGTACAAAAACAATAATGGATCCTGGGAAGCTATACATTTTTGAAAAGTAGACAAAATTCTGAATTCAGCAAGGGGTCATTTGTGTAGATCCATCAAGGTTTCTTTATAGAAACTACCAGTTAAATATAGGAAAAATTAAAAATTAGTTGAAAAAAGCAACCTTTTGAGTCAACGTTTTCACCTGTAACTTCTAATTATCACATCTCTTAGAAAGCAATGTACCGTTACATCCACTGGACCTTCCTGGTTGTGGGGATATATGGGACTTGTAGGTTCACCAAGAGCCCAACGAACCCAGAGTGAAAAACTGAGCAGCATTTTGTAATGTTTTTTTTTTTGTTCCGGGTATATAGCAATTATTGTGGGAAAATGTATACATGGAAAAATCGGTATGAAAGACACCTATGTATTTCTGAAATGGGAACAAATTACAGAGTTTAGAAACAGTGCATATTTGCACATTTTCGAAATTGGGAATACTCATACTTGCATGACAATTATTGGTCATTTTTCAAAATGACTTTTTTTTTTTTTTACATAATGTCTTTCATTTGGAAGGGAGAAATGCATCCAAACTCAATAGGTAATAACAGTTGCTTTACAAATCTGAACTACCCTAAGTCTCCCGATAAAAATGGTACCTCACTTGTGTGGGTAGGCATAGTGCCCACGACAGGAAGTGGCTCAAAACCTAAGCTGAACACACCACATTTTCACACTGAAAATTTACACTTGTTTTGCGAAGAGTCTAGCTGTAGTTTTTGAACCCTAGCCCTGCCGGCATCTAGGGAAACCTAGCAAACCTATACATTTTTGAAAACTAGACACCCAGGGGAATCCAGGATGGGGTGACTTGACTGCCTCCCACCATGGTCTGTTACCCAGAATCCCTTGCAAACGTAAAAAAATGACAAAAAAAACACATTTTCCCCACATTTCTGGGATGGAAAGTTCTGGAATCTGCGTGGATCCACAAATTTCCACCCACCCCGCGTTCCCCAAAGTCCTACGAGAAAAATGGTACCTCACTTCTGCGGGTCGGCCTAGTGCCCGCGACAGGAAACGGCGCAAAACGCAACGTGGTCACACCTCAATTTTGCAGTGAAAAATGACCCTTTTTTGGCAAAGTGACTAGCTGTAGTTTTTTAACCCTAGCCCTGCCGGCACCTAGGGAAACCTAGCAAACCTATACATTTTTGAAAACTAGACACCCAGGGGAATCCAGGATGGGGTGACTTGACTGCCTCCCACCATGGTCTGTTACACAGAATCCCTTGCAAACGTAAAAAAATGACAAAAAAACACATTTTCCCCACATTTCTGGGATGGAAAGTTCTGGAATCTGCGTGGATCCACAAATTTCCACCCACCCCGCGTTCCCCAAAGTCCTACAAGAAAAATGGTACCTCACTTGTGCGGGTCGGCCTAGTGCCCGCGACAGGAAACGGCGCAAAACACAACGTGGTCACACCTCAATTTTGCAGTGAAAAATGACCCTTTTTTGGCAAAGTGACTAGCTGTAGTTTTTGAACCCTAGCCCTGCCGGCACCTAGGGAAACCTAGCAAACCTATACATTTTTGAAAACTAGACACCCAGGGGAATCCAGGATGGGGTGACTTGACTGCCTCCCACCATGGTCTGTTACCCAGAATCCCTTGCAAACGTAAAAAAATGACAAAAAAAACACATTTTCCCCACATTTCTGGGATGGAAAGTTCTGGAATCTGCGTGGATCCACAAATTTCCACCCACCCCGCGTTCCCCAAAGTCCTACGAGAAAAATGGTACCTCACTTCTGCGGGTCGGCCTAGTGCCCGCGACAGGAAACGGCGCAAAACGCAACGTGGTCACACCTCAATTTTGCAGTGAAAAATGACCCTTTTTTGGCAAAGTGACTAGCTGTAGTTTTTTAACCCTAGCCCTGCCGGCACCTAGGGAAACCTAGCAAACCTATACATTTTTGAAAACTAGACACCCAGGGGAATCCAGGATGGGGTGACTTGACTGCCTCCCACCATGGTCTGTTACACAGAATCCCTTGCAAACGTAAAAAAATGACAAAAAAACACATTTTCCCCACATTTCTGGGATGGAAAGTTCTGGAATCTGCGTGGATCCACAAATTTCCACCCACCCCGCGTTCCCCAAAGTCCTACAAGAAAAATGGTACCTCACTTGTGCGGGTCGGCCTAGTGCCCGCGACAGGAAACGGCGCAAAACACAACGTGGTCACACCTCAATTTTGCAGTGAAAAATGACCCTTTTTTGGCAAAGTGACTAGCTGTAGTTTTTGAACCCTAGCCCTGCCGGCACCTAGGGAAACCTAGCAAACCTATACATTTTTGAAAACTAGACACCCAGGGGAATCCAGGATGGGGTGACTTGACTGCCTCCCACCATGGTCTGTTACCCAGAATCCCTTGCAAACGTAAAAAAATGACAAAAAAAAACACATTTTCCCCACATTTCTGGGATGGAAAGTTCTGGAATCTGCGTGGATCCACAAATTTCCACCCACCCCGTGTTCCCCAAAGTCCTACGAGAAAAATGGTACCTCACTTGTGCGGGTCGGCCTAGTGCCCGCGACAGGAAACGGCGCAAAACACAACGTGGTCACACCTCAATTTTGCAGTGAAAAATGACCCTTTTTTGGCAAAGTGACTAGCTGTAGTTTTTGAACCCTAGCCCTGCCGGCAGCTAGGGAAACCTACCAAACCCAGACATTTCTAAAAACTAGACACCCGGCGGCTTCCAGGGAGGTATGGCTTGCGTGGATCCCCCCACGTTTCCTTACCCAGAATCCCCTGCAAACCTCAATTTTAGCTGAAAAAATCACTTTTTTCACACATTTTGGGGTGGGAAAGTTGTGGCATCACCGGGCTCACACAAATTTACCACCACCCAGCGTTCCCCCAGGTCTCCCGGTAAAAATGGTGCCTCACTTGTGTGGGAGGCCCAAGTACCCGCGGCAGGCAAGGGCCCAAAACGTAGTGAGGCGACATCAACATTGCCTATCCCAAATGTCGTATCACTACATTTTGGGCCCTTGCCTGCCGCGGGTACTTGACCCTCCCACACAAGTTAGGCACCATTTTTACCGGGAGACCTGGGGGAACGCTGGGTGGTGGTAAATTTGTGTGAGCCCGGTGATGCCACAGCTTTCCCACCCCAAAATGTGTGAAAAAAGTGATTTTTTTCAGCTAAAATTGAGGTTTGCAGGGGATTCTGGGTAGGGAAACGTTGGGGGATCCACGCAAGCCATACCTCCCTGGAAGCCGCCGGGTGTCTAGTTTTCAGAAATGCGTGGGTTTGGTAGGTTTCCCTAGATGGCCGCCGAGCACCGGGCCAAAAACCTAAGTGACCCCCCTTGCAAAACCAGGTGGTTTTGCGATAGGCCATTTTGATGTCGCATCACTGCGTTTTGGGCCCTTGCCTGCCGCAGGTACTTGGACCTCCCACACAAGTGAGGCACCATTTTTACCGGGAGACCTGGGGGAACGCTGGGTGGTGGTAAATTTGTGTGAGCCCGGTGATGCCACAACTTTCCCACCCCAAAATGTGTGAAAAAAGTGATTTTTTTTTTTCAGCTAAAATTGAGGTTTGCAGGGGATTCTGGGTAAGGAAACGTTGGGGGATCCACGCAAGCCATACTTCCTTGGAAGCCGCCGGGTATCTAGTTTTCAGAAATGTGTGGGTTTGGTAGGTTTCCCTAGATGGCCGCCGAGCACCGGGCCGAAAACCAAAGTGACCCCCCTTGCAAAACCAGATTAACTATTGTTCCTACAGCGTGAGAATTTTGGAATAATATTGCAAAGAAAATGTGGCAGACATTTTGAGGTTTGCAGGGCATTGGGGATAACATTTTTTGGGGAATTCACAAGAGAGACATCACCATGAACTCCCATGGGTTTTCGACAATATCTACAGTTGGTGGGTTATTCTTGCATGGAAAGTGTACCTTGGCAGAGAAACTAAAGACAAAGATTCCTGCACAACCATCTATTCCTCAAACACACACACATACTGGTTGGATTTGGCACGAGGGCGAGTCATGGTTCAGTGTATTAAATTTTATTAACAAGAGATTTCACAAAAATGAAATGCACTGTCAATAATTAAATTCACAAAAAACCAAACCAATGACTCGCAGCTCGTGAGCTGTAAAGCCACGTCAAGGCACCAACCACTTTACAGGCCATTCACACACCTTTCATACGTGATACAAACAAGACCATTCGCACCACCAGGCACAAAAGCAACACATTACAAAATTCACCAAAAAGGGACAAGGTACACCCTGCTTCAGAAAGACAAATATTACTGCGCAGCCATCTAATCCGCAAGCACACACACATACTGGTTGGATTTGGCACGAGGGTGAGTGATGGTTCAGTAGATACAATTGTATTAGCAAGTGATTTCACATAAATGAAATGCACTGGTAATAATTGAAAGGGCGAAAAACTGAACCATTGACTCACAGCTCGTGAGCTGTAAAGTCACGACAAGGCACCAACCTCTTTACAGGCCATTCATACACCTTTCATACATGTGAGACATACAAAACCATACACACCGCCAGCCGCGGGCCCATCACATAACAAAACTCACACCAGCACACAGCGCCATTCAAGGGCCCATCACTTTCACACGCCCACAATCCAGACACAGCAACTACACAGGCTGATGGATTGCGTGGAGTGGCACTCAGCTAGCAGTGTGTGTAGTGACCAGCAGAAAGTCACTACTCACACTCAGCCAGCCGAGCACCAGTCCACACACACCGCTAGGCAAACACCAGTCCACGCACACCGCTAGCCAAGCGCCAGTCCAGGCACACCGGCAGCCAATCGCCAGTCCAGGCACACCGGCAGCCAATCGCCAGTCCAGGCACACCGGCAGCCAATCGCCAGTCCAGGCACACCGGCAGCCAATCGCCAGTCCACGGACACCACCAGCCAAGCACCAGTCCACGGACACCACCAGCCAAGCACCAGTCCGCACACACCACCAGTCCACGCACACCGCCAGCCAAGTACCAGTCCACGCACACCGCCAGCCAAGCACCATTCCACGCACACCGCCAGCCAAGCTCCAGTCCACGCACACCACCAGCCAAGCTCCAGTCCACGCACACCACCAGCCAAGCTCCAGTCCACGGACACCACCAGCCAAGCACCAGTCCACACACACCACCAGTCCACGCACACCGCCAGCCAAGTACCAGTCCACGCACACCGCCAGCCAAGCACCATTCCACGCACACCGCCAGCCAAGCTCCAGTCCATGCACACCACCAGCCACGCACCAGTCCACGCAGACCACCAGTCCATGCACACCGCCAGACCACGCACACCGCCAGCCAAGCACCATTCCACGCACAACACCAACCAAGTGCCAGTCCACACACACCAACAGCCAAGCGCAAGCCTACACACACCGCCATCACATTTAGGATTTTTTTTAAAAAAAAATAAAAACAAAAACAAATCGCAAATAGATACAAATCTTCTAACAGAAAATCAGCAACTAAATACATTGCACTAACACCAACCTTGAAACAGAATCAAATTATCCAAAGAATACAGACCAGGCAGTTCACTTTACCACTCATGAATGCTCCCAAAAATTCTTTCGCGTGTGGTACGCTCTAAAACAAGCAGGGAGACACAGTGCAGGATGAGAAGGACAGTCGGGGCAGTTCATACGACTCTCCTTCCGCGAACCTCTTCGCCAACAGACTCTACATCTCCTACTGGGAAAATCTTTTGCGGGTGTGGGAGGAATGTGATCTGGAAAGTGGCGTTCTTTCAATCTAGTAACATCCTCCACCACTCCAACTCTAGGAACACTTGCCTGTTCTACTACAACAAGGCTGCCTATTACAGACTCCTGAAACTTAGCAAAAATCCTGGAACACAACAAAAGCATTAAACATTGCCAAGTGGAAAAAATGGATAGCCAACTTCTTGTATCAAATGTAAGCCTTACAAAGAGCAGTGTAAGGTTCCCACCTCTGATCTACTCTGTCAACACCACCCATGTGCCTATTATAGTCTAAAATGCACACAGGTTTGCGCGCTTCAGCGACCTGACCCCAAACAGTCACAGGTGCAGTGCTTTCATCATGGATGGTAGTCAGCATGTAGACATCTCTCCTGTCTGTAAACTTCACAGCAAGAAGCTCCTGGCAACGCAACGCACTGCACTGTCCCCGCCCAAGCTTTTGACAAACAAGTTCTTTCGGGAAACCTTTACGGTTAGAGCGGATTGTGCCACAAGCAAGAGTGTCCACTTTGGCCAATTCCCTGAACAACCGAACACCAGTGTAGAAGTTATCTACATATAAATGGTGGCCTTTGTTAAAAAATCCTCTACCAAGTTCCCAAACAATTTTCTCAGTCACTCCAAAAGTGGACGGACAACCAGGGAGGTTAATCCTAGATTCCTTACCGGTGTACACCCTGAAATTAGAGACATATCCAGTCCTACTGTCACACAGCATATACAGCTTTATTCCATAGCGTGCCCTCTTACTAGGAATGTATTGCCTAAAAACCAAGCGGCCCTTGAACAACACCAAAGACTCATCCACTGCAATTTCTTTCCCAGGGGCATAAATCTCAGAAAATCGATCAACAAAGTGATCAAGGACAGGCCTAATCTTAAAAAGACGGTCACAGTCAGGGTGATCTCGTGGCAATGCTAAACCATTATCAACAAAATGCATCATCCGAAGCAGAAGCAAATACCTGTCACGAGTCATGACTGCCGGAAAAATAGACGTTGCCATCAAGGGACTGCTAGACCAATATGAAGACATTGATGGCTTCCTTAGCAAGCCCATCAAAAAAGTTAAACCCAAGAACTTCTTCATCTCTTCAACATTTGTGGGAGTCCACCGGGTAGCTCTAGAGTGTGGCTTAAGACTGGCACTGTTGTCCCTCAAAAACTGTTCGGCATACAAATTAGTCTGCTCAACAATCTCTGCCAAAAACACATCGTCCATAAACAACTGAAAAAAATTTACCGGCAAAAAGTTTTCAGTATTCACTCTAGACCCTGAAACACCAGTAAACTCTGGCAATGCCGGCTGCACCATGCCAGGGGCAACCCAGAGGTCATCACTTTCAAAGGGAAGCCTTGCAGCCCCAGCCTGCAGCCCAGATGCCTCTTGCCGCACTACACCAACGGGAAGCCTTGCAGCCCCAGCCTGCAGCCCAGATGCCTCTTGCCGCACTACACCAACGGGAAGCCTTGCAGCCGCAGGCTGCAGTCCAGAAGCCTCTTGCCGCACTACACCAACGGGAAGCCTTGCAGCCCCAGGCTGCAGCCCAGATGCCTCTTGCCGCACTATCGGCACATCAGTCTCCTCCTCTAACACAGGCACTTCATCCGCACTAAGAGTATCTTCATCATCCGATGACCCCATACGGAGAGAAAACTCACTGCCAGAATCGTCCCCTGCCTCCTCTCCCTCAGATGCAGAGTCAGTCTCTGAACCATGGTCAGAGGAAGACTCAAACAGCAAACCAACAACCTGCTGAGCAGTAATCCTGCGGCTAGCCATTATACTTACTAAGATAGAAGACTGCACAAACAAGTCAACAACAACCAACAATGTGCAAACCAAGTAAGTAAAGAAATGTGTACCTTTATCACAAAGATCAATGTACTCAAAAACTATACAATCCAATTACAAGAGACAGCTGCACTCACCAGAAACCAACTCTGCAGTGACACAGCAAAAACCAACGATATCAAACTAGAAAGAAGAAAAAAAAACAAATTACTCACAAGACAACAAAATACACATCGAGCACCAATGCAAAATGTTTTTGACACTCAAAAACCAAACATACTGCTATTATTACACCATTTGCAAAAAAAAACAGGCAGAGAAATCAAACACATTTGCATTGTACAAAAAAAAGTCTCTTACCAAACTACACAAACAGCAGAACCACCAGTAACAAAACGGCAAACTGAAAAGAGGAAAAGCCTTCACCTAGAACAAAAAAGTAAAAAAAAAAAACATTACAATTGCAATTCACAAAAAATATAACAATAAACATTATAACATGCTATGTCACTACCCAAATGGTCAATCGGGTTGTGTGCCAGGTGGGGCAGAAAACGGCAGGAAAAAAAAGGCTTCTCCGTCCCGGGGCGGGTGAGCCAAATACATATAACAAATTGCACCCTGGAAGCGAGGGGTCACTTCTATTTTTAATTGAACTAATTCCCTGGTGTCTAGTGGGCTTTTCTGCCCCCCCCCCCCCCTGGGAGCCGAAACGGCGAAAAAATAAAACCGATCTGCCCCCAGAGGGGGCAGAAAAGTCTTCAAAAGAATTAGGGGGCCCAGGAAGCGACCCTTGCCCAAGGGGTCACTTCCTACAATGATAATCAGATCCCTGGTGTCTAGTGGGCTTTTCTGCCCCCCCCTGGGAGCAGAAACGGCGAAAAAATAAAACCGATCTGCCCCCAGAGGGGGCAGAAAAGTCTGCAAATAAATTAGGGGCCCAAGGAAGCGACCCTTGCCCAAGGGGTCGCTTCCTACAATAATAATTAGATCCCTGGTGTCTAGTGGGCTTTTCTGCCCCCCCCCGGGAGCAGAAACGTCAAAAAAATAACACCGATCTGCCCCCAGAGGGGGCAGAAAAGTCTTCAAAAAATTTAGGGGCCCAAAGAAGCGACCCTTGCCCAAGGGGTCGCTTCCTACAATAATATTTATATCCCTGGTGTCTAGTGGGCTTTTCTGCCCCCCCCTGGGAGCAGAAACGGCGAAAAAAAAACACCGATCTGCCCCCAGAGGGGGCAGAAAAGTCTTCAAATAATTTATGGGCCCAGGAAGCGACCCTTACCCAAGGGGTCGCTTCCAAAATAAAAAAAACACACATCCCTGGTGTCTAGTGGGGCATCCCTGCTCCACGATCGCGACGCTGTGCGCGATCGTGGAGCAGGAATGCCCTGTATTGAGACATCAGGGGAGAGGAAATACTCTTTCCTCTCCCCCGATGCCTCAATACACTCCAAAAGGCCCCCGCCGCCCCACCGGAGCAAACAACACTCACCCTCCCTTTGTGGACGCCTGGAAGCAAATGGCTTCCAGGCGTCCGAGCGCTTCCTGATGACGCCGGCGCGCGCTGTGCGCGCTGACGTCACCAGGAAGCGTGGGGGGGCTCGGGGGTGGCAGCGGAAACTCTTCCGCTGCCATCCCCGTCTGTGGGGGCACGATCGATGCCCCAGGGGGGAGCGCCAGCGCTTCCCCCAGGGGCTGTCCTCATGACGGAGCGGTTCCGTCATGAGCACAGCCCAACCGATGCTCATGACGGAACCGCTCCGTCATGAGCATCGAAGTGGTTAAAAGAGCGAAAAATTCTAAATCTTCCATTACCTCAAGATTTGAGGCAATTTTTCAATTTTAGCAAGAGCCAAGTTAACTAGTGTTGACTAAGTCCTCTTTTGGCTCTGTGGATATCCTTTCGTACTGAAAAAATCCACGCTTGTAACATGTCTACATATTAATTTATGCAGTGTCCAATATAAGCTGCACCGGTTTACATTGATGGAACATGTTTGCAACTGTTGTATATAGGTAGTATTTACCTCTCTGTTGTGGCTTTGAGAGACAGATGGGCCTTCTCACCTACTATCATCTTCATCACTCCGAATCCTGGTCTTCATTTGACCAGTTTCAAATTTCTGCTTGTGGAGATGTTAATCGCATCCAGTAAGATCTGAGAGTAGGGAAACATGTTACCTATGCATTGCAAGGTTAAGGACCGCATCTTATCATCCTGCAAATGGTATATGGCCTTTTGTCATTGGATGAGTAAAGTGTGGAGTTCGAATGTTGCTCCAATGTGTCCATCTTTAAAAATGAGACGAAACCGTACCCTCCCCACCCCCTTTTTTTTTTTTTGGTTCTGAGGCATGCAGACTAGCTCTTGTCAAACAGTCCTATGTATTGATTGTCATCAACTTGGGTGGTTTATTGTATTTGCAAATTAAATCGACAGAATAAAGTCTACAGCAAGTTTCCAGCATGTGCTTCTTTGCTGCCCAAACAAGTGCACAATCATGGC
Source organism: Triturus cristatus (assembly GCF_964204655.1). Classification (NCBI taxonomy): domain Eukaryota; kingdom Metazoa; phylum Chordata; class Amphibia; order Caudata; family Salamandridae; genus Triturus; species Triturus cristatus. Next base: position 371,227,572 of record NC_140581.1, on the reverse strand, counting down.
ACTATGCACATTGCCGTTACTGTAGCCTCGCCACAATAGGTAGGGGAGTAAGGGTTTCACTAAATCATTGTTGGGTCTATCTTTACAGCAGTGCGCTTTATTAACATATTGTTATAATTGCTTCAAAAAAGTTGGATTTGTCTCTAGCACAGCATAGTATTTCTGTTTCACCTCATTCTTTTGGCGGTTTGGTTTATCATTCTGCCTGCTATGGAGCGCTTGCACTGCAGTGCCTCGGGGGGCTGTTTTACATCTCAAAAATGCATGGCATTACCACACATTAAATTGTTTATCTTATAGATCCATTGTATACAGCGCATGAGAGAGACTTGCCAAAGCTCGCAAGGCAGTCTTCGGGGTATGCTGACAGCTAGGATTTAAACGCTGCTCAAGCACCTATGTAAAATTGCACTTCTTAATTTGGTTTTAGCTTCACCTCACTGCTAGAAACCGGTATTGAAGTGTACATGAATTAAAAAAAAAAACTGCTTTTAAATTGCGGCATTTCACTTGACCTACCTGAAAATCGTACATATGTTACCTGAATCTGTTCAGTTATTCGCCGCCAGCGCCTTCCAGTTTCCCAGCATTTCTGCCTTCAAATGCGGTCTAGTGCTCAGGGGGGAACATATGGCCTGGTATTCCCCGAGTCCCCTATTTACCTTTTGTACCCGCAGCCCTTGTACGGATGGGGTTTCCTTCCCTCCCTCAAGGCAATTAATAAGACCACACCAACTATACTTTTTGGATTAGGGGGGAGTAACCCCCCCCCGGCCGTATTTATTACAAAATTAAAAAATATTTATTCACGTTACGTACAATTACGCAGAAAGCCCGGATACATTGTTAGACAGATGATGTAACATGGCTAACCTTAAACGCTAATACACACGACACTCCTACCGTAAATCTAACAATGCATATATTCACTTTCTGCGTGTCCCCTCTAGAGCCTACGGCAAGGTCAATGACTGGCAGCCTATAGATCCGTTCTTCAATCACAAGAAAACTCCACACAGTGTGTGGAGGGGGGAACTAGAGGCGTGGGGTTCTAGGAGCAGCAGCCTCCAATATTAAATGATCCTCACAAAAGAGCTGCTCCCAGTGTGATAACCCAAAGCGAGCTACAAGAACGTCGTGAGTGTGGGCATCTCACAAAAAGATATGGACTGGTCTCACACACCACCTGGTGTCATGCTTCATCATTGACCAGTCCTCGCCCTCCAAAACCTTCGTTTGATGGAGGACGGGCATACACTTGACGACAAGGATGCACTTCTAAGTGATGGAGTGGGGGCCCGTGACTATGTGAGTGAAATTAAAATTAAAAATCATTATAGTTATCAGTAGCAATTCTTTAATGTGAAGTGAAAACTATATGATATTAAAATAAGAGTGACGGAAATTGGGATATTTATTGGTCCCAACCGTCTAATGAGTGATCTTGTGGATGGTCGACATGTTTCTGCCTGGGTGGCCCCGAAGGGTCCGCGGCATTCATCAGGACCTAAAAGTAAAGAAATAATGGGCTCCGTTCTTACCACATTTGGTAGTGTGTCACCACTGCGGGAGTGTGGTATGGGTCACACTTCACCATCTAAGGGATGCTTCCAATAGTGAAGCCTGAAACAAAATTTTAATAAAAGGCATTGTAACTCGCTGGGTCGGTTGTACCTGTAAAAAGGAAAAAAGACAAAACAATGCATGCATTGAGTGTCGTGCGTGACACAAGTGTGTGCGTGACTCAGTGGCACTCTATTTGTGGACACTAGTGCGAAAAATTGTGGTGGTAGACAATGCTGCCACCAGGCTTACCCTAATAATATGGACAAGTAGCCTCATGGGAGAAGAGGCGGAGAAGAGAACCACAACTGTGTTTCAGCTGTAACAGAAAACATTTCAGACAAAAACGTTATGTAAAAAGGCGATAAATTCTCATGTTTAGCCAGCCTCAAAAAACGAGTGAAGTCATTTCCACATATCACATACTCATGCTGTCTTACTCGCGCTACCACCACACACTTCAGGCATACTCTTACTGTTACTCGCGATAATCGCGTCCTGCCACCTATACGTCCGCTCGTCGGTCTCCCCGATGTGCAAATGCCAGGGTGAGGGCGGGGTTTATATCGGCTGTCATCCCCGTGTCTAATTGAAGTAGTTGGCCTAAATCGATTTCACGTGGGTGTTTCCCGGTGTCCCCGGCTGCCGCTGCCTGGAACGAGAATGGCAGAAGTGGGGCGTGTTAGGTCCTCAGTAGACGCTCGAGAGACGAGGAGAGGGATGGCCTATAGATCCGAGCAAACTACCATTTACTCTGCCGGAGTAGGCTTGCGCAGGGGGTACAGCTTATCGGATGGATATTCTCCCCCGGGCCCCCCGGGTCTCCCCTACGCCCTGTGCCTTAAACTCCATAAACGGGGACTGCAAAATTCTGCATACTTGCGCCCTGTTGCGAATGCGCGTGCGAGGGTGGCCACAGGCCCACTGGGAAGAGTGTCTTCCCCCGGCCCCCGCAACCTGACAGCCTACCTACCGGCTGTCACTGCCCCTGAAGTTACATAGTTCTGACCGCTAAGGACCGAAGACTATGCTTACCAATCATGACCTTACCGCCTGACCGGAGACACACCCAAGTAAATACGACATTATTACCCGAAACAAAAATTCATGTACTGAGATTTTAATAATTGTTACACATTTCAGCTACCTAGACACTGAATTAAAGAATCCTGTACTGACATAATTACAAATATCGACAATTTTATTACGAATTCACCAAATCATCAGATTTACATTCAATCTTCTCTCCTGAGATACCTGCAATGAAAATGAAAATTAAAAGAACAAAGCTTTTACATTACCGGGAAACATATTTAAAATCTGCCTGCCTTAGGGGATGGTGGGTGGGGAAAACAAATTACGGGCCGCTGGTGGCCCGGGTGCTGTGCCTGCAGGGAGCAAAGAACAAGAGGATGTTCTGCTCCCCGCATCCCCCTTTTAAGGGGCGGCACGGGCCAGGCCGGACTAAACCGGTCATATGCACAATGTTGGGTGCCCTAGTGAACCGGAAGCACTAAAGTGCTTCCGGTTCACGCCCCTTGGTACACCGCCGGTGGGAGTGCTCCCACCTCCTCCTAGTCCCCGGGGACCGGTGCGACCGCCATAATGGCGGCGCCCGCTATTCTAGCGCTCGGCCTTGCCCATATGGCCTGGTACTCCCCGAGTCCCCTATTTACCTTTTGTACCCGCAGCCCTTGTACGGATGGGGTTTCCTTCCCTCCCTCAAGGCAATTAATAAGACCACACCAACTTTACTTTTTGGATTAGGGGGGAGTAATCCCCCCGGCCGTATTTATTTCAAAATTAAAAAATAATATTTATTCACGTTACGTACAATTACGCAGAAAGCCCGGATACATTGTTAGACAGATGATGTAACATGGCTAACCTTAAACGCTAATACACACGACACTCCTACCGTAAATCTAACCATGCATATATTCACATTCTGCGTGTCCCCTCTAGAGACTACGGCAAGGTCAATGACTGGCAGCCTATAGATCCGAGCAAACTACCATTTACTCTGCCGGAGTAGGCTTGCGCATGCGCAGGGGGTACAGCTTATCGGACGGATATTCTCCCCCGGGCCCCCCCTACGCCCTGTGCCTTAAACTCCATAAACGGTGGCTGCAAAATTCTGCATACTTGCGCCCTGATGCGCATGCGCGTGCGAGGGTGGCCACAGGCCCACTGAGAAGAGTGTCTCCCCCGGCCCCCGCACCCTGACAGCCTACCTACCGGCTGTCACTGCCCCTGGAGTTACATAGTTCTGACCGCTAAGGACCGAAGACTACGCTTACCAATCATGACCTTACCGCCACAGGACAGCATAGTTGCCCGACTATCTGTCCTCCCCCTCAGCCCACTAGGAAGGTCATGCCCTGTAACTCGCCCACCCCTGGACTCAACTAACCCTTTGTCCCCGGCGAGCCGGGTCATGAGCCGGGTCATTACCCCCTAGGAGCAAGATCCGGGTTGCTTGTGGTCCCTTACCTTCTATTACCAGCGTGGCTCCCCCGTCCCCTGCCTGGCACTGCGTGCCGTCTGCCTTGTCCCTGAAACTCTATTCTTGTTCCTCGCTTACGCACCCTGGCCCCCTGCAACTGCAGGAAAAATGAAAATAGAACATCCGTTGTATTGCCCCACTGACAGGCTAAAATGTACACTACTGCACATGATACTATGTAACAGTGTAATGATGCAAAACTTCTCCCTGAGTCACAGGTTAGAGAAACTTGGAGTTCCTGTGAAACAGAACCAATGGGCTACAGCAAGTCAGCTGAAACCAAAACTGCATCATGGATTGGCAAAACCTGTAACTCTTCTGCCCCTGAAATGGACTCAACTAAAAACTCTTCGCCCCAGGCAAGTCTGGTTTTTACCCCCTAGGTGCATGTCCATGAAACTATACTCTTGTTCCCAAATTACGCACCTTGGCCTAGTGCAACTGCAAGCAAACATGAAAATAGCACATCCGTCTGTGTATTGCCCTCCTGACAGGCTAAATCCTCCCTACTGTACATGATACTATGTAACGGTGTACTGATGCAAATTTCTCCCTGAGTCACAGGGTAAAGAAACTTGCAATTCACGTGCAACAGAACCAATGGGCTACAGCACGTCAGCTGAATCCAACCAGCGTAACCCATCGCCACGTAGCAGAAGCGGCCCTGACAGCTCGCCATCATTGCGGTATGGGTCACTTACCAGGTGTCACCTTCAAGGATCCACCTTACATAAAGGAACCTAAAACACAGATGATTAGTGCTCCTAGCCTTTGGATAAGATACCTTCTGGGTCCCTTACGCCTTTCCCTACCCTCAGCCCAGGTTGCAGAGGTACGGTGTGACAACGCGGACATCGAGTGCGCAAGCAAACGGCTGCATAGGTACTGTGTGCCACCACATACGTATCCAGTGCGAAAAGTGTAAAAATACAGGGTGCGCAGGTATTGTAAGAAATGAACTAGGCATCTAATGCCGCAATGCGCCCAAGCGTATATACCGTGACACGAAACACGGACATCCACTGCATAAGTGTTCGGGCACAAGGGCGCCGAGGAACTGTGTTACAAAATACCTAATAATATAAGTGCATGAGCACAAAAGGTGGGGGGGGGGATGACGAACCCCAGGTAAATAAAGATTGGTTGCACAAGCACAAAACGGGCGCATAGGCACCGTGTGGCACGACACAGACATACTAATGCCTAAGCGTTCAGGCCCAAGGTTGCCAAAATACTGTGTGATATAATACGTAAGTGATCACGAGTGTATGAGTACCAGGTTGCATAGATACTGTGTGACAAACCACAGGCATATCTGGTGAACGTGCACCAGCACACAGGTGCAGAGATATAGTGTGACATAACCAGCTTCCAATGCATACGCGCCCCTGCGATGGGTGCATAGATGCTACTTGACAACAGCCTCCTAATTCCTATTCATATTCGCGTGCCTATGTCTACTTGACAGATTCCTCATTCAAATTTGTAACCCCCCACGCGTGCCTAGAGAACACTTGAGGGTCTAAGGCCTGGGATGTAGTGACATTACAAGTACCAATACTGTATGTAATTGACCAAACAGAGGCAGGTGCCTCCGAGACGGACATCAAAGACTTGGAGTATACTGACGTGACATCACCCCGGCTTGGAATGTCTTGATTTAATGTCCATAGTAAGCAGTCATGCTTTACTCTGGAAAAAACGTCCATGACCATCCCATGGCAAACTAATGGACCCTTCATGGATGCGTAGTATTGTGTTACTCGCGCTTCATATTGACCAGACACATTCGTACTCCACGAGCAAGTTCTGGCACAAAAATTGGGGCTTGCAATTAGAGCGAGCTAACCAGACTGTCTACACGTTTTAACAAGCCGTGACCTGTTCGCATTTGCAAGGCGTTGTTTGTGGAGCTACAAGAATAATGGGTAATATACCATATATACATATATATACACATATACACATACACATACATATATATACATATACACACACATATACATATACACACATATATATATATATCTATACACACACACACACACACACACACACACACACATACACACACACACACACACCTTGCTGGCTGGCTGAAGTAGAGCTTTTAAAACTTTACATTGACAAAAAGAGCGTTGCCCAGCATAGCGCCATTTGCATTAAGTGAAGGAACATTGAAAATCATATTAATTAAGAGCGCCTAGCATAGCACCGATTACATTTAACTGAAGAACATTGAAATCAGACTTTCAGTTCTGACCGCTTAGCATAGCCTGCATAGTGCCATTTGCATTAGGTGAGGCACATTGAAAATCATATTACCAAATAAGAACGCCTAGCATGTCACCAGGTACATTCACTTGCGGAACATTGAAATCAGACTTTCAATTCTGACCATTTAGATTAGCCTAGATAGGGAACATTGCATGTGACTTTCAATGAGAGCGCCTGGCACCCACTCTGCACTTTCTATTGAAATCAAACTTCCAATTAAATTAAAACGTCTAACATAGCACCAGTTGCCTTACGTAAGGAACATTGAAATTAGGCTTTCAATGCGGGCGCCTAGCATAGCACCAGGTCTATTAAGTGAAGAACATTGTAATCAAAATCCAATTAAGAGCGCCTAGCATACCCAGCTGTATTACCTGAAGAACATCAGATTTTCAGAGAGACTTTGAGGGCGCTAAGCCTAGTACCAGTACCTCACACTTCCAAATGAGAGTGCTAGCGTAGTATCAGTTGCATAACCTGTGGGACATTGAAAAAAGACATTTCAATGAGAGCACTAGCGTAGCACCAGTTGCGTTAGCTGGTGGCCATTGAAATCTATCCATGACAAGCTGAGACCCACTCGCGCCCACTGCACAGGTGGGGCCAGATCACAAGATCTGGGCTCAGAGCGTATTTGACCAATAGCCTAGCAATGTATTGGAGGCACTTTGGCATAGCCTTTATAGCATTATATGAGGACACATTCATATTTGTTAGGCACCGGGAGATTACGCAACCTCCTGCCTTACTCCTTCAAACAAGGTATAGACACCCCCTGACCACAGGAACAAATCTTTGCTCGAGGGCCTGGCTCACGTATACATAGCGCATCAGTAATTACCCAGAGGCAGGCTCCAAAACACGTGAAATCCCTTCTATGATTAAACTTCCAGTGAAGTTTCTAAGCAGCTATTGCAGTGATCTCAACACTGATGTTACACTCGACAAATGGCTGCCCAATGGTAACCTACTATGGGCATACCTACAGCGTGTCAGTAAGTACAGAGGCAGGCTACTAAAAAAGTGGACCCCTTTGCAATTAAACCTTCTGTGCAGTTTCTAAGCCGCTATTGAAGTGATCTCAACACTGATGTTACCCCCGACAAATGGCTGCCCGATGACAACACATATTGGGCATACCTACAGCGTGTCAATAATTACAGAGGCAGGCTATTAAAACAAAAGTGAACCCCTTTCAAATTAGACGTGATCTCAAAAACTGTTGTTGCACCCGACCAATGGCTGCCCTATGGCCTACATGGGCACACAGCACGTGCAAAAATACCACAATACTGGCGGCAGTTCTGGCCCACAGCACTGGCTTGCCGCAAAGGCACACATGCCATATAGTGTCCACAGCTAAAATAGCTTTTGATATCAAGCCAGTTCTGGCATGCCATCTTTCATACTAGTACAGAATCATATTCAAATAAGTTAAAACATAAAAAACAAACCTTTCAGAGCTCTGCTGCTACCCAATTTTAATTCTGAGCCATAAAACCACCTGACCAGTCTCTGGTCGAGGGCTTGGCCTGCATACACATAAAGCACGTCAGTAATTACATAGAGGAAGGCTTTTATAAAAAGTGAAACCCCACTGAATCATTTCAAAATAGCTAATGATGTGCTCACAAAACTGACATTACGCTTGATGAATAGCTGCCCGCTGATAACCTCCTATGTTTCACAGAGGCAGGCTAATAAACCTTAAACCCCTACTATGAGCAACACCATCACTTGCAAAATACCACCACACTGGTGGAATGCTGGCACATAGCACTAGCTTGTAGCAGGGGGACGCATGGTAAAACGTGTTATGTGAGGGCGGTAGCAACAAACTGGTTATGCGACCCAGACCTCACCGCAGTTAGTGGAAGTGCACTGAGGGGAAAACACTGCTAGTCGATTTGGCACGAAGAACAAACCCACACGACTGACCTATATGCCAGGAGCACAAGTACACTGGCCTCAGATGCTAATTAAACAAACCACTAAATGCTTTACTAGAGATTACAATGGGAAACATAATTAACAATGCCTATTCAAATATTTCCACGTTGATTCCTTAGCGGTCCCCGCATGCTACGGGCTGCGCCTAGTCACGGGTCTGCAGTAGCAGCCCACAATCGACTAGATGACCAGGCGCACTGCCACATCTGCCTCGTAACACGCGTGCTAAAGTTTCCACTAATGTACAACAGGCTCACGGTGCAGGCAAGCAGCTGGTTTCTAAAGTCATGTTTTCAAGCACCTCGCACAGGTGCTAGGAGGGGTTAAGGGAAACACAGATTGAGGTCTGATGGAAGCATAAAAACGTTTTCCTGCGACATTTTGTATGTTATAAGGCATAATACGAAAAAATTAATTTCGACTCCCATCTTGTTCTCGAAATTTTTTGACATTTATGTATTTGACAGCAGGTGCAAGGTGGCGCTCAGCCTTGGTACCTCGGTGCCTTGCTCAGAAGTCACCGAAGCATTAACAGCCACCAATCTGTCTTCCCCTGGATATACCCGTCCAAAACCTACAGAAACGGTCGCCCAAGCTTAGGGTCAAATCAAACTCCAAGTGAAACGATCGGGTCCCCTCCTCAACGTTAGAGACGTGCCCGTCATACAAGCTCATCCTTACCCCTGGCGTGAGGCACGAATTGCAGTTCACCAAACTATTTGACAATATTAGGTTTGAACACTCATGAGAAAAACGAGCAATGTGCGAAGCACGGCCTTCCAGGCAACAGTGAATCAGCATGTACGCGCGTCCATAGCTGGAGAGCGGGTATATTTATATAGCGCAAACTCGACCCGAAGGTATTGGAGCGCTTTACCTGAGCAGCGGATTTACAGTACACATTCCGGTACGGGGGTGATTACGCGATTTGCTTAAAATACAGGTTGTGGACGCTTGCTGCTGAAAAGTACCGTAGTACCTCATGTACACGTTCCGTCGCATTGAACGGACACCCTATGCTGGATCATGCGATAAACTTATCTCGCCGTTAATAAAAAAGCAGAGGGTGGGCTCGAGAGCGAGCCCCGCTACGGTGGCTCCCCTTTAGCACCATAATTAGACCGGCTTGGTTAGAAGAGGGGGCCAAGGAAAAGGGGGTGCGCAGGGCTGAAAGTGCACCGGTAAGCAAACTTCTCTTGAAACTCGCTGAACGTGAACAATATTGTGCGCTTTACACACGCACCGATTACCTCACACACAGCTGATCAGCCACAGCAGCCTACTCTCCTTACGCCGCCCTCGCGTTTTCCCTCTGTGCTTACGAGTTTTTCAGCCGCCTCTCAGTAGACTCCTCCGCTGCTCCCTCGCTGCTCACAGCCGGCCCGCTCCACTCTGCCAACAAATGCAAAGAACCGTAGGTCTCCTCCTCGGTCTTCCGTAACCTGCAGCGGGAAAAAATGAAAACAAATTACGGGCCGCTGGTGGCCCGGGTGCTGTGCCTGCGGGGAGCAAAGAACAAGAGGATGTTCTGCTCCCCGCACCCCCCTTTTAAGAGGCGGCACGGGCCAGGCCGGACTAAACCGGTCATACGCACAATGTTGGGTGCCCTAGTGAACCGGAAGCACTTGCTTCCGGTTCACGCCCCTTGGTACACCGCCTATGGGACCCTCACAGGAGGTGGGAGTGCTCCCACCTCCTCCTAGTCCCCGGGGACCGGTGCGACCGCCATAATGGCGGCGCCCGCTATTCTAGCGCATGGCCTTGCCCAGCTGCTGCTCAGCAGAGCTGATTGGTTGGTGGGTGGAAGGGAATTGCAGATATAGACGCGCTGGAGCGGACGCGCAGCACATGAGACACGCCAAAGCTTGCAAGGCAGTCCTCGGGGTATGCTGACAGCTGGGATTTAAACGCTGCTCAAGCACCTATGTAAAATTGCACCTTTTAATTTGGTTTTAGCTTCACCTCGCTGCTAGAAACCAGTATTGAAGTGTACATGAATTGTTTTTAAAAACTGCTTTTAAATTGCTGTATTTCACTTGTCCTACCTGAAAATCATACGTATGTAACCTGAATCTGTTCAGTTCTTCGCCGCCAGCACCTCCTAGTTTCCCAGCACTTCCGCCTTCAAACGCGGTCTAGCGCTCATGGGGGGGGGGGGGGAATTGGTGGGGGGGGGGAACTGCTGCTGCTCAGCAGAGCTGATTGGTTGGTGGGTGGAAGGGAATTGCAGATATAGACGTGCTGGAGCGGACGTGCGCAGCGGGCGTGCCGCTGGCGCGCCGAAGGCAAGCCCATCCGCGTCATGGGGCCAGACCCCCTGGACAAACTCTGACCTACACGGCGGCCGAACTTCGGACCCTAGCCACAGATAGCTATGCTCTGAGCAACAACATCCTTAACAAACTGAAAGCTGATAAAATAATTAGGACTAATGGAACAGATAGCCCCAGGACCCCGTGCTCAACTACTCGAAATATCAATGTAGCTAACAGCCCACCTGGATTGAAGGTGGCTGTCCTTAATACGCGCTCCCTACAAAAGCACCACTTAGAAGTTTTTTCACTTCTCCACGAGGGAAGACATAGACATTCTGGCACTGACAGAATCCACGAGGGAAGACATAGACATTCTGGCACTGACAGAAACATGGCTGAGCAATACATCTGTTCCATCATTATTGCCGCCCTCCCAGATGACTTTGACGCCTTCTGGCATATTAGACAAGAAGAAACAAGAGGCGGTGGAGTAGCTATTATCTTTAACAAATGGCTAACAGTCACTAAGACAATGGCAGAGAGCTTAGAAAACGCAGATTTGCTGGCGGTTAAACTCTTATTGAAATCTTCATGCCTCTTACTCATGGTTGCCTACCGCCCGCCTAGATCATCCCCAAGCTTCAATGATCTCTATTGGTGGGCGATTTTAACGGTCCAGGGAGGACATGGCTTGGCAGTTCGGGCTGGACTGTTCCCATGAGGCACAGGGTCAGACTGATTTGCATATGGCCATGTCTGAACTGGGGTGGCAGAGTGGGCTAAAGAACGGTGATGGATTAAACCCAGATCAGTTGACTGGGGGTGAGTGCTTGCAATGTTCAACACTCCGTCCATCATTTCCTTTGGTTTTTGCTTTGTTCGCCATAAGTTGGCAGGGTATGCTCAGACGTGAGTCCCTTGCTCACTTTGCCACTGGATTCAAGCAAGCCTGGCTGAAGACGGCTGAAATGCCAGAAACCAGTCCTAGGAAGCTTGTTTCCGGTCCAGGGAGGACATGGCTTGGCAGTTCGGGCTGGACTGTTCCCATGAGGCACAGGGTCAGACTGATTTGCATATGGCCATGTCTGAACTGGGGTGGCAGAGTGGGCTAAAGAACGGTGATGGATTAAACCCAGATCAGTTGACTGGGGGTGAGTGCTTGCAATGTTCAACACTCCGTCCATCATTTCCTTTGGTTTTTGCTTTGTTCGCCATAAGTTGGCAGGGTATGCTCAGACGTAAGTCCCTTGCTCACTTTGCCACTGGATTCAAGCAAGCCTGGCTGAAGACGGCTGAAATGCCAGAAACCTGTCCTAGGAAGCTTGTTTCCGGTCCAGGGAGGACATGGCTTGGCAGTTCGGGCTGGACTGTTCCCATGAGGCACAGGGTCAGACTGATTTGCATATGGCCGTGTCTGAACTGGGGTAGCAGAGTGGGCTAAAGAACGGTGATGGATTAAACCCAGATCAGTTGACTGGGGGTGAGTGCTTGCAATGTTCAACACTCCGTCCATCATTTCCTTTGGTGTTTGGGCGATTTTAACTACCACTGGGATAAAATACCAAAATACCCTCCCGCTAGCCAATTCGAGTCATTGATGAGCACAATGGAGCTTCATCAATTGGTTAACGGTCCTACCCATCTCAAAGGTCATGCTCTAGATCTTATTTGGATCTCACAACCACGGGCAAGCATAGTGGGCATCAGCCCCTGCGCCTGGTCCGACCACTCGCTAGTTAGCTGTTGGGTCCCGACTGGTAACCCACTGCCCTAACCTCCCCCAGAATGGAGGAAATCGAGGTGCTGGAATTAGTGCACACTCTAATTAGGCTCTCAACCCCAAAACACAAACATAAACGAGGAAACCCTGACCAAGAGTGCGAAGCACTCGCGGACACTCTGTGTAAAGCCCTAGATCAAGTTGCACCAGAGCGAAGGGAAAAAATCAGAGCCAAGGGAAAGGGAGCCCCCTGGTTTAATGAGACTTTGAGAGAAATGAAACAAAGCCTCCGCCTCGCTGAGAGGCAGTGGCGCAAAATCTAGGACACAACTAAACTAGCAATATATAAAAATCTGCCCACCTCGTATAAAAAAAGCCATCCTAACTAGGAAAGCCGAATATTATGAGGCAAGAATTATGGAGGCAACAAACAAACAAAAAGAAACGTTCCAAATTCTAAAAGAACTTAGCCACAAAACTGAAGCTAAATCAGCAAGCGCGCCATAGACTGCAATGCTTCCCAGTCCTTCTTTTCTCAAAAAATTAGGGACATCCTCTCGGAGATCGATAATACCCCTATCCTCCAGAGCCCCCCAGTACAGCATCAGGCCCCTTCCCAGCCCCGGAAGCAACTCTTAAACTTCCCCTACCTGGAGTCAGCCACCCTAACCTCAATAATGAACCGCACCAAATCAGGCTCACCTGCAGATACCTGCCCCCTAGGATCTTTCAAATGGCCCTCACAGGGATGGAAAGCCAGATCCTCAAGGTATTAAACCACTCCCTGGAGATGGGCTACTTACCATCCAACCTGAAAGAGGTCAGAGTAACCCCCCTGCTAAAAAACCCAGGAGCCGATGACCCCAATCTAAAGAACTATAGGCCTATCTCCCAACTGCCATTTTTAGCAAAGGTCATAGAGCAACACGTTCTGAAAACACTTTCGACCTTCCTGGAGGACAACCAGCTACTCCAAACACAACAGGCGGGCTTTCGAGCCCACCACAGCATGGAACTGGTGATGCTATCTGTACTCGATGACCTTAGAATTATGGCCGGCAACAAAATTCCAAGTGCCATGATTTTATTGGACCTATCAGCGGCATTCGACACGATCAACCATAAACAACTACTGACCCGTATCTCGAACTTGGGCATAGTTGGGGAAGCATACCAATGGCTTGAATCATTTTTGTCAGGTAGGTCACAGAGGACGCAGCTGGGGGAGCAGGTATCGGATAGGGGCCTTCTCACCTGCGGAGTCCCTCAGGGCTCTGCACTGTGCCTGCTCCTCTTTAACATATTCCTACAGCCCCTGGTAGGAGCTTTAGCCCGCATGGAATGCCACATCTTTAACTACGCGGATGACACTCAACTCATCCTTAGGATTGACAACTCTACCCACTCCGAGGAGCGGACACAAAATATCCTAAGATTTATAGTGAATTGGATGACGACAAACTCACTAAAAATCAATCCAGATAAAACTGAAATCAAGGTGACTCCAACAAAAAACAGCCCTTGGAACGATCTCTTCTGGCCCAAGACTTGGGTAACACCCCCACACCAGCACCAGTTGTGAAAAGTTTGGGCATTAAAATAGACTTCCAACTATCCATGGCCAACCAAGTCACCACAGTGGTCGGAACCTGTATAGGGCTTATGAGACTGCTGCTTTCAACATCATCCCGTCAGATGATCGTATCAGCAACAATTGTCTCCCAACTGGACTACGGGAATGCCCTCTACATCGACCTCCCCCAAAAACTCACCCATAAGCTGCAAGTGGTGCTGAATGACGCAGCCAGAATGATATTCAAGCTCCCCAGAAGTGCCCACGCCACCCCCCTCCTGTGTAAGCTACACTGGCTCCATATCAAACAAAGAGCGAAGTTTAAAGGCCTCTGTATTGCCCATAAAGCAATCTATGGAAATGGCCCTACATACATTAAAGACTGCCTCAAGAACTACGTCCCAGGCCTTACAGTGAGATCATCACAGGCTTGCCTCCTGTCTATTCCACATTGTAAAACTGTATCCAAAGGTGGCAGAGCGTTCTCTGTCCTTCTCCCACAACTCTGTCCTTCTCCCACAACTTTGGAATCAGCTACCGGACCACCTTCGTATGGAACCGCCACTCCTCCCTATCCGGAAAAAACTCAAGACGGTCCTTTTTAAGGAGGCCTTGAATACTGTTTAACTATCCCTTCCCTCCACTACCATTGACGCGTCAGCCTACGGGCCTGGCTGCTCCCTCTTTTGAAGTGCTTGGAGACCGGTTGGTGATTTAGCGCTATACAAAAGTAAACTAACATAACATAAATAATGTAAAGCTGTCTGATACCCTCTAGGGTCCTGTTTGCGCTATCCAAAACTTTATAAATAAATACAGAAATCAATAATTTATTTTTGTCTCGCAGGCTTTTTAAAGATTTACTCGGGTCTCATAGTGCAGGCCAGATCTACTGAGTTTGGCAGTGCTTGTTTCAAGATACTGTTCCAAAAACGTGTCTAAAGAAACTTAATTAAAACAAGCATTGGCATAGCCAATAGGTCTCGCTTTTGGGACCTTATATGTATTTAGTTATGCAACTGTTGCATGGCTAAACACTTTTAAGGTCCCAAAAGCGAGACCTATTGGCTATGCCAATGCTTGTTTTAATACAGCACCTTACGATGGAAAACACCTACGCTACTTCTTAATCTATAAAGCCTAACCAAAGAGTTGTCTCAAAGCGATCTACCCCTTTTCTTGGCGCGGTATAGTTTGGGGGGAGGGGGAGCAAATACAAAACATGGGGACGTCCTTGCTTTTTGGTGTCATATGAATGTCTACTAAATTCATTGTCCTCAGCTGTCAGCCTGATGGCTATCGAGTGGAAAAAAACAGTACCTCCTCTCTCAGAACGCCATGCTTGGAGACATGACTAGACAAAGGGTGTAAAGTCCATTGGCCCGGAGTGGCTGAAAGGGCCCTTTGTTGTAGTTTGTTTTGTATAGTGCCTCATAAGGTCTGCTGTTTCTAAGCACAGTCTGTTAATAACACATTGTTCTATGATGCAATTTAATGGTACACTTAGAAGTACAGAGGGTGGACTGTACCTTCCCAGCCTTTAAACGGGTGACCTGCCGAAACGTGCATGTTTCAGCAGCGAGTGTTTCATTGGCTGCTTTATCAATCCTTTTGCTTAATGAACATGGGGCGGAGGTAGCTATAGGTACCACTACTACACATTCTGCTGCTACTTGTGTGCAGCCTGTCGGGCACGGTTTGATTCACAGCAGAGGCCTTGCAGCCTTTCCTCCATATGAGCGAGATACTGAGTGCAGCATGCACTCAGTCGGTCAGCTTCTGGTCTAAGAGCAGCTTAAAACAAGAGGTATAGATTTGCCAAAATGGGGGGCGAGGGGGGGGGGGTGGGTGCCAGTGAAAATGAAGGCGACGGTAGGTATAGACTGCAACACCTTTAAAAACAAGCATTGGCCGCACGGCCGTGAAATTAACGCTGCGCGGCCATGAAAGAGAAAGTGAGCCACACGGGTAACATGGAAGGGGGGGGCGGAGAGTGCTAAAGCAACACAGGGAAGGCTGGCATATGGTGAGCACTTTCGGGGCCGCTTTGATGTTCACGGCTCACTGAGAACATCAAAGCGGCCCCGAAAGTGATCAGCAGGCTGACAAATGGTGCGCGCACACGGCGCACATGCACTGTATTTGGAGGCCTGAAAAGCACTAGTTTGCACTTCCAAATCCCCCGTTTACTAAAGCTCTCGCCAGAGCAGCGCTAAAGCGCTGGCTCAGGCGAGACCTAAAAAGGACAACTGTGGCTCTAGCACCAGCCAGTATCTCCCTTTTAGCATGTCGGCTCTGTCACATAAACAGTTGTCACACAGTGACTTGTAGGGAATGTTCAAAGACAGGACATAGGGACTCAAAACATGTTTCTCAACCCCCCAACAATTGGATTTCATAAAAGAAATTCTTGTTCAGCTACAGAAGCCCTTAAACAGTACCTTGTTATGGATTACAACTTAACTAGTGAAACTTTACAGAGTGCTGCCATCACATAATACTTAAACTAGCAGTGGTTCTGTGATGAGCAGTTGCCTCCTTAAATGTGCAACTGTGAGGAAACACTTCATCCTGTGTCTATAAAACAATGCCATGTCGAACCACACATTCAACAATGATACATAACAAAACATGCATAGTTTTATACTATATGCATTAGTGTATTTCATGTACTGCACACCACTGCATTCACAACATTGCGCTGTCTAGACTGCAATGAGCTGGTCAAGAGATCTATATTGCACATGACCTCATCGGACATGGAGGTGAAGACATACGTAGTTAAAATCACAGACAGCATAAGACTTAGCCCTTCAGCCAAGCTGCCATACAAATGGCTGCACTGCGTGTTAGAAGTGTCTCTTTTTAGGAATTGTGTTATTCCCAAAGTAAGATTGAGGATGTAGCGTCTCCACCAACGGAGTATCAATACGCATTACAATGTCCAGCAGAGTTTTTCAAATTGAATAAATGAGCCGGATGAAGTATGGACTTTGTCAAATAAATAAATAAATAAATAAATAAATATATATATAGAGAGAGAGAGAGAGAGAGAGAGAGAGAGGGACAATACCCTTTAAGTGCTGCATAAATTATGCAAAGAAGGAAGCAGGGTACTCTGGGTAGTTTCTTGGTTTAGGTGGAGAGCAGCCTTTTTATATGGCGCACCCTACAACACCACATATTTATTTATTTGAGTTTTATATAGCGCTAGCTAGACCCAAAGGTATCTAAGCGCTTTACAAGACTAGTAATAGGCGGATTCAAAGTTGCTATAATATATCCTGGAGGAGAGAAAAAACTGAAACATTATATAAGTAAATCAAAAAGTAACACATAGTACAACATTTTCCCTCTTGGGTAATGATGATAGATTAAAACGCTACATTGAGTCAGGATTACCCTATCGAATGTTCATTGTTGGTGTAGCAAGTACAGGGGAGCGAGTTGAAATATTTGTCCATTAATAGTGATTTGACGTTCCATTTGAAACAAGTTTAGATTACAGCCGAGGTATTTAGGAAGTGAGCTCCCAATCCATGGAGCGTTCCCAGAGGGAGTGTTTCTGGATTTGATTTTTTGTTCAGTTTGGGAGGTATATGAAGGAGTGAGTTGGAGCCTCTTAGAGCCTGATTTCTACCTGCTCTTGCAAGTTTGTTTTCTAAATATTTAGGATTTGCAGTGTAAAGGGCTTTGTGTGTGATACAAGCTGTCTTGAAGATATATCTTCCTTTTATTGGGAGCCAATTGAAACTCATGTCTTTTTAAAAAATAAAAAAATAAAAAGATTTTTTTTATTTTGTTGCATTTAAACATTAACACAATTCAACAGAAGTTGCATGGTTCCTCAGAGAAGAGCATACTTTCCATGATGCCTTCTAAATGTCTTTCGCTTTTCCTAGTCTGTCTGGGGCATTATTGTTTAGAGTCTTGTAGGTGGCCGATACTGCCTTTGTCGTGAGATGTTCTTGGAGTAGTCTCCCCTCTAATGGCACATAATCTGGCAAGGGGGAGTCCTCTATGTTTTCTGCATGCCATGCATGTTTTAACTGAGCATAGTTAAGAAACTGGTTTGGTTGTAATGAAAATTCAGTCTTGAGAGCACTAAAGCTCTTGAGGGTACCTTTATCGATAATATCTCCTATCGTAAAAATGCAGATGGTATCGCACTCCTTAATCCTCTCAGTTCTTTTTAGCTCTTTCACCAGTTCCCGTGCCACAGGGGTGTTTCTTTAGTGATTTTATGATCCCATTGTTTTGGTTACCCTTCCACAGGCCTCTGTCGTTGTCTGTGTGGCTGAGAGAAGTTCCCTGACCCCCCTGCCGCCATATAGGTAATGGAGGAATGTTCTCTGTTGCATGATGCCTCTCTCTAACCTATATGTTGGGTGGTCGCCCGGTGCGTTTATCCAGTTGTTTATTGGTGTTAGATGTTCAGCCCAGTAGTAGGCCTCCATGTCAGGCAGTGATATCCCTACATTGTATTGATTGCGTTGCAGTGTGTGTTGCCTCCGTAACCACAAGAGCAAATGTACTTCAGCGTCTATTTTGCAAAATATTGATCATGGGAGGGAGTAGTATGTATTTTATAGGGCGTAGAGAAATTGCGAGAGAGTTATCATTTTAAACATGGCTTCCCGACCCAGTATAGTGAGCGGTAGTGTTTTCCATCGTTGAACGTTTTCCTTGAATTTCGTCAGTATACGTTTAAGATTTTTTTTCGGTAGCATAGGTCTTTATCTGTAGCAAGGAAGATTCCTAAGTATGTAAACCAGTTATGTGCTATTTGAACATTTCTGGATAGTATGGGCCATGTTATCATTTCCCCGGGACTGGAGATCACGGATTTATGTCAATTTATTTTATAACCCGAGTTTTGTCCGTTTGTATCTATTGTGTCAAATAAAATGGGAATCGTGTTGGGTGGGTAACATATAAAAAAATATCATCTGCATACAGAGAAATATTTTCTTCCCTAGAGTCCTCCGGACTGACTTGGAAACCATGTATCTCTGGGTTGTGATGAACCATACATTTTAGTGTCTATACCGTCATGGCAAAGAACAGGGTGGACAAAGGCATCCCTGCCTCATCCCACGCCCTATGGGGAATTCCTGAGAGGTTCACCCGAACATTTGCCCTCGGATCCTTGTATAATAATCCCACCCATTTCCTAAATTTTGGACCTAGGCAGAATTTAATCAGGACAGCCTCCAGAAAGGGCCAATAGACTGCGTCAAACGCCTTTTCTGTTTCTAACGATATTAGTAAGTGCGGGGTGTCACGGTTTCTCACCTTCATCATCCAGTTATGTGTTTTTCATAGGTTCCATCTGGTGGCCCGGCATGAAACCTGATTGATCACAGTGTATCAGGGTAGTTATACCCTGGTGTAGGCTTGTCAATAGGATAGTTGCCACTATCTTTACCTCCATATGAAGGAGGGATATTGGGTGGTAGGACTCGCATTTGTCTTTGGGTTTCCCTTGTTTGTTGATCGGTATTATTTTAGCCATACAAAGATCTAAAGGAAGGGTTCTCTTTACTTATGCCTCTGTGAAAAGACTCAATAAATGGGGGGCTAAGGAGATCTACGCATTTCGTATAGAACTCTGCCTGAAAGCCATTGGGCCCTGGGGTCTTCCTTAGGTGTAATCTAGCTATGGTAGCCTATATCTCCTCAATCAAGATGTCTCCCTCCAGTCTAAATTTGTCCATATCATCAAGTATCGGGGTATGCACCTCTGCCAGGTATTCTTTAATGGCAGACGGGTTCCTCAGAGGGCGGGCTTCATAGAAGTCTCTGTAGTATAACGCAGAGTCCTTCATAATCTGATCATCTTTAACATGTGTGCATCCCTGTGCATCAGTTATGCACTCTACCCTCCTGGCCTCTGCTTCTTTTTACTAAGCTAGGCCAGGAGTTTCACTGACTTGTCCCCTACATCGTAAAATCTAGGAAGGGTCGCTAAGGCCTGTGCCTTAGCTGCCTGGCATGCCACATCCTTGTGTTCATTTTGTGCGTCTCGTAGTTGTCTAAGTAGTAAGAAATATTTCTGCATAATATGTTGTTTCTCTAGGGCCAGGATACGTTTTTCTAGTTTTATTAGGTCCTCACTGATTCATCAGAATATGGCGGCTGGCCTCCGGTGGAGGGCGCGGCCTTCTCCTCTTTTCGGCAGGCCTCTTCGTCGAACTCCTCGAGGCCTAATAACACAGATCCAGGATCTCTGCTCGGGTCCGCCGTCTCCTAGGGCCCATGGCAGTCTCACCTGTTGCTCGTCTCCGGTCCTCGTGTGTGCTTAAGATGACTGCCTCTCTGCAGCCGCGGCCTGGGTGATAGTGTGCTCCCCATCCTTCGTGCTAGGCCCAGGCCGGAATCCGCCTGTCTCCGCATCGTTTTCACCGTCGGCGACTTTTCTTTATATTTACACCCCTTTTTTCTGCATTTATAATAGGGTTTGTTGTTGCTGATGTACTCCCGATTCAGGGTGACTTCTTACCCATCACGGGACTGCCGGATTATCATTGGCTTTCAGCTTTTGGCCGGAGCTTCGTGAGAACACGTCTCACTTGTCCATGTTGCTGGCCACGCGCTCTAACAATTTAGACTCTTGAGCAGGTGAGATGTGGTCAAATCTTTTGGTGCCTGTGAGGAGTCTTAACAGCGGCATTGAGGGTTATTCTTAGGGATGCAAGGTGGATTTTCGGGATCCCTGTGAGTAAGGCATTGCCGTAATCAAGTTTTGAGAGGACAAGTGATTGCACTACATTCTTTAGATCTTAAGGTGGCATAATTGGTTTGATTTTTTTGAGATGTTTTAGCATAAAGAACTTCCCTTTGGCAGAAGTGTTGATGTCTCTCATAGACAGGTTTTGGTCCAGGGTGACTTTTTTCGAAAGTGAAAGAACAGTTGGGGGCATCCAGATTCTTGACCCATTAGATTGGTAGAGGTTCTTTTTTGGGAAGAGGAGGAGTAGTTCCTTCGTGTTGGGGTTCAGCTTTAGGTGATTGGAGTTTAACCAAGTATTAATCTTATTTAGTGTGGTATTTATATGACCAGTACCTCTGGATGAAGCTATTTTGCAGTAGAGTTGTGTCATCAGCATAAAAGTGATATTTGACCCCGGCTTGAATTAGAATAGCTTTGAGGGGTGCCATGAAGAGATTAAAAAGGGCTGGGGAGGGGATTGAGCCTTCTTGTACACCTTGTGGAATTAGAGCTGGCCGCGAGAGACAGCTGTCGATTTTTATTTGCTGAGACTGATGTTGCAGATAGGACCTGAACCATCTTAGGACTGTGCCATTGATACCAGTGCTGTTCCTGAGAGTCTTGAGTAAAGCATGATGATTTACTGTATAAAATGCAGCCGATAATTTGTGTAGAATTAGGAGGCAGGAGTCACTTTCATCTGGAATCTGTGAGTGCCCGCTGATATATTGAGCATCAGTTTCCGTGCTACATCCTTTCCAGGAGTCACTTTCATCTGGAATCTGTGAGTGCCCGCTGATATATTGAGCATCAGTTTCCGTGCTACATCCTTTCCTGAATCCTGATTAGAATGTGTCATGGAGGTTGACTTCCTCAATGTGTTGGTTGAGTTGGAGTAGGAACGGAAGGCTGGTGAATGGTTTGATGTTGTTGAGGTAATTCGGGTCCGCCCCTGATTTTTTTTATAATGGGTGTGACTTGGCCTAGTTGGAGTAAGTCAGGTACATGGCCTGATGCGAGAGAGGCATTGATATTGGTCTAAAACGGGGCGATTATGTGGGTGAGGATATACTAGAGTGGACGAGAGGGGTTCAGCAGTGTGGGATGTGGGCTTCCAGTTTGATTATTTTGAAGACTTCCCTCTTCTGTCATAGGTTTAAAATCAGACCATTTGGCATTGTTTTTTCAGTGGTAGGATATCTTTGTCTTTAATTCTTTTTGGGGAGCTCAGTTCTGTAAATGACTCTTGAGGGGTAGTTATCATGGTGGTTTTTGTATCAATGGGGCGATTGAGCTGTCGAGTCTGATTTCTGTTCAGGATAATAGATTACAGATACTCTGAATCTGCTCACCTGAAATGTCAGCTAGAAAAATAGATTTTTTAAGCACAGGATTAGAACAGTGCTATCCATGCCAAGCTAACAAGTGAACAAAGTCTTTTGATATTTTTACAGCAAAGATTTTAAGCATAGGATTATCTAGTGGCATCCACACCGAGCTGAAAAGTGACATGCCCCTCCTCCCCTTCTATTTAGTATTCGTCCCTGGGAATGCAGTCCCTGGGGTCCAGTAGAGGCCAGCATGCCCCACTCGCCTTTAATGTGCATTCCGCTCCAGATGATGGAATCCCAGGAGCAGGGAGTGGCTTGGAGAGGGTGTTCCCACTCATACCCTCCCACTCCAATTATTTATACTCCTGAGCCTTCACCTACTCTGGGGGTCAAATTACTTAAATGAAAAAATTCAAGCTGGCATTTAATTTTTTAATGTGCCGCAATCCCGTGGGATTACAGCTTTAAAAATGTTGTTCTTATTACTTTGGCCCCGTGGGGTTCTCTGGAACCTCCCCACAAGGGCTACAAGGCAAGGTATCGCTACGCAGCCCCCTTATGTCTTTTTCAGAATACTTCAGAAACGTGGACAAAGTCCTAATGT
Organism: Triturus cristatus; assembly: GCF_964204655.1. Taxonomy (NCBI): domain Eukaryota; kingdom Metazoa; phylum Chordata; class Amphibia; order Caudata; family Salamandridae; genus Triturus; species Triturus cristatus. The sequence goes on along the minus strand of NC_140581.1, from coordinate 371,205,081 downwards.
CCGGTCAAGGCTACTGCAGCATTTCTTTCCTCATGTTGCGGCCAGCCAATTGGATCACTCGCTCTCGTTGGAGCCCTAGTCCTGTGGGAGCAAGTTAGCCCAAGAGGGGGGGAGGAGGGGCGACCTACTAGGCCAATCAAAACACTCTATTTTAAAATTGGTTTTGTTTCAAAGGAACTTACACGAGAGGCACTCGAACCAAACTGTCCATATATGCAAATATTTTTTATCTTTAATTTCTCAAACTACTGAAGGTATTTACACCAAATCACAAAAGCACACTTTCTGGAGCGATATCTAGCTTTTTGCCAAATTTGGTTTAATTCCATGCACAAACTAGCCAAAACAAGCCACTTTTTAATGTTTTGTGATGTTTCGTCAGACGACTACAAAATTACTACCAAAGCAAAAAAGGCATTCCCTATTGAAATGCAGACCTAACTACCTAACTATCAGGCACATGCATCAATGTAAAAACCGGTCGCAAACGGGCAGATTCTCAGAATCTGCCCCTTTGTGACCGGTATTTTTGCATTTGGGATGCATTATCCCAAATGCAAAAATCGCAATTTAGGAATCTCTAAATTGCGATTCCTTAAATTGCGATTGCATTTAAGGAATCCCAAATTTAGATTCCTTAAATGCAATGCATGAAAGTTAAAAAAAATTAGCGATTTCGCTAATAGGGGGAGCAAATTACCATGAAGTTGAACTTCATGGTAATTTGCAAAAACTTTGAAAAAAGCACTTTTGTGCATTTTTCAAAGTTTCATGTTGCGCACACACATGCCCTTAGAGCGTGTGTGTGTGCAACATATGTGCACAGATCAATTTCAGGGGTGCAATAGGGTGTCATTTTGACACCCTTGCACCCTTGAAATTGCATGAGCAATTTGCGAGTACCTATTGGTACTCGCAAATTGCTCATGCAATCTCCAATTCATTCCTATGGGCCTGGAGGCCCATAGGAATGAATGGGACGGCATTCCTTAATTGCGACTCGCAATTTGCGAGTCGCAATTAAGGAATTTGTAGGAATCGCTATTTTTATAGCGATTCCTACATGCATAGGCTTTTGCAATTCCTTAATTGCGATTCCTTAAAAATCGCAATTAAGGAATCGCAAAAGTCTTTGTTGATGCATGTGCCAGTTTAACTATTTATGTGTGTGTATATGTATGTGTGTGTGTGCATATGTATGTGTGCGCATATATTTGTGTGCGCGCATATATGTGTGTGTATATGTGTGTATGTATGTATATATATATAATATAGCTGTAGTTAGGTCTGCGTTTCCATAGGAAATGCTTTATTTGTGACAGTTTTGCTGTAAAATGTGTGTGTATATATATATGTGTTCGTGTGTTTGTGTCATACATATATAATGTACACATACAGGCATATATATATACATACCCACATTTCACAGTATAAACCGATTTATGATTCTCGCTCAAAAGGGCAGAACCACTGAAATTTAACATTTATGGTTTGCAACCCACAAAAAGAATCCACACATCTATAGTCTGTCTTGCGCTCCTGTGCCATTGCGATAAGTTGTGTATTCACCATGGCGGGTGACCCAAATTATGCTGTGCACTTTGACCATAACTAGAGAGTTTTAGTGGTGTTCATTTGAGCCAAACTCCTAAATCAATTTTTAACCAAGTTTTTTCAGTGACTTTCCAGGTAAAAAAAATAATATTTACTTTGTCAACCTCCGAAGGCCACGTATAGTGACCAAGCCAAATGTACTGCCCCCTGTGGCTGGACAACCTACGATGGCAATGGCCTTTGGGATAGCAGGGCTTTCTACTGGACCCCTCCTAATCAATCAATCAGGGGGTTTCAAGGTGCTGGGTGGGGGGAGTGCAGCTGTGGTTCAGCCGAAGAACCAGGTCTTGAGGCTCTTCCTGCAGGTGTGCAGAGTAGGGGAGGGACTGATGTTGACTGGGAGTTCGTTCCAAGCTTTGGCCGCGATGTAGGAGAAGGCCCTTCCACCCACTCTGGTTCTGCGGATGTGCAGGGTTTCTGCTAGGGCGAGGTAGGCGAAGCGTAGGTTTCTTTTGGTACTTGGAAGGAGATTCTATCTTTGAGGTTTTTGGGTCTTATGTTGTGGAGGGATTTGTAGGCGTAGGTGAGTAGCTTGAAGGTTACTCTCTTCTCGACAGGGAGCCAGTGGAGGTCTCGCAGGTGTTTGGTGATGTGCTCATGTCGGGGATGCTGAGGACGAGTCTGGCCGCGGTGTTCTGGATGGTCTGTAGTTTGCGTAGTAGGGATTTGTTGATTCCAGCGTAGAGGGTGTTTCCATAGTCCAGTCTGCTTATTATATGAGTGTGTGTGTAACTCTTTCTGGTTCCGAGGGGATCCACTTGGAGGTCTTGCGGAGGATGCAGAGGGTGTTGAAGCAGGTGGAGGCCACGGCGTTGATCTGTCGGGTCATGGTGAGGGAGCAGTAGAGAATGATGCTGAGGGTCTGGGTGTGGTCTGTGGGGGTGGGGGGTACCGAGGGCGGGGGGGCCACCAGGAGTTGTCCCAAGCTGATTTGAGTTTGACAGCTGCTGCTCATCCAAGCTGTAACGTCTTTGATTCCTTCTTGGAAGCGAAGTCTGGTGGTTTCGGGGTCCTTCATGAGGGAGAGGATGCGCTGGGTGTCGTCGGTGTAGGGTACAATGCTGAGTCCATGCTGTCTGACGATGGCGGCAAGGGGGGCCATGTAGATGTTGAAGAGCGTGGGACTGAGCGATGATCCTTGTGGTTCTCCGCAGTTGAACTCTGTGGGTTCGGAGAGGAAAGGCAGGAATTTGATCCTTTGGGTTCTGCCGCCGAGGAAGGAGCAGAGCTTGTCGAGGGCGGTGCCCTGTATTCCGGCGATGTGGAGTCTGGCTGCGAGAGTGCCGTGGAGACTGTGTCGAAGGATGCAGAGAGGTTGAGTAGGATGAGGGCTGCGGTGTGGCCTTGTTCGAGGAGCGTGCGAATGTCGTCTGTAGCGGCCAGGAGGGTGGTCTTGGTGTTGTGGTTTCTGCGGAATCTGGATTGGGAGGGGTCGAGGATGTATTTGTAGAAGCCCACACCTTACTGTGAGCGCACAACCCCTGTTGTGCATGACCTTTGGCGGCGTGCAGCAGGGTTTGGTCGAAAGCCTGGCCAATGGGTGAAAATCTTCTTTTTATTATTTTTTTTTTTTTGTCAGCCTCTTTCCCCCTTAAAACTTTTTTCCCCTGGGATGTGGGAGATCATAATAGTTTCTGCCCACATCCACCTATGTTTTTAACCTTACCTAATGTTCCCATAATTAAATATCACCTTCAGTGATGGGAGACCTTGAGGTAATTATACTTTCCTGATGCTTGCAAAACGAAATAAAACCTGCTCCTCTAACTCGGGCGTTGAAGCACACCCAGATGCACAAGGTATCTTGGATGGGCACCCTATGGATGACGCATGCCACTAACTAGTGTTGGTGGGTGAGGGTTTTTTTAAAAACCCAGTAGGCTTCCCTATTCACCTGAGCGAGGGGTACAACACGATTTAGGATTTTGGTAGCAGGCTCTCTCTTATGGCTTGTTTAATTTCTTACACGAAACGATTGCCAAGTTTGGTGCAGATCCGTTCATGGGCTAATGTTATAGGCAGATCAAAAAATGCCTTTGAATATAAAGTGCAGCTGAACCACAACTTCAGTTGCAACTGCCACTGTATACATTTTTTTATATATAAATCAGAAAAAAAGATGAAAGTGGAGTTCTAGTTAGTCCTTGCAATAATATAAAAACAGGAAATAACTGATATTCACTAGTTAAAGTTTATTGAGCTTCCTAAGTTGTAACCCTGCCATGCACTGCTTATGACCTCACATATTTCATCACTCACATAATTACCCAATGGCGGTCGTCACTGGGTTTTTATGGTTAGAACTGCGTTTCCATAAGAAATGTCTTTTTGGTTTGCTATTACGTTTGACGCTGTTTGACGAATCTTCACAAAACTTTCCAAAAATGTGCTGTTAAGGGGTGATCCGTCAAGCGGGGGCCGAGAAAAAGGGAGGGTCCTAAAACGCAAAATCCCAATGCATTTTCCATAGACTTTTTTCTAATGCAATATTGCAAAAATTGCTGAACAGAATTTCACCAAATTTGGCAGGATGGTAGATCTTGGTCCAGGAAACGTGCTTTTTGTGAGTTTGTGTAAATTCGTTAAGTAGTTATTGTAAAATTATGGTTAAAAAATATTTGTATATCTGGGAGGGTGGCTACGAGGGAATTACTTTAAAAAAAGATATAAGGTGGCAGGATAGGAATACCCTACCCCCCAGCACTAGTGGTCTGGCCAGGGAAGCCGTGTCAAATAAAAGGGACAGGGGCCCGCGACTCCCTCTCCCTGAGCCTCTTCGAGGCCCAGGAGACATCATTGGCCAGGGCCAATTCAAAATGAAAGGGGCGCGCAGCCCCCACCACCCCATAGCATGTAAAATATCCTGGGGATCCCATCCCCGGGTCTTGTTCTACTATGAGAGCCCATCCCCAGGAGACCGTTTCCCTACCCTACCCACATGAGCATGGCAGGGAAACATTTCTGCGCCCACCTGGCAGGTGCTTTCAAAATACTCCTGCTGGGTGGGAGAAGATTTTGTTTCTCGGGCCCGCGCTCTTGCGGAGAGAAACTCCGATTGCTCATGCCCAACGGGAAAAATTAAAAACTGATGTCTCTGCTGGGCGGGAGCAATTCTGACTCCCTCTGCCCCTAGAATAGGTGTATTCAGGGGCCCTGGGTCGTCCCCTGTTCCCCTGCGGCTCTCGGAATAATGTGCTGTGTGTGACGTGGGTGGGCACCTAGGCGCCCATGTAAGGCCCTTGGAAATGCGGTCCCCGGGGCCACTATTGGCTCATGCCCCTCCCCTTAAAAAAAAAGACAGGCCCTGTTTTATTGAGTCCATAGTCCTGCAAAGGCTCAGGGAGGGATGCCGCAAGCCGTGAACAAGCCTTAATGGCGAAACGCGTTGGTGTTTGGCTTCTTGTTGCAAAATAAACAAAGTAAAGCATCCTGGAGTACCGTTTCTTTTGAGGAAGAAAGGGTTTGTTCTATATGTATGTATGTGTGTGTGTGTGTATATATATATATATATATTACGTGTGTGTGTGTGTGTGTGCGCGTATTACCTTCTGGCGGTCGCCAGTGGGTAGTTATAGTTAGGACCTATTTTCCATAGGAAATCCGCAACATTCTATTCCCAATAACTTTAGCGCCGATTGACGAATCTTTGCAAAATTTTCAAAACTTTTGGCCAGCTCCGGTCCGCTCCTATCCTGAAAGTCTCGGGAGGATTCGTGTAGTGGGGGCCGAGAAAAAAGGGGGGTCCCAAAACGTGTATTCCCCATACAATTTCCCATAGGACCTTTAGCCGCAGCTACAGCCCGAACTGCTGAACGGAATTATGCCAAATTTGGCAGAAAGGTAGACCTTGGTTCAGAGTCGTGCCTTTTGCTTAAATGATGTAAATCCGTTCATTAGTTCCTGAGAAAATCAAAAGTAAAATCACATATATATCTGGGCAGAGCCTAACCACACATCTCATTGTGAGATCTGATTGGCTGTCAGCACTTCATCCAAGAAGTGTTGGCAGCCATCTTCGGACCAATATACATGATAGCACCTCATTAAAAAGCATTGTAGTTAATAGAAGGTTTTAAGACTTTAGTTACATTATAAATCATTTGTTGATGGTACCATACTCATTTTGGGAACTGTGGTATGTTCTAAGGTGATTTTACCATGTGAAAAAGCCTTCTGCCGGGATGATATGAATCATGTTTGAGAGAACTATATTCTCATGCTTTTCCCACAGAGGTTTGGAAGATGCTCTATAGGCTAAACTGAGAGCATATTTTCTGTAAATTCACATTATCTTTCTCAGTCATGTGAGAATTAAGTCTGACATTCTCAGTAAAACATGTACATCCGACAAGGGCAGAGACTGTCAGTTGATTCCTTTGTGTTATACTGCAGCTTCCCAGAGTGTTCCAAAGAACAACTAGAGCGCTAACATTCCTACTTATGACAAACGTATGGCACACCTGACGCCATCTTGATTGGAATAAAGTGGTAACTCTTAAAACATTTAATTTAAAAAGGAGCACAATGAGGGGGTTCATTTTGCCATAGAAAGTATGATTAGTGCTGCAGAAAGGAAAATTAGGGCACATTTTGAGTGACTTCTCAAATCCTCTTCTATTTCATTAACAAATTGGAGAGGTGTAGAGGGAGAGGTGTAGAGGGAGAGGTGTAGAGGGAGAGGTGTAGAGGGAGAGGTGTAGAGGGAGAGGTGTAGAGGGAGAGGTGTAGAGGGAGAGGTGTAGAGGGAGAGGTGGAGAGGTGTAGAGGTGGAGGTGTAGAGGGGGAGGTGTAGAGGGAGAGGTGTAGAGGGAGAGGTGTAGAGGGAGAGGTGTAGAGGGAGAGGTGTAGAGGGAGAGGTGTAGAGGGAGAGGTGTAGAGGGAGAGGTGTAGAGGGAGAGGTGTAGAGGGAGAGGTGTAGAGGGAGAGGTGTAGAGGGAGAGGTGTAGAGGGAGAGGTGTAGAGGGAGAGGTGTAGAGGGAGAGGTGTAGAGGTGTAGAGGGAGAGGTGTAGAGGTGTAGAGGGAGAGGTGGAGAGGTGTAGAGGTAGAGGTGTAGAGGGAGAGGTGGAGAGGTGTAGAGGGAGAGGTGGAGAGGTGTAGAGGGAGAGGTGGAGAGGTGTAGAGGGAGAGGTGTAGAGGGAGAGGTGGAGAGGTGTAGAGGGAGAGGTGTAGAGGGAGAGGTGGAGAGGTGTAGAGGGAGAGGTGGAGAGGTGTAGAGGGAGAGGTGGAGAGGTGTAGAGGGAGAGGTGGAGAGGTGTAGAGGGAGAGGTGGAGAGGTGTAGAGGGAGAGGTGGAGAGGTGGAGAGGTGTAGAGGTGTAGAGGTGGAGAGGTGGAGAGGTGGAGAGGTGGAGAGGTGTAGAGGGAGAGGTGGAGAGGTGTAGAGGGAGAGGTGGAGAGGTGTAGAGGGAGAGGTGGAGAGGTGTAGAGGGAGAGGTGGAGAGGGAGAGGTGTAGAGGGAGAGGTGTAGAGGGAGAGGTGTAGAGGGAGAGGTGTAGAGGGAGAGGTGTAGAGGGAGAGGTGTAGAGGGAGAGGTGTAGAGGGAGAGGTGTAGAGGGAGAGGTGTAGAGGTGTAGAGGTGTAGAGGTGTAGAGGTGTAGAGGGAGAGGTGGAGAGGTGGAGAGGGAGAGGTGGAGAGGTGTAGAGGGAGAGGTGGAGAGGTGTAGAGGGAGAGGTGGAGAGGTGTAGAGGGAGAGGTGGAGAGGTGGAGAGGGAGAGGTGGAGAGGGAGAGGTGGAGAGGTGGAGAGGGAGAGGTGGAGAGGTGGAGGGGAGGTGGAGAGGTGTAGAGGGAGAGGTGTAGAGGGAGAGGTGGAGAGGTGTAGAGGGAGAGGTGGAGAGGTGTAGAGGGAGAGGTGGAGAGGTGTAGAGGGAGAGGTGTAGAGGGAGAGGTGTAGAGGGAGAGGTGTAGAGGGAGAGGTGTAGAGGGAGAGGTGTAGAGGGAGAGGTGTAGAGGGAGAGGTGTAGAGGGAGAGGTGTAGAGGGAGAGGTGTAGAGGGGAGGTGTAGAGGGGAGGTGTAGAGGTGTAGAGGGAGAGGTGTAGAGGTGTAGAGGGAGAGGTGTAGAGGGAGAGGTGTAGAGGTGGAGAGGTGTAGAGGTGTAGAGGGAGAGGTGTAGAGGTGTAGAGGGAGAGGTGTAGAGGTGTAGAGGGAGGGTGTAGAGGTGTAGAGGGAGAGGTGTAGAGGTGTAGAGGGAGAGGTGTAGAGGGAGAGGTGTAGAGGGAGAGGTGTAGAGGGAGAGGTGGAGAGGTAGAGGTGTAGAGGGAGAGGTGTAGAGGTGTAGAGGGGAGGTGGAGAGGTGTAGAGGTGTAGAGGGAGAGGTGGAGAGGTGTAGAGGGAGAGGTGGAGAGGTGTAGAGGGAGAGGTGGAGAGGGTGGAGAGGGAGAGGTGGAGAGGTGTAGAGGGAGAGGTGGAGAGGGAGAGGTGGAGAGGGAGGGTGGAGAGGTGTAGAGGGAGAGGTGTAGAGGGAGAGGTGTAGAGGGAGAGGTGTAGAGGGAGGTGTAGAGGGAGAGTGGAGAGGGAGAGGTGGAGAGGTGTAGAGGGAGAGGTGTAGAGGGAGAGGGGGAGAGGTGGAGAGGTGTAGAGGGAGAGGTGGAGAGGGAGAGGTGTAGAGGGAGAGGTGGAGAGGTGTGAGGGAGAGGTGTAGAGGGAGAGGTGTAGAGGGAGAGGTGGAGAGGTGTAGAGGGAGAGGTGTAGAGGGAGAGGTGTAGAGGTGTAGAGGGAGAGGTGGAGAGGGAGAGGTGGAGAGGTGTAGAGGGAGAGGTGGAGAGGGAGAGGTGTAGAGGTGTAGAGGGAGAGGTGTAGAGGTGTAGAGGGAGAGGTGTAGAGGTGTAGAGGGAGAGGTGTAGAGGGAGAGGTGGAGAGGGAGAGGTGTAGAGGTGTAGAGGGAGAGGTGTAGAGGTGTAGAGGGAGAGGTGGAGAGGTGTAGAGGGAGAGGTGGAGAGGTGGAGAGGTGTAGAGGGAGAGGTGGAGAGGTGTAGAGGGAGAGGTGTAGAGGTGTAGAGGGAGAGGTGGAGAGGTGTAGAGGGAGAGGTGGAGAGGTGTAGAGGGAGAGGTGGAGAGGTGTAGAGGGAGAGGTGGAGAGGTGTAGAGGGAGAGGTGGAGAGGTGGAGAGGTGGAGAGGTGTAGAGGGAGAGGTGGAGAGGGTGTAGAGGGAGAGGTGTAGAGGTGTAGAGGGAGAGGTGGAGAGGTGTAGAGGGAGAGGTGGAGAGGTGTAGAGGGAGAGGTGTAGAGGTGTAGAGGGAGAGGTGGAGAGGTGTAGAGGGAGAGGTGTAGAGGGAGAGGTGGAGAGGGAGAGGTGGAGAGGGAGAGGTGGAGAGGGAGAGGTGGAGAGGGAGAGGTGGAGAGGTGTAGAGGGAGAGGTGTAGAGGGAGAGGTGGAGAGGTGTAGAGGGAGAGGTGTAGAGGGAGAGGTGGAGAGGGAGAGGTGGAGAGGGAGAGGTGGAGAGGGAGAGGTGGAGAGGGAGAGGTGGAGAGGTGTAGAGGGAGAGGTGGAGAGGTGGAGAGGTGTAGAGGGAGAGGTGGAGAGGTGGAGAGGTGGAGAGGTGGAGAGGTGTAGAGGGAGAGGTGGAGAGGGAGAGGTGGAGAGGTGGAGAGGGAGAGGTGGAGAGGTGGAGAGGGAGAGGTGTAGTGAGTAGTAGTAGTAGAGAGTAGTAGTAGTAGTAGAGAGTGAGTAGTAGTAGTAGAGAGTGAGTAGTAGAGTGAGTGGTAGAAGAGAGTGAGTGATAGAGGTAGTGGTAGAGAGTATTAGAGAGTGAGTGGTAGAGAGTAGTAGTAGTGAGTGGTAGAGTGAGTGGTAGAGGGTAGTTGAGAGTAGTGGTAGAGAGTGAGTAGTAGTAGTAGAGAGTGTGTGGTAGAGAGTAGTAGTAGTAGTAGTAGAGAGTAGTAGCGAGTGTGTGGTAGAGAGTAGTAGTAGAGCGAGTGGTAGAGAGTAGTGGTAGAGAGTAGTGGTAGAGAGTAGTGGTAGAGAGTAGTGGTAGAGTGAGTGGTAGAGAGTAGTGGTAGAGAGTAGTGGTAGAGTGAGTCGTAGAGAGTAGTGGTAGAGAGTAGTGGTAGAGAGTAGTGGTAGAGAGTAGTGGTAGAGAGTAGTGGTAGAGAGTAGTGGTAGAGAGTAGTGGTAGAGAGTAGTGGTAGAGAGTAGTGGTAGAGAGTAGTGGTAGAGAGTAGTGGTAGAGTGAGTGGTAGAGAGTAGTGGTAGAGTGAGTGGTAGAGTGTAGTGGTAAGTGGTAGAGAGTGAGTAGTGAGTAGTGAGTGGTAGAGAGTGAGTAGTGAGTGGTAGAGAGTGAGTAGTAGTAGTAGAGAGTGAGTGGTAGAGAGTGAGTATTAGAGAGTAGTAGTAGTAGAGAGTGAGTGGTAGAGAGTAGTATAGAGAGTAGTAGAGTAGTAGAGAGTGAGGAGTGAGAGTGAGTAGTAGAGAGTGAGTAGTAGAGAGTAGAAGGGAGTGAGTAGTGTCGTTCAGTCAGTGTCGTTCAGTCAGAGGGAGAGGGAGAGGTATAGAGGGAGAGGTATAGAGGGAGAGGTGGAGAGGGAGAGGTGGAGAGGGAGAGGTGGAGAGGGAGAGGTGGAGAGGGAGAGGTGTAGTGAGTAGTAGTAGTAGAGAGTAGTAGTAGTAGAGAGTGAGTAGTAGAGTGAGTGGTAGAAGAGTGAGTGATAGAGGTAGTGGTAGAGAGTATTAGAGAGTGAGTGGTAGAGAGTAGTAGTGAGTGGTAGAGTGAGTGGTAGAGGGTAGTTGAGAGTAGTAGTAGAGAGTAGTAGTGAGTGGTAGAGAGTGAGTAGTAGTAGTAGTAGAGAGTGTGTGGTAGAGAGTAGTAGTAGTAGTAGAGAGTAGTAGCGAGTGTGTGGTAGAGAGTAGTAGTAGAGTGAGTGGTAGAGAGTAGTGGTAGAGAGTAGTGGTAGAGTGAGTGGTAGAGAGTAGTGGTAGAGAGTAGTGGTAGAGAGTAGTGGTAGAGAGTGAGTGGTAGAGAGTAGTGGTAGAGAGTAGTGGTAGAGAGTAGTGGTAGAGTGAGTGGTAGAGTGAGTGGTAGAGTGTAGTGGTAAGTGGTAGAGAGTGAGTAGTGAGTAGTGAGTGGTAGAGAGTGAGTAGTGAGTGGTAGAGAGTGAGTAGTAGTAGTAGATAGAGAGTGAGTGGTAGAGAGTAGTATAGAGAGTAGTAGAGTAGTAGAGAGTGAGGAGTGAGAGTGAGTAGTAGAGAGTGAGTAGTAGAGAGTAGAAGGGAGTGAGTAGTGTCGTTCAGTCAGTGTCGTTCAGTCAGTGTCGTTCAGTCAGTGTCGTTCAGTCAGTGTCGTTCAGAGTCTCAGTCAGTCACAGTCAGTCAGAGTCACAGTCAGTCAGAGTCACAGTCAGTCAGAGTCACAGTCAGTCAGAGTCACAGTCAGTCAGAGTCACAGTCAGTCAGAGTCACAGTCAGTCAGAGTCACAGTCAGTCAGAGTCACAGTCAGTCAGAGTCACAGTCAGTCAGAGTCACAGTCAGTCAGAGTCACAGTCAGTCAGTCAGAGTCACAGTCAGTCAGTCAGAGTCCCAGTCAGTCAGTCAGAGTCCCAGTCAGTCAGTCAGAGTCCCAGTCAGTCAGTCAGAGTCCCAGTCAGTCAGTCAGAGTCCCAGTCAGTCAGTCAGAGTCCCAGTCAGTCAGTCAGAGTCCCAGTCAGTCAGTCAGAGTCCCAGTCAGTCAGTCAGAGTCCCAGTCAGTCAGTCAGAGTCCCAGTCAGTCAGTCAGAGTCCCAGTCAGTCAGTCAGAGTCCCAGTCAGTCAGTCAGAGTCCCAGTCAGTCAGTCAGAGTCCCAGTCAGTCAGTCAGAGTCCCAGTCAGTCAGTCAGAGTCCCAGTCAGTCAGTCAGAGTCCCAGTCAGTCAGTCAGAGTCCCAGTCAGTCAGTCAGAGTCCCAGTCAGTCAGTCAGAGTCCCAGTCAGTCAGTCAGAGTCCCAGTCAGTCAGTCAGAGTCCCAGTCAGTCAGTCAGAGTCCCAGTCAGTCAGTCAGAGTCCCAGTCAGTCAGTCAGAGTCCCAGTCAGTCAGTCAGAGTCCCAGTCAGTCAGTCAGAGTCCCAGTCAGTCAGTCAGAGTCCCAGTCAGTCAGTCAGAGTCCCAGTCAGTCAGTCAGAGTCCCAGTCAGTCAGTCAGAGTCCCAGTCAGTCAGTCAGAGTCCCAGTCAGTCAGTCAGAGTCCCAGTCAGTCAGTCAGAGTCCCAGTCAGTCAGAGTCCCAGTCAGTCAGTCAGAGTCCCAGTCAGTCAGAGTCCCAGTCAGTCAGAGTCCCAGTCAGTCAGAGTCCCAGTCAGTCAGTCAGAGTCCCAGTCCGTGTCAGTCAGAGTCCCAGTCCGTGTCAGTCGGAGTCCCAGTCCGTGTCAGTCGGAGTCCCAGTCCGTGTCAGTCGGAGTCCCAGTCCGTGTCAGTCGGAGTCCCAGTCCGTGTCAGTCGGAGTCCCAGTCCGTGTCAGTCGGAGTCCCAGTCCGTGTCAGTCGGAGTCCCAGTCCGTGTCAGTCGGAGTCCCAGTCCGTGTCAGTCGGAGTCCCAGTCCGTGTCAGTCGGAGTCCCAGTCCGTGTCAGTCGGAGTCCCAGTCCGTGTCAGTCGGAGTCCCAGTCCGTGTCAGTCGGAGTCCCAGTCCGTGTCAGTCGGAGTCCCAGTCCGTGTCAGTCGGAGTCCCAGTCCGTGTCAGTCGGAGTCCCAGTCCGTGTCAGTCGGAGTCCCAGTCCGTGTCAGTCGGAGTCCCAGTCCGTGTCAGTCGGAGTCCCAGTCCGTGTCAGTCGGAGTCCCAGTCCGTGTCAGTCGGAGTCCCAGTCCGTGTCAGTCGGAGTCCCAGTCCGTGTCAGTCGGAGTCCCAGTCCGTGTCAGTCGGTGTCCCAGTCCGTGTCAGTCGGTGTCCCAGTCCGTGTCAGTCGGTGTCCCAGTCCGTGTCAGTCGGTGTCCCAGTCCGTGTCAGTCGGTGTCCCAGTCCGTGTCAGTCGGTGTCCCAGTCCGTGTCAGTCGGTGTCCCAGTCCGTGTCAGTCGGTGTCCCAGTCCGTGTCAGTCGGTGTCCCAGTCCGTGTCAGTCGGTGTCCCAGTCCGTGTCAGTCGGTGTCCCAGTCCGTGTCAGTCGGTGTCCCAGTCCGTGTCAGTCGGTGTCCCAGTCCGTGTCAGTCGGTGTCCCAGTCCGTGTCAGTCGGTGTCCCAGTCCGTGTCAGTCGGTGTCCCAGTCCGTGTCAGTCGGTGTCCCAGTCCGTGTCAGTCGGTGTCCCAGTCCGTGTCAGTCGGTGTCCCAGTCCGTGTCAGTCGGTGTCCGTGTCAGTCGGTGTCCGTGTCAGTCGGTGTCCGTGTCAGTCGGTGTCCGTGTCAGTCGGTGTCCGTGTCAGTCGGTGTCCGTGTCAGTCGGTGTCCGTGTCAGTCAGTATGTGTCAGCTAGAGCAGCTTTGCTGACCTGGTTCTCTCCCTCTAAAGCAGCTCTGCTGACCTGGTTTTTGTGGCTCTACAGCAGGTCTGCTGACCTGGTTTTTGTGGCTCTAGAGCAGCTCTGCTGACCTAATTCTTAGGCTACAGAGCAGCTCTGCTGATCTGGTTCTCTGGCTCTACAACAGCTCTGCTGACCTGGTTCTCTGGCTCTAAAGCAGCTCTGCTGACCCGGTTCTATGGCTCTAAAGCAGTTCTGCTGACTTGGTTCTTTGGCTCTAAAGCAGCTCTGCTGACTTGGTTCTCTGGCTCTAGAGCAGCTCTGCTGACCTGGTTCTCTGGCTCTAAAGCAGCTCTGCTGGCTTGGTTCTCTGGCTCTAAAGCAGCTCTGCTGACCTGGTTTCTCTGGCTCTACAGCAGCTCTGCTGACCTGGTTTCTCTGGCTCTACAGCAGCTCTGCTGACCTGGTTCTCTGGCTCTACAGCAGCTCTGCTGACCTGGTTCTCTGGCTCTACAGCAGCTCTGCTGACCTAGTTCTTAGGCTCTAGAGCAGCGCTGCTGACCTGGTTCCCTGGCTCTACAACAGCTCTGCTGACCTGGTTCTCTGGCTCTACAGCAGCTCTGCTGACCCGGTTCTATGGCTCTAAAGCAGTTCTGCTGACCCGGTTCTCTGGCTCTAGAGCAGCTCTGCTGACCTGGTCCCTTGGCCCTAAAGCAGCTCTGCTGACCTGGTTCTCTGGCTCTACAGCAGCTCTGCTGACCTGGTTCGCTGGCTCTACAGCAGCTCTGCTGACCTAGTTCTATGGCTCTACAGCAGCTCAGCTGACCTAGTTCTATGGCTCTAAAGCAGCTCTGCTGACCTGGTTCTCTGGCTCTAGAGCAGCTCTGCTGACCTGGTTCTCTGGCTCTAAAGCAACTCTGCTGACCTGGTTCTCTCCCTCTAAAGCAGCTCTGCTGACCTGGTTTCTCTGCCTCTAGAGCAGCTCTGCTGACCTGGTTCTCTCGCTCTAATGGCTCTAAAGCAGCTCTGCTGACCTGGTTCTCTGGCTCTAAAGCAGCTCTGCTCACCTGGTTATCTGGCTCTAGAGCAGCTCTGCTGACCTGGTTCTCTTCCTCTAAAGAGCTCTGCTGACCTGGTTCTCTGGCTCTAAAGCAGTTCTGCTGACCTGGTTCTCTGGCTCTAAAGCAGCTCTACTGACCTGGTTCTCTGGCTCTAGACCAGCTCTGCTGACCTGGTTCTCTGGCTCTAAAGCAGCTCTGCTGACCTGGTTCTCTCCCTCTAAAGAGCTCTGCTGACCTGGTACTCTGGCTCTAAAGCAGTTGTGCTGATCTGGTACTCTGGCTCTAAAGCAGCTCTGCTGACTTGGTTCTCTGGCTCTAGAGCAGCTCTGCTGACCTGGTTCTCTGGCTCTAAAGCAGCTCTGCTGACCTGAGTCTTTCCCTCTAAAGAGCTCTGCTGACCTGGTTCTCTGGCTCTAAAGCAGTTCTGCTGACCTGGTTCTCTCCCTCTAAAGCAGCTCTGCTGACCTGGTTCTCTGGCTCTTAAGCTCTTCTGCTGACCTGGTTTCTCTGGCTCTACAGCAGCTCTGCTGACCTGGTTCTCTGCACTCACCCGACTTCGCGAAAATATATTGAAAAATATGTTTATTATGAGTACAAATATATTATTTCTATGAATATCGTAGATAATCTCTTGCCCTAATATGTATATTAAAGACACATACATATCATTTTGGAACATAATTTTTTTTTGCGGGAGTCGCGCACCCAGCGCGCCCCAGCACGTATATGACGTCACGCGGGACCCGCAACCGAACAAGCATCTTGTACCGTATTGCGCATGTGTCGCGAATGCGCGGGAGCAGGAGTCGCTGACTGGTCGCATACCAATCGCGCACATCATGTTCTATTAAATGTATATGATGTAACTGAAAAACACGCAGCCGTCGCACACCGTACGCGGATCCTTCACGACTTTTCTAAAATGGCGGCTAGAATGCGTGCACCCACCGTGATGTGTACGCTTTTGAGTGTGCGAATCCAAAAAAAATTTGTTTTTTTTTTTAAGAAAATAATATAAATATATTAAAATAAAAAATGAAAACAAGAAAATTAATCAATATTTCAGTTTGAATTTTTTTTACATTTTATTTTTTTGCAATTTTCTGAAAATTGTTATTTAATGAATAAAATATTTATAAATAAACAGTTAAAAAACTGTAGAAAATCAGTACAGAAAAATAGGTATAACTACTATCACATTTAAAAATTAGCATGTAAAAAACCTTTGAAATTCACTGAAAAAAACAGGTTTCAGAGACGTTATAGTTAGAAATTAGCTTTTAAAAAACCTTAGAAATTCACAGAAAAAACCATAGGTTTCAGGGATGTTCTAGTTAGCTGGCCATTTCACTCGTACAAAACCATTGAAATTCCTCCGTTATAGTTAGTTCTGCTAACTATAACTTGCGCGCCGGCAATGCACTGCTGATGATGTCACATATTGCATCATTCATGACGTGGTCAGTGACATCACTGATGACATCATCCAGTGAATAGGTGCCCTTTCATGTGATTTGCCACGTGGCCCACTTTTGGCCCCGGGGACCCCATCCCCTGTAGCCGGCCCTATCCGTTGGGGACCGTGGGGAGGTCCCCAATCCCCCCACGGTCCCGCCGGCTCCCTGCGGGATCCGGCATTGCTTTTCCATAAGGGGAGCTGCTGACATGCAGCTCCCCTTATGGAAAAGCAATTCTGCTTTGCTTCATTGAAGCGAGAGTAGGTTTCCTTGCTCTCACTTCAATGAAGCAAAGCAGAGTTTGCAATGCCCCGCACTGTCATTGCAAACAGCAGTGTCCCTGGGGTGGGCACCCTGGGATACTGCAGGAGCCGGCCCTGGGGGGTGGCGTTCCCCAGGGCCATCACTGGCTCCAGGAGGGGGGGCCACGCGGGTCCCCTCAACATTGGCAAAGCCCGGGGAGGTGGTGGTCCCCGGGTTTCGGGGGTCCATAAAGGACCCCCAAATTTGTATAGTTAGTTCCCTGGGGAGGTGGCGGTCCCCGGGGCGTGGGGGTGGCTCGAGCCCCCCCCCCCCCCACACAGGTAGTTTTTTTTGTTGTTGTTTTTTTTAAACAAGACCCGGTTGGCCGTTCCCGGGCTGCGAGGGGGCCATGTGACCCCCGCAAATATTTTAGAAAAGCCCCGGGGGTGGCGTCCCCGGGGCTTGGAGGACCCCACCCATTTTAAACACAAGCCCCGGGGGGGGGGGGTGGCGGTCCCCGGGGCAGCGGGGGGGCCATGAGCCCCCCTGCAAATATTTATGAAAAGCCCCGGGGGGTGGCGGTCCCCGCGGCTGCCGGGGGGCCATGTGCCCCCCGCAAATATGTAAAGAAAGCCCTGGGGGGTGGCGGTCCCTGTGGCTGGGGGGCCCCTCTGGGCCCCCCATTACAATATAAACATTGCCCCCGAGACTTGGCTCACCCGGGTGCTCAATAATAACGAAGCGTGGGAGCCAGCGCTTAGTTTTTTTTCCATCGCGGCAGGATCTGTGGATCCTCCGCATCTCGACGATATTTTTTTTTTAATGCTTTTTTGGCCCAGGGGGTCCTTGTGGGACACCCTAAGCAGGCCTAGGGGGTCAGGGTGTTTTTACCCTGCCCCCTTTTCTTGTTTTACACGTTTGTTTCTCCTGGTTTCCTGTGCCTCGGTTCTACCAAGGCACAAGATGGCTGCCAACATTTCCTGGTTTGGAGTGTTGACAGCCAATTAGAATGCAGCTCGTGATCGGGAGGGTGCGCGGATCCACCGTTCCTCTATATATCAAAACTTTTATTTTTTGAGTCTCTCAGCAACTACTGAACGGATTTACACCATTTAAAAAAAAAAAGGTCTCTTTCTGAACCAAGGGCTACCTTTTTGCCAAATCTGGTGTAATTCCGTTCTGCAGTTTTGGCTGTAACCGTGTCTCAAGTTTCCTATGGGAAATTGATTTTTTTTACCTCTATTTTTTTAATTTCTCTGGAACTACTGAACGGATTTACACCATTTAAAAAAGGTCTCTTTCTGAATCAAGAGCTACCTTTGTGCAAAATTTGGTGTAATTCCAATCAGCAGTTCGGGCTGTAGCCGTGTCTAAAGATTCCTATAGGAAATAACATGGAGAAAACACGTTTTGGGACCCCCCTTTTTTCTCGGCCCCCGCTTCCTGAATCACCCCGAAACTTTCAAGATAGGAGCTGACCGTAACGGGCCATAAGTTTTGAAAATTTCGCAAAGATTCGTCAACCGGCGCCATAGTTATTGGGAAAACAAAAAACGAGTTTCCTATGGAAACTAGGTCCTAACTAGTACTATCTATCTATCTATCTATCTATCTATCTATCTATCTATCTATCTATCTATCTATCTATCTATCTATCTATCTATCTATCTATCTATCTATCTATCTATCTATCTATCTATCTATCTATCTATCTATCTATCTATCTATCTATCTATCTATCTATCTATCTATCTATCTATCTATCTATCTATCTATCTATCTATCTATCTATCTATCTATCTATCTATCTATCTATCTATCTATCTATCTATCTATCTATCTATCTATCTATCTATCTATCTATCTATCTATCTATCTATCTATCTATCTATCTATCTATCACCTGGTTCCCCAGCTTCGAAGTCAACCACTCTAGCCGTTAGACCATATCCCTCTCATACATATATTGGTGTGCTGTGCTTTGCAGTAGTACTACACTGAGCAGGTCCACATGCAGCCTAGCATTGCACGGCTCAGTATTTGTTACATTCGCTAGCTGTTTTTGTTTCTTTGCCATATTGTGAGCTCGTATCCCCTAAAGAGTTGTTCTGGATTGCACGGAAACCCTTGCTGGCTGTGGTGGGAAATGAGCCATATGTGGTTTATTTTACGTGCAGGCTTCTGCAGTTGTCATAGTTTTGTGAAGTATCATTGCTGCACCTTCTTAAACGAAAGTAAAATAACGTGTTGTTTTTTCGTTTCAGGGCTTGCAGTGAACCGAAAAACAGACTTTACATTTGGTGTGCCTTCATATGCCAAACTGCTGAACGTACTCCCCTACAGCTGATTATTTGAAAGCATTTCAATAAGGTAAGACAGGCCCTGGCAGTGTCGTATTTCTGTCAAGGAAGATATGCAGCACCACGCCCTATAACTCTCAAAGCATATCTTCATAATTTATGCAAAATATATTCTTTAATCAAATAAGTCATTCATTCCCGGCCCGTGAGTCAGCAAAATCAGTGTGAATATACTCTACCACTTGGATATCAATGTTGCAGCATTTCAGATGGAAACTTTGTGTTGCTTGTTTTGTAAGCGTTACTGGATTATCTTTCAAAGTGCATTTTAGATTACCAGCCAAGAGACCTACCTACTTTTTAGGTCAAACCTGACCAATGCTTTATTAGAGTATGGACTTGAAGCTGCGCCCACTCTCTGCTCATATTTTTAATTGGCTTGTGTCATTGTCCTTTGTAAATGCTGGCTTCTGATTAGTTAACAGGCTTGTTAGTCCCTTTTTAGAACTGCCTTATCTTCATTTGTAACCTCCTATGAGAACTGGCCCTTATACTTCTGTTGTTACACGGTATTTCTTATTTCGTCTGTAAGCACTATTTTCTTTAATGAGTTTCTCCTACTGCAGGCATGACATGCTTTCCTGCTACATTCAGAGCGCCATGCACGTTTTCACTTTCCAAGCAGCCCAGGAAAATGGCGGCCGCTTCTTTGAAATGAAATGGGTCTCGCAGTTTAAAGAGTTTGAGCTATTGGCATCGGAAATGACAATGCCTTTTATGTATGTGTTAATTATCAAAAAAGATAAATAAAAGACATTGTCATTTACAATGCCAATAGATTAAACTCACACAAATGCGAGACCTATTTCATTGCAAATGCTTGTTACTCCTCCTGGGTGGCGTGTTCAAAATAAATGTCATAATTCAATTACCTCTGGTTTTTCAGGCTGGGGGATCTTCACAGCTAACCAAGACTATCTGAGATTATCAGTTCACATTGTGCAAAGTTTTGCGTTGGCTCACTGCTAACATTGTCAAGGTTTTGCGTAGGCTCGCTGCTGACATTGTCAAGGTTTTGCGTCGGCTCGCTGCTGACATTGTGCAAGGTTTTGCGTTGGCTCGCTGCAGACATTGTGCAAGGTTTTGTGTTGGCTCGCTGCTAACATTGTGCAAGGTTTTTTGTTGGCTCGCTGCTGACATTGTTCAAGGTTTTGTGTCGGCTCGCTGCTGACATTGTTCAAGGTTTTGTGTCGGCTCGCTGCTGACATTGTGCAAGGTTTTGCGTCTGCTCGCTACTGACATTGTCAAGGTTTTGCATTGGCAGGCTGCTGACATTGTGCAAGGTTTTTTGTTGGCTCGCTGCTGACATCTCTTATGAATAGCAGACCGCACGTTTGAGTCCTCCCTAGAGACAACTTAACTTTACTCTGTTATTCCTACATCCGTTATTTGCTTGGTGAAGTAGCTGCACAAAACTGCAATAAGCCGCATATTAAAAAAAGTTATTAAAAGTCTACAATGCCCTTGTTATCGATTTTTGTGGAATCTGCTTTGAAGTGTGTTTCAGTTCTTTTAAGTGTTCTTTTAAGTGAACTTCCCGAGCAGATGCTTCACATAAAATGTATCTTATCTCAACATGGGACCACTCTGTGTGCTAGAGCTGTACACAGGATCCATTAACTCCAAGATATTCCTATCGCCCACCCCTTTTCTCAAATAGTTTGTGACACACAATGCTAGACTACAGAATGTCTTGTGAAATTTCAGGATAATTTTCCTCGCACTTGTAGGTTAGACTTCCAGCCCAGTGCAGTCATAACACAGGAAACAAGTTAGCTAATTGATTCAAATACTGATTTATGCCTTCCTATTGTAGAGTATTTCTGTCCTGCTGGCTATAGTTCTATTGTTTGCCAATAACGCAATCTTGTGAATGTATCAGAAAATCTACTCCATGTACAAGTAATGAGTGCATGCACTTTACTTGAATGGGTCATCTATACACTCAAGTGTGTCCACCCACCTATGAATCATGTTTTGCAGTCGCGATTCTGGTTTGTCAGAGTCTACATTTTTTATCACTGCATTTTTTATGTCCACTATTTTTCCAGGTTTTCCATACTGAAGAGTTATCTAACCACTGCTAATCACCAACCTTGTCTTCCTTGTGCAATCAATTAATGGCAGGGGACTGGTTTTATAGTTCAAGTCTTATCGGCCGACACGACCCCTATGGAGAGTTCATTTGTTATTTTACTCGCAGGTGCTCTCCGACTTTATAACTCTTGTAGATGGATACACGTTACAAAACTTTGGAAGTACATGCACTGGCTTCCTATTGTAACATGGGTTTTATTTTAAGATTTTATGGATTGATGGCCCACTGAGCACACTGATCACCTGGTCCTCTGTTTATGGACAAACTATTGTGTCCATATTACACTATCCTTCCTTCAGACTAAAAGCACGTCAGAATTCCATCTGCATCAAGCAGTCAATATTTCTACCTTTTTTTTTAAACCTGCAAATAGAGAAAATAATATGAGGGGTGTGCAAAATTAGCATATTTTGTTTTGTGTAATTATGCAACATTTCCCAAAAATTACACAAAAGACATTCCCGGTCATTTAGCACTGTATTTTAGTGCAAAATAGTCCCTTTTTGTGCAAAAAAGCACAAAAAAACACAATTGCCATGAACCATTCAGGGCTCGTTCTGGTTGTGCGTATTATTCCTGTGCTTTAACTGTAGTATTTTCGAGTTAATTGTCTTTGATTTGCGTGAACAGCTGTAGTGACATCATTTTGGGAATTTTGCTCAGCCAGTGTTATGTGAAATGCTGGAAATTACATGAGATCGCACCGGTGTAACAGAAATGTTGCCTAAGCCTAGAAATATTAAGTATGACAGAATATGGCATCAGAACATTTCTTAAACATTAACAGTATGAAAGATATCCAAATATTGTCCAGACTGTTAACCATGGAGAGAACACAGGGCCTTATTTAGTAAAACAATCTTCACTGCACGTTGATGAGAAAGTAATTTCCATCTTTGGCCACCCTCTCTTTTTGTCTACTATAACCGGCACCAAAGGGGTATCCTTGCCTTTCAGCTTAGCTGCTGTTGAAATTGTACTTTATAGATCACCTGTAATTTTCTGAACTCCACGAAGTCCAGCTCCCCTGTTGACCCATCCATCACCTGTGCACATTGTTCTTCTGTCCATGCCGGATATTGTCCTCTCTCTTATGGAGATGTGCAAGAAACCTCTTGATTCGAATTGCGGTCTTCAGGACTATTTCCCTTCTTTCTTACCTGGCCAAGATTACTTCAGTTCCAGTCAATACTCAGCCTCCTTCTCCTGGGATCCCAGTCCCTCCTTTCATCCAGGACTTGGAATGAAGGTAGTTGTTACTGCTAACTTCTATGACATCCTAAGTACCCTGGACACCGAGGGCCTGGCTGCTCTGCTTCTTACCCTATCAGTGGCCTTTAAAATGGCCTCTCATCTCCTTCGGCTCTTTAGACGGAGGGAGTTTGCAGTGGCACTGGGATGGAAGGGGCGGTACTAGGATGGGTTGCACCTTTATTCAGGGAATGTGGACAGCCGGTTACCCTGCCTCCTCACTGCTCTGAGATTTGAGAACTTGTGTGTTCCAGGGTTCTGCCCTGGCCCACATCATGTTCAACAATTGTATGATTGCTTCATTGCAAATTTGTTGTGGCGATGCTGTTTGACCTTCCGAAACGTGCTGCATTGGTTGCAACTCATTCAGAATACTGCAGTCTGATTATTCCCGGGTCTTTCTAGGAGAGGACTTTAAGGCAGTTTGAAAAACGTGCATGGCTCCCAGTACCCTAAAAAGTTAGGCTTGTCACAAAGCATTCCAGGAGTAAGGCCCTGTTTTTATTTGCCTGAAGTGTTGCAGTTCTGATTCACAGAGGACCTTGAAATCTTCTAGTCTTGCTCAGAGTCAGGCATGTTTGGTTAAGTGGGAGCTCCTTCTCTCCATGTGCTAAATATTGGAATCCTTTACCTATTTCCATACGTAGCATTGACAACCGTTTGACTTTTTGTAAAGACTTTAAAACTTGGCTCTTTTGCTTGAGTTATTTGTAAATTGTCTCTTAACCATCGCCAAGTTTCACGTGTTGACTGCGCATGTGATCTCTTTTGGATCACGGTTTCGCTTTAACACAATGGTTCATTCATGCAGTGCTGCAGAAAGCCTTTCAATAGTGAACATTTTAGCACACAAGTTTTTTTTCTTTTGTATTAGGAAAAAACATTCAATGGGCCATCGAATGTGCGTCCACACGCATGGCGACCATCTTGAAAAGCACTGAAAGATGGCTGCCGCACATACCTACGTATGGTTGCCATCTTGGAATGATTTTTCTTAGACAAAAGAAAAACCATTCCATGCACATTCACACATTATGGTTATCTGGGAGGAGGCAAGAAGGTAGGTTTTGTGTTTGGCTGCTGGTACGTAAAACAAGTGATATCGAAAATACAAGGGCACAAAACAGTGGAACTCAGATGCACGTGGACGAAAACCACATATTTATTTGTATTATAAAAATGTAATTCCAATTTTGCGGTGACGTTTGGAAGCATTTTTTGTGCCAATAAAACATTTTGCTGTCCAGCTACGGCCCCACTTTCTATAATGCCTTAGTAAAACATGACTTAACTCTTTTTTTTTTATTGTAGGACCTCCAAAGGATTTGCAACCTCATTCATTCTTTGCCTCCCTGCTGGCACTATTTAATTTGACTGATTGCCTTTCCCTCAATCCAGCTGGCTCCTCTCTTTGCTTAGCCTATCATGAACTGTGATTTATTCACCACTGCTGCTTGCTTACTCCATTGCATTAGTTCACTTTCCTGTTGCTGTCTTGAAAGAGCAGCGTCCATGTGTGTGAATTACATTAGGTATTAAAATAGGTAAACAGTAGTACCTGGTATAGACATTCCTGTTCAGTCCTGAGTGATATTTTTGCTTAGCGGCTTTGTGAATATCTTTAAAATGTAAGCACTGTTCAGATAGGGAAACAGCTTGTGGCTGCAATAAATATTCTTCCTGAACTGTCGATTTTAGCCATCGTGCCCCAGTCTAGCGCTTTTCTTCGTGGGAAGGGGAAGCAGTGCACTTTGTTGGTCTGCACCTTTTCTTTACGATGTTGAATATATATCTGTGATTTGAAGTTGAACAATTAACAATCAACATCTCTTTGACTAATTGTGACATTAAACAGTTGTTTTGGTCTTTTCCAGGGATTGAACTCGGGATGGCTGCCCGCAAGCACAGTATGCTCTCTGCTCTTTTGATTCCACTGGTGATCTGCTTCACCCTAGGTAAGACCCGTCCCTGAGGTGGGTGTAGCATGCTCTTTAGAAAGAATTCCAACGTGAGATATATCAAAAGATTAAATGTAGTTTAATGAATAAACAGGACCCACGACCACCTGCTAACAGCTCAACAGCAGGTTCTCAAATAATGCCCACATCAACATTCTATGGAAGAGAACGCTACTACATAGAACATTCCTTACAAAGATTCCTTAAAGAAAACACAACATAAGAATACGTTACCACATATTACACCCCCCCCCTTTCCTTAATAAAATAAAATACAATAAAATTCATAATGCAATTAAAAGGAAACACATTTACATAAAGAATGTCTAATCAATAGTACACGTAATCTCTGGAGTGTATAGGAGCAGATCTTACTCTTGAACTACTTCTGATCAAATTGTCTCCACCACCACCAGGAATAGTACTAGATGGTGGTACAACCCCTTCAGCATTATTTTGAAAATCACCTGTGTCAAAGTTATCGCAATTTTGATTAAAATGTGTTAATGTATCTAGATCAAACCAATCCTGTCTTTCACCCCCTTTAGAGAAATCCATTTTTTGTAAAATGATTTTAGCTTGTTCCTCAGTTACCTTCACTAAAGCGTTACTATTCCACCATCCTCTGTCCTGTAGTAAAACCGCTGTCTTATTAATTTTCAAAACTTTTACAGGTTCAGAGAACTTGGAATGTCCTTTACTAACCTTCTTAGGTTTTTTAATTAAAACCCAATCCTCAATGTTTAATGTTCCTTCTTTTACATGCATTCTCCTATCATAATTCCGTTTATAGCTATTCTGTTTCCCTTTGACATGTTCTCTCACAACATGTAAGTCAATAATAACCAAGTTGGACTAATGGCAGAAACTGATTTTCGCCCTCTTAACAGAACAAAAGGAACGACATCAGTGGTACTTTGTGGAGTGATATTGTAATTCCAAACCTTGAAATGTAAATCTACAACATCTAGTTTGTTAGCAACTGCTGTTTGCACATCTTCTTTAATTAATGTATTGGCCCTTTCCACCAGTCCATTAGAAGCTGGACTATACAATGGTACCCTAATATGTTTAACATCATGTTTACTGAGAAAATTTGTAAATTCCTCAGAAACAAAATGGGACCCATTATCAGTAACTACTTCCTTAACTCTACCTTCAATGCTGAACAAATGTTTCAAAAATAAAACAACAGAAGAAGAATCCGCACAGCGTACCAAAGAAAAATATAACCACTTTGAGTAGTAGTCAATGGCAACAACTAGAAATCTTTTGTCACAACCAAAAACATTAAACGGACCTGTGAAATCAAGACCAATTTTTTCCCATGCATTGTTTGGCCACGTAACAGGACATAAGGGAGCTGTTGACATTCTCCAGTGCTTGTCAGAACATAAACATTCCGCACACATTTCCACATACCTCTTAACATGTCCGTCAATTCCTGGCCACCAATAAATCTGCTTGGTTTTCTTCACTGTAGCTGATATTCCCAAATGTCCCTCATGAGCTAATGAAACAATCTTAGATCTAAGGCCAACAGGAGGAACAAATAAATCTTATCTTAGCAAAATATCATTAACTAGGGATAATTCCGATGCAACCTGAGCAAAACATCTTAAATCTGTGGACATGCCCCTATCACACGGCCAACCATCAATGAGACACTTCTTTACTTGAACCATGCAATCATCTTTGTCACAGCACTCCAACCAATCTTTTTCTGATATCTTGAACTGTTCATTACTGTCATTAACAGTGAATACGTACTCCATATCATCCCATTCCGCTTTTTTACCATCATCAACATCATCTCCTGTTACGGGTAACCTTGATAAACAATCAGCCCTTACATTTCTTCCGCCCGGAATATACTTTATCTCAAAATTGAACTCCTGTAATCTAGCTAATATCCTTATAAGTCTTGAAGAAGCCTTATTTGAACAACTATCACCCAGCATATATATTAAAGGTTTGTGATCGGTGTGCAGCTCAAACTTTGTTCCCCAAATGTACATTTTAAATTTCTCTGATGCCCAAGAGCATGCCAGTGCTTCACGCTCAATTGTGCTATAGATCTTTTCAGCCATATTTAGTGTGCATGAAGCAAAAGCAATAGTGCACTCCTGACCTCCAACTATTTAGCTAAGAACAGCCCCCAAACCTTTAGCACTTGCATCCACAGTAATTATACATTTAGCTCCTTATGTAAATGGTTTAATAGCTGGAGCTGAAATAATTAATCTTTTCACAGATTCAAAAACTTGTTGACACTCGTCAGACCAAACATATTTGGCATTTTTTTTTAAAAGATCTCTCCAAGGTTGGACAATGACAGCATATCCCTGAACAAACCTTGCATAATATTCACTTAAGCCTAAAAAAGACCTAAGTGAATCATTGTCATTGGGAACACTAGCATCATTAATACCCTTCAACAAGGAAACCTTCGGTTTTATACCTTCTGCCGAAATGTTATGTCCTAAATAATTAACTTCCTGCGTTAAAAATTTACACTTGTTAATGTTCACTGTCATCCCATGCAAACTTAGCTTTCTTAAAACCTCTAACAATGTAACATATTGTTCCAAACTCTGTGTGCACTAAAATGTCATCCTGGAAAGTTTGTATACCAACAAGATTTCCCAAAATTTCATCCATTAAACGTTGAAATACACTGGCTGCAGATGCCAATCCAAACGGCATCCGCTTGTACATGTATACACCAAAAGGTGTTACGAAAGTAGTAAGATGCTGAGCACTCTCAGATAAAGGTATCTGATGATACGGAGAACGTAAATCAATGGTGGAAAAGAACTTACTTCCACCTATTCTAGCCAACATTTCATGTATTCTTGGGAGAGGATGGCAATCCACAAGAATGTTCCGATTGAGGACTCTCAAATCCGCACACAAGCGTATGTCCCCAGAGCTTTTTCGTGCGACAACCGCAGCAGAAATCCATTCAGAGGACTCTACCTGCTTAATTATTCCCTGAGCACACA
This sequence comes from Triturus cristatus, assembly GCF_964204655.1. Classification (NCBI taxonomy): domain Eukaryota; kingdom Metazoa; phylum Chordata; class Amphibia; order Caudata; family Salamandridae; genus Triturus; species Triturus cristatus. The sequence goes on along the minus strand of NC_140581.1, from coordinate 371,178,685 downwards.
TATCATTAAGTAATCTTCTAAGATCCTCCCTGGCTGAAAGGGGCACAGGTCTAACCTTCTGTATCACAGGAATAACATTACTTTTTAATTTAATAGTGTGTTCGAAATTTTTAATTAAACCAACCTTGTTTGAAAATACATCAGGAAATTTATCTAGCAACTTCTGGGCAAAACTATCCAAAATAGTGTCCTGAACTGCAAGAATCGGCATTTCGCCGATAGTGACAGGTTCATCATGTCCTGGTCTTAGTATAATTCCTAACTTAGCTTGATCTTGCCATCCCAAGATGTCGCGTCCATTGACTGCCACATACATTTTTGTGTAAATATTTCTTCCTTTGAATAAAATACTATCATCAAAGTAACCCTTCATGATTGTCGTATTCCCCAAAGGCTTTAGGATTAATCGTAGTAGACTTCAATAACTTTCCTGACCAAAATTTGTGAAAAGTTTTTTCAGCTAGAATTGTTATGGGAGACCCCGAGTCAGCCATGACATCTAAATCGATAGCCCCAATTTTGACATCACACAAGGGACCTTTGCAACGTTTCTCCGAGTTCCCTAATGCATTGACTTCAACTGATGCTAGAGATACGTTGCTAATGGCTTCGGACAATATATAATTTTCAACATCAAGTTGACTAACTTTAACCTTCATTTTGCTAGCATGACAAACATTATAAAAATGTCCAACTCTTTTGCAGTTGTTGCATCGCCTACCTTGAGCAGGACAATTAGGGAAGTTACCCAAATGAAACTTAGAACCACATCTATAGCTGGTCCCACAAACCCTTTTATCATAACTTTTTTTAACGACATTCTTATGTGAGACCAAGTGTACATTTGTTTCATTAACACCAGAAGTCATTTCCACAACAGCCACATTAGAAGAGTTTGTAGGCATAGCAGATTCAGATCAAATTTTTGAAGAGACAACAGAACGTTCAATACTTCTGGCAATGTCCATGACTTAATCTAGAGAAGGATTCTTACAAGTCAAAATGCGTTCCTGAATTTTCTTGTTGAAGCAATTAAAAACCAACTGATCACGAAGAGCAGTATCTAAATAATCTCCAAAAACGCATTTAGAGGCTAAAACACGCAATACTGCAAGATAGTCTTCAATGGATTCCTCAGAAGATTGTTTACGTTTGAAGAATTTATGTCTCTCGACCATAACCGACGGTTCATCTACATACTGTTTTCCAATACGTGCTAAGGCCTCTTTAAATACATCCCAAGATTCATCTCGTGAAGGTGCAGGAACTATAGGCAAATTATCAAAAACTTCTTGACCATCGTTGCCCAAATGGTTAAATAATAATGCTTTTTTACGTGATGCAGAATATTTGGTAGCATCTATTGCTTCAAGATAGTTTTCAAAAATTCTAAACCATTTGTGCCAAGGTTTGATAGGCTTGCCAGGTAATTCTAAAAATGGAGGTGGTTGCATAACATTGTTACTGCTACTGGAAGCCATAACACTTTAAAAGGGTAAAAATGACCAATGCACAGTTCAATTGTGTGAATATTTCTATAGTTCTCCAAATATATCAATATTGTTCATGTAGCCACTGCATAAAGCATTTATAAAAAAAAAAGTGTTAAAAGGCTGATAAATGCGTAAAAACACGTTAATACGATGTTTTTGCAGTTGCTAGGTTACCAAAATAAACTTCCAAACAAAATGGAGGCACGTTGGGTCACGTTGTGTGACCTTGCGTGTGACTTCACACGTCAATCACGCTTCTACAAAGAACGGAGATCATTCCAAGAGCGCGCAGCAAGTTTCAAAGGATGCAGGCAAAGGAAAGTCGCTCGAATAATGCAGCCGAAACTGCAGTCAACGGTGAAGTTACGGTACGTTATGATCGTGATCCTTGAGTATTCAATACAAGTGCCGGTGAAACTTTTAGAAAGCGGACACTTGATCACGGAAATCAAACCGTTTACACACACGTCGGGCAGCCGCTCATGTTACCGTCAAGCCCTTCACCTTCCGCGCAACAAACACAGTAAGCGCTTGGCAAAATTAGGCTATATGCGCAACTTCACACCACTTCACTTTGAAGAAAGTACATTACCATGCAAATCCTGGTCTTCAAAAGGTTCAGCAGAAAAAAAAAAGAATCCAATTTTCTTTTCTTGCGGTAAATACCAAGAGTCTCGCTTAAATCCAGTGTCAGTGGGTCCAAATTCAATCCCAAATCGTCGCCATAAAATGTAGCAAGCTCTTCATAAAGAATTCCAACGTGAGATATATCAAAAGATTAAATGTAGTTTAATGAATAAACAGGACCCACGACCACCTGCTAACAGCAGGTTCTAAAATAATGCCCACATCAACATTCTATGGAAGAGAACGCTACTACATAGAACATTCCTTACAAAGATTCCTTAAAGAAAACACAACATAAGAATACGTTACCACATATTACAGTGGGTTAACGTGATTGTGCGTGGTACAGTGGCTGCGTGCGTGATTGAGTGCACTCACTGCACGTTGTGTGCGCGGCTGGTTGCTTGTTGTTATACGGCCGGCAAAATACTGCTAAGCCGATGGCGGCACAAGAGCATTCAGGGTAAAACGAGGAGGGATTGACGGGGATAGGTTAGTCACCACAACAATCTTACAAAAATATGGACTATGTACTGGAAGCCCAGCAGAGTAAGTAGAAGCTGACGACTCTTTCCCAGACATCTGGCAAAATGTTGTGCAAAATAACTGAGTAATGTGGCCCACTTTTTAACCAAAACATTTCGTGGTGCGTGGATACTGTTAACGAGTGTACGTGACTTCAATAATTCATAGTGTCTTTAAAACAATGAATACTTGTAGTGCACTGCTAAAAATTCCCTACTTCTAAACAAAAGCTCAATAAAAACAGTACCACTGGTACACAAGTCAGTACATGAAACGGATAGTTGTTGCCCAATCTGGCGAAAACCGCCTGTGACTCAGTGATGAAATGCGGAAGTGGCCTGTTAAAATAATGGACCAGGGAGCCCAATTAACTCGTCGGGGGATGTCATTTCATAACTAGCTTTTGGCCACAGGGAAGACTCTTATCTGGGTAAATAGATAGACCATGCGCACAGGAAAGAGAACAGAGGGGCATATTAAAAAGGGCCGGCGATAAATATCGCAAAGTGCGCTTAGCGCTTGCATATTTATTGCCGGCTATCTCTGGAACTTATCGCCCGGTTAGCGCGTTATCAACAACGTGCATCGCCGAGGCGATAAAAATTCCAGCAATAGTGTGGATATCGCCGTTTTCCATGGTGGAAAACTGCGATATCCTAGATGATAGGGCCTGTGGTCTTAGCCACAGAATCCACCCCCCATGTTAAGTATGCCTTAGTCAGGAATTTAACAGACGTTAAATTCCTGCGTTAAGGCATACTTAACACAATTTAAATAATCGCTACCCTTCCCTGTTAATATCGCGAAGCTGCCTTCGCGATATTTTCCCTGGTTGGTTTTACAGCCACGCCTACTTTGCATCTCATTAGCGATACAAAGTTAGGCGTGCTGGAAACGGGCGCTAAGTCAGCAAAACACGCAATAGTGTGTCTTTGCTGATAAGGCGATAAAATTATTGCCGCTTTTCGGCCGAAAACGGTCACAAAAGCGGCGATAATTTTATAGCGCCGCCTTGTTAATATGCCCCAGTATGTTTTTCATTTAGATGAAAGTGTTTGTAGAGTATTCAAAAGTCGGGTCAGTAGGAAGGGGCAGGGCATTAATACTTAATGTTCTTGTGTATCAAAGTGGTACATTTATATTCATTCAGAGAGATTGGAAAACATTGGCAAGGCCTTGGAGAGAGTATGATGAATGTTGGGTACTTAAACAGAGGTACAACAAGCCGAAAGGGCGATTTTGTAGGGTGAACCATTTCTAGATTCTCTTGCTGTACATGATCCTGTTCTCTTGTGGTTCGATTCCGATTTTTCAAAATGACTTCTTTTTTACACATTGTCTTACATTTGGAAGGCTGAAATGCAAAGGAAGTCAATTGGCAATAACACCTGTTCTACTATTCTGTGTTCCCCTAAGTCTCCCAATAAAAATGATACCTCACTTGTGTGGGTAGGCCTAGTGCATGCAATCGGAAACGGCCCAACACGCAACATGGACACATCACTTTTTTCTAGTGTACCTAGCAAACATATTCATTTTAGAATACTAGACACCCAGAGGAATCCAGGATGGGGGTGACTTGTGTGGCTCTCACCAGGTTCTGTTATCCAGAATCCCTTGTAAACCTTAAACTTAGTAAAAATAAATACATTTAAAAACAAAACACATTTTCTTTACATTTCTGTGATGGCAAGTTTTAGAATTTGTGGAGAGCCACAGACTTCAACCCATTCAGAATTCCCCCAAGTCTCCCAATAAAAAATGGCACAAGTGAGGTACCATTTTTATCGGGAGTTTTGGGCGACGAGCCGCATGATGCGTTTTCTTTCAGTGCGTTCCTGTAGGCCACTGAGGGTCATTTGTTTTGCTATATAGGTTTACCCTGGTTGTCTCCAGCCAGTACATTTCTGTAGTTTTCAGGAGATTATATACAGCATCCGCATCGGCCATTACTGCCATTACACCTGTGTCACTTCTGGGTGATCCCTATACAGACCTGCTCTATCGGACAAAAGAATTCATTAAAGCAGTGTTTTCCAAACTGTGGGTCGTGACCCACTGGTGGGTTGCAAGATGATTTTGACTGGGTCGTGAATGTCCTGCTCTCTATGTAAGTAATATTTAAAGCAATTAGAGCCATTTGTGTACCAGTGCAAAGGTGTCAACAATGTCCCAAAGTCCAGTTTTAAAACGGGGAGGACCTGGCTTAGCAGTTCGGGCTGGACTGTACCCATGAGGCACAGGGTCAAGACTGATTTGCATATGGCTGGGTTCAAACTGGAACGACATGGTACCAGTCCAGGGAGGACCTGGCTTGGCAGTTCGGGCTGGACTGTACCCATGAGGCACAGGGTCAAGACTGATTTGCATATGGCTGTGTTCAAACTGGAACGGCATGGTGATGCCACTGGAATCAAGCTATCCCAGCTGAAGAGGGGTGAAACCCCGAAACCGGTCCTAGGATGCTTGTTTCCAGTCCAGGGAGGACCTGGCTTGGCAGTTCGAGCTGGACTGTACCCATGAGGCACATGGTCAAGACTGATTTGCATATGGCTGGGTTCAAACTGGAACGGCATGGTGAGGAAAAAAAACGATGGATCTAGGCCCAGATCTCTGTACTGGGGTGAATGTTTGACATTGTTCTGCATTCTGTCCATCAACTGTTGTTTTTGCAGTTTTAAAACAACCCATTGCAAGTATTCCCAAGCAAGACTCCAGGTGATCTTTCCAGTATTTGTGCTGCTGTTTTTTTTATTTCCCAAAGCCATTTCAACAGAGAATGTGCTCACTATAAGTTATCATACACAACCATACCACTTGTGTATGGCTTTCACACTTAAGAGAAATATGGATGTGACCTAATGGCCAGACCTGCTGACTTTGGATCTGGGGAACCAGGTTTGTGCCTGGCATTAGCTCAACATCCTTTGATTCTAGGAGATCACTTAATCACATGCGCTAATAATGAAATGAATCTGATCTTGTGTAATGTAATCTGGTGCTCATGTAAAGTGCATGTCAATGCAGTTTAGTCATTTCCAAATCAAGCAGTTCCCCATGGATGTCCTTTTTTTTTTTTTAGTTCTGAACCTTGTCAGGGTTATGTAGCTTTATATAAATTCGTTAGCAATACATTGACCTCTTCTCTGTCAAACCTTTTTTTCCTTGTACTTGCTTATTCTTTCTGACTTTGTTAACATATCCTTTACTCGTCGACCTGTATTGTCATTTAACACTTTAACTGCTGGATTTCTGTCGCAATAAAATATTTTCTCTCTTTATTTACGTCCTTAATATTTTACTATGGTTTTTAAGCTCTAGTTATGTTCCTTTAACTGTCTCAAATGTCACGTTTGTTAGGCGACTCGGTTTTCTTTTAAATTACTGTTGTCATTGTTCATATACGTGATATTAACATGAGTTTACTGCGCTGCTTGTTGATATGTAGGCTGTGCCCTAGGATGGCGAATATCTTTCTGCTGGTGCAAAGCTCCCCATCTGAATGTGCAACGCTTACCCTTCTTCGGAATTGAACTGTAGAAACTCACTCCTACACATTCTCTTGGTTGCTATATTTATTTCCTGCATTAAATGGCGAAAATAAAGTAGACAATGCAAGGCTAAAATAAAATGGCATACAAAGAACACTACAGATTGTATTGGAGACTGTTTCTACTGTTTAATCGCAAAGCAGTGTAAACATTGCATCTGTCTATGTATCTAGAAATATTCAAGCCTCTGTCTGTTCCAACGGCAATTTATAATAACATAATATTTGCTCTTGTTATTTCTTATTCTAGCTGTAAGCCACAATTTGAGTTTACAAACAGTAGCTTCTTTCTAGGACAATGTTTTTCCATTTTTCACATGAATTAAGTTTGCAATTATAATGTATTTATTATTTACATGAACATACTCTAAACTCACAATGACATTCTACTTATAATATTAGTTTTCTAACCCCACACCTTCTTAACTCTGCTTATTCCTAGCTTTGCTCTTTCCCAATCCCCAGTACCCTCCCTACTTATCCTTTGCCTTACTTTGTCCTGACTATTGTATATCATATAACGTCTTATTTGCTGTCCTTCTTATGAGGTACTCTATTAATCCCTTCTGTTCCCACTTTTAGCATTCTTTTCATTGATAACTTCTTATTTCTCATCTACCCTATTCTCTATAAGCCCACACCATTATCCCTTATTCTCAATAATTTTTTGCCTTGTGCAGTCCAACCTGATCGATATTTTAATAGCTTTGCACTATCACTATTAAGTAATCACTCATTTACTTTGTATCAGTGCTTTTTTGGTTCTTGTTTAATAAATTACAGGAAATCCTGGGCATGATTAAAATATTTTATGCAAAAAACAGGATGTGTTTTAAATTTGGGTTGTTTGCAAATTTACAGGTTGGGTAGAAAATTCTACCACAAAAATACCATTATATTGTAAAGCATTTGTTTTGCTTGTTTGGCTGCTCCATTTTAGCTCCCCCCGTAGCTTATTGTGTACATTGTAACATAGACTATCATATCATGCTATACAATGACAGGCCACACTATATCATACTGTACTTTACAATGACAAACCAGACCATACTATTCACCGACAGGCCATTCCATTCCATACCATACAATGACAAACCATATTATACTATATCATATCATACAATGACAGGCTATACCATACCATACTATACAATGACAGGCCATACCATACCATATCATATCATGACAGTCCGTACTATACCATACCATACTATACAAGGACAGGTCATACCATACTATTCCATGAAAGACCATACCATACCATATACAATGACAGGCAGTACTATACAATGATAGGCCATACCATACAATACCGTACATACAATGACAGGCCATACCATACTATACAAAAGTATGTCATATTATAATATTACAGACCATATTCTGATATAATAATCCTTTTGTACAAAAGTTGTACAACGTGGCAAAAAAAAAGAAAATGACAAAGCCAGTAGATCTCGCATAGAGAAGACCGATTGACTTTGTCAATGGTAGTTATTCGCAGTGGGCACTTAATTACATAATTGTAGGAAATACACCTTTTCTGCATGTTCACCCCAATTATTTTTGCCTTTGCTGGACCCTATTTCTGTTTTTTAGCTTTAGAACTCTGTACACCGTACCCCCTGCTAACCAGTGGTAAAGTGCCTGTGCTCCCCCATTAAACTTAGTTTAAGTGACCTATACATTCCTAGTATATGGTTTACAAAGTGTGCCCAGTGCCTAAAGGTAAAGTGCCACTAGATGAGTGTGGCTGAAAGCTTTCAACATCTTGGATTTACCATGACACTTTGCATTTTGGGCTTATTTGCAGTAAGGCAAAGAGTAACTACTGCAAAGTAGGAAGTTCAGGGCCTGGGAACCTTTACTTAATTGGTTAAGAAGGACCGATGAATCCCCCCCCCCCCCCCCACCAACAAGCTAGTACCAGGCTTAAATGTGGCATCTCCAGGCACCTACTTCAGAACACTTTCTGAACCTGCGGAAGTTCAGAAGAGGACTGGACCGCCTGTCTGTGAACTGATATTAACCCTAAAGGACCGGACACGCTCCCTCTTGTACCCAGGACAAAGACATGGGTTACAGAGGTCAGCCTGCTCATCTTCTATGTAACTACAGGGAGGCAACAACCTGCAAGAGGCCTTGTCCTTGAAATACGCAGCTACTAGTGGCAGCTGTACCTGGACCCTGCTATAGGCCCCTGCCTGACACACTTTGAATCTCTCAGTGCCTCCCCTGGTGTCCTGGAGGGCTTTAGAAGTTTATTGTTGTGGTGGATTGGGGCTTAAAAGACTACATCCGAAGGTAAAAAAGATGTGACCAGAACAAACCTGGTTGGTGTTACCGACTCACCCTCAATGAATCAAACAGCATTTGTGAAGCGCAACACTGTCACCCTCCAGGGGTATCTGGGAGCTGTGTCTCTGTCGAAGAGTCAGTGCTTCAGTGTCTTTCTGAAGTCTGCCAGCGAGGGGGCTGTTCAGGGCTGGAGGGGAAAGTCGTCTATCGCTGTTAGTTTCAAATTGCGCCGGTCTACAGCAACCATTATAATTGGTGCTTTTTTTGGAGCTATTACTACTTACAACTATTAAAATAATAAATCCTATATCGGGCTCCACTTATTCGATTTTTTTCATTTTGGTGTCAATTTGTTTATTAAAATGTGCTCTATTTTCCAAATTTGGTTTGTGAATTTTATTGGTTTGCATTTTGACATTATTACTGTTTTGCTACTGCATAAATACTTTACACGCTGCCCTAAGTTAAGTATTTCTGCTCTGTGCCATAACTACTAGGAGGTTGAACTCAGGTTAATTTGGTGACATTTTTAGGGTTCTCCCTGACAAGGGTTGTGATAGTTCCTTAAGGAGGGTAGTTACCCACCTCAAATAATAATCCAAATCCCTACAATAATCTTTCATCTCCTTCCCGCGGTCCGTAATCATTTACCTTCTGCTATTACCATGTTCCACTCTGCCATGTTCCTCTTCCCTTTGCTCTGCCAAACACCCGCTGCCCACCGTGAACATCACCAGTTTGCTACCTCCCTCTCCATCTTCTGCATCCCTCTGCCAGCTCTTTATCCCCATGCCAGTATGCCTCAACCTCTGTCATCACTATCATCTTGTCATCCCTTCTTGTCTCTACTGCCACCACCCTTCCTCTAATAGCAGCCTTTTTCTACAGCCTTTATCATCTGTACTTCGCTTCACTTCTTTCTTTGAATTTCTCTTGCACTCTGATACCTTTGAATTGCTTACTAATGTGCAACCTACCTAATATGTGGTTTTAATGCATCCCACGCGTTCCTTATTCTTGTATTCATTTTCTTTCTCCCTTTTATGGTTTCTCATTATTTTCCACTCATCTAGTGAAACTCTTATCTAGTTTCTCTCATTGCCTTCAAATCCCACTGTGACGCCTTACACAGACTTCTGTCTTACAGGAGCAGACACACTGGGGACAGATGCCACTGGTAAGAAACACTATTTTGATCCTTTGTATGTCAACATGCTCTAGCCATCTAGTAGGACATGATCAGTAAAAGTGATTAACATGGATTTCTTTAGGGATCTTTTGCATACTACTGTTTTTGGAATCCAATGCCAAAGTGATCTATAAAGTTAGTTTGGTACCAGGTGAATCGTGCTCTTATTGTTTTTCAGCTGTCTGGGTATTGCTTGAAATGTTGTTCTGTGATGTAATTCAAGTAAGCACAGCTTTGAATAATAGAATAATCATCACTTATCTAATGCGCGCACACGGTCATGCAAACCGAAAGATCCATCCTAGGTATGTGTTTGTTTCATGTATTCATTCAGTCAATAAAGTGAACTATTGTTCAAATGCAATAATTCAGTTTTCTAATAATATTTTATTTCTAAAGTTCCTTTAACCAGCACTCCCAATGCTGTTTGTACCACGTTCAAATTTAAATCGTTTTTTCCCCTTAGCTAAAGGTATGAAGACTGTACTTACTTACCCGTTGCACCAACCAACAATTAAAGTAGATACCATTAAATAAAATACAAGTATTACAGGGAAGCCAAATGCAAAGCAGAAATAAGGGTTAAAAGGTAGAATTCTTACAGAATGGTCTGCCGAGCTTATATTCTTGAACAAACATCTGATTGGGTGAGGCTGGACTTTTTTCCACATGTTCTAATGGGATAGCCATCAGCGCATACACATTAATAAATACCTGATGTAATAAGCATGGATGTAGTCGATGTATGATGATTAAAGTAGGTTTATTAGATCTCTTGTTCAGGTTTACAGAAGAATCAGCTCTTAAGTATAATAATAATGAAAGCCCCACCAGGAGCAGCTCCCTTGCTGCTCAGCCCAATCTCCCAACTGACATCCATCCACAAGCATCCCCAACATTCTCACATTGCATCACACACACCAACATTCTATTATTCATCCACATTGGCTGAGCAGCAAGACAGGTAAGTGAGGAAGATACATAGCACCCAAACCAGGATACCACACACCTTCCCCCTTAAAGGAACGCAACAAATAAAAATACAAGGATAGAGCATGGTCATTATAAAATTGAAACATACAGTAAAACCATAAATCAATTCAATTCGAATAAACAAAGAATGTCGCATCACATGACCACCTCTTCCCCCTTTAAATATCATATTGACAATAAATAAATCTTGCGCCAGTATTTTTAAACAATAACAATAATTGATTTCTATGTCACCAACAGAACACACTAGTTGGCCAGACCAGTATGGTGATGGTAACAGAGAAACGAAAAAAATGAAATTTAAAAGCACAAGAAATTACTCACATTAAAATCAATCCATAGGTAGTAAATAAATAGGTGTGAAGTCACTCACAGGTACCATGTGAAAGTGAAAAACACCTATAGAAAATTATAGCTAATAGCTACTACCACATACCAAACTTAATCACAATTCCCATGAAGGAACATGTGAACATACATGTTAGAAACATGTAGGTGACTAATCCACGAGCAGAATTTTAAGTAAAAGTGGAAAGTCACATGCAAAGTACTATATAAAAAAAATCACTTGTAGACAACAAGTGGGTGACGAATCCACAGGCACTAAATTAAAGAAAGGTGGAAGGTCACATGCAAAGTACTTATAGAAAAAATAATAATAATCACTTGTAGACCACAAGTGGGTGACGAATCCACAGGCACTAAATGAAAGAAAGGTGGAAGGTCACATGCAAAGTACTTATAGAAAAAAATAATCACTTGTATAAAACAAGTGGGTGACGAATCCACGGGCACTAAATTAAAGAAAGGTGGACGGTCACATGCTCATATGCACGCGCATAGCACTGTACATTAAATACATTTAATATCATGCGCTAAAGATCACATAGTCAGAAGACTATTAAAAAGTATTCTAAATCCATAACACTGTCCTTACTAAACTTGCGAAACCAAAATGCTGTAAGGAAATCCATTAAAACAGAATAGGTGACAAATCCACGTAAAGGTGGCATGTCACATAGCCATGAAGCTAATACAATCTAACCAATCCACGCACTAGAAATATGCATAAGTGCACAAGTGGAAACAATCAAATACATGTTACACCTGTAACTCTAAACAGAAACAGTGAATAAAATTCCACGTACAAATATTCACACGATGGTGCGAATGCAAACAATTAAATTACAACTGGGAATTCGCATGAACAAAATATGCATGTCGTTTTAGATCACCCATGTTGAACGAATAAACATTTAAAACAGTACCCGGATTGAAATACGAAGTTCAAATGAGGGATAGTGATTGCTAAATGAATAAAATCAGGCATTCCGGGGACCTTGCAGTACATCCACACTGCCGAATAATCACAGAAATTGATGAAGGGACATCCGAGCAGTGCGTGAGTGAGGCTTCTAACTGAAAAGCATGAAGGGTGAGAATATTTTCCGAAGCAAAGATGGCGGCACGCTTTCCACGTCGTGCGGGGAGGTTGAAGGCAAAGACGATGCATCCATAGCAACTGCGCATCTTTGATGACGTCGTAGAAGCGTCACAGCAAGCGATGAAACAACTCAGAAATGTCCTGTTCATGCAGGGCTGCACGCGCAAAAGGAACGTGCTGGCTGTAAGCACGAGACACATTTGAATGAACTGGTGGCGGTTCAACTGCCTCGATGGTAAGAAAAATATTAATATCATACCTAACATCCAAGTTGAATATAGCCAAGCAGGGTCAGCCAAGGTTGAAAGCCTCCAGCGCAAAGTTGAATAAATAAAGCAGAGAATCTAAAAAATACTGACTAAATGAAACTTGCTTCAGAGCAGCGAACCGGGAAATATGTGACAAGTTAGATAACCGCTGCAGGCGTGAAAACCTTTGCTTTTGAAGTGAATTTAAAATTAATAACGTTAAGGAATGAAAGTACTTTAATCATGACAACAAAATTGTAGACCTGTAGCAATTAAAACACTGCAGTCGAGGAAATCCATTGCTGCTGATAATTAAAGTTGTAGGGCTTAGCTACAGTTTTAGCTCACCGTGTTGGTAAATCCTCACGTCTGTAGCTGCTGGTAAACCATTGCAGCGCTGGGGAATCCTTTTCCCTGATGACCGTTATGAGAAAGTAAAACGAGAAAGTTAATTCCCTTGAACATGACTCCTCCATTAGGTGGCAGCACACAACTCTTACTCCGATTTCATCACTCTGATGCAGATCAGGACTCATTGACCCGGTAGGCATTTCTTGTCCTGGTTTTGATTTCCTTCGTCAGTTCTGTCTCTCTGACGGATGAAGGAAGGCAGCAAAACAGGATCTGTGGGCAGGAAATTTCAGTAGTCCCTGACGCTTTTCCACATTGAACAGGTAGTGGTCTCACTGGCAAGAAGAGACAGGCAGAAAGAAGCGTGACGCTGTGAACAGTCAGGGACAGGCACACTTAAATTGTATGCAGGCAGTAACTGGCACATCTACCGCTGAGGGCGACCGGTGGAAGGTCACTGGTGGGGCTTAGTCGGGGTGCCAGTAAGCTCGAGTTGCTTTTTAAAGAATTCTTTTATCTTGCTTGTAGATCTTGGAGTTTCATGAAGTTTCTTCAGGTGTAGGTTCAATCCAATCGTCGCCAAATGTAATAAGCATGGATGTAGTCGATGTATGATGATTAAAGTAGGTTTATTAGATCTCTTGTTCAGGTTTACAGAAGAATCAGCTCTTAAGTATAATAATAATGAAAGCCCCACCAGGAGCAGCTCCCTTGCTGCTCAGCCCAATCTCCCAACTGACATCCATCCACAAGCATCCCCAACATTCTCACATTGCATCACACACACCAACATTCTATTATTCATCCACATTGGCTGAGCAGCAAGACAGGTAAGTGAGGAAGATACATAGCACCCAAACCAGGATACCACACCTGATTTAGGGATAGAGTCGAGTGCCTCCTACCAGGGAAAAAACAAGCGATGATTTTCCATGGAGCAATTTGTAATTCCATTTAGATTCTACGCAAATGTTGCCGGGTTAGTCCTTGGTCTTAATACAGGTAGATTTGAGTAGTGTAATATTTAGTTATGTAAAACAGGTTTTGAATTGTCTATCTGGATTCACTGTTGAGGATTTCTTGAGAGGCTGCCGTCACTTTTCAGGAGCATTTCAACTTCTGGTATTGGGTACCTCACTGATTTGTTCGAGGCATGTGGGCTGCTGAATTCATATCTGTGCATAGATCGCCGCCTAGTGTTGGGTCCGGATGTTTGCACGTTGTTGTCCTGGAAGAGTCTTCGAAGTATCCTTGGATAGGTGACTCCTCCCCTGGACTACAGTGCGCATGGGCATCCTCTCCATCCTCAGATTGTTTTTTTCCGCCATTGGGTTCGGATGTGCTATCTTAGCTCAAGTTAGGAAAATATTTTTTCGAGGCCAAAAGGCCTTTAGTTCGCGTCGGTACTGTTTATCGATCGGGTTTCGATAGAATTTGTTAGTTTACTAACTTTCAGCACCGACTGCTTTCGCATTTACCTGTCCATCGACGACTTCGACGATGGAATCCAGGACGCCGTTCAAAAGGTGTCCGGTATGCAATGCGAAGTACCCACACATCGACGTCCATCCGGTGTGCAACAAATGCCTTTCGCCGGACCACGACGAATCAACATGCATGGCCTGTGCCCGGTTCCGCTCGAAGAAGACTCTGCGGAATCGACGAGCGGCGAGACTCGAGGCGCAGCACGCGGCACCGGCCCCGACAGACATCTTCGGCGAGGCCGAGGACGTCGAGGAATTGGAAGTCTTGCCCTCCAGTCCCGTTTCCGAACACGAACCCGGATCGGACGAGGAAGACGAGTCACTCTTCCACAGAGGTGAAGACGACACCGAGGTAGGAGACGACGAGGAGGCCTTCGGGGCCGAAGAAAGTAGCTCCAATGATGAACAAGGCCTACCTGTTCAAACCGTTCAAACACCAGTGCCACAGCCTATGGCTCCGGTCGAGGGATCGCCTTCGGGCCTTACCCGAGACCCATCCCGCAGTTCTTCGGCCCCGCCCTCGGGCCCGGCCTCGGACGTTCAGCGGCAGCCATTACTACATAAACAGGCTGGTTTCCCTATCACAAAACCGAAACCGAAAGCTGCTCAGGTTCCACCGAAACCGAAACTGAAAGCAGCGCTGGTCGGATCGAGGCCTTCGACGCCAGCGCACCGCGTCGGCACCGACCGCGCCAAGAGGGACTTCGGTGCCGAACTTGAGGCGGGCGACGTTGGAGTCGACAAACGGAAAAAAGCCATCGGCACCGACAAACCTGCTCGGCTACCGGCACCGACGACACCAAGGGCCGTACCGCCTGCGGTGTCTCACATCGCTCCCTCGACGACACCTAAGCCTCAGGTATCGAAGACTTCGACGGTGATCTCTTCACCCCGACTCGATGACCCTCCGGCACCGAAAACATCTACGGCCGCCTCTACGAGCCTGGCCGGTGCCAAAGCCTCGAAGGCGCCCCAAGTACGACCTGGTGTGACGCAAGGCAGCAAAACCACACCTGTCCTCCAGGACACGTCGGGCTCCGGTTCGGTCGGAGCTCCCGCAGCCTCTTCGGTGCCGACCAACATTACCTTCGGCTTGCCTCCGTCAACAATCCCAAAAATTTTCCAACTCAGGACACGGGTCACCCAACCTACGGTCACACCTGCTGAGACGTCTCCAGCACGTATCATCGACGCCGGCACTGGTAGAATGATTCTCCAGGACCGAAGGATAACTTCGGAGCCGCCATTGGACCCTTTCAGGATCCCACTAAAAAGGAAGTTGCCTGCAGAATCGGAACCTCTCCTTTATGAACCCTTCCATTCATCCTACCAGGATCCACACCGGTTCTCCCCCACACGCTCCGATACAGACGCATTGGAGGACTACATGGCTGACCAAGTCCCCTACCATGTAGACACGGACCCTGATGACCAGCAGGACCCTGATCAAACTTGGGGCGACCCTGCAGACCCCAGTGCACCTCTCGATGCACAGGATCCACAACTCTATGGGGCAAAGACATCTCCTACGGAGGATACTGCAGCGTTCAATGCTCTTATCGAACGTGCTGCCAATAACCATGGGGTGCAGCTTCACTCTGATACCATCGAAGATGACTTTCTAATGGACACCTTTGCATCCTCAGAAAGACATGTAAAGACTCTGCCAATGTTGAAGGGGGTCCTCAAACCAGCCAAGGACATTTTCAAAGAACCCACCAGGGCACGAGTGATAAACCCCAGGATTGATAAAAAATACAGATCAGCACCTGGGGATCCTACTTACATCAGAGGACAATTACCACTCGACTCCATCGTCGTAGCGAATGCACGCAAGAGGGCACACTCGCAAACAACAGGTGACGCTCCTCCCCCGGACAAAGAGTCCAAGGTGTTAGAAACCTCTGGCAAGCGAGTTGCCGCCCAAGCTGCCAACATATGGCGCATAGCCAACACTCAGGCGCTCCTTGCTCGCTATGATAGAGCGCACTATGACACACTTGAGCAAATATTCCAACATCTCCCTGACCAGTTCAAGGAAGGCGCAGAAATGCTCATCAGAGAAGGACAGCTACTAACGAACGCTTCCATCAAATGCGCACTAGATGTTGCAGACACAGCTGCCAGAGCCATAAACACAAGCGTCATGTTGCGACGACATGCCTGGCTACGGATCTCTGGATTCAAGCCTGAGGTACAAAACAATATACTGAACCAGCCCGTCAACCCCGACTATTTATTCGGGCCAGAGGTTGACACCACCCTCGAAAAGATAAAAAAGGATACGGACACTGCAAAGTCCATGGGCGCACTACAAACTCAGTCCTTTCGGAGCGGCTCCTTTCGTCGCCCCGGAAACAAGGGAGCAGGTAGAGGACAGGGGTCACAACAAACATATAACAAAGGCAATACACAGACCACCTATGATAAAAACACCCGAGGTGGATATCGTGGCTCCAGCACAAAGGGCAGAGGACGCGGCTACGGCAACACCAGGTCCTCCCCCAAGAACAAGCAGTGACGCCCTCTCCCTTCCTCCCGACCACATAACACCTGTCGGGGGAAGGCTACAAAGGTTCCTGTCCACGTGGAATTCCATCACCTCGGACAGGTGGGTCAAAGATATTATAAAATACGGTTACTGTCTGGAGTTAACCTCCACTCCACCCACAATACCACCAAGAAGCCGTCCTATGTCCTCAGAGCACTTAACGCTCTTACAGCAAGAAGTGCAAAGTATGCTTCTAAAAGGCGCTATAGAGGTCGTACCCATCCACGAGCAGGGTGCGGGAGTGTACTCCCTCTACTTCTTAATTCCAAAAAAGGACGGGTCGCTCAGACCTATATTGGACCTGAGACCCCTGAACCAGTACATTCTTTCAGAGCACTTTCATATGCTCACTCTACAGCAAGTCCTTCCGCTTCTCAAGCAGGGAGACTTCCTAGCCACACTGGACCTCAAGGATGCGTACTTTCACATACCCATCCACCCCTCACACAAAAAATACCTCAGGTTCACTGTTCAGGGGCAGCACTATCAGTTCAAAGTCCTTCCCTTCGGCGTGACAACAGCGCCCAGGGTTTTCACGAAGTGCCTCGCTACGGTGGCAGCACATCTACGGAGGCAGCATATACACGTCTACCCCTACCTAGACGACTGGCTCGTTCAAGCGAAGTCAGCCCAGCAATGTGCAAGCCACATGTCCCGCACCATTCACCTTCTTCACAGTCTGGGATTCTCACTGAATTATCCAAAGTCCCATCTCCAGCCCGCACACGTACAACAGTACCTAGGTGCGACTATAGACACTCTGGCGGCCACAGCTCAGCCAAATTTAGTGAGGATCGACAGCATACAACTGCTGCTCTCCAAATTCAAACCCAATCACTCACTTCCAGCGCGAGTGTTCATGCAGTTGATAGGCATGATGGCCTCCTGCATCTTCATAGTCCCGCACGCGAGATTACATATGCGCCCACTTCAGGAGTGCCTAGCACGTCAGTGGAATCAGGCTCAAGGACAGTTAAAGGACCTAGTGTTGGTGAGCGGTCGGGCATACAACTCTCTGCATTGGTGGAATCCACAAAACCTTTGCAAGGGCCGACCGTTCCAAGAGCCTGTCCCACAAATAGTACTGACAGCGGACGCGTCTCTCCAGGGATGGGGAGCTCATGTACTCCACTACACAGTGCAAGGACTATGGACAACACAACAAAAGAAGTTGCACATCAACCTTCTGGAATTGATGGCAATCTTCCTAGCCATGAAGGCGTTCAAAGTACATCTATGCAACAAGGTCCTGTTGATCCGGACGGACAACATGACCGCAATGTACTACATACAGAAACAGGGAGGCACACACTCTCCACAGTTGTCTCATCTGGCTCAGAGCATGTGGAAGTGGGCCATTCAAAGGAACATGTTCCTCATGGCGGAACACCTCCCTGGCAAGGACAACCAGATGGCGGATCTGCTCAGCAGACACAGCCATCAAATGCACGAGTGGGAGTTACACCCATCAGTACTCCAACCGTACTTTCAGCAGTGGGGTCATCCGGAGATAGACCTATTCGCGACAAGCGAAAACGCAAAATGCCCAAGCTTCGCCGCCAGATTCCCACATCCGCAGTCGCAGGGCAATGCGATATGGATGAACTGGTCCGGCAGATTTGCGTACGCTTTTCCCCCAGCGCCATTGATACCGCTAGTGGCCCGCAAACTCCGACAACACTCCCTGACACTCGTCCTAGTTGCCCCCACGTGGGCACGCCAGCCGTGGTACACCACCTTCCTCGAACTTTCCGTGGTGCCGCATCAAAGGCTGCGGATCAAACCCGCGCATTTGACGCAGAACCATGGAGAGGTTCAGCACCCAGATCCGCAACGGCTGAATCTGGCGATCTGGCTCCTGAAGTCCTAGAGTTTGGCTATCTCAAACTGCCACCTGACTGTATGGACATCATCAAGGAGGCCAGGAGACCCACTACCAGAGCTTGCTATGCAGCCAAATGGAAAAGGTTCGTCATTTATTGCGGAAATAATGACATCAACCCGCTGGACGCATCCATCCAAAACATCATCTGTTATCTCTTACACCTATATCGATGCAATCTGGCGTACACCTCTATACGTGTCCATTTGACCGCAATATCAGCCTATCTGCAAACCAGGCAGCACCTCTCTCTATTCAGAGTGCCTGCCATCAAAGCATTCTTGGAGGGGCTCAAACGAGTCATTCCACCTAGTCACCCACCGGCTCCAATGTGGAACCTCAACTTGGTCCTCACACGCCTGATGGGTCCACCCTTTGAACCTCTACACTCATGCGAGATTCAATTCCTTACCTGGAAAGTGGCCTTCCTAGTAGCGATCACTTCCCTCAGAAGAGTTAGTGAACTCCAGGCACTAACCGTTCAAGAGCCATTTATTCAGGTTCACGCTAACAGGGTCGTACTACGTACCAACCCCAAGTTCATGCCCAAGGTAATATCACAGTTCCACATGAACCAGACTATTGAACTGCCCGTTTTCTTCCAAAACCCACAAACTGTTGCAGAAAGGGCACTACATACACTAGATGTACGGAGGGCCCTCATGTACTACATCGACAGGACTAAACCATTCAGGAAGACAAAACAACTGTTCGTTGCCTTTGCCCCACACCACAAAGGTAACGCCATCTCCAAAGCAGGGATAGCCAGATGGATAGTTAAGTGTATTCAAATCTGTTATCAAAAGGCAAAACGCACATTAACTATTCCACCACGAGCCCACTCAACACGTAAGTTGGGGGCTTCCATGGCCTTCCTAGGAAATATTCCCCTGCATGATATATGCAGAGCAGCCACATGGTCCACTACACACACATTTACAAAACACTATTGCGTAGATGTGCAGTCAAAACAGCAGGCAGCTGTAGGACAGGCTGTTCTCAAAACACTTTTTCAGACCGCTGCAGCTGGCACGGGTAGCCGCCGCTAATAGAGGGCACTGCTATGTATTCTATGCACAGATATGAATTCAGCAGCCCACATGCCTCGAACTGAATATGCTACTTACCAGTATGCATCTGTTCTTGGCATGTAGGGCTGCTGACATTCATATCGCCCTCCCTCCTCCCCGGCGCCTGTCGCAGCTGCAGCTCTCAGAATTACTGCAAGCATGGTCATCACTTTCTGTATCTACTCCATCACTGCCACAATGGCGAAAAACAATCTGAGGATGGAGAGGATGCCCATGCGCACTGTAGTCCAGGGGAGGAGTCACCTATCCAAGGATACTTCGAAGACTCTTCCAGGACAACAACGTGCAAACATCCGGACCCAACACTAGGCGGCGATCTATGCACAGATATGAATGTCAGCAGCCCTACATGCCAAGAACAGATGCATACTGGTAAGTAGCATATTCAATTTCCTACAATACTTTGTGGACATAATACGCAATCAAAGAATCTTCAAGTCATGTATTTTGCTCTGACCCTATATGCACAGTTTTTCACACAAGTAGATCCCCATAACTTGTACTCCATTAGAAAAGTTATCCCATATATTTATATAAGCATCTTTTGCTTTTCCTGTACCCGACCCAAATCATTTGTGGTCCAAAAATCACCTGTCTTTGAATTTTGAATTGGAGGGACAATGGTAAAGCCGTAACTGAAAGTAACATTTTAAATGGATAGCTCTTCGTATTTGAGAGTGCCAGAGTCTGTGCCTCCTATAATGATGTGATGTAATGCACACTGTGATGTAAGGCATTCTGGAATGGAAGGTTGGGGGATTTTTTTTAAGTAAGTACAGTTCAGTTATAGCTGGGGACTAGTAAAGTTAGGAAGCTGATTTACTGATGCTAATAAATAGATAAGAACATACCAGGACGCCTGAATTAAGTTATTATACTGGCGATGATTTGGAAAGAACCTGAAAAAAAGCGCTGCTAAGGATTCCTCATTCCAAGTGTCCTGATGCGCTACTTGAAACCGGTCGGTCATCCGTAAAAAGAAGCGTCTCCATGCTAAAAAGCGGGATTGTCATGTTAAGGAAAGTGTGGTAGAAATTAGCTTTCAGCGACGCTGAAGGCGGTGAGATGCGGTATTTCTCCTGAACGTTTAATTAGGACTTCAATGCGGTGAGTGATATTCCAATTTTATTTTCGTAATTGAAGACTACAGTCGCTCGGTTCCAACTTTGTTCTTCTTGTGTTTGAAAACAGTCGCTCGGTAGATACGCACCTGTGGCAAGTAAGGACAAGGAAGCGTATAGGAGCACATAAGAAGGAAATTGGATCAGATTTTGAATTTCGGCCAAACGCATACGCGTGCGTGACGTACGACGTACCTCACGTTAGTCGGCCATGTTAAAGTCAGGCATATCGTTACAATACGAACGAGTAAGAACTGTGTGTGGATCATCAACAATAGTGTATTTAACGCACTGATGCACACAGCAATCGAATACAAATTGTGGGTACAGCATTAACAATTAAGTTTTTAACGCGCTGATGCACACAGCAAATTTTCAACAGTTAACAAGGCACATATATATGTACATCAATAAATAAGTGAAAATAAGCATTTAACTAAACAAAAGGAACAATAAATATTAATAAAATATAGCAAACAGCTACAACCATGACAGACAGGGAAGCGATAATAGATATGAATTCTGATATACATGATGAAGAAAATGATGCAGGGAAAATATCAAGCCCTGTTTTTAGGAGACCTCTGCCGTTTGACTTTTCAGAACAACAAAATGTTGCTAAAGATGGGAGAAATGGACAAGGAGATTTGAGCATTTTTTTAAATGCAACATGCAAAAATCACACTGATGAACAGGCAAAAGACTTCTTACTTAATTTAGTAGGAGATGAAGTAGAAGACCTTATAATTACATTTCCTCAACAAGAACGAAACGCCTATAAAGGACTTATGAAGTGTCTAAATGACAAATTTGATCCTCATAGAAATTTAGATTTTGAAAGATACAATTTTAGTACAGCATGTCAAAAAGAGGATGAAACAATGGATGATTTTGTCACCAGACTTAAAAAGCTAGTAACATTTTGTGAATTTGATCAATTTAATAACGAAGAAGCAATAAGACTAAGAATTATACAAGGCTGCAGCTCAAAAAACTTCAGAAAAAAACTTTTAGAAAAAACATATGATCTTCAAGAAATTCTGCGTATGGCAAGAACAGAATTACGAGCTGAAAAACATGCCACAAACATGGAAGAAGGAAGAATAAAAACTTTCGAACAAGTAAGACAAATGTCATGGAAAACAAACGGCGAAAAGAAAATGGAGACACATTACAAGGAGAAAAGACTGTGTTATAGATGTGGTTTTCAATTTCCCCATCAAAAATTTTGTCCAGCTATGGGACAACAATGTAAAGAGTGTGGCGGATATAATCATTTTTCAAGTATGTGCAGATTTAAAAAAGAAAAAAAAGGAAACTGAATAAGAAAGGAAAATGGAAATAAACAGTTTAATTTCAATAAAGGATAAATATATGAAAACGTGAAATATATAAGAGAAATGGAAGGAGTTGAGAAAGAAGAAGAATCTAAAGAAGATTTTGAACATGGTGAGAGGCTGTATATGATGCAAGAAAAAGAAGAAATTCAGCAATTAAATATGATTAGAAAGGAAGACATTAAAAAAGCAACCTCTGTTGATCTTTTTGTAGGTTCTCAAAAAGTACCTTTCGTTTTGGATAGTGGTGTAACTTGCAATATAATGTGTGTGTCTGAATATGCAAAAATGACTGAACAACCCCCTCTTAAACCATTAAATGTAAGTTTTTTTCAATGGGGTGCAAAACATCCTGGCTCTTGTCTAGGAAAATTTGAAGAAATTCTAATACATGAACAAATAAGCAGTAAAGAAGAAATGCATGTTATACAAGGAGTGGTTCCAGGGCCATGCTTACTGAGTAATGTAACTGCTCAATTCATGGGGCTATTAGCAGTCACTTGTAATTTAACAACAAATCACCCTGTTCTTCGAAAATATCCAAAATTGTTTGATGGTTTAGGGAAATTGAAAGACAAAGCAATAACTCTACATATAAATGAAACAATAAAGCCTGTAGCTCATCTCACAGAAGAGTCCCTATTCACATGCAAGCAAAAGTTGAAAAAGAATTCAAAGCACTATTAAAAGAAGACATAATTGAAGAAGCAACAGGCCCAACACCTTGGGTATCTCCCATTGTAATTGTTCCCAAAAATGACACTGAGGACATCAGAATTTGTGTGGACATGAGAATTCCAAACACTGCAATTGAACGAGAGAGATACCCAGGCCCTCATTTAAACGATATGATTAGCAATATTAATGGTGCAGTTGTTTTTTCAAAACTTGATTTATGTAAGGGTTATCACCAACTAGAAATTGATAGTCAATCGAGATACATTACAACATTCTCAACACATTTGGGTCTTTTCAGATATAAACGATTGAATTTTGGCATATGCTCTGCTGCTGAAATATTTCAAGAAGTCATAAAAAATATCATAAGACCTGTACAAAACAGCATGAACTATAGTGATGACATCCTAGTCTTTGGAAAAAATCCAAGAAGAACATGATCAGGCCTTAGATAATGTATGTCAACAACTTCTTAAAGCTGGACTGACTCTAAATCTTAAAAAATGTGAACTAAACAAAACTGAACTAACATTCTATGGCCATATATTTTCTCGTGACGGAATGAAGCCAGATCCTAAGAAAATAATTGCGCTGAATACAGTACAAAAACCCAACGACATAACACAATTGAGATCATTCTTGGGAATGGCCAGTTATTGTGCAAGGTATGTAAATAATTGTGCAACACTAAGCTTGCCTCTCAGAGAATTAACAAGAAAAGGTAGAAGATTTGAATGGAATGAAAGCTGTGAACAGGCGTTCAGAGAAATAAAGTCACAAATAACTATGGCAGCAAATTTAAAATACTTTGATGCAAATTTGTGTGCGGAATTGGTATTGGATGCCAGTCCTGTAGGGCTAGGTGCTATGCTTGTACAACACAAACCTGGAAGAGAAACTCCAAGATATGTAATATCTCATGCCAGCAAAAGTCTTTCAGAGTTGAACAAAAATACTCTCAGCCTGAGAAAGCGAGTTTAGCGGTCGTATGGGCATGTGAACATTATCATGATTTCATCCATGGGAAACCTTTTGTAATAATAACAGATCACCAAGCCCTCATTTCCATTTTTGGGAACCCAAAAACAAAGATGCCTCCAAGGATAGAAAGATGGGGAATGAGTTTAATGGATTACGATTTCAGAATTATTCATAAACCTGGAAAAGAATACATTCCTGCGGATTCTCTGTCTAGGCATCCCTGTGATTCAAAGGAAAGACAACAATTGGAGGCAGAAGAATATATCTGTTTTTAATAAAGTCAGCAATACTTGAAGTTGTTTTGCAAAAAGAACTGATTGAAGCCACACATTCAGATGATACCATTCAAGAAATAATCACAATTATACATGAGAACAACTGGAGACTAATAAATACTGCAAGTCGTTTCAAGCCAAATGTAAAAAATTGGCTTTTAAAAATATACAAGCAGAATTATCTGTAGCTTCTTCGGGCATAGTGTTGAGAGGAAACAAAATAGTTATTCCAGTTTGTTTACAAAGGAAAGTTATTAATCTGGCTCATGAAAGCCATAGAGGTATATCTGCTACTAAAAATTTCCTAAGAGAGAAAATGTGGTTTCCAAGGTTGGACCAGCAAGTGGAAGAAGTAGTTCAATCGTGTCATATATGCCAATGCACATCATGAGAAAAAGAAACACAAGAACTTCACATGTCAGAATTGCCAGATGCTGTATGGGCTAATGTGGCAGCAGATTTTTATGGCCCTTTGGATTCAGGGCATTATCGACTTCAATAGTGCTTCCAGTTCTTGATGAATTGTTATCTACGTGGTGTATACCCAATGTGCTAATAACTGATAATGGTCCTCCTTTCAGTGGAAGTGAATTCAAAACATTTATGAATTATCTGGGGGTTGTGCATCGGAGAGTGACTCCTATGTGGCCGCAAGCTAATGGAATGGTAGAAAGGTTAATGGCTACTGTGAGAAGTTGGCCTGGTATATGATGTTCACTAGTTAAAGTGACCACCTTGTACCATGCCAAGCAACCCTTATGGTGTGGTTGTAAGTCAACCTTTTCGGACCAGCTGCCCTAGTGGTAGCGTAGGCTAAGCAGTCTTTCAGGCTA
The DNA here is from genome assembly GCF_964204655.1 of Triturus cristatus. Taxonomy (NCBI): domain Eukaryota; kingdom Metazoa; phylum Chordata; class Amphibia; order Caudata; family Salamandridae; genus Triturus; species Triturus cristatus. The sequence goes on along the minus strand of NC_140581.1, from coordinate 371,153,734 downwards.
AACTCTTTTTGGCATGTAAAGCAAGCTGTTTTACCATATGCAACCCCCCTTTATACCAATGAAAGGACACCACACAGATATATATTCAAAATATATATGTATTTATTACTCAAAGTATCCCCTAGACTCTTTATGAGCACAGGAGCACAAATCGTTAAACAAGAAAGTATTACAATATACAGAAGTTGCACTTTATATGGATAGGCCCTGGTGGCCGCTCGAACCATATACTAAAATAGTGGTATAAGTACCACGAACAGGAAAGGGAAAAGGCCTAGGGCCTCTAGAATCGCTGGGCCTACAAGGAGCTAACTTCAGTTAGTGACCAGGAGGTCCAGGGGTCGCGTGTGCAGTGAGGAAAGTTACACGCGAACTCCCATAGGTTTTCAATGGGTGCGTAAAAGTTCAAATGTTACTGCTAGAAGGGTCTTCTGGATGGACTACGAACTTAAGACTTAAAACACAGACACTAGAGATGTTTCTCTACGCTTGGGCACCGGAGTGCCAGCTTTACCTCACCCACAGGAAGCGGGTGCATAGGTCTCGAAGTGCGTCGGGTTTCGTCTATCTGTTCAATGGAGCCTGATGACAAAGATGCTGCAGGCGGTCGGTCCAGAAGAGATGCGGTGGATCCAAGGGTGGATCGGAGTTGTAGAAGACCTGGAAGCAGAGGGGACAGTGTTCACAGTCACTAGCCAGTGACCAGCGTGGCACCAGGTGGGTACCAGGCGATGTCGGGTGCAAACAGGTGAAGAGGGGTAGCTTCTCTCTGCAGCCACGTGGTCCCTGAAGGTCGACGACGTCCAGGAGTCGGTTCACGAGCTGTCCCACGCAGGCTCTCGCTGTCCGCGGTGTCGGCGACTCGAAGGAAGCAAACAAGCCTTGGCAAAAGCAGGAGTCGCAGGAATTGAAGAAAGCTGATTACTCTGACCAGCAAGGTCAGAGGGGCTGCTCCTTTGGAGGGAAGCAGAGGCCAGTCTGGGGCAACCAGACCAGCATCGTAGTTTTCAAAGTTAGTCGGCAAGATGGCCACTAGCCAACGGGCCAGGGACCGGGCAGGCGCGTTGAGTCGCAAAGTGCAGAGGGGCCCCACGCAGATCGTGGAGATGCTGGAGGGCTCACCTTTGGTGCAGATGCTGCTCGGATGTTGGGCTTCTCAGGACCCAAAGCACAACTCGGAGGGAGCCTCTGTTGTCGCGCTTGCAGCTTGTCGAGTGTCTTTCCAAGATGGCTGGCTCCACGTGTCTCGGTGCCTCCACGGGTTCCTTCTTTGCAGGGACTGTGGATCGGGCTGTGAGAGGTCTGGAGGTCCAGGTCTTGTCGGTCTATGGGCTCGGGCTCCGGCGGGAGGCGGCAGCAAAGCAGACGTCGAGTTGCTGGATGGTGTTTGCGTTAGCAAGATGGTCACTCCCTGACCATAGGGGAGATTTCCTTCAGTCCTCTGTGCAGCAGAGCATCGAAGTTCCCGTCTTCTTCTTATTGTTAAGTTGATTCCAGGATGTCTGATGTCTTGGGACACAGCTCCTACCTTTAAGCGGATTCTAGGGGCCGGACTACCTGCTAGGTACCTCCCTAAGGGTGGGACCAGGAAGGGGGGTGGTTACACCCCCAATCCTTTGTCCAGCTCGCCCCAGGTCCGGGGCTGGTGTGCCCCAGGACCGGTTTGAACTGGCATATGCACCGAGGCTCCTTGTGAGCCTCAGACATGTCTGATTCTATTCAAGCCCTACCTGACCAATACACAAAATCCTGTCTGGGGTGGTGCTCGCACATCCCCTGGCAGGAAAACCTTTGTCCACGTCTCCCAAGCTGGAAGGACTCCCAGCAGCAGGAGGGCAGACTTGTGTCTGTGGTGCCAGCATCCATTTTGTGGAGCTGAGGCTATGTCTGATTTTACCCGGGTTTCAGGTTCTGTACATGTCCTGTCCCTCTAGAAGGGTGGAATGCTAACCCCGTCGCCAGAATTGGCGAGGGGTTAGTATTCCAATTCGTATGACACCTTACTCGACATGTTTTGATAAAGCCAAACCAAAGATAGCATTTAACCGCGAGGCTCATAATGCCCTTGAGTATATGGTATGACGATATCTGGAAACGGTAGAAGGAAGTTGTTCCGACCACTGCAGACAGGCTCAGCTCATGCCAGAGCACCATCTCACATGGAACCAAGCACTCTGCCTTCAGGATTGTTAAGGCCTGCCATAGGAGTGACTTATAGGTTAACATGTGTTCCATTTAAGGTTAGGTATAGGTATACTACATCTAAGTAAGAGGTGGTTACACCAACTTACCCCAGCTGAGTGATCAGCCAGTTGTGTCAAATTGCTAGGCCAGGCCAGGGGTGGCACAATACATGCTTCAGCCCCTGGTAGGCCTTAGATACACCAATGCCCTGGGTACCTAGTGTACACTAGTACAGGGGCTGACAGGGTGATCTAGTTCCAATGGGTTATGCACCTATAGTGCATAGTGTCAATTTAGCAGAGAGAACAGCAGGCTGGGGGTCTGATTAGCAGGCCCACAGCCTCAATATGTCAAAAACCAGTGAAGCAAAAAGCAAAAATTTGGGGTGACCATAGGATAGCAGACCCTACTCTCCTACACAACCCCCCCCCCCCCCAAACGCAGGGACATTAAACTAGCCTTGACCAGTCTCGTCTTCATGTCCTAAGTGGAAGTACCTGGAGAGACCATCTGCATTCCCATGGTCTGTACCTGGCCGGTGCTCCACTGTAAAGTCCATCCCCTGTAGGGAAATGGACCACCTAAGCAGTTTGGGGTTTTCACCCTTCATCTGATTTAGCCACAAGAGGGGCTTATGGTCGGTCTGAATCTTGAAGTGAGTGCCAAACAAGTATGGCCTCAGCTTCTTCAGGGCCCACACCACAGCAAAGGCCTCCCTCTCAATAGCTGACCAATTCTTCTCTCTGGGGGTCAACCTTCTGCTAATAAAAGCAATGGGTTGGTCTTGACCATCTACATTAAGTTGTGACAGCACAGCTCTCACACCCAACTCAGAAGCATCTGTTTGGACAATAAATTCTTTGGAGTAGTCAGGACTTTTCAGGATAGGTGCAGAGCACAAGGCCTTCTTCAGGTCATCAAATGCCTTTTGACAGCTTACTGTCCACTGAACCTTTTTGGGCATCTTTTTGGATGTCAGATCATTAAGAGGAGTCACCATGGACCCATAGTTCTTAACAAACTTCCTGTAGTACCCAGTCAAGCCCAAGAAAGCTCGAACTTGAGTCTGGGTGGTTGGAGGGGACCAGTCCTTGATGGATTGTATCTTACTCTCCAGTGGTTGAACTTGGCCTCCACCTACAAGGTGGCCCAAATACACAACCTTACTCTGCCCTATCTGGCACTTAGTAGCCTTGATAGTGAGGCCTGCCTTTTGCAGAGCCTCAAGTACCTTCTTCAGGTGGATCAGGTGATCCTCCCAGGTGGAGCTAAAGACAGCAATGTCATCAAGATATGCTGCACAAAAGTCATCCAACCCAGTAAGGACTTGATTCACCAACCTTTGGAAGGTGGCAGGTGCATTCTTCAGACCAAATGGCATCACCAAAAATTGGTAGTGTGCTCCTGGGGTTGAAAATGCTGTTTTGCCCTTAGACTCCTCAGCTAATCTGATTTGCCAATAGCCAGCTGTCAAATCAAATGTGCTCCAAAACTTAGCAGAAGCCAGTTTATCTATGAGCTCATCTGCCCTTGGAATAGGATGTGCATCTGTCCTAGTGACAGCATTGAGTCCTCTGTAATCCACACAGAACCTCATCTCTCTCTTGCCATCTTTGGTGTGAGGTTTGGGGACCAGAACCACTGGGCTAGCCCAGGGGCTCTCTGAGGGCTCAATGACACCCAGTTCCAGCATTTTGTGTACCTCAGCCTTTATACAGTCCCTGACGTGGTCAGGTTGTCTGTAAAGTTTGTTCTTTACAGGGACTGTCACCAGTGTCCACCACATGGGTACACCAGTCAGTTTGACTAGGTATCAGTGAGAACATATGCTGAAATGATTGTAGAACCTGTCTACATTCAATCTGCTGATGCTCAGAGAGGTTGCCTCCAAGGCTCACTCCTTCAACTGAACCATCTTCAGGGTTCTGAGACAACAGGTCTGGGAGAGGGTCACTCTCTTCCTCCTGTCCCTCGTCTGTAGCCATGAGCAAGCCCATGTCTGCCCTGTCAACATATGCTTTTAACCTGTTAACATGGAGTACCCTGTGGGGACTCCTGGGAGTGCCTAGGTCCACCAAGTAGGTAACCTCTCCCTTCTTTTCCAGGATTGTATGGGATCCAGACCATTTGTCTTGGAGTGCTGCTGGGGCCACTGGCTCCAACACCCATACCTTCTGTCCTGGCTGATACTCAACCAAGACAGCCTTTTGGTCATGCCAAGCTTTCTGTAAGGCTTGGCTTGCCTCAAGGTTTTTGGATGCCTTCTCCATATACTCAGCCATCCTGGAGCGGAGACCAAGTACATAGTCCACTATGTCTTGTTTAGGCTTTTTGAGAGGTAACTCCCATCCTTCCTTCACTAAACACAGTGGGCCTCTTACAGGGTGCCCAAACAACAATTCAAAGGGGCTGTAGCCAACTCCTTTTTGTGGGACCTCTCTGTAAGCAAACAGAAGGCAGGGTAGAAGGATGTCCCATCTTCGCCTGAGCTTTTCAGGTAATCCTTTGATCATACCCTTTAGGGTCTTGTTGAATCTCTCAACAAGCCCATTGCATTGTGGGTGATAAGGGGTGCTGAACTTGTAGTTGACACCACATTCCTTCCACATAGCTGTCAAGTCTCCTGACATGAAGTTGGTACCTCTGTCAGAAACCACCTCCTTAGGAAACCCCACTCTGGAGAATACTCCCAGTAGGGCCCTGGCCACAACAGGAGCTGTTGTGGTCCTAAGGGGAATTGCCTCTGGATACCTGGTGGCATGATCGACTACCACCAGTATAAATCTGTGCCCAGATGCAGTGGGGGGATCCATGGGACCCACTATATCTATCCCCACTCTTTCAAAGGGAACCCCCACCACAGGTAGTGGTATTAGGGGGGCCTTTGTTGTGCCACCTGATTTGCCACTGGCTTGGCAGGTCACACAGGAGCAACAAAACTCCTTGGTATCTTCATTCATGTGAGGCCAGTGAAAGTGAGGGACAAGCCTGTCCCAAGTCTTGTTCTGGCCTAAGTGTCCTGCTAGAGGAATATCATGGGCCAAGGTAAGAAGGAAGCCCCTAAATTGCAGAGGTATAACCAACCTCCTGGTTGCACCAGGTTTTGGGTCTCTAGCCTCTGAATAAAGGAGCCCATCATCCCAATACACTTTATGGGTACCTTGAGCATTCCCAGCAGCCTCAGCAGCAGCCAGCTGTCTGAGGGGTTCAAGAGATGGACAGGTTAACTGAGCCTGCCCCAAGACAGCCCTGGAAGGTCCCCCTGTCCCCAGAAACTCAACCTGGTCAGTTTCAAGCTCTTCAGGGACAATTCCTTCAGGGTTCTCTAGATCATCTTCCTGGGAAGGCTGATCATCACTTGGAGGCAGGGGGGAAGGCACAGCCTTAACCCTCCTGTTCTTCTTCTTGGAAGGTGCTTGGTCCATTGTTCCAGGATCCGAGACCTGAGGTTCTGAGGAAATTAAAATATTATAAGGCCTATGTGTCCCCGTGTGTCCCCCACCACTCATGTGCACATACATGTAACCTATGTATTTCCCCTCCATGGCCTGTCTATCATGATGCTTATGCTATAACGTGGCCTGCCATAATCCAGTCTCCCATGAGAGAAACGACAAATCTGCTCTGAGGCCTACACGTTTTCGCATCATGTTTTCCCGCATTTCCATTATTGTGGCTCAGCCAGAGCCGAAAAGAGGTTTCAGGCCTCAGAACGCTCTGAAAGCTGCAGCTGCGTATCCTTGGCCTTGCACACTTGGGCCTCAGCCAAAGGGGCCCCGACCGAGGTGCCGAGACAGTATTGAGCACGGTTATCTGCTTACTCCTACCGAAACCACATTCCTGCCTGGAGAAGGAGGGATAAACATGACCCATCTGCAAAGGAGAAAGCCTTGCCTTCCTGTCTCTTTTTGTGTGATTACAAAAGCTCACGTCAGTGAAAAGCCCATAGCCCCCATGTAAGGCCTACGCTGTAAATGAAGAAATAGATGCCACATTGGCTCTTGGTGATGGGCAACCTATGTCACAAATCAGTCCCTGCTCCAGACTTTAGATATCAGATAATACAAAATGTGCTGGTCGTCTTGACACTGAAGGCCTAGCTTCCAGACTCCCCGGTTGCATAGCAACCCTTTCACACGTCAGTTACACGTCATGCTCTAGTTGAGCACAAATAAGGCAAAGTTCTAGTAAAGTTCCAGCTGATCACGCAACCCCCTCCAGGCATCCACCCACCTATGACACTTACCTATTATCATCAAGTGGACGCCCACCTTCACGCCTACTTACACACCCACATGCTCTTATCTCATTCTCTCTTGCTCCGCCTGAAGCACTCCTGCTTACGTATATTATTACAAACATATATATACTGTACTCTGCAAATAAAGTTGGAGAATATATATTTTGAGAATCCTGGTCCTGATCCCTTGTGGTGATGGAACTATTCTCCCTATAACTCGAGTTATTTGAATAAAGCCCTTTTTGAACCTGATACCACGGACTCAGCCTCTTGCTTCATGCATGATCATATTGATATATAGAAATTCCGAACGCGTAATATTTTATTTACGACATTAATGGCGCCCGAACAGGGACAAATCTCCTTCCCCATGCGCCGGAGATGAAGGTCCAGTTTTGCCCCCTTTCACAGCCGTGACGGACTTCGAGTGTACACGCCGCGGGTTTTCCCGCCAACTCCCTCAGGCCAACGAAGGAGACGGACTGCGACCAGGCATCCATACGAGGCGGTGAGGATTGCGGATCGTCCCGACCCAGAGCCCACCCTGCGAGAGCTGTGTCCGAGGTTTCTAGAGATCCACCTAAGATACGCCATTCCCTGCGCAGCGTCAAGTGTCCGAGGCCTTCAAGTTCAAGTTCTGCTTCCCGGTGAGTTTCTCATGGGGGTTGCAATAATGACGGGTTCATTTAATGAACACGGTAAAGACGTGTCTCACTTGTGAGACCGGTATGTTCAAGAGCATGCATTCAAGAATTAATGTTTCAAGAATTAAAGTCCAAGTTTTCAGGTGCACCGATATAACTGTATGAATTTTATTGTCTTAGTAAGGTTCAGTTAGGTTTGAATGTGTCAGGTTTTTGTGTAAGTTTGTTTCGTTGTGATTTATTATTTTTTTTTTTGTTCATTGTGATTTCTGTTTTCGGTTACATTCCAACATGCCGTTATTTTCAAAACTGCGTAAGATATGTACCAGGAAAGGTGTACTAGAGGAACCAGTTAACATTCCGCCTAGAGACACACCTGGACATTTCATGTACTGTAAGCATGGTTTAGATGCCGTGTTGTTTTTAGAACTATGGGTGGATTACACGAAGGATTTAGAGACGAAGTATAGATGGCCTATTACGGGAACGTGGGATGCGGAATGCATTATGAAGGTAGAGGAAGAGATATGGAAGAGAAAATCTAGACCTGCTCAGAAGGATGCCATTGAGTTATGGCGCAAGGAGTCACATAGAAGAACAGAGAAAGAGTTCCACAAAACAGAGAGAAGTAGACAGGAGTCCGAAAAAGCCAAAGAAGAGAAATTACAGGAGGAAGGGGAGCGGGTAAAAAGAGAGCAGGCTGAAAGAGAAAGAAATACTGTCGTTGCTGGTATTTATCCCGTCCTTTCAGAGGAACTAGCAAAAGTGGCCCCAGTAGAAAGACCAGTTAGAGTGCCACCGCAAGTACCCCGAAAAATAAAACAAACAGCATCCGAAACGTTCATTAACACCTACCTAGAGGAATCCCCACCAGCATAGGGAGGATCCGGGGCAACATCAGGAGGGGGGCCGACAGTAAAAGTAGACATCTCCGAATGTATATATGACCCAGATCCAGGAAAGGGCAGAATGCTCGTGTTTTCACTACGGCTTAGACGAGCAGTCGCAGATTTAGAAAAATTACCAGATATGGATAAACATCTAAAGAAAATGTACACATTCATAAGAACAGGGGAAGGTCCGGAGTGTATAGCAGAAGCTGTACAAAATAGAAAGGTAATTATTAAGAACTATATCCTTCGCTTCCTAATTAATTGTCTGATCAGGGAAAAAGACGAAGGCGACGGGGACGTAGACCGTTGTTATATTGGTTGGAGTGATCGCATAGTTATGTTATGTTATGTTATTTATTCTTTTATATAGCGCAACAGTTACTCAAAAAGAGTGTCCCGGCGCTTTTAGGTAAGGGAAACAGATTTCAGAATAACACAACACGGCTAAAAACAAGATAAAAGATAAACAAAAAACAAGCAACTGAGCGACCTATTGAGAAAACAGCCAGGTTTTGAGACCTCTTCTAAAATCAAGGAGAGTGAAAGCCCCCCTCAGAGGGAGCGGTAGTGCGTTCCACATCTGTGGGGCCAACAGACTGAAAGAGCGCCCCCCCAGGCGAGCCCTCTTCACACGCGGAACAGCCGCCAAGAGTAGAGATTCTGACCTCAACGCGCGAGTCGGATGGTAAAAGGTCAGTCTCTTTTGAAGATGTTTAGCTCCCACCGCATGGAGCGCCTTGTAGGCCAGGGTCAAAGCCTTAAAGGCAATCCGTTTGCGGATGGGTAGCCAGTGTAACGCCACCAACAACCCAGAGGCGCTGGCCCGTCTACTTAGGCCAAAGATGGCCCTGGCCGCCGCGTTCTGTACAACTTGAAGCCTTTGTAGCAGGTACTCTGGCAGGCCCAGGTAAAGAATGTTGGCATAATCCAACCTGGGGCCTATCAGAGCCTGCACCGTCAGCCTCCTGTGCTCCTCTGATAAGAGAGGCAAGAACCTCCGCAGCATAGATGCCGGTCAGCATGATAAATCAGGCCAGACAGACAACATGTTGACCAAAATCCGAAAGGCAATAATAGCGTCACACGAAGGAGGCCAGAACGAAAAAGCTGAGTTATCATCTGATGACGAAGCAGGGGACAAAGACAGAATACATTATGTGGGCCGTGCCCGGCGATTCGAAAGGCCCAAGGGCCTCAATCACCGTAAACAGGGAACTGCCATAAAAGAAAGATATTCCCTTGAAAGTTTGTTCCAGATCACCGAAAAAGCGGTGAATAAATGGCTAGGTAACGATCAGCCCCTCACCCCGACCGAAAATGAATTAGCACGATCAGCCACCCTGTGGATATCCCAATATGATATATATAATAACGATATCGTAGCCCAAACGTTCTTGAGCCTCCCACCAAACGAACAGCGCATAGCTGGTGTTTACATGGTCCAACATTTGATCACGTTATATGAGAGTCAATATTCTGGTCCTGGTCTATTGTATAAGTTGCTGGACGACATAATACTAGACAGGTGGATGAACATGGGTACTGAACTGATTAATGTCATTCTGGATCAGCGACACAAGTATATAGTATACGTGACTAGATCCCTGCTTCCCGCTCCACCCCAGGTTAAGGGACAGTCATACGACAAGCTGAACCCCCTACGAGAGGTTCATCCTGTAAAGGATGCAAACAATGAACTGCAACGGGTGTATGTCTACACCCCCATGTCGAAATTAGAGATACTGGAAATGAAAAAAATGTTACCATCCCATGATAAAGACCCGGGGGGTTTTCACCGAGAACTAAAGGACAGTCTTCGCTTAGGAGAATATACATATGCTGACATTCTAAAGTTATTAAAAGTACTATTGCCTGCTGGTATTTACGAGAAGCTGAAAGGACAGGACTGGGAGGTGGGAGAGAAAAGGCTCCGCTGGGATCTGTTGGAAAGAGAGGAAGAGGGAAGAGGCCTGGGGGTTGGTCTGGGTCCCCGAGCTAAAGACCTACCTGAACTCCTTGTACAAGTTTTGCCCAGATTACTAATTACCAAGAAAGAAGACTGGGATGCTATTTCAGCCTGTAAACAGAAACCAGACGAGGACACTAGCGATTTTTACTCTAGGTTTGAGAAATGTTTCACTATCAATAGTGGTCTTAAGCCCGGTAGTGATTCATATCCCCATCTTTTCGTGAGCAAACTAGTAGAAAATTCCCTACCAGAAGTGAAGTATAGGGTACTGAAGGTTGAGAGTACTTGGCAAGCAAACAGCCCTTCACAAATGTTACAGATGTTACAATACCACCAGAACAGAATTAGAGAAGAACACGACCAGGACAAGAGACGCATGAGAGACACAAAGATGAAGATGCTGGTGGCCCAATCGACACCGGCAAACACAAACACGAACAAGAACAGCACGAAACAAAATAATGGGACCTGTAACTATTGCAAGAAGCCAGGCCACTTCGTAAATGAATGTGCGGTCCTGAAACACAATATAGCGATAGGTAAAACAAAGCCACGTCCTTATCCTCCCAAAGAAAATAACACACATCAGACATCAGATACATTTCCACCGCCGCCGCCTGTCCATGCACCTGCACCAGCCCACGCCACAACACAAATGTATGAGCACGCTCAGACTAACTATCCAGAATACCAAGCATATTCGTGAAGAAGCCCAGAGAGGGAATTCGACTTGCCCCTTATTCCAGTTCCTGTGGACCAAGCGGGTCCCCATGTGCATGCACGTTTACAAGGAAAGAATACAAAGTTCTTGATTGACACTGGGGCAAGTAGAACTACCATCAGTCATTCTGAGGTTCCAGGGGCACCCCTCTCGGGCTCAAAGAGTATATCCCTGGGCTTTTCAGGAAAGCCTATTATCAATGAGGTTTCAGAACCAGTCTCTTTAGGAGTTGGTCCACTAATACATACAACAGACTTACTGCTTACTAAATCATGTCCAGAAAACTTACTCGGCATAAAAACGTTAAAGGAACTGGGGGCGATTATCTGTTGCTCGCCAGAAGGAGTGCGACTGTATTTACGTGATTTCAAGGGACATTTTGTTATGAAAGATATTGACATCAGGCTTCAAAATGTACCACAGCACCTATGGGCACAAGGCCCGACTGACGTAGGTTTCATGAACATTACACCATACCAGGTCACCCTCAAGGAAGGAGTGGTGCTGCCACGGATTAGACAATATAAGATTCCACCTGAAGCTGAAGTAGGGTTGCTGAAAATTATCGATGAACTCATCGCACAAGGGGTGGTGATAGAGACAGATTCAAACATATGCAATTCACCTGTTCTTCGTATTCTTAAAAGAACTGATCCCAATGCATCACCTGTCTATAGATTAGTTGTGGACCTGCGAGAATTAAACAAATGTGTGGTGCCACAGTACCCTGTGGTCCCGGACATTTCTTCATTATTGACTGCCATTGATGCGAAGGCTACGTTCTTTACAGTTATCGATCTGAAGACCGCCTTTTTCAGTATCCCAATACATCCTGACAGCCAATATCTTTTTGGTTTCAGTTTAAAAGGCCGCAGCTTCAGATTCACAAGAGCACCACAGGGCTTCACGGAAAGTCCTAGCATCTACAGTCAGGCACTCAAAAGACAACTAGACAGTATTCATATGCCTACCACTACAACACTGATACAGTATGTAGATGACATTCTCATTACTGCACGATCGGAAACTGACTGTGAAAATGCATCACTCACTGTTTTACATTTCCTAGCTGACAAGGGGCACAAAGTGTCCCCTTCGAAGTTGCAATTCTGTGAACAGCAAGTGGCGTACCTTGGGCACTTGCTATCCAAGGAGGGTAGGCGACTGACACCAGAACGTATTCAATTGATTTCTGGCCTTTCACAGCCCAAGACACAAAAGGAGGTACGTGCATTCATTGGCCTCACTTCATATTGCAGGCAGTGGATTCCCCAGTATGCTCACATAGCCAAGCCCCTAATACAGTTGACCACACAGGAGGTAGCTTCTACTAAAGTCCTCCCTTGGACACAAGAACACACTGTGGCATTTGAAGAATTAAAAAGAGCTTTATGTCAAGCACCAGTTTTAGCGATCCCTGATTACAACAAATCTTTTATGCTTTTTGTGACAGAGCGAGATGGAACAGCACTATCTGTCCTAACACAAGATCATGCAGGAAAACACAAGCCCTGCGCTTATTTCTCTAGTACATTGGACCCAGTAGCACAGGCTTTGCCTGCGTGCCTAAAATCTGTTGCAGCAACAGCCTTAGCTATAAGACAAAGTGACTCGATAGTGCTGGGCCACCCCCTGACAGTACAAGTACCACACGCAGTAGAGGTTCTCTTGAACCGAACACAAACACAACACCTGACTGTAGCGAGACTGACAGGTTATGAGCTGACGTTATTTCAACCACACATAGAGATCAGACGATGCAACATACTGAATCCTGCTACTCTTTTGCCCTCCAGTACAGAAAACGTTTCCCTACATGACTGTGTTGAAGTGATACATACCGTGACTAAACCAAGACAAGACTTGACAGATGTTGCACTCCCAGACCCTGACCTAACACTCTATGTTGACGGTTCATGTATGAGGACAGGGGCGGGAGAATTAGTGGCAGCATATGCAGTGACCACTGCTACTGAAATCATAGAGACTAAAAGAATAGACATACTGTCAGCACAAGCAGCAGAGCTCATCGCTCTGACACAAGCGTGCATAAGAGCTAAGCACCTGAGAGTAAACATTTACACCGACTCACAATACGCATATGGGGTAGTTCATGACTTTGGAGTACTATGGAGGGAAAGAGACTTCTTGACCTCTCACGGGGCCAAGATACAGCATGGCCCCCTTATTCAAGCCCTTCTAGATGCTATACATTTACCAACAGCCATAGCGGTTCTGAAATGCAAAGCACATACTAAAGCCATAGATACCATTTCTCAAGGCAATGATCTGGCAGACCGAACAGCTAAACAGACAGCTCAGACCCCACTAGACATGATGAAATCACAGGTACCATTAATGTCCAAAGCCATGACAGTTAGGGATCCTTCCAGGGATGTACAAGACATACAGACGCATGCTACTCTAGACGAATTAAAGAAATGGTCGTAACAAGGAGGGGTACTGACTGATCAGGGTTGGATGACTAAGGGCAAAGAAACATGGTTTCTTCCTGATTCGATGGTACAAGTGATCATAAATACCGCACATAGTCCTGCACACTTAGGAGAGAAAGCAATGCTAGACAGCTTACAGAATATATGGTTCAACAAGCACCTGCGTGCAGCAGCGAAACAAAAGGTCAGAACATGTATGATCTGTTGCCAATTCAATCCAGGTAAAGGCATTCCAATGGAACAAGGTGGATTCCATCCACCTGACCATCCTTTTGAAGTCCCCCAAATGGATTATATCCAAATGGACAGATGCAGAGGTTACAAATATGTCCTGGTAGTAGTATGTTCACTATCAAGATGGACAGAGGCCTATCCAGTCCCTGATTATACTGCTGTAACTACCGCCAGACAACTGGTGCGTGAGTTTTTCCCACGTTATGGTTTACCGCGTGTCGTATATTCGGACAACGGTCAGCCTTTCTCCTCTGAACTCATGAAACAGGTGTCCCTTCTGTTAGGGTATACCTGGAAGTTCCATTGTGTACGACATCCTGAGGCAGCAGGCCTTGTAGAAAGACACAATCAGACCTTAAAGATAAAACTAGCAAAGATTTGCGCAGACAAAGGTGTAGATTGGATGGTAGCCCTGCCGGTTGCCCTCTTTTACATGCGAATGGTAGCCCATTCTAGAACAGGCTTATCTCCCTATGAAGTGGTCTTTGGTAGACCACCGAATATGTGGGGCACTCCAATGCCTAAAAAGATCACTGATGTTGATAGTAACATGCTGACAGATTACCCGGCTTCCTTGATGTCTGCACTACTCTTGTCGTTCGCAGGTTGCTGCCGCCTTCCCTGACAACACCCAGGTCAAGGAACATTTCCTCGTTCCTGGGGATTACGTAGTCATACGGAACTTTGATAGAACGAGCCCTCTTGAGCCAAGGTGGAAGACGCCCAAGTTGGTATTATTGACCACGAGGACCGCTGTTAAAGTCGAAGGACGGAAAGGATGGGTTCATCTTCATCATTGTAAACGCTACTTTGGAAATGACGATTCGTTTAAATAGGACATAAACTTTTCAGACTTTGAGCCCCCTTTACTAGAGAAGACTCCCCAGCAGGAGTACAAAGCTAAACTTAGATCTAAAAAGTCAGAACCCGTTTGATCAATTAAGTCCACTAGGTGGTGAAGCGTTTGAACATGTATTCTGGCTTGCATAAGATCTTGGATACTACTGATGAGAAAAAGAGAAAGATGAAAAGCAAATACTGTAAAATATTACGTGGTAGATGTATAGTGACTTTGATTTTTCTATTTCTTCTGTGCATCACGATGATATGTATCAGCTTCATACTACATGCTATTTTTCCTCCTATTGCCTCACTCTTACACTCTTCTACTAATGATACCATAAAGCACACATTCAGTGATCTGCCATCCCATGAGCTATCATATCGACTTGCCTTACGCAACAATACCTTTATTCAGATGCTGCACCATTCACATAAGACTAGCAATGCTACAGACTGCTGGGTCTGTGGCCGACTTTCCCCCGTATCAGAAGGTGAAGGGAGTGTTGCCTCTTTTCCCTTTTCCATTCTCCCATAATGGTTCTTGCGGAGCATGGTTTGCCTTAATGACATCCATCAACGGTGATGCCAAAGAATGTCAAGACAAGGAGTGTAGGGGCGACTGGGTATGGGGTAACTTGAATAAAGTCATGAATAAAGCATGTTTCCCAGATGAAGAAGGTTTTCCCCAAAGGAAAGGTACAGATCTAGAAAATGAAGAGTATCAGCAAGGAAATGCGACCCTCGACTTTATAATGTTGAATGTCAAACCCATACACAATTTAGGTCCATCCTCAATCACAGTCCTGCCAGTAAAAGGGAACTTGTGTGTCAGAAAAGAAGGCTCTGTACATTTGGGGCACAGCGAGTGTAACACTATACTGGTGTTTAAAGACAAAGGAAAGTCTTACTTCAGAGCATCACGACACACCTACTTTATTTGTGGCCAGACAGCCTATGTACAACTGCCCTTAGACTGGGGCGGGACGTGCTATATATCATTTCTTTTACCACCCGTTTTCTTGGCCCCATCGAACTATCATCAAAATCTCCAACTAGCACTTATCAGACACAGACGAGGGCTCGATGCCTCTGGCATTGACCAGACTGAAACAGCTTGGGAACAATATACAGATTTCAACAAAGGATTCTTTTTCTTCATAGGTCCCGTCCAGAATAGTAAACTTATCCGCAGGCTAACAAGGATTCTAGAAACAGTTGCTAATGAGACTGCATCAGCCCTGGGGAACTTGACCCAGGAACAGTCTGCTATGAGAATGGTCGTTCTTCAGAATAGTCTTGTTCTTGACGTCATCCTAGCGGATAGGGGCGGGGCCTGTAGGGTCATCGGTTCCAGCTGTTGCGTTTTCATACCTAATAACGCACCGTCTGTATACAAAGCAATAACAAGACTCCACAAGATTGCCCAAAGCATACACCAAGACCCAGGCACGTGTACTTGGTCCAGTTGGCTCTGGGAAATAATAGCAGCATGGGGATGGAAAGCGTTGACAGTCTGTGGACTAATACTACTGATGATATTCAGTTGTTGCCTATGTCTGCAGTGTGGCCCGGCCATTTGCGGCCTGTGTGCTACTGCATGTGTTCCACATCCCCATTTACAGAGCATTGAAAATGGTAAAATAATGCTGCAAGAACAGATTGACTGTCTCATGAGAATAGATATGACATGAGGGTCCACTAGGGGACAAGGAGGGAATGAGGAAATTAAAATATTATAAGGCCTATGTGTCCCCGTGTGTCCCCCACCACTCATGTGCACATACATGTAACCTATGTATTTCCCCTCCATGGCCTGTCTATCATGATGCTTATGCTATAACGTGGCCTGCCATAATCCAGTCTCCCATGAGAGAAACGACAAATCTGCTCTGAGGCCTACACGTTTTTGCATCATGTTTTCCCGCATTTCCATTATTGTGGCTCAGCCAGAGCCGAAAAGAGGTTTCAGGCCTCAGAACGCTCTGAAAGCTGCAGCTGCGTATTCTTGGCCTTGCACACTTGGGCCTCAGCCAAAGGGGCCCCGACCGAGGTGCCGAGACAGTATTGAGCACGGTTATCTGCTTACTCCTACCGAAACCACATTCCTGCCTGGAGAAGGAGGGATAAACATGACCCATCTGCAAAGGAGAAAGCCTAGCCTTCCTGTCTCTTTTTGTGTGATTACAAAAGCTCACGTCAGTGAAAAGCCCATAGCCCCCATGTAAGGCCTACGCTGTAAATGAAGAAATAGATGCCACATTGGCTCTTGGTGATGGGCAACCTATGTCACAAATCAGTCCCTGCTGCAGACTTTAGATATCAGAGAATACAAAATGTGCTGGTCGTCTTGACACTGAAGGCCTAGCTTCCAGACTCCCCGGTTGCATAGCAACCCTTTCACACGTCAGTTACACGTCATGCTCGAGTTGAGCACAAATAAGGCAAAGTTCCAGTAAAGTTCCAGCTGATCACGCAACCCCCTCCAGGCATCCACCCACCTATGACACTTACCTATTATCATCAAGTGGACGCCCACCTTCATGCCTACTTACACACCCACATGCTCTTATCTCATTCTCTCTTGCTCCGCCTGAAGCACTCCTGCTTACGTATATTATTACAAACATATATATACTGTACTCTGTGAATAAAGTTGGAAGAATATATATTTTGAGAATCCTGGTCCTGATCCCTTGTGGTGATGGAACTATTCTCCCTATAACTCGAGTTATTTGAATAAAGCCCTTTTTGAACCTGATACCACGGACTCAGCCTCTTGCTTCATGCATGATCATATTGATATATAGAAATTCCGAACGCGTAATATTTTATTTACGACAGTTCAGTAAGGCACTTTTTGGCCTGTGACCTGGTCACAGCAAGGAAATGTGGTGATATACCTAACATCTCTGCATGTGTCCTGTACTCCACTTCTGACCATAGAGAACTCTCTAGGTCATTGCCCAACAAACATTCTACTGGGAGGTCTGCACTAACCACAACCCTTTTGAGGCCAGTTACCCCTCCTCATGAGAAGTTAACAATAGCCACACTATGAGAAGTAGTGGTATTGCTGGCGTTGGTCACCAGGTAATTCTCACCTGGTATGTACTGTCCAGGATCCACAAAGCCTGGTGTCACCATAGTGACACTGGCACATGTGTCCCTGTAGGCTTGAGCCACTTTTGCATTTATAAATGGAGTCTGTCTGTACTTGCCCAGGTTACTGGGGCTCACAGTCAGGGACAAATCCATGTCCCCATCACAGATCAAGACTGCCTGTGTAAGGGTTCTGTCTAAGTCAGAATCTCCTTCAGTTCCCATAGTGATTCCCACTACACCCTTTGTCTGGGGACCAACACTGCTAACAGTACTACTGGGAGCAGGTGCCTTAGGGGCAACAGTGTTGGGGGCTCCACCCTTCTTACAATCACTAGTCCAGTGAGTTGTATTATTGCAAGATTTGCACCAGGGTTTCTTTGGACCTTCTTTCTTCTTCCCTTTAGATTGTTGGGACCCACCCTCATTAGTACTAGTTTGGGGCCCTGTTGAAGACTTCTGGTCTTTGGATTTCTGATCACCCTTTTGGTCTGTTTTCTTCTGATCACCCCCTTGGCCCTGCTTCTGGTTCTTTTGCTTAACCCTGGTTCTGACCCATTTGTCTGCCTTCTTTCCCAATTCTTGGGAAGAGGTCAGATCCGAGTCAACCAAGTGTTGATGCAGTTGCTGGTTTTGACAGTTATTTAAAATCTGTTCTCTCATCATCAAATTGTACAATCCTGTATAATCAGACACGTTACTTCCCAGCAACCAACCCTCCAAAGCCTTAGTGGCACATTCAATGTATTCAGACCAGTCCTGAGTCTGTGTCTTCTGGGTATCTCTGAACATTAACCTGTACTGCTCAGTGGTTAAGCCTAACCCATCAACCAGGACACTCTTCAGGACTCTAGTTTCTGACATCCTCCTCTCTAACAGTGAGGAGTCTATCTCTGCCTCTACCTTCAAAGGAGAGCCATAAGATTGCTGCCCACTGGTCTTCAGGAACCTGCTGCACTTTGCAGGCTCTCTCAAGAGCAGTCATCCACTTGTGGATATCATCCCCACTTTTGTAGGGGGGCACAACCTTGGACATGTTCCTATTGTCAAAGACCCTATCTTTGTCCCTCGGGACAATGCTGCCACCAGTGGGTATAGACCCTCTCTCTCTAGGTTGCCTAGCCTTGTTCAGTTTTTCTTCCATCAGGGCTACTTCTAGCTCCTGTTTCCTGATCCGCAGCTGAGCTTCCTGCATTCTGGCCTCATGCTCCCTCCTCTGAGGGCTGGTCATCCTTCTTCTGGAGTGACCCTGAGAGCCTCTAGAGGTATGAGAGGCATTGGAGTCACCTGAGTCATTCCTCTGTCTCCTAAACCCCTGGTTAAGTCCACTAGGGAGATTCAATGGGGGGAACCCATTGTCAGTCTCCAATAGCCTTAGGTTAGCTGTGCCAAGTATAACACTGGGCACTGGGCTATTCCTCCCATCAGAACTACTGCTACTGTCAGACTCATCCCCCTTGTCATTCTTGTCCCTATGCTTATCCTCATCATCTGTAGTCTGATTCTCACCTAAGGGGTGACTGTTAGGAAGGGGTGCTTCAGTAGCATCTTCAGAAGGAGGGCCTCCTGTTCCAGTCCCTAAGGGGCCTAACTGAGAAGCTTTCTTGAGAGCTCTCTGATCTTCATCAGCTTGTAAGAGTTCTCTGAGTTCAGCAGAGGTAGGGTCCTGGGCTGTTTAAGGCCCCTGATATTTGCCAACTGCCTGAGCTCATTCTGGTTTAGGGTAGCAAAGATGGATGGTGCCCTCTGGGGGTCACTCTCGACAGAGATGGGTACGTTGGACCCCTCTGCCCCAGCCATTGCTCTTAAGTGTGGGTGGATGTGTTGCAACTACCTACACTTGGGTTTTCCTACTAAACCTATCTAGTAGTTGTAGTCAGGGTGTGCTACTCCCTTTGCTCTACAACAACTAAGTTCAGTAGAACTTAAGTATATAACTATTCTTGTTTTATATGTACCTAAATGTACCTGTATGATCTTTCAATTGGTAAGAAAGAGATTACAGAGGTAAAATACAGCAAGCTCAAATCCCAACCGCTGCTCACCAATGTGAGAAGTTGGCCTGGTATATGATGTTCACTAGTTAAAGTGACCACCTTGTACCATGCCAAGCAACCCTTATGGTGTGGTTGTAAGTCAACCTTTTCGGACCAGCTGCCCTAGTGGTAGCGTAGGCTAAGCAGTCTTTCAGGCTAAACTCGTTTTGGCATGTAAAGCAAGCTGTTTTACCATATGCAACCCCCCTTTATACCAATGAAAGGACACCACACAGATATATATTCAAAATATATATGTATTTATTACTCAAAGTATCCCCTAGACTCTTTATGAGCACAGGAGCACAAATCGTTAAACAAGAAAGTATTACAATATACAGAAGTTGCACTTTATATGGATAGGCCCTGGTGGCCGCTCGAACCATATACTAAAATAGTGGTATAAGTACCACGAACAGGAAAGGGAAAAGGCCTAGGGCCTCTAGAATCGCTGGGCCTACAAGGAGCTAACTTCAGTTAGTGACCAGGAGGTCCACGGGTCGCGTGTGCAGTGAGGAAAGTTACACGCGGGCTCCCAAAAGTAAAAGTTCAAATGTTACTGCTAGAAGGGTCTTCTGGATGGACTACGAACTTAAGACTTAAAACACAGACACTAGAGATGTTTCTCTACGCTTGGGCACCGGAGTACCAGCTTTACCTCACCCACAGGAAGCGGGTGCATAGGTCTCGAAGTGCGTCGGGTTTCGTCTATCTGTTCAATGGAGCCTGATGACAAAGATGCTGCAGGCGGTCGGTCCAGAAGAGATGCGGTGGATCCAAGGGTGGATCGGAGTTGTAGAAGACCTGGAAGCAGAGGGGACAGTGTTCACAGTCACTAGCCAGTGACCAGCGTGGCACCAGGTGGGTACCAGGCGATGTCGGGTGCAAACAGGTGAAGAGGGGTAGCTTGTCTCTGCAGCCACGTGGTCCCTGAAGGTCGACGACGTCCAGGAATCTGTTCACGAGCTGTCCCACGCAGGCTCTCGCTGTCGGCGGTGTCGGCGACTCGAATGAAGCAAACAAGCCTTGGCAAAAGCAGGAGTCGCAGGAATTGAAGAAAGCGGATTACTCTGACCAGCAAGGTCAGAGGGGCTGCTCCTTTGGAGGTAAGCAGGGGCCAGTCTGGGGCAACCAGACCAGCGTCGTAGTTTTCAAAGTTAGTCGCCAAGATGGCCACTAGCCAACGGGCCAGGGACCGGGCAGGCGCGTCGAGTCGCAAAGTGCAGAGGGGCCCCACGCAGATCGTGGAGATGCTGGAGGGCTCTCCTTTGGTGCAGATGCTGCTCGGATGTTGGGCTTCTCAGGACCCAAAGCACAACTCGGAGGGAGCCTCTGTTGTCGCGCTTGCAGCTTGTCGAGTGTCTTTCCAAGATGGCTGGCTCCACGTGTCTTGGTGCCTCCACGGGTTCCTTCTTTGCAGGGACTGTGGATCGGGCTGTGAGAGGTCTGGAGGTCCAGGTCTTGTCGGTCTCTGGGCTCGGGCTCCGGCGGGAGGCGGCGGCAAAGCAGACGTCGAGTTGCTGGATGGTGCTTGTGTTAGCAAGATGGTCACTCCCTGACCATAGGGGAGATTTCCTTCAGTCCTCTGTGCAGCAGAGCGTCGAAGTTCCCGTCTTCTTCTTATTGTTAAGTTGATTCCAGGATTTCTGAAGTCTTAGGACACAGCTCCTACCTTTAAGCGGATTCTAGGGGCCGGACTACCTGCTAGGTCCCTCCCTAAGGGTGGGACCAGGAAGGGGGGTGGTTACACCCCCAATCCTTTGTCCAGCTCGCCCCAGGTCTGGGGCTGGTGTCCCCCAGGACCGGTTTGAACTGGCATATGCACCGAGGCTCCTTGTGAGCCTCAGGCATGTCTGATTCTATTCAAGCCCTACCTGACCAATACACAAAATCCTGTTTGGGGTGGTGCTCGCACCTCCCCTGGCAGGAAACCCTTTGTCCACGTCTCCCAAGATGGAAGGACTCCCAGCAGCAGGAGGGCATACTTGTGCCTGTGGTGGCAGCAGCCATTTTGTGGAGCTGAGGCTATGTCTGATTTTACCCGGGTTTCAGGTTCTGTACATGTCGTGTCCCTCTAAAAGGGTGGAATGCTAACCCCGTCGCCAGAATTGGCGAGGGGTTAGTATTCCAATTCGTATGACACCTTACTCGACATGTTTTGATAAAGCCAAACCAAAGATAGCATTTAACCGCGATGTTCATAATGCACTTAAGAGTATATGGTATGACGATATCTGGAAACGGTAGAAGGAAGTTTTTCCGACCACTGCAGACAGGCTCAGCTCATGCCAGAGCACCATCTCACATGGAACCAAGCACTCTGCCTTCAGGATTGTTAAGGCCTGCCATAGGAGTGACTTCTAGGTTAACATGTGTTCCATTTAAGGTTAGGTATAGGTATACTACACCTAAGTAAGAGGTGGTTACACCAACTTACCCCAGCTGAGTGATCAGCCAGTTGTGTCAAATTGCTAGGCCAGGCCAGGGGTGGCACAATACATGCTTCAGCCCCTGGTAGGCCTTAGATACACCAATGCCCTGGGTACCTAGTGTACACTAGTACAGGGGCTGACAGGGTGATCTAGTTCCAATGGGTTATGCACCTATAGTGCATAGTGTCAATTTAGCAGAGAGAACAGCAGGCTGGGGGTCTGATTAGCAGGCCCACAGCCTCAATATGTCAAAAACCAGTGAAGCAAAAAGCAAAAATTTGGGGTGACCATAGGATAGCAGACCCTACTCTCCTACAGCTACCATTAAGAAAGCTGTGCAAAGAGCGAAATTAACACAAGTCTCAATAAATCAAGCTTTATGTCAAGTGTTAAGAGACTATAGGAATACTCCACACACATCTACTGGAATGTGTCCATCACAATTAATGTTTGGACAATCAAGGCATACTCGTCTACCGCACTTGCCAGCAAACCCACCAGAAGTTCATAGTGAAGTGCTTAAAAAAGACAAGGAGTCAAAAGAAAAAATGAAATATTATGCAGAAAGTAAAAGCAAGTGTCGCAACCAAGAATACAAAGTGGGTGATTTGGTTTTGGTTCAACAACCGCAAATACAAAAATCGCAAAGTAGATTTCACCTGATGCCTTTGGAAATAACAAGTTTGTGGAAGAGCACTAACTGCAGAAAATGAAAGCAAGACCATAACAAGAAATAAGACATTCTTTAAAAAAGCCAATTTTACTGAATATGAAAATACTCAAACAAATACTTCTCAAGACAAACTAAGTAGAAGATCTGAAAGAATTTTCAAGAAACCTGTTCGCTTAATTGAAAATTGCTAAATGTTTTTTAGGTCTCGTGACGTAAGCAGTGCATGCGCTGCTCTCGACTTACGAGGCTTCTTGGAATCGATACGATTCCAGAAGCCTCGTCCAAGCTCCACCTTCAGCTTTCATTCGTGCGCGTCGTTTGGCGTCACGAATTATGCTGAAGGCAGTGCAATGATTGCATGCAAGGCATATCAATCACTGCTTGTTGCCACCCAGTCTCCTTTTAGCCACGCCCACCGGGATTCGATCTTTTACCAGCGGCCTGACACTCTTCTCCTTTATTATTCCCGACACACTTTTTGTTTTGCTTTCTGCTTTGGCAAAGTCAAACGCGTGTTTACTTTCGCATCGCGCTTTCACTTAAAGTGAAATCGCGATGCGAAAATAAACACGGCTGACTTTGACAAAGACGAAAGCTTGTTTACACCTGCACACATCACGTATTCAGTCGTCCCCCCACCCCCCCCCCCCGGGGACGAGCAACACAAACCTCTCAGTCATCACTTGAGTTGCCCGAATTCATGTGTGGCATGCGGCATTCAATTCTATCCAGCGGCAGACACTCCACCCTTCCCCCCCCCCCCCCCCCCACCCCCCAAGGGATGAGCAACACAAACCTCCAAATCCCTGGAGCAGTAATCGCTGCAATGCACGGGTGGCCTGTGTAAACAACGCCATGTGGGGAAGACACGAGCAACACAAACCGGCATGCAGCATTCGATTCTATTCAGCGCCAGACACCTCACCCTTCCCCCTCCCCCCCTCCCCCCCACCCCCCGAGAAGGCACGAGCAACACAAACCTCCAAATCCCTGGAGCAGTAATCGCAGGAATGCACAGGTGGCCTGTGTAAACACCATTTCCGTGCCTGACTCCTCTCCGAGGGTTGTTTTTATGTTAATTTGTACAAGTCGGTGTAAAATTCAAAAAAGGGAAACTTAAAACAACGACATTGCTTTGCAGTACAAACAGATTACAAACTGGTTGCTGCGATAATAAACAGTTTATTTTCAGTACTGCACAGTTCTGACCTAATATTTATCTCTTGGTCATTCCTAGGGTGACCAGACGTCCCGGTTTTGCCCGGACGGTCCCCGTTTTTTGTGAAATGTCCCCGTGTCCCGACACTTTACTCCAATGGAGTCAAATGTCCCCGTTTTAGAACAGTGTCTGGGTTGAACAAAGAAATGTCCCGTTTTTTTACTGTTCCGGTTGCGCGCATGCTCTGTATGCACAGCGCATGACGTCACTGAGGTGAGCGCTGTAGCAGGAAGGGAAATCCTTTGAAGAGAGACATTTTCTCTTGGGATTTCCCTTCTCTTTGTCTACACAGCGCCACCTACGTCATCATGCAGCTGGTTAGAACCACCTGTGACCGGCATGACCCTGATTTTAAAAGCCTGCAGCAAGATTCCACTGTGACCCTGCTCTGCCTTAAAGGGAGCGAGGGTCGGACACTCTTAACCCCTTCGACGCTTATGACGGAACGGTTCCGTCATGCACGTCGGTTGGGCTGTGCTTATGACGGAACCGTTCCGTCATGGCCCCGCCCGCGCTCAGAACCTTCAGCACTGCGCGGAAATCCGCGCAGCGCTGAAGGGGTTAAACTACAGTAGAATCCAGCAGCAGCTTCGTGACGCCTTCGTGATGCCTCCCTAGCCCTACCAGCACCGTCGGGACCCTGCCTCGCATCAGAGCTGCATCATCCAGGAATCCTTGCCCTCCCAGCCTGCAAGCCCGCAACGTAAGTATTTTAACCCTGAGAGTTTTATATCTTATATGTTCTAAACTATTTACTATGCTAATGTGCGTTTATGTTTCCACGTAAACGTGAGCACCATTGACAATATCGTTTTTAACGTTGCATTTCTGATTCGGATACACCGCATATATTTTTGTACACTATGTAAGTATAAACCCTCGAGCCAGAAGCAAAGCAAACAGCAAAAAATAACGGAAAATAACTTCTTTATATAGCGCTTTTGTGGTTTCTAGGCGCTGCAAGAAATAGTTTTGGTACTTTGTAATGTTGCTCAGCTTTTTTTGTACCGTTGACTATTGATATATGTGAGAAGAAAGGGTGTACTTGCTGAAATACAACTTTTAATATAAGGTATTTACAGAATAGAATTGCTTGCGTTATAGAGTTGCCAGTTCTTTCAACTCATGTTGACTATTTCTTTTTTCACATGGGTGTGTGGTTTGTTTCTTGTGGGTTATTATGATTTCTTCGTTCATCTCTCATTGTTTAATTGCAACACTCAGTGGATTTCATTTTTTGTTTTACGATCTTTGGATTTTCTGTGGGACTCTTAGCACTGGCTCTTCTGCCTAAACGACTTTTCTTATATTTTTGTTGGGACTGACTCTTTTTGGCACTTTTGATTATTTGACGTGTATAACAACACTGCGGAATACTGTAATGCTGCTTGATTGTCAGATGTTATATTTAAACGTCTGCAGTCATCCATAAGTCCAAGTTAATATATTTGACACTTCTTGTGCTTTTCATGTTTTTCTGCTTTTATTTGGAGCTTGTGTTTGACTCAATCTGAGCTTCAGTCCATTATCAGTATTATGTTTGTAGTAGTTGATATCTTTGTTTCTTGTTGGAGGTTTTGCCTATCTCGGATTGTTAGTATGGGTGTCTCTCAGGTATTTTGTTTGTGCCTGTGCTGTTCGCATTTGACCTTTGTTTGGCAGCAGACGTCAGGCACCCATCCTTTAGGAGACACTATATATTTTACCGCATTTAATTAATGGTGGTAATACGGCCAAGGCATCAGGCACGCAATTACACCGCATCATAGAGGGCTGGTGATAGCGCAGGTTATTCACATTTTCCCATTCCATTTTCTACCAAGCGGAGGTAATGCTCAGAGGTAACATAAATACCACCACAGATATTTCCTCCAGATCTTGCTCTCAGGTCCAAATGAAGTGTATCTAACGTGTGGCGTCATTGTACAATTCTGTCACATAATTATACATTTGAAGGGTAGTTTCTTGACACCTCAAAGCTCTAAAATTAAACCCCCTAAGTCTGTAACCTATCCATATAATTGGTATGGTGGATTACTATTTTTTGGGTCTAGCATACAGCCAACTTTTAACTTTCTGCTGTTGAATTGTGTACTATACCAATACTTAGAGTGGGCTCGGCAGTTGCAGGCTGCGCCTTTCTAAATGATGCTCATTTGTGCGCTTTTTTAAAGCTTTTAATTTTACCACTCCAAGATGAGCGTCTGCCATCTTGGAACGGTACATTAAAAAGAACAAGCATTGGCATAGCCAATAGGTCTCGCCTTTGGGACCATATATGTGTTTAGCCAGAGCTATTGGCTTTGCCAATGTCTGCAAGCTATGTTGTGGAGCATTTTGGCTGATATGAAGCATGTTGAAAATATATAATAAAAAGGTGCTATAAGCATTTTTGTAACCTTATATATAACCAAGAAGACATTATGTAAAACTGAACAACCATAATAAAAAAAGAATTAATAATATATGCTTGTTTGTCGAGGGGAAAAATCGACAATTGTCTAGTCAAACCTGTTAATACACTGCTCAGCCATTGTCCGTTTTTCTTTTTGAAGTAGGATGGCAAATGTCAACTAGGTGCATTTCATCTTTAATTCGCTGGACTCCCAGCATGTGCAGTTTGATGCATTTGTATTCTTCTAACCTCACTAAGCCTGTCACTCCTCCCGACACAGGCTCTGTGAGGAGGACAACTTATTATACATAAGGCCCGGTGATCACCTTGGCAAACTCCTGCATAAATTTGAAGTTTTTTTAATGGGTTCTTTATAATAATGGGGAATTGTTTAAGGGTTTGAATTTCTATAGCCAGTTTCCCACACAGAATGTAAAAACAATGTAGCTAGAAAAATCAGTGTTCCTATTTTGGTCACTCTCTGAGGCAGACTGAATTTAGTGAGAATGATTTCTTGCGTAGCCATAACTAGAATATTGATGTTTCTGAAATACAAATTTGTCTGAAAGAAACAGATTTTACAGTCCTATTGCTGTGTATCTTGAGTCAAGTTGTATTTTTATTTGCCTAACAAAAAAATTAATGTGTCCTCATGTAATGCAACTGCTCCTTGGTAATGCTGTTCTGCACCTCTTTCGTGTGAGTGCTGTGCTTGGAGTGGTGCATTGGCAGGGGAGGCAGACTGGCACACAGGCAAATAGAGTGGTTTGGGAGGTCTGTGCCTGTACGGTGGTCACATCAATCACTGTCAGGGTCTTTCTTGGCACAACTTGTTGCATTCTGGGTGTTGTAATCTTGGTTTGCTTCCATTGAACTCCTCAGATGAGCAAACCGGATAGCAATGAATTATCTGAAAATCCCAGGACTGCGTCAATGTGTTCTCGGTGCCATTGTGTGACATGTCTGGTTACATGTCCCTGTGCCATCTTATGGACTTTGGAGCTCTGGGCAAGACATATTTGGGGCCTCCTGTTCAGGAAATCCTTCCACCCAACTTCAGCTATTTCAAGCCTTCATGATGCCAAACAATATTGAATCACGTTAAGCTTTTTCAAAATTCGGTTACTCAAAACACCCAAAATCTCAAGCTGCATGGCGTTCCTCAGGCTAAAAGAAAGCCTCAACATGCCCTTTCCTTTTGTACTTGGATCTTCAATATTTTTCTCATGTAACACCAGTATATAAGGTGGAAATCAATTGTCTGATTTGACTGCTTCTCCTTAAACCATCAAATTAATCACTGATACCTCAACTAATTAACAAATTGAACAATAGTAACATCCCAAAATGCCTTTTCCAATCATAAATTGAGCTTCTAAGTTGGCAACACTTTACTGCACTGTGGTATTTGATACCAGAATCTCCAATTGGCAAGGATGATCACACAACTGGCAAAATGTTAAAAATGACTTCTTGGACATTTTTCATCAGATTTTTATCTTCAGCGTTCAAGAGATTGCTGCAAGTATTTTTCAACAATGCTGATGAATGCTCCCTTCTGAAATGTTTTTAACTTATGGGCACTATTTTGTCCTTGGAGCTTCATTATGGATATTTTGAAAAGAAGAATGTGTTTGCTATGTGCGTAAACGTAACTTTTTTTATATGAAACTTGGTTACAGTTTTTTGTCAGTAGGCGTCATAGTTACATTACTTTTTTTTTTCTCCAAATTAAAACACAGAAAGGATAGCTACCTACCTACCTACCGGAGAGATGCCTAAGCGACAGTGTTCCGTCAGCGAGGAGATGCAAAGATCTTTCCCCTTTCTGAGCAAGGTCGGGAACAGTAATGCCACCGTGCTCTGCAAGATCTGCAAATCTACATTCTCCATTGGCCATGGTGGAAAGGCTAATATAAAGGGGTACATACAGACAAAAAAACACAAGTTCTGGGCCGAATCTTCAAGCAGCACCAGCAACATTACCACTTTTTTGGGTAAGGCAACCCCTGGACATGCTGAACTCAGTAGGGCTGCTGCTGAAGGTACATTAGCATATCATCTTGCTAAACATAACCACAGTTTTCGGTCAATGGACTGTACATCAGCATTGATTCGGAAACTGTATGATGAAAAGTTTTGCTGTGCTCGCACCAAGACTGAAGCCTTGATTACAAAATGACTGGCTCCTCTCGCAATGATGGACCTTAATTCTGACTTGAGTAGTATTGCTTGTATATCTGTGTCTATTGATGCTTCCAATAGGAAAGAAGTTAAATTAATACCAATTGTGATTAGGTATTTCAAGTATTTTGAGGGTGTTAAGGTGAAAATTTTAGAGGTTACCTCCGTTCCTGGTGAAACATCTGCAATACTCTTTGAACAACTGTACCATGCCCTTCAAAAGTGTAATTTGCTTGAAAAAGTAGTTGGGTTTTGTGCAGATAATACTAATACAAACTTTGGGGGAAAGGTTAGAGCAGGAAAGAACAATGTTTTCTGTAAGCTTAAGGAAGCTATTCCTCATACTAAAGTACTTGGAATAGGTTGTGCAGCACACATTGTCCATAATGCAGTGCAAACCGCCGCTGATGGGCTGCCAATGGACATCGAATCTTTTGTGTTAAAATTGTACAAATATTTCCACATTTACACTGTCCGAACTGAACAACTGAAAGAATTTTGGGAGTTTGTTGATATAGATTATTAACGACTCCTAAGTACAAGCAACACTCGCTGGCTTTCCCTACTGCCTGCAGTTGACAGGGTGCTAAAACTTTTCCCAGCCCTACGTTCGTATTTTTTGTCCCAAGCAAATCCCCCAACAGCAATTGTCAAGTTTTTTGAAAACCCTCTTGCTGAAATCTGGCTCTGGTTTTTGCGCAACCAACTGGCTCTTTTTAGTGACACAATAAAGGAGATGGAGAAGCAGCATGCAAATGCCATAGATGTTGCAAGACAAATAACACAATTAATAGAAAAATTGAAGGAAAGGAGAGATGCCTGCTTCATGGGCCTTAGGGTGAAGGAGCTTATTAAATCCCTCAAAGAACAAGGACTCTCACCAGAAACAAAAATATGTTACTCTGTATGTGCTTTCTACAATTGCAGTATTGATTACTTGGAAGAGTGGGGGGCTTTTTTTTCTGACTTGATATCTTTTTCCTGGATCTATCTTGATGCTGTTCCTGTCTGGGATAATGTTGAAATGTCTCTGTTATTTGTACAATCTGTATCAAGCACACTTGAGATAGATGAAATTGAGCTTTTTGATGAAGTCACCTGTGTACGAAAATACACAGCAGATAGACTTGCCGCATGGAATGACCAGAAGAAGACTGCAGAGGATCGGTGGGTGGAAATATTCACCCATTTCCAAACTCATAATATGACATTTAAGAACATTGGCATGATGGTCCAGTTTGCATTATGTCTGCCAGGAACTAATGCTCCAGTGGAAAGAATTTTTTCCATTATGAATAACACGTG
This sequence comes from Triturus cristatus, assembly GCF_964204655.1. Lineage (NCBI taxonomy): Eukaryota > Metazoa > Chordata > Amphibia > Caudata > Salamandridae > Triturus > Triturus cristatus. The sequence goes on along the minus strand of NC_140581.1, from coordinate 371,124,207 downwards.
GACTGATGAAAGAAACCGAATGGAACTGGAGACTCTAAAAGCCTTGTTGATCACAAGGGTCAACTTTGAACAAAGCTGCAGTGAGTTCCATAATCGGTTAATGCAAGACAATATGGTGCTGCAGCAAATCCATTCTTCAGATAAGTACTGTGCAATGCAACAATAGGCCTTGTACATCAGACAGCATTTTTAGCTGTCTTTCAGTTTGGTCCTACTTTATGGATTTTTACCCTGTGTATATAATTCTTCAAGCAAGAATGTCTTTAAATGTGAAAGTTTTTTTTTAAATAAAGCAAACATTATTTATATTTCAGTCAACTGCGCTGAACGTAGGGGGAGTGCTTTATGGGAAGGAGTATTCTCCAAACAGCAGTATCTGATTTTGACGATGACAGAATGTGTGTGTGTGTATATATATATATATATATATAAAATTCACTGAAAAAACCATAGGTTTCACACATGTTATAGTTAGCGGAAATTTTACTGATAAAAAACCAATGAAATTCCCCCGTTATAGTTAGTGCAGGCAACTATAACTCACGCGACCGCAATCCTCTGCTGATGCTAATACTGTATTTAGACACTTATTTGCCCATGTCTTCTTCCATACATTTTTAGCTATACATATATTACAAATATTTTTTTTTCATAAAGACACGTATGTCATCCGCAGAAGATTGCGGTCGCGTGAGTTATAGTTGCCTGCACTAACTATAACGGGGGAATTTCATTGGTTTTTTTATCAGTAAAATTTCCTCTAACTATAACATGTGTGAAACCTATGGTTTTTTCAGTGAATTTGCAAGGTTTTTTAAATGCTAATTCCTAACTATAACATGTGTGAAACCTATGGTTTTTTCAGTGAATTTGTACGGTTTTTTAAATGCTAAGTTACTTTACGCCATTCGTGGCGTGCGCGCCCACTTAACGCAGTTCGTTCCGTGCGCGCACGGTGCGCTTCGCGCACCGTGCGCGCACAGTGAGCACGCGGTGCGCTTTGCGCTCCGCGCGCCCACTTTACGCAGTTAGTGCCGTGCACGCACGGTGGGCACGCGGTGCGCTACGCGCACCGCGTGCCCACGTTACGCTAGATGGGCCATGTACGCACGATGCGCTTCGCGCACCGTGCGCACATGGAGGACATATGATGCACTTCGTTTCGAAAGGTAATATTTTAATTTTTCGTAAATGTTATGAGCCATGCACAAATGGTGCCCTACGGGCACCATTTGCACACGGGGTGGAGAGAGTGTGGATATTTTTTTTTTTATTATTTTTTTTTTTATTATTTCAGTTTGTCATCTCTAATAAGCCATGCACAATTGGTGCCCTTCGGGCACAAATTGCGCACGGGGTGGGGAGAATGTGGATAATTTTTTTTTTTTAATAATTTTTTTACCGTACGCGTACGGTAAGCGTAATCGGCGAAATTAGCGAAAAAATAAAAATTCCGTTTTTGGCCTTGGGGGACCTTTGGGGACTCCCTCAACATGGCTATGTGTGTGGGAGCTGTCTAAACAGCCCCTTTACATGTTTTTGTGCTTTGTTTTTTTAACATGACTATCAGTGCGAGAGAGAAAATGGCGGCCGCCGCTTCCTGGTTTCGGCCGATTCGAATGTTTACTAAGATCTAAGAGCCAATCAGAATCGCGCTCGTTCACGCCACCGTACTCGTACGGTAAGCGTACCGTAAGCGCACCGTAAGCTGGCTCAGATATATATATTGATTTAAAGGCTATTTTCTCAGAATCTACTGAACAGATTTACACCAAACCTACAAAAGGCACTTCCTTGACCTGAGGACTACCTCTCTGCCAAATTTCTAGTAATTCTGTTCAGCCGTTCGGGCTGTAGCCCTGTCTAAAGGTCCTATGGAAAAATGCATGGGAAAAACGCGTTTTGGGACCCCCCTTTTATCTCAGCCCCCGCTTGACGAATCCCCCCGAGACTTTCAGGGAAGGAGCGGAGCGTAGCGCCCCACCTATTTTGAAAAATTCGCCAGGATTCGTCGACCGGCGCCAGAGTTATTCAAAATAGAATGTTGCGGATTTCCTATGGAAACGTGGTCCTAACTATAACTACCTACTGGCGACCGCCAGTAGGTAATATATATATATATATATATATATATATCAAACTCGCTAGCGATGCACTCGTTCACTTCCTCGTGGCAAAAACAAGAGCACAAACTCCTCTTCGATTGTGCAATTTTCTTTATTGTTCAGTTAACAATCACATCACAATATATATACTTATCTAATAAGAAAACAAACTTGGGAATTTGGTCACCAACTAAAGCAAATGTTGAGGCAAAGTCTGTTTAAATGGAATTAATGGTTACTGCCGATTAAAAGACCTCTGATTTGTCATCTGTAATGCTTCAGCTCGGTCTTGGAGGGAGCTGTCATAGTCCTTTTTCTTTGTTTATCACAGCTGTCAAATGGTCCTACTTTTATGTCAATGGTTACTGCAAACCTTAGTCCTGCTTCTATGTCTATGACCTGTCCCCGTTTTTGTTTTGAGAATCTGGTCACCCTACCTTTCCGCATGCGAGACATAGGGGCGCTCATCACATTCTGGAGGAGGGGGGGCGAGTCATTTCGTGACACAATACTGCTGCCAACCAGTGCAAATCCAAATGAACATTTCAGACACTGTCACCTCTCCACGTCCACCTCGACGGGCTCACTGCATTGCGCCTAAACATTGGCTGCATCACATGCTCCAGGGTGCAGTCAGGACACGAGGCTAAAAACGCACCTCGAACAATAGAACAAAACAGACTCTGACGGGGCCAGCAGGCATTACCTCACCCTTCCAGATTCCAGGAGAATCGTAAAATGATTTCTCATAAGTAAAGGACCCGGGTTGCGGCTTCCTTTTACCGCGCAAAAAACATCTGACCTCGGAGAGTGCAGGGGCAAACTGAATTTCTCAGAGAAAGAAATCACTTTTATTTACCGATTTACAACCGGATTTGCATGAGTGCCTTTGCAACGCAGCATGGGGGAACTATATTTCTAGAAGACACAGATTCGTTACAAATGATGCAACCAATGCGACAGGCAGTTCAACTCTCTGAGACTTCCATTATAGTGTTACTGTTGTGTAACAAAAACAGTGAGGTTTTAGAGACGGCCAAGTGATTTTAGACAGCTGCTCATAAGGAAGCGTGAACTTCCTTTAGTTCACAAAAACATGTGAGAGTAGGGCTTTGGAATGTTGATTGCATCTCTACGGTGCATGGTCAATTCATTTGCCTGTAGTTGGATGAAGTCGCTTAGTTAGGAAGACTTGCGTTGTAGGTGTAGCTTGAAATAACTAGCAATTTGGTTATATTTTTAGCTTGTCATATGAACGCTGGCATTTTGGCTGTTTGTGTCCAGTGCTTTTGCCCTCACACAAAACAACATAGCGGTGGTTACAGCTTCCATCGCAGCTGTAACCTCAGCAGGGTCCCCTGGCAGAAGGTGCAGCAACTACAAAGTGCACAGTAGTAACAGCCACTGGTAATTAATATGACCAAATAACAGTCCTATTTGTAATGTGCCCCTCCGGGAGTAGAACAACTATATTCAATGCCCGGTCCAGTCCAGTCAAACTGCTAGAACACTAATCCTGACCCGGAGCACTTACATCATTAACTGCTTTTAGGCTTATCATGGTCTTCTCAGTCCTATTTGTAATGTGCCCCTCCGGGAGTAGAACAACTATATTCAATGCCCGGTCCAGTCCAGTCAAACTGCTAGAACCCTAATCCTGACCCGGAGCACTTACATCATTAACTGCTTTTAGGCTTATCATGGTCTTCTCATGGAGGTGCAACTTGATTTCTGTGGTACTGCAGGCAGACATGGGACCGACGGAAAGATCATACTAATTGCCCCAGAAAAAAAATATATTTTTAGTGAAGCCTGTAAGTCTGGGTTTATTTTGAGAACCTAAGGCGAGACATTCAGAAAGATGCAGATTGGGCATCCCTATGCAAATAACACTTTTCCGTGTCCTTTTTTTCCCATTTGTTCTGAGGCAACCCTGTGGTGCCATGCAGGAGGTTACAGAATGACATGTCATAAAGTATGTGGAAATGCTTACGTTTGTGCATGTTGGCACATTAAGGCAAGTCCTGATGCCTGATGGTTTCGCCGATGCTTGTTATGCTTTAGAATACTTCAAAAACCTTCATACATGTTTTCACATCCCTCCCACCAAAACCAGCTGATGCTCAGTAGACAAAACATTTCATCATGCTAAGCTCAAAACCCATGGCCTCTGCCATCTTTTATGTTGTGTTCAGCTTTTCATTTTACTGTACGTTATGGACGTTCAGTATTTTGGCACTACACTGTAGAACCTTTGTGTTCCTAACTTTTTGGTTGTTGCCTTTTATCTAGTAACTTATTCTTCTCTAAAGTGTATTACACACATTTGCCTAAAAAAGTGATTCTTATGGTTTGCAGCAGCCCCTTGTCAGACTATATTAACTAATAATTAAAAATGGACCTAGCCGTTAGTGTGACTTGTCTTTATCTCTCTAACATTTTGCACAAGCTTCTTCTAGTAGTGAGTGACTTATTGTCAAGGATTGTATCCAAAAAGAATGCATTATGTAGTGTCGGAAATGAGAAAAGAGTAAGTTTAAAGCAACATGTCTGACCACAATTAGTTCCTTAAAAAACAAAAACAATTACTGGTAACTGCGTGTACTCATTTGGTCATTAGTCTTTGTTTGGAGGCAGTAGATACACACAAGAGGTTGTTCTGAAGCACTCCTGAGGCGGAAGCCGGGAGGTACTGTCTTTTAATTGCATTTCTTTTAATCATTGTGTGTTTCACTTGCCTGACTTCCTCGGCGTGCTCCTCACGCTTGCACCTTCAAATTTGACCTCACCCGACATTAGCCTCCTCACTCCACTGCCGTCCGGACCCTTACCGCTAACTCCAACGCGGTGAAGGAGGACTAGCAGGGAGATTTTGGCTGACATTTTGGGTGGAGGGAGCGGACAGATGTCTAGTCGCTCATTAGGCAGGGCGCATAAATTCAATGCCAGCGCGAGCGCGCCAAAGGCAAGTCCGTCTGCGCCCGTCCGCGACTGTCCGGGACCAGGGGCCAAGATTCTTGTCCCTCTGCCCGGCCATACAAGGCATTATAGCTCTGATCACCTACTGAGCCTACGCTATATTGAGAAAACAGACTGTCTGCACTCCTTCCATGTATTGGACCTGCCTGTGGTTTGCCCTTCATGCAAACACAAACTACATACTATCCAGCCTCCCGCCAAGAAACAGGATTAACCTACTACTTTTAAATTGTAGGTCCCTACACAAACACAGGACCGAAATTGCCCTTATGTTGGAGGAATATAGACCTGATGTAGTTTTTCTTACAGAAACTTGGCTGACACCAGACTCTGACCCAGACATTGTTTCAGCCTTACCTCCAGGCTTTCAAATCTCACGGAAGGATCGGTCCGTCGGGAGAGGAGGTGGTCTAGCAATAGTACATAAAGAAGAATTTCCTTGCCGATGCATTGATAACCCAATCCCTGATTGCGAAAGCCTTGCTTTCAGCATCGACTTCTCCCCTAATAACTGCTTCTCAGGCACCTTGATATATCGACCTCCGGGCCCCCCTAAGCAGTTTCACATGACCCTCCCCTCGATCCTGGCCGAATCGGTCACAATGCTCTCGAATTATACTTTGCTAGGTGACCTCAATCTCCATTTTGATGCAGCCAGTGATCATATCGCCACCGAGCTGACCAATGACTTAGCGGCTTTACAACTGGAGCAGTTGGTAGATTCTGCCACCCACACTAAGGGCCATCTTTTGGACCCCCTGTTCAGCAACTGCCCTGAGCTAAGGGCTGGGCGACCTATTGGTCTTCCGTGGACGGACCATTTTCTTGTCCCTCTCATATGGTCTATCGGCAAATCACCTTGCTTAACCCCCAGTGCCAAAAACTTTAGAAACTGTGCTCCCTGTGGAATCCTGGTGGAATCCTGGTCGAGCAGCCTTGTTGGTTCCTGCCCTCTCCCCAACACGGATCCCGATATCGCCAATCAAGACTATGAAAAGTGGATCCTGCACTCTCTTGAGGCCACACTCCCCTGTTATAAAATCACTACGAAGCGTCTACAAAAAACCGCCCCCTGGTTCTCCGAGGATCTTAGGGGAAAAAAAAGACATTGCAGGAAATTAGAAAGACGGTGGCGCCTAGGTTTCTCCTCGGAGGATAAGTCTCTCTACAGAAACGCAATCAGAGCTTATAAAGATGAGATCAAACTTGCTCAAGCAACCTATTTTTCCACTCAAATCCTATGCGCCAAATCAAAGCCTAAAGAAATCTTTCAAATTATAAATAGCGTCACAAAACCCCCACCACCCTCCACACTACCCTGTAAATCGTTAGCTCACTGCAACAACCTGGCTGTCTTTTTTCACCAAAAAGTTCTTCGAATTTACTCCTCATTTTCTGACACTGCTTCCCATCCAGTTCCCCAGTTACAGTCCTGTCAGGCGGAAGCCCCCCCATCAATCCATGGCTATCTTGGAACACTTCCCTCTGATAGAACAGGACTTCCTGGAAATCCTAGCACGACAAGTGAAATCAGGGTCACCCTGCGATCCTGCTCCCCCAGAGCCTATGATCTCCGTTAGCCAGGTCGTTCTTCCCACCATCAAGAACCTCCTTAATGCCTCTATTACCTCCGGCAGAGTCCCACTTTCCTGGAAGCAGGCTATGGTCCGGGCTTTACTTAAAAAACCCAACCTGGATCCAGGCGACTTTAGCAACTATCACCCCATTTCGCTGCTCCCCTGGGTGAGTAAGATTCTGGAGAAGCACATTAAAATACATCTGATGGCTTTTTTGGAGACCAATCAGCTGCTGGATATCACCCAAACTGGTTTCCGACCAAAACATGGCACGGAGACTGCCTTATTAGCGGTCACCGAAGAAACTAGAAGGATCTTGGATCAAGGCGGATCAGTGGCAGTGATCCTCCTTGATCTGAGTGCAGCTTTTGACACCGTTAGCCATGATGTGCTTCTTTGCCGCCTCTCTGAAGTGGGAATTTCAGGTAGGGCACTGTGCTGGCTGAAATCCTTTCTGAGCAAGAGATCCTTTCAGATCTTTGAGGGCGATACTGTTTCCACTAGCAAACCCCTGAGCTGTGGGGTCCCGCAGGGCTCTTCGCTAAGCCCTGCGCTTTTTAACATCTATATGAAACCACTGGCTGAGGTTGTTCGTCCATTTGGAATTAAGATCATCTCCTATGCGGACGACACTCAGCTAGTGGTATCCCTGACACAAGATGATAGCCGATCCACGCAAATGGGACTAAGGCAATGCTTGGAGGATGTGAAAGACTGGATGACGAGATCCTCCCTCAAACTTAATGGGGATAAAACTGAGCTGATGCTCCTGGGCCCTGTCACTCCAACGATCCTCGACCCCCTCTGGCCCCCTTGCTTAGGCACTCCGCCTGCACCTAAGGACAACATAAAAAGCCTGGGGGTATGGCTGGACAAAGCCTTAACCTTTGACACCCAGGCTACCAGGCTGCCGGCGACCTGTTTTGGGCTTCTCAGGATACTCAGGAAAGTGCTTCCACTTCTACCCATGGAGGCCGAGCAAGTTGCTGTTCAAGGCTTGATCCAGTCCCGACTGGATTTTAGCAACTCCCTGTACCTCGGTGCTCCCGATTATACACTTCGTAAGTTGCAGATCGTTCGAAACTGCGCTGCTCGTACTCTATTACAGCTGCCACGGAGATTATCAGCCAAACCTGGGCTGAGGAGCCTGCACTGGTTGCCGATCCGACAAAGAATCACCTTCAAGGCAATGTGTATTGCCCATCAATCCTTTTGGGACAAAGGACCGGCAATCTGCTGCAATCTCACCTCACAATACCAGCCTAGGAAACAACTTCGCTCCGGCCAGGCCTTCCAAGCAATAGTTCCCAGAATCAGGAGAGCGAGAGCTGGCGGCAGGATGTTCTCTTACAACGCCACCAAGTTGTGGAACCTCCTTCCCCTTCAGCTGAGATCCAATCCCAACCTGTTCTCCTTCCGAAAACAACTAAAGACCTTTCTTTTTACCTCTTTGAACTAACTCCGGCTGTTCGCCTCCGATAATTCATCACACTCTTCGGGTAGCGCTTGAACGCCTCAGGGCAGCAATTCGCGCTTTATAAATCCACGTTTCGTTTCATTTCATTTCATTTCATTCATTTCTGTGTAAGGGTTTTACTTATTCATCAATCATTAATTGCATATTTTTAAACAAAAAATGTCAGTTTGAAGATAGTGATTACTCATAGTTATTAGTGGGCTAAAACTCAAAATTTGTTCCCAAATAATTTTACCTCTGCCTTTTATTTATAAGTTTTGAAAAACTACAAGCGATGCTTAAACACGCAATTTGTACTTGTAGTCCTTGCTTACGGGAAGCAAAGTGAAGCTTATCGTATGCAACGACAAAGTCCGTGTTTACGCACCGATTCAGGTTTTCAAAAGCATAAAGAAAAGGCAATGTAATTTACAAAGCCAGTAGCTCAAACTCTAGCAGATACGAGACCTATTGCATTGCAAATGCTTGTTTTTTATTTTTTATTTTCATTTTTCTTTTCTTTCCGTGGGAGGGGGGAGAAATGTAATGATGTGGTGTAATGCACACTGTGATGTAAGGCATTCTGGAATGGAAGGTTGGGTGATTTTCAAGTAAGTACAGTTCAGTTATAGCTGGGGACTAGTAAAGTTAGGAAGCTGATTTACTGATGCTAATAAATAGATAAGAACATACCTGGACGCCTGAATGAAGTTATTATACCTCCCAGCTTACACTATTCACAATTTTCAAGGAGTCCAAACATGGCAGTCCAGCCATTTTGTTTTTGCAAATTAAACCGAGTCTAGGTGGTACGCATCCAGTTCAAGGCCCTTTGTCTTGCCCATAGAGCTTTTCATGGATGTGGCCCTAACAGCATCCGGGTCAAAAGTCGAAGCCATGTCCTCTTGCGATTTATTCCAAAGCTCAAGCGCACGAGTGGAGGTATATCATTTCCAGTTATGGTCCCACAGAGGGGGAATAAATTACTTTTGGAGATTCATCGAAGACTAGGACATATGAAACATTTGCAGAACCCTCAAGACACAAGGCACAGTCTTTTCTTGGTGGAGGTTCAGGTCTTTCTAGGGTATTTTAAAGATCTAAAAGAGACACTTTAGTGATAGATTCCTTACCTTAGAATTACCCTCAGGCGTCAGACTAGATCCGGAAAGTTTTCTTCAGCAGTACCCCTGCGCGTCGGAAGGTGGCGTCGTGTGGCTCTGTGTCCGTCGTAGGCGTCATGATCGCTGGGATGACGTCGCGGCAGCGGCTTAGATGCCGTCCTTGCGCGCTGACATCAGTTCTTTCTTTTCGGAGAGAGCCGTACCCCCAGTCAATTTTTGACTGAGTTTTTTGGGAATTTTTGTCTCTGTTCTTTTGAGTCTTTGACTCCTGGTGTTTAGGGCTGCCCAGTTTCAAGTCTTGCGAGGCTTGTCCCTGCACGATGTCTGTGACGGACCCGCACTGTGAGTGTCTCTACTGCCTGGGGCGCGACCACAACCCCGCGTTGAGCCCCAACTGCTGGGCCAAGGTTGAGGGACCGGTCGCAGAGCCACCACCATCGTTCGCCGAAGTATTTGCACTCGGGGTCAGATAAGGCGAAGCACAAGAAGTCACGTCGGTCTTCGCCTAGCCTGTCGCGCGACACGGCTGAGGGTGTGTGTGTGTGTGTGTGTGTGTGTGTGTGTGTGTGTGTGTCGTGTGTGTGTGTGTGTGTGTCGTGTGTGTCGTGTGTGTCGTGTGTGTGGTGCACCCCCATGGCTCCGGCAGTGCCTACGCATTTGCTGACAGCCTACCCGTCCCCAGCTTCCACCCCGACATGGAGACGGTGCCGGACCGGTGTCGATCGACGCTGATGGGGAATGTCTATCCCTTTCTCCATCCTCTATCCCTTTCTCCATCCTCCTCCTCCTTTTCCGCCTCCCCAGCAGGTTACTGAGGACGGGGAGGGGTCCGAAGAACCTCTCGCAGCCCAATGCGAGTTAGACCCGGACTGGGAAGAGGATTTTGAGGACGCAGGTGGACTGGATTTTTGTCCAGAACCTGGCACACTGTCTCCTTCTACCGTGGCTACGGAGGAGGGTGGTACTTATTCAGTGGTGTTGTGTAGGGCAGCCGAGGCTCTCCACCTCGAGCTCCCTCCAGTGGCTGTCAGGACTAACCTCCTGACAGAAGTGCTCCGGCCGACGGCTTCCGCTGCGGAGCCGCTCCTGCCCTTCAATGACGCACTTTCAGATGTTTTTTTTGGGCACCTGGTCCAGGCCCAACACAGGGGCTCCTGTGGATAGGAACATGGAAAGACGCCATCGCCCGGCCCCGGGCGACCCCATTTTCCTCTCCCAACATCTTACCCCTGAGAGCTTGGTAGTCCAAGCCTCTGCGTCCCCGAGCGCATTCCCTTCCGCACCTCCGGACAGGGAATCCAAGAAACTGGAGTAATTTGGGAAAAAGATTTTCTCTTCCACCAGTTCAGTGTTTTGGTCTGTGAACACCGCATGCCTCTTGGGCCGTTATTCCCACTCTGTGTGGGATACGGTGGCGCAGGTGCTGCCTAAGTGTCTGGAGGAGGCCCGGACGGTGCTCTCCCAAGCTATTGCTGAGGGAAGAGACGCAGCCAAGTTCACGATTCCTTGTGGCCTTGACACCGCCGACTCTCTGGGCAGAGCGATTTCCACTACAGTGGCGCTACGCCGTCACACCTGGCTGAAGACAACCGGCTTTTCTGGGGTTGTCCAGAATACTCTGATGGACATGCCTTTTGATGGCATTCGCCTTTTTGGCGACAAGGCAGATAGTGCGTTGGAGCGTTTTATGGACTCGCGGGCTACGGCCAAGTACTTGGCCCTTTCGGCCACGTGCACTCCTTCGGCTTCTGCTTTTCGCCCCTTTCGCCAGGGAAGGGGTGCCCAAACACGTTTGTTTCAAAGCCACAGTCCTGCGCAGCAACAGTCTCAGAGCAGCCGCAGACGTGGGACCCGCCGAGGTGGGTCAAGGGGCCAGCCGGCGGGTCAGTCCACCACCTCCCCTACCGCCACTGCCTCCAAACATTCCTAGTCTGGTGTTTCAGGCCCACCAGACGCCAGTGGGTGGCAGGATTCGCCATCCCCTCCCCCGCAGGCACACCATCACTTCGGGCAGGTGGCTTTTACAGATAGTCCGAAGGGGCTACTCCCTCCCCTTCGAGACTACCCCTTCAGCCATGCCACCTCAGTACCACCGCATGCCGGGGAATCACTTGGCACTTCTCCAACAGGAAGTTGCGGCCCTCTTGGCCAAGGGGGCCATTGAGCGCGTTCCGACAAAGAAGTTGGTCGTGGTTGTTAGTCCCACTACTTCTTGGTTCCAAAGAAGGACAAGGGCCTGCGTCCTATCTTAGACCTTCGGAATGTCAATCGCTTTCTCCGGAAGGAGAAGTTCAAGATGCTCACACTTGCTCAGGTCTTGTCTGCCCCAGACCTGCAAGACTAGGTGGTAGCGTTGGACTTGCAGGACGCTTCTTTTCATATCCCCGTCTTGCTGGCCCACCGGCGTTACCTACGGCTGACGGTTGGCCACGAGCACTTTCAGTTCACCGTGCTCCCTTTTGGCCTTACCAGCGCCCCTCAGGTATTCACGAAAGAGATGGCGGTGGTCACAGCCCATCTGCGCAGGTCGGGGGTTTCAGTCTTTCCCTATCTCGACGCCTGACTGTTGAAGGCGGGATCGCCCCAGGCAGTCGTCTCCCACCTCCAGTCTACGGCCGACCTCCTGCATTTGCTGGGCTTCTCCATCAATGTGCCGAAGTCGCACCTGATTCCCTCTCAGAAGTTCCTCTTTATCGGAGCAGTTCTGGACACGGCACAGTTTCGGGTTTATCCTCCTGAACAGCGAGTCCGGGACATTCGGGCTATGATTCCGATCTTTCGGCCCTTGTCTTAGGATGACCTTGAGGCTGCTGGGCCTCATGGCCTCCTGCATCCTGCTGACCAATCATGCCAGATGGCATATGCGTGCTCTGCAGTGGGACCTGAAGTTCCAGTGGGTGCAGCATCAAGGGGATCTGTCCTAGTATGTCCAGATCTCGGAGGGTACTGCACAACAGTTGCAGTGGTGGCTCATGAACCAGCTCTGGGTCAGCGGCAGATCACTCTCCCTTCCCCAACTGGAGCACACTGTGGTGACGGATGCGACCCTCCTGGGGCGGCCACATGGGAGAGGCGGAGATCAGAGCTCACTGGTCTCCGGCGGAGTCCAGGCTCCATATCAACCTTCTGGAGCTCTGGGCGATCCTGCTTGCACTGAAGGCATTCCTTCCCTCTGTCAAGGGGAGAGTAGTGCATGTGTTCACAGACAACACCACTGCCATGTGGTACTGCAAAAAGCAAGGCGGGGTGGGGTCATGGACCCTATGTCAGGAGGCTCTGCGTCTCTTTACATGGCTGGAACGTCAAGGCATTTCCTTGGTGGTTCAACACTTTGCAGGTTCTTTGAACGTCAGGGCGGACGAACTCAGCCGCAGGTGCATGTTGGATCACGAGTGGCGTCTTTACTCGGAGGTGGCGCAGGGTCTCTTTCAACAGTGGGGAGAGCCTTGGTTAGATCTATTCGCCACCGAAGAGAACGCGCAATGTCAGCAGTTCTGCGCGTTGGAAATTCCAAGGTGGCACTCGCTCGCGACGCTTTTCGTCACGAGTGGAGTTGCGGTCTCTTGTACACCTTTCCGCCTATACCACTTCTACCCAGAGTGCTGAAGAAGATCAGGTGCGACCGGGCCCAAGTCATTCTTGTGGTTCCAGACTGGACTCGAAGAGTTTGGTATCCCGAGCTACTCAGTATGAGCGTGGATCCCCCGATCCGACTGCCTCTTCGGGAGGATCTTCTGTCGCAGCAGCAGGAGACGGTCCTCCACCCAAACCTGTCCAGCCTCCATGCGTGGAGATTGAGCGGCGGCAGTTGATTCCATTTGACTTGCCTCCTGAAGTCTGTGATATCATTCTGGCAGCCAGGCGTCCCTCCACTATATCGGTATACGCCTGTAGGTGGAACAAATTTGTGGCATGGTGCACAGCAAAGTCTGTGGATCCCCTTTCTGCCCCTCTTTCAGAAGTCCTTTTGTTCCTTCTTTCTTTGGCCCGGCAGGGCTCTGCTCTGGGCACTATTAAGGGCTATCTTTCTGCAATTTCGGCCTTTCTCAGGCTCCCTGATGAGCCCTCTTTTTTCAAGTCCCTTGTCGTAAGTAGATTTCTCAAAGGCATTACTCACCTTTTCCCTCCTATTCCGTTTGTGATGCCACAATGTGACTTGAATCTGGTTCTTACTTATTTGATGAGCGCTCCTTTTGAGCCGCTTCACAACTGTCCTCTTCGTTTGCGGACTTTGAAGACTGCTTTCCTGGTTGCTATCACCTTCGCTAGGCGCGTGAGTTAGCTCCAGACTCTTTCCTGTAAACCTCCTTTTATGTCTGTTCATCTGGACACGGTTGTGCTCCGCACTCGTCCTTCCTTCTTGCCAAAGGTTGTTACACCCTTCCACATTGGGCAAACTATCACCTTGCCCACTTTCTTCCCGCCTCTGCACCCTTCCAGGGAGGAAGAGAGGCTCCACCGTCTGGACCCAAAACGTGAGCTCTCATTTTACCTGAATTCGCACACAACAGTTCCGAGTGGATGACCAGGTCTTTGTTGGCTACGTAGGCGCCAAGAAAGGCCGGGCTGTACACAAGAGGACCATCTCCCGCTGGGTCGTCTTGTGTATAAAAGTATGTTATTCTCTGGCTAAAAAGGAACCTCTGGTGGGCCTGCGCCCATTCTACCAGGGCGACAGCGGCTACTACTCCATTGGGTTATGGTGTCCCCCTACAAGACATCTGTCAGGCAGCTATGTGGGCCTTGCTGCACACTTTTACTAAGCATTACTGCCTGGAAAGCCAAGCCTGGAGAGACGGCTTCTTTGGTCGTTCTGATCTCCATGACTTTCTTGTGTGATCTTGGTTCGCAGACCCACCACCGGGATTGGTGTTGCTGGGGTATCTATTCTAAGGTAAGGAATCTATCACTAACTTGTCTCTTTCAGATGCACCTTACCGCCTCACCCATCCTCCCTGTTCTGCGAACTGATTTCTAGGGTTAAGGTCCTCCCTTTCAGGGCCCTAGTTTCAATGCACCAGTGGTCAGTATCTTGCATGGCTCTGCCTTCCTGTCACGGAAAGTTGTGTTCAGAACGGATGTCAGCGCGCGTGGGCGTCTAAGTAGCTGCGGCGACGTTATCCCGGCAAACATGGCACCTACGACGGACGCGGAGCCGCACGGCGCCACCTTCCGTCGCGCAGGTTTACTGCTGACGAAAACTTTCCGGATCCAGTCTGACGCCTGGGGTAATTCTAAGGTAAGAAATCTATCACTAACTAATGTCTCTTACAGATATATTGTTACCAAAGGTAAGTAACTTGTGCTCCTGAGCCAGTCTTAGCGCCAAGGTACCATTTTGCGGGTGTTGTGCTCTACAAATGATTCACTCACTTTTAGTTACACTGTTTTTGTAACTGTTCCCACGTGCACCTTCTCTAATACGATTCTGGTTTTTTTTTCCAAGTACTGCATTTATTATGATGTGTTCCTTTTATTTGATAATATGTATTGTCTGAAATCCAATGTCTTTATTGCATCTGTGTTTTTTAAATGGACGTGAATTTTGATCTAAGGGCATAAGATATTTTACAGATGGCGACATAGGATAGTAAGGTGAAGTGGAATGGTTAATTGCTAGCATAAATCTTTACATAAATCTAGATGTATCTCTCTGATTAATTGGTGCACCCCAGCACATAAATCTCAGATGTTACTGCCATTGCTGTATAGATGCATGTAGGAATCGAAGCAAATAAAAAGTTTGCAAGTAATTTATTTTTAGACTATTAATATATTTGGAGTTTTTAAAATCACCTTATGAGTATGCATGCTATTGCTCACACTCGCTACTACCCACTTATGATCTTTTTGTGATGCTTTAGGAAGTTGACCTAGTTTTGGTCTTGTTGGTTGGCATGGGCTTTTAGGTTGTACTTTGTGTAGGTTTAGGCATGTGCATCCACAGTACGGCAAGTGACTTTTTAAGTTAAACATTTAAAACTTTCAATATAGTTTCAGGCAGTCAATATTGATTCAGGTCAATCATATGCACCCATAGACATTCTTAACCATAATCCTAGTCCTTCCTCAGGCGCATCTTTTGGTTTTTTCCCTTTGTTATTCTTGTTAAACGTTTCTCCACAAGCATGTGCTCCTAAGATGCCTCATCTAAAATGTCTTGCCTTCCTCATTCCATCATTACACTGCTCCCTTCCCTAGATCAGAGGAAAGGCCGTAGGCAATGTCTGTTTTGCATTAGCGCCGGCACTGGGGCACAGGTACAGCAGAAATGACCAGTTGGCTAGTCACGTGGCATGGTAAGATTGCAGTGTAGTGGTGCGTAGCAATGGGTCTAATCCGAATGTGGCATATTTATCTATTTTCAGTACAGCTGCAATGGCAGGTACCCTGAAGTAGAGATTGTTCCAGTACTGCAAATCAAGGCACCAAACCGTGGTCCCCGAGAGGAGGCCGTCCTATCCAACTCATTTCATTGCATTGTGGTTGGATGAGGCAGTTGGGGCTCAGAAGTTGAAAGCTTGGGTGGATTGCTGTCATCATTTCAGAACGTGGCATTCCGCTGGAGGAAGTTCCCACTTTCCTTTCTTGGGTGGGATGTGCTTTTGGAGACTTTTATGTATCGTGTCTTTTGAGAGCTCAATGGTTTCGATCTGAGGAATGAAAATAATTAGATCTTTGTTCTGGCATAGGGGTATATACCAGAAGAGCTCTTGGTATGATGGTAGAATTTCACTTCCCGGTATTTCTAAATTGTACTGAGTGACACAGCTAACTATGATTGAGTTGGCTTTTTCCTCAAGAGAATGCTTGTTGCCGATAGATGTGTTATGGACAGCTAGGACTAGGCCTTGACTGTAGGGTAAACGGCTATGTCTGAACTCCCTCATATTAAAGAATCGGTGGTATGGGCATGGCGTTGGTCACTAGAAATGTGAATTGGGAAGGGAAATTTACAAAATAAACCTCCATTGGTAGGGGAAAGAACGAGAATTGTTACAAATCTGGATGTGTTGAGTGGTGGGATCTGATTATGTTATCAGAAATGAGCTGCTTGTGTTAGTCTAAATCTGAAAAAAGTTCGATGGTCTGCAGGAAGAATATGGTTGGTCTAAGTCTGAATTTTCTATGGACGTAGCAGGTTCGTCATGCTATTGGGATTTAGGAACACTGATGTGAATGGTGTGCTGCTTTATTGCCAATAGTAGACAGACTCCTGCCCAGGACAAATGGAGACAGCTACCATTACGTTGCCATATTAAAGCTTGATAAACAACACCCCTGACTCCCTTTTCGTGTTGAGGACAAAATGGGACAGGAGAAAGGGTGGGTTGGATGACGTGAAATAGAGTGTTCCCAAAGTATCCTGATAAACGTCCTCCAAGGATATATTTTACTAGAGACGAAATTCGGATAGTTTAAAGCGGCCTTACAGCTGTATGTCCTGATGCTGTATACACGCTGAACGGTATACCATCTAATCTGTCAATGTGTTAAAATACCCTCGTTCTGGATAGGACACCTTAATGTCCACAGCATTAGGAATCTCTATTTGCAGGCCAGTACTGTTGTCTTGGGTGTGTAGGGCAGAAAAGAGGTCTGAAGATATCATATTATATGGTGCAACAGTTTCCTGAGCGACATTTCTTGAGTCTGACCCCACCTGTCTCCCCCCTACTGGCGGGCCAAATAAGTGCTTCCGCCCTATCTAGCAGTTCTGCTCTTGTCCCTTCTGCGCTTCACTCGACCCAGACCAGCAGCACCATATGACACTCTCACACTTATATTATTGTGTTTTTTTTTCTTTCAGCTCCTGCGCAGCTGGTAAGATCTTGTGCACAAATCATCCCAGAGTCTCCAACTGTGGCACTTGGCTCTCAGTTTACTGCTTATTGCATTCTGAGCGAGACATGCATCAGCCGTTATCACCAAGATGCCAAGGGCATCTTTTGGAAAGTTAAGCACGCTAATGTCTCAGAGGAACAATATGCTACAATCAACAAAACAGTTTCTAGTGTCACACTGAACGTCACATCGTTGATGGATAGTTTTATTACATGCAACATTCTTGCCTTCGGACAAACTCCATATAGTCTTTATGGAATTTTCTTAACATTGGGATGTAAGTGTTACCCACAACAATCTCTTGCATGCTGAATAATTTCTGATCTCATTTAATAATAGTTTGCTTTGTTGAGTACTGATCCGTACCAATACTAGCAAGTTTATATGTTGTGTGACATAGTCACTGTTGCTGCAGTTCTCTTAACAATTGCTTCTTCAAAATACTTAATTCTCTACCTTTAATGGCCTCTCCAGTGACTTTCCTATTACAGTAAACATGTTTCTGTAACTTAAGACGATTGTGATGAACACCTTGAAGCAGAAGATGCTAACCTGCAACATTTACAGATGTGCATTTCATGGTCGGCTTCAGAGTCCTATACTTTTTTTTAATAGTTTCATCGATTTGAATTCTCTTTCTGATAGATACACCTACCTGCAGTGTCCTCATATTTCCAGGCTCCAGACTTGATATTTCAGCAATGCTCCCATGCACCAGTAATTGGTGCTGTGTGACTTTGTATCGCCCGGAAATGACAGAGTGGAGCTGCATATAAGCGCCACTCCTGTGAGCTGATATCAGTTATTTTCTTTCTGCACCATTCAACGCGGAGTTGGGGCTCTACTCTCTCTTTTGGTCATCTGAAAATTTACAAATTATTTCACACTTTACTAGAGAATGATGCCCCACCGACAACGATAGTATTCAAACATGCTGTGACAACAGGAAGCAAATGTTGGTCATAGACCCACAAGAAGTCTGCTGCTGGTGCTTGGTCTCCATGCACAAATCTTAAGTTGTGCAACAAATGTGCCCTCATGCATCCAAAGACCATCCTGTGGCAATCACAAGTGGTCATGGTGTAATTCCAAGTCTCTGGCCCTGTTGCCGTGCTGCTCTCGGTGCTGTTCCTGCAAAAACTCCACTTTCCATTCTGTCTTCCTGTATGTAAAAGCCCAAAAATTAGAATAAAAAGAAAAAGTTGGTCTTATCCCCATCCTGCCACTCTAAATCAGATGGGAAGGCACGAGGGGGTCAAGATAAGGGTACCATCTCTTCACAGTTCCTGGAATCTTAACCAGTTCCAAAGCTGGTCCCAGCTAATCCAGAGTCTCTAAGCTGTTGTCGACCCTGCAGCACATAAAATCCTTGAAGGAGGTCATGCTGCAGATTTTCAGCGCATTTCATGTGCCCTCTGGCACGCCTCCTGACCCTAAAGAGCCACAGGAGTCTCCAGTCAAACTACCTCCGACGTGTCCACCCCGACTCAGCCTGCCCCCTCTACAGCTGCTATTGGGCCTGTACCAACTACAGTACAGACCTCTGCACTGGCACTTACATCCATATGTACTCTTCTCACACTTTGAAACGTGAGCTTTGGTGGCCTCTAGTGAAAGTAGGAAAGCTCAGCACTTCCACCTCATTGGCTGAAGTTTGGATTGCTTCAAATGTGGTGGCAGTGCTAATGAACAAACACTGTTGTTGAAGCCTATGAACATTTGAAAACTGTTTATTGTTTACATGTATCAGAGATTCCCAGTCTGATGTGAAGGTTTGAAAGATTCAGTGCTGGAGAAAGAAGGTATTAGCACCAATAGATGCCCTTAGGAGGGGATAGGAGCATGAAGGACGGCATGGTGCCCTATATTGGGAGTTCTGGTGCCCTAATAAGGCTGCTGAGATAGATGATCCAATGTATGTGGATTCCTGTTGTGATTTGCGTAGTTGAGTATGGTGTGTTGGCATGTCTGTGTGTTAGTGTACTTGCGCCTGCCTGTGTGATAAGGGTCTTGTTAATACATCCGTGAATGCTTTGATGACTTGTCCTGAAAAATGTTCCTTTTCAGACCGGTTTAAAATAAATAAAAAGTTAGGATATCAAAATGAGGTTTGACTGTTTGTTTTTGGACTGGTAAGACTAAAATACTGCAGAGTCTGACGGAATTCGGAATTATCATAGTCATGGAAATGGTTTTGTGTTTACTAGTGGCACCTCTAATTAAAAATTGAGTGTTAGACCTGTCAGCCCTCAGGCTGTTCCCTCCTCATTTTTTTTTTTCCCCTTTACCCCCTCATTTTTTTCTGTCCACTAACTTCTTTTTAGGTCTCGCCTTGCTATCGCGGAAGCTATCGCAAAGCGAGACTATTGTAAAAGGGCATTTCAAAGTGCTCCCAAAAAGCGGATTGCATTGCTAGCACGCGCACAATCACGCGCTTGGTGCCGCCATGCACTCCGCTTTTTGGGAGCACTTCAAACGGTTCGCTCCCCCGCCTGGAATGCGCTCCCCCGCCCCCAAGCGCGCGCGCGCCACGCTCCGCCGGGTTTGTCTTGTTTACTCTGGTAGCCATATGTTGACACGGAGTCTCCTTCGTTAAAAGGTTCCCTTTATACTTGCTTCTGTGGCTTTGTGGTGCAGTTTCAAACCTACCTCTCCCACAAAATACATTTCACTGCACAGCCCAAGCATTACTTATTAGATGATTTGCTACACCATTGATTGATTCTGGACGTTAGTAATTCCACGTTCAAAATGAAAAGTCAAGTAGGTTTTACATAAGCCATGTCTCGGACTTTGTTGTCATACTCTATCATTCTGCTGGCACTACTATGCTTTCACCACGCGGTGTCACCGGCGCGCTTCTGCAGCTACCCTTGTGCATTGGTGTATTGAAGATGGCTGGTGTCCATTTCCCTTTCGAACGACTTCATGGCCACTTGTTCTTTCTTTCTACAATTCACGCACAGGTTTGATCACAAGTCTCAAAGAATCTGGCGCTCAGAGTCTTTGAGAAATATTGGCCATATTTGTGTCATGAACCAGGAGATGTGAACACATCGCCTGGCCAGAGCCCTCCGCATGGCTTCTATTCAAGCTGGCTTGTATAGTATATAAAGTCTCACACTGAGCCGGAAGACTCCCTTATTCATTAAAAGATTGCCTTGCCTTGGAAGGCTCCCCTCCCTCCGAAGGGCTAACACTCTCTGGCTTGGGGCTCCAACCTTCAGCACCTCGAGAACTTTAAAGCAACAATTCTCGGGGAGCACGCCCAAAGTCTGGAATTCCACCCACCCCCGGTACATACAAAAATATCTCGTAAGATACTTTTACAAAATTTCATAAAATCCTACTTTTTCAGCATCACTTCTACCTATTCTCTGTCACAAGATTGACTCCATGCCCTGTGACGTCTGGATTGGAACCAGTGGAAATTCTGAAAATGTAGATGTATATATTTCATATAGGTGTTTTTGCCAAAAGGCGCTATTCTGAACGCGCTTTATTGTGTGTCAATTGTAACTTTGTATAATTTGCATGTATTCCATGTGACATCCTGTACATTTCCAAAAAAGCGCAGCTGCCCAGGTGGCTCTGTTACATTCTATATAGAAATACGAATAAATCAATCAATCAATCAATAAATAAGGCACGCTTACAAAGATTGCCAAGCACTCACAATCTCCATTCCAAAAGACGGTATTGTCCAGTGGTACTTTGAGTATAGTGCCATGCCACATAAGCCTTGTAATACTGTAAGAGTGGTGTCTCGGCTGCAAAATGTGTTAACAGCTACTATAAACCTCTAGTCTTGTGTTCTGGAGTAACGTGCTAATCACGGCAAAGCGGTCCAGCACCTCGCCAGGGGTAGCTATTGAGCGCTACATAAATCCACTTTACAGTTACAGCCTGCAGCTGTATGTCTGTGCTTCATTTCCATACTTGACCTGCCCGTAATTTATTTTAAAAGGGACATCTCTGGCTGGATATGCCATTGCTGTGCCTTACAATTCGGAAGTCCACACATAATACCCACCCCTGGAGTAATGCCCGTCCTCGATATCCCGGAAGAGTAAAGAATACAAGGAGTAACTAACTTCCTTATCCGGGTGGAGTGCATTAGTACCTGAAGCACGCAGACGCCGGTGCAAAATGAAAGTACCCACCTCAGATGCTCCACGGTCTCTGTCTCTGCCAGGACCCATAAGAAAAGGGCCTTGCGTAGGTACAGGAGAGGCAATACCCCCTACCTCACCCCTCCCCTCCCCTCCCCAATGAAAATGCCGCTGCCCGCGTCCCACGCAGGGGGACATCAGCAGGGCAGCTCTCTAGTGGCCACCCGTCGGAGCCTCCCCCCCCTCCCTCCCCCCTGTTCCATCTCTCTCTCTCGAGAGAGAGAGACCGCGCCTTGGGGAGGGGAGGCCCCCAATGGGCATTGCTGGGGGAGGCGGGCCACTGGGCTGGGCGGGGCCAGGCCCTATTTAAGCCTCCCGCCCCCGTAGATCGCCCTCTGCTTCCTGTGTACACTCCTGGCCGCGCGAGATCCCACCCTTTCCGCTTACCCTGCGCGGCATAGGCAGCGCGCAACTGGAATGTTATAATGTTTTTTCTTGTGTTGCAGGCGGAGTTACAGGGCGATCTGGAGGCAGAAGGGTACAGTAAGGGTACCTCTGCGACAGTCGGTACAGTAAGGGTGCCCCTGTCCGGCACAGTAAGGTTCTGGGAAGACCGCGACGGCGCCCCGTTAGTCCTTCGGGCGGTTGGGGGGCCTGACCAACCGGGGGTGTGCCATAACACGCTCCGCCCCTGTTAAAAGGGGGCGGGAGTATTAGACAGATCACGTGATCCAAAGGGAGATCTGAAAAAAATGTGCCGCACTGCCGGGCATCGACCCACCGTGCGTGCTGGCTCGCAAGGCGGGCGGAGCAGCGAGGGGCTGCTTGCCCTGGATCGCCCGTAAGATAACCCACTCTATCGTCATACTTATGTTGTATGAAATAAACCTGCAGCAGTTCTTCACCCATAACGAATGTGTCAGTGTAATCTTTGGGTGACGTCTGTGCATACGTGTTGAGTGGAGCGGATGACGGTGTGGTCACTATGGCCCGTTAGAAAACTGTCTGTTGGGTGGTTCCGTCATGCTCTGCTGGAAGGGGCAGTAATTGGACGTCTGCCCTACTCCAAAATCCTATAATCCAACTAGATTTTGATTAAAAACCCCACGACAGGTGTCTGACATGACACGGGGCTAATTGACAGCGACGGGGATTCGGACCATTGTGCGGGACGTGGGGCCAATCCGTAAACCTCCGGCTGCTGACCTCGGTGGACAGGAAGTCACGTGCCCTCGTCTGCTAGTTTCACCCGGATACCATCGGTCATGACAAAGAGGAGGGTCACGCGAGTGCACGCGCCGTGCAGTAGCTAAGGTGCTAAACCTCCGGCCCACAGACAAAATGTCACAGTTTTAGCTTCTGGACTTGTCCACTGAGGAGGCTGGGGCAATGTGAAGGTCACAGGTCATGCTGGGACTGCCTTTATTTGCATTTCTGATTATTCGCACGGAACCAGTGTGTTTCTACATCGCATAAGAATGAAACTGCTTTATTTTGGGAGGATTCTGGTTTATGGATGTTGCAGGTAGGAGATGTGCTGTGCTCTGACGGCCTGTCGCGGTTAAGAGGGAGGGATTAGCTCTAGAAAACACTGTTGGCTGCATTTTTGGCAACACTCTGACTCCTTGCTAGGGCCTCATTTCAATTCCACACTAATTTGTAGGTTGAAAGATTGAATGGTGTGAACCTTTTATTAGGTTTTGCACACAGACAGCTTTTGGCGGTCTGGTGTTGACGAGTTATTGTGGAAAATATCAATATTTAGTGTGGTCTTTAGTGTGCTTTCAGTCTGTTGTGTTGTCTTTCTACTCGATCTTATATGCTTGCTTCTTATTTTTTTCCAAAATGTTTCTTATTGTTTTGCAATAACAAAAACCAACGACTGGTACATGAGTTACATCCAGGACACATTCAATGCCCACAGTTTTAAAACAATGTATAACAGTCTGACGATTACATATCCACTCACTCTCTGCCACCCCGTTCTCCTCCACCCCGTACATCTGTGCATCTTTAGGGTGACATAGTCCAAGGAACCAGCTCCACTGTTTCTCTCCACGTTTAAGGGATCTGAAAGTGTTCTAAGCAGAGCCCCATATCTTGCTGTGTTGCTGGGGACAGCCTCACGACTTGCAGACTGCCTGTTTAGCAAGTGTGCAGTAATCCACCCCTTGCAACCATTCCCTGATTGGGGGGGAGGGGGAGGGGTGTCTTTGATCTCCAATGTTTGGCAATGTCCTTTTTAGAGAGTACACGCCCTACTCCCACCAGAATACTTTGTCCTCGGAGGCCGTCCCAACCAATAGAACCACCTTGTCGCGTCATCATCGATTGGGAAGCCAAGGACTTCCTCTAGTGTGGAAAGGAATCTACCCTATATTGTTGTATGCTCGGGCATTCCCAAATGATATCTATCCAGTTATCCCAGGGGTCTCTGCATCAGAGGCATTCCGTACTCTGGACCTTTCCCATCTGGCACAATCTGTGTGGTATGTAGTAAACCCTGTGTAGATACTTAAATTGGATGAGCCCTAAGTGGGCCAAGATCACTGAAATTGGGTAGGAAAGCACTGCTAGCATGTAACAGCGCCATGCATGGTGATGCATGCAGATATGTCCTCATGCTGGGCCAGAGTAACATCATGATGCATATGTGTGCATGCGTGAATACTCTTGCACATATACACAATATCATTTTTCTTTTTTGCCAGTGCTCTTTGGCGTCCGTAAACAAGCATTTTTTACATTTTTCAATGCGGACAGGTCATAGCATCTGAAAAAAGCACTGACAAAGCCAATGGGCGAGAATTATTGGATTTTAAAATGGTTGTTCTTCCTGTAGCCGAAGTGCACAACCTCCGTCGCCCCCCACACCCCCACCACTCAGGCCGCTAGAGGTTCGTCTGATTTACAGAGTTTATCCCCTATGAACCTGCACAGCAGCTCTGCCATAGCTCCTACATTTAGGACAATACGGGGGCAGCACAGAAGAAGCTTTTAGAGATGTCAGCACTTCCTCCCTGAAAGTCAACCATCTTCTTCATCGCTGAGAGCAACATTGTGTGTTGTTAAGCGTCCAAGCAAATATGCCTATGAGATATGTATACTGGTCCTAGTACTTCCTAAGCTTTCGATATATAAACCCCAAAATACTTCTTACCAAAGTCTGATACAATCATAGTTCTCATTAAAATATTTTTTTCAGTTTTTTTGTTGTGTTGAAAAGAAGATTTTCGGTAATGTACAGGTACACCAGACCACTGAGTATTATAGGCACAAGTTAGCTGCTCCTGCCCTAATTTTTAAGAGTACACAGATCCACATCTTATCTTTAAATTTAAATCTCAGACATCAGTCTTCTTTCCAGAATAAAAATATAACTATTTTGTGAAGTGAAACATCTGCACATGACTGGTCACGAAGCACAATGGGGCCAATGTCTATTATCATTTCATCTCGCCAAGCTTTGGGCCTTCATCAGGGCATGCTATCTTGTTAACAAGTATGCAATTAAAGCACCACGTATGTAATACTAGCAAGGGTTACTGAGATAAATTTAAATACCTGAAACGTTTTGCGGAGTTTCTATTCATAATATTATGATATTGACATATGGGCGCAGAACCTCCGCCATGTAAGTAGCTAGCACCCGAGAAGCCTGATTTAAAAATTCTGCTTCCTATGCAGGAACACTGTACTCAGCATTGTGTAATCTTCTTTCTGCCTGTGTTTCAACCCTGCCATTTGAACCAGAAAATTCCCCAGTAAGTAAGAATCTAAATTCTTTGTTGCACGGATCTATACACATGTATTCATACAAAAATCAATGTGTTTCACGTATGTTATATATCTTTAAAAATGGGAAAAAAACGAAAATCTGTCTTTTTTGGAGTGATTACCCATGATGTTTATCATGACTACCAGGAGATTACCACAATGACAGCATGATGAAGTAAAATGTGTGAGATTTTTCAAATAATTTCATATGTGGACGTGTTTGTTTTACAATATTTATCAGTGTACTGTTGTATTATAGTTGGCAGCGTCTAGTCCTAAAAACAGAACTGTATCGCAGCGTTAGCGCATTTACTGGTCAAATAAATATGGGAGTTACAACTTCATTGTTTCGACACAACACAAAATAAATATAGATATATACTAATAAATGTGCAAGGAAGTACATATGGATACACACGGATGAAAATATTGAAAAATCCACCTAAAAGATTGCTGAAGTTCCTAATTGTGGCAATGAATGGGAAGTTTACTTGAGACCAACTTAAAATAAGACATTAAGAGGCGGGTGATCCTCTCTGGGATTGGAACCACACTCCAGGAAAGGAGGCTCGGGCTGTGGAAAAGGGCTGGCAAGCATGGACTTCTTTGTGACCCAAATATTACACTCCTGGACAAGAGACTAACTCAAGACCCTCCTCCCAACTGCCTCCATTTGTTTAACTTCACAGCATAACAGAGGTACTTAATGTGTCCTATGGCCAGGGACATTAGTATATATTGTTTAGGACGAGCCTGGGCAGCTTATTCGCTGCTCTGCAAGGCATGCTGTATTCAGGTGGGGACTGGAAGCTCCGCCCACTCTCCACCCATATTTTTTTATTGGCTTGTGTCATTGTCCACTGTAAACTGTGGCTGTTCATCGGTCAATAGGCTTAGTAGTCCCTCCTAAGTAACGCCTTGTTTCATTTTGTAACCTCCCATGGCGACACCCCCTGTTACGAGTGTTGTTACTCTGTAGGCTTTAATTACAGCCTTCGAGCACTATTTTTTCAAATAGCAATAGGTCTCGCATTTGAGAGAGTTGAAGCTATTGGCATTGTAAATGACAGTGCATTTTCTTTATCTGTTCTTAAAACAACACATAAATAAAAGGCATTGTCATTTACAATGCCAATAGCTCAAAGTCTTGTAAATGCGAGACCTATTGCATTGCAAATGCTTGTTGGTGTAGAGGCTCTGGGCGCCCCATTGTCACTATCTGAGGGAGAGGCGCAAGGTGCTTCACTAAAGAAATGGAGGAAGGGGGAGTGTGGTTTCACAAAATGGTGGTCCCAACTATCGCCTCAGAACCTGGGCCATAGACTGCCATGAGAGGTTCCGGAACCTTCTGGACCACTCTGGCCAGTCAGGCCCCAGGTTATAAATAGAGGTGAGGGGGGGTCGGCCATTTTAGGAGGTAGATGAGCTGTGAGGTAGTCAGGAGTAAGGCACCTGAGTGGGGAGGTGGCTGCGCTAGATAGGGTATTGACAGGTCTTAGGGTCTGCGTGACTTCCCTCATCAGCTGACACCACCCTCAACCTCTTGACCTGTCCCTGATCACAGCCAATGACTTTGGGGGACATCGTTACCTTGGGGGCCTCCGTGTAGTCAGAATCCCTGAAGGAGGACCAGGGGAAGAATCGCCGTCTGGGACTACCTTTCCCTCATCCCTGTTGTTGCCTGGGATTTCGAATCAAACTAGCCCTAGCGACTGTCCACCGACCCTGACTAAAGGGGAGGTGTCCGTGCCCAATAATCAAGAGATTGGTTGGCCTACCCATCTGCTCCGGTGTGAACCTGGCACCCTTAATTTCAGCCCCCCCCTTTTCTACGAGTCCCTACCTGGAACCTTCACCGCCGCCACCCAGAGGTCAGGAGGTTACCTATTCTCCTCAGGAAGTTGTCTGCTGACACCGAGAGGTCTGTGGGAGGAATCGGGCCTCGTGTGAGTGTGACTGGCGAGCAGGCGACGCATCCGTGGGGGTGAGGAGAATTGTATTCAGGAAGAAAGGGACGTGACAGGCCTTGAAGCCGCCGTCCTGGTGTCACGTGAGAGAGGCAGACGCAGAAGCGCCGCCCCACTGTTGCCGGTCGAGGTTGGAGGCCGCGCCCCCGCAAGCCGCGCTGCTTCTGGTGGCTGCGGGCGCGCCTCCCAGCAGAAGCGGAGTGGAATTAAGACAGCGCCTGGCCTGTAGAGTCCGCTAAGGAGTGGGAACAGCAACGGTGAGGTAGCGGAAGGGCGAGGCTTCCGTCAACTGAGGAGACCACACCACAGGGAAGCCCTTGGGGGAGGTGGTCGGTGGGTGTGCGCTGTTTTCGCCCCCTAGTGAGGTCTCCCTTTGCCAACGAGTGAGCTCCGTTCCGCGAGAAGAGGGAACGCACCTCCCGGCACTGCTGAACTTTCCGTGAGGAGGACTCAAGGTGTAAACAGTAAGCTGGGCATTATAAAAGGGGGGAAGGTACAGGAGAGTACGCTTTTAAGGCCAGATGATGACCTGTTAGACCCGGTTGCTGGTCCCTTGGAGAAGCCAGGTTCAAGTTATAAATACTGGCACTTTGGCATAACCACACGTGAGACTACAGTCAACGTAATAAGAATTTCAAGCATAGCGCTGCAAGTAGCAGATTAATTTCTAGTAACAGCAAAAGTTCATATGTACTGCTTAACTGTAATGTATTAGTCTTGGTGATAAAGTAACCTACAAGTAAACGGCCTAGATGTAACTAATTGTCTGCCAGCAGCATTGTCGTTCTCCAGCTTAGTATCTAAATGTAAAGGGTTGATTATTGGTGACAGTATAAGATTCAGGAAGTATAGCAGTTAGGGAAACCATCTGTTAGAGGAGCACCGTGTAGACTAAATGATTATCTGAAAACGTGTAATATGTAAATGTTGTGGAGCGCTGTCTGTGAGGATTTAAATTAGCGCTCCAGAGTCAAGGCGCAGGATGGAAACCTCAGAGGGCGTTTAAGTATCTGCTGTACTAAAGTAAAGAAGGGAATGGTACTGTCAATTTAAATGCAATGAAATGTTTTACCCTGAAATGTGATGGATAAAAAAGAAACTGATTAACCACGTTTAAGAAGGAAAGATAAAGACTTTCTCAACTTTATAAATATTCGGTGTAGCATCATTTTTTAAGTGGTGTCGCGCTAAGGTGTGAGTTGGGTGTGAGGCAAGCACGACATGCAATACTGGAGTAAAAGCCTTTCGGCCTGAGCCAAGCTACCCCAAGGACGTTAGGTCCAACATTGAGATATTACATTTTTTCTTCTATAATAACCCGTACCCGTGTGGCTTAAAAACCAAGCAAATCCAATAAGTCTCCTACCAATGTTGAGCGAATAACGCAGTCTACTTTGCCAGTACCCGACTGGCCATGTTAAAAGTAAAAAAGCTATGAAAACATTGATATCTATACCCTCAAGATGGCAGCTGCGTTGCATTCCTGCGCCGTCATGTGCGTTGCCGTGACATGATGCAATGTATCATTCAACATGGCAGTCATCTTGAAAGTACAAGGACAATTTTGATTTTAACGCAGCTGGACGCCACTATTTGCGAACTTTGGCAGTTTAAAAGCCTCCAACATTGGCAAAGCTAATTAATACCTTCTGTCACCATATGATGGGAAACTGTTATACCTTGATTTCCTTTCCCTGCTGCTCAGCCAGTATGAATGTGATGTGTATGTGGAATGTTAGAATGCTGATGGGGGAGTGGAATGTTGGAGTGCCTGGTTGTGTGGACAGAGACAGTTGGAGACTGTGAGCTGAGCAGCAAGGATGCTGCTCCTGGTGGGGCCTGTACTACCTTGACTACTGAATTGATGAACTACCATCTTGTAACTACCACCCTCCATCTAAGCTTAAATAAACCTCTTACTTATGTAATACCTCATGGCTACATCTGGAGTTCCTCCGATTCATAATTTGTAACCGAAACATCCAGGTTAAAACTGATACCACTAATTGGTGGCTTGTGTGCCACTGAGTAATATTAGGAGGGACGATGGGAGGCGACATCAAGGGCATTCTCAATGCTGCCTTGTGGCACCAGGCATTCTGCTGGGGTGCATAGAGAGAGGACGGAGGGGAGAGAGATGGGGGAGTGAGGTTGGCACAGAGGATGAAAGTAACAAGTGCACATGTTTGTCTGTGATTGACTCCTTTAAGCAAGTTTGACAGCTTCAGAATGTAAATGCCTGTTCTGTAGTGTAAGTTGCTTGAACATCACTGTATATCACTTTGTTTCCCTTCATGCAGTGCCACCCGATAAACCTGAAAATCTCACCTGCATTATGTTTTACGACAATATTTCAATGTGCACGTGGAATCCTGGAAGGCCGACATTCCTGAATACAAGCTTTATCTTGAGAACCCGATGGTAACGTAACATTGTAATTTTCCCAAATGTTATTGTAATTGACACAAATGCAATCTGAGGTGCTGGTTGTATATGCTAGGCTTGCAATGGGCAGACGCACACACACCTGGGTTTGAATGTTACTGTTCTGTTAGTAGCTGCTTTCGATGTGAAGCAGGGGTTAGGTTTGTTGATGGCATCAACTGCTGTGCAAATCGCGTCCAGTGTGGTGAATACAGCAATGATGGACATAACAGATTTGTTTCACCTGAAATTACACAGTATTGTTGTATATGGTTCTTTTTTTTTTTAATTATAAATCTGTTTTATTGAATTACAACTACAGTTAGAGAGCAAAGTCTAGGTACTGACGTGTATCGAACAATTATTGAGGACACTGGTCAAGTACCTTGTTGGAACAGGCATTCTTTTCTGAACTGTTAACAGTATATTGAATTAAACATTCCTTTCTGCACTTCCTACCTATCAAGGGAAGCAGTATTCACAACAGTAGCATGGTGTTTCAGCCATTGAAGTTGAGTAGCTTTTTTAAAACCTTCCTTTATTAACACTTTGAACTCCCCTTTCTCTCAGC
Organism: Triturus cristatus; assembly: GCF_964204655.1. NCBI lineage: Eukaryota > Metazoa > Chordata > Amphibia > Caudata > Salamandridae > Triturus > Triturus cristatus. The sequence continues at coordinate 371,094,270 of NC_140581.1, read as the reverse complement.
ACTACTTTCTAAATTGGCATAGGTGGTTAGATAGTTTCCTAATGGGCCCCATCTATCTTTGGTCAAGCTTGTGGCGCTTGCATGGCTGCATAGATCTCAGCTGGTTCACCTTTGGCTGTGGCAACTTTTATTCAGCTTTCTGCTCTTGGGGTAGGCCTTTCATCCAGGAGCACCCCACTCGCTGTGTCAGCACCACCGTCGGACGTAAGCCTTACCTCATCGGCAGTTTGCGCTGTGCCTGCCCAATAAGCCCTGACAAGGGGTCTCAAGCCAAGTGAAAGAATCCAGCAGGGTGGGTCCTGCATCACTCACAGTGCCAGGGCCTGGTGGGTTCGATTCTGTGGAAAAAAACTGGGTAACAGACAAGCCTGTTCAGAATTTAAAATTGAGTCATTTGTGCCTGTAGTTTATAGACACAGATTTGATATGGGCACAGTATTACTTCCAGATCTCATCAGCAAGTCTGAATATAATCAATAAAGTGTAGAGACCCACCCTCTATGTCTAGGAATGTCTGAATCCTGGGCAATAGTGGGGATGGGGGATGTTTACCCGACTCGTTAAGGAGAGAATGGCACTGCGCCGACGTGGCATGTTTCACTTTGAGGTGCGCAAATATGTGCAATGCACTTATGCTTATATTTCCACAAAATTGTTCTCTGCCATCCATGTATAACTGGCCCATAGGTGAAGGATCGCATTTCTTAAGGCTGTAAATACCCTTTTGTCTAGTGTCTGTGGCAGAGCGGGATTATTGAAAAGTCGGAGGGCCAGAGAGCACATCTGCAGTTTGTCAGCCATTTTGGACACAGTTTATATTGACGGGTTCCTACAGCCAACAGTTTGATTCAGCTGGGCTGGTTTGGGCAGTCTGACACAAAGGCTAGTCCCCAGCTCTCTTTCAGTGATCTGTTCTCTCTTTTTGGAGGTGTGGAACATGACCATGTGAATCAAGCCAATATACAACATAATGGGATTGTGCAGTGTGATAATATATTTCTGATCTGGAACTGTACATCCCCCTATTGAATATTGTAATGTAAGGGTATCCCCTCTCACTTTAGGCTTGTAGCCTCGCCATACCAATTAAATCAGAAAAGATCTTAACCTAAGGAAGAAGTGTTTCCCCAACAAAATGGGGTTGTTGTTGAACAAACAAAGAAAAAGAAGCAGTTTCATAATTTGAACCAGAACTACCATGCCTGCCATTGACAACTGTAATGTTAAAGGGTCTCTTTACCTGGCTAACTAATTCTTCTATTGTCGGACCGTACTCTTAGCATCGATTGCTTTTCTCTGTTGTATCTGCACTATTGCAGTGGTCATTCAGAAGTCTGTCTATTTGTCACCCCCTTAAGTGGGAGCATCTCCGATTTTCCTCAGTCAGTTTGTATTCCAGATAACCCCTCAACCCTCGTAAATTCACTTATTATTGCTTCTGAAAACTCACTCACTTTTCAGAAAGGACAAAATGTGATGTTCATACAGCGAAATGTTTGCTCGGAAAAGTTATCCCCTGATGCAAGGGTCTCTCTCTTAGCCAGGTCGCAAGCTGTTCCATGGTAAGCAAAAAGGAGGGAAGAGGGGGGAACAGCTGTGCTGAGTACATCTGTTTACCAGTAATGACTGTGAAGTGTGCCCATTAATGCATACTCTAGCAATGGCCTCAGTATAAAACTGGAAGCGTCAAGGAGCACAGAGAGCGCTTCAATTTCTGGTCAGATCTGATGTAGAAGGGCAAATAGCATGTATACATTTAAGATCGCTCACCCTGAAATAAAGCAGAATGCTGCTCATCAGCATGGTTAGATGTTTAGTGATTATTCAGACAAGGATCTTATTGTCAAGGTTCATAAGTAATAATGGCCAGTAGGATTTGTAGTTTTTTTTTCATCCTGATTTCAGGATTGTGTTAATAACTGCTTCTCGTACTTGTGCTCACTATTCAAAGAAGATGTGCTCACTATTCAAAGCAGAATGCAAGGAGCCCCTGTAGGCTTGCTGTATCCTCTAGGTGCATCAGCAGAGGGCCACTCCAGCAGTTCCAGGGGCCCACTAAAGTCGACATGATCCGGGCCTACCATCTCCAGGCCACGCTTTGTCCCTGGCACACCCACAACCCGACCGAGCCCAGTGCTCTGGTTCATCAGATGGGGCGCGCTTATACATACCAGGCCAGAGTACTCCATTCTAGTCCAGATGGCCCCTGGGGGATAGTTTTAAGCCCCACTCCCTTGCATCCAAACGAAACTCTTTTCCATGTTCACCAAGTCAGTTGGTTGCTCAGTATAATTTGATCCTGGAAGCCGCATTACAAAGGATCTTGGAGCTTGGGAGTGAGAGCTCCCCAGTTCAGTGGTCATTTTGAGTTGTGGTTGGCCACGCCGCCTTTATGTAAAGTTCTATGAACATAGTCTATTGGAGACCTGTACTCATTTATTTTTACTTGTAACAATGGCTTTTTGTGAATAAAGGCTTATTATTCTAAAGTAAAAAAGGGTTAGCTTAAATAAAGGAAACTGCAAATGTTTGTGAAAAGGAAAAGCACAGTAAACGAATGGGATGTGAACATAGAGTTTTGCCATTAAAAATGTTTACCCTCTGAAAGCTTCAGGCCGTTATTAATTTCACATTTTGATAATTTCAAACAGTTCATTAGTTCTGTTCTTGGGTTAAATTGAGAGTTAATCCATGTTGCTTTTGCTGTAAGAATGGCGATCTTCTTTTAGGTTTGGGCTGGTTAAATAATAGGAGTTTCGGTAATTCTCTAGTCTTTCAGCTCTTCTAAACACTTTAGTGAAGTTGTTTGTGGTGTTAAGGGACTTCCTGGATAGAGGGTTGAGATAATTTATTATGGCTTTGTTTGAAGAATTTTATTTTTCAAAGGGGAGACTTGTGTGGTAGGAGGCTGGTGATTGGTTAAGAAGAAAGAAATTGATAAGCCCAGATTGTCTTTCTAGATGTCTCTAGTTCAAGCCCTCTGTATATTATCCTTTGTTTTGAGCCATACGTCCAGTAGTTTGGAAGGGTATGAAGAAGCAGATTAGAAAATGATTGGACCATTCCAAGTTGATGTTGTCAGTGGTTTCTAAACAATCTTGCTCGGTAATAATGATGTTGAAGATGAAGCCCCTATCATGTTCATTTTTACTTGGAGTTCATTGGCTTGGAGAAAAGGAACCAGTTCAGAAGTGGTCGACGATTTAGTATACTTCATATGAAGTATATATATATATATACATATATATGTATATATATATATATAGCAACTGTACTTTCTTAGCCAAAAATGTTTAGGAGAAAAGCATGATCTTTTCTTAACTGTACGTTGAATGCTGTTTTGTCTGGTTCTCATATCTGCAAGTTTTGCAAATGCTGCTTTCTGTTAGTAAGAACTGGACTTCCTTTCAAAGACATTGTGAAGGTTGGAACCTGTTGTAGAGGGTCTTTTTGGTCGGTATGCAAGCTCTGTTGCTAGACATCAATTTACAAATATTGCAAACTAAGTTCATGTACCCTCTGACCCTTAGTAACATTACAGGATTGACCCATTGTCTATTTACTACAGCCTCTGATAAGAGTGCCCCTTTTCTTATATCTTTCATAATTTGACACAATTATTTTCAGCAACGTGTGAGCGAACTCTTAACCATGAGCATCATCCTTAAAACTGTGTAATCGGTTAATGATGACGTAAATTGGGTTCTTGTAGTGCTTTTACATGGCCGTGTGATGTAGACACAAAAGTGGCCGGAAAAATCTCCTTTTTGGCAAATAGTTTAATTAAACATTTTCATGCGATACCTACAATTCTGTATTGTTGCATCCTTTCTGCCTGGCTAGCGAGAGAGCAATGTTTGATGTTGAAAGTGAGATCGAGTGCCAGAATAATGCAGTCCTACGTAGTATTGAATGAATCAGGACAGTGCATTAAAACGTGGAGATTAAAGTATTGTTTGTTACAGAACATTGCATGACCGCCTATGAGGCAACTACAACTTTGTGTCCTATGCTTTCTGTATGCTTAGGTCATTTTAGATGCATGCTCAATTTCTCTGCTTTACCTCTGTGCAGTTGTGCCTCTGCTAAATGCCTTCCTGGTCTAAGAAGTCGATTTGTGATTTTCATCTACTTCAGCAGGAGCCGAGACCAGAAATATTGTCAAAGCAAAATTTTGACAAATTTGAATTAATTTTGCCGTTTAAAGATATGATGTAAAAAATAGCTTATAGTAGACACATTGTTCTGAATTATGGTGTTCTAATTAACATCTCTATAAGGCCAAGCCTCTTTTTCTTAAATTTTTTCAATTGACAGTTTTCCTATGATCACATTTTGCACAGAGCTTCGTTTTTAAACAGAATACTGCAGCCCATTTCTTTATCTTGTGAGCATGCTATTCAGCTGCTTAATGGGAGCATTTAGATTGGTTTTGCAATGGCCCCTAGAGATAATATTGTCTTTGCCTGCCATTAGGGTGACTGGGGCATCGAGGACTACCTTGGATTCCCGATTGTTGCGTACTAAGGCTCCGGGGAATAGAATATCCAGGTAAGGAACTCTCCATTAACGCATGCAACACGTTGTTCCCCAACTTTGATTTATCCTCAGAAGTATAAGGAAATACATTTTAACGTCAAAGGAAATTAGCCACGAGAATCATGCCATCACATTCCAAAGCTAATTACCTCTTTTTCCCTGTGAGACTCAAAGAAAAGTAGTATCCTGGAGATTTTTAAGGAAATCCTGGCATAAGCATGCTTCCTCTTTAATTTTCTTTCTTAAGTTAATTTAGATTTTAGCCTTGGTCCATGGGTTGAACGATACCAATCTTATAAATTTGCAATGCTTTTATAATTAAATTCCAGTAAAAACACAATGGGAACAAAGCGTCATAACAAAAAAAAAAAAAAAAAAAAGAGTAGAAATCTATTAGCCAGGCATATTCAGAAAGTAAAGCCTGTAAATAATGCATGCAAACAAAGTAATTAAATAGCTAAACGAAAAGATTAAAGAATGTACATTTAACGTTACTCTTCATTTTCATCAAGAAATGCAAAGTTAGAAGCTAGAATAAAAAGAGACGTTAATTCTATTGCATCATCAAGAGGAAGTAAAAATGGGGAACACCACATACAAGCAAGGTGACTGTGATGTTTAAGGGCTGCATCATGAAGAGGCAACATCCTTGCAAAAAAGAGTAAAAGAAAACAAATGTAGTTAGAGGTAAAAGAAATCCGAGCGAACCAAACACATTTTTGTAAAGTTCGAAACAAAATTTCACAAAGATTAGATGCATTAAAAAAAAAAGCTCCTTGACTTCCTCTCTAACCTTATCATGGTGGCAAGAAGGGAGAAAGGAATCGCAGGAAAACACCTGCCTGTTTTCATAACTTTACTTAACAGGGGTGTAGAATTTAATAAAATATCTAATTGTCCATGGGGCAGGTTGCTTCATAAATCTACTTGTCCTGTAACAAAATCCATTTGCCCCTTTGGTGCCATGTAGTGCAACGACAAATTATGGCAGCAATCTCATTATATAAGACCGCTGATATAGTCTCTCTAAATATGCCATGGCTAATACCAGAGTAGTGTTTGGATACTTGCAATCCCCTTATCTTGCCACGTTTCCGCAGATACACATACTAGGGCTGAAGGTAGTGGCAAGCAATAGTGCCAAGGTTAGAATGCCCTTTTGAGTCTGTGCAAACCTACTAACTTGAAATGTTTTAAGGGGTTTCAACAACCCATACTAAGAAATGTTGGAAATTTACTCCTGACAATGGCAGACGTAAACCTTCCTCCAGATTTGGGGAAAAAAGTGTCTGGAGGGAAAGTGAACTTGCAAACACTCAGATATTCGCATGAGCAAATCTAAACATGCAGATTTGCTCATGCTAAAATGTAGTTCCCAAATATTTTCTAGGAGTACTATTTCTTGTCCTACTTCTGTATATTCTTGGGAATTCACAAAAGTTGTACAGCTGCACTTAATGAAAGGACATATACCATGGGTGAACTTTGAGTCTTTCTTTAATAATTGGGGCCCCTAATTTGGTCTGACGTTGACCGTGACCTTTTGTGTTTATTAAAATTCAGTCTCTCTCTCTGTATCGGCTGGCTTCACTGAGAGTGATAGCATTCTACTCTTTCACAAGGAGCATATCGGCACACAAAGTAGTTTTGTTCAGTGCAAGTAACTACTGTAGTAGTGTGTTTTTTTAGACCAAACACAATATTTGCTTTTTCCAATGTTTGTTATAATGGTGAGGTTCCGGCAGCTCCCACACCAATAAGGTTTTACAAAAACCGTGCCAAAACAAGTCACTCATTGACAAAACTAAAAAGCTGACCACCAATTTCAGACCTACTGGCTTTGCAAATGCTTGTTTATTTTTGTTTCCCAAAATCTTATTGAAACTGGTTAAACTTATTTTCCATTATGAATATTTTGAGGAAATTCTAGTATGCATCAACACATGTTACTAAATGATGCTGCAAAGAAATGGTACCTGAAAGTTTACAGTAGTTTAGCAAAATGTTTTTTCTGCTTTGTTTTTTTATGAACATTTTATTTTGGAAGCAAAGAATCATCAAACTGGGTTTCAAGCTTCTGCAAATATTTGCATCAAATCAGAGAGCATTTTGGGAGCATTATACATAGCCTCATATTGCTAATCTTTGAAAACGTGTGTACACATTTTTATACTGGAACCACTGTCAGTAGTGCAGTCGGAGCTTACAACATTTACTTAGCGCGCTCACCCTAATAATATAAGCTTTAAATTAATCAACGATAAATACAAGTTTGAACAGCATTAACATATGGGCAAAAACATTACCTTAACTGCAGACAGTGCCCTTCCCGGATCCATAATGTGGTACTGCAACTGGCAGCCAAAGGGTTTCTGCTGCAGGGGGTTGGGCCTACTTGTCCCAAGGACAAAATACACATGAAAACCTGTTGCCTTTGACCCCAAACAATATGTCCTGGGCGTTGGGCTATAGGAGTTTAATATCCCTGCTTAATATCCCTGCTTAAGTTGTACCCGTAGATTATATTTGTATTTGTGTGTATTACAGAATAATAGGGTAGCCTCATTTGTACTGTATAGATTGTGCCTCATGGGCTGGTTGAAGGAAATGCCACTGCAGTGTTTTCTTTAATTTTCAGGTGTGTTTTTTAAATGTCCAGGAAATGCTTGTCCCCTAGAGTGTCTTCATGTCAGGAGATACATTAATATTCCACACATTTCTTTTTTAGTTCAGGACTTTTTAAAAGTGGACAACTTCACTGCTAGAGGATAACTTGGCATTCAGGGAGGATATTGTTTAGTGCAATGAAAGACTGCAGTCTATACGTGTATAGTAGTGAAAAGTTTTTAACCTAAAATGTTCTTCTAATACCGGAGTTTAGACTCAAGATTTATTTTAATGATAAGACTTAATAAACCATGTCTGTGTTTAATGTGGTAGGAACAAAGCGAATACGTGTAATAATCCCTTGAGTGTAGTGCAGATTACATCCTCCTTCCAGCTCTTTGCTTTTAATCGTGCTTCCTTTCAGCTCTTGACTTACTTGCATGGCTTCTACCTCAGCTTTCTACATGTGCTTTCTAGTGGACCTGGGTCAAGTTCTGCTTTCCAGGTTTTCTTGACCTGGAAATACTCTGAAATGGAGCAGTGTGCAATATCCTGAGGGTGACGTCACGGTTTCTATTGACATTTCTGCTGGGAAAGTGAACCGCTCTTTATGTAGTGGATCCCAGTGAGTGCCTTGAATGCATGATCTATATCAACAATGTGATGTAAGTACTATGATATATTTTATTAATATATTACAAATAAACCGAGATTGATCTCGATGCCCTCTTTGCAGCAGGCACTGTGGGATCTTCAGCGAAGCTCCATGTCACAAAGGCTTTCACATCTTGTTTTCCTTGATATGAGCGGTCGTGGAATCAACCCTGCGCTTCCCTTGTGCGAACACCTCGCATCTGATCTTCACCCTCCCCGTGCAAACTGGTGTGAAGAAGCCAAGAGAAGAGCGTAAAGGTTTACAAAAGTAGTAAATAAGTAGGAGTTTCCTTAAAAATGAGCAAACTGTTCTCTGTGATAAGACCAGGCGCTGTTGCATAATGAAGGATTTTACCACACTTCAGATACAGCAGATACCTTTGTTGTAAAACATCCCATGCAGCATTGAATTTTCTCTAAAATAACATTTCATCTAATTTTCCACTTCAATATTCATGAAAGGGTTATTTACACAGTGCAGCCTTGATTTGTATTCAAACGTATACCGGCAGTGATTGCAATTGCAAAAGCCCCTCGGGGAGCACCTCGTTAATTTAATGTAGTAATTGGTGGCTAGGTACCGCCTGACTGCAGCTCTTCAACATGCATCCTCTCCAGGCATGAGGCAGAAAGAATGTGTCTTAGGAAAAAACTAAAACCAGGGCTTACTCCCGATTGTTAATACTCTAGGGAGTTTGTCGACCAGTCTGTTTGGTTGGATATTATTTGATGCATAAAAAGATATTCTATCATCATTTTATTTTTTAGCAGCTGGCTTAGCCATCGTGTGTAGAGAGGGGCGGGGCGGGGCTGGGGCCATGAGAGGGGGAGGAGAACTGGTGCATGCACTTCTAAGTGTGCATGTGTGTTTGGCCGGCCGTCTCAGGCCGGCCAAACACACTTGCGCACTTACGTTTCTCTAACCCAGCTGTATTGAATAGCCGGATTGGAGAAACAACACCGACTCCCTGTGTCTTAGAAGAGCATCAATCCAGCCTGCTCAGGCCAATCCCAGCGTTGCATGAGAGCAGCGGGGAGATTGCTCATGGAGTCTGTGATGCTGTCCCAGTGTCTGCTGGGACCAAGAAGAACACCAAGGCACGTTGTCGCTGGCAGTTTCAGGTAGCTCCTTCCTTTAAAAAAAATATGAATATTATTATTAAACTTTTCTCCCTCCCACGCTCCCTCTCCATCCGCCTGCCACTTTTTATGGCTCGCGCCCTGCGTTGCACTGCGTAGCAGTGCTCGCGCAGGCGAGAGTGCTTTTGTCCGGGGTTCTGAAACAGACCCCTGGAAATGTACACGCTTGTGCGTGTGTTTTTAGTTTTGTAGCCTGCTATTGGCCTTTGCCTGCGTGTTCGTTTTTAAAATAGCACACAATAGGCCAAAGGCGGGCGCATTGCTCCGCCCCTCGCCCATTCCTGCCATATGGTTTCAATTATCGTGCACAGACATGGGCACGATAATTGAAACCATATGGCGCGCGCACCACTCGCGGCTTTGTTTTCAAAAGCGACCGCTTTCAGTTTCGCGATTGCTTTTTTTTTTGTGGCCGGCTGTAGCTCCCCATTGATGGGGCTGCGGGAAACTCTCATCAACATATTAGTGACGGAAAGCCAATCAAACACGCTTACAGACATCTAAGCAATACAAAGTCCACTCTTGGAGTTTCTTTCCCAGAGCGTCACTATGGTTTTGGGTACCACTCATTTGGGAGCCCTGGAAATGTTTCATGAATAGACAGTACACACACGTGAAGGTGTGATACGATGCACCAGAGGAGTTCACTTTTTAATGATTACACCCTTGCCCCTGTCGTACCTCGTCATGATCTCTGCTATGTACGGCCACGTTCTTTAATACTTGGAATCTGAATGTGCAGCATCAGAAAAGCTATTAATATGACTAGGATTGGGTAATATTGATGTACGTGAAATAACGGCTTCTGCCTTATTTCAGTACTTTTTAAAGCGCGAGGACGCATAATGGGCTAATATAGAGCAAAGCTGCCTTTGAGGCCAACATTCTCTCCCGTTCGGTTATCTCAATGTGTCACGTGGAGATGGAGCGGAGGGAGGTACACGAACAAACTGCATTGGATGATGGCATCAGCTCAATATAACAAGCATTTGCAATGCAATAGGTCTCGCATTATTAAAGTTTGAGCTATTGGCATTGCTAAATAATGCAACACCAATAGCTCAAACTTTAATAATGCGAGACCTATTGCATTGCAAATGCTTGTTATATGTGGCGGCATTACATGTGAATGTGTGGTGGTGCACACATGGGCACGCATAGAAACATGATTTGATGTGTTTAGATAAAAACTATTCGGATTCTGATGCATATTTCCCATTATTGCTACTTCTTGCATACGTTTAGATTTTTCGTTTGTTTTTTTTATTACAAAATTGTGAAAAGAAATGAAACGTATAGACATATCAAGGTTATTCTCTGCAGCTCGCATTCGTCTTTCCCTTTAAATCTTTCCCCATCGAATAAGTTGACGGTAGGACACCCATCTGTGCTGGTATTCCCTTCAGTGAAGCAGTTGATTCCTAGTGATTGCATAGGCAGTGTCTGGTTTCTGTTTAATTCAAGAGGGGACACCACATCCTGTTAAAGTGTATTGTCGCAAAGTGTATTGTCGCCCCTCTCGTGGATTTTCTGGCTCACAGCGTTTTGCACATCATTGTCAGCCGTATTAAGTACGATTTTTTTTTTTTTCTTTAATTGTTTTAAAGTAGAAAATCCTTCGAAAGAAATAGCAGATGTGCATACCAGTTGATGGTGTCTTTGGTGTTGGAATTGTGTGTTTCTGGTCATAGTAAGCTATTCGAAACACAGCTATGCTCGAGACTCATTCTTTTTCGTTTGGGGTAAAAAAATAAAATGATGTTCCGTGCACCACCATTGGATGGCAGAATTATGCACAGTATGTCATTTCTGTAAAAGTCGAGATTAAAAAAAACAGGTAAGTAACCTTACTTTTCGGAAAAAGTTCTTTATTCATTTGCAAAATGTTAATTTGCTAACATTTTGTGCATTGCTTTTCCTGTTTTTAGGGCGAAGGGAGGAGATTATGAATGCAAAGCTGCTACAAATAACACTTGTACAATCCCAAATGAAAAACTTCAGATCTATGTTAACACAGAAATCTGGGTGGAAGTTGAGAATGCCCTTGGGAAGGTGGAATCTGATCATTTGAATCTGGACCCTATAACTATAGGTAACGTAACTAGGCGTTCAAATAATATAAATGTAAAGCATAATTTAATTTGATTCCATTAAAAGGTATAATAATTCTTTAATACAGTAGACACTTCTTTTGTTTCTTCACTGGATTTACATATACAATCAGTAGTACATGATATAATCTCCATCAATGTACTTGTGCTTTCTTTTGATTTAAATAGTTAGTATCATTTTAATTATGCTCACACTAGTCACAAAACTGTAAATATTCTCTACGTTATAAAAATGAGTTTAGCAACACGTTGTATTTATATTTTTAGTACAGGAGGCGTGAAGAGCTTATACGTAGCAGTTCATTGTACTAATTCACATATACACTTATTATGTCATATTTCTGCACAAACAGTTCAATTATGTTCTCTGTCAGAAGGGGGCCTATATATTGTGCATGTTGGGGCAGAAAAACCCTTCACGTGGTCATGGACGTTTATCCATCCCCTGAGTGCTCCAACTGTACTGATGTCTGGATCCCTAATGTTGATTTTCATTGTTGTAGGCATACACAGATCATGCATGTGTGCCATGACATAGGCCTGTCTCACGGATTGCGATCCTGTTATACTGGAAAGGGTACCCAAAGCGTTGCCCTCATAGTGGTGGAAGGCTACTGTCTTCACCAGGAGCTAAGCAGCGCGGTACGTTGGTAGCAGTATACCGTGTTGTGATCAGTAGAAGTGAGCAGGGCTTCTTCAACCTGTGTCACTGGAGTGAGGTCTACAGGCTCGCTTACAGAAAGTTCTACTGCTGAGTGCTTAACTCACCCCTTGGACTACATTGGGTTGATGTGGAGTGCTGCACAGCGTACAAGTGGTGTACCTGCGCTGGATGTATGTGTGCCTGTGAGTGGTACAATACACGTAGGATGTAGCGCTGTGCACTGTGTGCATAGTAAGTGCATGTGTTGAACGTTGGTGTGCCAGAGTGGTACAATACGTGAAGGGTATAGTGCTGTGCAGTGCTTGCATGGTAAATGTATGTGTTGGATGTATGTTTGCCTGTGAGTGTTACAGTACATGAAGGATACTGCGCTGTTCACTGTGTGTGTATATTAAGTGCATGTACTGTGCGTACGTGTGCCTGTGAATCGCGCAATCCACGGCAGACTGGGTTCAGGTAGAGGAATCCCCCTCACATTTTTGTGTATTGCTGCATTCCTATAAGCTGGATGTGACACACTGGAGAAAAGAGAGCCAGGCATCCTCTCCCCACCCTATCGTACACTTCAAAGGGTGCTCTTTGATTCAGAGAGAGGGCTCAAAAGGAAAGGGTCTAGGCAGGTGCTCCAAAGAATGTCTGGTTGCTGAGGTAGCACTACCTCATTTGAAGAACTCTACGACTGCTGAGTGCAACTCGCTTGGGCCGTGTCAGCAAACTCACCTGAATCAGCTGCTGCAGCTCCAGTTCCCACTGAAGGGGTTTGCTCAGGGACTCTGGTTGCTCAGATTCTGCAGGTGTGGGTAAGACTGATTAAGGGCCAGTCAGCCCCAGGAGAACTTGTTTGCTAGATAGTACTGAAACACTGTTGACTTTAACACAAAGTAAGAGTGAACGCTTAATGCGCAGACTACTAGTGGGACTTACCCTGAATGTTGCCTGTAGTGAATGGGGAATAACCACCATTGCTAGGAGCAAGGAGTGAGTGAGAGTCAGGGAACCACCTAAGGAAACACTAGAGAACTGACTTCTGGGGGACTGTGTAGTTGATTGTGAACATCGTATTTCCATTTGTGTTAGTAGTGGTTAAATATAATACTTCTTTCATCACAAAAGTAAGTATTTGGCTGACATTTATTGCTGCTGATGTACACATGTTGAAAGTTGAGCCCATTTTCACCCCCTGTATTCAACTTCCCTGCCCTGAAGGAGCTTTTAACTACTTGGACCATGCTAACCCTAAGAGTCAATTGCTGAAGGGGTAATTAGCCAAGTTGCTCAGGCTCTGTAGTAGGTCAGACCCTGGGACATCTGGAGTAAAAGGCCTCAACCCCCACGGGTAGGCTTAGTAATCCTTGCTTCCCCCATGTCCCTCTGAATGGGGTTCTGACAGTGTATAAGTTAAATGTGTTCTCCACCTTCCAATTTATTGCTCCCTGCTTTGACAAGACTTCAAGTGTATTAGTGTGTCTTGACTATGCCATGTATACATTTTCATTTTATTGGGAGTGTGCTCCGGGAACCCAAAGGAGCCCAGGTTATGAAGCAGCAGATCTTTGCAGTACCATTTTAATGGAAATCATTTTACAAAGATGCCTTTCATTGCTAAATAGTGCAATGAACCATGTTGGAGAACTTTGCAAGAGAGCGGACAGCATGATTTGGCCAAACCGTACTACTATTGATAGTAGTGTGGAGACTTTTTTTTTTTTTGCAGTGTGATTCTGTTAATGTAGGGATAAAGATCCGTCACATAGCAGGACAGCATACCATAATATTCTACCATAATATTCTATCATCCCTATGTGGGCTCTAACCCACACCAATTATCAGTGCATCTTGTTGCATCCTGCATACAAGAGGCTCCAGCGCAAGTGTTAAGAAACTACAAAAAACATAGAAAAAGTACAGCGCATTGTATTTTAGACTTCTCAGTCTCCTCAGAAAATGTAACCGTGATGACATTGTCTGCATATTTTAATTGTATTTGGGACAAGTAGAGTATGGAGCTGCAGTTATCTATCCCATCTTCAAGCAATAAAGGATGGCGGGGTATTTTGCCGTCATATTACAATGTGAAATTATTCTTTAAATGGCTTTTATCTTCACCATTGCATAGTATTTACAGCAAAAACTTAAATCCAGGCAGGTGATAGGATAGCTGAGTGGATAAATGAGCCAGCACTTGAAAGTCATGTGTAGACATTTGTATAGCGTATAGTTAGTCACTAAAGCGTTCTCCAAATTCCATTTCATTTAATCTGTTCATGTTTGTTGAGGGTAATGTAAGGTTAGAGCCAATAAATGTGCTAAAAATGATTGTCTACTCCCAGTTACAATTCGATTGCTACTGTGCTCTTTACAAATTGTAACTATTTTATTTTTTACCTTTTTTTTTCTCCACCAGTTTACTGTAGTACTCTATTAAGTATCTAATTACACATTTTTTAAACACCTCACTTAATTCTTTTATGTTTTTCTCTGCAGTGAAGTTCAGGCCTCCAATCATTTCTGCCTTAAAGTCCGTCCCAGAATTACCCAATGCCATAAAAATTGAATGGCATAATCCAGTTGATTTTGTTGATTTGAAGTACATCATTCGGTACAGGAACAGTAATACTATGGAATGGGATGAGGTAAAATTTGTATATATTTTATAATAATTAATTACCTGCAGACTGCTGATGTGTATACTAAATAATGAAGCAATCTTGCATGATAATTAAGTAAAATCACGTTTGCTTTGAGCCTGCTGGACAGCAGTGTCTCATCATATTACAATTGAGATTAGCCTCTTAGCATAGTTTGCCATATGGACAGCCTACCAGCATTTTCGACATACAAAGAAACCTGATGTGCAGGAATAAATATCATTATTATTGAAGTATGCTGAAGAAACTAAAATGTACGCTGGTGATCTCAATTCAGCTCTTTTTTCACAGTGCACCAGGATGACTTTATTACTTTGTCTATGGACTGGGCATTGTCTTTTACTATCTTAGTTTTCTGTAGATTATCTTCTTGAAATTCCTTACATCTGATTTATTTTATGTTACTTGTTTGCCTGCCATCTGATTCCTCTTCGCACCAAAAGCACCAAGTCTGGGAGGCACTTTTGTAAGTGCAGAGATTTTGGATGGAGAGCCAGATCTTTAAGTCTTCGAACAATGGATTATTTTTGGTGTCAAGAATGGAATAAGGCAGCGCATTCTGCAGACTGGTGATCACTACAGATATTTGTGGGAACTCAGATCAGTTTAGACAGCTCATTCATGTGTCATTCATTGAAAGATCTTGGAGTATAGCTGCACACTGCTGTGGGGGAGAGGGGATGTGGTTAATGGACCAAAATTGTGACCGCTTAATCTCCCTGCATAGTGCATTGCTTAACGGATAATGCACCATCTGGGCCGACCGTGCCTTAACACTGTCCTGAAGGACTGGGAGCGGCTCCGGCAGCTACAGGAGCTTGACTGGTGCTCATCATATTGCCTTGGCAGACAACCATCTTGTGGTTGCCACTTTACCGGGTGCATTAGGCCCACTTCTCTGGAACCTGGAGTGAAAGGTGAGCTGCCTGCCCTGGCCCCCAAAGGACTCCTACTTCCCTGTCACACGTCGGGCTGCGTCTGCGGACTGTTGTATCTGAGGGCTTAAATAACTGCCCCCCTTCCCCACATCTGCTTATTGGGCCGCTCAGACCTTTGGCCAAAGAAAACTGGCCTGCCTGGATGCTCGTGCCCTCCCTCCCACAATAATGAGTCGGCACCATGAAGGAGCGTGGCTTGCCTGAAGCTGGTACTTCGCCCCTCTACCATTGAGGCAGCTTGGAGCTGTGACAGACACCTGCCCCCACATTGTCACAAGACATTAACTTTGAGCACTCTGGTGCTGCGGCTGTGCTTTTCCCCGTATGAGATGGGTACAGAAGGCTGCTGGCTCCCATTGCCACACTACAACCATGGTGAGGCGACTATGGACCTATTGCAAGCCCCCGACAAGGACCATGACCAGGATAAGGGGCAATGCCACCTGTTCACGTGTGAGTGAAGACAAATTGTACCTTATTCTTCAAGCTATTGCAGAGAGCCACTCAGTGCTGGAACAAAAGTTAGACACAGTGGTGCAAGACATTGATATTTTGCGTGAAAATCAGCATAAACGCTCTGGAAAAGTGTGGGCCAACAGTACACTTCTTTAAGCCCAACAGCCCCCAACCCTGGACCACTCCAAGACCCTTCAAGATGTGCCAGACCGCATCTGAAAGGGAGGGCTGTGAACTTGTATGGTAGGGCTCTTCGTAATAATTTGCACATTGTTCAGCTTCCAGAGGGGTTGGAAGGGCACCCCACACCCCCCCCCCCCAATTGTGTGTTGAATCACGGCTCTAAAAATAAGTGCCCCCTCCCCACCCCGGGACTCAGCACCTTTTTTCACGATGGAATGTGCTCACAGGGTGCCCACCAGATGGTCCCCTCCTGGTAATGTGCCCCAGCCCATTGTGTTATGCATCCTAAATTTCAGAGACAGAGATGCACTGCTGTAAGATGCAAAAGACACTGGCCGATTCAAGATTGAAAACACAAACTTTATGATATTTCCAGATTATCCCTTAGCAGTGCAACAAAAAAGATCATCCTTCATAAACGTCAAGAAAATGTTAAGAGAGCTAGGCCTTAAATATGCGCTTTTAATTCCCAACAAGCTAAGGATCACAGCTCTACAGCGATCACATTTCTTTTTCAAACCAGAAAATGCATAGGACTGGATTAAACAATACTAATCTCAACAACGAACAAACAACTGGGGCTATCACCGTGCACCTCTGAAATGCTACCTCATCTGCGTAACTCAACATCAACAATACAATGGAATACTGGAGGTGACAGCCATAAGATCTTTGCGACAAGTAAAGAGGCCCTTGTGGTTGCCTCATCTAACATTTGGGGATATTCTCCCCTGCAAAGTCAGCTGAGAGATCTCCATCATCCTCTGAAGGGAGCCCGCAGATGACCATGACAATTTATATGGATTGCGCATGACCTGTTGTGATTAACTGGCTAAGAGGGTCATTTGTGACTCTGTGTGTATATATACAGTGGTTGCAAATCCATTTCCAATAACAGAAACTCTTTGACCTACATTTTCTAAATCACTAGGTGTCTCTAATGGTTCTAATTCAAGTTTCAGTTCAGAAATGTTCTTTGTGAATTCTAGAATTTTCTAACTTTCGTCAGGTATGTAATAAGCAGCAATGCTGAGTCTTCAGCATCTTGCAGACACCTCCTTTTTCTGCGAGTAAAATGACCAATGCTAGGGAATTTTGTAAAATCATTGATCTAATAGTCACTAATTCTGCATTTACAACTAATAAAGATCCAGAAGTACTGATTGCTAGCATTTTCACAACTGTTGAAAGCTTTTGAATTGTTTGATTGTTTAAAATAACTCCCACTGGTGGCATGATTGCTCCAAAAATGTCTCAAACTAGTTGTTCTTTCACCTATGCTAAGTGTAGGTCTGTGTGATCGCATCATTGTTCAAGCATCTGTACTTTATACATGATACATCTTAGGAAACAGCAAAGCTAAATAGCAAACCCTGCCAGTCAGCTAGCCATTGAAAATAAACATCCTGCCTGCAAACTAAATGAACTACTAGAATAACTGTTTCTTCTCCTTGTAAGACTTGTCATGTACCCTCACCCAATAATTTCAAATGTGTGTTCACAGTTACTAATTCCTGCATGTCTATTTCTAATTTGACTTCTTTTGTAAACCCATATTTTTTCCTTTTGTCTCCTGTTTAAAGTTAGTTTTAATTTTGGATAGATCATTTTCTTTTTAAATGCATCTTTCTTACAAACATTTTTCAAGATGTCTTCCTCTCTGTTTTTACTGTGTGAAATGTTTGTACTCGTCTAATGTCATTCTGAAAACTTTCTCTAAATGTCTCATTCTGCAGGTTACATTGTTTTCCTATGCCTTATTTCTATCTAAAGTCATGGCTGGTCTGAAATAATGCCAAGCTGTAACCATTTATTTTGCATGTTGATGTAAATTAATGCTCTTTTGTAATGGAACTCTAGAAAGTCATAATTTGAGTAAAAATATTCAAACTCTTCTTGTTTATATACTAAAGTAAGCAAAATGCCATGTGTGATTGCATATGACAAAGGTATGTGGTGATAAGATGCCTCCTCTTCAGCTGATGAAGGTTAGTGGCCACAGCCATAACAATCATTTGCCTCAAGTGCCTGTGTGTATTCTTGAACTAACCTAGAATAGATGTTAAGAGTTATGTTTTTTCATGTAGCTCATAAATGATGCCTTTAATTTTGTTTCATCTGTTGTGTGTGCGGATGTTGCAGTTTCAGGTTTAGATATAGGCTATTCTATCTCTGGTGTCAAATAAAACCCCATTAATATTGATGAGATTACGAACACTAATACTAAAAATGTAATGCCACAATAATCTTGCATCTAGCTCTATTTAGAAAACATGTTTGTCTGTAGTCTGATCGTTAAGCAAAATTTATCAGTAATAATTTAACAGTCCACTGGCACACTTAACACCTGATTTGTGTAGTACATCTGTTCAGGCGCAGAATATCTTCCACAAGGGACTCTTACTTCTTTCAACCTTGGTGTCAGCTGATTTTCTGTGTCACTTGACTCTTGTCTCTTCAGCAATTGTTGGCGGTATGCGATCCACTAACACACTTGATCTCAATTTCCTTAGACCATAATTCTGTGGCCATTCAGCATTATGGGTGACTCTTCTCAATCCAGTACTTATTCCTTCACCTGGATCATCTTTTTGGTCTGGTGTTGTCTCAACTGTTTTATCAGTTTGAGATCTTGTTTCTTCTCCTCCTTCTCCAGAGACTTCAATACCACTTTGTGAAATCACAGGAACCTGGACTGGTGTGACTGTTTGTCATTCTTCACCCCTCTCTCCTTCTTGCTGCTGTCTCTCTGGCAGTACTGCTCCTTGCAATTATCCAACTTCCGATGGTTCTGTCACCAGTGCTCTTGGTTCTGGCTCATAGAACACCATCTCTTCATATGGACTTCTTACTCTGAGTGTGCGATGAATGCACCCAGTTTGGTACTCCAGCACACTTGACGGCGGTGTTCGTGATCAGAATCACCTGGAAAGGACCCTTCCATCTTGGTTCCAAACAAGACTTCTGCATATGCTTCTTGACTTTCATCCAGTCACTGAGCCACTGTTACTTATGCGGATTTAAGGTACCAGCTTCAGCCAGGTGAGAGAACACGCCTCACCAGCCAGTCTTTTGCAGTAATCGAGTATCATCGCATCAGTGATGTTCAGAAGTGCATTTGCAGGTACAATAGGCAGTCTCGATGCACGCCCCATCAATATCTCATGGGGAGATAACTCTGTCTTCCTGTCAGGAATACTTCGGAGACTCATCAACACCAAAGGTTAAGTATCTGGCCATTCCACTGATGTGGAAGCACAAACGTTTGCCAACCAGGACTATATTGTTGAACAGCTAAATGGAACATTTCACGGGGCTTCTGGTCAATAACTGCAGTGTTATCTCTGCTCTATCAGTAAGGCTGCACAAATCATTCTTAGGACGGCATTGTTGAAATGAGTCCCATGATCTGACTCCAGAGAAACTATTAATCCGTACCTAGGTATTAACTCTCACAACAGCAAATTACTACAGTAACACTGTCATTTTTCTGTGTTGGTAAGCTTCCACCCATCGAGGGAAAGTGCACACTATAACCAGGATGTATCTTAACCCATTGCCAACCGGTATCTTGATAAAGTCCATTTGTATTATGTTGAACACACTACCTAATCTCCCTATGTGACTTCATGTTACTGGTGTTCTTTACCCTACGTTCATCTTTTGACTTGTCACACAGCAAAGACACACTTCTTCTGCCAGCATCCTAAATCTGGCATTAAACCAATTCTGCCTGAATAATCTCAGCATTGCATTGCTTTCTAGATGTGTTGGACCATGGAAGTATATCATGGAAAACAATAAACCGCTAGGGTGGTCGACCTCATCTGGGGAACAGGGTTTGAGTCTCGGCAATGACGCAAACTTCCTATGATTCTGGGCAAATCACTTAATCTCCCCGTGCCTAACAAAAAATGAATATATCCTCATGTAATGCAACTGGTGCTATGTAAAGTGCTCTGATACCCGATTCCGGTCAAGTTTTATATTTAAAAACTCTGTTAAAAAAAAGAAAAGCACGCGGCATTGCCTGCGGCGCCTGCATCTCGCCATGGCTCACCGAGCACGCCTCTCTCCCTACCTGGCTTTGTTGTTGGTCGACTTCGAAAAAGCCTTTGATTCGGTGGGGTGGGTCTACCTTGATGAGGTATTGGAGAGGATGGAGTTCGGGCCTCAATTCCGCGCCATGGTCCGGATCTTATACGCGGCTCCACGGGCTAGGGTGTTGGTGAATGGGGCTCTGTCTCGCCCGTTTCCTACCGGGAGGGGGACGCGTCAGGGCTGCCCACTCTCGCCCCTCCTCTTTGCCTCGGCAATGGAGCCTCTGGCGGTTTTGGTCCGCTCGGACCCTGCTCTCCGCGGGTGGGCTTGGCCGGGCATGGTCCCCGATAAAATAGCTCTGTATGCGGACGATGTCCTCCTTTACCTTTCAGACCCGGCTACCTCTGGTCCTATTGTGCGTGAGATTCTTCACTGGTTTGGTCGGGCGTCGGGTCTTCGCCTCAACCCCAGGAAATCGGTCTTGGTTCCGCTGCACCCGGCTAGAGATTGCTTCGATTGGCAGTCCGATATTCCCCTCCGGAGGCTTTCTTTTAAGTATCTGGGAATCTGGGTCACCCTTTTACCGGAGCTCTGCTGGGCCCTTAACGTGGCTCCCGTGGTTAACAAAGCCAGATCGGACCTGGCGCGATGGCAATCGCTCCCGCTGAACCCACTGGGGAGGATTGCCCTCTATAAGATGATGATCCTTCCCAAACTCCTGTACATGCTGCAAAACACGCCCTGCTCTTTCTCCCGCCCGTGGTTCCGGGACTTGGATAGTATGGCGACCAAGTTTCTATGGGGTGGCGGCAGGGCCCGCCTGGCCCTGGGCCGGTGCCGGATTCCATCGCACGATGGAGGTATGAGCATGACCAACCTTTATTTATACTACCTTGCGACTCGACTCCTGGTGGTCCATGACTGGTTCTCGGGCGGGTGGGACGGCCCGGCCTACAGGCTGGAGGTGCAGCTAATGGGGTTCCCCTCTATTCAAAACATGCTCTACGGGGCGACGCTTCCTCGGTCGCTTCCGGACGTTGTACGGGCCCCCTTCTTGGCTTGGCGTGCCGCTCTACGACATACCCGGTGGTCGGGGAAACTGACCCGCGTTACACCACTCTGGCATGGCACTTGGCTGCGGGAGATCACGGGCTTGGAAGGATTTCGGGCGTGGGATCTCCTTGGGATCTCCTGTCTAGGCGATCTGTGGCGAGGGAGTCACATGTGCTCCTTCCGGGAGCTTCAGGCTCGCTTCTCGCTGTGCCCCTCACAGTTTTATAAGTATCTCCAGCTGCGCCACGCGCTTCGGTCTCACGTCCCTCTTGATTCGCGGGTCCCTGATCATAGCCCACCAGAAGCGCAGGTGATGATGGGGTTTCTGGGCAGGGGGGGTATCTACCGGACCCTGTTCAATAACACCCCTACGGATTGGGAGGATGCGAAGTTGCGCTGGGAGGCCTGGGTTGGACCACTGGATGAGGCCGATTGGAGGGAGGCCCTTATGGCGCCTAGGACGATCACCTCCTCGGCCAGGTTGCGGCTCATCCAGCTTTACTTTTTGCATACCGCCTATCTGACCCCGGAACGCCTCCACCGTGCGGGTCTTTCTCCGGATGCCTTCTGTGCACGTTGTGGGGCAGACCCGGCGGATATTTTCCACATGGTGTGGACATGCCCGCGTCTGGGAACCTACTGGGGTGAGATTGAGACTGAGCTAACCGAGACACTGGGGTGGGAGGTTCCCCATGATCCCAGAATGGCCCTGTTGGGGATAACGGACGGTCTGGACGGTTCCCGTCATGAGAAATTCTTTTTAACTACAGCTCTGGTGGTAGCAAAACGGGATATTGCGGCCGCATGGAAGCGGTCTGACCCACCCAAATGTGCTACGTGGAGGAGGGGGGTGGATTGGTGTGCAACGCAGGAGCGCATGATGTATTCAGCGCGGGGCTGTCCTCGGAAGTTTAACAGAGTATGGGGGAAGTGGCTAGGGGGTATAATTTAGGGGTGTCAATGTGGGTGGAGGGAGTGAGGCAGTCAGGAAAGGGGTGGGAGGTCTTGTTGTTGAATGTCAATGATCGTAGACGATAACTTCTGATGCCAGTTCGCTTGGACGGTTGTCCATGTAATTTTGTATGTTTATTTGCAAAAATAAAAATTTGTTTATCACAAAAAAAAAGAAAAGTACTAGTCTTCCATCTGCTGACATCCAAATGTCATTTGCATTGTCATTTGCATTTTCTCACATCTTGCTCTGATATAATCCTTCTGTTCTGCTTCTGAAACATCTTCTTGCAATCTTTTGAGCTCTTCCCATGTATCAGCTACTGACAACATCAAGAAGACTGTGTCCTCTTTAGATTTATTTGTGTAAGCCCTGTTAAATGTGCAGAAACAAGTGCGCAATACTATGCAACCTTGTCCTTAAATCTGTTTCCAACTGTGACGTATACCTTGCCACTTCTGTGAGCTGCACATTTTCTAGTGTAGTTCCTATATCCCTGATAGGCTCTGCGCATTGGAATAACATACACTATAGATTTGACATGGGACTAAGGTCAGTATGTCTCTATTGAGTATATTAAACTTAATTACGTGTGTGCCTGCTAACTCAGAGGTCACTAGAAACTTCTCGAATATACAAGAAGGGATTAGTCTCTGACAACCGAATAAACATGACAACTTTGTTTCCCATTAGAATCGGAATAGTCTCAGAATTGTGGAAACAATAGATAAGTTTCACTCAGTCAATCGTGCATGCTTCGTTTCTACAGAGTTTATTGAACAGTTTTATTTCTCAAGAGATATGAATTGCTACAATTGTAAGACAGACTGCGTAGTACAATATGTACGAGGTTAGCAGTAAGATAAAATAATACTGCAATAGCATGGTTTGTAGCGAATACATATATTGATCAAGATACATACATAAATAACATAAGCTAAAATGTGATACTCATCTGATGCTTCTAAATTGTTCTACCCCAGTGTACCTAACCTAAATGCAGTACGAGGTTTGAAGTAGGTGCTATTTCTAAAGTATAGCTAGCTATATTTTTAGTTCAGCCAAGAGTTGCCAAAAGTTTCTCTAAGTTCTAGTCAGCCCCATGACTGAGAATGAGAGAAGTTGGAATCTCTTTTCTGGCCTCGATAGTCTAACCACCCAACCCCCCATACCCCCCCCCCCCACCCCCCCCACCCCCTGCAAGGGAAGTCTGAGAGCACTGGAGCTGGATTCTCTGCGAGGAGGATGGCAGCGTCAGGTCAGTGCATCAGGATGGAACTCTATCTCCTCCCGAACCTGCCGTAGCGAATAACGTAGTCTGGGTTGGATCGAATCCTCCGGGAACCGCATTTTGCCAGGGCAAGTGCTGGTATATTTATACCTTGAAGGTGTCTAGGAATGCCAGTATTGACGTAAAAGTCGGGCAGAGGAACGTCATCAATGAACCCCTAAGGAATAGATGTTCATGCATACTTAATGAGTTCTTGGAGAAATCAATATTCAAGCTGAGGGAAATTCCTAAAGGCTTAAGGGTCTGGTTTTCCAAGAATTCGTTGTGACGTGGATGGACGGACGTAGGTGGCCATGCCTGTATTTGGTTTGTACGGACAATGTCTAAATAAGGACCGGATTTCTATGTTTAAATAAGGGCAATGTGAATTGTACCTATATAAGGGCAGAAATCGGAAAAGCTATATACGGAATCTAAATCTGCACACAACACCCACTCCAGTTCCGTATGAACAACGTTACTAAATCCTAAACGTTCTAAACATATCTTAAAACAGAGCATGGGTTTGCTAAAATAAGCTAAAAACATATCTAAAACATATGTTCTAAAAAATACATTACAAAACCATTGCTATGCCTAAAGTGTTGTACATATAAAAGGTAATGTTCCATTCTAAGCCTAGGATTACATTGGAATGCTAAATGAATGAACCAAAATATATATACATGTGATGAAATGGCTCGTAAATACAGAAGAAAAAGGGCCGAAACTATTTCATATCCAGTTACACAAGTCAAATTGTTCTACATGACAAGGTGGCATACTGTCCCTGGAAGTGTTATCAAATAAGTCCGTTCTCTATGAATAGTTCTACTATAAGCAGATTACTGTGCCAAAAAATGAAAAAATACAAAATTGAAGAAAAAAAATTAATCGTGGGGAAAAAAGTTCCAAAGTCAGTAGCATGTTTGAAAAAGAATGGAGGCCAAATTCAGAGTCTCTCCGGAACACTGTGTGCTTGAATCAAAAGTCAGTGTGTGGGGATGGAGAAAACATAAAATGTTCTAAACTTGTAGACAACAAGTCGTCTACCGTTGTGGGTGAGAGTTGGAAAACCTCGTGTAGAAGATCAACAGCACATAGATGCAAACTATCATCTTCAGCATGGGAAGCATCAACAATGTTAGGATTGGATGTTACCTGCGCGCCTGGTGTTTCCTCTCGTACCTCAGCAGTAGCGTGCTGCGTCTCTGAGATCTCAATGAATGCCACCATCAGGATTGGTAGCTGCTGGGGACAACACATAGCATGGGCCGTTATCGGGTCCAGCAGAGTATCGCTATCCGTAGGCATGACTGATGGGAGTGTCAGACAAATGTCCAGCATGCATTCTTCACCGCATAGCAGGCAGCGTAGAACAGGTAAGATGCAATCTTGCCAGATTGGTCTGAATGACAGAAACCAAGTAGTGTTTAATTCTCGTAGATGAGGTAAACCCAGAATTTGGCCGATTCGCTTACGACACTTCATCTCCAATAGAGTTCTTTCCATGGTGAACTGGGTGTCGTGGTGATTTGGCTTGCCATATCGTAGCAGTGGGAGCAAAAATAGTATCGCTGCAACGAGTGCTAAAAGGAGCGGCAGTCCGCCAAACCTCAGAGTGCACGAAGTTTGGAAAAATTCTGATGACTGCTTGAAAAGGTGCAAACAGTCCCGCACACACGTTCTTAAATACATGTACAATACCGCTCGTATCAGACATGTTTAAGATACGACCTAACATTTCTGAGAAATGCACAGGGCAGTTTGTATACAAAAGGGTATGTATCTCCGCAGAAGTCCTTGCGACTTGGAGATTATAGGTTTCTTTGGCAGAGGTCAAAGGCACAGTTTTTTGTAAAAGAATGGCTTTCATTCTGCTTAGAGTATCAATTCGTATAGAAGAGATATTCAGTGAAGGCCATAAAGGCGACTTCCTGACTATGTCTATTTGTGGAAACAAGACTTACATAATACAGCAAGTGACCCTGGATGTAACCGTTACTAGATACGGGATACCTGGCAGCATGCCACAGCAGCTGTGATCATTCAACATAATGTAACTCCCATTTGAAAGTTGACCAAAGATTGGATTAATCACTGCTGCCGGTGAACTGTGCAGATGGCAGGATAAGTTTGTAGTGGAACCGTCACAGGCCCCGTGTCATAGTGCGTGTTCACAGTCCCCCATTCCAACATTTGTGTGTGTGTAAGGTAAATCCCAGGATGTCTTGATGTATTCATTACCCAACCTTTCATATTTGCCTGCCGAAATATTTTTTAGGCAATACTAAAAATGGAAAGTCGTAACAGGCAGAGAAATCTTACCATGTATGATCCACTCAGTAGCTGGTTTTTCTGCCACTGTGAATGGTAATTTCTCCAGTTTTTCAATGCTCAGCACTGTATAGTCTGCTCCCCTTTGTGCCATTTTGATCTGTTTATCAGTGAGATTGAATTCTGCAAACAGTGACGTAGTATTGATTAAACGCCAGGGCACATAGCCAGAAAGCAGGTTTTGAAGCGTCCAGCTTAATAGCATGATAGAACGTAGCTGTGACTGACCATGTTGCAACATGACCAATTCTTGTTCCATGATGTCTATGACAGAGGATACAATGCTGTCCAAAGAATATATCCTGGATGACAGTCGTTAACCCATTGTCTACTACAGAGAGAGATTTCTCTAAATTAATACGATCAATTTCTCGTATTTGTTCTGCAGTCTCTGCTTGGGTGACCTTCCATGCTTTATTATACGCAGCGTAGATACTGGCATGAAACGTTTTTGACGTGGTTTTCTTGGTCCTAGCAAGAATTCCCTAAGGTCTGCGTCTTCTTGAAGTAAAGTTAAGTGTTGTTTTACATCCTCTAATGTAGCTTTCTGTAGCCAATCAAGGCAAAGTTTCCCTACACTGTAAGTTGTTACTACCCCCGGATGCTGTCTTTGGACATAACGTGGGTCTGGCCTATGAAAGGTAAAACCTTGTGTTTTGTTCAGGAATCTATCTTGACAGTTTGTGTCTAAGGGCCAGAGCAACCATTTTTTCCATTCAGGATCTGATCTGTTATTTTTCAAAATAGTATGTACGTCGACCTCTCCCTGTGTAGTGCTTTCACTTGTAGGTGCAGGTATAGACGGAGTGTTCATGTGTTTTATCTTGGCTATTCCAATGCATGATGTTTGTTGGACAGTGTCGTTCAAAAACATAATTTGCTCAGGGATGATACAGGCTCTAAACAAAGCTTCTATTCTCTGTACTTGCCAATCTTTAGTACCCCAGGCAGTTTTCGGTGGTGTAGTACAATGTTCCCATTGATTATACATAAATACATTTCTAGGTGTTGCAGATTTATGCAAGAAATGATGACCATAGTGGTCATAACAATACAGTTGTTCATAGTCTGATGAACCTTGTAAATATTCATTATTAGTAAATGCAATTTACATCTCTAGATCAGACTTCGTATTATTAACAGTCTCAAAGTCCCAATCATCAGAAAAGGTACTGGAGGTAATAAAGTCACTTAATGAAATTTTAAAGCTCCGACGGGCCAATAATGTCATATTCTGTTTTGTCCCAAACTATACCATCAGGTATAGGAATCTCTGTGATGTTCACTGCTGACAAGTCTCTTGCTTCACGATGGGATGATTTGTGTGGCTGGAGAAGTAAGTTCACTCTCTTACTTGCTGTGTCCATTTGAATATATCTTCCATTAATCAGCATTCCCAGAGTGAATACCAGAGCTAACCAAAGTAGAAAGAAGAATATTGCCAAAACAATCCACAGTTCAGTCCATGGTGAAATCAGATAAGTCTTTTTCAAGAGTTGAAAAAAGTCTGTTGCTTGTTCTTTGAAAGTTCTTTGTACTGGCGTTGTTTCCGGCTCGCTGGGATCCTCAGAAAACATTTCATAGTTCATGAAATAGCCAGAAGCAGTTCTGTCAATGGTTGGAATTGCATCAGGATTTGTTGACTTCACTGGAACCAGTTGATCACTTGTTACTTCGTTGTAGACATGCGTATCAGGACAAACTGTTATTTGGGTTTCAAGAGGTACAAGGTCCATAGCATTGTTGCTTAGTCCTCTATTTCTTACTGTCGAATCTTCAAAGGTGATGAGTCTCTCACTTTGAACCTCTTGGATTGTAGCTAGAGGAGTGCGTCTGCTACATTGGCGGAGTCCACTTGGCCTACTGTTCAGTATCGACCACATAGTGTGGTTTGATCAGGTCGATGGACACAAGTCTTTTCTCCTTTTTACCAGCAAGGGGCGGCAAAAGTACTGTTCTTGATCCTTGGATTGCTAGGACAGGTACTGATTGTCTGTAAGAAGGCACAAATGCCTTCTTGTCCGCAGTCTTTTCTCTGTCTATATCCCCAAGCTTTGGGATCCAAACAGGCCTTGCTGGGACTGGCGGATTTTTCTCAGTGGGGATTGGCTTTAGGATCACGTTGCTTTGTTGCGTTCTTAAATCATTTAATTCCTGTAAAACAGCCAAACTATCTTTGATATCAAATTGTTTGTTTTCCACCACTGTGCTTTTCATATCTAAGTCCCTAACCAACATTCTAGTCCCAAACAGGACCTCCCATGGAGTGACACCCCCTAGAGAACTTCTTGGCAAATTGTTTAATGCACGCTGGACCCCATATAAATGTTTGACCCACCCATCACCCAAACCTAATACCCTAGCTGTTCTAGACTGCTTTATGTCCCGGTTTTTTCTTTCCACAACAGAATTTCCCTCAGGATGAAACGGAGAAGAATACCGCAATGCTACGCCTAGACTGGCCATGGCTTCTTTGTAGGCCCTAGAGCTAAACACAGGACCCTGGTCAGAATGTAGTGTGCCTATTGCATATGTGCCGATAAAGACGCGCAAATCTTTTATAACAGTTCGAGCGTCAGCCGAGTGCTGAGGCCACATCCGTAGGAACCTAGAGCACGAATCCACTGCGATCATGATATATTTATAGTTCCAATCCCTTTGTAAGGGACAGCAGTGGTCCAGGTAAAAACAAGCTAATGGTTTATCTGAAATTAACAGGGGCGTCCGCGCAGGACGTTTCACAGTAGAGACTTTCATCTTCTGGCATATCTCACAGTCCAAAACATAATTTCTAGTCGGTTTCCTAATGCCGGGCCCCACCAAAAAGGAAAAACTACCTGCCAAAGTAATTCAAGAAGGCCCTGTAAAGGGTCCAGGGATGGGTGACCACACACCGTAGGCAGACCAGGACAATCTTCAGATAAACAGCAATGTCTTTGAATCACACTCAACTTTATTGATTTTCTAGTGTGATCAAGATTATTTAATTGAATTAGTAAAATAACATTTCAAAATTCACAAGAATGTAATAACTCAGTCCCACACATCTCATTCACAAACCGCAATCATATACAAATTTAGTTCACATAGATAAAAACACATTAGAATCGTAGAGCTGCCATAAGGTGATTACATAGCAGTTTGGTGGTTGACATTCACAAGATATGGGTAGTGACGTTTCAGCTACCCAGTGATCTAGAAAACGCCAACGCGCGTTTCGGTGTCAATCCCCAACCAGGGCTACACCTTCATCAGGGCAAAGATAAGCAAATAGTGTTGGACAAACACACCTGTGATCAAAGACAAAAAAGGGGGATCAACATTTTCAGGACACAAGGAGACTTTAAATTAAAGAAAGTAATAAGCTCCTCAAGAAGAGTTAACAACTTTTTGTATCATCATATTTTTGTCTATACATATACACAATTTCTTTAAAAATAAGAAAGTTAGTCACTTCAGGTGTGCCACGGCGGTGAAGCTCAATTAGGAGATAAACATAACAAAGTAAAATTTGGAATAGAGTGCAAAAACAAGCAGGGAGCAGGTGAAAAGGTAAAGGAAATTAAACAGAACGGATATTTTCCCGCGTGCAGAAAATAATGA
The DNA here is from genome assembly GCF_964204655.1 of Triturus cristatus. Lineage (NCBI taxonomy): Eukaryota > Metazoa > Chordata > Amphibia > Caudata > Salamandridae > Triturus > Triturus cristatus. The sequence goes on along the minus strand of NC_140581.1, from coordinate 371,065,074 downwards.
ATAAATGGTGCATAGATCCACGGACCAAAGAAGAGACTCCTCAGAATAAACTGCGTCCTCAAGGAATTAAAAAGCTGAAAAAATATTAATAAAAAAGATAATAAGGAAAAATAGAACGATAAATAGTAAAAGATAAAAAATAAAAAATAGATAAAGAAATCGTGCTAGATACCCAATAAAACTGTTTAGAAAACAAAGAAGAATTAGATCAGAGAGATATGTGTGGCAACCTTATAGCCCATCAGGACAAGATATGTTAAAGGGGCTTCTTTCAGGAAGTACCACAAGATACCTAAAGGTCGTGTTCTTTTAGGGCGATCAAGTTGCAGCAGTTCCACAGTATATGTAGTATACTTCAGGGAAGGTCAAAGGAGCCTGCACTATATCTATCCAAGAAAGTGATGAAAAGTAAAAGATTTGAAAATGTCGTTGGTAATCAATGATAAAGGATCTAATGGAGGATAAAGTTAACACCAGTGAACAAAAGTTAAGAGGGTAACGTACCAATATAAACCGAAGGAAAAGATAATCAGTTTCCAGGATAAGTACTGCGTATATGAGTTCTCATCAGTAGATATAGTAAATGGAGAAAATATTTTTTTCTCTCTTTCCTCGCCAATCCACCGCAGTAGTCAGGGTTGGTGCCTAAGAAGGCTCTAGGGAAATATAGGATCATTAGAACAAAATGGGTAAACTACATGACCAGAGAAAAAAGATATAATGGCAACGCCTAAATAACATAAGAATAAACTGAGAACGAAGAAGGAATACCTCCTAGTTAATAAAAAGGAGTGTAGTCAACAAGCCTCTAATATAGAAGGAGTGGGTATTCCAATCATTGAAAAGTTTCTAATGGGGAAGAAATGCAATATATCATGTTATAGAGGGAAAGAGATCCACCGAAAAGGAGGTTTTTGAGAAACAAGGATACTAAAAATAAATGTTTAGAGGAACCTCGCTGCAATAACTAGGATGAATACATATTGGCAAAAAACCATGGTTCGCCAGATATATTAAGGCGATAGTCATGTAAATCCAACTAATATGGGGTCCCACAAGGGCAGAAAACTAATCTTCAGACATAAAACAGAGGGATCAAAAAGCAACTTCGTATGCCAGATATGGACAGAGACGAGGAAAGTAGTATCCCAACGGGTTTCAAAAGAACGCTTACCACGATGGTCAAGTAGATCGGCATTCAGCAAGGGATTCGTCTCCGGGTTAGCGTCTAAACGAACTTCCTCCGATGGCGGGTAATGTGGGGAGGAACGTACGGACGTAATAAGCCATTTCCGCCGATAGACTTAGCCAATTGGCAGCTTGGATTCATTGCGGGGATAAAAATAAAGAGGACTGCGGGATACAAAAACAGGAAGGTGGACATTTTGTAAAGGTAAATAAACGGAGTTAGGAATGACAAACCAGTTGTCCTATCAACCGACAAGATCAAACGGAAAATAAATATTCAAAGTAAATGAAAAAATGAATGAATGAAAGGCAGTCAAAGTAACTGAAAAATATAGCAATTTTCCCGGCTATTCACAGAATAGGGGATACGACACATGTCGTGCCAGGAGAAGAAATAAGAATGTAAATGTTTATTTATTTAGGCACGATGTGTGTATATCACCAAAGAGTATCACAAAAGTGGCCAGGGGAGGATCTAAAAAAAGGACACGAGATCGAGCAGAGGCTCAAGGATCAGAAATAAATTTAATAGGGATCCAAGAATCAAAAACATAAAGGAACAAAGAACGGTAGAGAAGATAAAGAGGTAGACCCGATAAACGGTAGGCGAAAAAACCAAGTCAAAAGGTTCAGCAAAAAGAAGGGGGAAGAAATTGAAACAGGTCAAAGAAATCCTGGCCAACCCATCAAGTAAGGAGAAAGAAACCGATGCACCAAACGGTTATATTATCGCGTTCTCCCAGGGACAGTGTTCATTTAGGCCCTTGCTCACCGCCTTAAGGAGGTAGATCCAAAACCCCTCTCTTTTTTTGCGGATCAGAGTAGGATCATTGCCAGGATAGGCCACGATTTTCTCCAGAATCGACCACTTGTCTAGTTCGGAGTGATTCTTCTCCAGCCAATGGGGAACTAAGGGGGCGGACAATTTCTTTGTCCGAATGTTGGATTTGTGTTCCCCAATCCTGATCCTGCACTCACGTCCAGTTTCACCAACATAGATTAAACGACAAGGGCAAATGATGACATAGATGACGTTAGAAGTACGACAGTTCGTCATCCTTGATAACTTGACCGAGCGTTCAGGGGTATCAATGGTGTCACCAATAAGAGCATTGGGGCAAGCATGACAATTGCCGCACCGGTGGTTGCCTAAAATAGGTCCAGAGCCAATTATGGCTTTTTGGCATGGAGCGGATGCTTCCTGCATTTTGCCTTTGACTAGATAGTTTTTAAGATTTGTATTTCTTTTGAAGGCAAAAATCGGTTTGGGGAGTATGTCATCTTCATTGCCCATGTTGAGGAGATACCAACATGAATTGATCGTCTGTCTCAATTTATGATCAATGTTGGAATGTTTCGTTACACAGACCAGTTTGTCCGTGGTTTGGTTTTCCTTAGGTAGGAACATGGTATCTCGGTTAAAGTATCTCGCCCTTTTGAAGGATTCTTTTATCAATTTGGGGGGGTAACCTCGATGGATGAATTTCTCTTTAAGGACATCAGCTTGCTGAAGAAAATCCTAAATGCCTGAACAGTTTCTTCGTACTCGAAGTAACTGGCTGAACGGGATGCTATCCCTTTGGCAGCGAGGGTGGTAGCTACCATACTGCAGTAGCGTGTTTCTAGCAGTAGGCTTGGTGAATAATGATACATAAAGTATGTTTAGGTTATGCTTAATCCAGACATCAAGGAACTCCAATTGCAGGTTGCTGGAGTGGGCCGTGAACTTGAGATTCATATCAGCAGCATTGATCCACAAAATGAAATCTTCTAGAGTAGTTTGGTCGCCTTTCCAGATAAAGAAGATGTCCTCAATAAATCGGGCCCATGCTTGAACATTCTCATAAAACGGGGCCATTTTGTTATGTATGTTTTTGTGTTCAAAGTGTCCCATATATAGACAAGCATTACTAGGGGCACATGAGGCCCCCATACTGACTCCTTGTATTTGTTTGAAGAAACAATGATTAAATTCAAAATAGTTTTCATAGAGAACTATTTTTAGACATTGAATGATGAAGGGGGCGTTGGTGATATCCGGTTCAACAGACAAGATCTCTTGCATGACCGTAAGGGCTCCTTCCTGGGGGATATTAGTATAAAGGGACTCAAGGTCCAAAGTTACCAAGAGTTCCCTATCAGGATAGTAGGGGGTTCCCTCAATTTTGGACATGAAGTGACCAGTGTCCTTGACAAAGGATTCCAATTTATTGACCATAGGTTGTAAAAAGCGGTCAATATATTTGGAGAGGGGTTCCGTGGCTGATCCAATCGTGGATACAATGGGCCTCAGTGGGGGGGTCAAGGACATTTTTATGGGTCTTGGGGACCCCATAGATGATAGGCATACGAGTATGGCTAGGGGTCAAAAATTCCGCTTCCGTGGGGCATATGTATCCCTTATCAACTGCATCCTTAACCATCAACAGAATACGTTGTTTCAGGGCGGGCTCAGGGTTCTTTACAATTTGTTTGTAATGTCCATCGGCAGCCAAGAGGGTGTTCATTTTCTCAACATATGAGGGAGTATCAAAGATCACAATACCTCCACCCTTGTCACAGGGCTTGATGGTAAGATTTTGGTTGGTTTTTAGGGATAAAAGCGTGTTATTTTCTACCAAGGAGAGATTACATGGAGATTTGGGAACCTATTTAATGATTTTATTGATCTTATTGGTCACAGCCTTCTCAAAAATTCCGACCTCCGGTCCAACTACATCCAAAATAGGTGTGAAGCTGGACGGAGGTTTCAAACCAGACACATTATCATCAGTTCCAGGGGGGGGAACTATTGAGAAAATACTTTTTTAATCTGATTTTACGAAAAAATGAATGTAGGTCTTTTAAGAATTCAAATTTATTGAAGCTACTCGTGGGGACAAAAGACAAGCCCCTAGATAAAAGATTCAAGGCTTCAGGCTCAACATCGGTGGTGGACAAGTTGAAGACAGGAATGTTTTTTACATTTTCCAGTATTGTTGATGTTGTGTCTGGATGTACATTTGCGGCTGGGCCTGACCCTGATGGTAGTTCCTCTGTTGTTGGTGTCGTGTTCTGGGGCGGAAATTCCCCCTGCGGTTGCCTAAAAAACGATTCGGCATTGCCTGTCTTTCAGAGGCATCCTGTCTAGGCTGGTAATTGGGGTCAAAAATTTTTAGGGCCCTCACCTTCGGAGTCAGTCGTGTCCGAAAAGGTGGTGACCCGTCTATTGCCCCATCTGGGGGTGCCATTCCCGGACACATGGTCTTCTGGGATGTTATAGAAATTGGCAGTCAGGTATGGATATGCGCGTTCTTGGGTAAATAGGCGGATATCCTTCCTGAGTTTGTCTGTTTTTCTCTTTAGGAGATAATCTGTAAAAGCCAGAAGCAGTTCTGTCAATGGTTGGAATTGCATCAGGATTTGTTGACTTCACTGGAACCAGTTGATCACTTGTTACTTCGTTGTAGACATGCGTATCAGGACGAACTGTTATTTGGGTTTCAAGAGGTACAAGGTCCATAGCATTGTTGCTTAGTCCTCTATTTCTTACTGTCGAATCTTCAAAGGTGAGGAGTCTCTCAGTTTGAACCTCTTGGATTGTAGCTAGAGGAGTGCGTCTGCTACATTTGCGGAGTCCACTTGGCCTACTGTTCAGTATCGACCACATAGTGTGGTTTGATCAGGTCGATGGACACAAATCTTTTCTCCTTTTTACCAGCAAGGAGCGGCAAAAGTACTGTTCTTGATCCGTGGATTGCTAGGACAGGTACTGATTGTCTGTAAGAAGGCCCAAATTCCTTCTTGTCCGCAGTCTTTTCTCTGTCTATATCCCCAAGCTTTGGGATCCTAACAGGCCTTGCTGGGATGGGCGGATTTTTCTCAGTGGGGGATGGCTTCAGGATCACGTTGCTTTGTTGCGTTCTTAAATCATTTAATTCCTGTACAACAGCCAAGCTATCTTTGATATCAAATTGTTTGTTTTCCACCACTGTGCCTTTCATATCTAAGTCCGGAACCAACATTCTAGTCCCAAACAGGACCTCCCATGGAGTGACACCCCCTAGAGAACATCTTGGCAAATTGTTTAATGCACGCTGGACCCCATATAAATGTTTGACCCACCCATCACCCGAACCTAATACCCTAGCTGTTATAGACTGCTTTATGTCCCGGTTTTTTCTTTCCACAACAGAATTTCCCTCAGGATGAAACGGAGAAGAATACCGCAATGCTACGCCTAGACTGGCCATGGCTTCTTTGTAAGCCCTAGAGCTAAACACAGGACCCTGGTCAGAATGTAGTGTGCCTATTGCATATGTGCCGATAAAGACGCACAAATCTTTTATAACAGTTCGAGCATCAGTTGTGCGCTGAGGCCACATCCGTAGGAACCGAGAGCACGAATCGACAGATCATGATATATTTATAGTTCCAATCCCTTTGTAAGGGACAGCAGTGGTCCAGGTAAAAATAAGCTAATGGTTTGGGGCGTCTGCGCAGGACGTTTCACACTAGAGACTTTCATCTTCTGGCATATCTCACAGTCCAAAACATAATTTCTAGTTTGTCTCCTAATGCCGGGCCACCAGTATCTTTGTTTTAATAATGCTACTGTGGCTGAAACAACTGCATTGGCAGAGGCAAACCCTTCATGTGCTGCTAGGATTAGCCCTAGTCTATGTTCCATGTTTGGAATTACTCTATCCCCCACTCCAGGGATTCGAGCAAACAGAACATTGTTCGCATCAATTATATATGAGTATTTGAGTGGAAACATTTTAGGTAATGCCGCACCGCTGCCTTTGCTTGATGCCGTGACAGACAGCATTATTTCGCTGTCTATTTTCGTTTTTGAACGAGTGATTGCAGCTACGGAAGCCATTTGCACAGCCCCTTTCGCGGCTTCATCAGCCAATGAATTCTCTTCAACGTGAACGCCATCACGTTAATGACTCAGCGTGTGTATCACGCGAGTGTTCTGTAGTCCGTTTCGCAACTGAACTACTTGTTCCCAAAGCAATTTGTGCTTGATTGTGCCACCTTTTGCATCTTTGAAACCATTTTGAATCCAATTCTGTAAATATTCATTGTAAGATTGAACACTGTAAAGAGAATCGCACACTATTAGTGTGGGGAATTCGCGATCCGTATTTTCAAGTGCCATCTTAAATGCCTGTAGTTCAGCTCGCTGAGCTGTACAATCCCCTAGAGATTGGGTTTTTGTGACCATTGGTCTGAATTTGCCATCTTGCATGCGACCTTTTAACGATAGCACACGCTGCACTGTAAGCTTGTTTACTCCCCGCAGCGGGCTGTGCAGATCCGTCAGTATAAATTATAAATTTGTACTGGTCAAGAGGGAGAATTTCAGTAGGCAGAGGACATTCGTGTTCATATTGCAGGAATGCTTGTGTTTTTAAATATGGATCAAGAATGCTTGTGTTTTTAAATATGGATCAAATTCGTATTCATCATCATTTGCAGCAGGAGAATTAACCCATTGTATCCATCTCGGATGTAAAGCTTTTGCATTTGGAATGCTAGCTTTTGTGACTGCCTCTAAGGCTGGTACAGGAGTCACGACCATAATGCGTTTTCCCTGTGCTAGGGCTATTTCTTTTGCTACAGCGGTTTGAGATGCTGTCAGAATTTTTTCTGTAGAAGTGAATTTCATTTCTGATTGTGTATACAAGTGGGATTTGTATGCAATGGGTACTTTTTCACCTTCGTTAAAAGTTAAGTAGGTGAATCCGCATTGACCTGGAATTATTCGGATCACTAAGTTGCGTACGTTTACGCGTGTTTGCAAGTATTTTGTTGCGAACATGTCTGTTTGAAGTGAACGCAAAATTTCTGTGTGTTTTTGTGTCCAATGTGTGATTTTAAAATCAGGTTTGATTAATTCGTAGAGAGGTTTAGCCCTTTCTGCGTAATTTAAAATGTAAATTCTTCCAAAATTCAGAAAAACCTAGAATTGACTGTAAATTATTCAGCGTTTTTGGCGGATGGAGCAGCCCACACTTTTCTTAAAAGTTGGCTGCCAGGCTTTTGCCTTCACTTGATAGTTCATATCCTAGGAAAAGGACGTTGAGGTGGGCAATTCTTGACTTTTTAAAGTTGAATTTGTAACCCTTTGCAGCGAAGCCCAATATTATCGTGCTCACCCTGTTCAAGTGCCTATCCAGGTCATCGTCTGTCAGATATATATCATCGACATATGACAATGCCTCGTCATCATAAGTTTGTAGTAACTGTTACCCTTGCTGAGAATAACCCCGGGCTGTTTTTAAATCCCTGGGGCAGTCGACAACATTGACTCTGGGTCTCCATTATTGAGAAAGCGCTCAAATATCTGCTTTCTGGTGCAATATTTTGACAAAAGAAACCATTTGAAGTATCTAATGTGGTTTTATATTTTTTACGCACAATGTTATTCATTAATGTTGTACTGTGTGCATTTTGCACTGCAAATGTTTGGCAACAAGAATTTAAGTGTTTGTAATCCAAAACTAGACAATATGTATTGTCTGGTTTGGAGACAGGAAACAAAGGATTGTTCATTGATGAGGTGCATGTTTCAATCACCCCCTGATATTCAAGTTGATCTAAAATCTCCCTGACCTGTTTTTTAGCTTCTAGCTTAACTGGGTACTGCCTTTGTGCAGTCGGTTGATTTTTTTAACTGGATTTTATGGTGAGGTGAGTCCTCATCCCATCCTACATGCTTTTTATACAGTGCTAGGGCTTGGGCTACTGCCCATTTCCTGGCTAATGTATATTTTAAATGAGCTGGAATATGGTTGGAGAAGGCAGGCATAATGATGTTCTCTTCCAGGGGATCCTCATCAATAGTCATAAGCACTGAATATTCCCGCCCATGTGCGGGGACCCCGGAAATAATAAAATTATATATGTAAAAAGCATACATATATACAGCTCTGTATATGTATAAACATATATCATTTTTTCCAAGCAAATGCAGCTCCCATAAAAGGCTAGGCAATGTAAATATACACATCCAATAACACACATATATATATATATATAAAGATATAACAATACACCTAAATCTCTTTTTTTTTTTTTTTTTTTTAAATGAGGTAAACACTCATGAGAAAGCAAAAAATAAAGAGAACAAACTGTGGAAAAACACAGATGTACAACACATTGCCAGCCTGCAGGCTGCATTGCAATATAATACCATAGAGACTAAAAAGCCCTGTACAGGTAAAAACTGGCACCGTGCCTTTAAGGCAGCCCTGACTTCCATATCCCATCATGCCTCAGGGGTGACAGTTAGGTCAGTTGTTCTTTCCGGCTCCTTCAGTCAGGACCCTGGAATTCAGCTCTCTTCTTTTTTGACTCTTTAGTCAAGAATTATTACAACTTTAAGATTTTTTTGGACTTCTTCTTACAACTTCTGTGAGGAAGTCAGTATCCTGTGTTTTTCTGACTGATTTTTCAGCCGTTTTGTCAGAAAAATGCCTTCTTTATTTGTTCCATGCCCATCTTGTGGAAAAAAGAAGGCTGCGTCAGACACACATGAGGTGTGTATCATCTGTCTGCCGGACTCTCACTCTCCAGCAACATGTCGTCATTGTGAAGACCTTTCCAAAAGGACTTTAAAGGAGAGGGAGAGGATTAGGCTGTATGGCCTAGCAGAACGGTCGACGTCGAGGCAGTTGGTCCCTGTTTGCTCCCCATCGACGTCGGGCTCGGCGTCGAAGACTCCAGCGGCGGGATCGTCGCGGAGAGGTGAGGAGTCAAGGGGAAGTCATGCTGCAAAGAGAAAATCGTCGTCGACTTTAGATTCAGCGTCGAAGCGGATGCGTTCGACGTCGACGGCGTCTAAAAGCTCGGCGTCGAGGTCTCGGCGCCACAGTTCAACGTCGAAAAAGCATCTGTCGACGTCAAGAGAAGATCGATCGACGTCTGCACAGAGATATCGTTCGTCGTCGAAAGAAAGACATCGTTCGACGTCGAGGTCGGCGAGACATCATTCGACGTCGCGAGAAGTACGTAGGCGATCTCCACAGTCGACGTCGAGACCAAGATCGCCGTCAAGATCAAGATCGCCGTCGAGGAAACATCGTTCGACGGCGAAGAGGCTTTCGACGTCGTCGGAGCATTCGACGTCGAGACAAAAGTCTCCGTCAGGAGTGACGTCGGGGCAGACGCCTCCGTCAGGGCCGACGTCGAGGCAGGAGCCTCCGTCGGAGTCGACGTTGAGGCAGAGGCCTCCGTCGGAGTCGACGTTGAGGCAGAGGCCTCCGTCGGAGTCGACGTCGAGGCAGAGGCCTCCGTCGGAGTCGACGTCGAGGCAGGTGCCTCCGTCGGAGTCGACGTCGAGGCAGGTGCCTCCGTCGGAGTCGACGTCGAGGCAGGTGCCTCCGTCCTCACAGGTCTCCAAAGCTTTGGTGAGGTACATGAAGCCTCCGTCGAAGATAATCTCGACGTCGAGACAAGAAGCTCGGAGCCTCGAAGATTCGAGTCAAAGATCTCCGGTGATAGGCCTATCACCGTCGAGGCAGCCCTATGTTGAGGGTACGCAGGAGGTTTCACATATTCGCCTCACGATTCGACCAGTCTCAAGGCGAAAATCTCCTCATAGACTGATATATACAGCTCCGGAGTCACCGCGTATCATTTCTATCTCGCCTTCAGGATCAGAGGGCTCAGGTTCAAGGTCAGGATCACCAGAGCTTGTACATCAATCTCCAGTTCCTGCAAGAGAAAGTTCGCAGGAGGAGGACAATGCTGTGCCTCAGAGTCCCGTAAGGGAGATGCCTCAGGACCCTGCTATGACAGACACAATAAAGGCATCGCTAACAAGAATAAGGGGCGTGGTATTCCCAGCGACACCGATCAGACCAAGATCTCGAGAAAGAGAATCCCGAAGTCACTCTCGAGCACCAAGAAGGCGATCCAGGTCTGCCTCCCTCAGAAGAGAGTCGACCAGATCAGAGAGAAGGCGCCGTAGGACCCCTTCTACCTCCCCTTCTTCCAGATCATCCAAAAGGGATTATTCACCGACACTCTCGGAGACGCCACCCTCTCGGGTATCTCCGGTAGATGATATTTCTACATTTCAAGAAGTGTTGTGTAGAGGAGCTACAAAATTAAATATCCCTATGCCGGTTCAGGAGACCACCGCATCCATAATTTTTGAAACTCTTCATGAACGCACAGTGACACGCCCGTTATTGCCATTAGTCCCCGGTTTGCTACAACCGGTAATGGATATCTTTCTCACGCCAGCAACCACCAAAACGGCGCCGGCGAGAATTCTAAAAAAGTACCGTCCAGCTCCGGAGGATCCGCTATTCCTTAAAACAGATCCTCCACCGGACTCTGTCATCACCGCCGCTGCCAGAAAGACGCATGCAGTAGCTGGATCTTCAACGGTGCCACCAGATAAGGACAGTAAAACGCAAGACTCCTGGGGGAGGAAAGTTTGCGGCTCAGCATCCTCAAGCTTGAAGGTGGCAAGTGCCTCGGCGCTTCTGGGGCGCTATGATAGGTCACTATGGGACTCTCTTCAGAGGTTCATTGAAAAAGTTCCATCAGAGGACAGACGGGACTTTGAAGAGATTTTGCATGAGGGGAGTCTGGTTTCTAACCAGATCATAAGTGCAGCGGCGGATGGGGCAACACTGGCAGCGCATGAATATGCACATGGAGTCACAGCCAGAAGAACATCCTGGCTTAGATTGACGGCCTTGAAACCGGAAGCGCAGGCAAGAATTTTAAATCTGCCTTTCTCCGGTAGTTCTCTTTTTGGGTCCCATGCAGACGAGGAAATGGCCCGTATGAAAGCAGAGCTGGAGACCATGAAAGCAGTCGGGCTTGAAAAGAGAAAAGAGTTTCGACGCCGCAAGGGAAATGACAGGCGCAATTACCAACAGAGGGTTCAAACCCCTCATTGGCAAAAGAACCAGGACCAGCAAGGTCAAAAGAAACAGCAATACCAGTCCCGCAAGCCATCCAGGGGACGAGGTAACAACAGGCAGTCTAATGCTGGAAACAAAGCACCGGGGAAGCAATGAGAAACCGCTTCCTCCGATGCTGTCCACCGCTCCGGTGGGAGGAAGTGTTGCGCATCATCTTCCAGAGTGGCAGACAATCACAAAGGACAAGTGGGTACTCAATATACTGCGTCATGGGTACTCGCTTCGTTTCAGAAGTCACCCCCCATCGATTCCTCCTGTCAAGTCATCCCAGCATCTAAAGCAGCTCAGAGAAGAGGTAGCGACGCTACTACTCAAATCTGCAATAGAGAAAGTGCCCATAAACCAGAGAGGAAAGGGAGTTTACTCCAGATATTTTCTCATCCTAAAGAGAAGTGTGAAGGTGGAGTTCAGACCCATTTTAGACCTACGGAAACTGAACAAGCACATAAGAAAGGAAAAATTTCGCATGCTGGCGCTCCACCAAATATATCCTCTTCTCCGGATGGGCGATTGGATGTGTTCACTGGACCTTCAGGATGCATATTTCCATATTCCCATCATAAGGAATCATCGAAAATTTCTCAGGTTTGTGGTAGGCAACGCTCACTATCAGTTCAAAGTCCTCCCATTTGGCCTGAAGTCAGCTCCTCGAGTATTCACAAAATGCGTGGCAGTAGTAGCGGCTGCTCTGAGGCGCGCAGGAGTCTTCGTCTATCCCTACCTAGACGACTGGCTAATAAAGGGCTCATCACCACAGAATGTGCGGACACAGCTGTCGCTATGCCTGAACTTATGTCGCAGGTTGGGTCTCAGAGTGAATGTCAAAAAGTCCAATTTTTCACCAACGCAGAGGATCCACTACCTGGGTGCAACTATAGACTCCGTAGTAGGAAAAGTGTTTCCTTCGGAGGAAAGACAGTCATCCATTATGCTAAAAGGCAGACAGATTATGACCAGCAATCTGTCGTCGGCAAGGCAAATCTCATCTCTGCTAGGGGCCATGGCATCCTGCATCTTCCTAGTGCCCAATGCCAGGCTAAGGATGCGTCCTCTCCAGCAAGATCTCGAGGACAAATGGGATCAAAGGAACTCCCTGTGGGAAGAAAAGGTTTGCCTCTCCTCTGCAGCCAAACAGTCAATCAAGTGGTGGCTGAAGCCAAGGAATCTGCAAGTGGGGATTCCCTTCCATCAAGAGCCCCCAACTCAGACCTTAATCACCGACGCATCCCTTCAGGGATGGGGTGCGCATTTTGGGACTCTGCAAACTCAAGGACGGTGGTCCAGCAGCGAGCAGTTGTACCACATCAACATGCTGGAGCTCAGGGCGGTCCACCTAGCCCTCAAAGCGTTCCTACCTGCGATAACGACGAGTACCATTCTAGTACAGACGGACAATACCACCACAATGTACTACCTGAACAAGCAGGGGGGTACTCGATCCAGAACGCTCTCGCTGGAAGCTCAGTCCCTGTGGCACTGGATCCTAGCAAGGAACATCTCATTGAAAGCGGTGCACCTACCAGGAGAACTCAACGTGCAAGCAGACTTGCTCAGTCGGCATTTTCAAGAGCCAGAGGACTGGGTAATCAACGACGAAGTGTTAGAAGACATCTTCGGGGAATGGGGGCGCCCGCAAGTGGACCTCTTCGCGGACGAGCAAAACTCAAAATGCCGAGGCTTCGCCTCAAGATACCATCGACCAGGATCCCTAGGGAATGCCCTTTTGATCAATTGGTCAATGACATTTGTGTACGCTTTTCCGCCTCTCCCACTAATTCCCAAGGTGGTGACCAAGCTACAGAATTCATCTGCCAAGATGATACTCATAGCACCGGACTGGCCGAGGCAGTGGTGGTACACGGATCTCCTACACATGTCGATCCGCCCCCACAAGCGGCTGCCGTGCAGGCCGGACTTGTTATCCAAGATGCAGGGGAAGATTTACCATCCCAGCCTTCCCTCGCTGAGCTTAACAGCATGGCTCCTGAAGTCCTCCAGTATGGCCATCTGAACCTCCCTCAAGAGTGTATGTCCATACTGAAGGAAGCCAGGAGGCCTTCGACAAGACACTCCTACTTCTGTAAGTGGAAAAGATTTTATATATGGTGTGCTCAGCATCATTATGATCCCACTAAATGCCAGGAGGATGTAATTTTGCCCTATCTTCTACATTTAGCAAGGGCAGGGTTGAAATTTTCATCCATAAAGGTTCACCTAGCAGCCATAACAGCATACAGGCGTTCGCCTTCACAGCAGTCATTTTTTAAAGTGCAGGTAGTGAAGGATTTCTTGCAAGGACTCAAGAAAGTCTATCCCCCTGTTAGACCTCCCTCTCCTTCCTGGGAGCTAAACTTGGTTCTGTCGAAGCTCATGGGTTCGCCTTTTGAGCCTATTCATAAGGCTACCCTACAGCACCTCACATGGAAGACAGCATTGTTAATAGCCATCACTTCAGCACGGAGGGTCAGTGAGATACAGGCCCTCTGTTCTAAAGAACCCTACACTGTTTTTCATCTAAATAGGGTGGTGATGAGAACTCACCCTTCGTTCCTACCCAAGGTGGTATCGGAGTTTCATGTAAACCAAGCCATCTCCTTACCAACCTTTTTTCCCAACCCCTCCTCTCCGGCAGAGAGGGCGTTGCATTCTCTGGATGTCAGAAGGGTCCTAAAATTCTACCTAGATAGGACTAAGAATATCAGGAAATCTGACCAATTGTTTGTGAACTATGGGATTGTCCGTATGGGCTTTGCTGCATCCAAACGTTCCATTGCTAGGTGGATTGTTTCTAGTATTACTTTGGCCTACCAACTGGCTCAGAAACCATTGGGGGCGCGCCCTAAAGCGCATTCGACAAGAGGAAAAGCGGCTACCGCGGCTTTTCTCAATAATGTCCCACTCTCCGAGATCTGCAAGGCAGCCACTTGGAGATCTGTCCACACTTTTACCAGGCATTATTGTCTGGATTCGGACACCAGAGCAGACACTCAAGTAGGACAAGCCTCCTTGAGGAATCTGTTCCAAACATAATCATTTTCATGATTCTTTTTCTCCATGGGTGATACAACCTTAGTTTCATTTGCCTGCTGGTGGAAGGGGAGCTTGCTACTCTATTCAGTGCTTATGACTATTGATGAGGATCCCCTGGAAGAGAAGGGTAAGTTACTTACCTGTAATCCTAGTTCTCTTCCAGGGGTATCCTCATCAAAGTCATAAGCAACCCACCCACCTCCCCAGGCAAATGAGAAGAGGTGTATTATTCATTATGGAAAGGATATATCTTTGTGTTTAGGACTACGGTCCCGCAAAGAACAACTGACCTAACTGTCACCCCTGAGGCATGATGGGATATGGAAGTCAGGGCTGCCTTAAAGGCACGGTGCCAGTTTTTACCTGTACAGGGCTTTTTAGTCTCTATGGTATTATATTGCAATGCAGCCTGCAGGCTGGCAATGTGTTGTACATCTGTGTTTTTCCACAGTTTGTTCTCTTTATTTTTTGCTTTCTCATGAGTGTTTACCTCATTAAAAAAAAAAAAAAAAAAAAGAGATTTAGGTGTATTGTTATACCTTTATATATATATATATATATATGTGTGTTATTGGATGTGTATATTTACATTGCCTAGCCTTTTATGGGAGCTGCATTTGCTTGGAAAAAATGATATATGTTTATACATATACAGAGCTGTATATATGTATGTTTTTTACATATATAATTTTATTATTTCCGGGGTCCCCGCACATGGGCGGGAATATTCAGTGCTTATGACTTTGATGAGGATACCCCTGGAAGAGAACTAGGATTACAGGTAAGTAACTTACCCTTCTCGCCATGTGGGCACTCCCTGACAAACTTTGGTGGCCAGTCCTTTTCTGCTAGAAGTATATCATAACCCTTTGAAAGATGCTCCCAAAAGAGTGCTTTCACTTTTCTTGGTATGTCTCCCTCCATCCGGAGTGTTACTTCATACAACCTATGTGGAGAACTAACCCTGGTGTCTACAATCTCAACTTCCCTTCAGGTTCTGGCAAGCTATTGTAACTTCTGCTGCACTGTCCAGCATGGTCTGGGCCCACTCTCAGTTCCTGAGTTGGGTTCTCCGTATTCTCGGCATGTCTGATCTTCAGACCTGCTACCTTTTTCTTGGAGAATTGAGGTTTTGCTTTATTTTTATGAACGTGTTGATCGTCTTTGGACTTCACGCGTTCTTCCTTGTTTTCTGACCGTCCTCTTCTTTTGGATGTCTGTGATGATATCTGAAAGGTACGAGAGGAACGTGTATCAGTACCTTGATATCTGTCAGGTTTTCTCAAATCATCCCTATTCCTGAGGTTGTACCTCCTTTCAGAGGGCTCCTTCTGTGGAGCAGACCTGCCTCTGGAATGAGAACGCTTCTCTTTGGAATTCAGTTTGCTATTTTCCCATATCTTTTTAGAAGATGTAGGAGTGTTTTAGGAAAGAGCTTATCAGGACTTTCAGACAGTTGTGGTTTAACTGTATAGTTCTATTAGTTTTTGTATGTTTTTAAGTAGTTGCTCGTCTTACATTGATTCAATGTCCGGGTCATGTGTGTAGCCGGCTAAAATCGGCCATGCTGCTCCTGGTCTACCTAGTGGACCGAGCCTGGTAATGTGATTGTAATGTTTTAGGGCGCCTTTAAACCAGAGCTCATGCTCCTGGTATGTGAGTGGAATTTCAATATCCTCGAAAGGAATATATTCCTCAGGTGGTTCATCTTCTTTGTAGAAGTGAAACAAGTGTGTTACTGGATTTGATTCTGGGAATACTATCCATGAGTAGAATACCTCTGTCTGGTGAGATTCATGTGCCTCTATCACAAAGACTGCTCTACCACCTCTTGGTGTTAGATCATGTTTTATAAGTTTTAGAGTGATGGCTCTCCTTAAATTTAGATGGATGTTTATAGCATTCTTGTCGGTTTCTTGAAAACCTGTAGGATTAAAAGCTGCTGCGACTTGGTCGGCTGCAGCCCCACCAGCATCGGTGTTTGTGCCGTTTTCGGACATGTTGAAATGAAAAATGCAGAGCAAGTTTCAAGGGAACAAAGATCAGGTGCACAATATTTTGGAGCACAATATTTTGGAACACTGTATCCTTTCAACGTTGAACAAAACCAAACAGCTAATACATAGGACTTTCGTCCTACTCAGCTATGGTGGATATTATCCCTACCCACTCCAGACGTCTTATGGTGTTTTGTGAGTAGAGGGTCTCTGAGAAAAGCATGACTGAGTTACTTCAGTATCTAGCGTTAAATTAGTGCCTTACCAAACTGTTGGGCGCTTTGTAGTGTAGTTCCTATATCCCTGATAGGCTCTGCGCATTGGAATAACATACACTATAGATTTGACATAGGACTAAGGTCAGTATGTCTCTGAGTATATTAAACTTAATTACTTGTGTGTGCCAGCTAACTCGGAGGTCACTAGAAACTTCTCGAATATACAAGAAGGGATTAGTCTCTGACAACCGCATAAACATGACAACTTTCTTTTCCTTTAGAATCGGAACAGTCTCAGAATCGTGGAAACAATAGATAAGTTTCACTCAGTTAATCCTGCATGCTTCGTTTCTACAGAGTTGCACAGAAATAGAGAGACGGGCGTTTCAATAAAAGGGTTTGGTCAACAGTCATTTCTCATGCAAGAGATATGAATTGCTACAATCGTAAGACAGGCTGCGAAGTACAATATGTACAAGGTTAGGAGTAAGATAAAATAATACTGCAATAGCATGGTTTGTAGCTATGACATATATTAATCAAAATACATACATAACTAACATAAACTATAATGTGATCCTCATCTGATGCTTCTAAATTGTTCTACCCCAGTGTACCTAACCTAAGTGCAGTACGAGGTTTGAAGTAGGTGCTATTTCTAAAGTATAGCTAGCTATATTTTTAGTTTAGCCAAGAGTTGCCAAAAGTTTCTCTTAAGTTCTAGTCTGCTCCATGCCTGAGAATGAGCGAGGTTGGAATCTCTTTTCTGGACTCGCTTGTCTAACTCCCCCGCAAGGGAAGTCAGAGAGCACTGGAGCTGGATTCTCTGCGAGGAGGATGGCAGCGTCAGGTCAGTGCATCAGGCTGGAACTCGATCTCCTTCCGAACTTGCCGTGGCAAACCACGTAGTCTGGGTTGGATCGAATCCTCCGGGAACCGCAATTTACCAGGGCAAGTGCTGGTATATTTATACCTTGAAGGTATTTAGGAATGCCAGTATTGACGTGAAAGTCGGGCAGAGGAACGTCATGAATGAACCCCTAAGGAATAGATGTTCATGCATACTTAATGAGTTCTTGGAGAAATCAATATTCAAGCTGAGGGAAATTCCTAAAGGCTTAAGGGTCTGGTTTTCCAAGAATTCGTTGTGACGTGGATGGACGGACGTAGGTGGCCATGCCTGTATTTGGTTTGTACGGACAATGTCTAAATAAGGGCCGGATTTCTATGTCCAAATAAGGGCAATGTGAATTGTACCTATATAAGGGCATAAATCGGGAAACCTATATACGGAATCTAAATCTGCACACAACAATTTAACAACTGTGACTTCTATTGGCATGTGCAGTGCAACGAGCAGTTTACTTACATGCCCCGCATTTCAAATGGGCATGGCAGATGAGGTCATGAAACCTCTTTGTGACCATAACTGTCCAAAATCCTGGACCACACCAAAGCCATATTGACTTTCTGTAAACATAGTCACTCTTAATTGGGCTGTTAGACTGTAAGCTCTTGTAAGGGCAGTTAATTCTGCAACTTGTGCTGAGGTAACATCTCAAAGCCATGAAGCTTCTACAACTTCTTGAATTGTACAGACATTGCTCTCAAGGTACCTTCTTTATTTCTCAAACATGAGCCATCAACAAAAATTACATAAACAGGCTAAATCAGAGTTCATCTTTTATGTCTGGCCTTGGCTTGGTGCATAAATCCGTGACACCTAGGCAATCATCTCAACCTCCTCTCCATTGAAGTCCTTTTTTATAGATAACACAGTTGACGGATTCTAAATCTGACCTAGTTTTAAAACCATATTTTCGTCAGCCAGGATCTTATGCTCGTTCTTTGTGAGTCTGCTCTTTGTCATGTACAGGGTTTTTGTTCTGGTGAGCAATATTTCTACAGAGTGACCATAACAGTTAAAGGATGTTCCATCATTATGTTCTCACATCTCCCAATACTGGCTCTGACCTGAGCTACCGATTTAAGGCAGCTGACCTGTCCTGCAGCTCCTGGGTCAAGGGTATTCGAAAAAGAAGCCATTGTTTTTGTTGCGTTACAACAAACAAATGATGGACGGAATGCTGACAATGCAGGCATTCTCCCCCAGTCTAGAGATCTGGGTTAAATCCATCGTTCTTTTGCCCACTACACCACCCCAGTTTAGACATGGCCATATGCAAATCAGTCTTGAGCCTGTGCCTCATGGGAACAGTCCAGCCCGAACTGCCAAGCCATATCTTCCCTGGACCGGAATCAAGCATCCTAGAACCGGTTTCTGGCTATCAGCCGTCATCAGCCAGGATAGCTTGACTCCAGTGGCGTAGTGAGCACGGGTCCCACGTCTGGGAATACCCATCCCACTTAGGGCGAAAAGCGTTACAACAAACAAATGATGGACGGAATGCTGACAATGCAGGCATTCTCCCCCAGTCTAGAGATCTGGGTTAAATCCATCGTTCTTTTGCCCACTACACCACCCCAGTTTAGACATGGCCATATGCAAATCAGTCTTGAGCCTGTGCCTCATGGGAACAGTCCAGCCCGAACTGCCAAGCCATATCTTCCCTGGACCGGAATCAAGCATCCTAGAACCGGTTTCTGGCTATCAGCCGTCATCAGCCAGGATAGCTTGACTCCAGTGGCGTAGTGAGCACGGGTCCCACGTCTGGGAATACCCATCCCACTTAGGGCGAAAAGCGTTACAACAAACAAATGATGGACGGAATGCTGACAATGCAGGCATTCTCCCCCAGTCTAGAGATCTGGGTTAAATCCATCGTTCTTTTGCCCACTACACCACCCCAGTTTAGACATGGCCATATGCAAATCAGTCTTGAGCCTGTGCCTCATGGGAACAGTCCAGCCCGAACTGCCAAGCCATATCTTCCCTGGACCGGAATCAAGCATCCTAGAACCGGTTTCTGGCTATCAGCCGTCATCAGCCAGGATAGCTTGACTCCAGTGGCGTAGTGAGCACGGGTCCCACGTCTGGGAATACCCATCCCACTTAGGGCGAAAAGCGTTACAACAAACAAATGATGGACGGAATGCTGACAATGCAGGCATTCTCCCCCAGTCTAGAGATCTGGGTTAAATCCATCGTTCTTTTGCCCACTACACCACCCCAGTTTAGACATGGCCATATGCAAATCAGTCTTGAGCCTGTGCCTCATGGGAACAGTCCAGCCCGAACTGCCAAGCCATATCTTCCCTGGACCGGAATCAAGCATCCTAGAACCGGTTTCTGGCTATCAGCCGTCATCAGCCAGGATAGCTTGACTCCAGTGGCGTAGTGAGCACGGGTCCCACGTCTGGGAATACCCATCCCACTTAGGGCGAAAAGCGTTACAACAAACAAATGATGGACGGAATGCTGACAATGCAGGCATTCTCCCCCAGTCTAGAGATCTGGGTTAAATCCATCGTTCTTTTGCCCACTACACCACCCCAGTTTAGACATGGCCATATGCAAATCAGTCTTGAGCCTGTGCCTCATGGGAACAGTCCAGCCCGAACTGCCAAGCCATATCTTCCCTGGACCGGAATCAAGCATCCTAGAACCGGTTTCTGGCTATCAGCCGTCATCAGCCAGGATAGCTTGACTCCAGTGGCGTAGTGAGCACGGGTCCCACGTCTGGGAATACCCATCCCACTTAGGGCGAAAAGCGTTACAACAAACAAATGATGGACGGAATGCTGACAATGCAGGCATTCTCCCCCAGTCTAGAGATCTGGGTTAAATCCATCGTTCTTTTGCCCACTACACCACCCCAGTTTAGACATGGCCATATGCAAATCAGTCTTGAGCCTGTGCCTCATGGGAACAGTCCAGCCCGAACTGCCAAGCCATATCTTCCCTGGACCGGAATCAAGCATCCTAGAACCGGTTTCTGGCTATCAGCCGTCATCAGCCAGGATAGCTTGACTCCAGTGGCGTAGCGAGCACGGGTCCCACGTCTGGGAATACCCATCCCACTTAGGGCGAAAAGCGTTACAACAAACAAATGATGGACGGAATGCTGACAATGCAGGCATTCCCCCCCAGTTGTTTTTGTTGCAACACCTACGAAGTCTCCACTGGCTCCCCGTGGAGAAAAGAGTCACTTTCAAAATCTTCACTCACACCTACAAATGCCTACACAACAATGGACCCAAATATCTCAACGACAGAATCAACTTCCACGTACCCAAAAGAAACCTCCGATCTTCCAACCTCGCACTGGCCGAAACCCCGCGCATCCACAGAGCCAGAGCAGGCGGAAGATCCTTCTCTCACATTGCAGCCAGGACCTGGAACGAGCTACCAGCAGACATCAGACGCGTCCCCTCCCTGAACACCTTCAGGAAGACCCTCAAGACCTGGCTTTTCTGTTAAACAGATCTGCGGCCATAGCCCCCCCCCCCCCCCCCCCCCCTCATCGCCTTGATACCCTCACAGGTGAGTAGCGCGCTTACAATTCCCTGATTGATTGCTTCTCCATGCATCTGAGAAAGCACAGAGAGCGCAGCCCTCCCTCTCTCTGCATAACAATGTGAACATCTTACTGTTCTGAGGCATTTCTAGTGCCGGGTCATGACAGAGGCTTTCTTTCAGCTCTAGGAAAGCGTTTAAGCACTCATTGTCCCATGGAAGCATATCAGGCAAATCTTTGTGTCCGCCTCAGTGAAGGCTTAGCCGCTAGGGAAGATCTCGATTTCCACGGTCTACAGTAGCCAGCCATTCCCCAAAACATTCTGACTTCTGTCTGTGTTCTGGGTGTATTCATCTCAAGGATAGTCTCCACTCTCTGTGGTGACACCTTTCTCAATGATATGTCCAAAGTATTGGACTTCTTTTTGACAGTATTGCAGTTTACCTAGAGTAACTTTATGTGCATTCTCAGCCATTACAATTGAATCCTGTCTACAAGCTTCTTGTGTATCTGATGCCACAAGTAGGTCATTGGTCTATTGTACGAGAACTGAACTGTAAGGCATCTTCAGTGATTAAAGAATCTTTTTAGAGATTTGATTGTATATGGATGGGCTCTCTGTATGCCCTGTGGAATTTGGGAGCATCCAAAACTTTCTCTCTGAACACAGAAGAGAACAAGATCTGGCAGTCCTCACACAATGGAACAGAAAAGAAAGCCGGACATAGATCGAAAACAGTTAATCATTCCGCAGTGCATGTCGCTGCATGAGGAATCCAAACTATGTTTTAAGTATAAATAGAAGTACTTGAGGAAGATTGTTCCGCCAGAAGGAAATTTGCTTTGCTAAACCATTGTCTGTGTGGTGCAGGTTTGAAGGAGTTTAACAACCTTCCTCCAGTAAAGGGTGCGGGGGACATGAATGTGTTTGAACTGGTAATCAAACAAATGGATGCCCAGTTTGGAAGGAAAATTAACATTGTGATGGAGATGTTCAAATTCTATTCACGTGCTCAGAAGGAAGATGAGTCTATAGAAGATTATGTATCCGCACTACGTACTTTGGCAGGGTCTTGTGCTTACGAACAAGTGTTAAGAGACCAAATATTGATGAAGACTAAGAGCACAAAGATTCAAGAAAGATTATGGTTGGGTATTGAATCTTCTTTAAGTGCGGTGGTTAACATAGCTAAGGGTATTGAACAATTTGAGAAATTTGTTAGTGAAATCAGAGGTCAAAGTATCAAAGTTCATGATACCTGATGTTTCAGTAGTAAGGACTCAAACCGGGATGAAGAAGAATCAGTCTAGTCCAGTCACGAAGGAAGCTGATGTGAAAATGTGTGACGGCAGATTTTATGGGAAGAAACATACTATTATTTGTTACAGGTGTGGTAGTCTAAACCACGTAGGAAGCTTAAAAGTGTGTCTTGCGTAGGACAAAGTGTGTCAAATGTAAAAATAAGAGGTCATTTTGAAAAGTGTACAAATCATCTCAAAGTGTCAACTATATCTATTATGATGCAGATGTAGCACCTGCTGAATTCAACTCCTTATTGTGTGTTGGTTACGTCAATTGCAAAGGTTTTCCCAGATGTACAGTAGTAATTGATGACAAATCCGTATCTGTGATGGTTGACTCATGTGCTTGGTACAGGATTATTCGTTAAAGCTTGTTTAATGAGCTGTGGGGTGAGAAGAAATTATTTCCACCTGATATTCAACCTGGTGGATACTCGGGTCACAACATTGATTTGGAAGGGTTTATGTGGGCAGATTTGGATTTTGAGGGAAGAAGAACTAGAGGTAAGGTGTATGTGGCAACTATGGGTGTGTCTATTTTGGGATAGCCTCATCAGCAAGAAATGGGTCCCAATGCTACCCCTTCTGTTTGTTGTTATAGGTAACAGTGAAGAGTTTGTCTCTGAGATTAAGGAAACGTTTCCAAAACTTTTTGACGGATCTCTGGGGAAATATGTAAATGTTAAACATAAAGTCATACATAAAGATGAGGCGATAACTGTTAGGCACAGGGTTAGAAATGTAAATTTGGCATATCGCGACAAACTGAAAGTCCTGTTAAATGGTTTGGTTGAGAAGAGAATAATTGAACTCATAGAATGTTCGCCTTGGGTGTTTCCCTTTGTGTTATCCCTTAAAAGGTACTGGGGATCTCCGCCTGTGTGTGGATTTACGCAGCTTAAATAAGGAGATCTGGATTGAGAAACATCCTCTTCCTAATATACACAAATTAGTATCTACGTTGTCTGGTGCTTCTGTTTTCTCCACTATTGATTTAGCAAGCGCATACCACCAAGTGGAACTGCATGAGGAATCCAAACGTTTAACAGCTTTTGTGACATCAGAAGGTATGTTCCAATTATTGCGAATGCCGTTTGGGTTGACAAGCGCTACCTCAGTTTTTCAGCGGTCAATGAAAGATTCTGGAAGGTAGTAAGGGAGCAGTTGCTTTCCAAGATTATATTTTATTTTTTGGGAGAACGTTTGCAGAACATGACAGATATTTGGAAGATGTATTGAAAAGAGTGCAAGATAAACGTTGACTTAGAAATTTTCAAAATGCAAATTCAGGCAGAACAAAGTTGAGTATTTAGGTCATGAAATGTCTAGTGAAGGCATCAGGCCCAAACTCAACCATGTGCAGAGCATTTCTAATGCACCTGCGACTAAAGAACAATTGTTGTCATTTTTAGGTTTGACTGAATTCTGTGGTAAATATGTACAGGATTATTCTACAAAAGTGCATCCATTATTACAGTTAGTGAAAAAAAAAAAAAGGAATTTTTGTGGGGTAAAGACCAACAGCTGGCATTTGATGTACTGAGAAAGGAGATAGTTTCTGCACCATTCTTAAAATCATATGTGGTTGGCAGGGAATGTATTGTATCTGTGGATGCCAGTAGTGTGGGGTTGGGCGCTGTGCTCATGCAGATGAACAGTACTGGTGAATATGTAGTGTCATATGCCTCAAGAATGCTGCGTGGATCAGAGTGCAATTACTCCACCATTGAGAAGGAATTGCTAACTTGCACAAGGGCGGCTCAACATTTTTGTCAGTTTTTATGGGGAACCAAATTTCAGTTAAGAACTGATGATAAGCCTTTAATTAATATGTTAGCAGCTGGTGGGGGGAGAATATTGACAGCTCGCTTAGCTAGACTGGTCGCTAAATTATAGGAATACCAATGTGTGGTTGAATATGTCCCGGGGCGTACTAATGTTCACGCAAATGTACGTCACATTTACCTTTATTGGATGTAACTGAGATCAAGGATGTGGAGGAATGTGATGTTGCTTATACCATGGATTATGTCAATAGAGCCTGGGTGAAGGAGCATACTGCTAAAGCCATTTCTGAAGAAAAATGGAAAGAAGCTATGCAAGAAGATTGCATTTTGAGTGAAGTTCAGACGTTTTTGCAGAATGGTTGGCCGGAAGAGAGGAAGTTGAGTGGGGAACTGGCCTAATTTTTCAACATTATTAAGGAGCTTATGTTTTTGCATGGCATTGTTAGGAGGAGAACCAAAATTGTGCCACCACGGAAACCCAGCGAGGTGATTTGTGCTGTGGCCCATGAGGGTCATATGGGAATGTCCACTACTAAAAGAAGGATAAGAGAATACTACTGAGGCCTTTGTATTGATGGCATGGTTGACAAATGGGTCAGGGAATGTGCCCCTTGCGCGACAAGTGACAAATCTGTCAAACCGTTATCTGTCTGTGTTACTCCTATCGAATATGCTCCAGGGCCCTGGAGAAAATTAGGGATTGACATTTTGGGTCAGTTGGGAACCCATCCTGGCAAGGATGTGTATGCTTTAATCAATCAGAGCATTTGTAGAGCGCACTACTCACCCGTAGGGTCTCAAGGCGCTTGGGGGGGGGGGGGTGCCGTTACTGCTCGAACAGCCAGGTCTTCAGCTTCTTCCTGAAGGAGAGGTGGTCCTTGGTCAGGCGCAGGTCGGTCGGGAGGGAGTTCCAGGTCTTGGCGGCCAGGTAGGAGAAGGATCTCCCTCCTGTTGTCGCTCTTCGGATGCGCGGGACGGCGGCGAGGGCGTGGCTGGCTGATCGGAGGTGGCGTTTGGGAGCGTAGAAGTTGATTCGGTTGTTGAGGTAGATCGGGCCTTGGTCGTGGAGGGCTTTGTGTGCGTGGGTGAGGAGACGGAAGGTGATTCTTTTGTTGACGGGGAGCCAATGCAGGTCTCTCAGGTGTTCGGAGATGTGGCAGTTACGTGGGATGTCGAGGATGAGTCTGGCTGAGGCGTTCTCGATCCGCTGGAATCTCTTCTGGAGCTTGGCGGTGGTACCGGCGTAGAGGGCGTTGCCGTAGTCCAGTCGGCTGGTGACGAGGGCCTGGGTGATGGTCTTCCTGGTCTCGGTGGGGATCCACCAGAAGATCTTCCGTAGCATGCGTAGGATGTTGAAGCATGCAGAGGAGACGGCGTTGACTTGCCTAGTCATGGAGAGGGAGGAGTCCAGGATGAAGCCCAGGTTGCGTGCGTGGTCCGTCGGTTTGGGTGCGGTGCCCAGGGCGGGGGGCCACCAGGAGTCGTCCCAGGCTGAGGGCGAGGGGCCCAGGATGAGGACCTCCGTCTTGTCTGAGTTCAGTTTCAGGCGGCGGGTCGTCATCCACTCGGCTACATCTTTCATCCCTTCGTGCAGATCGGCTCTGGCGGCGGCGGGGTCGTTGGTCAGGGAGAGGATCAGCTGGGTGTCGTCGGCGTAGGAGATTATGTTGAGGTTGTGTTGGCGTGCGATGGCCGCGAGGGGGCTCATGTAGACGTTGAAGAGGGTGGGGCTCAGCGAGGATCCTTGAGGGACGCCGCAGATGACTTTGGTGGCCTCTGACTTGTACGGTGGTAGGCGGACTCTCTGTGTCCTTCCGTCGAGGAAGGAGATGATCCAATCCAGTGCCTTCTCCTGGATTCCGACGTTGCTGAGGCGCTGTACTAGGGTGCGGTGGCAGACCGTGTCGAATGCCGCGGAGAGGTCTAGGAGGATGAGGGCCGCTGTGTCTCCGTTGTTCATCAGGGCTCTGATGTCGTCGGTGGCAGCGATGAGGGCGGTCTCGGTGCTGTGGTTGGCTCGGAAGCCAGACTGTGAGGGGTCGAGGGATCCATTTGTCTCGAGGAAGGCGGCCAGCTGCTTGTTGACAGTCTTCTCGATGACTTTGGCTGGAAACGGGAGGAGCGAGATGGGGCGGTAATTCTTGAGTTCGGTGGGGTCCGCAGTGGGTTTCTTGAGTAGAGCGTTGAGTTCTGCGTGCTTCCAGCTCTCGGGGAAGGTGGCGGTGTCGAAGGAGGTGTTGATAATGTCCCGCAGGTGGGGTGCGATGACAGCGTCTGCCTTGTTGAAGACGTGGTGAGGGCAGGGGTCGGTCGGAGATCCGGAGTGGACGGAATTCATCGTGCGGGCGGTGTCTTCGGTGCTGATCGGAGTCCAGGCGCGGAGGGAGGTGGTGGGCGGCGTTGCTGTGGTCGTGGCGTGCGTCGGATGAATGCTGAAGCTGTTGTGTATGTCTGCGATCTTGTTGTGGAAATAGGAGGCGAGGGAGTTGCAGAGGTCTTGCGATGGGGTGATGTCGTTGTTTCCTGTGCTTGGGTTGGAGAGCTCTTGCACGATGTTGAAGAGTTCTTTGCAGTTGTGTGCGTTGTTGTCCAGCCGGTCTTTGAATGCAGTTTTCTTGGCGGCGCGGATCAGTTGGTGGTGCTTCCGGGTGGCAAGCTTGAGGGTGGTCATGTTGTCCGGTGTTGGTTCCCTTCTCCAGCCTTTCTCGAGGGCTCGACAGTTCTTCTTGGAGCTCTTGAGTTCGTCGGTGAACCATGGGGCCTTCTTGCTGCCAGGTCTGCTGGGCGGGGTCCTCAGAGGGGCGAGTTCGTCCGCGCAGTTGCTGATCCACTTCGTGGGGTTATCGGCGGCCTGGCTGGGGTTCGCTGAGCTGGCAGGAGGGTGCTGGCTCAGGGAGGCGGCGAGCTGGTCGGCTGTGATCTTGTTCCAGCTTCTACGGGCAACCTGAGGCTGGTGGTGGTGGATCGCCGTTCTTTTGAAGGTGAAGTGGACACAGCTGTGGTTCGTCCAGTGAAGTTCTGTGGCGTGGCTGAAGGCGATGTCTGTGCTGGATGAGAAGACGGCGTCGAGTGTGTGTCCGGCGAGGTGGGTGGGGGTGGACACCAGCTGCTTGAGACCAAGGTTGGCGAGGTTGTCGAGCAGGGTGCTGGTGTTGCGGTCGTTGTTGTTCTCCAGGTGGAAGTTGAGGTCTCCCAGGAGGATGTAGTCAGCGGAGGGGAGGGCATGCGGGCTGACTAAGTCGGCGATGTCCTCGCTGAATTGGGTGCGTGGTCCCGGGGGTCGGTAGATCAGGGTGCCTCTGAGGGTGGTCTTCGGGTCGGTGTGGATCTGGAAGTGCTTGTGTATTACTTTTCTAAGTGGCCATAGCTGAAAATAGTGGAAAAGATTACTTCTGCACAGGTCTTTGAGTTTTTGGATGACATTTTTTGTTGTGAAGGGTTACCAGAGGAATATATTTCCGACAATGGTCCACAATTTGTAAGCAAGGAACTTGAATTGTTTCTTAAGATGTTGTGTTCTACTTAAGAGGGTGTCTAATTATCATCCTTAAGCCAATGGTCAAGTAGAACGCTTCAACAGAGTCATTAAGGAGTCTTTTCAGCTAGCTATTTAGAGTGGTATTTTGTGGAGGAATGCTTTACGGGCAACTTTGCTGACATATCGCACGTCACCTAATTCTGTCACAGGGTTGTCCCCATTTGATATGTTATGAGGTAGGAACCCAGGATCTAAACTCATGCCATGGCGGTTGAAAGAGAAAAACTTGTATGCCACTGTTATGGATTTTACTAAAGTCAGGGAGCCTGTAAAGATGAGGAGAAGATGAGGGATGATGGTTCTAAGAATCAGCTGAAGGAGTCAAAATTGAGAGTAGGGGATATGGTCCGTGTTAAACTGGACGGATTGTTAAACAAGAAGTTGTCTAAATGGTCTGATCCTGTGAGAGTGGTTGAAGTTTTTAGTAAGGCTGTGATAGTAGAAGGTGGGAAAATATGGAATTTTAGACTTATTTCTGGGTGTAAATTTCAAGTCAAAGAGAAGGCGCATGTCAGTAATAGTAATGGATACACTGAAGTCTCGAAGGACAGAGTAAAACCGAATAGGGAATATCAATATAGTAATCTTAATGAGAATTGTGAATGGACTGCTGGTTTTTGTATCTGAAAGAGACACGTTAGTGATAGATTCCTTACCTTAGAATATCCCCAGGTGTCAGACTTAATCCGGAATGTTTTGCTAACAGTACCCCATCCGCGTCAGTAGGTGGTGTACTACTTAGACGCCACCCATGCGCGCTGACGTCAGTTTTTTCATTTTCCACGCCAGCAAGCGCAGATCCGGATAGAGCATGTACCTTAGTCACTTTTTGACTACTCTTTTGAGACTTTTTGTCTCCCCTTTTTTCTCCTGGTGCACGTAGGGATGCCTGGCTTTAAGTCTTGTGGGGCCTGCCGTCGCAACATGTCGGTGGCGGACCCCCATGAGGTTTGCCTCTATTGCCTGGAGACCGAACATGACTCCCGGTCCTGCAGGGACTGTCGAGCCATGGCCCGAAGGCCTTGCGGGAGCGGCACCGGAAGCTGCTGGAGATCCGGCACTCGTCCCAACGCCGCTCCAGGTCCAGGGACTGTTCCCGGGACCGCTCGTGGGGCCGCAGTCGTCGCTCCTCGGGCTCCAAGTCTTCGCCCTCGGATTCCGGTAAGCGACGACATAAAAAGAAGTCGAAGAAGCGTGTTTGATCTCCGACGTCCCCCTGTCGGTCCTCGGATGCGGACGAGAGGGACAGGGGTTCTACCCCTGCGGCTCCCTAGGAGCCTGGGAGTCCTGTGGCCTACCCGCCTTACCCTGGTCCGTCGGCGACTCCCCAACAGGTGCAAGAGTTTCTTGCCACCATGGACCGCCTTTTTAGTCCTTGTGCTCCCGCCAGCGCGCCTTCGAGCACCGCGGTCCTGTGTCCAGATCCTGTTGGCCCGTTTGCGCCGCTGGCGGATCCAGCTTCGGCGCCACAGGATCCTACGCCGTTGGCTCTGGCTGCGGCGCCACAAGGTCCGGCGCTGCTGGCTCCGGCCTCAGCGCAGGCCTCGGCTCCGCCTCCGGCGCCGCAGTGGGTGCCGTTCGTTCCACCCTTGCCCCGGTTCCAGGACCATTTAGTTCCTACCTGGGATACGCATTGGGATACGGCGCCGGCCTGACCCCGGTCAGCGCCGTTCACGGCGCCGTATGTCCCTTCTCCGGCTCTGCCGCCGCGACCGGTTCCTTCTGCAACGGAGGTGGAGGATGACTGGGAGGGGTCCGAGGACCCTCTTGCCCGTCAATGTGACTCCAAGCAGAACTGGGTAGACTATCTGGAGGACGTCGGCGACCTCGATGTCTCTTCTGACCCGAGGTTTGCCTCCCCCCCCCCCCCCCCCTACCTATGATGGAGGAGGGAGCTTCCTACACGATGGTGCTCTGTCGGGCTGCTGAGGTCCTCAACCTTGATCTTCCTACGGTGGCCCTCAAAACTAACCTCCTTACTGAGGTGCTGCAGACGGCGTTGACTTCGTCGGAGCCACTGCTTCCCTTCAACGATGCCCTCACGGACGTCCTGTTGGGCACTTGGTCGCGGCCGGCCACAGGGCCCCCTGTGGCTAAGAATGTCGCCAGGAGTCACCACCTGGCGACCCCGCGTTTCTGACCACTCATCCCACGCCTGAGAGTCTGGTCATCCAGGCCTCGACGTCGCAGAGTGCCTTTCCCACAGCTCCACCGGATAAGGACTCTAAGAAGCTGGAGCAGTTTGGTAAGCGGTTGTTCTCG
The DNA here is from genome assembly GCF_964204655.1 of Triturus cristatus. Classification (NCBI taxonomy): domain Eukaryota; kingdom Metazoa; phylum Chordata; class Amphibia; order Caudata; family Salamandridae; genus Triturus; species Triturus cristatus. The sequence goes on along the minus strand of NC_140581.1, from coordinate 371,035,402 downwards.
TCGGCCAGCTTGGGGCTGCGGTCGGTGAACACCGCCTGCTTGTTGGGCCGCTATTCCCATGCGGTGTGGGACACGGTTGCTCAGGTGTTACCTCAGTGTCCTGAGAAGGTCCATGCTGTGCTTTCCCAGGTGGTTGCTGTGGGTAAGGATGCGGCTAAGTTCGCCATTTGGTGTGGTTTGGACACCGCTGACTCGTTGGACAGGGCGATTTCTACGACTGTGGCGCTGCGTCGCCACGCCTGATTACGATCCACTGGGTTCTCACCTGACGTCCAGAGCTCGCTCATGGACATGCCCTTTGATGGCACTCGCCTGTTTGGCGATAAGGCCGACAGTGCGCTGGAGCGCTTTAAGGATTTGCGGGCCACGGCCAAGTCCTTGGGTCTTTCCACGAAGAGCCCAGCCACTCCTGGTTTTTGTTCCTTTCGTGGCCAAGGCAGGGGCACCCAGGCACGTTCCTTCAACAAGCCTGTGCAGAACCAGCCTCAGCGCGGCCGCGGCTTCCTTAGGGGCAGCTCTGGGAATCAGCGTGGGGTGCAGTCCACCTCTGCCCCCGCTGCTCCTACCTCTAAACCTTCCTAATCCGAGCATTATGGAGCACCCCGCGCCGGTGGGTGGCAGGATCCGCCACCACTGGCGCGATATCACATCGGACAAGTGGGTGTTGCAGATCATCCACGGGGGTTATTCTCTTCCCTTTCAGTCCTCCTCTCCCACCATGCCACCTCGGTGCCACCGCATGTCGGGGGATCACTTGCTGCTTCTCCAGCAGGAAGTTACGGCCCCCTTGGCCAAGGGGGCCATCAAGCGCGTTCCTTGGCCAGAAGTAGGACGTGGTTGTTATTCCCACTACTTTCTAGTCCCCAAGAAGGACAAAGGGGGCCTGTACCCCATCTTGGACCTCAGGAACGTCAATCGCTTCCTCCGGAAGGAGAAGTTCAAGATGTTAACTCTGGCTCAGGTCTTGGTTGCCCTCGACCCTGGAGACTGGATGGTAGCGATGGACTTGCAGGACGCATATTTTCACATCCCCGTCCTGCCGGCCCACCGGTGTTACCTGTGGTTCACGGTAGGCCGCGAGCATTTTCAATTTGCCGTACTTCCCTTCGGCCTTACCAGCGCCCCTCGGGTGTTCAAAACTGTGATGGCGGTGGTCGCAGCTCACCTGCGCAGGTCAGGGGTGTCAGTCTTCCCCTACCTCGACGACTGGTTGTTGAAGGCGGGCTCGCCCCAGACAGTTGTCACCCACCTTCAGACTACGGCCGACCTCTTACATTTGCTGGGGTTCTCCATCAACATGCCGAAGTCGCACCTGAGTCCCTCTCAGAAGCTCCCCTTCATCGGATCGGTTCTGGATTCGACGCTGTTTCGGATTTATCCTCCCAAGCAGCGAGTCCGGGATATTCAGGCTATGATTCCGATCTTTCAGCCTCTATCCCGGGTTTGTCAGGATGACCCTCTGGCTCCTGGGCCTGATGGCCTCCTGCATCCTGCTAGTGCAACATGCCAGATGGCATAGGCGGGCTCTGCAGTGGGACCTGAAGTTCCAGTGGGCGCAACATCAGGGCAACCTGTCCGATCATGTCCAGATCTCGGAGGGCACTGCACAGCAGTTGCAGAGGTGGCTCACGAATCGCGATTGGGTCAATGGCAGATCCCTCTCCCTTCCCCAACCGGAGCACACAGTGGTGACAGATGCGTCCCTCCTGGGATGGGGAGGCCATTTGGGAGAGGCGGAGATCCGAGGTCTCTGGTCTCCGGCGGAGTACCAGCTCCATATCAATCTGTTGGAGCTTCGGGCGATCCGACTTGCACTGAAGGCATTCCTTCCCTCTGTCCGGGGAAGTGTGGTGCAGGTGTTCCCGGACAACACCACCGTGGTATTGCAACAATCAGGACGGGGTGGGGTCCTGGACCCTATGCCAGGAGGCTCTGCGCCTCTGGACATGGCTGGAACATCAAGGCATTACCTTGGTGGTTCAACACCTGGCAGGTTCTCTGAACGCCAGGGCGGACGAAGTCAGCCGCCGGTGATTGATGGATCACGAATGACGTCTGAACTCGGACGTGGTGCAAGGTCTCTTTCAGCAGTGGGGAGAGCCTTGGTTAGATCTATTCGCCATCGAAGAGAACGCACAATGTCATCCGTTCTGCGCGTTGGAATTTCCAATGCGGAACTCGCTCGGCGACGCTTTTCGACGCGAGTGGAGTTGCGGTCTATTGTACGCCTTTCCGCCTATACCACTTCTGCCTAGAGTGCGGAAAAATATTCAGCGCGACTGGGCCCAAGTCATCCTTGTGGCTCCGGATTGGGCACGAAGATACTGGTATCCCGAGCTGCTCAGCATGGCGATCGATCCCCTGATCCGTCTGCCTCTTCGGGAGGATCTGTCGCAGCAGCAGGAGACGGTCCTCCACCTGAACCTGTCCAGCCTCCACCTCCATGCGTGGAGATTGAGCGGCGACAGTTGACAGCTTTCGATCTTCCTCCCGAAGTCTGTGATGTCATTCTGGCAGCCAGGCGTCCCTCCACTAAAACGATATATGCCTGCAGGTGGAACAAGTTTGTGCCATGGTGCACAGCGAAGGCTGTGGGTCCCCTTTCTGCCCCTCTTTCTGAAGTTCTTCTGTTCCTTCTTTCTTTGGCCCATCAGAGCTCTGCTCTGGGCACTATTAAAGGTTATCTTTCGGCTATCTCCGCCTTTTTACGGCTTCCAGATCAGCCTTCTCTTCTTAAGTCCCTGGTTGTTAACCGTTTCCTGAAAGGCATTACGCACACATTTCCTCCTGTTCCGTTCATAATGCCTCAATGGGACTTAAACCTTGTCTTGACATATCTGATGTGCGCTCCCTTCGGACCCCTTCATAACTGTCCTTTGCGTCTTCTCACTGTCAAGACGGCTTTCCTGGTAGCCATCACCTCTGCCAGACGAGTGAGTGAGCTCCATGCTCTTTATTCCAAGCCTCCTTTCCTTTCGGTTCATCCAGACAAGGTGGTTTTAAGGACCCGTCCTTCTTTCTTGCCTTCCACATCGGGCAGCCCATGACTTTGCCCACCTTCTTTCCGCCTCCGCATCCTTCAAGGGAGGAGCAGAGGCTCCACCTTCTGGACCCAAAACGTGTGCTCGCATTCTATCTGAAGCGTACGCAGCAGTTCCGGGTGGATGACCAGCTCTTTGTTGTCTACGTGGGCGCCAAAAAAGATCGGGCTGTGCACGAACGGACCATTTCGCGGTGAGTCGTTCTGTGCATCCAAGCATGTTACTCCTTGGCTAAGAAGGAGCCTCCTGTGGGGCTGCGTGCCCATTCGACCAGGGCAACTGCAGCCACTACTGCCTTGGGATGCGGTGTCCCCTTGCAGGATATTTGTCAGGCAGCTACGTGGGCTTCGCTGCTCACGTTTACCAAGCATTACTGCCTTGACAGTCCGGTCCGGAGAGACTGCTTCTTTGGCCGTTCTGTTCTCCGTGACTTTCTGGTGTAATCTTTTTGCAGACCCACCACCGGGGTTGGTATTGCTGGGGTATCTATTCTAAGGTAAGGAATCTATCACTAACGTGTCTCTTTCAGATGCACAAGTTACTACTTGTGTAACAATATATCTGTAAGAGACATTAGTTAGTGATAGATTCCTTACCGCCCCACCCATCCTCCCCGTTCCGCGAACTGATTTCTAGGGTTAAGGTCATCCCTTTCAGGGCCCTAGTTTCTTGGCACCAGTGGTCAGTTTCTTGCATGGCTCTGCGTTCCTGGCGCGGAAAGTCATGTACAGAGCTGACGTCAGCGCGCCTAAGTAGTCTCCGTGACGTCATCACAGCGCTTATGACTCCAGCGACGGTCGCGGAGCCGCAGGACGCCACCTACTGACGAGCAGGGGTACTGCTAGCAAAACTTTCCAGATCCAGTGTGACGCCTGGGGATATTCTATGGTAAGGAATCTATCACTAATTAGAACATTGGAATGTGGAGCACTCCATTGTAGACAATGGAGTGCTCCATGCTTCTACGGGCCGGTAAAGGCCCGCAAAGCAACATTCCAATGTTTTACAAAAGCCTCTCGAAGCTCGGCTTTGTTTAATTTGTTAGAACATTCTGCCCTCTAGTGGCAGAATGTTCTAATAGCCTTATAGCCCTTGGTAGCAGGGCTATACCGCTATTAAAGTCCCGCTGCTTTTGTTAAAGTCCCTCGCCTTCGGCTCGGGCCTTTAACACTGCAGCGGGCCTTTAATAGCTGGTATAGCCCGCTACGGCGGGCTATAAGGCTATAGTAATGTCTCTTACAGATATATTGTTACACAAGTAGTAACTTGTGCGACACGTGTGATGGTTTGAATGATATGGTCATTGGTGAATCTGATGTTAGGCAGGGCACTGCTCCAACCACTGGTTTAGGTAATCAAGAGGTACAATGCAATAGTCAACCTGTGAGTGAAGAGCATGTGGTGGAACTGAGGAAAAGTTCACTTATTAAGTATTTGTCCTTGAAACTGAAAGATTTTGTTCAGTTTTAATTTAAACAATTCTGATTTTGATGTCCTATGTATTATATGTTCACTATCATTTTGTATATAGTTACTTTCCATGCATCAGTTTTTTAAATGTTCTTTTTTGTGTTTCTTCAATTTTTTGGGAAGGGGGAAGGTGTGTAGTGTTCTAGTTGTGGAATTTCATATAGGAATGTTCCTTTTGGGCAATCCGAGGTGACGATTGGAGCTTACCAGGCATGGCTATCAAGGTGGTTGTCTAAGCTGCCTTATTGGAGATTAAATCTTCTTCTCCCACCCCCACGTGTCAACTTTCGTTCTTACTCGACCACATGTGTTGAACTGTACATTTTGTTCTTTCTCAAACGCATGAATAAAGGAAAAAAAAATAGTTTCGTTCTTACAAGTAGCAACTGACAACATGGAACAACAATGCTGTTGTGCAGCGTGAATCCTTTTCTAGATTCACATGCTGTGCATTATTCCACCATCTAGTGGTTGGGTCCGGAATTGTCTTTTTTCTTTTTTAAAACCTTTTTTAGGTCTCGCCTTGCGATCGCTTGCAAGACTATTGTAAGGGGGTTTTAAAAGTGCTCGCAAAAAGCGGATTGCATGGCTAGCACGCGCACAATCACGCACATCGTGCCGCCATGCAATCCGCTTGGCATCGCACTTCAAAGGGTCCGCCCCCCCCGCCTGGAATGCGCTCCCCCGCGCGCGCCATGCTCCGCCGGGCTTGTTAATTTGACCCTTGGCTCCGGCGCCATTTCATTGAGAAAGGCCGTCAGCAGGCGCTAGCAGTCCGTGAGTATCACCCCCATCCCTCTGCCTGCTTGTGAGGTCCACGGTTATCCACCATGACTCCCATACTCGTTTTCCGACTCTCTCTTTCTCCCCACTCGCCTACCAAGCGACACTTACATTTTTTTTCACTTTCTTGCCGACCATAAGATTTTTTTGTTTTTCCCGCCAGATTTCCATTCTAGTTTCTACAGAACGCTTTCAAGTTGGCAAGACGTCTCTGCAATCCAGTTCAGTGTTTACCGAGCACCAGAGGGTTGACAGCATCAACAGGCCAGCTGTGGTCTCGCCAACCAACTTTGGGGAATGACCCTTCTTCACCGTAACCAGCTCGATGGGTTCGTCAACGGTATATGAATGAGTTGAAGGAAAGTATCCAAGGAAAATAGGCAAGAGAGAAACTCGTCTCGGTGAACCTGGAAACTACAGCGAACGATGCTCGACAGCCCCCCTACACTTCGCAAACCCTCGCTAATACCCGGATGTCCTACTCTCTTTTTAATGTACCTCCTTGTACGTGTGCAGTGTCAAACATGGCCAGGAGGAAGCAATGCTGAGAAATCCTCGCTCTCATAGTCCCTGTTCCCTTACAGGCAAAACGTGAAAGCGTTTAGAATCAGGCGACCTCCGGATTCGAAGCGCTACACAAGAGGACGGCTCAGAAGGATGCCCGACCCCATACACAACGCGCCGGGCCACGAGTGTGACAAAAGACGGTGTTTGAGTTGTGTTACAGTGAGCACACAGTTCTGGAACCCAGCGGGGCACCCCCGTCTAACCCCCCTCCACCGAGGGCTGAACCCCTCCTTTACTAGAAACCGCATAAATGGAAATTAAAAATTTGTTTCATGCATTTACTAATGTATTTTATGACAATTTCGGGAGTCGGACAGAATTACTGGCTGTTACCATATCTCAACTCGCGCTTGGCGTAGGTTTCCAATGGAGGCGCGTGTGAAGGACACACACGCGAACACACACGTGCACATATATGCACACAAACACATATACACACAGGCAGCAACACACATAAACTTACGTAAGCATATGCACGTACATGCACACCAATACGCCAGTCATACATACACATGTAAACATGTATGCACACCAACATGCACAAACACATACATACACGCCATTATGGATATACAGGTATAGGTATACACACAAACACACATGTACACATCCATGCAGACAAATAAGCACACTGACACACTAATACTTGCATACCATCACACCGGCCATACATACACATATAACACACACATGTATACACACCAACACACACATGCATACACAACTATGCACACATACAAACACACTCACATGCATTTACACACACATATGAACATATACAAACACACAGACATGCATAAACATATGCATATACATGCACACCAACCCTACATACACATATAAACAAGCACGCACACCAACATACTCAAACACATATACATACACACAAACATGCATACACAGACATAGGTATACACACAAACATATGTGTACACATCCATGAAGACAAATGAACACAATGACACACCCATACTTGCACACCAACACACACATGCATACACACATGCATACACAAACGTATACACATACAAACACACACACATGCATACACACACAGATATATACATATAGACACACGCACTATGCACACACACGCATCTCCCGTACTGTCTCAGGGGAAGAGTCGATGTCAGCTGTCTCCTAGAGGGAGATCTCGCATGAGACAGTAAGACTCAGACATGTGGCGGTGGGGAGAGACAGACATGCCTCCCTTTAATTGTGTTGTTGCAAGATAGTGACTATCTTCTGCCACTGGTGCATTCAGATAAGCGGCAGGAAGTTTGTCGGACACATGCACTGGTTTCAATTTCGAGAAAGTGGGGTGAACGTTTCACAGATCGGGAGTGTGTGTCAACACGTGTTTCTCCTTCACGGCAAGGCCAATCAGTAAGTTTTGTTTAACCGTGTGGTCATGAATCCTTTAATTGCATAAGTGAGCGGGTATGGATGTAAACAAAAATGTAACACTAATACCACATTTTCTGTCACTCTTGTGAACAGGTTTGCTGTGAATGTATGAATGAGAATGGCGTTTTAGAATATGTTGCATGGAAAAGGGTCAACATGGTGTATACGTTTTTTTTGGTGATTTTTTTATTTTTTTTTAAATTGATTTTTTATTGCATAGTTAACGTCATGATATACCGGATTCGGATGCTTCATTGCAGATCAGTTGTTTGGCCCGTGGTTATTTACGAGTTTGGAAAAGACCTTTGTATTGTTTCGATTCTTTTTGTCTCTGCCCTCTCTCTTGGCTGCGTCCTTACTCTCTCCCATCTTCTCTCTCCACCTCTTTGCTACATGTTCTCTCGTAATGTTTTCATTTTCCCCAACTCTCCTCTTTACTCTCTCTAATTCTTTTTTTGCTCCTTTTCTGTCTCTGTCCCTTCTCTCCTCTTTCTCTCCCCACCTGTCCCTTCTCTAACCCCACTCCTCTTCCCTCTTCCTCTGCCCGCCCCCCATCCCTCTCTCTCGCAGTACTGCAGCATAGGCAGCACCAGGTCTCTGATGCCTTCTCAGTGTTGGCCCTGGGGGTGGAGGAGGTAAGTCAGCCCCCCCCAAGTGAATCCCATTATCAACAGATAGTGAACCTCTATTTACCAACAAGTACGGAGCAGTCTCGGGTGACGGCTGATGCGAACAGTGATCTGCTCTTGGCCCCGGCAGGGCCTGTGGGGATAGGGGACGTTACCTTACACTAGGAGAGGAAGTAAAAGAGATATCCTCCCCTCCCCCCCACTCCACCACTGTCTCTCCTCACCCTCCACCTCTCTCTCTCCTCCACTTCTGATTCCCTTCCACCTCGGTCTCTCCTTACCCTCCATCTCGGTCTCTCCTCACCCTCCACCTCGGTCTCTCCTCACCCTCCACCTCGGTCTCTCCTCACCCTCCACCTCGGTCTCTCCTCACCCTCCACATCGGTCTCTCCTCACCCTCCACATCGGTCTCTCCTCACCCTCCACATCGGTCTCTACTCACCCTCCACCTCGGTCTCTCCTCACCCTCCACCTCGGTCTCTCCTCACCCTCCACCTCGGTCTCTCCTCACCCTCCACCTCGGTCTCTCCTCACCCTCCACCTCGGTCTCTCCTCACCCTCCACCTCGGTCTCTCCTCACCCTCCACCTCGGTCTCTCCTCACCCTCCACCTCGGTCTCTCCTCACCCTCCACCTCGGTCTCTCCTCACCCTCCACCTCGGTCTCTCCTCACCCTCCACCTCGGTCTCTCCTCACCCTCCACCTCGGTCTCTCCTCACCCTCCACCTCGGTCTCTCCTCACCCTCCACCTCTGTTTCTCCTCACCCTCCACCTCACCCTCCACGTGTCTCTCCTCACCCTCCACGTGTCTCTCCTCACCCTCCACGTGTCTCTCCTTACCCTCCACGTGTCTCTCCTTACCCTCCACGTGTCTCTCCTCACCCTCCACACGTGTCTCTCCTCACCCTCCACACGTGTCTCTCCTCACCCTCCACACGTGTCTCTCCTCACCCTCCACACGTGTCTCTCCTCACCCTCCACACGTGTCTCTCCTCACCCTCCACACGTGTCTCTCCTCACCCTCCACACGTGTCTCTCCTCACCCTCCACACGTGTCTCTCCTCACCCTCCACACGTGTCTCTCCTCACCCTCCACACGTGTCTCTCCTCACCCTCCACACGTGTCTCTGCTCACCCTCCACACGTGTCTCTGCTCACCCTCCACACGTGTCTCTGCTCACCCTCCACACGTGTCTCTGCTCACCCTCCACACGTGTCTCTGCTCACCCTCCACACGTGTCTCTGCTCACACTCCACACGTGTCTCTGCTCACACTCCACACGTGTCTCTGCTCACACTCCACACGTGTCTGCTCACCCTCCACGTCTCTCCTCGCCCTCCACGTCTCTCCTCGCCCTCCACGTCTCTCCTCGCCCTCCACGTCTCTCCTCGCCCTCCACGTCTCTCCTCGCCCTCCACGTCTCTCCTCGCCCTCCACGTCTCTCCTCGCCCTCCACGTCTCTCCTCGCCCTCCACGTCTCTCCTCGCCCTCCACGTCTCTCCTCGCCCTCCACGTCTCTCCTCGCCCTCCACGTCTCTCCTCGCCCTCCACGTCTCTCCTCGCCCTCCACGTCTCTCCTCGCCCTCCACGTCTCTCCTCGCCCTCCACGTCTCTCCTCACCCTCCACGTCTCTCCTCACCCTCCACGTCTCTCCTCACCCTCCACACGTGTCTCCTCACCATCCACCTCACCCTCCACATGTCTCTCCTCATGCTCCACATGTCTCTCCTCACGCTCCACATGTGTCTCTCCTCACCCTCCACGTGTCTCTCCTCACCCTCCACGTGTCTCTCCTCACCCTCCACGTGTCTCTCCTTACCCTCCACGTGTCTCTCCTCACCCTCCACACGTGTCTCTCCTCACCCTCCACACGTGTCTCTCCTCACCCTCCACACGTGTCTCTCCTCACCCTCCACACGTGTCTCTCCTCACCCTCCACACGTGTCTCTCCTCACCCTCCACACGTGTCTCTCCTCACCCTCCACACGTGTCTCTCCTCACCCTCCACACGTGTCTCTCCTCACCCTCCACACGTGTCTCTCCTCACCCTCCACACGTGTCTCTGCTCACCCTCCACACGTGTCTCTGCTCACCCTCCACACGTGTCTCTGCTCACCCTCCACACGTGTCTCTGCTCACCCTCCACACGTCTCTCTGCTCACCCTCCACACGTGTCTCTGCTCACCCTCCACACGTGTCTCTGCTCACCCTCCACACGTGTCTCTGCTCACCCTCCACACGTGTCTCTGCTCACACTCCACACGTGTCTCTGCTCACACTCCACACGTGTCTGCTCACCCTCCACGTCTCTCCTCGCCCTCCACGTCTCTCCTCGCCCTCCACGTCTCTCCTCGCCCTCCACGTCTCTCCTCGCCCTCCACGTCTCTCCTCGCCCTCCACGTCTCTCCTCGCCCTCCACGTCTCTCCTCGCCCTCCACGTCTCTCCTCGCCCTCCACGTCTCTCCTCGCCCTCCACGTCTCTCCTCGCCCTCCACGTCTCTCCTCGCCCTCCACGTCTCTCCTCGCCCTCCACGTCTCTCCTCGCCCTCCATGTCTCTCCTCGCCCTCCATGTCTCTCCTCGCCCTCCACGTCTCTCCTCACCCTCCACGTCTCTCCTCACCCTCCACACGTGTCTCCTCACCATCCACCTCACCCTCCACATCTCTCCTCATGCTCCACATGTCTCTCCTCACGCTCCACATGTGTCTCTCCTCATGCTCCACGTGTCTCTCCTCACCCTCCACGTGTCTCTCCTCACCCTCCACGTGTCTCTCCTCACCCTCCACGTGTCTCTCCTCACCCTCCACGTGTCTCTCCTCACCCTCCACACGTGTCTCTCCTCACCCTCCACACGTGTCTCTCCTCACCCTCCACACGTGTCTCTCCTCACCCTCCACACGTGTCTCTCCTCACCCTCCACACGTGTCTCTCCTCACCCTCCACACGTGTCTCTCCTCACCCTCCACACGTGTCTCTCCTCACCCTCCACACGTGTCTCTCCTCACCCTCCACACGTGTCTCTCCTCACCCTTCACACGTGTCTCTCCTCACCCTTCACGTGTCTCTCCTCACCCTCCACGTGTCTCCTCCTCACCCTCCACACGTGTCTCCTCCTCACCCTCCACACGTGTCTCCTCCTCACCCTCCACACGTGTCTCCTCCTCACCCTCCACACGTGTCTCCTCCTCACCCTCCACACGTGTCTCCTCCTCACCCTCCACACGTGTCTCCTCCTCACCCTCCACACGTGTCTCCTCCTCACCCTCCACACGTGTCTCCTCCTCACCCTCCACACGTGTCTCCTCCTCACCCTCCACACGTGTCTCTCCTCACCCTCCACGTGTCTCTCCTGCATGCCGCACACTGCTGCACGCCACACACTGCTGCACGCCGCACACTGCTTTTATGCAAGTTTATGCTACTGACATTGTAAATGACAATGCCTTTTATTTGTTTTAAAACCAAAACATAAATAAAAGGCATTGTAATTTTACAATGCCAATAGCTGAAACTCTTATAAATGCGAGACCTATTGCATTGCAAATGCTTGTTCTTTCTTGTTTTGGTCGCAGTCGATCCCCACTTGGTGCCAGGTACATCCCATGAGTGCCGTCAGACGGTATCCTGGAGGTCGACGTGCGTGGTGGCCATCATCAGATTCTTTTTTTCCGCCATTGGGTCTGGAAGCAAGATGGGAAGCTCCGAAGAAACTTTCAAATTTTCCCCAAAAACTTCTAAAAAGAAGATTACCGAAGAAAAATTATCATTGATCAACGTCATAACCGAAGGCAGGACCAGAGGACCACTCCGGTCCACAAATGGCGAGGTAGGGGCCATGGAGAATCCCCCCTTCAAGTTCTGCCCCAAGTGCCACCACAAGTATGCTCAACGTGACCCGCACGACGTCTGCAACCTCTGCCTGCCCGAGGACCACCAGGACAAGGACTGTGAGGCCTGCGCTGCGTTCCTGCCGAAGACGCTAAGGACACGCTGAAATCAAAGACAGGCCCACTATGCCACAATGTCACAGGTAACGAAGAAAACCTCCCTGAGAGACCTGGGTTTCTCTAGCGACGAGGAAGAATATGGAGCACCAGCATCGGACGTCGAGGTCCTGGAGGGGGACTCGGAAAAAGGAGACGGAGAAGGTAAGACACCACAAACACCTGTCGGAACCGGAGGGTGATTAACTTAAGGCACACCAGGCAGCCCCGACGCCGAGCAAAAAGGTAATCGAGGGTCAGCTGCGATGAAAAGAACCCCACGGGACCCAACCGAAGGTTACCAAGGAGGGAAAATCGCCGAACACGCTGTAACAAAGGGTCAACACAGAACTCGCAAGAAAAGGGCATTACACCGCCGAAGACTGACGTCGGGAAGAAAAACAAATCTCCGGTCACCGACGCCGAGAGGACCCTCGAGGTCGAAAAGAAAAGGAGAAGACTCAAGGAGGAAATGACAGCTCTCTTACAAAAGAAGGACTTTGATGCCCCACTGAAGGATTTTCCAATCCCAAAGACACCGGCTTCCGAAGCAGAGAATGTTCACGCCAAAGAGGCAGAAGACTCCGAATAAGAGGAAGAAGGTATCTTCGACTCCCCTCCAACACCAGAACCTTGAGGCGAAGAACCCAAGTCATACGGAGACATACTGAAAGAGGAGGAAAACGCCGAAAATTTCGAGGATGAGTGGAACGACCTCGACAGCGAGAGCCCAGAGGAAGAGCTTTGCAGGTATCCCTCGCAAGCTTCACCTCCAGATGACATTGCTTTCTATAATGACAATATTAAAAGGGCAGCAAATCAATTTGGTGTACCCTTAGAGGAAGAAAAAGGGGACACATGCTTATTACTAGAAACACTGGCACCAGCCACTAAAGGGACACTATGCCTTCCAATGCGGCTCAGTATTCTGGTTCAAGGAAAAGAACCAGCCTCAAGCAAAGGGGTAACCCCCAGAGTGGAGAAAAAGTATAAAGGACCCTAAATATATTCTGGGAAGTACAATACCTGACTCTATTATTGTCGCCGCTGCCAGGAGAAGAGCAAATACAGTCTCCAATACCGGGCCTCTACCAGAAAAAGAAAGTAAGAGGATGGATATGGTGGGTAGAAGGCTAGAAAAGAAGGCAGCTTCACAGTGGCGTACTGACAACTCAAATGCCCTACTGCATAGATATGGCCACCAACAGTAGGATGACATAGAGGAGTTGTTGAACAAAGTCCCTGAGGAGGACAGAAAGAGGGCAAAATCTATTGTTCAGGAGGGGAGAAATGTGGCAAACACCTGTCTAAAGTCAGCTTTAGATGCAGCAGACACTGCTAGCAGGCAGATGTGCACAGGAACCATCCTAAGACGACATGCCTGGCTCAGAATCTCAGGTTTTAAACAGGAGGTTCAGACCTCCATCATCAGCAGACCATTTAATGGAGAATCTCTGTTTGGCAAAGAGGTTGATGAATCCCTTCATCCAATTAAGAAAGACAACGAAACAGCAAGGACAGCAGATGGCACAACAAACTCAAGGGCAGAACCCAGGTCAACAAATGGGTCAACAGTCAAGCTACCAAGGTTGGCAGCAACAACAGAAGCAGCCCTTTCAAGGAAGAGGCAATGGCCGAGGAAGAGATCAATCCTCTAGAGGAAGAGGAAATGGCTCAAACTGACTCAACCACAAAAAGGGACCCACACAAAACACTAGTGGGGGCAAGGATAGCCTTATTCCACAGACAATGGGAAAGGATAACAGACAATTGGATTTTAAATTTGGTAAAATACGTGTATTGCATAGAGCTAACAAAAATACCACCTGCAAACCCGCCAAAAGTAAGAAAATTACTGAGATCTGAACAAACACTGTTAAACGCAGAGATCAAGGAACTATGCCTAAAACAGGCAATAGAAAAGGTACTGAAACAAGAATGGTTCACAGGAAACTACTCCCCATACTTCCTAATACCCAAACAGGATCAAACTCTAAGACCAACTTAAGATGAACAAGTTCATACTAACGCAACGTTTCAAAATGTGCACCCTCCAAGAAATAATACCACAAAATTTAAAAGGAGGATTACTTGGCAACAATAGACCTCAAAGACGCCTACTTACATATCCCCATGAACAAAAACCACAGGAAGTACCCAAGATTCCTGCACAACGGAACATACTACCAATTCAAAGTACTTCAGTTTGGAATAATATCAGCTCCACAGGTGTTCACAAAATGTCTAGCCGCAGTGGTGGCACACCTGAGAAGAGAAAAGATCCACATCTACCCCAATCTAGACAAATGGCTCATAAGGGGACATTCAAAACAAACATGTCACCATCATGTTAAAAAAAAAAAATCAAGATGCTACAAACACTAGGTTCCTACATAAACCACAAACAATCTTCAGTAACACCAGAAAGAGAAAAAACCTTCCTGGGAGCAAGATTAAATACAGCGAACGCAAAGGCATACCCCACAAAAGCCAGGATACAAGCAATTTATCAAGAAACAACCCTCTACCAGCGGGGTCAGTCTCTGACAGTGAGGAAGGTCATGAAACTAATGGGCATGATGGCATCATGTATCCCTCAAGTTGCCTACACATGCACCCATTTCAAGAATGACTGACCAACAGCTGGTCTCAAGCCACAGGAAGTTGGGAGGATCCAGTGGTTGTTATGCAAAGGGTGCAAGCAGAGATACATTGGTGGGCATCCAACAACATAGTGTGGTAAATAATTTAATTACCGGGACTTAATTTGATACAGAAACATAATAAAAATAGCTCAGTAAATAAGAGGCAGAATCCGTGGTATTAGAGGTTCGGAATGGGCTTTATTCCAATGAACGATTCGAATCGGTTGCTCCAAGTTCCATCACCACGAAGGTTCAGGAAGTGAAGTACATACTTTATTGATAATTAATCACTTTTATACAATAGGCATTACAGTGAAGCAAATGCAAGAGGCGTAACAATTGATAGTGTGGATAATACATTCATGCGTAGCAAAAAGTAGGCGTAACTGGGTGTGACTAGGGAACGTCATCAGATGTGATGTCATAATAGGGTGGTTCCATGAAAGAATTTCGCAATGTCAGCAGAAATACTTGGCAGAAATGCGCGCGCAGCAGCATGACGTGTGATTGACGTGCAACTAGGGGGTGAAGGGGACTTGACATTTAGCTCTACATGTGGCGACAGAAGTCTGGAGGGTCAAGTCAACCTAATCCCAAATCATATCTAACATCCTATGTTTAAAGAACTATGTTATCCAAAAGAGAGGTCTCTTAGAGTAGAATCTTATTCTATACTGACTATACTGACTGTTAGTGCGTGTACAAGCGTTTAAGTGTCTACACTAGATGCGAGGGCGGAAATCTTCCATAATAATAGGGCTATGAATTACTTGCATAAAGACAGAGAAGCCGGGCCTTTGCTCGGTAGCTGGAAGAATGTTTACTTAAACTACTAGACAGGAATGCATTGGGCAGGGAACGGAGCAGATAATTTCGAAGGTGAAATACAGTTTTTGGCAGGCAACAGGCTGATGTCAGGCTTCGTGGGCCGCGCAGGGAATGAGACAAAGTTCATGGTCACAGATGCAGGCTCAGACTGGAGCTTTCAGAGGCAGAAGGCAAGAAAAGCTTGATGACAGAATCAGGGCCTACTTGCCTGGACTGTAAAATGGCATAAGTGAACCATATAAAGCCGATGGCCTTTCATACTTAGGAATGGAATATCCGGCCTATTCATGGCGGATCTGAAAGAGGACATGTTGACGGTGGACGCACATGTGTTTGCGTCTTCATAACTGGAACTGGAGGGAACATACATGTACTTGTGATTCATACATGAAACCGTTGGGGTCCAAGATAGGGGACATAACTGATCAGAAAAATCCATATTTCCACAGAAATTCTACTTTCATGATGCACTCTGCATCCCAGGTCCCAGCTGCGGGCCACCTCTGACTTTCTGGTAATTCCTTGGTGTAGTCCACCCATAAATCAAGAAATAATATAGCGTCTAAGCCATGTTTATGATACATGAAGTACCCTGGAGTGTCCCTAGGAGGAATAGGAACAGCTTCTTCGAGTACCCCTTTTCTTGTTGTGATCTGTCTTAATTTCGAAAAGAGCGGCATATTGAGAACTGATCTGATACTTGATCTTGAACAAACTTAATACAAATAAACACAATAATGAACAGTCATTCATACCACAATATGCAGAACGTATTTAAAACATTTAACATTTAACTGAGCAACAATGATGATGACGATCTAAGGAAAACTTAATCACTAAACATAATACTCGGCATTATCTGGATTATTCTGAATTTATATACTTGATATACTAGATATACTGCTAAACAGTACAGATACACTGCTGAAACAGTGCAGACCGGATTTGTGTACCCAAACCCGTCTTGACCGGCACAACCTATGTGCACGTCAGAACGCCTCCCCAGTAATGGTACTCACCGGGTAGCTCGGAAACGGAAGGCCTCGGAACGGAACTGAACTGGACCGGACTGGACTCGAAAACTTCGGACACTTTGGACACCTGGCGGGCCTCTGTATACCTCGGATCTTGCTCTCTCAGCTAGGCTCTGGTCTGTTAGTGCGTGTACAAGCGTCTAAGTGTCTACACTAGATGCGAGGGCGGAAATCTTCCATAATAATAGGGCTATGAATTACTTGCATAAAGACAGAGAAGCCGGGCCTTTGTTCGGTAGCTGGAAGAATGTTTACTTAAACTACTAGACAGGAATGCATTGGGCAGGGAACGGAGCAGATAATTTCGAAGGTGAAATACAGTTTTTGGCAGGCAACAGGCTGATGTCAGGCTTCGTGGGCCGCGCAGGGAATGAGACAAAGTTCATGGTCACAGATGCAGGCTCAGACTGGAGCTTTCAGAGGCAGAAGGCAAGAAAAGCTTGATGACAGAATCAGGGCCTACTTGCCTGGACTGTAAAATGGCATAAGTGAACCATATAAAGCCGGTGGCCTTTCATACTTAGGAATGGAATATCCAGCCTATTCATGGCGGATCTGAAAGAGGACATGTTGACGGTGGACGCACATGTGTTTGCGTCTTCATAACTGGAACTGGAGGGAACATACATGTACTTGTGATTCATACATGAAACCGTTGGGGTCCAAGATAGGGGACATAACTGATCAGAAAAATCCATATTTCCACATTCCCTCCTTGTCCCCTACTTGCCCGTTAAGAGATATCAATCTTCATCAATCCGTTGATCTGTTCATATAGCATCATTTGTTCTTCTTTTTTCTTCTGGGATGAATGAAATCTTGGTGGTGGAATACACGATGTGGCACACAGACCACAGATCGCTGGTCCACATTGTAGACATAGACAGCAACTGAATAGTATGAGAAGGCCAATACCTAGGAAGGATAGGACCTTCCATCCAAAGGTAGATAATACACTCCAAAACCAACCGGACCAAGTCCAGGTGCCTGGGTTCTGGTGTATCTGGCTTACAATCTTATGAAGGCGAGTTATGGCTTTATATACAGATGGCGAATTTTCTGGTATGAAAATGCAACAACTTGATCCGATGACCCTACAAGCTCCGCCCCTATCGGCCAGGATGACGTCAAGGACAAGACGATTTTGAAGCACAACAATCCGCATAGCAGACTGCTCTTCTGTTAAATTGCCTAAGGCGGAAATAGTTTCGTTCACTACTGCTTCAAGGGTTCTAGTTAATCTACGTATCAGCTTACTATTAGTAACGGTACCTATATAGGGAAAGAGACCTTTATTGAAATCTGTGTATTTTTCCCATGCTGTTTCAGTGTAATCGACTATTGGGAGATCTCTCCTTTCTCTATTGTGTACTAAATGAGTATTTCTGTGATAATCAGGAGGAGCTAGGAAAACAGGTGGCAAAAGAAATCCAATGTAGCAGGTACCATCCCAATCTAGAGGCAAACGTACATATGCCGTCTGACCACATATGAAATAGGAATGGCGGGAAGCTCTAAATGTAGACTTGCCTTGATCACTAAATTCTACTACAGTGGTGCATCTACTATGGCCCATATGTATGGAACCATTCTTTCTTACACATAATTCACCTTTTACTGGAAATACTGACATAGCGGGCAAAATTGGAGTAGCTTCGGATTCGACATTTAGGATCATAAGATTAAGCGTAAAATTACCTAATCCATACACTTCATTTTCTAGATCAGTTCCTGTTCTCCTGGGAAGTCCCTCCTTGTTAGGGTAGCAGACTTTAAGTAAAACTAAGTTCAAATTTCCCCATACCCAGTTATCTTGATAAACTGCAGAATTCGAATCTAGGGAATTTATTAAACTAAACCATGCTCCACAGGAGCCGTTGTGTGTGAACGGGTATGGAAAGAGAGGTAGAATTCCTTTATAATTCTGATAGGGAGGGAGTCGGCCACATATCCAACAATTTGTAGCATTGCTAACCTGATGGGAATGATGTAACATACTAATAAACGTGTTATTGCGCAGCGCAAATCTATAAGACAACTCAAGCGGAGGTAATTCACTAAAAGAATGTTCAGCAGTAATATTATAAACATGTCTAGAAATAGGATAGTATATGTGCAACAATATACTTGCAGTAATTATTAAAAGACTTAAGAAAAACAAAATTAATAACGTCACTGTGCAATGACTACGCAGTGATTTACAGTACGCCTGTCGTTTCAACATTTTTCGGGATTGTTCTCTATTCAGGTCTAAGGGATACATGTCAGAGACAATTCAACCGCTTCACCTTGGAGAGGACTTAAACAATCAAATTGCTTGACTTATTAGACCTGAGTTTTAGTTTATAATGTTCGTAATTACTTGTTTCAACCAAAGGAAGTTTTGAGTCAATGGGGGAAGACACACGAGGTGTGGTATTTATATCCGATGGTAGTCCATGAAATTTCTTGATATGACTTGAATGAATCCAGCCTTTCCTGCCCTCGATCTTCACGGCTGTCCTTGTGGTGAGCAAGACCAGCTGCGGCGACTTCCACCTAGGATCCAGCTGAGTCTTTCGATCAAAGTTCCTCACCAGGACCAGGTCCCCCGGGACTACGTCATGGGGTTTCACCTCAGTGTTGTCAGGAAAAGCTGCAGCTACCTGTGAACGACAAGATTGTAGTGCAGACATCAAGGAAGCCAAGTAATCTGTCAGCATATTACAGTCAATATCAGTTATTTTGCGTGGTATAGGCGTCCCCCACATATTTGGTGGTCTGCCAAAGATCACCTCATACGGGGATAGCCCTGTTCGAGAGTGTGCTACCATTCTCATGTAAAAGAGTGCAACTGGTAACGCTACTACCCAGTCGACACCTTTCTCTCTGCATATTTTGGACAATCTGATTTTCAGGATCTGATTATGTCTTTCTACGAGACCTGCTGCCTCGGGGTGTCGGACACAGTGGAATTTCCACTGATAGCCTAACAAAAGTGAAACGTGTTTCATTAGTTCGGATGAGAACGGCTGGACGTTATCTGAGTAGACAACACGTGGTAAACCGTATCGTGGGAAGAATTCTCGAACCAACTGTTTGGCAGTAGTCGGGGCAGTGTAATCTGAAACCGGGTATGCCTCTGTCCAACGGGAAAGAGCACAGACAACTACGAGAACATATTTGAATCCTCGACATCGTTCCATCTGGATATAATCCATCTGGAGGACTTCAAAAGGGTGATCAGGAGGCTGAAATCCACCCTGTTCTACGGGAACGCGTTTTCCTGGGTTGAACTGACAACAGATCATACAGGTACGAACTTTTTGTTTAGCTGCTGCTCGTAAATGTTTATTGAACCAAATGTGTTGAATGCTATCTAGCATAGCTTTTTCTCCTAGATGCGCTGGACTATGTATAGTGTTAATTATAACTTGGACCATTGAATCAGGAAGGAACCACACAGACTTTTCCTTCATCATCCATCCTTGATCCGTTTGGATCCCTCCTAATTCAGTCCATTTCCTTATTTCATCTGGTGTAGCATGTGTCTGTATGTCAATTACGTCAAGAGTAGGATCTTTAATCGTCATACAATGTGTTGGCGTCAGGACTATTGTCTTTGTCATGTCGGATGTTTGAGTTTGAGCAGTCTGTTTAGCTGTTCTGTCAGCTAGATCATTGCCTTGGGAAATGATATCAGTAACTTTCGTATGAGCTTTACATTTCATAATTGATATTGCAGTGGGTAGATGTATCGCATCTAATAAGGCATGAATGAGGGGTCCGTGCTGAATGTGGGCACCGTGAGAAGTTAAATAACCTCTCTCTCGCCACAGCACGCCGAAGTCATGTACAACTCCGAATGCATAACGTGAATCAGTATATATGTTGACTTTTTTATTTGTGGCTTGAATACAGGCTTGTGTCAGAGCGATGAGCTCTGCGGCTTGAGCTGACAAGGTATTTATACAATTTGTTTCGATGACTTCAATGTCTGTTGTGACTGCGTAAGCGGCCACTAACTCTCCTGTACTTGTTCTCATACATGAACCATCTACATACAACGTCAGGTCTGGGTCTGACAATGGGACATCCGTCAAGTCTTGTCTGGGTTTCGTCGTGATTGTAATAACTTCAATACAGTCATGAGCTAGTGGGTCTGTTCCGATTACAGGTAAAAGTGTGGCAGGATTCAATGTGTTACAACGTCTTATTTCTATATGTGGCTGAAACAATGTTAATTCATACCCTGTAAGTCGCGCTATAGTCAAGTGTTGTGTTTGCGTTCGATTCACGAGAACCTCTACTGCATGTGGTACTTGAACTGTCAATGGATGTCCTAACACTATGGCATCGCTTTGTCTTATTGCTAAAGCTGTTGCTGCCACTGATTTTAGGCATGCAGGCAAAGCCTGAGCTACGGGATCTAATGTACTAGAAAAATAAGCACATGGTTTGTATGATCCTGCTTGTTCCTGTGTGAGTACTGACAAGGCAGTACCTTCGCGTTCTGTAACAAAGAGTGTAAACTGTTTATTGTAACATGGTGTTGCTAAAACAGGTGCTTGGCATAAAGCTTTCTTTAGGCTTTCAAAAGCTTGTGTATGTTCCTGAGTCCAAGGGAGAACAGTCGATGTGGCTGCCTCCTGTGTTGTCAATTGAATGAGTGGTTTTGCTAGAAATGCATATTGAGGGATCCACTGCCTACAATATGAAGTGAGGCCTATGAAAGCCCGCACCTCCTTTTGTGTCTTGGGTATTGGCATGTTAGCTATTAACTGAATGCGGTCGGGTGTAAGCTGCCTTCCCTCCTTGGACAGCGAGTGTCCAAGATAAACAACTCGCTGGACACAGAATTGCAGCTTAGAAGGGGACACCTTGTGCCCCTTTTCGGCTAGAAATTGTAAAACTGTCAGTGAAGCTTTCTCACATTCGGGTTCGCTTCTAGCGGTGATCAGCAGATCATCGACATATTGAAGCAAGGCAGTGTTAACTGGCATGTGGATACTGTCGAGTTCTCGTTTCAGTGCTTGGCTATAGATGCTGGGGCTTTCAGTAAATCCTTGAGGTGCGCGTGAGAATTTAAAGCTACGTCCATTTAAACTAAATCCGAACAAGTATTGGCTTTCCGGATCTATTGGGACGCTGAAAAAGGCATTCTTGAGATCAATTACAGTAAAGAATGTTGCTTCGGAATCAATAGCTGTCAGTAATGACGAGATATCTGGGACCACAGGGAATTGTGGCACAATGCACTTGTTTAATTCGCGCAGATCAATAACCAATCGATATACTGGCGGGGCCTTTGGATCTGTTCGTTTAAGAATCGGAATTATCGGTGAATTACATACATTGGAATCTGTTTCCACAACCACTCCTTGGGCAATGAGCTCGTCAATGATTTGCAGTAAAGCCACTACAGCATCTGGTGGTAACTTGTATTGTCGCATTCGTGGTAGTACCACTCCTGCCTTTAGTGTAACTCGATATGGTGTAATATTCATGCAACCAACATCAGTAGGGCCTTGTGCCCATAGATGTGTAGGTAAAGTCTGCAGTCGGGGATCCATGTCTCTAGACACATAGTGACCTTTAAAATCACGTAAAAACAATCTTACTCCTTCCGGAGAACAACATATTATAGCTCCTAGAGCTTTCAGTGTTTTTATACCTAACAAGTTTTCTGGACATGATTTAGTAAGCAATAAATCTGTAGTTCGGGTCAAAGGTCCTATCGTAAGTGGAAGAGGCTGTGACACTTCATTAACAATAGGTTTTCCTGAAAAACCAAGGGAAATATTCTGTGAGCCTGAGAGGGGTGCCCCTGGAACTTCACTACGTTTTATGGTTGTTCGACTTGCCCCTGTATCGAGTAAAAATTTTCTATCTTGGCCTAATAATTCACTATGTACATAAGGTCCTTCTTGGTCTACAGGGACCTCAATAAGGGGTAAGTCAACTTCCCTCTCTAGGCTGGTTCATGCGTATCGTTGATAATCAGGATAGTCGTACTGTGCGGTCTGGTACAGCTGTCGTGTCGTGGTTTGTGTGGCAGCAACAGGCAGCGCTGGTGCAGCTGGCACAAACTGTATAGACTGTGGTGGAGCTGGCATGGACTGTGCATGCTGCGGGGCTCCTTGTTCGTTCTGATCCTGTCTAGGTGGTCGTGGTCTTTCTTTTGTATTACCTATGGCGATATTATGTTTTAAAACTGGACAATCGTGTACGTAATGACCTGGCTGTTTACAATAGTTGCATGTCCCTTTTACAGGACCTGCCGAAACACTGGACTGTGTCGTACCCTTTTTATGTCCTTCAGCTGGAACTGTCTGGGAGACTAGCATTTTCATTTTCGTGTCTTTCATGCGTCTTTGTTCATGTTCTTGTTCCTCTCTAATTCTATTGTGATGATACTGTAACATTTGTAACATTTGTGATGGGGTGTTACCTTGCCAGGTACTCTCGAATTTTAATACTCTATTCTTCACTTGGGGTAAGGAATTTTCAACTAATTTTGTCACAAACAGATGTGGGTATGATTCGCTACTTGCTTTTATGCCACTATTTATACCAAAACATTTTTCAAATCGGGCATAGAAATCACTAGTGTCTTCATCTTGCTTTTGTTTACAGGCTGAAATTGTACCCCAGTCTTCCTTTTTCGTAGTTAATAAACGTGGCAGTACCTGTACTAGTAAACCTGGTAGTGCTTTAGTTTTATCCCCAAGCCCTGCTCCTGCAGTTCGGGCCTTTTCTTCTGCTTCTAATGCTGACCATTCTATCTTTTGACCCCCCACCTCCCACTCTTTTTCCTTGAGTTTTTCATAAATGCCAGCAGGCATCAATACCTTTAATATTGTCCTAATGTCGGGATAGGTATACTCTCCCATGAGTAACATGTCTTTAATTTCTCGGTGGAAACCCGCTGGGTCTTTGTCATGACTGGGTACCACTTTCTTCATTTGTAACAATTCTATTTTCGATATGGGCGTATATACAAATACACGTTTAAACTCATTGTCCTCGCCTTTTATTGGGTGTACCTCTCGTAAAGGATTCTGTCTGTCCATGTAATACGTTGTTCTTTCCTTGATGGGCAGTGAGACATGTTCTGGGCATACAAAAAGAATGTACTGCTTTCTTGATTCTAGTATTTCTTTAATTAACTTAGTACCTGAACCTCTCCATCTATTCGTGAGTAATTCAGTCAGTATTTCGGGTAAGGGACCAGGATCTGAATGTTGACTCTGATATAGTATAAGGAGTTGTTGAATCATATAAATCCCAGCTAAACGCTGTTCATCTGGGGTGAAATTCAAAAATGTGTGTGCTACTGTATCATCACCATACTTTCCGGCACTGTCAACCCAATGAACGGCTGACCTGGCTAATTCTTGTTCATCCATAGAATCGAGAAAATGATAACCCCTTCGTTCTCGGAGTAATTTGTCAGCGGCTTGGAACGAATGCTCGGGGGACCTTATATTTATTATAGGTGTTTGGAAATTCCTGTTATTATCTGCACATATCGGACGTATCGGGTCAATAAAACATCTAGTACTATTACAAGATCTTCCTCTACCTACATAGGCTATGGTTTCTGACTGTCCTGTGGGCAGTCCTGATCCTTCCTCCTCGCTTTGTTCGAACTGGTCTACCGCTAATCTCTCTTCGTGTAGGCGTTCTATTTCTTTACGGATCTTTCGGCACATGGCTATTATACAATTTTGCTTATCATGTCTCCCTTCTGATATATTCTTACTCCATCTGGTAAGAGTTTGCATTGCTTCCGGGTCTACCCCCGGTCGGTCTTGATTTCTGATCACACAATTTATGAGGAAACGTAACAGTTCCCCCTGTATCTCCACTTTCTGGTATTCCATAGCTCTGTTAATACATTCTGAATCTCGCCCTGTTTGGACAAAATGGTATATATTATCTAGATGCACAGTCATTCCTGGTATCTTCCCTAAATACACCGCGGCTCGTCTGATACGTAATGATGCCATGATCATTTCGGCAGCAAATCAATTTGGTGTACCCTTAGAGGAAGAAAAAGGGGACACATGCTTATTACTAGAAACACTGGCACCAGCCACTAAAGGGACACTATGCCTTCCAATGCGGCTCAGTATTCTGGTTCAAGGAAAAGAACCAGCCTCAAGCAAAGGGGTAACCCCCAGAGTGGAGAAAAAGTATAAAGGACCCTAAATATATTCTGGGAAGTACAATACCTGACTCTATTATTGTCGCCGCTGCCAGGAGAAGAGCAAATACAGTCTCCAATACCGGGCCTCTACCAGAAAAAGAAAGTAAGAGGATGGATATGGTGGGTAGAAGGCTAGAAAAGAAGGCAGCTTCACAGTGGCGTACTGACAACTCAAATGCCCTACTGCATAGATATGGCCACCAACAGTAGGATGACATAGAGGAGTTGTTGAACAAAGTCCCTGAGGAGGACAGAAAGAGGGCAAAATCTATTGTTCAGGAGGGGAGAAATGTGGCAAACACCTGTCTAAAGTCAGCTTTAGATGCAGCAGACACTGCTAGCAGGCAGATGTGCACAGGAACCATCCTAAGACGACATGCCTGGCTCAGAATCTCAGGTTTTAAACAGGAGGTTCAGACCTCCATCATCAGCAGACCATTTAATGGAGAATCTCTGTTTGGCAAAGAGGTTGATGAATCCCTTCATCCAATTAAGAAAGACAACGAAACAGCAAGGACAGCAGATGGCACAACAAACTCAAGGGCAGAACCCAGGTCAACAAATGGGTCAACAGTCAAGCTACCAAGGTTGGCAGCAACAACAGAAGCAGCCCTTTCAAGGAAGAGGCAATGGCCGAGGAAGAGATCAATCCTCTAGAGGAAGAGGAAATGGCTCAAACTGACTCAACCACAAAAAGGGACCCACACAAAACACTAGTGGGGGCAAGGATAGCCTTATTCCACAGACAATGGGAAAGGATAACAGACAATTGGATTTTAAATTTCGTAAAATACGTGTATTGCATAGAGCTAACAAAAATACCACCTGCAAACCCGCCAAAAGTAAGAAAATTACTGAGATCTGAACAAACACTGTTAAACGCAGAGATCAAGGAACTATGCCTAAAACAGGCAATAGAAAAGGTACTGAAACAAGAATGGTTCACAGGAAACTACTCCCCATACTTCCTAATACCCAAACAGGATCAAACTCTAAGACCAACTTAAGATGAACAAGTTCATACTAACGCAACGTTTCAAAATGTGCACCCTCCAAGAAATAATACCACAAAATTTAAAAGGAGGATTACTTGGCAACAATAGACCTCAAAGACGCCTACTTGCATATCCCCATGAACAAAAACCACAGGAAGTACCCAAGATTCCTGCACAACGGAACATACTACCAATTCAAAGTACTTCAGTTTGGAATAATATCAGCTCCACAGGTGTTCACAAAATGTCTAGCCGCAGTGGTGGCACACCTGAGAAGAGAAAAGATCCACATCTACCCCAATCTAGACGAATGGCTCATAAGGGGACATTCAAAACAAACATGTCACCATCATGTTAAAAAAAAAAAATCAAGATGCTACAAACACTAGGTTCCTACATAAACCACAAACAATCTTCAGTAACACCAGAAAGAGAAAAAACCTTCCTGGGAGCAAGATTAAATACAGCGAAAGCAAAGGCATACCCCACAAAAGCCAGGATACAAGCAATTTATCAAGAAACAACCCTCTACCAGCGGGGTCAGTCTCTGACAGTGAGGAAGGTCATGAAACTAATGGGCATGATGGCATCATGTATCCCTCACGTTGCCTACACATGCACCCATTTCAAGAATGACTGACCAACAGCTGGTCTCAAGCCACAGGAAGTTGGGAGGATCCAGTGGTTGTTATGCAAAGGGTGCAAGCAGAGATACATTGGTGGGCATCCAACAACATAGCACAGGGGAGACCTTTCAAAGACCCAACTCCATCTGTGACAGTCAGCACGGATGCATCCATCAACGGTTGGGGAGCACATTGCAACCAGCTGAAAGTTCATGGACAATGGAATGAACAAGATTCCACAAAGCACATCAACTTTTTGGAAATAAAAACTGTCTTTCTAGCACTCAAGGCATTCCAGAAACACATTCAGGGGGAAACCATATTAATTCAAACAGACAATATAACAACAGGGTTCTAGCTGAACAAACAGGGTGGGACAAGGTCTTTTTCCCTGCGCAAACAGGAAATCCAGCAATGGGCAATTATTCAGAAAGTCAACCTACAGACGATACATCTAGCAGGAGTAGACCACATTACAGCGGACCAACTAAGCAGACAGAGCAACTGCTCCCATGAATGGGAGTTGAAACAGAGAACAGTTCAGTACCTGTTTAACATCTGGGGAACACCGGTGATAGACCTGTTTGCAACAGTGCAGAACACAAAATGCCAGTCCTTTGCCTCAAGGTTTCCACACCACCGATCAAAGGGAACTGCACTTTCACTCAATTGGTCACAGACATTTGCTTACGCCTCTCCACCAATACCCCTGATGCAAAGAGTGTTACAAAAAGCAAAAATCCCAGGAACAAATATGATTCTCATTGCTCCTCAATGGCCAAGCCAAACATGGTACTCAACCCTCCTAGAACTATCCAGAGGAGAAATGATCAAGATCAAAGCAGAAAAGGACCTGCTAACAATGCAACAGGGCCAGATCTTTCATCCAGAGCCAACAACGTTACACCTAGCAGCTCGGCGCCTGCATAGAATTTGGGCACCTTAATCTGCCTCTGCGAACCATGGAAATCATAAACAGGCAAGGAAACAGTCAACAAGAAAATGCTTTACAGCAAAATGGAAGCGCTTTACCACTTGGTGCACCGCTAACAAGAAAAACAGTTCAATCAATACACAAACTGTTATTATATACCTTACTTACCTCTTGGACAGCAACATCAACTACTCAAGCATTAACATGCACCTTGCTGCCATAGTGGCATACACAAGAGGAAAATCATGTAAAAGCTTATTTACAAGACCAGTAATCAAAAGCTTTTTAGAAGGAGCAAAAAGAATTGCCCCACCAAAACCAGTTCTAGTACCCACATGGAGCTTAAAAACAGTACTTTCTTAACTAATGGCAAAGCCCTTCGAGCCCATGCATACAGCGGATCTAAAACTCATTACTCTAAAGACAGCCTTTCTCATTGCAATAACATCACTACGAAGAGTAAGTGAACTGCAAGCATGAACAATTCCAGAACCTTCTTGCAAATCCAGAAGGATAAAGTGATCTTGAAAACTAACCCACAGTTTTTGCCAAAAGTAGTATCTAAGTATCACTTAAACCAAAACATTCTCCTGCTGGTTTTCTTTAAAACCCCAAAGACTAAAAGAGAGAGAAGCCTCCATACCCTGGATGTAAGGAGGGCTTCATTGTAATATTTGCAAACAGAACACATCGGGAAGACAAAACAATTGTTTGTCGCCTACGCACATACCAACACAGGATCACCTGTCACAAAGGCAACTATTGCAAGATGGTTAGTACAAGCCATCCAATTGTGTTATGCCAATGCCAAAAAAGAACTAACAATTCAACCAACAGATCGCTCCACTCGAATGAAAGGAGCAATGCTAGCCTTTATGGCCAGTGTACCCATTGTCTCCATTTGCCCAGCAGCAACATGGGCATCACCACACACCTTTACAAAGCATTACTGTGTGGATTTACAAATGAATAAGGAAGCTCAAATTGAACAAAGGGTGGTTCAACACCTGTTTGCAAGTGCTTCCTTTCACCAAAGCCTCCCAAACACAAGAGAAACCACAACATAATCTGATGTACAGCATGTGAATCCAGAAAAGGATTCACGCTGCAAAACGAAATGGTTACTTGCCAGTAGGAGTAGTTTTGCAGCTTGAAGAATTTTCTGGATTCACATGCGACCAACCCGGCCTCACCTAGAAGGAAAACAAACAGGTGGGGGAAGCAAAGGACTACATCAGTTATGCAATAACCATCTCAAGGATTACAAAATAGAATGAGAACAGAAAAAAGAATCCGAAGATGGCCACCACGCACGTCGACCTCCAGGATACCGTCTGACGTCACTCAGGGGACGTACTTGGCACCAAATGGTAGTCGACTGCGACCAAAACAAGAAAAAAAACAAAGACCATTCCGGACCCAACCACTAGATGGCGGAATGATGCACAGCATGTGAATCCAGAAAATTCTTCAAGCTGCAAAACTACTCCTACTGGTGAGTAACCATTTCGTTATTCTTCCGAAGGTTTTGCACAATCTGGTATTTTCCATTAGGTTTCTGTCAGCCCATGATTGGAGAGTTGCAAGGGCTTCCAAAAATCTCTTTTAAAATCCCTGTCCTCAACATGTCTTCAACTACTAGTGTTATTCCTGCAATTGTCTCTGCGGTCAAATTATATGGTGACGTTCTCTAATACACAGCATTTGATTTTACTGTTGTTTGGACCTTTAATTTTCTGATATCTTTCCCTGCAAAGTCCAATACTTCTGGGTTCACAGTTTCTTTTAAGTCAGGAGGTATGTCTACAGTTCTCACGGGATACAATCCTACAGCTGTTTCTTGTTGGGCCAATTACATTCAACATCTTCATCAAGAGTCTGGAATTCAACACCATCCTCTCCACAGTAAATAGTGCAATTTAACCTGCAAATAAATCTCCCCATAACAGGTTTTCAGGACTAGAATCACATACAACGAATTGATGATTTTACTCAAATGAACCTATTTTTAATTGGGTTTGTTATCTGTTTATTTGAACTCCTACAACTTTGATCTTCTTTGTCTGGGACTGCCGCTGTTCTAACAGTTAAACCGGTAGCACCGGTGCCAATCAAAAATGACACTTGAAGGCCTAAACTTCTCAATCTGTAGATGGCCCACTCTGGCCTACTTCCAGGACTGCGCCAATTACACAATCTTCCTTCCTTCTCAAGTACCATTGTCGAGAATTATCAGAACCAAAACTGTCATTGTCTACTGTAGGGAATGGGTTCTGATTCTGGTTCTGAAGCGGGTTTGGATTTGTCTTCGGGATTTGATTAATATTAAATCTGGGGTTCTCCACATTGTGTGGGATCATCGGACTTGTGGAACCTGCAACATTTGATCCGGTCTCTGTATTACCACTTGCATTTGCTGAACGGGCACATTGCATTTGAACTTGATTTCCTGCTTGTGCTGGGCCATTTCCAATCATTCTATCTGGATTAGGCCTACACTCCCTCTTCCACTGCCCAATTTTGTTACAGAAATGACAAGGGGTCATTTTCTTCAGGGTTGCAACATCTACACCAGATTCGGACCATTTGGAACACCTCTACCTCTGCCCTGTGAAACACCAATTCCTCCTTAACACCTTGAGTCTGCAACCCAACACCTTGCATTCCATCCTGATTTCCTACAAACAACTGATTCGGAATACCTTTCTGAGCCTACCTCGTCTGGGCAAGCAGGAATTCCTCCTTTAGCTTTTTCTGCTTCTTTTCTTGTTCGTCACTACAAAATTTTGCATAACTCAGAATCTCATCTCACGGTTTTGTCTGCCAGCAAATCACACTCTGTTGTATGTACAGACTGATCTCTGGTCTTAACCCAAGAACAAAGAATCCCATATCACTCTTTTTTGGTTGCTCTCATTCACTGTGTTGCTGAAACACCTGAAGCAATCCCTCATAGTAACCATGCACTGACACTTTCTTTCAGCTCTTGTGAGATTTGTTTTATCTTTATCCAGCCAATATCTTTTTAAGGAAACTTTCCTTTCAGAAATTTAATCGCCTCATCTTATTTATCTAAAACCGCAGGAGATGGCGCATTAGTGCGGGCATGTCTTGTTGGTTCTGCACACAGCCATTGTTTAGCAGTTTTACTTGCCCACAATCAACTTGGATCTACAATATCAAAGAACGCATTCAAATCTTTTTTACATCACTTTCGAAATTTTTATGAATTTGTCAACTGGCTTCTACCATTGCACAAGCTTCTCTCTCAATTTTGGAAGATTATTCTTAAATGCTGCAAGATCACCTCTGCTCCAAAGTACATGATCATAACCCTCCACCTGGTATTTCCCTCAAAGGAAAAGCTGAAGCTTCTCCTTATCTGATGGTGGCCTATTATTTTTCTTCTACTGCCTCAGATTGTTTCTTTTCATTCTTCTTTGCCATTTTCTCTCTCTAGTGTATCAAAACATCACTCCACCTACAAACATATTTCACTAATTCAGTGATGTGTAATCTCATTCCTGAAGAACGCATTGTTTCAATAGCTTCATCATCAAATTGTACCCACAAAATTCTCTGAAATGGAACACTTTTTGATATATCGACTTCATGTTTCCTGGCTAATTCACTTAATTTATCATGAGTAGTCGTTGCATGTCTAGTAATTTCTTTGCTCAAATATATCAGTTCTTTTTCTTGATACAGATTTACATGTTCAAGATTTTAACATCCTCTGATTATTTCTTGTAATTCTATTTTTAATTTCGGGACATTTAACAGTCTCTCCTCTGTTTGCTGTGTAGTGGGAACCTGATTTTCTTAGTTTCCTGCCTTTTTATTCTCTGCAGCTTCTTCAAACCATGGGGATAAAAATCCCATCTTTAAATTGGTTGGTTTTGTACAGAGTTATTGGCATTGTAAAGACAATCCTCCTCCCAGTGACTGAACTGTTTGCCGTGGTGTCCAAGCAACAAGCTGTGAATACTGCGATGTCTGGATCAACCCGGTCACTGGTGCTCTACCAACAGCTCCTTGAATTGATGCATTTGGAAAACAATTGTAGCAGTTATTTTGTGAATCTCTAATGGCTATGCTATTATAACAGGTGTTGGTACAGTTACAGTAGAAGTAGTAATACCTGGAGACATCACTGTAGGAATATTCTCAATTTGTGCAGGTATAACATTAGATATAACAGATGAATAATACTCCTGAGCTCCGTAATAGTAATCACAAGTTAAATTCTTCCAAGAGTGTCCTCTTAAGTATTTAAAATGTTATAATGCACATAAATGTTCTGAAATTCTCTCTAGTAAGGGCCTAATAGTGCTTCCAATGTATATATTTCTTTACTTTTACATATGATCCCATAAATTACATACCGTTTGCTACAATCAATATGCATGCAAATCTTATTAATTCCTGAATAATTAAACTCAAACTCGGTGATACCATCCATTGCCAGCCTACACATATTGCAATGTTTTGATGCTTATTGTGTACGTGATGTGTGTATGCTTAATATCTAAATGATACACGGGGATGCTCTGTGTTGTGTGTTAAAAATAGTTGAATTTAGTTGAACTCAGTAATGCTTTCACAGTCCATATGGTGCTATTGGGATTATCAGTGACCCATTATAGTTCCTGTTCTTAGTACTGTGATTGTTATACTGTAACCCTCCTTTGATTGGTTTGCGGCGACACATGTAAATATTGATTATAGGAGCTAGCAGCATGGACCGGACTGAGATATTGCTTGTTCCTGACTGTAAATTCTAACGGGATATACAATAGTACCAGAGACTTGATTGACATAAAATATTAGTTCAATTAGTCTGTCCTGTTTTATTACTTGTTTTAGCGTTTTTCCTTTTGCTTTTTTGGTCTAAGATGATCAATTATACCGTACTTATGACAAATGGGTTGTATTCGGAGTTTTGTGCTGAACGGAACAGTACCTATTGATGATTCCCTAATACATGTTATATTTGTGATTATTAGAGATCTAATACTGGTGATCCATTTTAAATTGAGCTCCAGGTACTGTTATGTAAGACCATTATTCTAGTTTGATTGTGTGCAGCAAGACAGAATGCATGTGAACAACAAGTTACATGATGCGCGTTTGCAGCAAGGCTATTTTTAAGTGGTTTTACCCTCTCCTCGCTGTACAACTTTTAAAAGTTTTAAAACCAAATCTTTTAGTATTTTAGAGAAATACTGCTCAGCACTTGTACTTTGTTCCACGAACGCTCTGCTCCCTGGTCCACCACAGGCTTTCTCGATTGCATGGAGGGAGTACACTGCAACAACTTTCGCAGGAGGCGGGAGGGGGGGTCACACGGTTAGCAGTCCAGCTGCTTAACCTACCTAAATACATGCCAGACATCGCAGTAAGGCTATTTTTAAGTGGTTTTACCCTCTCCTCGCTGTGAAACTTTTAAAACCAAATCTTTTAATATTTTAGAGAAATACTGCTCAGCACTTGTACTTTGTTCCCTTACCTGGCACTCTTCTGACCCGCGACACAAACCGCTCTGCTCCCTGGTCCACCACGGGCTTTCCCGATTGCGTGGAGAGAGTACACGGCAACAACGTTCTCATTTCTGGGCAGGAGGCGGGGGTGGGACGTGGGTTTATTCAACAAATAGCAAGCAACGTAATTCAAATTCTCAATGTTCTGTTTCTATTCCTTAAACGTTAGATCTCTTCTCTCCAATCCTGTTATGGCTTTAATACTTGAAGACTCGTTAACCAATCTTAATGCAGCACTTACACAACAGTTGCCCTATAACAGTGCAGCACTCTGTGTAATCAGCCAATAGTGTGATGGTACACCAACCAACCAATCTTAGTGCAGTACGCTGTGACGACAGATCTCACTCCTTGCAGCGGTTCACTCTACTTTACAATTTTTTCTCATAAGCATAATTCTACAATTTTAAGCAAGCGTAAATAAACAATCTTTTTCTGCTCCTCTAAAGAAAACAAAATTAATTCAACAATTGGAGTGTTTAAATTTTGACGCCCTCTGACTTTTTCACATAAAAAGATTTTTACACATGCAAATGAAATCTAAGCCTGGGCGGTGAACTCTCCAAACGCTTCGAGCGGAGCAGAGTTTTCTGCACTCCGCACGCATATAGTAGCGAGTTTTTTTCCTTGCTCGTCAACATCAAGTTGGCAAGTGAGGAAAATCCACCTCCCTGCGAGATCTTTCCTCATTCGCGCTCGTCAACATCAAGTCGGCGAGCGCGAGTGAGGAAAAT
Source organism: Triturus cristatus (assembly GCF_964204655.1). NCBI lineage: Eukaryota > Metazoa > Chordata > Amphibia > Caudata > Salamandridae > Triturus > Triturus cristatus. Next base: position 371,001,994 of record NC_140581.1, on the reverse strand, counting down.
CCACCTCCCAGCAAGATTTTTCTCATTCGCGCTCTTCAACATCAAGTTGGCGAGCGCGAGTGAGGGAAATAAACCTTCTGGCGAGATTTCTCAGCGCGGCCGGTCTTTTTTCTCAATGCGAGTGACGGCATATGCTCGCACCCGCACGCTTTAAGGAACTGTCCGTTCACATTTAGAAAGCTTCTGCTCGAGTACAAAATCTACTCGAGCAGCAGAAAGGAAGCAGCGCCTGCTTGCGCTGTGCACAGTGCCGTTCGTGATAATTTCACAGCGTGGACAAACACCCGTCACTGAAAATTTCAGTGAACTGCATTTTTCTAAACCACTCCTCCGCTGGCGGCGCTCCGTGTAACATGGCAGAGGTTTCTTTGCACTTTGCAGAGTTCTGCGTAGCGTAACTCCGTGTACTCCGCCCAGGCTTAATGAAATCTTGGCCAGCGGGAAATCGCCCTAATCAGTGAAACTTCACCTTCTGTGCAATTTGGTTCTGCCAACACCAGTCAGTATTAGCAAATTCACAACAATTTGTTCGAATCCCTATCTTAATTTTGTAGTTGACGGTAGCTCATGATCTAACCCACAAATCTTTAGCAGATAAGAAAATCATAAATCAACTCTTATGTGTGTATCCCAGGATTTTAGACTACTTCGGAGTCCAATAATCTCTTCAACCTCTTCACAGTTAGCACATACACATTACCAGTTCCTTCAATACTATTCTTCAACACACGACAATATCAAGAACTACAACACATAACCCTATGAATACTCACACCTCCAATACAGCAACTACTTTCGAAACCGCACCTTGTTAGTCGTCAAATTCTGGGCTTTGGGCTTCTGGAGTCGGGCATTACTCTAACTCTGGTAATTATTTATAGCCCCTCTTATAACATAAACATCCTTTGCTATCATTCCTGCTGTAGCGGCAGCGATTTTTTTTATTTTCTTTGTTACAAATTTCAGTTTTCCAGAATCTGGACTAAACCCACTGCTCACTTCTAAGCTGATGGATCTTTGCTGTTGTTTTACAGAAGATCAGGAAGATCAGGAGCTATGCATCACATAAATTATAATCAGAATCACTAATCTATTTTCAGTCAATAAAGAGAGTTCGGTATTTGTTAAAGGGTTTTATTTATCAAATCTTTTAGTAAATTATCTCCATTATGCCACAAGTTAATTCATATTAATCTTGATTATCGAATATGAACATAATCAGTGATCAATGTTTGTCTGCAAAAATAATGTGTTAAGCGCATTCCATAAAGGAAAGAAACACAATTTTAAGAATTGTGGAAAAAGTGTCAGTCAGAACCCATAAAGAGTACTAGTTTGAGAGAGTGGGAGAAAAAGCATAAAGTTTCAGCATTCAAGTCAGATCAATAGATCAAAAATAATTCAAAGCTGACCTTCCCATAAAGATAGGTTCAAGAAACTCAGACGAGTCTAAAAGTAGCGGGAAATAAGGGTATAATGGAAAAGTCGAAGTCCCTGGATAATTATCTGGGTAAAATAAATCTGGGTCTACTCAAGTAACACGCACTATTGAAGACAACACATTCTAAAGCTTTTGCAACATGTCTCTCCTTACGTCTCCAGTCAGCCAATCAGATTTCAATGCTCTCAGGGTAACAGGATCACTTTTCGTCTTCTCACAGGAATAGAATGGTCCACGGACAGCAATGTCGAGTGAAATATTTCATATCAGGACTGCGAACATGTACCCCCATGTAATGGAGTCGAAAGCTTGGCGTAGGTCTAACGCTATAGAGCCAGCGTTGTCCTAATTCGCTGGGGTAGCCAGCATGATATGATGTAAGCGTCTGAGATTTAGGGAAGTGTTGCGTGCGGGGAGAAACCCGCATTTGTCTTTGTGAATTAGGGTAGTGAGGTAGGGCAGGAGTCGGTTAGCTAAGACTTTACTTAGGATCTTCTGTTCGGTCGCTAATAGAGGTAAGGGCCGGTAACTAGATTGGTCAGTGCCGTCTCGTCCAGGTTTGGGGAGTGAAATGACTAAGGCTTGCATGGTGGAATGGGGTAATTAACCGTACTCCAATGCTGTCTTGTATAGCTCCTCTAACTTAGGAACGAGAGCGTCTGAGTAAGTTTCAAAGAATTCTATGGGCAGGCCGTTGAGTCCCGTGGCCGTTGATAGCAGCCCATTTTTCGTGTCTAGTAATGGGGCCTGAAAGCGCCTTTTGTGTGTCTGCTTTAAGACATGGGTATGTGAAGCTGTTTAAAAAAATCATCCACTAAAGTGTCATCGATGTGTGCAGGTTTGTTATAAAGATCACTGAAATGATTACAAAAAGCATTGTTTATCTCAAGTTGAGTGTGGACCATGCCCTTGTTAGGTACATTAATCCGGGCGATGAATGGAGTGTTTGGGCTGTCCCGCAATATCCGAGCCAACAGCGATCTGGATTTATCAGCCTCAGTGTGTTTCAATTGTGTAAATGCCCTGTAGTCAATAACTCGGAGAGTTTCAAGGATCTCCACATGCTGAATGCGTGCGTCCTGTAAAGGGGACAGTTTGCCTGGGTCACTTACTGCAACGCGTTCCAGCTCGGTCATTAGGTTTTCTATACGGATAAGGTTTCTATGTACCTCCTACAAGGCCCCCCACTCTCGACCCAATTGCCATGCCCCTCACGACCACCTTGAGTGCATCCCATTCGATTAGATTAGAGGAAGCTGTGTTCCAGTTCTCAGAAAAATAGTTTGTGATAGTTGCAGATAGCGTGGTACGAAAGGGGACATCCTCCAGTAGTTGGGGCCACAGTTTCCAAGTGGGGACCGGGGTAGGCACCCTGCCCCATGTAATGGTGATCTCTAAAGGGCAGTGGTCCGAGAAGGTCTTGGCCAGGTATGTGGATTGGTGTATTTGGGTGGCGATGTTAATGGAGCACAAAAACCTATCTCTCCTAGTATGAAGTTGGTGTCCTGGAGAATAAAAGGAGTATTCCCTATGTGTAGGGTGTAGCATTCGGCAAACATCACTCAGTCCCCATCCACTCGTCCAGGTTTTCAGGGCATCAGCTTGTTTGTTGGCGCCAGCTCCATGCAGTGGGGAATGCGACCTATCTAAGTCCACGTCCAAGACAGTGTTACAGTCCCCTCCCAATATCCAGGGATATGTGTCCCACCCCGTCAGGGCTATGCCTAGTTGATTTAAAAACTTGTCCTGATCAACGTTCGGGGCATAAATGCTACCCATAATCACTGGTAGGCCATCAAGGGTTCCCTTCAGCAATATGTACCTACCCTGTTCGTCTGTGCGCCAGTCCAATTCTGTAAAGGGGACACCGTGGCGAATCCATATGGCCATGTGCAAAAACAGCGTAGTTAGTAGAGAAAATGTGGCCACTCCATTTCTTTCGAACCTTCAAGACCTCCGAGTCAGTAAGGTGCGATTCCTGAAGAAAAACTTTTTGCGCTTTACGTCTAAGGAGGTAGGCATGGACTCGATGTCGTTTATGCACGGCGCCAAGTCCCCGCACGTTCCAGGTCAGCAAGTTATATGAACCTAAAGTGGTGAAGTGGTCAGGCATGAGTCAATAATGTAAGCGGTGCTCCCCCTAACTCGGAGCCCATTAACTATCGCAGGCCAGGAGTGCCCCTTCCCCTTCAAACTAATAATACTTGGCTCAGCTATTGAACAGTGCTGGGCTAAACAAATAACAAAAACGTCCAAGCAGCATAGAACAGTGCGTTTGCTTCGTCGGGGGTCGCAGCCACCACTCCTAATGCTGCTTGCGTAGTTACAAAGGATCTGGTAGCTCAACGGGACCGGGGGAGGGGGGTACATATGAGCATTTTTGTCTAACATAACTAGCCGCCTTAGACATACACACGGCATAAAACATGATATTGACAAGTCCATCAAACCTGAACAGGGAGACCATATCAGGCAGTTTAGGCCTTAGATACTAATATTGTAACTAATGATAAAACTAATGGTCCATGACAAGTTCTGTTTAACACGAGTTGGGTAGAGAAAAGGAAAGGATACATGTAGGCTTGTTAGCTCTGCCATATAGCTTGTGTGTCCCTGTTGCATCGATAAGCAAAGTGAGCAGGAACGCCTTGTTATTCATCCACCAGATCATCGACAGTCTGAGGTGTCACCGATGTGAACAGGGTGATACTATGCTCGGAGTCTGATAGGATGGTGCTGTCCTCTGACGAGTCAGACACAATCTTAAGATTGTCGTCGCGAAAGGAGTTCGCTATTGCCAGTGACTCGGTCCTGCTGCCTATCATCTGTTCATGTGTAGGACCAGTGGCGGCGGAGCTGTGCAGGCCCTTGGCGGCATGGCGAGGGCCACGGCCCTGAGATCTTGTGGGGCTGTGATTTACAGAACTGGACGACCCATCTTGGCTCGATTCAAGGTTCATCACTTCCAGCCATTCCTCCGCATCATTCGGACTGTCAAATCGAGCTGGGAATAGTAACGCATATTTGAGTTGGACCGTTCGTAGTTTTTTCTTCACTGCTTGAAAGGAAGAGCGTTGGCTCTGCACCATTACTGTGTAGTCAGGGTAAAGCGAGATTCGATGGCTCTCGAATTGTATCTGCGTTCTTTCTCTCGCTTTATGCAATAGGACATCGTGGTCTCTGTAGTTCAGTATTTTAACAATCAAGGGTCGCAGAGGTGCTCCAGCTCTTGGCGCTCCAGTAGGAATCCCGTGGGCTCTCTCCACGCAGAAGTATGTCGACAAACCCTTCTGGGCTATGTGGTTTCGCAACCAGGTTTCTATGAAGTCAGAAGCTTTGGGGCCTTCACTGCCCTCTGGAAGTCTATGACGCGTATATTATTCACGCGGTTCCTGCCCTCCACATCTTCGATCCTGTCTTGTAGGCCGTGGACCTGCTGTTGTAGTTCTTGTATCTGTTTAGTGTGTTCTGTAATTTGAGGTTCCACGCTGGCCAGGGCTTTCTCATGCGCGTGGACCGTGTCAGCAAGTTTCACATGGTCCGCCCGGAGGAATGTAAAGCCAGGGTTCCGATCTGTTGCTCTATTACTTTACTGGAGTCTCTGACTATCTTTAGGATCAGGTCAAGTTTATCAGGCGGGACCTCGAGGAGGAGGAGCCGGGTGATGAGGGTCTTGTGGTAGTTTCTGGTACATCTGTTGAGCCCCCTGTAACAGGATGATTGTCCAAAGTCTTCACCTTAAGTCTCCCCATGGCACCAACAAGTTCTCACTGGACGTGCACTGTATGAACAATGCGTGTCACAAGCATGATGATATCGTCCCACAGAGTAACTTCTTCAGTGGCTGTGCGGTGCGGCCTGTCCCCAAAGAGAGCACAGACAATCAGGCTGGTGTATGCCGGTTTCTAACGTGGGCGCCGCTGTCCTGGCACAGTAAATTAGTGGGCGTGCCAAACAGAATAGGACCAGATTAGGTGCAGCCCAGCCGCTAACACCACATGCACGCCACTGCAGTACACAGTCCCAAACACAAGATGAAGACACTCCGTGGTGCAGTTCCCATCGCCCCAACCTCAGACCAGGTGGTGGACCCGATCAGAGGGAGGCGAGACTGCCAATCACCCGTTGCCACCCAGCACAGCCACGTCTGTGGAGGTCGCCGCGCACCATCGCACAGCCAGTCCGGTATGGCGGCACTATTCCGTCTGCACTCGCTTCGGGCCAGGTACAGGACCAGTGTAAAGGAAGATAGATAAGCCCACCACACTCTCTGCGCCGTTTATCTCAGTTGTGCACAGGGAGGACGCCCATCAGTTCCCGCACACGGCACGACCTGCCCGCACTCACCTGAGGATTGGGGTCTGCATCTGCCTCTCGCTGTCTCCTGTGATCCTCCGTCGCAGCCCCCCACGATGGGCAGTCACTCCAAGGTCCACAAAGCTCGGCGTTCGAGTGGGGCTGGCTGCAGGGCCCAGCCACGGGGGCCCCGCGCCCCTAGAGGCAGGCAGGGGCCACGCTGCTGCAGCACTGTTGGTCTCGGGGGCAGGCAGGCCTCTGCGGTAGTTGTGCAGGTATCTGTCTGGAGCACCACTCTGGTCAAAGGGTTTAGGCAGCTTGGGTCCTGGAAGTATCACTGCGGTGACGCTGTGGCTGGCTTCAGCAACCCCACCCGGCCAGGCAACGGGCTGTAGTATCAGGAGGCAAGAGCGTTGGGCACCACACAGTGCGGCACACAGCGGCGTAGGGCGCTATCAAAGCGCAGAAGTCGGCGTAGGGCGCCCGCGTCAGCAGAAGTCCTCAGCCCTCACCGCTGCAGGCCGCCAGACGTCCCCCGCGGTATTCAGGCACCACCGCGCTCCTCCGCTCTGTATCTCCGGGTCCGATGTACCCCAGCAGCCAGCCGAAGACCGCCTCCAAGCACGGTGTGGATCGCGGGGGGCCAGAGCCGCCAGAGCCAGCAGGATACTCGGTGCATCAGCGGCGTTGAGGCGGGTAGGCCACAGGTCTGCAGCTCCCGGCAGGCGCGGCCCACCGGCAGAGCCATCGCTCCGATCAGGTCAAATTCGGCAGGCTTGTGTCGTGGGCATCTGATGGCCGCAGGACTGCGATTAAATCTCCAAGAGCAGGTCCGTGCCCGGGGATGGCACAGGATTATCCCCCCCCAGGGTCAGGAGCCTCACCAAACCATGTCCGCCATCTTAGACGGTTAGCCACGCCCCCATCATTGTCTGTTTGGTTGCAAAACAAATGCATCCTTAGAACTGACTAAGTAGAGTAAGGCAACAGTAAGGTCCTTTAGGCCTATTATCCCCAGCCAAATATAGCCACTCATAGTTTTGCAAAGTCCACAGCTACAGTCCTTATTTTCTATGATCCTAAATGAAGGATTGTGGGCAAGAGCAACAACAGTTTTCATACTGTCCTTACAAGAGGCAATGTATGGTGGGTGTCGGCATCTGCTATCCTCTTCCTCTCTGACTTCTGACATGTTATTCCCTACTAATTGTGATGAAGCCCCTGCTGCCCCACTCCCTGTCACACTAACATCTTGATGATGTAGATTTCTTCTTCTACTCAAGATACTCCCGGATTCCCAAACTAGAAGGTTTGAGGCCAATTCTGGGGTAGAAAGCCTTAGGAGCCGAATAATATTTGTTGTATGTTTAAAGGTCATATTTAGTTTGATGCACTATAAACAAGGAATCACCTGGCGAAAAGGGTTGCTTAAAAGCAGCTAGACTAATCAAGTTGGAGAGAAATGTAATGGCCGGTACGTGCCACAAGGGCATTTTCGTGCTAGAACCCTCTGGAGCATTAGGGGCGGCCTCCCCTCCGAATCAACATATTGTGTCGCACTGAGGTTGCTGCATGATCTAAGAGGTCAGATAGCTGCATCACATGACCACAGAACTGGAGCCCACGGCATAAAACCTACCAGAAGGAAGAACGACCGGCCCGTGCAGCAGTAAACCGGAGCCGCCTGCCGGAGGAAATAAGGCTGTGAAAGCATGCTGAGAGGAGGAGCGCGCGAGACCTCCAGCAGCTGCTGTCCTCACACCGAAAATAGATCAGCGCCGATGTTGGCGAATCACCTATTGTTTCTCCAATTAAAAAAACGTTATAGAGACAACAAATTATTACGCACAGAGAAAAGGGCGAGGCGGAGGGACAAGGAAGAGAGGTCAAAGGCAACACGGACGGGTTGTGCTCACACTCAGAGTAGATTATAGATATCCTTAAAGGGATAGAGAGCAGCAGCGGGCAAGCGAGAAACGGCGCGGGCTATGGCAATAAATGAGTGCGTTGAACAAAGGATATATAAACCGGACAGTAAAATAAATTGATACTTGTATAGCGCACTACTCGCCCGCAAGGGTCTCAAGGCGCTTGTACGAATACCGCTGTGGAACCCATCCTGGCTTTCCCTGTGAGGCGTCCACTCCTGGGCACCCCCAAGGTGGAGGCCAGGCATCCTTAGCGTTGTGGGGGCCGTTGTGGAGATTAAGCAAGCTATTGCCCAGAGTTGCAGAGTGGGACTCCATGATTGGAATAGGCACCGAGGCGAGAATTATCAGGTCAGTCGAATTTTTGAGCCCAAGACCCGCCGAGGCGGGGAATTGAACCCTGGTCCTGGGCTAGACCTCTGCATCAGGGTCTGCCGCTCTAATCATTGAGCCACACTTCTCCACAGTAAGGGCATATGTAACATGGGCAGTTGCCCCAAAAGTGAAATAATGCCCAAAGGTTGGACAAAAAGCAGCATTTTACCTATCTAAGGAACGCAATTTTGAAATCAAACAAACGAACAAATGGAAAGTGCTGGGTTTGGCCTTACCACACAGAGGGTTAACAACATGCCTCGCAGAGCAACGCATGCGTGCTGCCTCTAGGCTCGACCTAAAAAGGCAACACTGCAAAGGATATGGGTGGCGCTGCAGTTCCGAGGCCAACCAAGAAGAGCAATTCTAATGAGAAGAGTCGCAGGAAAAGGAAGTTTTTAAAGCTCAGCAGCACAGTCACTGTACCAACAACCAGCTAAGCACTAAAGCTCACAACAGTGGCAGTTTCCATCGCTATAATCTGAGCCCTTTCAGGGCAGAGCCAGACGAATGGAAAAACCGTCCAGGGAAGCGAGCTCCTCCAACAAGTAACTGTTCATTAATGCCCCAGCACAAAACACCAGTGGGGGTAGAATAGAACACTTTATCTTGCAATGGAAAAAAGTCACATCAGGCAAGTGGATTTTAAACATCATACAACATGGTCACTCCATAGATCTACTAAGAAAACTACCAGTTGCATTACCAAAAAATAAAATACACATGAATGAGAAAAAAGCATACCTTCAACACAAATTAAAAGAAGTTGTACAGAAAAACAGCAATAGAAAAGGTTCCCCACTCAATATTTTTTACCCGGAAAACTATTCCACATACTTCTGGTTCCAAAACCTGCCAAATGACTTCGACCAATTCTGGAACTCTGGTTCCTAAACAAATTCATTAAAAAAGCAAAACTTCAAGATGCCTGTGCTGCAGGAAATCATCCCACTACTACGGGAAAACATCTACATGGTAACTATAGACTTGAAGTATACCTACTTACATATCCCCATAAATCAAAGGCATAAGCGATTCCCACGCTTTGTCATAAACCAAGTACACTTCCAATTCAAAGTACTTCCTTTTGGTATAAAATCAGCACCTTAGATCCTTTACCAGTTGCCTAGCTTTAGTAGCAGTGTATTTCGGAAGAAAAGGGCTACTCCTACCTAGATGACTGATTTGTAAAGACAGGCTTAATCTTTGAGTACAAGAGAAGCATAAGAACTGTCATTGACACGTTGCTTAAGCTAGGTTTCACAATCAACCTAGAAAAAACATCATCACACTCAGAGAGAGAAAAGGTGATCCTAGAAGCCAAGATCATCACAGTGGAGGCCAGAGCCTTTCCAACCCCCAAGAGAATTCAGACAATAACTGAGCAAGGTCGCCTCTACCGCAAGGGGCAGTATCTTAACTGTGTGGACAGTACGAAAGATGATGGGCATGATGGCCCAGCTGCATTACCCAAATTCCAGGTGCAGAGTTATTCATGGGAACACCACAGGAATTGGTACAAAAGCAGTGGTCACAAGTAATGGGCAGTTGAGAAGATCTAGTGGTTAAAACTCGGCGTACAAGAGGGGATGACATAGTGCAAAGAGAATAACATAGCATTGGGAGGGTCTTCCTTGCAACCAACTCCAGCTGTGACCATCACCACATATGCATCCCACATAGGATGGGAAGCTCCCGTAGGGAATCTAAATATCAGAGGACTATGGAAGGTACAGGAGGCAACTTAACACATAAATGTTCTCGAGTTAAAGTTAGTCTTCCTAGCCCTAAAAGAGTTTCAGACGAAGGTCTGGGGGATGTCTGTGCAAGTACAAACATACAAGACAGCCACAATGTTGTACCTGAACAAACAGGGAGGGACAAGGTCATATGCATTATCCAAATTAGCACAGAAAATGTGGAGATGGGCCATCCACAGATAGATCACCATAATCGCAATTCACCTATCAGGAGTGGAAAACGTAGAAGCACAGGCTAGTCTCACACGAGGGAACTAAATCAACAAGAGCTCCAAAGGATCTTCAGAGGTGGACTTGTTCGCTACACCCGAAAGCGCAATATGTTGTGACTTGGCATCCAGACACCCTCACCACCACTCCCTAGGAAATTTCCTGTCTATAAACTGGTCAGGGAAATTTGCTTACTTTTTTCTGCCAGTTCCCCTCATACTGCTAGTAATAAAGTGCAAGCAATCACAGATAACATTGATCCTGGTTGCTTCGCAATGAGGAACTTGGTTGTTAGACCTGGTAGAGATGGCCCAAGAAAAGCTAATAAGCCTAGCAAGATTCCACGATTTCCTCTCAATGCAAAAGAGGATGGTACTCCACCCAGAAATGAGCAGCTTCTGAGTCCATAGAGTTTAAGCACCTAAATCTACCAAAGAGATCCATGGAAGTTCTGAAAGAGGCTTAATGAACAAGCACAAGAAAATGTTGGAAGGCTAAGTGGACAAGGTACGTCTGGGGATGTTAAAGTAACAACTGGAAACAAGCAGAACACAGGATAATACAGTAATTAGATACATAATACATCTATTGGACGTAAACTTACAGTAGCCTCCCTTAAAATACACTTGGCGCATTAGTAGGCTATGCAAAGGGTCATATAGGGAGAAGTTTCCTAATCTCAACAGTAATTAATAGCCCCGTCCAGAGCGGTACCCATGCCATTGTGGAACCTCAGTTTGGTCCTAATACAAGTAATGAAGGAACATTACGAAATACTACACAAGGCAGAACTCAAGTTTTTAACCCTAACAACAGCATTCCAAATCGCAATTTCCTCACTGCGCATGGCACGCGGTCTGCAGGCATTAATAATCCAGGAAACCCTATCTACAAATACACAAGGACAGAATAGTTATGAGAACAGCTAAACACTTTCTGCCAAATATTATATCACGGTTCCATGTCAAACCAGCAATTCATCTGCCTAGTTTCTTCTCAGACCCAAAGATCAAGCAGAAAAGGCACTGTACATGCTAGACGTACAAAGAGCAGCGAGGTATTACTAGAAACAAGCATTCCATGTCTTTTTTTGCCATAAGTGCGCACATGTTTGTGATTCTCCGAGTCCATGTACATCCATGTCATTGTCCACCTAGACTTATTCATCTATCCAAATTTCTGACTTTGTCTCCCTTTGTTCATTCTTGTTGTCCTGGATTTGGTCTATTTCTCCCTGGGTATCCCATCATTGTGAGAGTCTTCCCAGTATCAATGCCATCCCATCCAAAGCATGTCATCCTCTGTCCATGTCATCTCGTCTTTGCATCTCCAGTCTGTCACATCCTGTGCCAGTGTTTTAGCAGTTTTGCCCACATGGTACTTTGATTGCTCTAGGCTTCAGAGACCACCCACCCAGTCTATAACTGGTCAGCCATCGTCCATTAAATAACGTACCATAAATGTCCATCAAATAAGCACACTGCAGTACCCGTCTCTATCTCCCAACTGCTAGATTGCTCCTCCCTTCTGTGTCCTGCAGTGGGTCATGGGGAGTGTGTGTGTAAGGTTAGGTGAGCATATGAGTGCTGAGTGAGTGGCATTTGTGAGAATGCAGAGGGAGCAGTGTGTTGTGCATGTGTAAGTAAAGGGTGAATGGTGGACCTGTGAGTGTTGGGTAAGCAATGGGGCCTCTGAGTGTTTGGTGAAAGGTGGGCGTTTGTGACTGCTGGGTGAGCAGTAGGTCAATGTGAGCACAGATGGACAGTTGTCTTGTGAGAGTGTGAGGTGAGCAGTGGGCCTGCATGAGTGCAGGGTGAGTATGGAGTGATAAGCCTGCTGTTCACTTTGCACTCACGCAGGCCCATCTGAGTGCCTGCTGGGTGAGCAGCGATGGCCTCTGTGTGGTGAGCTTTGGAACAATGAAATGCTGGGTAAGTGGTGGGCCACTGTGAGTGTGAAGTCTAGCTTGGCAATGCAGCTGTCACTGAAGCAGCAGCTTTGGACCTGTGTGAGTGCAGGGTAAGTGGGGGGGGGGGGTTGTGCAGACTGAATGCCTTGCCTGTTTTGGGTATGCACCATGCCTGTATGTACGGCTGAGCTCTATGCCTGTGTAGATATGAAACATGAGTTTGCATTTTTGGTAAGGGGGTGGGGGTGCGGGGTGTTTGTGTGTGTGTGTTTGTTCAGTGTGAGTGGTTAAGCTACATGAGTACAAGCTGATTTGTGTGAGCGCCGAGTTGGTTGTTTGGCTGTAGGGTTTCAGTACGTATGTGTGAGTGAGGGGTGTGGGTAGGCAGTGTGTGTGAGGGTTGGACAGTTTGCCTGTGTATTTGTAGCGTGAAGTGAACCTCTGAGAGTAAGGGGAGCTTTGTGCCTCTGTAAGAGAAGGCTGAGCTCTTTGCTTGTGTATGGTGAGCTCTCTGTGTCAGTGTATGGTGAGGGGCATTTTATAAGTACAAGGTAAGTGATGTAACGAACTTTAATGCACTAACATAAAACACAGCTAGACAAAAATGTAAACTTGTGCAGTTTGCACCTCTTAGCACATTAATGCTAGACTTGTTAGCATTCGCAATGATTGTTAATGTTTTTTAAATGTGCCATCTTATAGCTTTAAACTGTATTAAATGTACTCACCTATGATCTTGTTTATGATCATTTTTATGTGAGTAAGTGTATCCTACCTCTGACATAAGATTAACTTGTTCCTAAATTTCTAGGAAGACACATTCCTTGAAAGAATATTTGTGAATCGGTCATGTAATATTGACATTAAGATCCAGTTCACTGTGCCTTTAACTTTGTTTTGCAGGTGCCACCTGAGGACACAAGTTCAAAGAAAACCTCATTCACGCTTCAAGGGCTGAAGCCATATACAGAATATATTGTTTCATTGAGGTGTATGAATGGTGATGGTCAGGGCTTCTGGAGTGATTGGAGTGCAGAGAGGAGTGTTGTCACAACAGAAGCTAGTAAGTAGCATGTTAACAGCAGATCTTTGTGATATATGCATTAAAATATCCTGACCTGTAGTTGCATATCATCCTAGTTAGAATTATTAACATGATTTCTTCATTTGGCAATTCCATATTTATAGATTATACCTGTGCCAAACACATAATTTTAAATTGCCATGCTGTTTGAAACTAAAGAAATGTATTACTTTGTACTTCCAAATCTTTCTCAATACTATTATATATTGACGGCTGTAGTATATAGCTTTAAGATGTATAAGAGTCATACAGTTCTAGATTGTAGAATGTATTGTGTGTGTGAGTTCTGTAGTAAGACAGTTCTGCTGTGGAGACTGTCAGCGTTGGTGGTGTTATTCCCGTGTGCGGGGGGTTGTAATAAAGAACTCATCTTATACCATACTTCTTGAGTTGGACTTCATTTATGAGGATACTACATTGAATTGGCGACAAGGATGCTCAGCCCCCTGCCAACGTTTGGAACGAGTGCGTGATTTCAGACTCAATTTGGGAAAATTTATGGATTATACGACGAAAGGAATCACAACGGAAGTTACAACTTGTGCGTGAGTCCAATTGCGCTTGCTAGCGATCCGTGAGATCGTTTTCTTTTTGTTTGTTTATCCATTTAGTCAACCCTGCCAACGCTAGTGCTGCGTATATTTGAAAGTGCGGCAGTTATTTTAAGACTTCAGTATTGCTTACCTCGCGCGAGTGACGACGTCCATTCTTCAGCGCGTAAGCTTGCTTTGAAAGACGCTTCTAGCTGGTGGCAGAGCAACGCGCAATACGTCAGTCTACGTGTGTTACGAGGTCACGCAACGTGACCCTGGCGGCCATCTTGGTTATCTGATCAGTGCTAGAAATGCAATACAAGTGAAGCATTTCGATCGGAACATCGTTTCAGACAGTTTTCAGTTCAAGAAATTTACCGTTTTGCATAGAAATTCCTCCATTACCATTTTATTATTTGCCATACTTATTTATAGTAGACATTTAAAATTAAGTGAACATGGATGGTGAATCTAGCACAGTCTCCACTGCAAGCAAGAACTCACAAAGTACAAATGTCAGCATAACTCTCAGCAATCCAAAAGAATTCTTAGTTAATCCTGGAGAACCCGTTATTAAATGGCAAGAATGGAAAGAGTATTTCATTAATTACATTGCTACCTTGGAGGATAATGGTAGTATTATGTCTCCTGAAAGGAAAAAAAGAATTTTAATGCATTGTTTAGGACCTGAAGGTCTCAGGGTATATAATCAGATGCAGAAAAATGAGAGGAGCGCAGATGTTGACGTGTTCAAGTGCGCAATTGCTGATCTTGATGAGCATTACTCACCTATTGTGTGTGCGGCAGTATCTAGACGCACATTTTATAAACGGAAACAGGAGACTAATGAATCAATCGAAGATTATGTCTCCGCTTTAAAGAATCTTGCCATAAAGTGCAAATTTGGGGCTTTACATGACGACATGATTAGAGACCAAATAGTCATGTGTACAAAGAATAAAAGTATCCAAGACAAACTCTGGATTGAGGGTGACTCTAGCCTTAAAGACATCATTACATTAGTTAAGAAGGCGGAATTGTCAGAAAGGTGTGCTAAAGCTGTTTCTCATTCAACTGAGACAGTCACTGTTAATAAAGTTACTGACACCAGAAAAGACAAAAGTATTACGTACAAACAATCTAAATCGTATCAAAGCAATTGGAAACCACCTTACACCAAGAAAGAGGAAAATTCTTCTTCTCAGTCCGGCTTTGTATGTTACAGATGCGGAAGTACTGCGCATACTGCGAGATTTGAAAAATGTCCTGCTAAATTTACAAAATGTTCTGTATGCGGAATCGTGGGACATTTTTCTAAAGTTTGTAGAAGGAAGCGTTATAAAAAATCACATGTAAGTTGCATCACTAACAGCAATTCAGATTTGTCAGACAACAATGAAGATGAAGACTCTCCAGAGAACTCGAGTATTTCCAGCGGCATTCCAAACATGTTGTGGTCAATATTACGAGCAATGATAGCAACAAACCTTTATGTATGATTTCCTTTGGAGGTGTGGTGTTACAGGTTGCAGCGGACTCTGGGTCTCCTTTCACTATCATTGCTAAATCAGTTTGGAATGACAAATTTGTTAATGCCATTGGTCCACAATTGCAACCCACTGATGTGAATCCAGAAAGTTTCACGGGGCAAAAAATTGATATGTTGGGTTTCAGATCTTTAATTTTTGAGTTCAAGGGTAGAAGAGCACTATGTAAATTGTATGTAGCTCAAGATGGGCCTTCAGTTTTAGGTTGGAGAGACCAACGTTCTTTAAGTATCATTTTGAATCCGAATAGTCCTGAGCAAGTGCTTGTCATGTGTGAAGCGGAGAATACTAAGAAATGGGTTTTAGAAGAGTTTCCAAAATTGTTTAGTGGCAACATTGGAAACCTTAAAGGTTTTTCGCACCAAATTTTGACCAAACCCAATGCAGTTCCTAGAGTTCATAAAGTACGACACATTCCATTAATTGTTCGAGATGAGGTTAAAAATGAATTAAAGAAATTATTAGATGCAAATATTATTGAACCAATTGAGGCATCTGAATGGATTTCTCCCATAGTGATTGCTAGACGGTCTAATGGGAAAATTCGCATGTGCATAGATTTGAGATATTTGAATGAGAATATAATTGTTGATCAGTTTCCTCTCCCGAGAATCGATGAAATGCTTGCACTCACCAAAGGGGCTAAATGGTTTTCAACAATTGACTTGTCATGTGCATATCATCAAGTTTCGTTACATCCATTGAGTAAACACCTTACAGCCTTTTGTACCCCTTTTGGTTGTTACCAATTTCGTCGCATGCCATTTGGGTTAGCATCCGCGGCTGCGGTATTTCAAAGGCTTATGTACGAACTTCTGGGTGATATGCAAGGTATAATTTTCTTTCAGGACGATATTCTTATAATGGGTCCTAATAAGAAGGTTCATGATGAGCGTTTAAGGAAAGTCATGAATATCTTACAAAATAAAGGGGTTACGGCGGAGCTTTCAAAATGTAAATTTGCAGAAAATAGTGTAACTTACCTAGGCCATGAAGTAAGTTCTTTAGGTATTAGACCCAAGGCCAGCTTAGTAAGAGCCATTAAAGATGCTCCCCCTCCCAAATCTAAAGAAGACCTTAGATCCTTTTTGGGACTAGCAGAGTTTTACTCTAAATTTGTGGACAAGTTTTCAGAAAAAACTTGTGTAATGAGATCTCTTCTCAAAAATAAGGCACAATTTATTTGGTGTAATTCATGTCAAAAGTCTTTTGAAGAAATAAAAAAAGCTGTAGCGCAAGCACCTAGTCTCCAAGGATTTGACCCTGGTGCACGAACTATTGTCACCACTGATGCCAGTAGCAAGGGGTTAGGGAGTGTGCTTACACAATTGGGTGAGAATAATGCAGAAGTTATTATTGCCTTTGCTTCAAGATCCCTTACCCCTACTGAGGAACGTTATTCAGTTGTTGAAAGAGAGACCCTGGCTTGTGTGTGGGCCCTAGAACATTTTAGAAAATTTCTTTGGGGTAGGAAGTTTATTTTACGGTGTGATCATAAGCCTTTGACTAAGTTACTAACCACTGAAGGGTTAACCAGTGCCACAGCCAGGATAGCGAGGTTATCAATGAGATTGCAAGATTTCATGTACGAGGTGCAATACGTTCCTGGGGCTAAAAATTTTACTGCAGATTTTTTGAGTCGCATGTCTTTACCTTTAGTTGAGCTCGATATGAATCCTTGGAATGAATTCTCAGTAGCTCACATTTCGTCAAAAGTCCAGTGCAGTTTTAGTAAAGAGGAATGGCTTGAAGCAGAGAATTCAGATCAAATTCTACTTGTTCTTAAACAATTAATTATGAAAGGATGGAATGGAATTGATAAAAAATTTGTGAATGATGACTTGCGTGGTTTTTGGGAAGTTCGGAATGAACTGAGTCTTTCAGACGAGTTTGTTTTACGGGGTGACAAAATTGTACCACCGAAAAACTTAAGGAATAAAATAATTAGTTTAGGTCACGAGGGGCATTCAGGAATCACTCGCACCAAATTGCGTCTAAAAGAACTGTATTGGTGGCCTAAGATTGACTTAGATGTAGAAAGGTGTGTAAGATCGTGTGTTAAGTGCGAAGTTTCGGATAAAACATTGAAAACTTTCAATCCACCTTTAGCTTCTCCTAGTTGCCCCAATTTTCCTTGGGAAGTTGTAGCCATTGACTGCATGGGACCAATTTGTTGGCATGATAATTCGCAGAAATACATTTTGGTACTCGTCGATACCTTTTCACGATGGTTAGAAATGTGTGTTGTGGATACCATCACTACCAAAACAGTGATAACATTCTTAGATGATATCTTTTTAAGAGAAGGTTTCCCTAAGTTTATCTTATCTGATAATGGTGTACAGTTCAAATCCTGTGAGATGAAAAATTATCTGAGTGCTTCTGGGGTTCAACAGAGATTCACAGCATTATATCATCCTAGTGGCAATGGTATTGTTGAGAGAGCTAACCGCAGTATTAAGGGTGTCATACAACTTGCTAACAAAGGTGACCTATCTTGGGAAGAAGAATTAAAAAAACTCCTTTGGGCCTATAGAAGTACTATTCATGGTACTACTGGTAAAAGTCCTTTTTCCTTAATGAGAGGGAGGATTCCCCATTCAAAGATTAATCCAGGATGGTTGAATAAAAGTGGGATGGTTTTGTGTGATATTCCTGTTGTAAGAGAGAATATCAAAGATTCTCAAATGAGAAACAAGTCCTATTATGATTTAAAACATGGTACTAAACAAGTTAATTTACAGAGTGGTCAATGGGTTAGAATTAAAAGTGCTAGGAAAGTGTCTAAGACTGAAAGCAAGTTTAGTGAGCCCAAATTGGTTGTCAAAGTTATGAATAACACAGCTTTACTTCAAAATGGTGAGGTTTGGCATTGTAGTCGTCTGGCACCAGTTTCATATAGTTCTGAATCTGAAGAGCGGAACAAATGCAAGAATTTTTGGTGGCTAGATACATGTAAATTGTCACAACATATTGATGATTCTAATCCAAATGATGAAAATGTTAATCAAAGGATATCTTCTGATGTTAATTTGGAGGTTTCACAAGATTGTAGTGTTGTTCCAGATAGTGTTCCTGTTCCAGAGGTTCCATGTGATGAAAATGTTTCTCTGGGGGGCAATCATCAAAATGTTCAGGATCCTGTTTTACCACAAGTGTCTTGCGATGAAAACATTGTTAAAACGTCTAGTGGTAGAATTGTCAAGAAACCAAAATTGCTAGAAATTTTTGATTGTACTTAATAATATGTAGATTTTAAGTTACATTTATTTATTTATTTATTCATTTTTTTTTTTTTTGTTTTTTTTTGTTTTCATTAAAGAAGGGGGATTGTGTAGTATATAGCTTTAAGATGTATAAGAGTCATACAGTTCTAGATTGTAGAATGTATTGTGTGTGTGAGTTCTGTAGTAAGACAGTTCTGCTGTGGAGACTGTCAGCGTTGGTGGTGTTATTCCCGTGTGCGGGGGGTTGTAATAAAGAACTCATCTTATACCATACTTCTTGAGTTGGACTTCATTTATGAGGATACTACAACGGCCATGAAGAAACATGTCATTACCTTCAAACTAGGGGTGTCCAGCTTAGGTCTAGGGAAGACGGATGCATTCTAATTTTAGTATAATGCATAATTAATCTAAACAGAACTTATTTGCTTAGTGGTTTTGCTTCGTAGTTTTCCTGAGTATCTGACATGGAGCCGACCCTTGCCCAGCTATGTTTTAAAACAATACATTGTGCTCATCTCGTGAAAGCACTTGATGCTCTTGATAGTCGGTGATTGTTCCGTATATTTCCCGATACCCCATTTTTGTTGATGCTTGAAGTGTACAACTTGCCTGTATAGTAATTGACATTCCTGCTGTCCCTGTTAAAAATGGTGGCAATGGAGGTTGGACTGTATTGAAGTAACTTATCAGTATGAGACAGACTTGCATTTCTTTTCACACTGGACTTCCACCTAACCCCTTAGCTGCAATAATGACCTCTATGTGCATCCTGTAAATGTGTCGCCTGGACTGCCTTGTGACTAATTTATGTATTTATTTGGTGTTTGTGTCTGTGTCCATGCCGTTGCTCGTTTTGTTTTTCTTCTTCCCCCAGATGGGGGTTGGGTGCCTGGCACAGACCCAGTCTGTTCCCCAGTAAGAAGACAAATGTTAGAATTTTTCAATAGCCTGATGAAAGAAATCCAACAAGGTCTGACTCCTTGCTGAAGCACAGACATTCGCGTTTATGACCCAGCCAGAGCTAGAGACTTTGGATTATTTATTTTGCAAGTTGCACAGAATTGTGTGCCATACCTGTGTAGCGTTTGTAGTTAGTTCAAAATCCCATAATACCGAGAGCCAATAATCAATCGGTGGTCTAACCTGTTTGTCACTCTGCACTCACCATGAATTATTTGTCGATAGAAATACTAATAAACATGGATATGTGATGAATAGAAACTATATATTTTGCAGTCATCGCCAAATCTGAGTTTAAGAACAGACTGTCTTTTTAACCATTCTCAATTCCGTAATACCAGTAATTTGAAAAGTAGCTTTCTTTTACTACTGATCAAAGTGTAGACAACTTCAATACACAATCTCACGTCATGTCATATTCTGCATTCCCACACTTCTCCACGGTATACCAGTACCCAAAAAGTGTGACCGCTCATCATCTGGGACAAGAAAGGCCCAAGTATGCAAGCAACTGTGGAAGGGGCAAGACAGAAGCTTATAATTGGGGTGATTTTTGTAGTAGAGGTATTTGGACTTGGAGTCCTTCGATCCCAAGAAAAAATACCAACCATCAACACTTCTGAAAACTAGACTTGTGGGAGTCTCTGGTGGCGTGGCTTGTGTGGATGCTATCATTTATTCTTCCCCAAATTCCCTGCAAACTTTGAACTTTGGTTTAAAACAGTATTCCTTCAATTTCTGTGACAAAGTTCTTGAATTTGTGATGTAAAGTAACAGTGCCATCACCCAGTGTTTCCACACTTCTTCCTTTAAAATAGAACCTCACCTATGTGGGCCTATTGTAATGAACATGAACAGGTAACAATGGAGACTTTATGAAGTCAGTGTACTGTCCATGCAGTCATAACCTGTAAAGGACCTCTTGCAAAACCTATATTGCTTTTAGCTATAGCCTTTGGCTTATACAAACCCCCAAGAGAAGCACATGTTCCTTCCTCAAGAAATTTTCTTTAGACATGGCAAATTTGGTTGAGCGTTACGGATGTTTGCCTACGCTACGCCGCTGTTTTGAGTCCACATCCCATGCACGGAGACCAGGCGTCGCTCGTACCTGGACTTTCATGAAAACCTGTTTCTATCATATATGATGAAATGATTCCAGGTTCCAGCTTCCACCCAAAGACATGTTTGAGGGATACTCAGTAACGTAGAAAATTGGTTTCTAATTCTGCAGTGTTCTCTCACGAGGCATTAAGTAGAAGACCTCCTTGCTCTATCCTCAGTGGCCCGTAGGATATATTGAAGCCACGGGTTATGACTGGAATAAGGACATCCAAGATTTCCCTGCTTCCCACCCCCTCCCCCCCCCCCTCTTTTAATACACATTGTGTACAATTGAATCATTGGTCCTGGTGAAGGTGGTTTAAAAAATGTATGTTTCACCGAAACGTACGTCAGCCTTTGACCAGTGAAATACATGATAAAAAGGAAATTAGATATTTATGATGTATATATTCAACAATGAAATGATACAGTATATTTCAATATAACAAATGATAGGACTTTTTGTCTACATACACTGTCGGTTTCCATTTGTTAGCATATTTGTATTTTTTTTACTCCTATGCAGTATGTCAGAGTGAATGATTGGTATGTTATAGAGTGTGTATGCTGGTTTGTATGAATCTGTTGGGGTAGGGCAGCGATTCAGAATAGTTCTGCATCTGATTCTATTTGTGTATACTTATGTTTAACCTTGTTGGATTAATTGCAAGAATTCATGCTGTGATTTGTGAAATTAACACATAAATGAATTTTCACTTTTTTTTTTAAAATAAAAAATGTTTTTTAATAAAATTTGCCATTTCTAAAGAATATTTCTGGGGGAAGGAACATGTGCTTCTCTTGGGGGTTTGTGTAAGCCAAAGGCTATAGTTAAAAGCAATATAGGTTTTGCAAGAGGTCCTTTACAGGTTTTGATTGTCTTTTTCCCCCTTCTCTTGGACCTAAGATTAAACCAAGGGGTACCGCTCTACTATATTTGTCTGTCAATGCAGTCTTTACACGTCAATGTTTCGGCCTGTTCCTGTCTTAAGCAATAGGCCAACTACACAGGTTGGGTCAAGCCTGGTCCAGGATGCCCTTCTGCATGAGAGACACTTAGAGGGGAGAGTAGGATCCAATGTTCTGTGAAAAAAAGTAATCTTCCAAATATCATGTTGAGTTTGTTCTGCTAGCCAATCAGGGCATCGAAGGTCAGACTCGCTTCAAACTATGCCTTCGGTTGTTCAGAATCAGAAAATCCATCGTTTTATACTTTTTAAATAGTTTTTTGTATTGTATATCGGTCATCAAATAACAGTGCACCATAATGAGTGGTTCTCCCAGAATTGCGTGATCAGCTTTGATGTAACATAATTGATTGATAGCAAACACTCCCATATTTGATGTTTTCAGACTATAGACATTCAGGGCAACATTTACGTGGTTAGCATTCCTGGATTTAGGTTTTTCATTTTGAGAAATGCAACAAACAGTTAGAAAATTCAATAAAAAAACGGACATTTCTCCACTATATCTTCCATCTGTAAAAGGATATTGATGTAGCTTTCTCACCAAAACATGTCCCCCCAAAAAAACAACGTACATTATTATATACAGATGTTATTTTAAAACCATTCCCTGTCACAAAGGTGTACAAACATCCTGCCTGTGAAAAGGTTAAGTAGTTACTTACAGAGCTGAACGTTAATAAACTTTTTTGTACAACTATTGAACAGAATTTAGAACCTCTTTTTAAATATAGCTATAAAAAGGGAAGCATCAATAATTTGTTGAACTTGATTTAGCATCTAGGAGTTGGAGTGTTACAGCAAAGGAAAACTTAAGATTTAGCATCTGCAGTGACACAAGTTATTATTTATTTTCAAACAGAACCCTCAAAAGGACCGGATTTATGGCGAGAGTTTATTTCAGAATCTGAAGGAAAACGGCACCTTCGTCTAAAATGGAAGGTAATTAATATTTTTCGGGGGGGATGGGGGGGTCAGGCAAGATTTCTCCTTTAAGGGGCCTACTTCTGCATTTCTTCCCACAAATGTAGCCATATTCTCTTAAACCAGTGTTTCAAAGTTTTGGTGTCCATTTCATAAAGTACTTTCAAAATGATCCGGTTGATACGGCACCTTTGAAACATTTTAAAGATTTTTAAATGTAATCAAAGGTTTCAAATGTGTTGAGTGCTGTTGCTTTTTGTTATAGATAAAGTGGTCTGAGTAGAACTAGCTTACTTTTCATTGAAAGACACATCTTTGCTTAGGTTTTTATTTCCACCACAGGTCAGATCGTCCACTGTGCTAGAAGGTATTCTCAGTCATTCTAGCGTTTGCATTTGTTGGCCCGTGAGTTTCCTAAAACTTAATTTTATATAGAAAGTAATTTAGTTTTTGTAGTGTCTAAGCAATGTACATCAAAGATAGTAATAGTACCTTGATAATACAACTCAGTTGTTTATCGTCCTCAGCATTTTAATGACTGAGTTTGCCATTCCAGGAATGGAACTTGTGACCTCCATGTTTCACACAGATGGAAGTATCGGGCACACCCTTCAACGACACCTGAATCTACAGAACAATTATAGAGAAAGTAAAAAAATTGATGAATGAAATATAAATAAGGGAATACTTAATGGCATCTGTGAAGCAAAGCGGGCATAAATATCCGCACCATATAAAACGTCTGCAACTATACAATGCAAAAAGTTTCTAATCCACCATAAATAAACAGTTAATCCTTATTGAATGTTATCTTGCTTTGAGCAATCTTTTCTGATGGATACTTCTAATTGTAGATTCCTCACCTTTAGATTAGACTAGATCTGGAGAATTCTTCACCAGTGGTTCTGCGTGCTGAAAGATGGTGCTGTGTGCTCTGCAATGATTATTTACCAATCCCGAAGTGGCACTTGTAGCCTCATGTAAACCTCACCCCTATCAGTTCCTTTCTTTCCGTGCCCTTTGACATAGATATGGAGCTCCACTTCCAGTTTTGTCGGTCTTTCAATGACCTATACAACCTTTCTCCGTGTGCTAGTGTAGGAGGCTTGGTTAGTATGTGGTGGTCACTTGTGTAAGTGTAGCACCCTGCACTAATCCAGACAACACTTATGGTGATTTTAGTCATCTTAGACAACCTTAGAAAGCTCTCTAAGTGGCAGCTGTGGAGAGCAGCCTTCAGCCTTAGTCCTGAAGGAGTGTAAAGCAGATTGTTTTACCAGATCTTAATCTTATTGGTATAGGTTAAGTGAAAAAGAACCACAAAGTGTATTTATAAAAATAGGTATTTGTTACAAGACACGAACACATAACAAGATCTCCTACCTGGAGATATAATGCAATGCACATGATACTTTGCAAATAAAACAGGTGAGTGCACAAACACACAATGGTCTCCAGGGGGTGACCAAACCATATTCTAAAATAGTGGGATGCGAACCACGACTCAAGTCAAGACTGTACCCAGAAGACTTAGAAGCGCTGGGGACCCAATGAACCACCTGAGGTAAGTACCCAGGAACCCCATGGAGGCCGTGTGCAGAGTGGGAACACGACCACGTGCTCAATTCAAGTCAATTGGTAAGTCGCAGTTGCAATTTTAAAGAAGTAGGCACCTTCCTAGTGGACCCTGTAGAAACCCTGTGGAAGACAGAAGGTTGGCGAGCCATCCCACCCGTGGGTACCGGACTTCAGGAAGATGCCACTGGCGAAGAAGGTGAACGTGTCCAGTTGAACCCAAAGGTGGATTAAAGATGAGAAGTTCCTGCAAGCAGAGGCAACATAGACTATTCTACTCAGGAGTGACCAGGAGGCACGGAAGACGATTGCTTACCAATGTCGGGTGATGCAGGAGCATTGACCTTAGAGCTGCAGCTGTATGGAACAGGCGATGATGTGGAAGACCAGGAGCCGTTCACGAGCTGTACCACGTCGGATGTTGAAAGTTGAGGGGTCGGTGTCCGTTGGGAGCTCCAACAAGCCTTGGCAACTGCAAAAAACGTAGCAGGCGAAAAAAGCTGCAGTGTCAGGACTAGCAAAGTCCAAGTGACTCGCCATTCACAGGTAAGTCGGAGCAGGCCCCGAGCAAGCATGGGAGCCCACTGGAGTCGAAGTAGACCCTCAAGAGGACCCACAAGCCCTAGGCCCAGGAGTTGCAAGAGGACCTCGAGCAGTTCACCAAAAATGCAGGCCCACGGTGCAAGAGATGCGGTGAGGACGAAGATCTTGGTAAAAGGAGATGCTTGAGGCTGGAGCTTCTTGGAGCCCGAAGATCTCTAGTGAAGAGAGCCGACAAGCCTTGACAATAGCAAGTCAACGTGAAGCACAGGGGTTCGGTTCCTGCGGTTCCAACGAGGGATACTGGCCTCAAACTCAGTGAGAAGACAGTGCAGGCCTCCAGGGAGTTGTAGAACCACCACCTGTGTTGCTGAGCCTTTCAGAGTCCGTGGGAGCCCAGGATCAGCAGACCAGTCAGCTTTGTTGCGGTGCCTGCAGATGCAGGGAAGTGACTTCTTCACTTTAAAGGAGATTCCTTCAGGTGTCTTGGA
Source organism: Triturus cristatus (assembly GCF_964204655.1). Classification (NCBI taxonomy): domain Eukaryota; kingdom Metazoa; phylum Chordata; class Amphibia; order Caudata; family Salamandridae; genus Triturus; species Triturus cristatus. Next base: position 370,977,119 of record NC_140581.1, on the reverse strand, counting down.
TGTCCACAGGCCTTGGAAAGATCCTGTATGGATCACAGGCACAGACGTTGCAGCAGATGAACAGGACAACGGGACCAGGAGCATCAGGAGTCTTCCCAGTTGCAGTCTGTGCCCAGAGCAAACTCTAGCAAAGTCCAGAGTGCCCAGACGGTCGAAGATGAAGTGGTGTCCGATCTGAATCTTGTCCCACGACGAATCGAGGGACCCACCCACTCACAGGTAAGCCCCTTAGTACCCTAAGGAAAGGGTTGGGACGATTCAGGGGTCCCTCCCAGAGGAGGAGTCGGACAGTGGGGAGGATACTCCCATATCCTTTGTCCAGTTTCGTGCCAGAGCGGGAGCCAACCGCTCCCTGAACTCGTTTGAACTGGAGTATGCAAGGAGGGCGCCAAATATGCCCTGCAAGCAGTCTCAGTGGCACTGGCAAGCGCCCCCACCCTGCCCTAATTCCCCTAACCCTGTCTGGGATGTGGTCGCACATTCCTGTGAGAGGATATCTATTTTTCTGCCTTCCCCTGCTCAAGCTTGGCTCAGGAGCAGGAGGGCAGACCTATGTCCCTGGTCAGCAGCAGCCCTAGCTTGCTGTCCGGTTCTGTACTGGTGCCGGGAGCACTGAGTGCCTCCCGAAGGAGCTTTACAGTGCATGGAATCATACGGTATGTTTCTAACATGTTTGATACCAAACATGACAGGGTTCGTTACAGCCAGTTTACAGATGGTCATCACGTAATGACGCATGGCTACTGTATTTATCCTAATGACTGATGCACTTACAACCCGGGAGAATGGACTCCGAAAAGTTGTAGGGGTGTCGCGCTCACGCAGGCACACTGCTTTCAGGATTGAAAGGCCGGCCTTAGGGGTGACATATGGGTTTTAAGTGTAGTGACCTCAGATATAAGTCGACTTATATCTGTTGTAAGTGGTGCTAGCACCAGCTTACACAGGCTGCAATGGCCGGCCTGTAGTTAGTTTGAGTGGTCTCCTTTGAGTGGCATAATACATGCTTCAGACCATGGTAGACCCCCTGGTGTACCTATGCCCTGGGTACCTTGGTACCATATACTAGGGGCTTAGAAGGAGATCAGTCGCCAATCTGGGGTGTACCTAAGTACTTACCATGCCAGTTTAGGGGAGTAAGCACAGAGGTTGGGGTCCTGATTAGCAGGATCTCAGTCGGACTAGTCAGAAACAGCATAACACCAGGCAAAAGAGGGGGTAACCATAAAAGCAGATCCTACTTTCTTGCAGCTAGGGAATAATGTCACCACCAAATATGACAGATTTAAGCCTGTGCCAAGACTGCGGGAAGGAGATGTCAGTTACAGACCTATACTGTGTGTGTCTGTGGTGCTTAGTTCCAGGTATGACCCTCAAACAAGTGTGCCCTCATGCATCCCAAAACAGTTCCGACCTGGGAGGCAACATGCTATGTCACCAAACACAAAAACGGTCCGTGTTTGAACAATAGCTCATGCTCCAAGTCATGGTCCTGGTTTCAAGGTCACTCCTGTGAAAAGTCCACTTCTCAGTCAGTCTTCTGGCAAGCCAGAGTTCAAATCTTCCCTCAAGCACATGAAATCCAAGCTGGACTCATCCCCATACTGCCACTTGAAATCTAGCGGAAGGGTGTTAAGAAAAATACATCCAGTGTTTCCTTAATAAAAACTGATTCCACAATTTGTTCTGGTGTGCCTCGAATTCCCCGAGGCAGTATTGACCCCACAGCAAAACGGCAAATAGCAGCATTCAAAAAGGCCATGCTGCAGATCTTGGTGCAAATCTGGCTGACTCTGGAGAGCCTTTGTGCCCCACAAAGATCTTAAATCGGACTTCCGTTGGTGGGTCGGTCCCCGTGGTACTTACCTGGCCCTTACCGACTCTATCTCTTGCCTCTACCCTGGCGCTAAAGCCCACACTAGTTCCTTCTGTACAGCCACCAACTCGGAAAACGCAAACGCTGATCAATGATCCGATCCCTACGGCATTCTCTGATACCAACTTGACATTGGCTCAATCCAGGCCTATTTCACACAAATAAATAACAAAAGCGTAACTGGTGGTTATGCAGGCAGATTCCATACAAGTCCATGCCCCAACGTCTATACCAGCAGAGGATTTGCTCTATTTTTGTTTCTGATTCGGACCCAATGCAAGAATCAGCCAGTGTTCTTCAAGACACTGATGATGTGAAAGGGTACAGGTTGCTACCCACTCTTGATGCTGAGGGTTCCGTTTATGCAGACTTAGAGTAGGCTGGACACATCTTGTGAAATGGAGCTAGACTCACGGGCCACCAACGGAAGAAAGCGCTTCATTTGGAATGGCATTTGTCCACTATAGATATGAAAACAAACATATTGGTTGCTCTTCACCCAGGGCTAGTTTCATCTCAGCTGTTATTGCCGTTAAATGAAGACTTAAGTGATGTCCTTCTGCCTACTTTAGTGATGTCCTTATGGCTAAGCTTTGTTCATGTTATGTTATGTTATCTCATCTTCTATAGCGCACAGCTGCCCCAGCAAAGGGGCGTCCCGGCGATTTGACTGGCAGAAGGAATATACATACAGAACAGAGAAAAAAACAGAAAAAAGTAGCAACGGGGCAGTGTATTAAGGTCCATGCAGTATATTAAGGTCCAGGGGGGAAAAGATAGGTTTTAATAGCCCTCCTGAACGTAAGCAAATCATCTAGGGCGCGAATGTGAGCTGGTAATGAGTTCCAAAGCCTAGCCGCTAGATAGCCAAAGGAACGCCCTCCCGCTCTGCAGCGTTTGAACCGTGGAACTGTAGCCAGATTTTGACCCAATGACCTCAAAGAACGAGAGGGGACATAGGGGGTGAGAAGATGCTCTAGGATCAGGGGAGAGGACAGTTTAAGAATCTTGTAGGAAAGACATAGTCTTAAACTTAATCCTTTGAGCCATGGGCAGCCAATGGAGTTTCCGGATTATTTCCTTCGCAGAGCAGGACCTAGGTAGGCCCACCAGGGCTCTGGCCGCTGCATTCTGTACGCGCTGCATCCGGATAACTTCCGCCTGATTGGCCCCCAACAGGAGCGAGCTCGCATAATCAAGCCGCGAGAGTATGGTGGCCTGAATTATCAACTGTCTAGTGGGGGCGTCAAAAAAAATTCAGGATTGGCCTGAGCCCACGCAAAATACCAAAACAAGCAGTAGCCACTTTTTTAGTGTGTCCGCAGAAACTGAGGGCGGACACACTAAAGACACCCAAGTTTTTAACCTCGGGTACCGAGATGGGAGCTGAACCCAGCTCTGAAGGCCACCACTGAGCACCCCAGAGGTTGCTATGCTTACCAACAATAAGAACCTCTGTTTTCTTGGCATTAAGCTGTAAGCAGTTAGCAGTCATCCAGCCAGCCACTGCTGTGAAACCCTCCCTGAACCTAGGGGCCTCAGAGTCGGAGTCCCCACTGAGTGCAACCGCCAGCTGCGTATCGTCAGCATAAGAAACCATAGTTAGGCCCCACTGCTTGGCGACCGCAGCCAGCGGCTGCACATACAGATTGAACAACGTGGGGCTAAGTGCCGACCCCTGAGGCACTCCCTGCTCGATGAAATAGGGTTTAGACTCAAATGGAGGTGTAGCGACCCGAAATGAGTGACCTGATAGAAATGACCAAAACCATTCAAGTGCTAAACCAGAGACACCTGCTTCTCCCAGACGCTGCAGCAGTATCGAGTGTGAGACCGTGTCAAACGCGGCACTGAGGTCGAGTAACACCAGCACCGCAGTTTGACCGGAGTCGAGCACGGAGCGCAGATGTTCCGTCATAGCAAGGAGAGCAGTCTCTGTGCTATGACCTGCCCGAAATCCATTCTGGGAGGAATCCAGGATATTGGCAGTCTGAATGTTTTTAGTCAGGATTCCATTGGCATGAGCCTCCGCAACCTTCGCGGCCCTTGGGAGAAGAGAAATCGGACGATAATTCTCCAATTTGAGAGGGTCCATGGCGGGTTTCTTCAAGATAGGAGTGACATAGGCTTGTTTCCACTTAGTTGGTACTGTCCCTGAAGAGAACGAAAGATTGATGAGTTGGCGCACGGGGGGAAGACATAGAGCAGCCGACTCTCTGAACTGAGCGGGTCAGCAGGAGACCCGGATTTTACTTTGGCCACCAGCCTATCGAACTCTACCTCTGAAATTACAGGAAATGTGGATAGAACCACATTAGTAGTAGAATTAGGCCTCTGGTCCTCACTCTGAGGGATGATACTAGGAAAGGAGCGATAGATAGTATGCACCTTTTCCAGGTTCATACCCATCAGTCAGTCTTCCTGTGGCTAGGTGACATAGTCCGGTTCCTGTACTTCCTAACTTAGCACCCTAGACTGTTCAATTTTCAACAAGTAAAGTTGATACAAATTCCTTTTCTGCTAACCCTCCGGATATAGAATGAAAAAGAATTGACGCTATTCGGAAAAGATAATGTTTTATTTGGCTAAACTAGCACTCCGATCTATTAATGCAGTTTGCCTTCTGAGCAGGTATACCCATGCTCTATCCGACATGTCCAGCACCATCTTGCTGGCTATCCTAGATGACCTTAGGGCCTCACTAACCCAAAATTTACATGATGGTCAGAACGCAGCTATGTATGTGCTCCAAGCTGGTCTGGACACTACAGACTTCCTTTTCAGAGCTATTGGCACTGATGTCGCGCTCAGAAGCCATGCCTGGGTTTTCTGAGGCGTACAAGTGTCCTTAGTGAACATGCCCTTCAACAGCTCCAGGGTACTTGGAGAAAGGACTGATTTAGCTCTAGAATGATTCAGGGATAGTCAAACCACAGGACGATCTTGGGACAATTGACATGTGCTAAGCAAGTTCTTGATCAATACAGAAAAGTCGGACTATTCCAGGGGACTAGCTTACAGACAATACCAGCGTGTTTCATCTCAACAGCCAAACAGGTCCTTTCTAGCCCATGGATGTGGCACCAGCAGAACTTTTCAATCCAGCAGGGATAGCAATTCTCCAGTTCTTCCTACCCTGCTGCAGCTGTTATCAAGCTGATTTAGTTTGCCCTCTCAAGCTCATGCATGGCCCATTGGTGACATGGCCCACCTTAGTTGGAGATTCATGATGTCAGACAGATCGGTCTTACAAATTGTTCAATGGGGCTTTGCCCTGCCCTTCACCCCACTTCCCTCCGACTCTGGCGTGGTTTTTATAAGAGCACATCCCAAGTCTAATACTGAAAGTTATTCTTCTGTTGTCCAAGGGTGCTGTTGAATGGTTGCTGGACCCGGAGAAGGTAGAAGTATGCTACTCATGTTACCTCCTTTGACCCGAAGGAGACCTCAGGCCTATTTTGGTCCTCAGCTGGCTGAATGCCTTTGAGCAAGGACACATTCAAAATGTACTCATGGGCTTAGATCATGTTAGCGCTGCACCCAGGAGACTGGATGGTGTCCTTGGACTTTCAGTGCGCATATTTCCATATACCTGTCCTGAATTTCCATAGTCGTTATCAGCAGTTGGGTGTGGGCCAAGAACACTTTCAAATCACTATACTCCCCTTCAGCCTTACCTCAGCCCTTTAGGTGTTTTTATGAAAGTACGAATGTGATGGAGGCGATTGCTGCACATCTTCGGAGGTTGGTAGAATATTTATTCTCGTGTGCGACTGGCTGCGAAAGGCAGGCTCAACACACGCATTAGTAGACCAGCTTCAGATGATGAATAAACTCCTGTAGGGGCTTCCATTCACCTGGGCAATTCTGGATACAGTGGTAATCAGAGAGCCTTTCTTCTGCCACAGCAAGTCCAGGAAATTCATGGTTTGAGTCCAATGTTTTAGGATCAATCCTGGGTTTTAGTGAGGATAGCTGCGAGACTTCTTGGTCTCCTGGCCTCATGCATCCTAGTCTCCCCGAATGCCAGATGGCACTTGCAACCCCTGCAGTGGAACCTCAGATCCCAGTGAGCCCAAAATAAGGGATGCCTCCAACTCCATTCTGATTATGTGGGCATCTCCACAGGTAGCTCATGGAAGCCAACGTGACCAAAGTGATGCATCCATAGTGTCCTATGGACTGAACTATTTTGAACCGTTTAAAAGTGATATCTTTACTTGTATATGTTGGATTTTGTCTTTTTGGCCTTGTTTTATTCAGATACCTATATTTTTGTGTGTGTGTGTTTTTGTTGGGGTGTGTGTGTTTTTGTTGGTGTGTGGGTGTGTGTGTGTGTGTTTTTGTTGGTGTGTGTGTGTGTTTTTGTTGGTTTGTGTTTGTTTGTTTGTTTTACGCATTACCTCTGAGATAAGCCTGACTGCACGTCCCAAGCTACCAATGGGGTGGGTGTGTCACTCCCTTACCCTGACTATAATAAGGGTACAAACCGCTGCCAACTAGAGACCCCCATTTCTAACATTGGTGCCAGTGGTGGGATAGGATTTGTACTTTACATACAGTGATTGGTGTACACTACTCCACATCTCAGACCATTACGTGAGCACATACTGTTTTTTCTTTTTGTCTTCTAGAGTTTCTGATACTGGTAAACTTTCTACTACCATCATGTCTCAGTCTAGAAAATCATCAGTTGCACCTACAGATTTGTTTTTTGAGGAGGATAGGCCGGAAACCTACACTGTGTCTCAACTTAAGTCAATCTGCAAGGACTGCAGTTTAAGGGCCTCACTAAAAAGGAGGAGCTACTGAGGGCCTGAATAGCTGCCAGGAATGCCAGTGGGCATATGGAGTAAGAGGAGCATCTAATGGATGGTGTGGGGGAAAAAGTGGCTGGTGATCAAGTGATGGCTCACGCTGTGCTGGGGGGAGAGGGGGGAGGTACCCTCCAGGGCAGGCAGCAGTGTTTTTGCAAAGTTCTGTCCCCAGAGTAGCTAGAGGACATGTGTGAAGCCAGGCAGAGAAGAAGCTGCAGTTGGAGCTTGCAAAACTCAGAGGGGAAAGATAAATGGGCCATGGAGGAAGGAAAGACCCTTTTAGCTCAGTAGTTGAGCTTAAATGAGCTGGAGTCCAGTACAGATGGTGGCAGCGAAAGTACCATGTCCAGTACTGAAGAAAAGATCCCCACACCCAAGACTTGGTTTCTGATTTCAAGGAGGGAGGCGACATACACCAGTGGGCTCACGCATATGAGGTAGCTCCAGAGGTGTGCAGGGTCCCTGAGGTGGATTGGGGATCTGGCACTGGGAGTCATACCTCTGAACTGGTGGGAGAATTGTGCCGGATGGTTACTACAAGTTCCCTGACAGTTCTGGATTCTGAGGGTACCTCTCCTCAGTGCAGGGTACAGGGCCCCAAGAGGGGGGGGTGGACAGGGTGTGGGAGTGCCCACCCCGGTCTCCTGTCTAGCCAAAGGGTACAGGTCCTGGGCTGGAGGACCAGTCTCAGGATGCCACCCCTAAACTGGTGGGAGGGAGAGTAGACAAAGTGTGCCAGTCACCTGGGTCTACCCCCAACTCCTGAGAAACCACAGAGGTTAGAAAGCCCTGAAAAGCCAGAGGCCTGGCCCTTGTCACTGACAGCTGTCTGTATCCACTGCGGGTTACTGTCCTTGTGGACAGAGTTGCCTTTGGCTTGGGGACAGGAGTCTCACCCCGGGAGTGGAATGGGCCACACCACTGTGTTGGCCATGGTGGTACTGTCTGCCTATTCGGTGGGAGACATCTGTGAGCAAAGCAGGGTTAGGTGTTGCACAGATGGGATCTACAGGTGAGTAGAAGGATTCCCCATGGGTTAGATTAGTGGGCACTGAGTATGAATGGAGGAATACTACTAGATTCAGAGAGATGTAGAATTGGAACGTGGCCCTGCCGTTGCAGACCAGGGTCCATGTTCAATCGCCTTGAGCAGGGAAGTCCAGCAAGGCATTGATTAGTCTGCCTTGGCTTTAGGCTGGAAGTGGTTGTGTTGGAATTGGCCCTTTTTGCAGGGTTATTCCCAAACTCTCTGCCGCCTTCCTCCTATTTTTTTTCTGGCCCTTTTTGTTGTTTTTAGGGCTCTGTGCACTTTACCATTGCTAACCAGTGCTAAAGTGCATATGCGATCTGTGTAAATTGTATTGGAGATTGGTTTATCCATGATTGGCAAATTTGATTTACTAGTAAGTCCCTAGTAAAGTGCACCTGGTGTGCCCCGGGCCTGTAAATCAAATGCGAATAGTGGGCCTGCAGCACTGATTGTGCCACCCACATGAGTAGCCCTGCAACCGGTCTCAGGCCTGCCACTGCAGTGTCTGTGTGGGTAGTTTTAAACTGCCATGTCGACTTGGCAAGTGCACCCACTTGCCAGGCCCAAACCTTCCCTTTTACTGCATGTAAGGCACCCCTAAGGTAGGTCCAAGGTAGCCCCATGGGCAGGGTGCAGTGTATTTAAAAGGTAGGACATGTACTGGTGTGTTTTACATGTCCTGATAGTAAAATACTGCCAATTTTGTTTTTCGCCATTGCAAGGGCTATCTCTCCCATAGATTGTCATTGGAGCTGCCTTGCAACCTCTTACAAGAGTAACTTCCAATTGGGAAGACATAGAGATTTGGGGTCCCTGAACTCACGATTTAAAAAGACATCTTTTAGAGAAGTTAGTTTTTAGATTGCGTGTTTGAAAATACCCATTTTAGAAAGTGAGTATTTTCTTGCTTTACCATTCTGTGCCTCTGCCTGCCTGTGGAATACACATCTGGTTTAGACTGATGGTTGGGCTGTTTGTGCATTCACTCTAGACAGTCACACAAAGGGAACTGGGGTGTGTCCTGAATTTTCTGATGGTCCATTACCAGGCTGTTAGGTCATCCTGCGCTAGAGTGGTGGGTGGAGTTTTCACTGACATCTGAATAGGGCTGTGCCTGTCCTCACACAAAGCTGTCTCCACCCATCACCCTGTAGTGTGTCTGGAGCCAGGTCAGGGAAAGGCAGGGTCTTGTCACTACAAAGAATTTCCTTTGAAGTTTGCCTACTTCAAAGGCAGAATACGTACAGGAGCCGTGACATACATTTTTTTTGATAAACAAGTTTTATTGTTTTGAATGATACAACAGAAAAAAAACCACATAGAGCCTGTCGAACCACCAGCGTACAACCACACGACCCAAACCTACTCCTTCTCCTCCCCCACCCCCCCCGCCTCCCCCCCCCCCCCCCCGAACAGCACGATCATAATACATTGCCCAGCCATTTCCCCCAGACCCTACGATATTTCTTAAGACAGCCCCGCGCCTGGTAGAGAGCCCGTTCTTGTGCCGCGCACCAGTCCACTCCAGCACTCCATTTGGCCAAGCTAGGCGGTTGTGGGCTCTTCCAGGCTGCTGCAATGTCTCGCTTCGCCACCATGAGTGCCGTCATAAGAAATAATTTCTCTGCGCGCGTGCCGTCTAGGCCATCCGTGATACCCAGTAGGCTGTGACGGGGGTTATGTGGCACCACCCACCCCAAAACGTCCGTGAGGTCAGCCTCTATGCCACTCCAGTAGCCCCCCAAGTCTGGGCAAGACCACACCATATGGATAAAGTCCGCCGGGGCAAAGCCGCAACGGGGGCAATCTGCGTCAACTGAGAGGCCCGCTCGGTGCAGACGAGCCGGTGTGAGATATGCAGTGTGGAGGTAATAGATTTGAATGAGCCTCAATTTAGCCGAGGCCGTAACCAGCCTGGGGGCCATGAGGGCATCTCGCCAGTCGACCTCGTCCAGGGGACCCACCCACTCCTCCCAGGTTTCCCTCAGGCCCTCCCGGGACGTGGGGGTATTGTTGACAAGGGAACGGTGTATCCTGGAGATACTCCCCCTCCCCAGGTTGCCCAGCAGGACCTGTGCCTCCGGGGGGCTATGGTCCGGCAATCTAACGTCCAGTGGGGTGTAGGTGTGTATAGCGTGTCGCAGTTGCAGGTATCTGTAAAATTGAGACGAGTGGAGGGAGAAGCGTGCCTGTAGCTCTGAAAATGAGCACATGCGCCCTCCCCGCCAGACATCCCCCAGCTGGGAGATGCCGAGTAAATCCCAAGGTTTAAAACCCTCCAGCTCCGCGACCTCCCGCATTCACGCCCCATGCCAGAGCGGGGTGGCGCGGGTCAGCCTCCCGGTCCACCGGGTATGGCGGAGCGCCGCTCGCCAAGCCAGGAAGACCGCCTTAGTGATGTCGGGGCAGGAGGTGGGGATAGGGGCGCCGTACAGGCGGTCTTGTAGACGGGAAAAACCCAGGGCATCCAACTCCACTCTGTAGGCCGGGTCGGACCATCCCCCCCCCCCCCCCCCCCCGAACCAGTCATGGACGACCAGGAGGCGGGTGGCCAGGTAGTAGAGGTAAAGATTGGTCATGCCTAGCCCTCCATCAAAGGTAGGCATGCGACAGACCTAGCCGCGGTCTCCCGCCACCCCAAAGAAATCTGGTCGCCAACCTATCGAGCTCGCGAAACCAAGGCCGCGGGAAGGAAACGGGGACATTCTGCAATACGTAAAGGAACCGGGGAGACTCATCATTTTGTATAACGCCACCCGCCCCAGCGGATTGAGCGGGAGCGATTGCCATCGCGCCAGATCTATCTTGGCTTTCTTGACCAGGGGGGTCACATTGAGAGCCCAGCTCAGTTCCGGGAGAAGAGAAACCCAGATGCCCAGGTACCTGAAGGACAACCGGCGGAGGGGAATAGAGTCCTGCCAGTCAAAACACTCCCGGGAGGGGTGCAAAGGTACAAGGACCGATTTACGCGGGTTTAAGTAGAGACCAGACGCAAGGCCAAAGCGGCCCAAGATTTGGAGCGCGCGCGGTCCCGAGCTCGCCGGATCACTGAGATACAGCAAGACATCATCCGCGTAGAGGGCTATTCTGTCCGGCTCCAGACCCGGCCATTCCCAGCCCCGGAGGAGAGGGTCCGCTCGGATCAAGGCGGCAAGGGGCTCCATTGCAAGTGCAAAGAGGAGGGCCGAAAGCGGACACCCCTGCCGTGTTCCTCTGCCGATCCGAAACGATTTTGACAGTGCCCCGTTAACAAGCACTCTGGCGCGGGGGTGCGCGTAAAGGAGCCGTATCATTACCACAAACTTGGGGCCGAAACCCATGTGAGCCAGGACATCGAACAAGTAGGGCCACCCAACCGAGTCGAAAGCTTTCTCAAAATCGGCGAGCAGAAGGGTAAGATAGGGAGATAGACGCTGACGATGGGCCAGGGCGACGTGAAGGCGACGGAGGCAATGACGAGTGCTCCGGTCTGGCATAAAGCCGCATTGGTCCGGATGCACCAAGGACGACAAGAGGGGCCGGAGCCTCTGGGCCAGGACCGCTGCATAAAGCTTGATGTCAGTGTTGATAAGGGAGATCGGCCGATAGGCCGACCGATCACACTGAGGCGGCGTAGACTTAGGCAGGACCACAATAGTGGCTATGTCGGCTTCCGGAGGGAAGGAACCCCTGGCGACCGCCTCTGCATAGAGAGCATCCAGCCGCGGGACCAGGTGCTCTCTGTAGGTGGCATAAAACTCCTGGGGGAAGCCGTCCGGTCCCGGGGTCTTCCCGGCGGACGTACGCCCTATCGCTTCCCCAATCTCCTCGGGAGAAATGGGCACCTCCAGACTCTCCCACTCGTCCGACCGAAGGCGGGGGAGCTGCAGGTCACTAGCGGCAAGCAAGGAGGCCAGGGAGAGTTCCGACGCCCGAGCCCGATAAAGCTGCGAGTAATACTGCGCGAAAGCATCCGCTATTGCCACAGAAGAGTATTGAAGCACTCCGGCCGAGTCAGCCACCGCCGGGATGATGCGCGATGTCCTGGGGTAAGTAGCCAGCCGATGCAGCAGCGCCCCATTCTTATCGCCCCACCCGTATACCCTCGCCACCGAGGACTGCCAGAGGAGTTTAGCCGCATCAAGCGACCGTTGCCGAATCTCTTCACGCAGAAGTCGCAGTTGCCGGGTCGTCGGACTCAGAGAGAGAGCGCTCCAGTCGCAGCGCCCGGGCCTCACAGGCGGTGAGGCACTGGAGTTGCTTCTGACGGTGCCGTACCACATGTGCTTTGGCTGCCCCCCCGAATGGTAGCTTTGCAGGCCTCCCAAAGGGTGCCCGCAGAGGAGACCGAACCATCGTTGTCGCTGAAGTAGTGCGCCAACGCGGACCCCACCTCCTTACGGAGCGTCATGTCTTGGAGGAACCAAGCGTTGAAGCGCCACATCTGACGAGCCACTCGGGGCGGGGGTCCCAGGCCGAGGAAGACCGGAGAGTGATCAGATATTCCCCTAGGGAGGATGCGGACGTCCTGAATACTCACACAATCAGTGGGGGGGACAAAGATCGCATCAATGCGCGCGTGGGTGTGGTGGGCGGCCGAGGTAAGAGTGTACTGCCGTGCGCGCGGGTGCCAGGTCCGCCAAGCATCGCATAGACCCTGAGCCTCCGCCCAGCCCGCCAGCTGCCTCGCCCGCGCGGCCCGGGGCGCCGAAACCAGACCCGAGGAGTCGAGTTGTGGGACCATGACGGCGTTGAAGTGTCCCCCAAGAACAACAGTACCCGGCGGCAGAGTCGCCAGCAGAGATGAGGCCTGCGATAAGGCTTGGGAAAGCCCGGAAGGCGGCGCGTAGAGGGAGATGAGGCTGAGCGGATTCTCCTCAAGCACGCCGCAGACTGCTATCCCCATGCCAAGGGGGTCATGGATGACCCGAGCAAACACAAAAGGGAGGGAGCGGCGCAGCAGGATTGCGACCCCCCGCGATCCGCGTGCGAACCCCGAGTGCAACACCCGATCAAACCCATAGCGTGCAAGAAAGGGACAGTTCTCGCCAAGCAGGGGGGTTTCCTGAATCAGGAGCACGTCTGCCTCCGCGCGCTGGGCATATTTAAGGACGGCGGTGCGCTTGAGCCGGTCCAGTAGGCCATTCACGTTCCAGGACAAAATACGCAGCTGGGCCTTGGGAGCTATGTCATCCATGGTAACGACAGGAGGAGAGCGCGCCGGGAGTGAAGCTGCCAGGGGACGTCGGAGTTACGGCCCCCGCTCTATGGGAAGCCAGCGGACAGCGCAGTGAAGCGAGCGGCGTTGGAGCGCCCAGGGGCGGCTGCATGGGGCAGTGTGGTGGCATGCGAAGCGCGGCGCTGTACAAGAGGCTCAGTGCGAGCGGCGGTGGAGCGCGCAGGGGCGGCTGCGTGGGGCACAGTGGTGACATGCGATACGCGGTGTTGCATAAGAGCAATGGAAAGCAAACCCAAACCCAACAAAACAATCCCCCAAGGAGGAACAACCAACAAAACCCCAACACCAACCCCCCACCCTACACTTCAAGAACGGAAGCATCTGTCGCCCTAACTGAACCAGTAGTCACAGAACCCCAAACGTGGACGTTCGGGTATAGAGAGCGTGGTGGACCCCTCCTGAGGCACGGATTCCACTGAAGCGTCCTAGGTAGTTACGGGAGAAAGTGAGAGACTGCTGAGGCCCCCCACCCCCGCCTTCGGGCAAGGTCGTCGCCTCCCCGGGCAGACACGGGATACAAATAAGGAGTCATATAGCAGGGCTGCGGGATAAGTCCGACAAATCAATCTGCGCGTTGTGGGGGATAAGAGGCTCGCTCGGCCGAGGTGACAGACGGCGCCGGGACCCCCCAGCCGCCTGAGATGATGTTCCAGATGAGACGGAGGAATCCCTCACTGCTCTTCCAGAGAGGCTCGCAGACCGGGTCCGGGCCAACGCCGCGCCCCGTCTCTGCCGGGAGTGTGTGCGCTTCCTGCGCCGCTGTCGTTGGGGCGCAGCTGCACCGTGGGCCCGGGGCACAGTGGTGGGCGACCCCCCTCCGGGTGGACGCAGAGGTCTCTCCTCGGTGAGCCAAGTCCAAGCCGCTCTGGGAGTATCAAAGAACAGAGTCTTGCCCTGGAAAACCACGCGCAGGCGAGCCGGGAATTGAAGCTGATATTGGAGGCCCAGGGAGCGCATTTTCTGCTTTACCTCTGTGTAAGAGCGGCGGCGTTCCTGGACCTCCCGGGTGTAGTCCGGGAAGACCATGATAGTATGGTTGTTGAAGGTCAAAGGGCCGCTCACCCGCGCCTCCCTCAGGATAGCGTCTCTGTCCCTAAAATTGAGGATTTTAAGAATAAAGGGGCGCGGGGTGGCTCCCACAGGAGGCTTGGCCGCGAGTGACCGGTGCGCCCTCTCCACCACGAACCAAGTTGACAGATTGGCCGCCGGCATCCAAGACCTAAACCAGGCTTCCAGGAAATCGTCGGCTCGGCCCGATTCGACCCCCTCCGGAAAGCCCACCAGGCGGAGGTTGTTGCGACGGGCACGATTTTCGGCATCCTCCGCCCGCCAGTGCAGCTCCTTGGAGTGGGTGGTGAGCTCCCGGACCTGGTCCTGCAGCTGGCGAATGCCGTCCTCCGCCGTGGAGATCCGGGATTCCGTTTCGGTAATGCGGGCCGTGGCATTGCGGAGGTCCTGCCGCAAGAGCGCAACGTCCACCTTCACCTCTCCAACCATCCCCTCCAAGGATGTGCGAGAGGCGTAAATGGCCTGCAGGATGGTGGCCAAGTCCTTGTTCGGGGCCGGCACCTCCCCTCCGCCCGCGCCCGATGGTTCCGAGCTCGCGAACCGGTCGATCTTCGTCTGGTGGGATGCCGCCGGCGGTCTGGGGCCCCTCTCTTTGCCATGGTGGGCTCCCCGGGGCACGCGCCGGGCGCGCAGGCCTTTGTAGTCTACATGAGCCCCCTCGCGGCCATCGCACGCCAACACAACCTCAGCATAATCTCCTACGCCGACGACACCCAGCTGATCCTCTCCCTGACCGACGACCCCGCCGCCGCCAGAGCCAACCTGCACGAAGGGATGAAAGAGGTAGCCGAATGGATGACGACCAGCCGCCTGAAACTGAACTCAGACAAGACGGAGGTCCTCATCCTGGGCTCTTCACCCTCCGCCTGGGACGACTCCTGGTGGCCTCCCGCCCTGGGCACCGCACCCAAACCGACAGACCACGCACGCAACCTGGGCTTCATCCTGGACTCCTCCCTCTCCATGACCAGGCAAGTCAACAACGTCTCCTCGGCGTGCTTCAACATCCTACGCATGCTACGGAAGATCTTCTGGTGGATCCCCACCGAGACCAGGAAGACCGTCACCCAGGCCCTCGTCACTAGCCGACTGGACTACGGCAACGCCCTCTACGCCGGTACCACCGCCAAGCTCCAGAAGAGACTCCAGCGGATCCAGAACGCCTCAGCCAGACTCATCCTCGACATCTCACGAACCAGCCACATCTCCGGACATCTGAGAGACCTACACTGGCTCCCCGTCAACAAAAGAATCACCTTCCGCCTCCTCACCCACGCACACAAAGCCCTACACGACCAAGGCCCGAGCTACCTCAACAACCGAATCAACTTCTACGCTCCCAAACGCCACCTCCGATCAGCCAACCACGCCCTCGCCGCCGTCCCCCGCATCCGAAGAGCGACTACAGGAGGAAGGTCCTTCTCCTACCTGTCCGCCAAGACCTGGAACTCCCTCCCGACCGACCTACGCCTGACCCAAGACCACCTCTCCTTCAGGAAGAAGCTGAAGACCTGGCTGTTCGAGCAGTAGCGGCACCCCCCTCCCCCCAGCGCCTTGAGACCCTACGGGTGAGTAGTGCTCTCTATAAATGTCTGTGATTGATTGATTGATTGTAGTGGACCAGCAGGCTGCTCCCCCCCGCCAAGTGAAACAGTTCCTCACTCCGGGCCAAGAACAGAGATTTCGCGGAGAAGGAAAGGGGTACAAAGCCTCCCGGCCCCAGCAAATGAGCGCCCCAAGTCCGCTAGGCACGCACCCCCTCCAGCCAGGTCAGGGCCGAGCCGCCCTCATCGCACCTCAGGTCCCGCCTTGACGCCCTTGCCCGCAAAGTTCGTCCCGCAGCGCGCCGCCCACGGGCCTCCAAAGCGCCGTCCCCCGCTCCAGGTCACTCGGACGGCCCACACAGCACGGAGGTCCGGGACCGTCAGTCCAGGTGCGGCACGGGGCAAGGGATACGAGGCCCGCCGACGACGATGGCGCCCAGGCAGTGGCGCAACGCAGAAGGTCAGGCACAGCTATTCCACACACCGGCGCTGCAGGCGCCAGGGAAACTCCACCACTCTGCACGCGGGGACGATGGTAGGGGTCCGAGTCCCCCCCACGGGCAGCCCAGGCAAGTAGATGGGGGGGGGCCAGGAGGAGCCAGCTTCCTCAGGCGGCAGCAGCCCAGTTGTAGCATCCAGGGGGGGAAGCGGGCATCAGCTCCAGCAAGATCAGACACTCCCAGCACAGCCCAGCCCCGCTCGGGCCGATCCGCCCGCCGGACAGGGCCCCGCCGTCACCCCTCGTGGGCCTCCATCCCGCAACAGCTCCGGGGGTGCGCACCATTCGCAGTCCCCCCCCCCCCCCCAGCTTACTTGAGGTCGCTTGCCCGCTCCCGTCACTCTCCTCCGCCTCCCGGTCAGCCTCAGGCCGTGTCGCGGCCTACCTCCCTCGTGGCACGCCACGGGCTCCCTTAAAGTGCACTGCCGGCCGAGGAACCGGCCGAGTGCGTTCCATTCACCGGTACTTCTCCCGGGCCGCGTATCTCGACTCCGGCGGCCCGTAGGCGGCCAAAATCTTCACCGGAGGTGGGGCAGCAAGTCTTCAGTGGTCGGCGGGCATTAGATCGGCCCTAGGACGGCTCCGCAGGAGACAGGACGGATGCGAGGGGCAAGCATCCCAGAGCTTCACCTCGGTGCTGCCATATTGGTTAGCGCCACCTACGCCGTGACATAAATTTAGAGCACTTCTGGACTTAGAGATTATTCTGCCAAGAAGAAGAGCTGGAGAAGCTGTTGGGATGGACTACCACTTTCCTGTGTGCTTTGTTGTGTTTGCCTGTTGATTCTGTCTTGGGCAGTTAAATGACGACTTTGCTTTCTACATCCTGCTTGCCGATGTTCTCCAAGGGCTGTGCATGCTTGCCTCCTGTTAAGAAGTCTCAGGGCCATCAATGGTTTAATCTGCAGCCCCTAAATTCCTCTGCTGGGAGTTCTGACCTGACAAGTAGTGTCCGTTCCAGTTGTAAGGCCCCGAAGGAGGCTTTGCTGCAAAAGAACAAAGAAAATCTACGCATCGACTCGCTGAGCTTTGTTTTCCCGACGCAGCGTCTGCGTTAATCCATGTATTTTTGCTGCATTAACAGTGATGGCATTTAAGGTAAAAGCACTTTGCATCCTGGAATGTTTGAGCCCGTCCTTACATTGTTCACTGTGAAAATACAAGACTTTCTGGTGAGTTTCACAAGAAATGGAGCTGTCAATATATTCAGTAAATCAAATATTTAACCTAAGTTCAGTAAAGTTCTGTTATCCTTTTAAAAACACACTCCAATAAGATTGCCAACACTTTATTGGCAAACTGGTTTCCCTAAAAGTGCCTACAGTGTGATCCTTTATCAGAAATGGTGGAGAAGACTTTGTAATTATTTGAAGCACTGCTTCTTTGGCACGGATTTCTGGCCAGGATATGACTGGAACAAGAAGTTACTGATAGCCCATCACAGAATGGCTCCAGACCACTTTGTTTCCTTTGCTGAAATCACAGCATTTTTTCAGCATTATGATTGTCTGTGCTCCCCAACAGCATTCTAAATGCTCCTCTTGGTGGAGAACGTGGCTTGGTGAGCCAAGATGGTGGACACACTGTAAGAGTGCTCCTGGACCCCTCCGCCTGTAATCCTGCCCTTGCCCGAGCCATCTGGACCTAATTGCTGCATCCCACTTACCGCTGCATCTCCGGCGATACCGTGGATGTCCGAAACCTCAGGTTTCGGTGCCCTGCTGCTGAGATCCGGCAGTGCCTCGTGGCTGGGATAGCAACTCCGTCTTCGTAAGTTGCAGCCCGAGCAGACATCGAGGTGCTCCGCCTTGATTGGCATCGGATGCTGCGGTGCCCGGGGGAGAATCTGCGGACCGGGGAGGCGTTCACCCCCCCCGTGCTTCTTGGACTCCCGGCTATCACGGTGAGGGGCGGTCCTGCTTTGTGACGATCCGGCGGCCTGTTCTGTGGAGGAGGCTCTCCGACCGCATCTCGGCCTTTATCCTGCGGCCTGGCTGCGGCTTCGGCTGTCGTCTCGGACAGCGGAGGGAGCTTGGAGGTCCCGACCGCTGCCCCAGTGGCATCGAGCGGCTTTGACAAAACTGTGGCCTGCAGCGGTGCCCATAGCCTGTGCTCTCGTCCCGCTGGTTTCCTGTTGGGGCTGGGGATGTAGGCCCGGTCTGTCTTGGGGCCGCGGCCTCCTCTTAGGCCACATTCTTGTTGTGCCTCGCTTGCTCTCCCCCTCCCCCCAGCGGGGGGCAGCGCCTTCGGCTGCCGCACCGGGCAGCGGGGAGACTGGTGGGCGGTGCTTGGTGGATGGGGCCTCCCGGCTGTGGACTTGCATCTGGGGCTCTCGGCCTGTGAGGACTACTGTTTCTCTCCTCCTGCCTCCTTCGGCAGCCTGCCCTCGGGCCCAGTCTGTGCTCCTATCCCGATTTTCCCTGGAGGAGCGGCCGCGAGATTGGCTGCCATATTGGGCAGTAAGGTCCGGCGGGCGGCGGCTGCTGCCTACACGGGCTGCGGCCTGCGGGGAGGGGCTTGGGCCAGCGTTGCCTTTGCCGTGTTACCCCCCCGGACCCAGGCAGATGCCACCAGTGCTGTGGACCCCCACCAGCTGTGTGACCCTCTGAGAGAGAGGGTTCTTGTCACCAACGAGGCCCGAGAAGGTGAGCGGGGGGGGTGTTGTGGTATCCAGTTGTGGGCATCCTGATTCCTCCCCTCCGGGCTGCGTCAACAACTGGGGACCTGCTGTTGGGGCTTTTGGCCGCAGGCACCGAGGGGCACCCATTAAGTTGCTTGTAGAGGCCTACTGATCTGCATTTGTGGCGCTGGGCGGTGGCCCCTTCCCCACGTCGCTGCACCCAGGACTCTAGGCTCTAAAACGGGGCATCTTGTTGCCTCCCTTGCTACCGCCTGAGTTGTGAGGGCTGCGGCCTCGATCAGCGGGGCCCTACCTGCGGCCCTGGGGCCTAGACTTAAGCCGTCTTCCCCCCCCCCCCCCCTTCCTTCCTGGAGACCCGCTCTGTCTGGGACGGCGTAGTAGGCCGCACACCGGGCGGCGGTGGCCGGATCCTAATTGTGCCTTGGCGTTGCTTGTCCCTCCCGCTTGACTTTGAGCTGCCCACGGGGACTTGCTGGCTCCCCCCACTCCGGGATACACCTACAGAGTACCCAGGCTCTGCAGCTCATTGGAGTGCCACCATGGGCAGGACGGACAGGTCGGCAAAGACTCCTGCCACCCAAACTAAAATAGATCTGGAGAAATGGATCAGATCATGGGTCCCTGAGGGCTCACTCTCTCCTTGGTTCGCGATTGAGCGGGCCCATCGGTACCTGGCCCCTAAGCCTCCTCCGGGTGCGGCCCCCGACCAATCCTAATGCGGGTCCTGCATTTCAAGGACTGGGACGCCTACCTGTCAGAGTCCTGCAAACAGCAACGGCTCCTATACGACAATCGTGCTATCATGATTTTCTCAGACTACACCCGCGAAGTCCAGAGCCGGCGCTGCTCCTTTGATGACGTCAAACAAAAGCTGAGGGCGCTCAATATCCAATACCGGCTCCTCTTCCCGGCACGCCTGCGAGTGGTATTCGCCAACAAGACCTTGTTTTTCAACAACCCATCAGAGGCCTGAACCTGGGCGACGGAGGAACGCCTGTTGCACTCTGATGAACGAGCTTCACAACGGGGGGGCGGGGAAGGTCCTGCTCGCCTCACACCTCCTGCTCCCCGGCCCCAACTTTACCACTCCCGCAGGCGCCGTGGACAGAGGCGGACCCGCTCGGACTCCCCACCTTGCCACTCCCTCCGATACTGCTCTCTGACGTACCTTCCGCCAGGAGGCGCTCAGGATCATCTGATCACTTGGCCAATGGGGGTGCTTCGCCTTGACCCTCCTTGCATGTTCTCCCGGATACAGACCTCTCATGCAGCCCAATACTCTTGAAAGGCCCTGCTTGAGCTCACCTCTGCCTGCCGGGCTTGGCTCCGCGGCCGGAGGGTGCGCCTGGTTTCATCACATTCCTTCCCTTCCTGATGGTCTCGTTTATGTACATCCGGCAATGAGGAGGGGTCCTCCACGCTTTCCCATTCCCACGCATTTTAGTTTGGTTGTTCTCTCTCTGGTTTGTTGTTAGGGTGACAGATGCTTCCGTTCCTGAAGTGTAGGGTGTGGGGGGCGGGACCGTTGTCTAGAGTTTTTTCCTCAATTGTGGGTTTTTTGTTTTTCAGTCCTTCCACACCAGCATTCATGAAGCACCCTGACGTACACCCGATACGACAGACAGACCGGTCCTCCCCTTTCAGACCTGTGGTCCCACTGCTAACCCACACATCATGCCCGACGCACCATTAATAAACGCCCCCCTGCGCATCATGTCCTGGAATGTTAATAGCCTCCTGGACCGCTTTAAGCGCATGGCTGTCCTTAGATACGCGCAGCGTTTAGGAGTGGACATCTTACTTTTACAGGAAACCCACCTGCTAGGTAATCACTGCCCCTTCTTAACGCGGTATGGCTAAGATAGATGTGGAGGAGTGTGGCTCAATGGTTCGAGCGGCAGACCCTGAAGCAGAGTTCTGGCCAGGGACCAGGGTTTGATTCCCGCCTCGGCGGGGCTCGGGCTCAATTTCCTCGGACCTGTCTATTCTCGCCTCGTGCCTATTCTAATCACGGGCCCCACGCTGCAACTCTGGGCAATAGCTTACTTAGCCTCCACACCGGCCCCAACAGCGCTAAGGATGCCTGGCTTCACCCTGGGGGTGCCCAGGAGTGGACACTTCACAGGGAAAGCCAGGAGGGGTTCCACAGCGGTATGAGTATCAGCGCCAGGAAACCGCAAAGGCGACACCGCAAGGTGGCCGTCTGGTGACAGTGCGCTCTATAAGTACCTTGACATTTACATTTACTTGACATATATAGAGTGTGGCACTCGGGGTTTACAAGGGGTTCCCGAGGGGTGGTGATCCTGGTGAAACGCTCCCTTCCTCTGGTGACTGTCCAAATGACTCTTGACGCCCAGGGCACTTTCGTGGCTTTCAGTGGCACACTAAACGGCAACCCCCTTAACCTGGTGTCCCTTTACACTCCCCCCTCGATGCTGATGACGATCCTAGCTAAGTCTGTTGACCTCCTGGCGTCTCTGCCCCCCGGGCCCCACATTCCTTGGGGGCGACTTTAACGCGGTCTCATCACTCCACATCGACACGACTGGCCTTCTGTCCCCCGGTAGAATTGCACAAGCCAAGCAGCTGAGGTCCTGGTCCGCATCACTGGGTTTATGCGACGCGTGGCAACTATGACACCCTCACTCTAAGCAATTCTCACACACACCTCAGCACCACACCACACACAAGCATGCATTGATGCCATCTTTGTTCCTTCGACGGACTGCCTTTTGATTCAAGATGCCTCGCTTCTTCAGAGAGGTATCTCTGACCACTCGCCAGTGATGATCCGTACAGGTCCCCCCCACCTCGGCCTCTGTCTGGCAAACATGGAGGTTAAATGCCTGCTTCTTCAGGACAAAGATTTCAGGAAAGTAGTGAAGCAGGAACTAAAACAGTACTTTCTCTCTAACGAGGGCTCCGTGTCCTTTCCAGGCACCCCATTGGAGGCAGGCAAGGCTACGATTAGGGGGGTCGCTAAGGGCCAACTCAAGCTCCAGCGGCAAACCCAACTGGAGCAGATAACCTCGCAGGAGGCGCAGGCCCTGCGCCTTGAACGTGCCTCGGCACGATCCCCAGATGCTTCTGATACACGACTTCTGACCCGGCTCCGGTCGGAGATCAAGCAGTTGTCGCTGGATGCTGCCAAACTCCTCTGGCGCTCCTCCGTGGCCAGGGTGTATGGATGGGGCGACAAGAATGGCTCGCTCCTTCACTGCCTAGCTACTTACCCAAGGGCGAACTGTATAATTCCTGAAATAGCTGCATCAGATGGGTCACCATGCCGTGCCCCAATGGAGATGGCGCAGGCCTTTGCTGCCTACTACCGCAGGCTACACGAGGCCCGAACCCCAACCCTGTCCCTTACGGACCTGATGGACGTGGAGGGTGGCCACCTTCCGTGTGTGGACGCCGCTGTTCAGGCCGATCTGGACCGTCCCATTTCTCGTGGGGAAATTGGAGAAGCAATTGCCCTTGTCTCATCCGACAAGACACCGGGCCCAGATGGCCTTCCTCAAGAATACTATGCTCACTACCGGGATGTTCTCATCCCCCACCTAGATGCACGGTTTCGCGAGGCTGTGGAGAAAGGCTCTTTTCCTCACGAAACAGACAGAGCTACTATAGTGGTCCTTCCGAAATCCCAGCCTCCCTCGCCACAGTGCGCAGATTACCGCCCCATCTCCCTCATCAACACCGACGTCAAACTGTTTGCCACCCTCCTCGCCCAGCGACTCAAGCCCCTCCTGTCTACATTGGTCCATCCTGATCAATTTGCGTTTATGCCCTCTCGCGGCACCCGACACTTCTTCGCAGACTGCACTCCGCCTTGGCACATCGCCACCTCCTCACCCGATATCTTGCGCTTCTCCTGGTGGACTTTGAGAAGGTCTTTGACTCGGTGGACTGGGGCTTCCTTCAAGATGTTCTTGACATGATGGGACTTGGTCCCTGCTTTTGGGCCATGGTCAAGGTTCTATATGTCCTCCCGAGGGCTCGTGTTCTAGTAAACTGAGTTCTGTCGGAGCCCTTCTCGGTCTGTAGAGGGACGAGGCAGGGTTGTCCCCTTTCCCCGCTGCTTTTTGCCTTAGTGATGGAGCCCTTGGCATCCTTGATGCGGTCTTGCGATCGGGTGTGGGGATGGGAATGGCCCAGAGCTGAACCGGATAAAATCTCCCTCTACGCAGACGATGTCCTCATGTACTTGGCAGATCATGCCCGGTCTGGCCCCCATTGTCTTCGTATCTTGAAATCCTTTGAACAGGCCTCGGGCCTCCGTTTGAATCCCAACAAATCGGTCCTGGTTCCCCTTGCCCGGGACTGCTTTGGCTGGCAATCCGAAATACCTCGACGTAGTCAATTATTCAAGTATTTGGGGATCTGGGTGACCTTGCTGCCTGAGCTCAGCTGGGCCCTCAATGTCACTCCACTGGTGAGGCGGGCCAGGGTGGACCTCCAGCGGTGGCAGTCGTTGCCCCTCAACCCCATGGGGAGGGTGGCCTCTTTTAAATTGATGGTGCTTCCCCGCTTCCTTTACATGCTTCAGAACACCCCCATGTGCTTTCCCAGGGCCTGGTTCCGTGAGCTCGACGGCTTGGCCAGCAGGTTCTTATGGGGGAAGGGTAGGTCCAGGTTGGCGCTCAGTACTTGCAGGATGCCCTCATTTGACGGGGGTTTGGGGATGACTCCCCTTTATCTATATTATCTAGCCACGCGACTTCATTCCATACACGACTGGTTCAACAGGAATGGTCCGATCCGGCCTTAAGACTCGAACTAGGGGAGCTGGGCCTCGCCAGAATCCAGTCCTTCCTATATGGAAGCCCGATTCTTTCCCGTCTTCCGGAGGGGACGCGCTCGGTGTTACTGGCCTGGCGGGCAGCACTGCGGTACACCAACTGGACACACACACTGACCCGCTGTACACCCCTGTGGCACGGGACCTGGCTCAAGGAAGTAACCGGGCTCCGGGGCTTTGAGGCTTGGGATCTCATAGATATCACCCAACTGGGAGACGTTTGGGTGGGGGACCACATACGCTCCTTTGAAGCTCTCCAGACTAGATACTTGCGGCACCACTCGCAATTCTTTCGCTACCTCCAGCTACGGCATGCGCTACGCTCACACCAGGTACACGGTTGCCAGACCATAGCCCGCCTGAAGCCCAGATTATGTTTGGAGACCTGGGGAGAGGTGGCATTTCCCGCATTTACCATACACTGGTTAACAACACCCAGACTTTCTTGGACCGACTGCGGGCACAATGGGAGGGCTGGGTGGGCCCCTTGGAAGAAGAAGAAGACTGGCGTGACGCCCTTATGGCTCACAGAACGGTTACCGCCTCGGCTAGGCTGCGCATGGTGCAGCTCTACTACCTACATGCCGCATACCTCACCCCTGTTCGCCTTCATCGCGCGGGGCTTAGTCCGTCCTCAGCCTGTACTAGGTGCGGCTCTGACCCCGCTGACTTCTTTCACATGGTTTGGGCCTGACCCCGCCTGGCGGGATTTTGGGAGGGCATCGAAGAACTACTCTCTGAGGTTCTAGGGTGGGGGGGTTCCACGCGACCCTAAGCACACGATCCTGGGCATCACGGATGAGTTTGACGGGTCACGCAATGAAAAACTGTTCTTCAGTACAGCTATGGTGGTAGCTAAGAGAGACATTGCGGCCTCCTGGAAATGCCCTGAACCCCCAAGTGTGGGGAGTTGGCGGACTGGGGTGGATTGGTGCGCCACACAGGAGAAAGTTCTGTAAGTGGCATGTGGGTGCTCTAAGAAATACCGCAGAATTTGGGGGAAGTGGCAGGGGGGGTCTAATCATGAGGGCTTTGAATGTTTTCATCTCACTTTTGCTTTATTAATGTCTGTACATTGGGTGACGAGAAATTGTGTATGTAATCCTCGATTATTGAAATACGGTGCTGATTGGCTGGTGCATTCCTTCTGTAAACCGAATAAAAATTTGTTTTATCAAAAAGAAAATGCTCCTCTTGGCCTGCACCTGGCACTCCGATTACATCAATTTATGCCCCCTTCTACGGGAGGCCTATCCCACAGTTTAACTAGCTCTGTTTTTGAGGATCCTTGCCTGGGGAGATCTTAAGGTTTACTGCTCTCTGATGCCTCAGTATTGAAGATTGTTGTAACCTGTCCGAGTCCATCCAGGCACTCCTTAATCAATTCATACACCACCCGTTCATCTAGCCATCCATCTAGGCCCTCAGTCAACTACTGAAGAAAGTGCATATTTAGCAAAGCACACTGTCACTCACTCATTCATTCATGCACTCTAAAATTTCTCCAACCCTTTACTTATTCCAACAATCACCCTGCCACACGACGACACACAAACTCCCCATTCAGGGAAGAGGCACTATGACTAAAAATGACCAGGCCTATTGGCTTTGCTAATGCTTATTTAATTTGTTGGGTTCAATGGCAGAAAAACAAACTTTTATGATGTAAGAGATTGTTGCAAAGTGGGCTCCGCCACCATGATCCCCCTGGATTTTACACTTCGTCTACCTGTTTTTGGGCTTTTTACTGTGTGGAAGCCTCACTACCAGAGTATTACTCACTTTAAATTCACGGTAAATAACTGAGAGAGTTAAGCCTATGTGTCCACCTTTTAAGATAAGGCCGCTGCTTCGCAACTAGGGCAAGAGGCTGTGGGCTGTTTACATGCAAACCTGTGATCACATTCGCCCACAAGCTGTGTGTTTAATAGTACTGTTGTAGGATTAGTTCTGACCTGGGGTAGCCTTTAAAATATGAGTCTTTCATTGTGTAGATCTGTAGTGCTTACTGAAGGTCTGTGGTGCTTACACTGGGTATTCCATTTAGGCAACATCTGCACTAATGTACAGTTACTTAGGCCTGCATGGTCCCGTGAGGTGTCTATCCAGGGATAAACATGCACCGGAGGTTAAATCCACAGTCCCTTACATCATAGCTACAGTCCTTATGACACTTTAAAGATTGTCATATTTCTCTGCCTCAGCTCATAGTCAGATTACAGGCCTCTGTTCCCCCTACTGCGCCACGTTAATTACTCTGCTGTCCAGCAGGAGGATCAAAGGCCTCCCCATACAATAGAGCCATTAAAAGTGCATGACCCCGTTCCTGGGAAAGGAAGGTAAGGCAAGGGGAAAATCTACATTTATTAATTAGCTTGTCATACTGCATCAGGGCTGGAGCAGCCCTGGACCACAGAAACAAAGAATAGCTAGACCTCAGAAGCTTCCCTTTGAAGTTGTGGTGGGAAGGGGTCAGACAGCTGTGTGAGATTAGATCTGAAACTCTCAAGGGAACTCTTTCCATAGCAACTTAAGTTGCCAAATTGGAATGTCCCATAATGCTGTGAAGGTTCTGACATTGAGTGATGATGTACTACCGTAGGATTGGTCAGGGGTACCAGGCTTCTAGAATGATAGGTGAGAAAAATGGGTTTCTTCATGGCCAGTGATGCTGGCTCCCTTACTCCCTTGAGGAACACTTGGGGGGGAAATGGACCTGCAGGAGAATCCTGGGTCTTCTGTAGACTGGTCATGCAGCTAGGGGACCGACCTCGCCCCGTCCACCTCCACCCTCATGAATCAGGAAGGTTACTTCTGTCTCCACTGACACACAGCTGCCCTGCAAGGCAGACAAAGCCATGAAGTCTGGGAAGAGTGCCAGAGAGGGTGTTCTGCTTGTTGGCTGCGGAGGGGCTGCACAATATGTCTCACAAGCAGGAGAGAGCACCACAAGCCAGGCGGAAAGCAGGTCCATCAAAAAACACCCCTTTAGAGGTCAGCAAGCCTGAAGAAAATGCCCCTGTTGGGTAGGGCTGGACACTAGAAGCAAAATGACACCAGGTTGGTCCCTATAGGGCTCTAAGAAACTGGCATCAGAAGCGGAGTACCTGATAGATTGCAGCTCTTCACAAATGATATTCCCTAGGAAGGAGACATATGTGGGGCCCCCTCTCTAAGCAGACCTTTGCATCAGGAACCCCATCCCTGGAGCCTGACGCACAAATGTCCCAGAGACCCCACCCCCTGGGCAAAGAAGGGGACAGAAGCCGGGATGCCATCACGGTGTGGTGTTTTCTGCACCCATACCCGTATTTGAGGGGCATTAGCACACAGCCTCCTGCCCGCTGGCAGGAGAAGGCCAAGTTGCTTTCGCCTCAGGGCATGGGCCAAAAACTAGTAATTTAGAGAATTGTTGACCAAATCACCTGACATTGGAGCCGCAGAGAGTGTTGCCTGCTCTTGAGCCAAGTCAGGAAGGCACTCTGGGAACTGGCAGTGGCCATAGGTGCATTGGGTGCCCCAATCTGCCCCCAATAAGGCAATATGCTCATAGGTGTTCATGGTAGAATTGGGAACCCAGAACTAAAAACAAAAAACACATATAGCAAGGCTGCAGTACATAAGGAACAGAGCAGAGAAGTCCACTGATCAAGTGTGCACACCCGGGGCCATGGAGAGCTCCATAAGCCCCTGTGAGGGACAACAAAATTTGCATAGTTTTCTCATGGTGCCCCGAGGAAGGGAAGAGGCACCACCAACAGTTCTGCAAATTTATATGGGGGACTGCGGAGAGTGCAGCAGCGCTCCAGAATGTTTTTATTAAAATAATAAAACCCACCCAAGTCTCTCAGGGAATTGTGTCCCTGACTCCGGGAGAATATACCAATTGTTCAAGCACTCTAGTATCTGGTGCTTTTGCACCAGGGCTCTGGTGTGCAGTATCCCCTGTTAATTAGTCTTTGAGCTGCAGTAGGAGTATGGTAAAAGAAGTACTCTGGTACACATATTAATGAATTCAGTGCTTTATTAACAAGATGGATGGCTGACAATACAAGGTTACCAAATAATGAATGCTGTTGAATGTTGATACTCTCCCTATTGATTTCAGTGATAGGTTAGAACATGTATTCCATATATGTACAATTCCCATTTTTAAAAATTTCATAACATGTTGTCGCTTTTACCAGTGTGGTGACACCCTGACAAAGCCAATAGCTTTGCCTTACTTATAAAGACACCCCCTTATAGGATGATATGGTCTCTCGTATAGGTGAAGGGTATTATGGTTATATGATTTAGGGCTCACTAGGTGTATAATGTGTTTTGGAGGTGTCACCAACATTATTCCCATCTATTTTATTTTTCATATTTGTAATTTAATGTGTAGTATTTAGTAGTGTGTGCATTTTAAAGTGTTTTTCCTTTTTACAAGAAAAGCACAGTGTGGACAATAATTTTTAGAGTGTTGCCCTTGCGTACCAGCGAGCTGGGGTTACTAGTCCACACCTCCTCCCCAGAGTAGGCCTTGGACTATTCTGCCTCACTATCTTCAGAGAGTTAAATGTCACAATGTGGTACTTAGTTCCCAGTGAAAAAGACAATTGCAGACTTATTACTTGTGAAGGGCTCACATCCTTCACAACTAATAGCCCAATTTCTTACAGAAATAAAACAGACAGTCAAGGAAGATAAAGTGCTGTTCAGGCAACACTAGACAGGGGGGCTATATGAAACTACTTAGAGTAATTGAGTCATTTTGAAGGGCATGTTGTCTTCTAATAATATGTTGTTTTTCCATTTGTTTCCACTTTTCCTTTTGTGCATGTATCTCATTTATAATTTATAAAATTGAGTGTGGATACTTTAGGTGACCTTTAATAAAACATGCATGTACAGCAATGGAAGAAAATTAACTATTAAAAACCTTTATTATTTTGGTGCTGAATATACTGAATTCTGTGTTATGTTTGAGGCAAAATCCTAATTCCCTCCAGGAGGTTTTCTCAAAGATTATTAGTAGAAATTGGAACTCCAGTCAACCTTTCAATTTAAATTTAATGAAAAACTCTCACACAAACATGTATGGCTCAGACGATTGTGATTTTTATTTATATTCTTTATATTTCTATACAAAAATCAATGTATCTATATATATATATATATATATATATATATATATATATATCATCTTTCTTTTGTAAATTGTTACTGTTGTCTAAACTGACTGTACATCCTCCCTTTCTTCAACACAGGTTTCAATGAAAACAAGATTGGAATTAATAAAATAACTTATCCTCTCATCCGCAACCATACACACTGCGTACAAATCCCATCTGTAATGCATACATACAATTGTTAAAACGTTCTTTTCTGTAACAACACAGTTCTCATGGTTCTCTAAATGCACACAGAGGGCATCTTAGAGAAGCCCCCTGAAATACGACCTACCACTAGTGTTCAGGCTGAGTGGCTGTTTTCAGCTGCCACCACCAGACATGTTTCTGGATCCCTGAGTCGAGAGCCTGCTGCTCTCAGGGGTCTGAAACAATGCACATCCTGGGACAAGGTGCCAAGCCTCCTCCCCCATGATGGGAAGGGTCCACGAAGGGGAAGCTTCAAAGGCTTGCTGCCTTTGTGAGCTTCCCCAGGCTTTTTGCTGCTAACAGAAACTGGTCACCACTGGTTCTAACCCCCACTTTGGGCGGGAAACCCAAGTGAGGAAAGGAGGTGTGCCCACCTCTGCCAGCCCCACCCCTCAGGTGGTGGGGGGCGAGGTGAAGCACAACTCTCAGTCCCTGCCATCTTGCAGATGGGGGACCCAGCCAACCAGGGTAAGGCTTATGCCCCCCTCCCACTGGAGGGTGGCATAATGGGGGGAGTACCCACCCCAGGGAAGGGACCGTGTACCCACCCCAGGGAAGGGACCCATTGGTAGCAACCCTTTTACCTACCTGTAACACTCTTAAATCTAGTATTTAGGGGCACTTCTGAACCTTGCTTCCTCAGACAAAAAAACTCAGAGGAAAAAGAAGAATAAGGACCGAACAGCCTTGCCGAAGCTAAGAAGAGGAGGATGCTTACTGACTTGGCCCCAGCCCTACCGGCCTGTCCCTACCTCGAACCTGCAGAAGCGAAACTCCGGTGTGTCCAGCAGCCTTAAGAACCCGAGGACGTGCCCTGCCTTCAAAAGAAAACTCTGTCTCCCGTGAACACCTGATTTGTTCACCAACAGACTCCAGCTCCGGCAAGATACGCGAATCTGCACCACTCTGGACCCGACACCCACAGCCCGAGTTAGTGGCCCAACACCACAAGGAGGTCTCCCTGGCAATCCAGACCCGAGATCCAGTGATCCCTGACCTACCTCAAGCCGACGCCTGCAGCCTCAAACCCGAAGTTCCCCCCAACCGCGACCAGGAGCTGGCAAGAAGATCCGACCCTAAAAGTCACCCCTGCACCCGACGCCCCATGGCCTTGGGTGGCCCAACTGACGGTGTCTAACCAACCCCCAGCATCCCAACTTACTTCCATAAGTGGTGGTTGCACCCAGAAGACCTTCGTCCCCGAGCCTGCAGTGTGTTTGAAAACTGGTGACACCCCATTGAAAGCTACAGGGCGCCCGACGCCAAAACAGCACTCTGCACCCGGCCGTCCCAGTGCCGCTGAGGGTGCACCTTGCGTGCTGGCTTGAACCCCCGTTTGCCCTGAGCTTAAGTCCAGGAGCTTTGCTCCCGCAACCTTGTGGCCTGCTTGTAAGCAGCCACCAACTGGAGGCACCTGTCCCCCATTGGATAAAATTGGGCCTCAGCACTCTGCACCCGGTCGCCCTAGTGCCGCTGAGGGTGTAAGAAGAGTGCATGCTTGACACTGGGGGACCCCTGAGCCTACCCCCAGAATACCAACTCCCACAACCGAATACTTACCTTTGAACCGATATCCCTATTTTCCTCCATAGGCTAACATTGCCTGTTTTCTGTGAAAAGTGAAGTGTGGAGTCGGAAAATCTTTAAAGGTTTCTAAAACCGTAACAAAATAACCAAAACGCTTTTACTTACCTGTTTACAGGAAACGTCCCAGTGCAGTATCCAGGTATACTGCAGTGTGTAAGAAAAGTAATCTGTAAAGTAATCTACTTGACATTCTACTGAAAAGCCAATACAAAGTATATGTACAATATTTCAAAGCATTGCCTTACTAGTAGTTCTACATAATCAAACCAAAAGTATATATACCACTGCAATACGAACTGTTTACAAACTGTATTATTACTGCAAAGTACTTATCACTTACCTGTGCCAGGCTTGCTTGGTTCTAGGAAATAAAATAACAAAAAGAATATTTTTATACAAAACCAATTGGTCTGAAGTTCAGTCTTTGAGTGGGTGATATCATTTGCTGATTGATTGTGTACAACAAATGCTAAACGCTACCCTCTGATACAGCCTTACTGCTCTTCCACACTAACACAAATAGTGAGTAAGGTGCTATCTACTTTTACCTCTGCCTACCTTTTGGGGTTCCACCGGACTCTGTGCCCACTATACCTCACTTTGGTATAGTATATACAGAGCCAGCTCCCTACAATGGTTTATGTTTTCGTCAGTGCTTTTCCATGCTCCTCTGCATGTCTGCTAATCCTTCTGCATTACTATGCTCTTTTATTGGCAAGATGCTGCTGTGATGAAGCCCTACATGCGTTGGAATCCCAGTCTATGCAGCATCTATTGATGCACAGCAGTGGAGAAATTAATGTATCATTGTGTTAGAT
This sequence comes from Triturus cristatus, assembly GCF_964204655.1. Classification (NCBI taxonomy): domain Eukaryota; kingdom Metazoa; phylum Chordata; class Amphibia; order Caudata; family Salamandridae; genus Triturus; species Triturus cristatus. The sequence goes on along the minus strand of NC_140581.1, from coordinate 370,945,854 downwards.
ACATCAGTGGTGAACAGCTTTCATTATCTAAGTACATACCTTCACATTAGTAGAGAACTAAATGAAATACCTCTACCCGCATGTGAGCAGAATCATCAGGGCTTAGAAACGTGTTGTATGTTTAAGGTGCAAATGCTATAAAAGCATTAACTGTATTGTAATGTCAACCAAACACGTTTAAGGAATTAAAGGACATAAAAACCAAACTATGAAAGTTACTCTCTATAGTCGATACTGTTAAGTAACCATATCGAACGCCTTCTGCCAGAAATCCTGAGTTAATTAACTAAGCTTAAATAATTTTCAAAGCAATGTGAAATATATTTTTGTTTCAGGAACTGGAGCGCGTTGATGCCAATGGTGCAGTGTTGGGGTACAGAATAATAGTCACAAGACAAATAACACGTTCCATTGAGATGCATAATACAACTAGTACAAATCTTGATCTTATGCTCACTAACGAGGCCTACGATATAAACCTGACTGCCTACAATAGTGCTGGTGAATCTCCAAAGTCTATCTTGCATATCAGTGCAAGCAACTCTAAAGGTGCGTATCCTGGGGAGCGTCTTACTTTATTTTAACCTTGTACATTTAACCTTTGTTAGAAACAGATCAACTGTATTCAGAACTATTGTCTGACAATTCATTCTCATCAGGATTTAAAGATAGAAATTGTATCTAATTAATGACTGTGAATAAGAAGTCTGTATAATTACATAATTTTAGAAAATGTATATGGTCGCAGACACATTAAGTCAGAATCCTTTCCTAATGCATGTTTACAGCCCAAGTACCTCAAGAGGAGCCCCAGAAGTAGGCACCCCAGATTGCTTGAATGCTTCAGAGCAGTATTATGATTGCTACATTTGTTGGGATAGAAAGCAGGACTTGGAACTGGTCAGGGGTGTAACACAGGCCCCTGTGGCGCAGGTGGGCCCTCAACACTTTGGGGGGGACCCTCACCCTTTCAGGGAGCCCTCATTCAGCCCAATACCAATTGATTTCTTTGAGTTCAGGGCCCCTTATCATATTCTGCAGGGTGGTCCAATCATTTTGCGTTACGTCACAGGACCTGGCTCAATGAGAGAGGAATACTGACCAAATAATTTGCACTGTAATAATTTGTACTGTGAGGGATAACAACATAAAATGGCTCCACTGTTCTTGACTGGTGTTTTGTTCTCACTAAACCAGGTGAAATCTCATTTATTAATACACTCTGCTCCCCACTGATACATATTTGAATACCGGAGACCAATTTGAAAAGCAAAACATTGTGATCATGAGGTATGAATATTAAGCTGACAAAATGCCTTTTTGTTAATTCTGTGACTTGTACCATTCCCAGGGTACCCTGCTAATTATGCTCCTTGCCTTTTGTAGGACTTCGACCTGTAAAGAATATTCGAGCATTTCCGAAGGACAAGCAGCTTTGGGTGGAGTGGACTGCACCCAATGCATCTGTGAAGGCGTATGTGATTGAGTGGTGTATAAAGTCAGACAAAATTCCCTGTACCATGCAGTGGCAAAAAGAACCAAGTACTTCACAAGGAGCTTTTTTGAGGGGTAATTTTTAAGTTTTTAAGGGGTCATTTTTATTTTAACAAAAGTTTGAGTTGGGAATTAAAAAATTGCTTCCCTGCCAACTGTGCTTTTTCTCCACTGTTAGAAAGAAACCAAGCTCTTCCCCATTTGTAATAATGCATTTTACAATATGTGTAGAACTTAGTCATTTATGGATTCCTATTGATAAGCTTAGCAAGCAGTGAATGGCTTGGGGCTAGAAGTTCTACCAAGATTCAAGGCACAAGCATTTTCCCCCATTCTGTCAGTGTGAAAAGTCTTGTATGGGAAGTCTCCGGTCAATCAAGCTTTCCTCAGGAAGCTGGCGGTCAGGTAAACACCTTATCTGATCGCACATTAGTCCCCTAAGTACTTTGTGGCACAGTACCTAAATTGGTTATAGAGAATTTGGAAATGGGACAAGTGAGTCCTACTTTTGTGGAATCAAAGCAAACAGAAGATATAGATCTGCTGTCTGAAGTTTTACAATTGGTATGGGGTGGGTCTCCTTTCAGGTCCCCTTCCCAGGCTACTCTCCAGACACAGCCTTTGTGTTTCTGCACCTGGCTGTCATCAGTCACACTGAAGATTGATCACGAGAAAGGTAAAAGGCTAGGCTCTCATAAATGACCCTTCTTCCTCCAAACAGCAGTATCTATATGGTCCCTTGACATCTGGTGTCTTGGGGCCCCAATACCACGACCCTTGAACTGGGATCCAAGTGTTCGACTCCGTTTGGAAGACAAAGGGCAAGCAACTTCTTCGGGGCCTCAATCTCGGTGATTGGGGTGGTTTACCTCTCATGCCCAAAGTTCATCCTCTATGGCTCTTCAAACTGGGTACAACACCTTCAGCTCTTGACTGCCAATGAAGGCTCCTCAGGTAGTGTGGTTGATCCTGACCTAAACAAGCACACAATCGTTATAAAGGATTGTCCATATGGCGCACAGATATGTATACGATGCAGTGTAGTGTCTTTGCTCTAGAGTCCATTGGTGCATCTCCCTTCTGTGGACCTCCCTGGCTCTCGTATATTCTCTCTCCTTTGGGCACAATGTAGTAAGAATTGGTTCAGGTACATTTTTATCTCCAACACATTTAAGATAGCACATATTTGTTAATCTGTTTGTCACGCAATCCATGTGCGAGTCTGTAGATCAGGCTGATTCTCAGTGGTCACCCTGCTTCCTGTTGGCTTGGCTGCTCCCCTGCGTCTGGGCTGAGCGCAAACCAGTATTCCTTTTTGGGGCTTCTCCACAGTCACGTATGTGGCTGCTCTGCTTATCAAAGGTGTCTCGGGGGTGCTGGGTCTCCACAGGTGTGGGTGGTGCAACCCCATCTGGGCTTTGTATGTCCACATAGTTATGGCCACTTGTAGGCGAGGTTCTTCGCAGTAGGTGAGATGCCGGGTGGACCTTACTGACCGGGTGGTTGGGAGGTCAGAGCTCAGTCTAGCCACAGCCGATTACTTGTTGTGCAGTGCCTCAGGAAATTATTTGTTTTGCAGCGGCTCAAGTCATTCCACATACCATTCTTGAACTGTGGCTCAAATCACCCCTCAGTCGATAACTTCAGGCCCTGCAGTTCAGGTTATGCATTGTCTTCACAGTTCCTGCCAGGAATTGCAGGAGAGTCTGGAGCCTTCCGACTCCAGGGCGCACAGGTCAATCTCCATACTCCTCTGAAGCTGCTGTAGAACTAGCATGCCAAGCTCACACTTCAGCCGGCTGGCTGGATTGCTTTAGGATAGGTAATCAGCTATTGCAGCAAGGGATAGACACAAGTGATCTTCCCTCATCTTTGGGAAGCTGGCTGTCAGGCAGATACCAACTCTGGTTGCTTGCACAGTAGTTCCCTAAGTACCCTGTGGAGCACTCCCTTCCTTGGTTATAGAGAATTTGGAAATGGGACAGCAAGTGAGTCCTAGGTCTAGTGCGTCCTACTTTTATACAGTCAAAACATATGAGAGATGTGAATCCACTGTCTGAATTTTTGGACTGGTGTAGGGTGTTTCTCCTTTCAAGTGTCCCTCACAAGTTACTCTCCTGACACATCATTTGTGTTTTAGCACCTGGCTGTCATCGTCCATACTGAAGAGTGAGCCGGCAAAAGATAAAAGGCTGGCCTCTCCTAACAAACCTTTCTCCCTCCAAAATGCTGCGACTATAATCCTGCCCCAGCCGCACCCCACTATCTATCAAATGGTAGTGCTCCAATAAGAGCACTCAGCAGCTTCTCCCAGCAAAAGGCCTAATCGGATTTCTAAGGGAGCATTGTCTCCTCTCTCCCCACTTCACTGTCTCTGTCTCCTTCCTCCAACATGTGAAATGTCAGCAATACCTGTCTGGGAAAACAACCTCACCTCGATCAAAGATGTAATCTGGCATACACATCCATACAATTACATCTTGCTGCTATAGCAGCTTACCTACAAAACAGACACTGGTCATTGTTCAGGGTACCTGCCATCAAAGCATTCATGGAAGGCCTTAAAAGGATAATTCCTCCCAGAGTTCCACCCTCTCCAGTCTGGAATCTAAACCTAGTCCTTACTAGGCTCATAGGTCCCCTATATGAACCTTTACATAAATGCGAGTTACAGTTCCTCACATGGAAAGTAGCTTTCCTTGTGGCGATCGCATTACTTAGAAGAGTGAGTGAACTTCAAGCATTAACCATACAAGAACCATTTTTGCAAATACATCACAACAAAGTGGTTCTTAGGACAAACCCTAAATTCTTAACTAAAGTAGTTTCGGCATTTCAACTTAACCAGTATGTTGAGCTCCCAGTCTTTTTTCCTCAACCAGACTCAGTAGCAGAACGGGCTCTTCATACGCTTGACGTCAAGAGCTATTCCTTACTACATCGAAAGGACAAAAACTTTCAGGAAAACTAAACAACTTTTTGTAGGTTTCTCACCACCACATAAGGGCAATCCTATATCAAAAGCTGGACTTGCCAGATGGATCGTTAAATGCATCCAAATATGCTATCAAAAAGAAACGCGTACGTTATCCATTCCCCCCTAGAGCGCATTCCACACGCAAGAAGCTAGGGGCATCCATGGCATTCTTAGGAAACATCCCCATGGATGACATTTGCAAAGCCGCAACATGGTCTACTCTGCACACTTTCACAAAAATCTACTGTGTAGATGTGCAGGCAAAACAACAAGCTAGTGTGTGCCAGGCTGTACTAAGAAAATGTTTTCAAGCTACTTTAACACATACAGGTAGCCACCTCTGACGGGGTACTGCTGTATAGTCGATGCACAAGTATACGATCTACAGCTCATATGCCTCGAACGGAAAATGCTACTTACTAGTATGCATCTGTTCTTGGCATGTAGAGCTGTAGATTCGTATACGCTCACCCGCCTCCCCGGATACCTATATCTGTTGCAGTACTATCTTACTTAGATACATTACACATGGGCATCTTTTTCTATTTCTTACTAACGCCATCATCACCCTTTATGGCGAAAACAATATGGAGATGGAGTCGATGCCCATGTGCACTACTAACCAAAGGAGGAGTCACCTATCTCGTGACTACAAAGACTTCTACAATAACAATGTGGAAACATCCGAGCCCAACACCAGATGGCGATCTGTGCACAAGTATACGAATCTACAGCTCTACATGCCAAGAACAGATGCATACTGGTAAGTAGCATTTTCCATATGCACAACTAGTTATTGCGCACAAAACTCTAAATATTTACAAGATAGTAGATGTAAATATTGTTTCGAAGCCGCTCTGAAAGGGATGTGCATAATCATTTGCATCATGTACCATAATGAAATCTCCCACCGTGAGGTGCCAGTTTCAATTTCTATGCCAACAGGCCCGCCCCTAAAAACAGTAACACTCCTAAATATGCCCATAACAAACACATAAAAGGCTCTTCACTTGTAAAAGGGTATGTCTGCTAGCTTTGTGAGTTGTTTTCATATTAAAAATATCAAGCCGAAACAGCCTTTGTTAGTAAATGTTCCATTGCAAACCATTAGCCAACTTTATTAACCTCTTCCATGCGTCGCCGATTCCCGCTCAGCGCTGACCGTTTCTTGCGCGGGCGTGGTCATGACGGAACGGTTCCGTCATGAGCACAGCTCAACCGACGCTCATGACGGAACCGTTCCGTCATGAGCACCGAAAAGGTTAAAATAAGCTAAACCTTTCTTTTTCACTATACTTAAGCCCAGCCAAATGACTTTCCCATTGACACTTTTATTTAGATATAAAAAAGAAAGATGTCGCTTTTTGGTTTCACCTGGTTGGGTAGCAACACCCGTGACCTCTTCAACACTTGGAGATTGCACACTCCCATGGTTTGCACACTCCCATGGTTTTCACACAAGGTAAGCATCTGTGAGTAGTGTGAAACTGGTGACTTCTGCCCGAGCACTTGCTGTAGGAAAAATGGGTTATTAGTTGTGTTGCCTGCACAAGTAATGGATATGCACTTGTCCACCACCGGTAACCAAACACCCTCTTGCAGTGGTTGACTCTCATAGGGTTGCATTGCAGAACAGTCCAAGGCCTACTCAAGGGAGGCAGTGTGGCTAGTAATCTCCATTCACAGATGCACAATAATAACACTCAATAAATAATTGTGCAGTCAGTGCTTTTTCTTATGAAAAAGGAAAAAGTACATTTATTACACACACCACACACACACCACACACACACACACACACACACACACACTCTCTCTCTCTCGCTCTCTCTCTCGCTCTCTCTCTCTCTCTCTCTCTCTCTCTCTCTCTGTCTCTGTCTCTCTCTGTCTCTCTCTGTCTCTCTCTGTCTCTCTCTGTCTCTCTCTCTCTCTCTCTCTCTCTCTCTCTCTCTCTCTCCTCAGTACTATGCAGCTATTTACAAATATACATAAGCTGATGGGCAGGTGTAATCATTATTAGAAATGCAAAAATATAATATCACTTTGAATGAGCACACACCTAATATTGGCAATAAAACATGTTTACTTGGCATGTGAGTGCTTGTCAGCATCATTACTTAATTCAAGCATTCACAAGAGAATATGCATATGCCTGTGTAAGTCATTTGTGCCATCAAAGTTATTTTTAGCATGAAATATGCACGTTTAAAATAGCCCCTGAAGGCAAAACAATTATTATCACATGTATGCAATTATAGCTCTCACCCCAGGCTGTTTGCAGCCGAAAGAATACTGAACTTTACACACAGTTCCCAAAGGACATTACTTTGGTAAATGCGCATGTGTAATTACCACCTTTCACTTCTTGAGGGCGTATCGTGACATGAAAAGCTCACATTAACCATTTTCAGACTACAACTGGTTGCAGCCATAATCCATCATTCCGAGCTGTTGAACAAACGTTCCAGCAGTGGAAAATTTCAAAACAAGGTAAAACCCTTGAAGGGTTATCTTTTTCCTGTCCTCGTAAACTTAAGGTGGGGTATGGGTGAATTTCTTTTGGTTGGAGTCTGCATTGCTTCTGCATCTCCCCCCACACTTGAGCAATATTCTTGTGTTGACTCCACTCTCCTGGGGTCACCACAAGCCGCAAACAAGGGGTTTCTTTGTGAAGTTGCAGCAAAATTGAGAATCGCTGTAGGGCATTATGGGGTGCTCTTCGCGAGCATGGTGAATTTTATAACCGTGGCTGCGACGCTGGTTTCTTGACAGTTTTCTTTTTTTTCCAAATCACGCAGCTCAGCTTTGCGCCAAAGCTTCTCTTTCTTTGTGGTGGCAGGTCCCACCCAGGCACCCCGCAGCCTTTCACCATGATGGAGAGCAGATCGGGGAGCCCATCCCCAGCTGCTCTCGCTGGCTTCCCACATGGCCAGCACACTTGTGTGCTGCTGCGGGAGCCGGCACATCTCATCTGGTCTGCCCGCTCCTGTGAGCAAACGCGTGTGTTGCAGCGGCCTTCCAGGCTGCCAGGGGCGTGACGGCTCTCCCCCAACTCTATCTTATCTGTTGGACCCTGTGACAGTGTCCCGAGCCCACTTGCATATTTGTGGGGAGTGCGACAGTGCTCCCCGGCTTTACTTCTTTTGCCGGGGATGGGGTCCAGGGCCCGCTAGCACCTTCACCTTCCCAGCTTCACTTCATTCGCCAGGGATGGAGTCCTGGGCCCATTAGGATCTTCGCTGGGGGCGCAAAAGGGTTCCCCAGCTTTACTTTTTTCACCGGGAATGGGGTCCTGGGGCCCTGCCCTACTTCGCCATGGGGTGCAACAGCGCTCCCCCTCCACTTTTCTTCTCAGGGCCCAGGGAGTTGTTTCTCTCATTTGCAATGTTTCGATTGCTTATGTCCTGTAGGCTTCCCTTCCTTTCTCGTGCTAGCTCGTCCCTGTGGCATGAGCTGTGTACATGTGTTCCTCCTTGTCTTTGTTCTTCCGCATCATTTTGCAATGCACTATTATTTTTATTTTGTAAGCATTTTGGTATTATTCATGGACATGCAGTGTGCTTTCCTACTTTTAATACAAGCATACAGTCGCTTATCGGCTGTCTCTATTGACTAGTTATTTATACCCACAACTGTAGTCTACGCTGCTCCACGTCACTCTATACCATTCCACTCAATATCACACCACTAAACTCCACGCCACTTCACTCTATGCTCCTACACGCCACTTCACTCTATGCCCCTCCACTTCACTCTGCGCCCCTCCACTTCACTCTGCGCCCCTCCACTTCACTCTGCGCCCCTCCACTTCACTCTGCGCCCCTCCACTTCACTCTGCGCCCCTCCACTTCACTCTGCGCCCCTCCACTTCACTCTGCGCCCCTCCACTTCACTCTGCGCCCCTCCACTTCACTCTGCGCCCCTCCACTTCACTCTGCGCCCCTCCACTTCACTCTGCGCCCCTCCACTTCACTCTGCGCCCCTCCACTTCACTCTGCGCCCCTCCACTTCACTCTGCGCCCCTCCACTTCACTCTGCGCCCCTCCACTCCACACTACGCCACTTCAGTCCACACTACGCCACTTCAGTCCACACTACGCCACTCCACTCCACTCTACGCCACTCCACTCCACTCTACGGCACTCCACTCCACACTACATCACTCCACTCCTCTCCACATCACGCCTCTTCGTGCTCTGTCTCTCCGTGCTCTGTCTCTCCGTGCTCTGTCTCTCCGTGCTCTGTCTCTCCGTGCTCTGTCTCTCCGTGCTCTGTCTCTCCGCGCTCTGTCTCTCCGCGCTCTGTCTCTCCGCGCTCTGTCTCTCCGCGCTCTGTCTCTCCGCGCTCTGTCTCTCCGCGCTCTGTCTCTCCGCGCTCTGTCTCTCCGCGCTCTGTCTCTCCGCGCTCTGTCTCTCCGCGCTCTGTCTCTCCGCGCTCTGTCTCTCCGCGCTCTGTCTCTCCGCGCTCTGTCTCTCCGCGCTCTGTCTCTCCGCGCTCTGTCTCTCCGCGCTCTGTCTCTCCGCGCTCTGTCTCTCCGCGCTCTGTCTCTCCGCGCTCTGTCTCTCCGCGCTCTGTCTCTCCGCTGCTCTGTCCTTCGCCACTCTGTCCTTCGCCACTCTGTCTCTCCGCTCTGTGCTTCGCCACTCTGTTTCTCCAACCTACTCTCTCCAACCTATGCTTTGCCACTCTGCCTCTCCAACCTACTCTCTCCAACCTATGCTTTGCCACTCTGCCTCTCCAACCTACTCTCTCCAACCTATGCTTTGCTACTCTGCCTCTCCAACCTACTCTCTCCAACCTATGCTTTGCCACTCTGCCTCTCCAACCTACTCTCTCCAACCTATGCTTTGCCACTCTGCCTCTCCAACCTACTCTCTCCAACCTATGCTTTGCCACTCTGCCTCTCCAACCTACTCTCTCCAACCTATGCTTTGCCACTCTGCCTCTCCAACCTACTCTCTCCAACCTATGCTTTGCCACTCTGCCTCTCCAACCTACTCTCTCCAACCTACGCTTTGCCACTCTGTCTCTCCAACCTACGCTTTGCCACTCTGTCTCTCCAACCTACGCTTTGCCACTCTGTCTCTCCAACCTACGCTTTGCCACTCTGTCTCTCCAACCTACGCTTTGCCACTCTGTCTCTCCAACCTACGCTTTGCCACTCTGTCTCTCCAACCTACGCTCTGCCACTCTGCCTCTCCAACCTACTCTCTCCAACCTATGCTTTGCCACTCTGCCTCTCCAACCTACTCTCTCCAACCTATGCTTTGCTACTCTGCCTCTCCAACCTACTCTCTCCAACCTATGCTTTGCCACTCTGCCTCTCCAACCTACTCTCTCTAACCTACGCTTTGCCACTCTGTCTCTCCAACCTACGCTTTGCCACTCTGTCTCTCCAACCTACGCTTTGCCACTCTGTCTCTCCAACCTACGCTTTGCCACTCTGTCTCTCCAACCTACGCTTTGCCACTCTGTCTCTCCAACCTACGCTTTGCCACTCGGTCTCTCCAGCCTACGCTTTGCCACTCGGTCTCTCCAGCCTACGCTTTGCCACTCGGTCTCTCCAGCCTACGCTTTGCCACTCGGTCTCTCCAGCCTACGCTTTGCCACTCGGTCTCTCCAGCCTACGCTTTGCCACTCGGTCTCTCCAGCCTACGCTTTGCCACTCGGTCTCTCCAGCCTACGCTTTGCCACTCGGTCTCTCCAGCCTACGCTTTGCCACTCGGTCTCTCCAGCCTACGCTTTGCCACTCGGTCTCTCCAGCCTACGCTTTGCCACTCGGTCTCTCCAGCCTACGCTTTGCCACTCGGTCTCTCCAGCCTACGCTTTGCCACTCGGTCTCTCCAGCCTACGCTTTGCCACTCGGTCTCTCCAGCCTACGCTTTGCCACTCGGTCTCTCCAGCCTACGCTTTGCCACTCGGTCTCTCCAGCCTACGCTTTGCCACTCGGTCTCTCCAGCCTACGCTTTGCCACTCGGTCTCTCCAGCCTACGCTTTGCCACTCGGTCTCTCCAGCCTACGCTTTGCCACTCGGTCTCTCCAGCCTACGCTTTGCCACTCGGTCTCTCCAGCCTACGCTTTGCCACTCGGTCTCTCCAGCCTACGCTTTGCCACTCGGTCTCTCCAGCCTACGCTTTGTCACTCGGTCTCTCCAACCTACGCTTTGCCACTCGGTCTCTCCAACCTACGCTTTGCCACTCGGTATCTCCAACCTACGCTTTGCCACTCTGTCTCTCCAACCTACGCTTTGCCACTCTACTCCTCTCCATTCAAGTGAACTCCACTCTGCGCCACTCCACTCCACCTTAGGTCACTACACTACACTCTCCTCTACACCACGTAGCTAACTTTTAGCCATGCTAAGCAGCAGCCACCGCTGCTGTACAACATGGCTAAAAGACTGGCAAAGCTAAGAGCTCTCGCATAGGTGAGACATATTGGCTTTGCCAATGATTGTTTCATTTTATTCTTTTAGTGGGCCATACAACTTTCCGATGTTGGTGCCCCTGAAATCTTTTGCCAACATGAACTACGCTTCTCCAACATATGGTGGGCTCCCCTGAGCTGCAGGGACGCCTTCCTTCTTGCCCGCTGTATATCTTTGTATCCTTTGATGTGGCCAGTGCATGTCTGTGGGCTGCAACAGGAAGGAGCAAGAAGACCTGGATGATGGCTTACCAGGAACGCTTCTTCTTGTGCAGAGCGCATTCTTCGCATGCCAAGCCTCAAAGGTTCTATTTGATGCACGGAAAACAGAACCACAGATGGAACTGATTGCTCGGCCCACAGTAGAAAGACCTAGCACAGTTTCTCATGGACACAGGATTGCACAAAGCCCGTGCTACCTTGGGCTTTCTGGTTGCTTGCAAATCACATGTCACTCATTCATGGCATTGCTTAGCTGTAATCAAGCTGTAAGGCCAACGGAAGGTAAGTCGGACCCCAGTGGGCTAATTTCAGCATGGTTTGTTTCTCGCTGATCTCCTGGTGACTTGCTCTTGGCCTCTGACCTCAAGAATTGTTAATAAGAATTCCTGCTTCCTTCCCACATTTTCTAGCACGGACGCCTCCTCCTTCTTAGCAATAGCTTAGCTATAGGGTTTTGTATATCTATAGGTTTTCGCATATGCCCTTCTGTCCATCCCTAGTGCTCTCAACTGGGTTCTTCCCCAGGGACCTTCAAGGCTCTCACCACAGCACACCACTTTCCCTCTGTGCACTCCTTAGCCACCTAGGCCTGCCACCACTTTGGGGTGTGGCTCTGCGCAGCAGCACAAATCTGAAAGAAAAACGTAGTGATAGATTCCTTACCTTAGAATTACCCCCAGGTGTCAGACTGGATCCGGAAAGTTTTCGTCAGCAGTACCCCTGCGCATCGGTAGGCGTCTTCGGGTGACGTCACTGGAGCTACTTTGACGCGCCCACGCACGCTGATGTCAGTTCTTTCTTTTTCCGCGTCAGCAAACGCAGATCTGGGAAGAGCAAGTACCCCCAGTCACTTTTTGACTGAGTTTTTTGGAGTCCTTTTGTCTCAATTTCTTCGAGTCGATCGACTCCTGGTGTCATTGGGATGCCCGGCTTTAACCCCTTCAGTGCCACGCCCTTTCCCCCTCCTGTGCCGGGCGTTGTACTAGTGGGTGGGGTTCATGACAAGATAGTCTCGTCATGGGCACAGCGCAACCGTGCTCCATGACGAGACTATCTCGTCATGGGCACTGAAGAGGTTAAGAACTGTGGGGACTGTCACCTCATGACGGACCCGCACCGCGTGTGTCTCTACTGCCTGGAGCGCGACCACGACTCCAAGTCGTGCACCAACTGCCAGGCCATGGCGCCGAAGACTTTGCGGGAGCGGTCCCGAAAGTTGCTGGAGGTCCAGCAGTCGGCTCCGCGCTGCTCAAGGTTCCGGTACCATGGGAGGTCGAGGGACCGGTCACGGATCCTCTGGATCTAAGTCTCCGCACTCGGGGTCAGGTAAGTCGAAGCATTCCATAAAGAAGTCGAAGAAGCGTTGTCGCTCCTCGACTTCCCGTCGCGGCTGAGGGTGCAGGTGGTGCTACCCCTGCGGCTCCGGTGGAGCCTTGCGATGTCGCCTCTGGCCTTACCCACCTTTTCCAGGTCCGCCAGCGACGCCTGCTCGGGTGCAAGAGTTTCTTGCTGCCATAGCCCGAGTCTATGGGCCGTCGGTCCTCGCCGGTGCGCCTCCAGGCCCCGCGGGCCCAACTTGGGGTCCTGTCCTTCCATCGCCGGTGGCTCCAGACCCCAGCGTCACCGGTGGCTACGGCCTCGCAGGACCCCCGGGATCAGACCCCAGTAGGCGCCGGTTGACCTTGTAACACCTCCATCGACATCCACCCCACCGGCACTACCTCAGACGTCGCCCGTTCCTTGGGACGACGTCGTCCCCAATTTCAGCCCTGAACCAGACACGGTGCCGGATTGGCGCCGATCCCAACGCCGCCATTATTCCCCTATGTCCGTCCTCCTTATTTTCAGCCTGTTTCGCAGACTTCGGAGGAGTGGGAGGGGTCTGAGGACCCTCTCACACAGCAATGAGATTATGATCCGGACTGGGCAGAGGATTTGGGGGATAGCAGTGGTCTTGACACCTCACCTGACCTTTGCATGCTGTCTCCTCCTACCATGGCTATGGAGGAGGGAGCAAGTTACGCAGTGGTAGTACGTAGGGCAGCCGAGGCCTTCCACCTCGAACTCCCTACGGTGGCCGTCGGGACTAACCTCCTGACAGAAGTGCTTCAAACGGCGGCAACCTCTTCGGAGCCCTTGCTGCCTTTTAATGACGCACTTTCTGACATCCTTTTGGGCACTTGGTCCAGGCCCAACACAGGGGCTCCTGTGGACAGGAACGTGGCCTGCCGCCATCGCCCGGCCACGGGCGACCCCCTCTTTCTCTCCGAACACCCCACTCCCGAGAGTTTGGCCAGTTCAATGCGCAAATGAAAAAACAGTTCCACAGATTGCAAGCATACCATGGCGGAAAGTTGACAATTGCGTCTTTCTTTACAAGGAATCTGTGAGCCTTATATTGTGTTTAATGAAACGTGTTGGGGCAGATATTTTTGCCTTCTACCAAATGATTATATTGTGTTTAACAAAGCGCTTGGACTCCCCGGAATTTGGCTTCAAAGCTCAGGCTCAGATTCCTTGTGAAGAAAGACGCAATGTTCAACTTTCAGCCATGGTATGCTTGCAGTCTGTGCAACTGTTTTTTAATTTGCGCATTGAACTGGCTTTAAAAATGACATTAATGCATTGTTTGTATGAAGGATTTCAAACGCTTCAGGATAATACTAAGTGCTGATTCAAACTCACCGCGCATGCTGATGTAAATGACATTCAGTCCCTGTGAATCACTCAATTAAGGGGTCCTTTAAATACATGGTAATTTCAGAAAGCAAGTTTCAATTTTCACGTGAGCAAGCTCGAAAGCAGAGCTGAAACGCGCCGGGATAGATATTGTGTTTAATAAAGTGCTTGGACTCCTCGGAATTTGGCTTCAAAGCTTTTCTGTGCCAGAGAAGTGTTGTGTGTGTATATATATATATATATCTCTATATATATCTCTATATATATATATATATATATATATATATATATATATATATATATATATATATATATATAATCATGTTGCCATCCCAGTTCAGACCAAGCCATATGCAAATCGGTCTTGACCCTATTTCTCATGGAAACAGTCCAGCCCAAACTGCCAAGCCATGTCTTCCCTGACCGGAAACAAGCATCCTGAGACCGGTTTCGGGGTTTCACAGCTCATCAGCCAGACTAGCTTTAATCCAGTGGCAAAGTGAGCTAGGGACCAATGTCTGGGCTTACCCTGCCAACTTAGGGCAAACAAAGCAAACACAAGGAGATGATGGACAGAGCGCTGAAACTTTTCAAACACTCACCTCCAGTCACAGATCTGGGTGTAACCCATCCTCATTCTTTAGCTCTCTTCCAGTTTAGACCAAGCCACATCCAAATCAGTCTTGACCCTGTTCCTCGTGATGACAGTCCAGCCCAAACTGCCAAGCCAGGTTTTCCCAAGACTGGAAACAAGCATCCTGGGACCGGTTTCAGGATTTCACCACTCATCAGCCAGGCTAGCTTGAATCCAGTGGCAAAGTGAGCAAGGTACCCACATCTGGGCATTCCCTGCCAACTTAGTGCAAACAAAGCAAACCCAAGGAGAAGCATATGGGCATTACCTAAATTACCGTCATTTGCTACAGCTGTAAATGTTCGGCTGGATCGACCTATAACTGAATCCATATGTAAGTCGGTAACGTCGACTCTCACCTGGCAACACATGCCCATTCATCGTCTCACGAGAGGTATATGTGGAAAATATATTTCTGCGGAACACGCCATGTTTCAACCTTTTAAAAAGTGGCCTCTTTCTGAATTATAAAATGTTTTCACGTAACTATAACAAGTTACCTCTCTTTCTGGACTTTTTATTTTATCTTATTTGCTATTCAGAAGCAAAGTTTCTTACCCCTTCCTCGTTAGTCATTCTGGATTTGGCTTTCTATTTGGGATAGTTAATTTGGCTTCACCATAGCTTTCTAAAATAAAGGGTTTAGGTTGTAATCTTAAATTTAGAAATATTGTTTTGGCACGATTATCATGCTTGCAAAAAGTGAGTACTGATATTTTTTAAGTAATGTTAGGTTAGCATTAACGTTCTTTTAAAAAAGCATTCATGTTGAATAATAAAACGATAATGTCAGGTCAGAAGAACTTGATAGAATGATCACGTTTGTGCACTGCAGCCTGTGGCACTTGGAAACGAGCATTTATTGTCTCGGGCCACAATCTGAGGATGGGGAGGCTCAGCCAAATATGGTAAATGAGCACTGGCTGTTATAAGATCTGAAACAAGATTGAGGGCTTGCTTTTATGCACGAATTGCTTCTTTATTCTTTAGTTATTACCACGGACCGCTTTCCCTAGAAAAAAGGTTGTAATTTACTGGTTCTCTGCATTGGTGTTCAATATCACGACTAATTAAAATTAAATACAAACTAGCCACAATGGTTCTTCATTAATAAAAGTCTTTATTATTTTGCACTAGGAAATTTTGAAGAAATGAAGCGCTATATAATCAGCGTTTATCCATTGTATAATAAGGGACATGGAGTAGTACAATCAACAGAAGCTTATCTTCAACAGGGACGTAAGTACAAATCTTTTGACTGTCATATCCAATTATGGTTCATCCACCCTGTTGCGCCGATGTATTGTATTTACTGCATGTTGTCTTCTGTTTACTGTAACTTTTAATTGTACTGATAAGTTTGATGCTGGTACTTCAAGAAGAGTACCCACTGCCATCCAAACATGTACAGCCAAGTTAAAGTGGTATCACTACTTTAAAGTTTCCAAAGAGAATGCACAGTAACACCTGGCTTGTGGGAAAGCAGTGTGCTATTTTCTGTTCTCCTACTAATAAACTACTACTTATAGATATTTAATGATTTAAAAAAAAATATTAATTAGGCATTCAAGCTGTGAATGTAAAGGTATTACTGTAGAATACGCTTGTGCTTTTTTTTGTGGAAATCTTTTTTATTAACAAAGGCCGAAAAACCATATCATACACAAGCATTACCATTAGTACATCAGGTATCAGACGCAGAAAAGTAATGACAGTATGGAGCTATAACTGAAAGAGAACAGCACTGTCACCCCATTAATCCCACTCCCTCAACTCCCTGTCGTTTCGCCATGGTGCCCACACCTTTTCCCACTTCTTGACACATCTCCTACTTTTATACACCGTCTCTTCTGCTCTTTGACACCAGTCAAGATCTCGCTTACAATCTTCCACCTGCAGTTGTGTAGGCGCCCCCCAGTTCCTGGCTATGTTATGTTTTGCCACCCCCGCAGATAGAGCCAGCCATATTTCCACATATCTGGACCAATCCGCATCGCCCCGTATCATTAATAGAAGCCATTTTGGTTCCAATGGGACCGTTTCTCCCACTACCAACAAAAAATAATCATGGAGGGTCTAAGGGGAATAATCTTTAACGACCAGGCAAACTCCAAACCCCCATCAAATACGCAAACAACAAAAGAGGAGATGGTCAATATGTAAAGAAACTGGGAGCCAAAGAGAAAAAGACAGATTCAGCCCACTAAATTGAGACAAATCCCATCAGCCCACTGCTTTGGCAGAACATAATCATCTGGGAGTAAGGTGGATCAACTCATTGCAGTGCACCCTATTTCAGGGGAACCATCACTGTGTATATGCAATGAGTTTGCAGTCTTCCAGAGAAAAAGTCTCAAAACAGAGTGGTACTGAATAAAGCATTAACACTATAGGAATTCACAGAAACCAGTGCCAAACCAAGAGCCCTATTGGACATCTTTCAATAGGGTAATAACAACTGTACCTTAATGAAGAGTGTAGTTTCTAAGTCCTGACTATCTCCTTATTTCATTATTCTGACAGACCTGATAAATTGTCAAGCACAAATAACCAATATTAAGAAACGTTTGGCAGGTGCTGTACATGAGTTCTACCTGTTAGAAATGGGGTCTCTAGTTGGCAGAGGTATGCACCCTGTCCAAGTAGGGACTCACACTAGTCAGGGTAAGTGTAGTGCACACTAACGGTTTACCTGTGCTCACCCTCTGGTAGCTTGTGTGAGAAAGTGCCATCTTTCTTGCATGGTATGCCCCCACTTTTTGCTGAATTGCTGAATGTACTTTGACTGAGTGTGCCCTGGACTCCTGCCAATCAGGTGCCCAGGGCCTATGTTCCTTCCCTAAAAACCCTAAAACCCAAATTGGCAAACCCTGGCCACATGTCAGCCCCTGGTAAATGGTACCCTAGGTACTCAGGGCCTTGTGACCAGGGAAGGCCTCCAAGGGCTGCAGCACTTGTTGTGCCACCCTTAGAGGCCCTGTACCCTGACACACACACACTGCCCTTGCAGGCTGAGTGTCTGGGTACAAGACAAAACAGAGAGTCGACATGGCACACATCCCTGTGTGCCATGCCCACCACCTACACTGCCCTGGCATACATCAGCCACCCCTCTAGCTAGGGGCCCTATTCCAGTGGTGTGGGCAACGGAGCATGAGCCCTGTGCCCCTACAGTACCCAGGTCCATTCCTGGGCACTGTAAGTGCAGTGATGCCATTTAAGAGTACATGGTGCTGAGAGCTCGTCAAACACAAACTCCACAGCACCATAATGACAACACTGAAGACTGAAGTTTGGTATCAAACTACTCAGCACATTAAACCTGCACTGATGCCAGTGTGGGATTTAATGTACCAAGCACCCCAGAGGGCATCTTAGAGATGCCCCGACACCAAAAGGCACCCATGCACCCGGCGCCCTGCGGCCCCCTGTGCCAAACTCCTGGCTACCTACCTATCCTCCAACTACCCAACTTACCTCTCGAAGTGGTGGTGGCACCTGAAGAATCTTTGTCCCCGAGCTTGCAGTCTTTTTCTAAACCGGAGCTTTCCCATTGAAACCAATTGAGCGCCCGAAGGCTCAAAAGCACCCTGCACTCAGCCGCCCGTGTGGCCCTGGCAGTGAAACCTTTGCACCGATCTACTTCCCCATTTGCCCTGAGCAAGTGACCAGGAGCCCAGCTCCCACAGCCGCGTGGCCTGCTAGTCAGCAGCCACCAACCAAGGCCCCCCTGCATCCCATAGGATAACATTGGGCCTAACTCGCTCTGCACCCGGCTGCCCGTGTGCCGCTGAGGGTGTAACAACTGTACCTACCTGACCCTGGGAGACCCCTGAGTCTGTGCCCAGAACCTTAACTGTTCGAGGCATGTGGGCTGCTGAATTCATATCTGTGCATAGATCGCCGCCTAGTGTTGGGTCCGGATGTTTGCACGTTGTTGTCCTGGAAGAGTCTTCGAAGTATCCTTGGATAGGTGACTCCTCCCCTGGACTACAGTGCGCATGGGCATCCTCTCCATCCTCAGATTGTTTTTTTCCGCCATTGGGTTCGGATGTGCTATCTTAGCTCAAGTTAGGAAAATATTTTTTTCGAGGCCAAAAGGCCTTTAGTTTGCGTCGGTACTGTTTATCGATCGGGTTTCGATACAATCCTGTTAGTTTACTAACTTTCAGCACCGACTTTTTTCGCATTTACCTGTCCATCAACTACTTCGACGATGGAATCGAGGACGCCATTCAAAAGGTGTCCGGTATGCAATGCGAAGTACCCACACATCGACGTCCATCCGGTGTGCAACAAATGCCTTTCGCCGGACCACGACGAATCGACATGCATGGCCTGTGCCCGGTTCCGTTCCAAGAAGACTCTGCGGAATCGACGAGCGGCGAGACTCGAGGCGCAGCACGCGGCACCGGCCCCAACAGACATCTTCGACGAGGCCGAAGACGTCGAGGAATTAGAAGTCTTGCCCTCCAGTCCCGTTTCCGAACACGAACCCGGATCGGACGAGGTAGACGAGTCACTCTTCCACAGAGGTGAAGACGACACCGAGGTAGGAGACGACGAGGAGGCCTTAGGGGCCGAAGAGAGTAGCTCCAATGATGAACAAGGCCTACCTGTTCAAACCGTTGAAACACCAGTGCCACAGCCTATGGCTCCGGTCGAGGGATCGCCTTCGGGCCTTACCCGAGTCCCATCCCGCAGTTCTTCGGCCCCGCCCTCGGGCCCGGCCTCGGACGTTCAGCGGCAGCCATTACTACATAAACAGGCCGGTTTCCCTACCACAAAACCGAAACCGAAAGCTGCTCCGGTTCAACAGAAACTGAAAGTGGCGCTGATCGGATCGAGGCCTTCGACGCCAGCGCCCCGCGTCGGCACCGACCGCACCAAGAGGGACTTCGGTGCCGAACTTGAAGCGGGCGACGTTGGAGTCGACAAACGGAAAAAAGCCATCGGCACCGACAAACCTGCTCGGCTACCGGCACCAACGACACCAAGGGCCGTACCGCCTGCTGTGTCTCGCATCGCTCCCTCGACGACACCTAAGCCTCAGGTATCGAAGACTTCGACGGTGATCTCTGCACCTCGACTCGATGAACCGCCGGCGCCGAAAAAATCCACGGCCGCCTCTACGAGCCTGGCCGGTGCCAAAGCCTCGAAGGCGCCCCAAGTACGACCTGGTGCGACGCAAGGCAGCAAAACCACAGCTGTCCTCCAGGACACGTCGGGTTCCGGTTCGATCGGAGCTCCAGCAGCCTCTTCGGTGCCGGCCAACATTACCTTCGGCTTGCCTCCGTCGACAATCCCAAAAATGTTCCAACTCAGAACACGGGTCACCCAACCTACGGTCACACCTGCTGAGACGTCTCCGGCACGTATCATCGACGCCGACACTGGCAGGATGATTCTCCACGACCGAAGGATAACTTCGGAGCCGCCGTTGCACCCTTTCAGGATCCCACTAAAAAGGAAGTTGCCTGCAGAATCGGAACCTCTCCTTTATGAACCCTTCCATTCATCCTACCAGGATCCACACCGGTTCTCCCCCACACGCTCCGATACGGATGCATTGGAGGACTACATGGATGACCAAGTCCCCTACCATGTAGACACGGACCCTGATGACCAGCAGGACCCTGATCAAACTTGGGGCGACCCTGCAGACCCCAGTGCACCTCTCGATGCACAGGACCAACAACTCTATGGGCCAAAAACATCTCCTACGGAGGATACTGCGGCGTTAAACGCTCTTATTGAACGTGCTGCAAATAACCATGGGGTACAGCTTCACTCTGATACCATTGAAGATGACTTTCTAATGGACACCTTTGCATCCTCGGAAAGACATGTAAAGACTCTGCCAATGTTGAAGGGGGTCCTCAAACCAGCCAAGGACATTTTCAAAGAACCCACCAGGGCACGAGTGATAAACCCCAGGATTGATAAAAAATACAGACCAGCACCTGGGGATCCTACTTACATCAGAGGACAATTACCACTCGACTCCATCGTCGTAGCGAATGCACGCAAGAGGGCACACTCGCAAACGACAGGTGACGCTCCTCCCCCGGACAAAGAGTCCAAGGTGTTGGAAACCTCTGGCAAGCGAGTTGCCGCACAAGCTGCCAACATATGGCGCATAGCCAACACTCAAGCGCTCCTTGCTCGCTATGATAGAGCGCACTATGACACACTGGAGCAAATATTCCAACATCTCCCAGACCAGTTCAAGGAAGGCGCAGAAATGCTCATCAGAGAGGGACAGCTACTAACGAACGCTTCCATCAAATGCGCACTAGATGCTGCAGACACGGCTGCCAGAGCCATAAACACAAGCGTCATGCTCCGACGACATGCCTGGCTGTGGATCTCAGGATTCAAGCCTGAGGTACAAAACAATATACTGAACCAGCCCGTCAACCCCGACTATTTATTCGGGCCAGAGGTTGACACCACCCTCAAAGATAAAAAAGGACACGGACACTGCAAAGTCCATGGGCGCCCTACAAACTCAGTCCTTTCGGAGCGGCTCCTTTCGTCGCCCCGGAAACAAGGGAGCAGGTAGAGAACAGGGGTCACAACAAACATATAACAAAGGCAATACACAGACCACCTATGATAAAAACACCCGAGGTGGATATCGTGGCTCCAGCACAAAGGGCAGAGGACGCGGCTACGGCAACACCAGGTCCTCCCCCAAGAACAAGCAGTGACGCCCTCTCCCTTCCTCCCGACCACATAACACCTGTCGGGGGAAGGCTACAAAGGTTCCTGTCCACGTGGAATTCCATCACCACGGACAGGTGGGTCAAAGATATTGTAAAATACGGTTACTGTCTGGAGTTAACCTCCACTCCACCCACAATACCACCAAGAAGCCGTCCTATGTCCTCAGAGCACTTAACGCTCTTACAGCAAGAAATGCAAAGTATGCTTCTAAAAGGCGCTATAGAGGTCGTACCCATCCACGAGCAGGGTGCGGGAGTGTACTCCCTCTACTTCTTAATTCCAAAAAAGGACGGGTCGCTCAGACCTATATTAGACCTGAGACCCCTGAACCAGTACATTCTTTCAGAGCACTTTCACATGCTCACTCTACAGCAAGTCCTTCCGCTTCTCAAGCAGGGAGACTTCCTAGCCACACTGGACCTCAAGGATGCGTACTTTCACATACCCATCCACCCCTCACACAAAAAATACCTCAGGTTCACTGTTCAGGGGCAGCACTATCAGTTCAAAGTCCTTCCCTTCGGCGTGACAACAGCGCCCAGGGTTTTCACGAAGTGCCTAGCTACGGTGGCAGCACATCTACGGAGGCAGCATATACACGTCTACCCCTACCTAGACGACTGGCTCGTTCAAGCGAAGTCAGCCCAGCAATGTGCAAGCCACATGTCCCGCACCATTCACCTTCTTCACAGTCTGGGATTCTCACTAAATTATCCAAAGTCCCATCTCCAGCCCGCACACGTACAACAGTACCTAGGTGCGACTATAGACACTCTGGCGGCCACAGCTCAGCCAAATTTAGTGAGGATCAACAGCATACAACTGCTGATCTCCAAGTTCAAACCCAATCACTCACTTCCAGCGCGAGTGTTTATGCAGTTGATAGGCATGATGGCCTCCTGCATCTTCATAGTCCCGCACGCGAGATTACATATGCGCCCACTTCAGGAGTGCCTAGCACGTCAGTGGAATCAGGCTCAAGGACAGTTAAAGGACCTAGTGTTGGTGAGCGGTCGGGCATACAACTCTCTGCATTGGTGGAATCCACAAAACCTTTGCAAGGGCCGACCATTCCAAGAGCCTGTCCCACAGATAATACTGACAGCGGACGCGTCTCTCCAGGGATGGGGAGCTCATGTACTCCACTATACAGTGCAAGGACTATGGACAACACAACAAAAGAAGTTGCACATCAACCTTCTGGAATTGATGGCAATCTTCCTAGCCATGAAGGCATTCAAAGTACATCTATGCAACAAGGTCGTGTTGATCCGGACGGACAACATGACCGCAATGTACTATATACAGAAACAGGGAGGAACACACTCTCCACAGTTGTCTCATCTGGCTCAGAGCATGTGGAAGTGGGCCATTCAAAGGAACATGTTCCTCATGGCGGAACACCTCCCTGGCAAGGACAACCAGATGGCGGATCTGCTCAGCAGACACAGCCACCAGATGCACGAGTGGGAGTTACACCCATCAGTACTCCAACCGTACTTCCAGCAGTGGGGTCATCCGAAGATAGACCTATTCGCGACAAGCGAAAACGCAAAATGCCAAAGCTTCGCCGCCAGATTCCCACATCCGCAGTCGCAGGGCAATGCGATATGGACGAACTGGTCCGGCAGATTTGCGTACGCTTTTCCCCCAGCGCCATTGATACCGCTAGTGGCCCGCAAACTCCGACAACACTCCCTGACACTCGTCCTAGTTGCTCCCACGTGGGCACGCCAGCCGTGGTACACCACCTTCCTCGAACTTTCCGTGGTGCCGCATCAAAGGCTGCGGATCAAACCCGCGCATTTGACGCAGAACCATTGAGAGGTTCAGCACCCAGATCCGCAACAGCTGAATCTGGCGATCTGGCTCCTGAAGTCCTAGAGTTTGGCTATCTCAACCTGCCACCTGACTGTATGGACATCATCAAGGAGGCCAGGAGACCCACTACCAGAGCTTGCTATGCAGCCAAATGGAAAAGGTTCGTCATTTATTGCGGTAATAATGACATCAACCCGCTGGACGCATCCATCCAAAACATCATCTGTTACCTCTTACACCTATATCGATGCAATCTGGCGTACACCTCTATACGTGTCCATTTGACCGCAATCTCAGCCTATCTGCAAACCAGGCAGCACCTCTCTCTATTCAGAGTGCCTGCCATCAAAGCATTCTTGGAAGGACTCAAACGAGTCATTCCACCAAGCCACCCACCGGCTCCAATGTGGAACCTCAACTTGGTCCTCACACGCCTGATGGGTCCACCCTTTGAACCTCTACACTCATGCGAGATTCAATTCCTTACCTGGAAAGTGGCCTTCCTTGTAGCGATCACTTCCCTAAGGAGAGTTAGTGAACTCCAGGCACTAACCGTTCAAGAGCCATTTATACAGGTTCACACCAACAGGGTCGTACTACGTACCAACCCCAAATTCATGCCCAAAGTAATATCGCAGTTCCACATGAATCAGACTATTGAACTGCCAGTTTTCTTCCAAAACCCACAAACGGTTGCAGAAAGGGCACTACATACACTAGATGTACGGAGGGCCCTCATGTACTACATCGATAGGACTAAACCCTTCAGGAAGACAAAACAACTGTTCGTTGCCTTTGCCCCACACCACAAAGGTAACGCCATCTCCAAAGCAGGGATAGCCAGATGGATAGTTAAGTGTATTCAAATCTGTTATCAAAAAGCAAAACGCACCTTAACTATTCCACCACGAGCCCACTCAACACGTAAGTTGGGGGCTTCCGTGGCCTTCCTAGGAAATATTCCCCTGCATGATATATGCAGAGCAGCCACATGGTCCACTACACACACATTTACAAAACACTATTGCGTAGATGTGCAGTCAAAACAGCAGGCAGCTGTAGGACAGGCTGTTCTCAAAACACTTTTTCAGACCGCTGCAGCTGGCACGGGTAGCCGCCGCCAATAGAGGGCACTGCTATATATTCTATGCACAGATATGAATTCAGCAGCCCACATGCCTCGAACTGAATATGCTACTTACCAGTATGCATCTGTTCTTGGCATGTAGGGCTGCTGACATTCATATCGCCCTCCCTCCTCCCCGGCGCCTGTCGCAGCTGCAGCTCTCAGAATTACTGCAAGCATGGTCATCACTTTCTGTATCTACTCCATCACTGCCACAATGGCGAAAAACAATCTGAGGATGGAGAGGATGCCCATGCGCACTGTAGTCCAGGGGAGGAGTCACCTATCCAAGGATACTTCGAAGACTCTTCCAGGACAACAACGTGCAAACATCCGGACCCAACACTAGGCGGCGATCTATGCACAGATATGAATGTCAGCAGCCCTACATGCCAAGAACAGATGCATACTGGTAAGTAGCATATTCATTGCCAGTCGAGTACTTACCTGAAAACCGATAACTCAATTTTCTCCATAGGGTAACATTGACGGGTTTCTTCTGAAATTTCTTGTGTGTGTGGAGTTTTCAAAACTTAAAATATTCACCAAAAATCAGCCGAGTAACGAAAACGAAAATACTCACCTGTTATTAGGTGAGCTACCAGTGCTGTATCTTGGTGCCCAGCACTGACCCTGAAAAATATTCGCAACCGTATTTACCAGTAACCCAATTTTCTTCCTACGGGAATCATTGTCTGTTTTTCTGTGAAATTTCTTCTAAGTGTCAATTTTTTGCAAACTTCAAATATTCTTTAAAAATCGTACAAACTGTGAAAACGTAATTACTTACCTGCTTTAGATAGAGGTCCCAGTACGGAGTCTAGGCACCCAGTACTGGATTGCAAAAGTAACGAGAACATACTATACCTGCAACTTGAATTTTCTTCCATAGGGAATCATTGACTGTTTTCTATGAAATATTTAGTGTCAGCTTTTAAAATAGCAAAATATTGTCTACAAATCATAACAGCAACTAAGTCGACTTTTATCACTTGTTTCTGAGAACTGACCCAGGATTGAATCTAGGATCCAGTCCTGGAATAACAAAAGTAATCCTGAAAGTAATCTATTGCAAATAACTTAAAACTTCCATTGAACTCAATGCATTATTGTGTTTGAACTTGTGTTGCCTATTGCAACAATCTGTAACTTTCTACAAAAGCCAATTGCATATTGCAAAACTATTTATCTAAAGCATCTCATTCTGAGAAAGTATATTTTGATACCTATTGTTGGTTCTAAAATAAAACATGTATATATTTTTTTTATATATAAACCATTGGCCTAGAGTTCAGTTATTGAGTGTGTGAGACCATTTGCTGACTGAGTGTGTGCAACACATGCTTTACACTGTCCTCTGATACTGCCTTACTGCTCGACCAAGCTACCACTTTAGAGAGTATGGTTATATCTAACTTTAACCTCTGCCAAACCTCTGGGGACTGTGGACTCTGTACACACTGTACCTATTTGGGAGCAGTATATACAGAGCCACTTTCTCACAGCTTGGCACAGAGCAGTCTGGCTAAAGTAAAGAGACAACGCGTAAAGTATTTGTGCACACACACAGTATAACCACAGAACTACTCCACACCAGTTTAGAACAATAGCCCATATGTATCTGAGTAAAACAAGACCAACATGACAAATATTTTACACACACACACGCCAAGATATGATAGATTAAATCAAATGCAGAGCTTAGAATTCAGTAGCTCCAACTGGGGCTATTCTGCCTCACATGACCGGGACAAATGCTAAAGTTCAGTCTGACCGTGATGGAGTGCAGGCCGGATACAGTAATCACGCAGACCCCCTTATAGTACATTAAATGTGTTGGAAACCAAAGATGACGTGTCGTGCAGAGGGTCGTGCAGAGGAGGTGAGGCTATACGGATGCAGGTGAGGTGTCGGTTCTTTAAGGTGAAGCAAGGTCATTGAAGCTTTTCCGCTCCGGGACGATGCGTTAAGCAGAGGAGGTATTGTCACTTGCGTGTGCAAGGCCTCGTTTCCTGAAGGTGATGCGTTGTCGACGATGCGCCGATGTCAAGAGCAAGGTGCATCGATTCCTTGGCGTCTAAGTCGAACCGCTGAGCTGAAGGCGATCCGTCAGTCGAAAGTCATGCAGGGCCGTGAATACATCAGAGTCAGGACAGTGCATCACGGGCGTCAGTGGCGCGTTGTACGAGACTCATGCAGCGGTGGGTCTTCAGAGGCGCTGTGTCAAAGTCAGGGCGGCGTTGAAAGTTAACGTCGGTGCGTCGCACACTTGGTGAGCTTCGTTGCAGGCAGCGGCGATCTCGCAGGGTGCACCGGTTCCAAACTGATGCTTGGAGTCGATGCGTCGATTGCTTTGGTTGCAGCACCAGAATCGCCTCCAAGGGCCCAATTTGGCACCACTTGGCAGGTCTGGACTCACAGCAGAGTAGCCTAGGTGCTGGCAGCTAGATGCAAGTGAAGTCTTTGATGTTCCTGAGATGTCAGCAGCAGGAGGCAAGCTCAGTAAAGAACTTGGAGAACCTTAGAAAGCGGTATACTGAGAGTAAAGTCCAGTCCTCTCTCTCCCAGGCAAGAAGAAGCAGGGCAGCAGGCCAACATAGCAAAGTAAGCAGCAAAGTGGTAGTCCCTCGTGGCAGCACAACAGCACTTCTTCCTGGCAGAATGCCCTCAGTCGAGAAGTGTTCTGAGTATATGGTGTCAGAGGTCCACTACTTCAATCCATTTTAGCCTTTTAAGTAGGGAGACTGCAAAGAAGGGTCTTTGTAGTGCATAAGACCCTGCCCTTGCTGTCTCTGGCTCTAGACACACTACAAGGGGGGCATGCAGCTCTTTGTGTGGGGACAGGCACAGCCCTTTTAGGTGCATGTGTCATCTCCTCCCACCATTCTAGCTCAGAAAGACCCATCCGCCTGGTGATGGGCCATCAGGGTATGCATAGCACACCTCTGCTCCCTTTGTGTGTGACTGTTTAGAATACATTCACAAAGCCCAGCTGTCACCCTGACTCAGACGTGTATTCTAGGGACAGGCAGAGGCACAGAATGGTTAAAGTAAGAAAATGCCAACTTTCTAAAAGTGGCATTTTCAGTCCTGCAATTTAAAAATCAACTTCACTTAAAGCTGTATTTTTAAATGAAGAATCTGGAGATACAAAACTCCAACTTTCTATCCGCTCCCAATTGGAAGCTACACTTGTAAAGTGTTACAAGTCAGCTCCATTGCTAACCTATGAGAGAGATAAGCCTTTCTTTAGTAAAAACGAATTTAGTAGATCTTTACTACCAGGATATGTAAAACTCAAAAATGCATGTCCTATTTTTTAATACATTGCACCCTGCCCATGGGGCTACCTAGGGCGAACATTAGGGGTGACAAATATGTAATAAAAGGGAAAGTTTGGGCCTGGCAAGTAGGTGAACTTGCCAGGTTGACATGGCAGTTTAAAACTGCGCAGACCGTCTCTGCGGTAGCAGGCCTGAGACATGTTTGAAGGGCTACTCATGTGCGTGGCGCAATCATTGCTGCAGCCCCACTAGTAGCATTTGATTTACAGGCACTGGGCACATGTAGTGTACTAGGGACTTACCAGTAAATAAAATATACCAGTTATGGAGAAAACAAATGCCATTACATTTTAGACACAGAGCACATACACTTTAGCAGTGTTTAGCAGTGGTAAAGTGTCCAGAGTCCTAAAACCAGCAATTACGAAGTTCAGCTCCCAGTCAAATAGGTCAGAAGCAAAAAGACTGGAGAAACCACGCCAGATGACAGGTCTAACAATACCCCAGCAGAGTTCTAGACTCTACTTGACTGTTGCCAAGTAAAACTTTGTTGAACATAAGTGACTTCTGTCTCCAATACCAACCCATAACACAATTAAGGGTCCGTGGCATTTGATCGGTAGTTGAGGTACCCAGACCTTTTCTACTATCACACAGAATAGCCGAGGATAGTCTACTCTGTCTCCATGATAAGGATTTATATAGTATATTGTAACTGAGCTTCTTACTGCGTTTGAGTGTGTGAGAGAGAGGTGTGCCTGTGCCATCTGTGTCTGCATAGTGCTTGGGTAAAGGTGGGATGGAGTAGTCCAGTATGAGAGCTCCCATGGATGTATCTAGTACCAGGATTGTAGAGGGCTTTATATGGAGTGTTGAAGTGGTAGCCAGAAAGTGTGCTTTCCCCATGTCCTTCTTCATTGCTCTCTCTATCACTCCACATCAGCTACTGTAAGCCAGGTGGTGTATTTCTGGTCATAATTTCACATCTGTCTCGATGGAGCAGGAAGATGTGCTCCTAGAACTTGTATTTCTGTTTGAATGTTTTATTTTTTCATATTTTAGGCCCTGCAAAAGCACCGGATATTCGCACAAAGAAAGTTGAAAAATATGAAGTGGCTTTGGTATGGGGTCCAGTTCCATTAGATGACCAACGTGGATTTATAACAAACTACACAATCATTTACAGGTCAATCAATGGGAATGAGTCTTGTAAGTAAACAACAACACACAAATGCGTGTTTTTTTCTGCACTTGCCTTAATATTTCAGAGACCTTGAAGAATGAGAACTTTAATCCGAACAGCAGAACTTCTGTCTTAAAAATAATTGTTGTTATAATCAACCAGGATACATATCTTCTATACTTACTTTTTCTCAGACTACAATTTACCAATTCGATTTATTTGAGTCTGATATCTACTTGCTGCATAGCTTATTGTGTAGTTTCCTCAAACACAGTGAAGTACCAGTCTCTTCTTACTTAATTTATCTTCTATAGATCTGCATATGTGAATCTACAATCCTCTAGAAATAAGTGTAGGCGATAGAGAACCTATTAAAATATCAAGAACAATACACTGCATACCTATCTCCACCTTCGTCTTCTCTTCATATGTTGCACATCTATCAATTTTCAGTTTTCTCAAGTAAGCGAGTGAAAATGCTGCCTGTTCCTCTGTGTGCTCTTTTTTTCCTGTGGCTTTTAGTTTTTTAGTCTTGAAACAGTGTTAATAGTTTCTTGCAACACTGGGTTTGTGGTGAAGTATTGGTAATCAGCAGGAATAAATAGTTCTGTAGTTCTATTACATTTCCAATCTCGCTTTCATGTAAGTTCTGCTGTTAAAATATCTTGCGTATGTATCCTCTTCTCCATTTATTAATCATTTTCAGCACAAACATGAGTAAAGTTATTGAATTTGCTGATCCTGTTCAGCATCCAAATACCAGCAGTTTCTGTCTTGTGGTTTTGCCCTGAGAGCTTATCTAGCATCTCAGTCCATAATTTGTCTAGAATTTGCCAATTAACTGAAGCATAGGAAGTTCTTTTATCTGTGTTGCCTTCACTCTACAGTAACCTTATTACAACTCTGGAGGCAAGATGGAAATCCTAGTCAATCCAAACACTAGTAGATCCACGGAATTCACTTTGACTTGGTGATGTAAGACTGATCAATACTGAATACAGGACTTTGTCCAGCACTTATCTGTATCAGAATTAAAGGTGGTGCCTCTGTCTTTCTATCAGTCTTCCCACTACAAACATGTTTTTGTCTCTAACTATATTCTCAGGGCACCAGTTCCATGAAAGTGGCGTATATTATATTGCTTTTTGTACCTTTATTACTTTGAGGGATGTCCAGAGATTTCTTAGCACTTAGACATCTTGAACACGGGCCAGTATTGTTCTTATGCTCACCATTGATAGTATTAATCATAATAAAAAATAGTCTCTGTAAAAGGGTCAAGCATTTTTCATCCAAGAACGGTCCTAGAACTTCAGATTACTAGAGAAGCCCATGAAAGGCTCTAGAGGAACTTTAGAAAATGCACGAAACCACCTGTCAGCAGATGGGGTTTGCAAATTAGTATTGTTATATTGTTATATTTTTTTATTAGAATTTGTAGACCACAGAGGTGAAAAGCAAATATAGGAGAGACAAAACCCAAACTCCAACCAGAGATGAATAACTTA
Source organism: Triturus cristatus (assembly GCF_964204655.1). Classification (NCBI taxonomy): domain Eukaryota; kingdom Metazoa; phylum Chordata; class Amphibia; order Caudata; family Salamandridae; genus Triturus; species Triturus cristatus. The sequence continues at coordinate 370,915,771 of NC_140581.1, read as the reverse complement.
ATTTGGTCAGAAAGGTATCTTGTCATTTAAAAAAAATAAACCAATCAAAGAACAATGGCTAGCTTCTCAGAAGATGGAACAAGGTCAGTAGAAAAGGGAATAAAGATCATGTTTGTCCACACCGGAGGAACATAGCCAGCATCAATCTCAACGATACAGAAGCCAAAGGGGAATTAAAGGCCACACAATAGGTGCATTGCTGACAAGGTGGTGGAACGAATGTGCTCTTTTTCATTCCCCGTTCTTGAATCCTTAAACTTTCTAACTGCTACAATGCCGTTTGTAACATCCTTTTACTTGTTAATACAGCAACTATCAACCTCGGCACTTGTGAAACTTAGTCTGCAATCCTAACGTGGGATTGCTCAAAATCTGAATCCAGCACATTGATTGGGAAGTGAGTTCAAGCGCCACCGGAGTTTTCACGTTCTTTGCGATAAGGTGAATCACAATAGACACCGTTTTCCCGAATGAAGTCAAACACACTCCAAGGTTCTAGCCTTCCCCAATGTCCTTTTAAGTCTCTCTATTTCCAAGTTACACTGCAGCTCTTGTTAGGAAATCCCAAAAAGCTGCACAAGTTGCAGGAGTTTATTCTCAGAGTTGTTCTTTTTAATGCTCTTTTCATGTCTCAGAGATGCAAGGATTGCGTTTCAGCCAACTCTGTGTTCTTGTCAGATTTATGACCACAGGTTGAGGAGGGCGAGTGTATTTACAAACTGACTGGGTTTTGACCAGGGACCCCCCTAAGCACAGTACTGTGGCTGGAGAGCTCCCAATTTAGTCTGGAGGGGTCCCCACCATGTACCTTGCAGGGGGCCACCTCGAGTTTTGTTAAGCCAGTGGTAATTTGTTAGATTTTTCTTTTACAGCTGTTGACACATAGAATAGACATACAAACTACAGTGAAAATAGCTAACATTATGAATTGCCTTTGCACATGCTGGAGTCTATATTCTCCTTCCATGCCCATGGGAATATATATATATATATATATATATATATATATTATCTACTGGCGGTCGCCAGTAGATAGTTATAGTTAGGACCGTGTTTCCATAGGAAATCCGCAACATTCTATTTGGAATAACTTTGGCGCCGGTTGACGAATCCTCGCGAATTTTTCAAAACTAATGGGGCGCTACGCTCCGCTCCTACCCCGAAAGTCTCGGGGGGGATTCGTCAAGCGGGGGCTGAGAAAAAAGGGGGGTCCCAAAACGCGTTTTCCCCATGCATTTTCCCATAGGACCTTTAGTCCGAGCTACAGCCCGAACGGCTGAACAGAATTACTTGAAATTGGGCAGAGAGGTAGTCCTCAGGTCAGGGATGTGCCTTTTGCAGGTCTGGTGTAAATCTGTTCAGTAGGTCCTGAGAAAATAGCATTTAAATCAATATATATATCTGTAAGCGCGCTCCGTGCGCTTACCGTACGCTTACCGTACGCGTACGGTGCCGTGCGCGAGCTCAATTCTGATTGGTGGTTACATGACTGTAAACATTCGAATCGGTCGAAATCAGAAAGTATCGGCCGCCATTTTCTGTCTCTCGCACTGAAAAACAAAGGTTGATAACATGAAAAGGGGGCAACGAAGAGAGTTGCAGACCCCCTAGCGTTCGTCAGGGGGTTCACGAAGGACCAAAAAGTATGAAAAATAAATTTAATAATTTTAAAAAAAAATCACGGAGTGCGCGTACGGTAAGCTTACCGTACGCGTACGGTAAAAAAAAAAAAAAAATGAATTAACAATCACATTTAATATATAAATCTAAGGACCCCCAAGGGAGAAAAAAACAATTGATATTTTGTTAAAAATGGCGAGGCGTGCACGGTACGAAATGCGCAACGTGGGCGCGAAGAGCACCGAGTGCCCACAGTGCGCGCACGGTGCGCGAAGCGCACCGCGCGCGCAAAAATTAAAAATAAATACATAACTTAGCATTTAAAAAACCGTACTAATTCACTGAAAAAACCATAGGTTTCACACACGTTATAGTTAGGAATTAGCATTTAAAAAACCTTCATATTCACTTAAAAAACCATAGGTTTCACACAAGTTATAGTTAGCTGTACATTTCACTCGTAAAAAACCAATGAAATTCCACGTTATAGTTAGATCAGGTAACTATAACTTGCGCGACCGCAATGCACAATGTGTCATTTCAGATGTCATCATTGATGTCATGAGTGATGTCACTGACCATGTCATAAGTGATGTAATATGTGACGTCATCAGCAGTTTATTGTGGGCGCGCAAGTTATAGTTACCTGATCTAACTATAACGTGGAATTTCATTGGTTTTTTACGAGTGAAATGTACAGCTAACTATAACTTGTGTGAAACCTATGGTTTTTTAAGTGAATATATATATATAGATATCTATCAATCAAGTGGAGTCCGTGTTCCCGATTTCTTTCTCAGTAGTGTGGCGGGGATCATATATGATATATATCTATATATGTATGAGTAAAACTCCATACGCCGTTTCTTTTCCCGGCGTTTTGCAACAACGGAGGACGGACCACAGATGAGTGCACTAATGTTTTTATTCCGCTCCCTTACACACCCATGCTCGCCCGCTTTTCGGTGCATGATTGCTTAAATACTTTCGTTACATTTTTTTGTTTTTTAAAGTGACCAGTACATTTGAACATCACATGGTTATAATCATAGACATAGACAACATATTCATCGATGTTGTAAAGGGAGCTTCACCTTCAAGTTTAAAAGAAATATGTTTAAATACATTTTTCTAAAAAGACTTTCAATTCGTTCCCTTTAAAATAACAAGTACAGTACATATGACATATGGTATTGATTTTATACCTAAAAAGTTGTTGTATAGCTGCCATAGCTTTGTGCAAACATGCTATTATATTATTCATGACACACACTAAAATCCAGGTTTAAATACCTTGGCATGAGCCCTTAATATATTAGACAAATGTCTTAAGCTATAGTTCTTGTACTCATTAGTGTACGCCGTTCTTGTATAACCTGTCAACTGTTCAAAAAAGTGCAAAATCCATATTATGTATATATATTATGTTATGTTTTCTCTTGTGTCTGCTTCATATCATGACTATGGCCACCTTGAGAAACTATCCATTATAACTAAGATGTACCTCTTGCCTGTCTTATTTCTAGGTAAAGAGCCTAAGTAGTCAATGTATATCTGAAAGAGACACAATAGTTATAGATTCCTTACCTTACCTTAGAACTATCCCCAGGCGCCCGACTGGATCCGGAAAGATTTTTCGTCAGCAGTACCTCTGTGCGTCGGAAGGTGGCGTCGGTCGGCTCCACGTTCGTCTTCGGCGTCGTGGTCACCGGGATGACGTCGCGGCAGCTACTCAGACGCCGCCCTCGCAGGCTGACGTCAGTTCTTTTTTTCCGCGCCAGCCAGCTCAGATCCAGGAAGAGCGGTACCTCAGTCATATTTTGACACATTTTTTCTCAACTTTTCTTTTCTCGAGTCTTTGACACCATAAGGTGCACGAGGGATGCCCGGTTTCAAGGCCTGCAGTTCCTGCCATCGCGTGATCTCGGTGACGGATCCGCAGCACGTGTGTTTTTTTGCCGGGAGTACGACCACGACCCCAAGTCGTGCTCCGACTGCCAGTTGTTGACGCCGAAGGCTTTGCGGGAGCAGTCCCGAAAGCTGCTTGAACACCGGCAGTCGGCTTCGCGCTGTTCGAGGTTCCGGTCTAGAGGGAGGTCGAGGAGCCATCGCCATTCCGGCTCGAAGACATCGAAGTCTTCGCACTCGGGGTCGGGTAAGTCGAAGCATAAGAAGAAGTCGAAGAAGCATAGTCGCTCTTCGACTTCTCCTCGTCGGCCGATCCGACGAGGCATGCGGGTGGTGCCTCAGTGTCCGTAGGAGGCCACAACAGTGCTCTCCCAGGCTGTCGCCGCCAGGAGAGATGCAGCCAAGTTTACGATCCATTGCGGGCTGGACACGACCGACTCTCTGGGCAGGATCATTTCAACGTCGATAGCGCTTCACCGCTATGCCTCGATGAGGTCCACTGGCTTTTCAGGGGATGTCCAGATCACCTTGATGGACATGCCCTTTGATGGCCGTCGCCTTTTTGGCGACAAAGCAGGCAATGCCCTTGAGCGCTTCAAGGACTCACGGACTACGGCAAGTCCATGGGCCTCTCCTCCTGTCCGGCGCAATCTGCTTTTCGCCCCTTTCGTGGCTACGGAAGGGGTGCCCCACTACGTCCCACCCAGAGCCACAGGCCGCAGCAAGTTACCCAACCTTTACCGTTCCGGGGACTTGGGAACCAACGTCGTGGTTCCGGGGGCCAGCGGGCCGGGCAGTCCACCAATCCCCCCTCTGCAGCAGCCTCCAAAACCGACCTTTCAGGCCCATCAAACGCCAGTGGGCGGCAGGATTCTCCATCACCTCCCCCACTGGCGCACCATCACCTTGGACAGGTGGGTTTTGCAAATAGTCCGAAGGGGCTACTCCCTCCCCTTCGAGACTACCCTTCCAGCCGTGCCACCGCGATACCACCGCATGTCGGATGATCATCTGGCCCTTCTCCAACAGGAAGTTTCAGCTCTCTTGGCCAAGGGAGCCATCAAGCGTGTTCCTGTCCCAGAAGTAGGTTGTGGTTGCTACTCCCACTACTTTCTGGACAAGGGCCTGCGTCCTATCTTGGAGCTCAGGGACGTCAATCGCTACCTCCGAAAGGAGAAGTTCAAGATGTTGACGCTTGCTCAGGTCTTGTTTGCCCTTGACCCGCAAGACTGGATGGTAGCGTTGGACTTGCAGGATGCTTATTTTCACATCCCCGTCCTGCCAGCCCACCAGCGTTACCTGCGATTCATGGTAGGCCACGAGCATGTTCAGTTCACCGTGCTCCTCTTTGGCCTCACCAGCGCCCCTCGGGTGTTCACGAAAGTGATGGCAGTGGTGGCAGCTCATCTGCGCAGATCAGGGGTTTCAGTCTTCCCCTATCTTGACGACTGGTTGCTGAAGGCAGGCTTGCTCCAGGCAGTCGTCGCCCACCTCCAGACTACGGCAGACCTCCTGCATATGCTGGGGTTCTCCATCAATGTGCCGAAGTCGCACCTGATTCCCTCTCAAAAGCACTTCTTTATCGGAGCGGTTCTGGACACGACGCAGTATTGGGTCTATCCTCCCAAACAGCGATTCTGGGATATTCAGGCTATGATTCAGATCTTTCAGCCTCTGTCCCGGGTTTCGGTCAGAATGACCCTAAGGCTGCTGGGCCTCATGGCCTCCTGCATGCTGCTGATCGATCATGCCAGGTGGCATATGCGGGCTCTGCAGTGGGATTTGAAGTTCCAGTGGGTGCAGCATCAGGGTAATCTGTCCGATTGCGTCCAGATCTTGGAGGGCACTTCTCGACTATTGCAGTGGTGGCTTACGAACCAGAATTGGGTCAATGGCAGATCCCTCTCCCTTCCCCAACCAGTCCACACTGTGGTGATGGATGCCTCCTTTCCGGGATGGGGTGGCCTCATGGGAGAGGCGGAGATCAGAGGCCTCTGGTCTCCAGCAGAGTCCGAGCTTCACATCAACCTTCTGGAGCTCCGGGCGATTCTTCTTTGCACTGAAGGTATTCCTTCCCTCTGTCCAGGGAAGAGTAGTGCAGGTGTTCACGGACAACACCACCGCCATGTGGTATTGCAACAAACAGGACAGGGTGGGGTTGTGGACCCTATGTCAGGAGGCTCTTCGCCTCTGGACATGGCTGGAACATCAAGGCATTTCCTTGGTGGTTCAACACCTGGCAGGTTCTCTGAACGCCAGGGCGGACAAACTCAGCCGCAGGTGCATGATGGATCACGAATGGCTTCTTCAGTCGGAGGTGGTGCAAGGTCTCTTTCAACAGTGGGAAGAGCCTTGGTTAGATCTGTTCGCCGCTGAAGAGAACGCGCAATGTCAGCAATTCTGCGCATTGGAATTTCCAAGGCGGCACTCGCTCGGCGACGCTTTTCGTCGCAAGTGGAGTTGCAGTCTGTTGTACGCCTTTCTGCCTATACCACTTTTGCCCAGAGTGCTGAAGATCAGGCGCGACCGGGCCAAAGTCATTCTTGTGGCTCTGGATTGGGCAAGAAGAGTCTGGTATCCCAGGCTGCTCAACATGGCCATCGATCCTCCGATCCGACTGCCTCTTCGGGAGGATCTTCTGTTGCAGCAGCAGGGAACGGTTCTCCACCCCAACCTGTCCAGTCTCCACCTCCTTGCGTGGAGATTGAGCGGCGGCAGTTGACGTCTTTCGACCTGCCTCCTGAAGTTTGTGACATAATCTTGACAGCCAGGCGTCCCTCCACAAAGATGGTATACGCCTGCAGGTGGAACACATTTGTGGCATGGTGCACAGCAAAGGCTGTGGATCCTCTATCTGCCCCTTTCCGAAGGACTCTTGTTCCTTCTCTCTTTAGCCCAGCAGGGCTCTGCTCTGGGCACTATCAAGGGCTACCTTTCTGCCATCTCTCCTTTCCTTCGTCTGCCAGATCAGCCTTCTCTTTTCAAGTCCCCGGTAGTTAACCGTTTCTTGAAAGGCTTAATGTAGGAGAGTAGGATCTGCACTTATGTTGCCCCCACTTTTTTTCTGATGTATACACTGATTTCTGGCTATAGTCAGGCTGGGTCCCTGCTAATCAGGGCCTCAGTCTCTCTGTTCTCTCTAAACAACTTTGAGTGCATACTAGATGCACTAGTGATTGGATACTGTGGTACCTTATGAGCCCCTAGTATATGGTACCCTAGGTACCAAGGGCATATGTACTTCACAGGCCTACCAGGGGCAGAAGCATGTATTATGCCACCCCTGGGAAGCAGACTAAATCTGACACCACAGGCCTGCTACTGCAGCCTGGGCGAGGTAGTGTTAGCACTCCTCACTGAGTTACAGGTTTCTATATCTCACCATACACACACATATAAACCTATGAGTCACCCCTAAGGCAGGCCCTGTCAATCCTGAGGGCAGGGTGCTTGGTTTACAATGTGAGGGGGTGCCTCTGCCTGAGCAGGGCCCCTCTGCAGCTGGCAGGGTCTATTCCTTGTGGCTGTTTGTAGATGCGGTTAAACCATATACTCTTAAGTGCATTATAAATGCTAACTTTGGAATGACTGCATCAAAACATGTCGTGTTTGGTGTCAAACAACTCGGAATCATACCCCCACATCAGTCCATGGTGTGAGAGCATGATCCCACCATTCTAGAGGGGACGACATGTGCCCACTGTGTTAACACGGTAGAAATCTGAAAGAGCCCTGGCATCACAAAATGGATGCCATCAGCACAGACACTGGGCTGCCCTCCTGCTGCTGACTGAAACTGGCAGTGGAGTAGGCCCAACAATAGGCATCCTGTCACAGGGAGGTGTCACCACCTTGCAGACAGGATTTAGTGTATTGGGGCTGGGTGGGTGCACTCCTAGAGTGCTTTGAAGTCCTGCACTGGGGGAGCAGTAGGCTCCTCTGTGCATATGCCAGCTCAAACCGGTTCTGGGGCTACCTGTTCCCTGCTCTGGTGCGAAACTGGACATAGGGAAGTGGGTGTAACCACCCCCTACCCTGACCCTCCCAGAGGAGTGGTCATAGAGCTAGTCCCTCCCCTATCTTCAGTATAAGATAGGAAACCTTGCCATTGCAAAGTAGATAACCCTGGACGACGCTCTACCAAGAAGAATCCTGGCCCTTCGACGTTCCACTACCTTTGGACAGACAGAAGAATCTCACTTGGAGTCAAGGAGTGACTCCCCTGCTTGGCAGGCACCAAAAACTTGAATCAACGGTCGCAAACTTTCCCGCTCCCGTCGGAGTCCGAAGTCCCTGCAGCCCCGGAAGTGGATTTCCTGACTTCTTGATGGCTATTGTGAGTCCCCAGCAGAGCTTAGGCGAGTGGACCCCACGAGTGACGAGGAACAGCAATACCCGGGTACCGTGCACTATTGTCGAGTGCAACCCCTTCACGACGTTCTACGAATTTGTGCTTTGGACCACTTGTGGCCCAAGCCTCCAGCAGGTTTTGCAGCGAAAATCAGAGGCCTACCCAGTCCAGAGTGACCGTGGGCTCCTGTGAAGCATTTCTTATCGACTCGAAGGGCTCCCCTGGTTGCTCCAGGTCTGCCCTCACTCACCCTCGCTGGGTGAGTCCCTCAGACCTTGCTGGTCTGCACCATCGACTTTCTTCACTCTACACGAGACTTGCTGTTAACAAGGCTTGTTGACTCCAATTCGGTTGCCGACACCTCAGTCAGCTGCAGACGTCGTGGGACACTCCGAATCCAGCTGCTGGTCATCGTCGATCTCTCCTGGACCTCGTGAGCGAAGAGTCAAAACACCCTTGATCACCTAAAATCATCCGACATCCGTGGGCATCCATCTTCCTGGCCCCGGGTCACTGGCAAGTGACTGTGAACACTGTCCCTTCAATTTTCAGGTAATCTGCATCTCGAATCCAGCCTTGGATTCCACCGGACACTTCTTCCGTCACCGCAAGCAGCAAATCTTCTTTGGTCTCCATAGAATACAGCGACGCGACCCGACACCAAAAGACACCTATGCACCCGGCTTCCCTGGGTGAGGTAACTCGTGCACTCCGGTGCTCTAGTGTGTGTTGGCCCTCGAATTACTTACCTTGTAAGTGGCTTGCTAGTAGACTTCCTCGAAGTACCCTAAAACTTTAAAAATCAAACCGCGACTTGCTCCATTGTAGTCAATAGGGAACCCGGGGCTGTGTTCACACACTGCATGCATCTCCCGTGGGTCTGTTACTTACCTGCTTTCACTGCAGTAGTGAAGCCCCAGCGATTCTACAGGCCCTAGGCCTTGTCATTCTGCAAGTCGACTTTCCTAAACCTCATTTTTAGTATAGGGTCGCGTACGTCCCTAGGGCCCCAGCCATATTTGTGCTTAACTTATTGTGAAACGTTGATATTTGAATGTGTTCCTGGCTTGTAATCTCATAAAGAGATTAGTAGAGTGTGTCTAGAAATAAATACATATATATTTTATATATATACCTGTGTGGTGTCCTTTCATTTGGTAATTCAAGAGATTATAAGGTAAAACAAGCTGCTTTACATTCCTCTGAGACTTAGCCTGAAGGCTGCTCTCCACAGCTACCACTAGGATAGCTTTCTTTAAAAGGTTGTCTTAAACCTATCTACCATAAGAGTCGAATTGGACTGGTGCAAGATGGCCACTATAACTAGTTACCAGCATATGCCAGGCCAACTTCTCACACTTAACGCATCTTTTTCCTCCAATTTCATTCGTTATGCCTTAGTGGGACTTGAATCTTGTACTACCTTATTTGATGTGCGCTCCCTTTGAGCCTCTTTATAACTGTCCTTTACGCCTCTTAACTCTTAACAATGCTTTCCTGATAGCCATCACTTCCGCTAGACAAGTGAGTGAGCTCCAAGCTCTTTCTTCTAAACCTCCTTTCTTGTCTGTTTATCCGGACAAGGTGGTTCTCAGGACCCGTCCATCCTTTCTTCCTAAGGTGGTCACTGCGTTCCAAAGCGGGCAGACCATTACTTTGCCCACCTTCTTTCCGCCTCTGCATCCTTCAAAGGAGGAAGAGAGGCTCCACCGTCTGGACCCAAAGCGTGCGCTCTCCTTCTATCTGGATCGCACAAAACAGTTCCGGGTGGATGATCAACTTTTTGTTGGTTGCAAAGAAGGGTCAGGCCGTACACAAATGCACCATTTCTAGATGGATTGTGTTGTGTATTAAGGCTTGTTACTCTCTGGCTCAAAAGGAGCCTCCAGTCGGACTCCACCAGGGCGACGGCAGACACTACTGCCTTGGAAGAGGAGTGCCCCTAAATGACATCTGTCAGGCGGCTACGTGGGCATCACTGCACACGTTCACAAAACACTACTGCCTGGACAGCCAAGTCCGTAGGAATGGCTTCTTTGGCCGTTCTGTTCGCCAGGACTTTCTGATGTGATTTTGGTTCGCAGATCCACCACGGGGCTGGTATTGCTTGGGTATCTATTCTAAGGTAAGGAATCTATAACTTCGGTAACGATATATCTGTAAGAAACATTAGTTAGTTATAGATTCCTTACCGCCTCACCCATCCTCCCTGTTCTACAAACTGATTTCTAGGGTTAAGGACATCCCTTCAGGGCCCTAGTTTTGTGCACCAGTGGTCAGTGTCTTGCATGGCTCTGCTTTTCTGGTGCGGAAATTCGTGTACAGAACTGACGTCAGCTGGCGAGGGCAGCGTCTAAGTAGCTGCCGCGACGTCATCCAGGGGACCACGACACCGCCAACGAACACGGAGCCGACCGACGCCACCTTCCGAAGCACAGAGGTACTGCTGACACAAAATCTTTCCGTATCCAGTCTGACGCCTGGGGATAATTCTAAGGTAAGGAATCTATAACTAACTAATGTTTCTTACAGAAATATTGTTACCGAAGGTAAGAAACTTGTGCATTACTTGCCAAGGTCCTTCTCTGGTTGTAGCTGTTGCAGGGTACCCTTCGACTTGTTGCGTAATGATCATTTCTTAAGCAGATCAAACGTGCTAATATGACCCTGTAGATCCTTTTCACATGAGGGACTCCACCTGATGTTGAGTAACCTATTTTTAGCATTTTGTCCCCTAGGGTTGCTGTAGTTCCCAAGAGACGCATACAATCATGTTCGAGGCATGTGAGCTGTAGATCACATCCTTTGCATACTGCCATCTAGTGTTGGTTCCGGATATTTACAAGTTGTTTTTCTTAGATTAAGTCTTTCCAATCACAAAGTAAGGTGACTCCTTCTTTCGGTGACAACATGCATGGGCATCGACTCCATGGTTAGATTGTTTTTTTCCACCATTGGGTTTGGACATGTATTGCTGACCTCCGGTTCGAAACTGTTCTTCGGGTTCCCCTTGGTGCGCAATCCACTCTACCCGCATCGGTATTGTTCCAGACGCTTATCCCACTTCTCTGCATATCGTATTGGTTGAAGAAAATCTCTAGTTCGATCGGAAAACTCAGGGAAGGCCGTTGGGCCTATCTGCGTCTGTCCACCTCGCAGTTGATGGATCGGACTCCTTTCAAATTCTGTCTTCAGTGTCACGCGAAGCATTCGCGCACTGACTCACACGAAGTGTGCAACTTGTGATGATCTCTGTAGTAAAACTAACAGGACTGCGACGCGTGCAGATCGTTTCGATCGAAGAAAACACTCCACGATCGTCTGTCTCGACGTTGTGAAATGCAAAGCCAGAACATCGAATACACGCCGGACAACTTCTGTGTAGGATCTGAGCAAGAGGAATTTGATGCGCAAGGGGCCGAAGAAAAACAGGACTAACATGTATCTATTCTGGAATCGGACTCTGAGATGGAAGACGCTGACCGCAAGGTCAACGTCCCGTGAGTACTGAAGACCCCTTGCCTCAAAATCCAACTCCGACCAAGCAAAAGGCTTCGGTTCCACCCCGCCTTCGGGCCACGGTCGGCACCGAGAAGATGTTTCTGATGCCATGCCTTGGCACAGAAACACGCCGCTAAGACTTTCGGCTCAGGATTGTGTCGGCCAAAGTCGGGCACTGAGCCAAAACCTTATGGCTCGAAGCAGAAGACTGCTTCGGAGCCAAAATCCCAGACGCTGAAATCGAAACCAGCTTTAGAACTGGAATTTTCCCCGCTGAAAAGTCATTCCACCCCGGCACCGAAGTCGTCCATGCCGAAACAGAAAAATGTTCCACCACAGCTGCATAATCAGATTATTGAAGTCCCACATCCCAAATCGGACCCAAAACAAAAGGGACTTTACATTAATCTTGATAGAGGCCATCTTCTTACTAGACCTCCTCAGAAGCGCAAACCTGAGTCAAAGGACATACATTATACTATTTCTTTGAAGAGGAAAATTGTCAGTACTAACCCTCTCCTCCTCCTCCACCACGTTCCCACACACCACTTTCGCTGACATTAGAACATTTACTTATCACACCAACTAACTCTCCACCACCACAACCTGATGACCATGGAGATAATCCTTTACCTGTAGATCCTTGGAAAGACTACAACACTGATTCACCTACAGACAATGACCCAGCCATTTACCCTGCAAAGCCTTCCCCTCCTGACTACAATGTAGGGTATTTAGAATTACTTGCTAGAGCTACAGTATATCACAGGGTACAATTACACAAAGAATCCCTAGAGGAAGATTTCTTGTTTGAAACTCTGAGTAGCACACACAGATCTAGTCAGACTCTCCCTATGCTCAAAGGCATGATGAGACATGTCGATGATATATTCAAAGACCCTGTTCGTGCTTGTATTCTCACTCTCAGAATAGACAAAAAATATAACCCTGCTCCGTTTGATCCAGTCTTTATTAAGGGGCAGTTACCACTAGACTCTCCGGTTGTCTCTAATGCCCAAAAACGGGCCAATTCACAAACCACAGGAGATGCCCCCTCTCCCCCCTTCCCTCCCCCCGGACAAAGAGTCAAAATTATTAGACGCGTCTGGTAAATCATTGGCGTATTGCTAACACCCAGGCCCTTTTAGCCAGGTATGATAGAGTGCACTGGGACGAAATTGCGCCAATATGTCCCAGATGAGCACAAGGCTAATGCTCAAGACTTAGTGCAAGAAGGAAGGTGTGGTTTAGGTGCTGCTGACTCCCCAGCTAGAGAGATTAGCACTAGTGTGTTACTTAGGCGGCACTCATGGTTAAGGATTTCTGGTTTTAAACCTGCAGTCCAACAATCCATTTTAAATACTGCATTTGATAAAAAGCATCTCTTCGGGCCCGAAGTAGATCAGGCGTTGGAGAAAATGAAGAAAGACACTGAGGTAGCTAAATCAATGGAAAGCCCTACCGTCTCTTCCTAATCGTCGCTCCTTCTACCGTGGGGGTCCAAGACCACATTCTCGGACAGTACTGCTGGCTTGTACAAAGGCAACAATCCATCTTCCTCCTCAAGAGGCTTCTTTAGAGTAGGATCCAGAGGTAACAACGGCAAAGGTAGGGGCAAGGGTTCCACACCTCGTAATTCCCCTTCCCCTAACAAACAGGGACTTGCCTACCCTTCCCCCCGATCATTTAACACCTGTTGGGGACGTCTTCTACAATTCCTCCACAATTGGCAATCCATAACTACAGACAAATGGGTGTTAGGAATTATCCAACATGTAATATCTCAGATTTATGATAGCGGGTCATCATTACCAATTCAAAGTTCTACTGTCTAGAGTCACCACTGCTCCTTGGATATTTTCCAAATGCCTTGAAGTAGTCGCAGCTCATCTGAGAAGACAGCACATCCATGTCTTTCCATACCTGGATGACTGACTCATCAAAGCCAGCACTTACCAAAAGTGTCTCCAACACACTCAAGCCACAATTCACTTACTGCACCAACTAGGGTTTACAGTAAATGCATTGAAGTCTCATCTACAGCCTTCCAACACACAAGCCTATCTGGGAGCCACCATAGACACTCAAAGAGCTCTAGCCTCTCCCGATGCAGCCAGAATCCTCAGTATTCAGTCCCTTCTCACTCAGTTTTAACCCAACCAATCCTTACCAGCAAGAGTCTTTATGCACCTGCTAGTAAGGATGGCCTCCTGAATCGTGAGTGTTCCCCATGCAAGACTTCACATGCATCCTCTTCACGAATGCTTAGCAAGTCAGTGGAACCAGTTGCAGGATCAGTTGACCGATCTAGTATTGGTAGATGGCCACACCCATCGCTCTTCAGTGGTGGAACCCACAAAATGTATCCAAAGGGCTGCCCTTTGTCGACCCTTCCACAGACAGGGCAAACAGCAGACTCATCACTCACTGGTTGGTGTGCTCAGCTACACAATGTAAAGTACAAAAATCTCCATATAAACCACCTAGAACTACTAGTAGTGTTTCTAGCGCTGAGAGCTTTTCAAATTCACCTCATAGGCAAAGTTGTACTAGTCCGCACGGTCAACATGATAGCTAAGTATTATATACAGAAACAGGGGAGGGGGCACACTCTCCAACTGTCACGCTGAGCACAAGCCATTTAGAAATGGGCTGTACACCACAAGATTTATCTTCTGGCAGAGCATCTTCCAGGGGTAAACAATCAGATTGCAAACCTTTTTTGCAGACAGAGGCAGCAAATCCACGAGTGGGAACTTCATTCTCAAGTTCTCCTCCCCTACTTTCAAGAATGGGGATTTTCTCACATAGACCTGTTCGCCACAGTACAAAACGCAAAATGCCCAAGCTTCGCCTCCAGGTTCCCACACCCTCTCTCCAAAGGCAATGCCCTATGGATGAACTGGTCATGGATATTTGCCTATACTTTTCCGCCTCTCCCACTCATTCCTCTGGTAGTTCGGAAGCTCAAGCAAACATCCCTCATACTGAATCTCATAGCTCCCACATGGGCACGTCAACCTTGGTAACCACCCTGCCGGAGCGGTCAGTAGTTCCGCACCAAAAGCTGCATCTCACCTCCAGTCTCCTCACTCAGAGCCATGGAGAAATCAGGCATCCAAATCCCAAAGAACTCAACCTGGCAATCTGGCTCCTGAAGTCATAGAGTTGGTTATTTACAATTACCACCAGACTGTATGAATATCCTAAAAGAGGCTAGAAAACCTACTACTAGGGCATGTTATGTAGCAAAATGGAAATGGTTTATCTATTGTAACAATATCAATCCTCTTGACGCTTCTGTGCAAAACATCTGTTACATTTACAGCAATCTGGACTAGCCTATACATCCATTCACTTACATCTAGCTGCATACTTACAAAACAAACAACACTTCTCTATTCAGAGTACCAGTGATTAAAGCCATTATGTAAGGATTAAAAAGAGTGATGCCACCAAGAGTCCCACCTGCACCAGTATGGAACTTAAAATACTCCTTACAAGGCTAATGGGTCCACAATTTGAACCAATGCACAGGTGTCAATTACAATTCCTCTCATGGAAGGTTGCTTTTCTCATCACAATCACTTCACTAATGAGAGTTGGTGAACTCCAGGCATTAACTATACAAGAGCCTTTCTGTAGCAGAACGAGCTCTACACACACTTGATGTTAGAAGAGCTCTACTATATTATGTGGAAAGAGCAAGATTTTGCAAAACAAAGCAGCTATTTGTTGCTTTTTCGCCACCACACAAAGGCAATCCCCATATCTCAATCAGGCAGTGCAAGATGGATCGTGAAATGTATCCAGACATGTTATGTGAAAGCGAAAAGAACTTTGATAATACCCATAGAGCGCATTCCACTCGCATGATAGGGGCTACTATGGCCTTCTTAGGGAACATTCCCCTAGCTGACATCTGTAAGGCAGCAACATGGTCTACACCGCAAACATTCACCAAGTACTGTTGTGTAGCTGTGTTAGCAAGGCAACAAGCTATTGTAGGCCAGGCAGTAGTTAAAACACTGATCTGATAGAGACTACTAGCCGCAGATTCCTTAACGTAGAATTATCCCCAGGCGTGAGACTGGATCCGGAATTTTTTTTGCCACAGCATCTCTGCGTGCCGGGGGCGGTACCACTCGACCCCGCCCTGACGTCATCCACGGACGTGACGTCAGCGAGGTCACATAAGTCCCACCCCGGCGTGCTGACTTCAGTTTCCTTCTTTTCCGCGTGCAACGCGGATCCGGAGTGAGTTCCCTTTACCTGTTTTTAGGCCTCTTTTAACGCCTTTGCGTTGGGAACAGTGTGCAATGCCTTTGGGTTTCAAGATGTGTGCTTCTTGTGCGTATCAGATGTCGTTGACGGACCCTCACCCTATGTGTATGTGGTGTTTGGGCAAGCACCATGATTCTACGGACTGCGAAGCTTGTCAGCATCTCAAGCCAAAGTCCCGGCGGGAGCGCCGGATGAAATTGCTTTCGGCCCGCTTGTCCAGATCGGTCTCATCACAGCATCCGTCTCCTACCTCAGATGGGTCCAGAGGCCGCCGATTCCGGCTGCGGCATTGTCCTTCCCTGAGGCCCTACGGGCGTCGCTCGCCAGCCGGTAAGTCCTGCAGCTTGCCACCGAGGCCCTGTCCTCCTTCTGCAGAGGGCGCGGGTTCCTCTCGGGACGTGCGCCCTTGGCCGTCACCTCCCTATCCACTGTTTCCTGGCATTGGGGCGACAAGGGTTCAAATGAAGGCCTACGCTACAGCTCTGCCGGCTTCTTTGGGCCGCCCTCCTCTTCCTGAGACGTCCGAGGATCCCTTGACATGCGCTGGGCCTTCTGCGGACTCGCCGGCGGCTTCGCCCCCGGCGCCGACGAGTTCAGCTTCAGGTTTTGGAGGTGTGTTGTCGTCGAGGTGCGGCCCTAAGGTGTTCCCTTCTTTGACCCACGGCGTCCCTGCCTCGCCGCAAAACCCCACGGGGTACCCTGTGGTGTCGCAGGAGGGCGCCGGGACTCGCGGCTCGTCCCCGAGTCCCCCTCGGTGCTCTGGGCAGGCGGCTGTCTTACCGGAGGCCGAGCCGACGCCTGTCTGGCGTCGACGGCTTTCCTCCCCGGCCCTGGCGGCGCTGTGGGTGGAGGCCGGGACCCAGGGCGCCTCCCCGAGCCCCTCTCGGTCCTCTGCGCAGGCAGCTGCCTCGTCGGAGGTCGAGCCGGCGCCTTTTCGGTGCTGTTCATTGGCCGCTTCGGCTCTGACCCCACCCCCTTCTCCGACTCGGCACGTGGTGGTGGAGGTCGACTCGGCACCCCTGGTGGACACTTTTGCGCAGATCGAGGACACACAGGTGCCCATGGCGGACCCCCCGGCACCGTCTTCTCCGTATGTCCCTTCCTCTCCGGAGGATTGTCGTCTCCTCTTCACCGTAGACTGGACGCCGCATCGTTGCATATTCCCCGGCGGCTTCCAGGGCGCGTTCTTCGCCGTCTCCGCGTCCACAGCCTCCGGACCCACTCTTTCGCACCTTGCAGTTGACTGCCCCGCATGCTTTTCCGCCTTCTCCGGAGACCCCTCAGGCCCCTCTCTCATCCATAAGTCTTCCATCCTACAGGGGCTGGCCTTTTCTTCCTCCAGTAGGGCACGGGGACGGGCGGCTTAGTTTGCAGCCTTCGCCCGCGGAAGAGGTGCTTTCCCCCCCACGACGCCCTACGGAGTCGAGTGTAGCCTTTGTCTGGGCCATCTCCACGGCCACCGGCATTTTGCAATTGGGCAACCCGGTCGCTCCGCTCCCAACGGACCACTTGTTGGAGGTTCTCCACCAGGGCTCTGGTGGAGGGGAGCCGCTTCTCCCATCTGAAGCTTCGCTCCACAACTCTCTTCTGGGGGCGTCCTGCTACGGGGGATCCGGTGCCTCAGCCGCTCCTATACTGCCACCGTCCTGCCCCGCACGATCCAGTCTGCCTTTTTTCCCCACCCATCTGCCGAAGACCCTGTCCTGCAGACTGCTTTTCCTTCCTTGCCTTCGGTGTTGCTCCCTCCGTCACGGGAGGCCCTGTGGTTGGACTCCTGGGGGCGTAACATTTTCGCTTCCACTAGTGCTGCTCTGCGCTCACTCAACACACTTTTTGTGTTGGCCAGGGCTACTTCTGACCTGTGGGATTCCGTGGAGTCCCTTCTGTCTCGTACCTCCCACGAAGGTGCCCGCGCTGATCTGCGGCACCATGTGCGGAATGGTCGGGAGTTAGCTGCATTTATTCTCCGTTCGGCCTTGGATGTCTGTGATTCTCTCGCCGGCGCTATGGCGAGTTCTGTGGCCCTTCGCCGCCATGCTTGGTTGCGAGATAGCGTCTTTCTGGAGAATATTCGGGAGTGTCTTGTTGACCTGCCTTTTGATGGGATTCTGTTGTTAAACACCCACGCGGACTCCGCTATTCAACGACTCCTTGCGGGGCTCCGTCCTCCTCTCCGTCCTCCTCTCCCTCCATAAGCTTCGGCTTGTCGGTCCTCAGGTGTCTTCTGGGAGGCGTTTATCCCACCTTTCTCTTTGGGGCCTTGTGTTTCGGTTGGCCCGTCTGTGTGCTGTGTGTGGCTTGGAATGCCTTCAGGGTCCTTAAGTTGGCCCCTCTGTTCTTTTGGCTGCTGTTCAGCCCTTCAGCTTTTGTGGTGAGGGATTTTTGGCTGTTGTTGAAGCTGTTGTCCTCAGGTTGGACCATCTGTGTATTTTTTGGCTGATTGGTAAGCCGCCTGTGGTGCTATCCACAGGTATTTTATGTTCTTGACCTCTGCTGCGGGTTTCCCTAAGAAGTGTTCCCATGTTTTGTTTGGGGATGTGTCCTACCCTAGGTGGGGTACGTGTTGGCTATTGTATAGCTCTGTCCTAAGCTGTGCGCGTGTGGATGCCTTCTCGGGTTCCTTGCGTTTTCCTGGCGTCACTGTATACCGCTCGGTGCGGTCTCTCTTTTTCTTGCTCTGCTCCAGGTTTTGTCCTGCTCAGTATCCGATGGTGTTTCTATCCTTCTTCTACAGGGCTTGCCTGTTCCCCCGGCTGCTTCTTGGGGGGTTCTTCTCCTCTTTATCTTCTGGCCGGTCCCACTTCTCTTCGTGGGCCGGGTGGTGCTACTGGTACGGTCCTTCTCTAGGACTTGTTCTGGGGTACCCTTGCCTCTGTCTTCGTCTTGCGCTCGACTTGTTCTGGGCACCCTACTTCATGGTATTTACCAGCTGTCTGCTGCGCACGCCTGGTAGTTATGGTCCACCTCTGGGGTCCTCTGCGTGTAACCGTGTGCTCCTGTCCCTTGCTTTGCTGGAGCTTTGCGAGTCTGTGTCTTACTTCTCTCGTCTGCGCTTGTCGGCTGTGGAGGCGTTCCTGCCTTGTTCCCTACTTCAGGGCTGACACCCGTTCAGCTGTCCCCTTCGCTGTGTGTGTTCTCCTGAGGCGGGCTCTGCCTCCGTTCCTCCTTGGATTTGCGGGTGGTTTTTTACTTCCTTTGGTACTCGATTGATGCGGTCTGTCCCTCCGGGTTTTCTGGCGGACGCCCTTTGCTCCTCGGGTAGGCTTGTGGTATCCTGGCCTTCCCTTCTCCTTGTTCTTGCTTACTTCTGCTTGGAGGGGGCTGGACCGTCCTTCCTGTCCCCATGACACATCCCCTGTTGGGGCCCTGTGTTCTTCCAAGCTGGTGAGGTTCTCTCGCAACCCTCCTCCCCTCTGGGTATGGCTAAGGTATCTATTCTACGTTAAGGAATCTGCGGCTAGTAGTCTCTATCAGATGTACAAGTTACTTACCTTCGGTAACAATGTATCTGGTAGAGACGATTCTAGCCGCAGATTCCTTCACGGCCCGCCCTTCCTCCCCGTTCTGCGAGGACCCTTCAGCTTGGTCTTCTGCACTCGCCTCCCTTCGGGTGGCATTTGTCTTCCGCAGGTGCTCTTTCTCTTCCTCCGTGGCGGGATGCTTCGTTCAGTTTATTTGTTCCACTCCTTCTTTTCTGGTAATTGGACGGTAGGTTCATGAGTACTTTTGCATCCCTGCACCCTGATTCTTCCAGTGTGGGGCCTACTCATAATCTTCTCCCTTTTGTTTCATTGCTTGGGGTTTCTGACTCCTCTGCAATCCTCTGGATTGGGGTCTCTTGGCTGTGCCTCAGCCCTTAGCTTTTTACAGGGGATACAACACTCCTTGATAGTGTTGTCTTGGGGTGGTTTGTCGTTGCTCATCTGTTCCGGACATGTTGTCCTTCACTGTTATTGATTGTGTTTGCAGACTTTCTGTCGTCTGCCACAACATTTTTCACATGTTTTTTCTTCCTCCAGGGAGGATATCACCTTCGCTTTGCAGGGTTGCTTCTCAGAGCGGTGCTCTGCTCTTTCCTTTCCATGACTTTCAGTAACGCAGTGCTTGGCACTGTCCCTATGGTGCTGTGCCTCACATTCGCTTCTTCCCTTTCTGTTTCACTGATTTTTTTCGCACACTGTTCCCATACTCTGTTTGTGATGGCTCCACGTTGTGGCGCGGAAAAGTTCCCCGAAGAAAACTGACGTCGGCGCGCCGGGGTGGGACTTATGTGACCTCGCTGCCATCACGTCCGTGGACGACGTCAGGGCGGGTTCGCATGGTACCGCCCCCGGCGCGCAGAGATGTTGTGGCAAAAAAGTTTCCAGATCCAGTTTCACGCCTGGGGCTAATTCTACGTTAAGGAATCTGCGGCTAGAATCGTCTCTACCAGATACATCGTTACCGAAGGTAAGTAACTTGTACTTTCAAACAACTGCAACAGCTCGGGCTTAGCCCAGGGGCGTAACACAGGCCCACGCCGTACTGGGTGGGGCTCCCAATCTCCAGGGGGCCCCCAACCTCCAGGGGGCCCCCTCAGCACCGCACTTCTGCCAGAGAGCTCCAGATTAAGTCCGGAGGGGGCCCCTCCACGCACCCTGCAGGGGGGCCCACTCGGGTTTCATTACGCCACTAGCTTAGCCACCGCTTTGGGAGTATACTGCTGTATAATCTATGCAAAGCATGTGATCTACAGCCCACATGTCTCGAACGGATAATATTACTTACCCAGTAAGCATCTGTTCATGGCATGTAGAGCTGTAGATTCACATGTGCCCACCGGCCTCCTCGGGTACCTGTAGTTGTTGCAATAATTACTTCACAGACATACGCATGGACATCTCAATTCTATTCTTACTAACTCCATTCTTACCCTCTGTGGGAAAAACATCTAACAGTGGAGTTGATGCCCATGTGCACTATCACCAAAAGGAGGCGTCACCTTACCTCGTGACTGGAAAGACTTCTTCGAAGAAAAACAACTTGCAAACATCCAAATCCAACACTAGATGGCAGGAGTATGCAAAGCATGTGAATCTACAGCTCTACAAGAACAGATGCTTACTGGGTAAGTAACATTATCCGTTCCATTTTTGAATGGGCATTCTAAAGTGAACATTCCTCAATTGATCTGCTTGTGTGGCCACTTTTTGACCTTCCTGAGTGAACTGTGCAGTGTGTGGGTGCCACAACACCCCACCCTAGGAGAAACAATTGCTCCATTGTCCTGTGAATGCTGTATGATCTTCCCCTAGAATGTTTGCAAATTCAGTATCTCTTTCTTGTAGTTCTCTTAACAGTTGGAACGTCTCTTAATTATTTGTGGGTTACTAGTAACTTACTGGAATCTGGCCAGTGCCCGGTAAAACACTCTGTGTAGTGCTATTCTACTGGACATAGCATTTGAGAATCAAATCCAATCGTAACATGTTTGTCTCCCAGCAAATGCAATTATTATCGCTGCCATAGTGTCAGTTTTTTAGATGGACAATAAATAATATGGGAGTTCAGGGTTGGTGCTGAATAATTATGGTGCATCCTGTAAACAGCGTTCTAAATTTGCACCTGCTTAAGTATGTTCTTCTAGCCACATCCTTGTTTTGGCATGCAATAGGTCATACAGGGGTATAGCATAGAGTGCAAATAAAGGTATGAAGGTATTTTAAAAAAACAACATTGCTAACGGGGACTGAATGTCACTTACACATGTGAGTAGGGGCAGCATTGTTGTATCCTGCAACTTGTCCTGTGCATTGGATATTCCTTTCTGGTATCTCATGAAGTTCAAACCTTTACTGAGGGACTTGCTAGCGTTAATTTGTTGTTATTTATCAGTAGCCCATCCTGCTGTAATAACTTGCATACATCAGCAACATCAGACTGGTGTTGTGCTTCATATTCACTGGCAAACAGGTAGTCATCCACATACTGTATGACGTAAGTGCCAGATGATATTTGCTAGGGTTTCTATTACTATAATGTGAAACATTTTTTGTTGTTCTCAGACTCTAGGGAATCACATTAAAGACCTACATATTCATGTAGAAGTGGAAGGCGGTATACTCTCTGTTGCTTGCCATGAGGGGGCAACTCCAAACCCCATTTCTCATATCCAGTGAAAAGTGTATTGTGGCTTTGGGGTTGTTCTTTGCAATAAGTTCAGGAAAAGCGGCCACTACCTATGTATTAGAGGCTAGAACTTTATTTAGTTATCTGTAATCTGCACATAAGCAGTAATCTCGCTGTCCTCTAGTGTTTGTCTTTTTTGCTATTGGCCAGCAGTTTGTGTAGAACCTGTGCCGGTGCAATCACATTGTGCCCCAGTAGTGCTTTAATTACTCCAGTACTTGGGTATGCATTAACTAAGAATGGGGAAAAATGTTATTTGCACCGGACCGCTCAATATCTTAGTCTCTGCCTATACTTTGACCCTGCCTACATCCATCTTGTTTGTAGTGATAATGGATCTGTATGTCTTATGGATGTTTAGGAATCCCTGGGCTGTAGGGGTTGTAGGAGTGGGTTGAGTGGATGCAATCATTTGTAGCTGAGGCTTTGTTGGCAATGTGAGTTGGTCTGGCTGTGTCCTCTATGGACACTGCCATAGGATGATATTGAACATTCTACAACAAGGTTGTGTTGCCTCATATCTTTTGCCCTTAGCAAATTTTGTGCTCCCCTGTATGAAAAGGTAATTTGGTCTTGACACATCATGGTGTACATTGTTGGTTGTTGTGCATGATCCTGTGTTACCTTAGTTTTTGCTGCATCATTCTCTAGTAACAATGTGGCTTGACTCTACTTCCCTGTATGGTGGACATTATTTGTGCCCAACCCCACTGATCAGGTTGTGAAAGAACTATTTTAATTAACACTTCAGACAAGGGGGACTTGTCACTATCTGACTCTGCTAGTGCTGATTGTTCTTCTGTGGTATTAAGGAACCTGAAATTCTCAACATCTTCACTGTTAAAAACAGTCACAGGTACAGCTCCTAATCTGTAGATCTCCTGTTGTAACTTCTGCAACCTTTGGTACCTGGTACTGGTTATTGTACCATATCTAGACATCTAGCCGCAGATTCCTTAACTTAGAATATCCCTAGGCATCAGACTGGATCTGGAAAAAACTTTGCAGCAGCACCTCTGCACGCCGGGGTATGGCGCCACACGACCCCGCACTGACGTCGTCCACATACGTGACGTCAGCGAGGTCATATAAGTCCGTCCCGGCACACTGACGTCAGTTTCCTTCTTTTCCACGTGCAACGCGGATCCGGAGTGAGCAGTTCCTCTGACCTGTTTTCAGGCCTTGTCGACGCTTCGCGTCAGGGAACAGTGTGCGATGCCTTCGGGCTTTAAAACTTGTAATTCCTGTTCGCGACAAATGTCCGCGAAAGACCCGCATCTTATTTGTATGTGGTGTCTGGGCTGGCACCATGACTCCACGGACTGAGAGGCGTGCCAACACTTGAAGCCCAAGTCTTGGCGCGAGCGCCGTATGAAGCTTCTCTCCGCGCGGTTGTCCAGGTCGGAGTCGTCTCGCCCCCTGGTTTCTTCAACAGCAGGTCCCTCCCGCTGTCGTTCGGCCTCCGGGGTCCAGGGCCGCCGTTCGCCACTTGGTAAGTCGCGGCGCTTGTCGCCAAGGTCTTCGACCTCCCCTTCTTCGGTTGTTAGGAGCTCTGGTTCCCGGAACGTTCCGGAGGTGCGCTCCTAGCAGTTGCCCTACCCACCCTTTCCGGGTGTGGGGGTGACTCGGGCCCAAATGAAGGCATGTGCCGCAGCTTTGCAGGCCTCCCTTGGGCCCTCTCCCATCCCTGGGGCGTCCTCGGGGCCTCTGCTTCTTGTGGGCTCTCCGACGGACTTGCCGATGGGTTCGCCCTCAGCGTCAATTGAGCCTCTACCCCCCAGGGACGTCTGAGATGTGGTACTGTTAGGGCACGGACCAGTTGGGTCCCCCTCTGCGGTCCACGTGGAGTCGTTCGGGCGCGGCCCGCCGGGGTCCCCCTCTACGACCCACGGCTCCTCCGCCGTGCCACATAGCCCCGCTGGGTTCCCTGCGGCGCCGCACATGGTTGCTGGTGCTCATAGCCCTGCTCGGAGTACACCCCAGGCTCCCGGTCAGGCGGTCGCCTGTCTGGAGCCGGTGTCTGCACCAGGGGCTCGCCTCCTCGCCTCCGCCTCCATTGCTTTCTCTGGAGTCGGAGCCTGTTCATATTCCCCGGGCCGGGCAGGCGGCTGCCTGTCCGGAGCCGGGGTAGGCGCCATACTGGCATCAGAGGCTCAGCTCCTCAGCTCCACCCTCGCTCCTTTCCCCGGAGTCGGAGCCTAGCATGGATAAGGTGGAGTCTGCGCCGGGCCGGCGCCGAAAGCCTTCCACGCCGGCTCCAGCATCTGCTCCTTCATTTGAAGGGGAGCTTATCATAGTCTTGGCGCCTGATGGCGTAGAGTCGGCGCCGGACGTAGCAGAGTCGGCGTCTAATGACGCGGGGTTGGCGCCCACTCGCGTCGCTTTGGCGCCGTGTCGGCGCAGAATTATGGACTCTTCTCCAGAAGCCTCGGGAGGGCGTTCGGCGCCGTCTTCTCGTCTACCGTCACCGGACGTACTGTTGCCTGTGCCCCCCTTGGAATTTGACGAGCTTCCTCGGGAGCTCCCAAATCCGGCAGGATCTTCGCCTCCCCCAGATCCGGCAGGCTCTTCGCCTCCCCAGGAGCAACGTCAGGATCCTCATTCTTCAATGGGGCTCCCTTCTCTGGAACATTGGTCGCACCCTCGCTGTCTGGGGAGGGTCCGTTTAAAACCCTCCCCCACTGATGAGTTGTTGTCTCCTCCACGGAGGGCTACCGAGACCGGTGCGGCTTTTTTGAGGGTGGTCTCATTGGCTATCCGCATTTTAAGCATGCACCCCCCTTCTGCCCCCTTATCTGTTGACCCCTTGCTTGAGGTTCTTCATTGGGGATCCGGGACTGTGGAGCCGCTTCTACCCTGTGAGGCTTCCCTTTATGATACCCTTTTAGGTACCTGGGTCCGGCCGGCTTCAGGTGATCCGGGGGCTCGTTCAGTTTTGCACTGCCACCGTCCATCTCCGCATGGTCCTGTCTGTCTTTTTGTACACCCTGATATGCAAGGGTTTGTGTTGCAGACTGCTTTCCCCTCCCTGCCTCCTCTAATGCTTCCTCCCTCTCGGGAGTCCCGATGGCTAGAGTCATGGGGCAGGAACGTCTTTGTCTCCACTAGTGCGGCCCTACGATCCTTGAATACAATGTGTGTTTTAGCACGGGCTACTTCTGCCCTCTGGGACTCTGCAGAGTCTTTGCCTTCGGCCACCTCTGAAGGTGCTCGGGTTGATCTCCTTCGCCTCCTCCGGGATGGCCGCGACCTTGCCGAATTCACAATCCACTCAGCTTTAGATACTGCAGATTCTTTGGGACGTGCTATGACGTGCTCTGTTGCCTTAAGGCGTCACCCTTGGTTACGCAACAGTGTCTTCTCCGAAAATATCTGGGAGCGACTGGTTGACTTACCCTTTGATGGGGTTTTGCGGTTTGATGCTCACGCCGAGTTGGCGGTTCATAGGCTCCTTGCGGGCTTTCGTCCTCCAACTTAGGTTGTCTTAGACCTTTCTTCCGTGGTGGTACTTTTTCATGTCGCATCCTCTAGCTGCGCTCTGTGTTTCACATGGGCGGTGAGCCTTACGTCTCCTTTTCCTGTGGTCAAGGGTGATTACCCTTTTGTTGGCATCCCTTGGATGCGTTTTGCTTTGGGCTGCCAGTTGGTCCGTGTTCCACAGATTGCTGTGTCTGGTCCTCTGACTGTGGTATTGAGCCAGTGGCTCAGCTCGGTAATGTCACACGGGTTCGGTTCATTACTGCGCTCTATTGGCTTGGCTTATTGCCCTAAGAAGTATCCCCAGTTGTTTAGGGTATGCATACTTCATGCGGGGTGCTGGTATGCTATTATATAGCTTTGCTTATCCAACCTGGGCCTGGCGATCCCGCGGGCTCCATGCGTCGCTTGGTGATCCGTTGTGCGGCATTCTATGTTTTTCCCTGGTGTCATCTTCTTGCGCCATGGTCATCCTGCCTGTTGCCTGTTCCACCTCCTTGAGAGGTTTCTTGCTCTCCTCTTCAAAAACGGCTCCTACCTGCCCTTACTGTAGTAGGTATGCTCCAGTATGGACATGTTCATGCTCTTGGCTTGTTCTGTCTCTACATATTTATATATTTATACATTTATGTATATGTGCATGTTGCTTTGGTATTCCTCTTCCTACATCGCCACCTCTTTTCAGGGCTGCGATGTGTGGGGGAGCTTTTCTGAGTTGTTGCAAGTTGCCTTCCGCTTACTGGGGTGATTTCCCACTTTAACAAATGCTCCCTTTTTCGTGTTCTACACCGTACGTGCCTTTTCGGGAGTGTTTGGTCTCGGATTCTAAGGCTCCTTCCATTTGGTAACGCTACGCCTGCGGGACAGCTCTTATGATGGCCGTGGTCCTTCACTATTGCCTGCAAGTCTCTATTGTGGGTTGTTTCTCGCTTTGGCTTCATACTGCCCGGTCGGGCACTCTTAAGCTTTTTGTGTAAGCCACTTTAAGGTCTCTGTGGCCGTTTGCCTGCTGCGTGTTTTTACCTGCTTCAGCGGGTTTAACATTGATGCGATTTGCCCCTTTTTCTCATTTTTGGAATTGGGTGTACAATTGGCGTGTTTCCTGTCCTGCCGCCTATTCCAATCGCATTGCTCAGGTTCTAGCTCTTGCTTTTGCCGCCTACTCCATCAGCGTTCCTTCTATGGGCTAGTCTGTTAGGCTCTGGTTGCATCTCTTCTGGTTCTTTTGAACTTGAGTCGGTGTCCTGATTGTGCGCCATTAAGCGAAGAGTGGCCTTTCTTTCTTTCTCTCTTTCTGTGCTCTGGTATATGGCTCAAGCCATGCTACCTGCCCCCATTTTAGGTCTCGCCTACGCAGCACGCATAGGAAAAAGACCTCTTGTAATCGATTCAGTTTTGGCCCCAAAAACGTGCACGCTTGCATTGCTTTCAATGGCAACGCATGCCATGTGGTTCCTGCTCGCTCCCGCAAGGGAAACTGGCGCAGGCCCCCTCCTCTCTCCCCTCCCTGTCAGCGCAAGCTGCGCGGGCATGTTGTAGGAAGTCATAGGTTAAACTGCCCACTGAGAGAGAGCAAATAGATAGCCTCAAGTTCCGTAGGCGTTTTGTTGGAATTAACTTGACATTTTTGCATCACAACTGTGACGCGGCCTGCCCTGAAGACTTACGGCTCTGCGAAGACCACAAGTACTTCTACCTTTCCTCAAATTAGTCACAATGTGACTGGCGTATTACGTTATTTTTCTCTTTTGCATTTCTACTGAAAAATCCGTCTTCTACGTCTAGTGACCCTTATTGGCTGGTCCGCGCACACAGTATACGGGAGACGACGCAGACCCGCCCTTCGAATTTTACCAGCTCTGTCGTCCTCTATTTGTGTAGCACGTGGGGGCTTTGTACGTATTGTTACCCTTAGCCTCGTTTGCTTTTTTGGCATTTTGTGAGTTTCCTTTTTCCTCACCCACTTCCCCGCTTGGCTTTCAGTGTGTGAATAGGTGGCAAGAGACAGTGTGTTGCTTACTATTCATATTTCTCAGCTGATAGCCCATTAAGGCTTAAAAAAGGGGACTGTAACAAAAGGGAAATATACGTGTATGAGACTCTTCGATGGATTGACAAATTTTATTTTCACGTGCAGAGTGAGTCATGCCAGCAAAGAGGCTCGTACGTTAGTGAAAGTAATTGTCCAAAGAGTCTCGTAAGATTGGGCTCCCGTGATAAGACAAGACTCTCTATGATGTCTTATTCTACATTTGTGCTTCGTCACAGTATAGGATGTCCATTCACCATTTTTTGGCAATAAGTGAGCACGTGCCTTAGTACTGAACAAACCGAGGCGAGAGGGTATGCTTCATCAAACTTGTTGCCTACGCCCATTTTATTAACATAACCATCTGCTGCACATTAATGCTGTAAGGGGTCAAATGCACTTTTTAAGGTTGGCTGTAGAGCCATTTCCTGTATGTGACAATTCTCAAAGGACCAGTGTGCTTGTGCCTTCAAAGTGTGCAGTGTTCAGCCTTCCTTTGTTTACTAAGGTCTCTGCACTCCTTCTATGAGGTTCCCTTTGCATTGTGTCCCCCTCCCTTTCCTGCCTCTGCACCCAGGCGCCATCCCTGCCTCGCGCCTCCTTCTTCCAGCCGCGTTGCTGCTGAAAATGCCTGTTGCTGCTCTCCATGATTCAGCAGCATCGCTCCCAGCAACATCGTAAACAAACATTGGCATTGCCAATAGGTCTCGCTTTTGGGACCTTATAAGTGTTTAGCCATGCAACAGTTGTTGCAACAAGGATATTGTGCTGGATAACTAAACACTTATAAGGTCCCAAAGGTGAGACCTATTGGCTATGCCAATGCTTGTTAATATGGGTATGGTTTAGCGCCATTCTGGCATTTTTAGGATATCTGCCATCCCGTTATTTCTGCTCCTCCGAGCTGCTTGGGTTGCTGTCGGGCTGTTCCACCACAGCCTCCCCCCTTTACCCGTCACTCTGTTGCCAGATCGGATGCATGGCGCTGTCTATTAATGTCGCAGACCCACATCCCCTTTGGGGTATGGCTGTGGTATCTATTCTATGTTAAGGAATCTGCGGCTAGATGTCTCTCAGATGTACGAGTTACGTTTGACATGCAGATGGTGAAGCTGGTCCTGGTGGTGTGGTTGTTGTCTGTGAGGGAGAGAATGAACTGGGTGTTGTCTGCATAGCAGACTATGTTGATTCCGAGGGATCTTATGACTTGGGCAAGTGGCACCATGTAGATGTTGAAGAGGGTAGTGCTCAGCGATGATCCTTGAGGGACTCCACAGATGAGGTTCTTGGGTTCGTAAGTGTAGGGCAGGAGCCTGACTAGCTGAGTTCTGTCAGAGAGAAAAGAGGCCAGCCATCTCCGGGAAGGTCCATGTACTCTGGAGTTGTGGAGTCTTGTGATGAGGTTACTGTGGGAGACGGTGACGAAGTCTGCAGAGAGGTCAAGTAGTACTAGTGCTGCGGTTTCCTCTTTGTTCCTGATGGTCCGGATGTCCGTGGTTACTGCAATGAGAGCGGTTTTCGTGCTGTAGTTGCTGCAGAATCCAGGCTGCGAGATTTCTAGTTGTTTCTCCACAACTTTGGCTGGAAAGGGCAGGCGTGAGATGGTCGATTTAGGTCTGCCATGTGTTTTTCAGGAGAGCTGTGATTTCCTTGTGTTTTCCGTTGTCCGATAAGGTTCCACTTTGGATGAAAGTGTTAAAGAAGATGGTGAGGTGGGAGCTGATTAGAGTTCCTCCTAGGTTATAGATGGGGTGGGTGCAAGGGTTGGTGGAGCCCCCGGAGTGGATTGTTCTCTTGATTTCAGTGGCATCTTCTGGGGTGAGGAGTTTCCAGTTTGCAATTTGGTGGTGGTGGGCAGCTATTTGATGAGTTCTTGTATCTTGCATTAGGGGTCAAAGTTGCTGTAGATTATGAGGATTTTGCTGAGAGCTTGCAAAGGGTTGATGGAGTTAGTGGCGGCCGGGGGGGTTAGACAATTCTTAAACAATGTTTAAGAGCTCTTTGCCGTGTCAGGCTGTTTTCCAGTCTGAGAACTAGGGCTTTTTCTTGCATCGTTGAGTTGGGTTTGGTATTTCCTGAGAGCGTACTTGTTTTTCTTGCAGTGGTGTCCCGGCAGGCTCTCTCTCTTCTCTCCAACTGTTTGCAGTGGCTTTTGGAGTTTCTACCAGCTGGCTTGTGTGTTGGTTCTTGAGTGTCTGGCGTTCATCAGGGAGGCTAGGTTGCCTGTAGTGATCCAGCTGTTGAAGGCTATGATGTTGGCATGAAGGTCACTGATCAGGTTTGATTGGTGGGCAATGAGGGTGTTGGTCCAGTCTATGCCCTTTATGTTGCTCCAGCTACGCCAGAGGTTGTTAGTAGCCTTGACTGTGGGGGGTTGTGGTGCTTTGATGATGGAGGGGGCTCTGTCCAAGTGAGTGGAGTGAGGTGGCTGAACTTGACCTTGTTGCTGGCTGTGAAGATGGGGTTGTGGGTGTGCCTGCATTGTGGGTACACAAAGCAAAACCAAAGGGGATGATGGACGGAGTGTTGAACAATGCAGGCACTCACCCCCAGTCAACTGATCTGGGTTTAATCCATCATCATTCTTTAGCTCACTCTGCCACCGCAGTTCAGACATGGCCATATGCAAATCAGTCTGACCCTGTGCCTCATGTGAACAGTCCAGCCCGAACTGCCAAGCCATGTCTTCCCTGGACCGGAAACAAGCATCCTGGGACCGGTTTCAGGCTAATCAGCCAGGCTAGCTTGAATCCAGTGGCAAAGTGAGCAAGGGACCCACGTCTGGGCATAACCTGCCAACTTAGGGCGAACGCAGCAAAACCAAAGGGGATGATGGACGGAGTGTTGAACATTGCAAGCACTCACCCCCATTCAACTGAACTGGAAGGGCATAGTGAGCAAAAAAACGATGGATTTAGGCCCAGATCTCTGTACTGGGGTGAATGTATTGTTCTGCATTCTGTCCATCAACTGTTGTTTAGGTCTCGCCTGACCCAGCGCATGCGCTGGTCTGGCGAGACTTTTTGTGTGGGCTCAAAAATTGCTACCATGGCCAGCCTAGAGCTACAGTGCATGTGCGCGGGCACGCGCTTAGGAGCAGAGGCTGGCAAACCTCGTCATGCTCATTAAGCGCACGCGATCACTTTCACTTTCGCCCGCGATCACTTTCGCGGCGCCCCTTTGATGTTCTCGTTCAAAGAACATCAAACATCAAAGAACATGTTGAGTTAATGCTTTGCTGCGCCCGTTTGACTTACAATGTGCTTTCTCTTTCCACAAACTCGATGTTTGTGTTCCTTTATTTTGAGATGCTTTTAGTATTACTGTTTTGTGACTTAAAGAACATTAAGGAAATGTTACTGTGAAACTGGACAACGTTCACAGTGTTTATTTCTGATCGCAGCGGCTGCTTCATGTCCGTTGCCCCATTCAGGGAGTCCTTTCGTTGGCGCTTTCATGAGGACATGATGTGCTTAGCTGGAAACTTTTGGCACATTCTCTTTAAAAGCACAGCATGTTGGCGACTGGTTCATCGATTAGACCTATGTAGCGCTTTAGATCTCAAAGCGCTATGGTGGGTGCAGCAGTTACAGCTCATGAAACACAGCCACAACCACACACACACACAACCACACATACAACCACACAACCACCCTCACACAACCACCCACAACCACCCACAACCACACACACACAACCTCACACACAACCACACACACACAACCACACACACGCACAACCACACACATACAACACACACCCACAACCACACACAACCACAACCGCACGCACACACACACCCCCACACACACACCCCCACACACACCCCCCCCCCACACACAACCACCCACACACAACCACACACACACACCCACACACACACAACCACACACACACACACCACCACACACACACCACCACACCCACCACACACACACCACACACACACCACACACACACCACACACACACAACCACGCACACACAACCACACACACACACACAACCACACACACACACACACAACCACACACACACACACACAACCACACACACACACATCCCCACACACACACACACACACACACACAACCACACACACACACCACACACACAACCACACACACACACCACACACACAACCACACACACACACCACACACACAACCACACACACACACACACAACCACACACACACACACACAACCACACACACACACAACCACACACACACACAACCACACACACACACACCACACACACACACACACCACACACACACACACACACCACACACAGACAACCACACACACCACACACACACAACCACACACACACAACCACACACACAACCACACACACACACAACCACACACACACACAACCACACACAACACACACAACCACACACACACAACCACCCACACAACCACCCACACAACCACCCACACAACCACCCACACAACCACCCACACAACCACCCACCCACACAACCACCCACCCACACAACCACCCACCCACACAACCACACACCCACACAACCACACACCACCACACACACAACCACACACACAACCACACACAACCACACACAACCACACACACACAACCACACACACACACAACCACCCATACACAACCACAGATCCACACACACACACACAACCACACACACAACCACACACACACCCAAAACCACAACCACACACACACACCCACACACACACACACAACCACACACACACACACACACACACACACACACACACACACACAACCACACACACACACAACCACACACACAACCACACACACAACCACACACACAACCACACACACACAACCACACACACACACAACCACACACACAACCACACACACGCACAACCACACACATACAACACACACCCACAACCACACACAACCACAACCGCACACACACAACGCACACACACACCCCACACACACCCCCACACACAACCACCCACACACAACCACCCACACACAACCACCCACACACAACCACCCACACACACAACCACACACACACACCACCACACACACCACCACACACACCACACACACACAACCACGCACACACAACCACACACACACAACCACGCACACACAACCACACACACACACACAACCACACACACACAACCACACACACACACAACCACACACACACACAACCACACACACACACACAACCACACACACACACACAACCACACACACAACCATCCACACACACACACACACACATCCACACACACACACAACCACACACACACAACCACACACACAACCACACACAACCACACACACAACCACACACACAACCACACACACACAACCACACACACACACAACCACCCATACACAACCACAGATCCACACACACACACAACCACACATCCACACACACACCCAAAACCACAACCACACACACAACCGCACACACACACACACACACAACCACACACACAACCACACACACACACACACACACAACCACACACACACACACCCACACACACAACCACACACACACACACACAACCACACACACACACAACCACACACACAACCACACACACACAACCACACACACGCACAACCACACACACGCACAACCACACACATACAACACACACCCACAACACACACCCACAACCACACACAACCACAACCGCACACACACAACGCACACACACCCCACACACACCCCACACACACCCCCACACACACACCCCCACACACAACCACCCACACACAACCACCCACACACAACCACCCACACACACAACCACACACACACACAACCACACACACACACAACCACACACAAACACCACCACACACACCACCACACACACCACCACACAACCACGCACACACAACCACGCGCACACACACACACAACCACACACACACAACCACACACACACAACCACACACACAACCACACACACAACCACATCCACACACACACACATCCACACACACACACAACCACACACACACACACCACACACACACAGACAACCACACACAACCACACACACACACAACCACACACACACACAACCACGCACACACACAACCACACACACACACACACAACCACACACACAACCACACACAACACACACAACCACACACACACAACCACACACACAACCACACACACAACCACACACACAACCACCCACAACCACCCACACAACCACCCACACAACCACCCACACACACAACCACACACACAACCACACACACAACCACACACAACCACACACACAACCACACACACACAACCACACACACACAACCACACACACAACCACCCATACAACCACCCATACACAACCACGGATCCACACACACAACCACACATCCACACACACACCCAAAACCACAACCACACACACAACCACACACACATCCACACACACACACACATCCACACACACACACAACCACACACACACACACACACACACCACACACACACAGACAACCACACACAACCACACACACACACAACCACACACACACACAACCACGCACACACACAACCACACACACACACACACACACAACCACACACACACACAGCCACACACACAACCACACACAACACACACAACCACACACACACAACCACACACACAACCACACACACAACCACACACACAACCACCCACAACCACCCACAACCACCCACACAACCACCCACACAACCACCCACACAACCACCCACACAACCACCCACACAACCACCCACACACCCACACACACAACCACACACACAACCACACACACAACCACACACACAACCACACACACAACCACACACACACAACCACACACACAACCACCCATACACAACCACGGATCCACACACACAACCACACATCCACACACACACCCAAAACCACAACCACACACACAACCGCACACACACAACCACACACACACACAACCACACACACACACACACACAACCACACACACACAACCACACACACACACCCACACACACCCACACACACCCACACACACCCACACACACCCACACACACTCACACACACACACACACACAACCACACACACAACCACACACACAACCACACACACACACAACCACACACACAACCACACACACACACAACCACACACAACCACACTCACAACCACATACACACAACCACACACACACGCAACCACACACACCCACACACCCACACACCACACACCACACACCCACACCACACACCCACACACCACACCCACACACACAACCACACACACAACCACACACACCCACCCACACAACCACCCACACAACCACCCACACAACCACCCACACAACCACCCACACACAACCACCCACACACAACCACACACACACAACCACACACACAACCACACACACACACACACAACCACCCATACACAACCACAGATCCACACACACACACACACCCAAAAGCACAACCACACATCCACACACACACCCAAAACCACAACCACACACACAACCAAAACCACAACCACACACACAACCACACACACACACAACCACACACACACACAACCACACACACAACCACACACACAACCACACTCACAACCACACTCACACAACCACACACACACACGCAACCACACACACATGCAACCACACACACGCAACCACACACACGCAACCACACACACACACACACACACGCAACCACACACACACACGCAACC
The DNA here is from genome assembly GCF_964204655.1 of Triturus cristatus. Classification (NCBI taxonomy): domain Eukaryota; kingdom Metazoa; phylum Chordata; class Amphibia; order Caudata; family Salamandridae; genus Triturus; species Triturus cristatus. The sequence continues at coordinate 370,880,671 of NC_140581.1, read as the reverse complement.
ACACACACACACGCAACCACACACACACACAACCACACCAAGCATTGGCATAGCAATAGGTCTCGCCTTTGGGACCTTATAAGTGTTTAGCCACGCAACAGTTGATGTGGTTGCACCAAGGATATTGTGCTGCATAACTAAATACTTAGAAGGTCCCAAAAGCAAGACCTATTCGCTATACCAATGCTTGTTTTGCATTGGTCACCCTGAGTGGGAAGGGTATGCCCAGACGTGGGTCCCGTGCCCTCCATGCCACTGGAATCAAGCTATCCTGGCTGAAGAGGGGTGAAGCCCTGAAACCGGTCCTAGGATACTTGTTTCCAGTCCAGTGAGGACCTGGCTTGGCAGTTCGGGCTGGACTGCTCCCATGAGGCGCAGGGTCAAGACTGATTTGCATATGGCTGGGTTTAAATTGGAACGGCATGGTGAGCAAAAAAATGATGGATTTAGGCCCAGATCTCTGTACTGGGGTGAATTTATGACATTGTTCTGCATTCTGTCCATCAACTGTTGTTTTTGCATTGTGGGTACAGCATTGCACGATCTGGGTGAGTCCCCTGATCTGGATGCTCTCGAGTAGGGCATTGGATTTGAAATCTTTTCGGTAGTAAAGATGGAATTTGAAGGTCGCAGAGTGAGATAAAGTTTTTTTAGCTGATGGCAGCATGTTCCTACTGTGGAGCGAAATGAGGAGAGGAAGCAGCCGATGTGGCAGCGAGAGGGAGGATGTGTAGTGGTTGCGTTGGGTCAAACAAGGTTCTGTGCTGCTGGGTGTAGTCCAGGCACGACCGGTGCGCAGCCTTAGGCGCGCCTGCTACACGGACGTGCAGTGTCCAACATTAAGTAGGTCCAGGGGCAAACGCGCGGCGTTAGGGGTGGGCAGGGTGCAAGAAGCAGGAGAACGCATTTGAGGGAGGTGCTGAAAAGGAGCGGGGAAGGTGAGAAAGGGTGGGGGCAAGAAAGCGCAGTAGGAACCAGAGGAAAAGCGAGCGCAAGGAAAACAGGCAAAAAGAGACACTTAGACGGAGAATGGAACAAGGACACAAGAGGCACAAAGAGAGAGTGGAAAACGGACACAAAGAGAGAGTGGAGAGTGAAAAAGGGGCACAGAGATTGGAGAATGGGCACAAAGAGAGAATGTAGAGAATGCAGAATAGGCACAAGGACGAGAGAGAGTGGAAAGGACATAGAGAAGTGTACAGGAGTGAAGGGTGGGAGGAAGGAGCAGAGAGCAAGAGAAAAGAAGCACAATGACGAGGAGGGGCCTCGAGGCAGCGATTTCTATGTCCGAAAGAGCATTTGACTAGTCGGAGCACCAGTACAGGTAAGTGAGAGCTGGAGCCTAGGCCCTGCTCAATGGGGTTGCGCAACGGCCGCCATTCAGTAGATTCTGGGAGAGGGGCGGAGGGTGGTTCCAGGGAAGAGTGGAGTGCAGGAGGTATGTGAAGACACATGAGTGAGATGCAGGTAAGTAGCGGGAAAGCTTGGGAGACAGAGGGCAGGAATACGCAGGAGGACCTAGAGGAGAATGTGTACAAAGGAAAAGCAGGTACAAGGAAAACTGGCAAATAAAAATCACAAAGAGAGTGGAGAGTGGCACAAGGGAAAAAAGAGGCACAAGGAGAGAGACTTGAGAGTAGAAAACTGGCCCAAGGAGGCACAAAGAAAGAGTGAAGAGTGGAAAACGGGCACAGTGAGAGAGAGTGGAGAATAGAGAACGGGGCGGAAGGACGGAGGCAAAAGGGTGAGAAAATGGAAAGGACAAAGAGAAGGGTACAGAAGTGAAGGGCCACAGGAAGGAGCAGAGAGTGAGAGTGAAGAAGGTGGGTGCTCGAGGCAACAACGCCTGATCCGAAAGGGCCTTAAATTGTTGGAGGTCCAGCCCAGGTAAGTGGTAGCTGGGGCTTATGCACTCCTACTTATAAGTCACCCCTAGGGTAGGCTCTAAACAACTCATTGGGCAGGGTGGATTGTATTTGAAAAGGTGGACATGTACTTTTCACTTTTAAATTTCCTGGTAGTGAAAAACACTTACATTTGTTTTTCACTGCTGCAAGGCCTGCCTCTTGTCTCTCCCATAGGATAGCATTGAGTTACGTCATTACATTAAATAAGTGATAACTTACAATTGGGAGTTGTTTGAAATGTTGAGTTTGCTGTCTAAATAATTGTAACTAAAACTCTCTTTAATGGTGAAGTAGGATTTAAAGTCACAGTTCTCGAAACACCACTTTTATAATGGCATTTTTTTGTCCTAACCATTTGGTGCGTGCAGCCGGTATCCTGGGTCACATGACTAGGTGTAGCTGGGAGTTGGCCTTTTTATCTTACACTCAGACAGTGAGACAAAGGGGGAATATGTGTTGGCAGGACGGGCCATCTCTGTCTAGATGGGGGGGATGAGCAGTCACCTAACACACATATGCATCCCAAGGGCTCTGCCTTAGCACACTCACAAAGGGTTTCATGTTAGTTTTTATGCCCCCAGACAAGTTGGGGCCACCTCTGTAGGGGAATGACTCCAGAAGCTCTTTGGTCAGCTTCCCTAAGCGGCTCCATCCAGACCTTCTCCTGCTGCATCCTCTGCCGCTTAGGAGAATTCTTAGGTAATGATCTTGCACCGGCTCTAAGCACATCTGGATGCCAAACAAAACCAAATACACATTCAGCTCTGTACAAGGTGGTTCCTAGCAAAGTCTCCACAGTCGTGCAAAGACCCTCCTCCTCATAAAAGGATATTGGCTTTCGAAGAGGCCCATGATCCTCCAGTGGCACCTACATCGAATAAGGCTAAGAGACATGATAGAGCCACATCTCCATTGCCTTCTGCTCATCCCTCTACGCTTTCCCCCACCTTCTCCTCCTTCCCCTACTTCTCTTCCCTTGCCTGCGGGTTCTCCATACAACTCCATACACTCAGGGAATAGGGACAGTCCCAGGGCAACTTCTGAGCTTTATGACCCACAGTACCACCTGGAAGGTCCAGGTTATGATGCAGAGCCCCCAGCGGACACAGTCACAGATCTGTCCCCTAAGAAGCCATCACCCCCAGATGAGATTACCTCGTACCATAAGGTCCTGCAGAGGACACCCGTGGAAATGCATGTTAAATATGAGGAGGATGACTTTGTCATGGAAACTTTGTCTGCTACTCGGTGTTCACTCCAATACTTGCCTAAGCTTAAAGGGGTCCTTAACCCGGCAATTGATGGGTGTTGGCCCTTCTTATTAATGTCTGGTCTTTGCACAAACATGCCCGCTACATTTTTGATGATCTTAGTGACGGGGGCTTGGATGTGCTTTCATGACAGAAACTTGGCTGGATTAGTCTTCCCGCTGGACATCGCAATGGCTATTCCGGAGGGGTGTTCACTGGGATAGATACTATAAACAGGGTGGAGGGGTTGTGATAGCTTTTAAACAGCCACATACATGCATTTTTTTTAGCTGTGACCTTAAGGGAGGAGAGAGTCTTGGTTTCCATTTCATAATCTGTGCTCAAACCTCTTTCTCAGGGGCACTTACCTATCTTCCCTTGGGTACCGCTGGGCATTTCATTGATTCTATTGAAGAAGCCTTGGCCCCTCATCTTCTGAAATGGGCCAATTTTACCATACTAGGGGATTTTTAATTTGCATGTCGAGGACCCTCAGGCCCAGTCTGCTTCTTCGCTGACGAGCGTATGCTCGCTTTGAATCTGCCTCAGCTGGTTTTGCCACCGGTTCATCTGTCAGGTCACACTATTGATCTTATCTTTTCCAACTGTTTGTTAACAATTTGCATTCTCAAACCCGCCCTGTGGTATGACCATCACCCGATTTTCTTTAATTGGATTTCTGTGGCCCCTGATCAGCAGAGTAGGTTATTGGAGCGTACTTCCACTGGGACATGGAAGAGGGTGAAGTGTTCAGATTGGGTGGACCTCCTTTCTAACACATGCCCACGTTTGACTAATTATGTCAATCTTAATGTAGAGGCAGTCAACGTCTGGCTTCTTAGGGCAGCGGATGCGGTAGCCCCTTTGCAGAAGTAGGAGGAAAACTGCAGATCCTACTGTGGCACTCCTCACACTTGGCTGAGGTATGCAAAGCCTGTAAAAAGCTTGAGCACATTTGGCGCAAGGAATGTTCTGCAGACAGCAAAGCTGTATGTAAATCGCCTCTCATAGCTTATCAGTGGAGCTCCCATTCTGTCTTCCAAATTGCGAAGTTTACTTCTCCACAATCCCGTCATAGAGCTATTGTTCCCTCTCAAGATCTTTGCAATGGGCTGGCAACATTCTTCACAACTAACATTTCTGACATTCAGAAAGCACTGCCTCCCGTGGTGGTGTCTCCCCCTCTTGCCTGCCATTCGGATCTAGATCTGTGCAGCCATAAGCTTATTCAGTTAAGGACCATATCCTTGGAACAGCGCAGGGATGTCATCCTTAAATGCAAAATCTGGGTCCCCCCTTGATGCTTGCCAACAATTCTACTCGCAGAGGCTGTGGACATTATTGACCCTGTGATCAACCCCATTTGTAATCTCTTTCTTCAGGGGTTGTGCCTGACCTCTGCAAACTTGCCAAAGTGGTCCCTTTGCTTAAGAAGCCTGCATTGGACCCATACATTTTTTCAACTACAGGTGCATCTCTCTGCTTCCTGTCTTTACAAAAATGCTGGAAAAGCAAGTCAACGCTTGGCTTTCTGAGTATCTTTGGGAAGGTAAACGGTTACATCCCAGTTAGCCTGGCTTTCATTCCCATCATAGTACGTAATCAGCAGTTCTGTAAATACCTGACCGTATTATATGGATGTTGGACTCGGGCAATCATCCGAGCTTGATCCTTCTGCTGCCTTCGACACCATTCCACAATCTATCCTCCTGCACCGTCTTTCCGCTCAGAGTGTGGGTGTGGATGTTCTGTGTGGGATTGGAGCAAGTAATTTCTGACTGCCAGAGGCCAATCAGTTTGCCGGAGATCAAAGCTGTTAACCAGGGGATCCCGCAGGGCTCTTCACTTAGTCCTACCCTTTTAAACGTCTTTTTGGCCCCCTTGGCTTCTGTTGTCGAGCCATTTAGATGTAAAATCATTTCTTACTCTGACTCTCAGCTGCTCTTTGCCTTTGAGGCCCTGCCTGCCTCTGCTGCAGCTCCTTTCACTGACTGCATCCGAGCTGTCTTTGACTGGATGAAGAGCAGCCGACTTAAATGCAATGCAGAGTCCATCTGATGGGAAGATCTTTATCCCCCTACATTGCCAGCCTCGCCGCCCACCTTCCCTCGTGGCTAAAAACCTAGGGGTGAAGCTGGATAATACCCTCTCTAAGAGGGCTCAGATCTCTGCATTGGTAAGCAAATGCTTCTTGCTGCTCCGGACTATCAAGAAATGTCTCTGCCTTTGGAGGCGAGAAGAGTAATGATCCACGCCTTGATCCCTTCGGGTTTGGACTATGCGAATGTCTTGTATTTAGGGGCTGCGCACGCTCGTGACGATTTGCCTGCAGTTGGTCCAAAATGCAGCTGCCAGGTTACGTCTTCTTCTGCCTAGACTCTCTTCAACGGCAGCTGCACTCAAGGCCCTACATTGGATGCCCGTTTAGAAAACGATTTTATTCAAAGCACAAGCGATGGTTCATAGGGCAGTTTTTCTTCCCAGCCCTGGGTATTTGGTGGAGAGTGGAGAGATTCACTCAGTATATTCCCCTCAGATCATTGCGCTCTGCTTCTGATTCGCTTTTGGTTATCCCACACTTTAAGCGTGTTCGAAGGAGCGGCAGAGCCTTCTTTTACCTGGTTGCTAAGGCCTGGAATAAACTTCCTCGAGAACTGCTTGTGATCGCTTCTGAGTTCATTTTAAAAACAGTTTGTTTTTCTGGGGGTAAGTACGTTTTCTGCTATGTTGTTACGTACCAGGGCTATGCCTGCTAGTTCATAATACTTCTTGAAATAGCCACACACACTACAAGTCCATCATTCATTGATATTTTTTCAAGGAGCCAATTCAAGCAAGAATTGTCACCCTGGGTTGATAAAGTTTAAAACACCACCTACTGACCCACCATACCTACGAGGCCAGTTACCTCCTTAGTACTTGGTAGTGCATTCGGGCCGAAAACACGCTAATACTCAGGGGACACACCTCCTCCAGACTGAGAGAGTAAAAAAATCAATGTCGGAGGGACAAGAATAGCAGCACAATCTGCGACTCAGTGGGAATGGCAGGCGTGGCCCACACACGTAGCTGCTAGCACCGGCAGGCTCACCCTATGCTCCACCCACTCCTAGTTTCCTGCTTCCGGTCTCTCTCCGTGGTCCGACTCCGAATACCGACGGACAGACAGCAATTCCTCCCGTGACTGCTACCGCATGGCATCGGCATCTGCGTCGGTCAGAGGGGAAAACGAGAACTATTGAGGTACAGTCATACCGCCATACTTTTGTTGAGGACGGCAGACTGCTGGCAGCTTCAGTTATGACTCAGCTGGCTCCACTTGCCTCCCGCTATCGGCGTGTTGCGCGATGAAGCAGCCTCACTCCTACATGGCGGCTTGAGTGCATTGAAGCCAGCTGTGTGGCGGCCTCGTTACACCGACTCCGCTGTTGAGGGCGACCTCCGTCTCCGCTCCTGGGGCCATGGCGGGAAGTATTGAGCAGTATTCTTCTCTCTGCACTCGGGTGTGGTGAGGAGTAATATTAACTACGTCAGCGATTGATGCCCGCTCTGGCAGCCAGGCGAAAGACGCAAGTGATCTCCTCCCCCTCACCCCTTCTTAATAAGGAGGCATATGCCTGTAAGCTGCAGGAGAGGTCCTTGAAGGGAAGGGGAGGGGGGGGGGGGGGGGGGTGAGAGAAAAAAAAAAAGTATTCTGAGCACTCTGAGGTAAAGTCAATATAAATGCTGTGACTGCTGGCCGGAAAAAAAGACACCGACAAAACTTAGACTTAAAGACAGTAGGTTAAGCGCCAGATAACATTGGGATACTTATATTCCTTACTATCCCTCCTACTCTTCCACCAGCTATCCGCCCACCGGGAAAAAATATAAACACACAAATACTATACAACTGAAAGAAATAGTACCCCGCACCTAAAATCAAAATGCACACAAAACAGTCTAAAATAGGTGAAAAAAAGGAAACATCAGAGATGTCCAGTCAGGCAACTACGCCCTCTCTGGCTCCAAGAGGGGTACAAAGAGGACAGAGAAATGCGCAACAGAGGATGGAACTGAAGACTAAGGCGCGAGCCGAGAAAGAAAAACAGTATGAGCAGAATGAACTCATTGAGCTATCGGATGTTGAGGAGTATATGTCAGATCTGGAGCTAGAGAAGGGTGCACATAGTCTTACACCAGATGCTCAAACAGGGGCACAGAGAAGCACAGCTCTAAGCATAGATGAGGAAATGCAGAATACAAATGATGAAGCTCTGCTTAGCCCCAGGCAATACCCTCTCTTCCACAAACTCCCAAAACATCGGACCATGAGTAAGACTAAAGATCCTTTGCAACCAGGCAATGAAGATGAAACTGGATTGATACAATTACAAATCCAAGATGCAACAAACCCCATGCAAAATGCTTACAAAGCCGCTCCCCCCACCCCCCAAACCACTAAGGGAGTAGAGAATATTTTGCGGGGCTCGAGTGGAAAACAAGTGAGCCTTTAAAGCCCGGTGGAGTCAGATCTCTGGAGAAGCATTGAGAGGAGAAGCATCAATCCAAAACATGATATTAACCATATTGAACGAGATCAGGGACTTTAAAGCATCTCAGGCAGTGGAAATTGCTCAGCTGCATGAAAGACTGGCAAAGCTGAAAGCGAATATGTCCAACACACCAAAGAGATTAGAAGATCGTATCTCAGACTTGGAGGGCAATCTGCGACTCACTGGCATATTGCCAATTCTATAGGCTTGTTCTCCCAGTACAATCGTGCATACTGGGATCACGTGCAAAACCAATCCAGGATCTCCCAGGGCAGAGCAGTATCGTAAAAGAAGACATGAGTTGGTGGTGGAGGGAAAAATCCTATCCAACACCAACATCCACTGGGCATTGGATACTGCTAATACATGCCAGAGAGGGGGGATACAAGTATCCTTTAAGCCGCCATGTGTGGCTTCAATTATCCAGCTTCAAACCAGAGGTACAGTAAAACCTTTTAAACATCCCTTTTGATGGTCAGCAGCTGTTTGTCCCTCAGGTCGACTAGATGCTAGAGAAAATTTAAAAAGATACCGAAACTGCCAAAGCCATGGGAGCTTTGCAGACACCCACTCCTAGTGGCTGTTTTTGCTACTCACATTGCCGCAGAGCTTATAAGACCCCAGTTCCAGAGACCTCTTCCACTTTCTCCAGTCCCATGCAGCAATCACCCTTGTGGGGTGCTTTAGGGAGGGGATACAGGGATAATACCAACAAGGACAGAAGAAAGTGCACTACCCCCCAATTGGTCTGCTCTCCCCCAAACAGTGACCATCTAGCCTTTCCCCCGATTGCACAATACCTGTTGGGGAAGTTTACAGGGTCTTCTGTCCTGTTGAGTAGAAGTCACCTTGGATCGATGGGTTCTCGACATTATTAAGGCAAGGTACTGTCTCGAACACATCCAGCCACCACCAAACATCCCTCCAGCAGACACAAATTGACCCTAAACTATCAGCTCCTCCTGCAAGAGGAAATACAGTCCCTACTTGCCAAAGGAGCCATAGAGCCAGTTCCGCCACAGCACCACTGAAAGGGATTGTACTACTTTTACTTCCTTATCCCCAAAAAGGACGGATCTCTCAGACTGATTCTCGATCTCCAATCTCAGATTCAGTCGGAGCACTTCCACATGGTGATTTTACAAGGTGTAATTCCTCTGCTGCAATAAGGCGACTTTGACAACCCTCGATCTGAAGAGCGCCTACTTTCACATTGCAGATCAAGTGTGCTATCAACTAACAATATCTGGCACATTCCCAGACCACCATCCACACCTTGCACTATCTAAGGTTCACCAAATCCCAACTCCTTCAGGTACAGCCAGTTCCAGGTGCAATATTAGATGCACGTGTGGGAAAGGTTTACCACAGCCCTGCAAGGATTCAGGCTTTCCGAAACCTACTGACTCTTTTTCAGACAGATCGTCAGAACAATGATGCACTTGCTGGGAATGATGGCGCCAAGACACCCGCGGGTATACACGCGCTATACAAGTTTCTATAACATAACAGCATAGCCATAGTTCCCCATGCCAGGGTGCACTTGCGCCTGGCACAGGATTGTGTAGCGGCACAATGGTGTCAAGCAGAGGGTCATCTACAAGATTTAGTGTTGGTGGAGAGCTGCAGATATCGCTCTTTGTAATGATGGATTGTATGCAACCTAATGCAAGGGCAGCCCTTCTTCAACCTGATTCTGCAGGTCACCATCCCCACGGACCCCTCACTTACTGGATAGAGTGCGCATCTCACTGTTCCAGGGATGTGGTCTTCTGCCCAACAGTCCCTTTACATCAATCATCTGGAACTGCTAGCTATTCAACTTGTCCTTCAGGCGTTCTGCTCTCTCATTCAAAGCAAGACAGTCTTAGTACACGCAGCCAACATGACTGCCATGTTCTACTTACAGGAACAAGTGAGCACACATTCTATCCTTACTCAACATTAGTACAGAGAATCTGGAGGTGGGCAATACACCACAAAGTGTATCTGCTTCTCCAACGCTTTCCTGGGGTGGACAACGATTTAGCTGACCTGCTCAGCTAAACGCATTAACAAGTCCACAAGTGGGAACTCCAACTCCAGGTTCTCCTCCCGTACTTCCAATGTGGGGACATTTTCGTATAGATCTGTTCGCCTCAACCGAAAATGCAAAATGCCAATAATTTGAAGTCAGGTTTCTACACCCACAGTCCATGGGCAATGCACTAAGGATGAACTGCTCAGGGATATTTGCTTATGCTTTTCTGCCTCTCCCACTCTTACCATTTGTAGTCTGCAATCTGAGGCAGACGTCTACTAGCCTCATCTTAGTGGCTCCAACCTGGGCACACCAGCTATGATGCCACACCCTACTAGAGCTCTCAATAGTTCTCCACGAGAAGCTTCCCGACAGGCCAGACCTTCTTACACAAAATCACGGGACTCGGGCATCACAATCCTCAGTAACTCAACCTTGCAATTTGGCTCCTGAGGTTTTAGAGTTTGGTTACCTCAACATTCCAGAGGAATGTATGTCTATTCTTAAAGAAGCACACGCAGCCTATCCGATTAATCCGTTGGTGGCATTGGTACAAGGTATCTTCTGTTTCCTCTTTCACCTCCAAAAGTCACGCCTCATCTACACTTTCATCAGGTTGCATTTGACTGCTGTGGGTGTCTACCTTCAAAATAGACAGCACGCTTTACTCTTCAGCGTACCAGTCATTCAGGTTTTCATGGAAGGCCTAAAACGAGTTATTCAAGCCGGCTCCCACTCCGGTGTGGAATCTTAACATTGTTCTCACTAGCCTCATGGGCCCTCCTTATGAGCCACATCACTCCTGCCCATTACAATTCTTATTGTGGAAGGTAGCTTTCTTAGTGCTATACCTTTTCTTAGACAATGAGATACATGTCTTACATTGGAAGAAGCATTTTTTCAAGTTCATCATAATAGTGTGGTTCTCAGAACCAACGCCAAATTCCTCCCTAAGGTGGTCTCCAGCTTCCACATTAATCAAATAATTTAATTGCCGTTCTTCTTTCCACATCCGGAGTGTGTAGCTGACTGTACTGTACATATTCTGGATGTCAGAAGAGCATTAATTTACTACATTGATAGAACAATTTTATTTCGAAAGACAGCAACTGTTCGTGTTCTACTCTAAGCCACATAAAGGATGTGCCACTTCCAAGACATGGATTGCAGACTGGTTTATCAAGTGCATTCAAACTTGTTACACTACAGCTAAGAGGTCTCTACCTGCCCTCTCAGACCTCATTCTACGGGAAAGAGAAGTGCGTCTATGCTTTTCTTGGGTAATATATCACTAGCTGACATATGTAAAGCAGTTACCTGGTCCACTCCGCACACCTGTACAAACCATTACTGTGTGGATGTCCTGGCCAGGCAACAGGCTAGAGTTGGCCAGGCTATTCTGCACACATTATTTCAACCCTCTGCAACATCCTCAGGCTGAGCCACCACTTTGGGAGGACTGCTTTACACTCTATGCACAACATATTACCTACAGCTACACATGCCACAAATGGAAAATGTTACTTATCCAGTTAGCATCGGTTTGTGGCATGTACTGCTGTAGATTTACATGCACCCACCCTCCTTCCCAAGCGCCTGTGGTTGTTGAAGACACTCTTGCTTTCTTTCTATTATTATTTTACCATGCTATTACTTCCTACTTTGCAAAGTCATCTTTTATTGCATCTATATCCTTTATCTCCAGTGACACCCCCTGTGCGGGGAAAAAACAATCTAACAATGGGGCAAATGCACATGGGCATTGTCGCTAATAGATTGAGTCACCAGATCCCGTGACTCGAAAATACTCCTTTCGAAGCAAAACAAGTTGTAGTCGTTAGAGTCCAACACTAGAGGGCAGAAATATGCACAGCATGTTAATCTACAGTACTACTTGCCAAGAACGGATGCTTACAGAGTAACTAACATTTTCCATATATATGTGTATTTTTGTGTGCGTGTTAATATTTGTAATGCACATGCATAGCTATAGGAAGCAATGTACTGCTAAAGAAGGAGAGGGGAAGATTAGGAACACATAGTGAGTATGATGCAGGTAGAAGAAAGATGATAATTTCAGGGATGTGGAATTTTATAGAATATCTGTTGGTCCATGCGGCAGGATGCTTCGTAAATATACTTTTCCTGTAAAAAAAATCCTTGTGTCCCTTGGTTGGAAATTTACTAGTGACAAGGGTCGAAGTAAAACTTTTTCCAAAATGGGAAAAAAGGGGGTTTAGGGAAAGTGACCTTTCAAATGCTCAGCAGATTTTCACTTGCGCAGACATACGCATGCATATTTGCTCACGCTAATATTCATGTCCAAACAATTTAGTAGGAGTACAGTTTCCAGGCCTAAATACACAGATATTACCTAGCGGTGGTCACCACTAGGTAGTTTAGCTAGGTCTGCTCTTCCATAGACAGAGCATTGTTTTGGTTTGCTAGTAATATTCGCCCCATTTGAGGAATCTTCACGAAACAAAACTTTAAAAAGAAAAAAAGAGTTCATCCACCTCCGCTCCTTCCTTAAAACCTTGAAAATTTCTGGGTGATCCAACAAGGGATGGGGGGGGCGAGTTGACGCGAACCCCAAAACATAACATTTCCATGCATTTTCCATAGACTTCTTTAAGATAGGTTACAGCAAAAACTGCTGAACGGAATTGCACCAAATTTGCCAGGAAACTAGATTGCCGCCATTACTGTTTACTGTGAAAAATTGGAGGTGTTTTGGAAATTAAGTAAATAAGGGGGAAGAAGAAAGGTATGTTGTCCCCTTAGATTCAAAGAGGTGTCTAAGGGATAGCTATTGTGAAAAAAATAAATGTATATTGTTTTTAACTCATTTGTACAGTAAAAATAAATGTATATTGTTTTTAACTAATTTGTACAGTCTCTCAGGACTCTTGCAGGATTGTGAACAGTAAAAAGGAGTAGATGAGTTCTCAATACACTACTAGTAGGAATGCATATTGTGGTCCTTGTTTTTGAGAGAAAGTGTGTAAGAGATCGGTACTGCGATGAATAGAAGGTTATTTTTTATTTTATTTTTTATTTATGATCTCGTGAGAGAGTGAAAAATGAGTAGGTGATCTTTGAATACACTCTGGTATGCACACTTGTTACTGCAGGAAGGAGTCTTAGTGGAGATGGTGTTTTCAGAGTCTCCTATTTACGCCTATTTGCTTGGGAAGAGTTATGAGTAGAGTTGAGGCTTTTCCTACACACATCCTGGTATGCACACCCATCATCTGAGAGAGAGGGCTGAAAATGAGAAGCCAGTCCATTCACACATTCTACTCTGCACACCTGTCATCTGAGAGAGAGAAGACCGAGAGGAGAGGGCTGTCACTCCCCATACACCCTACTATGCACAGCTGTCATCTCTGAGAGAAGTCTGATAGGAGAGGCCACTTGATTCACACATTCTTCTATGCACACCCATCATGTGAGAGAAAGGTCTGACAGGAGAGGGCAGTCCCTCCCCACACCTGTCATTTGAGAGAGATGTCTCAAAGGAGAGGCTAGGCCCACCAAATTACGCACACCCGTCATCTGAGAAAGAGGTCTGAAAGGAGAGGTCAGTCCCTCCACACACTACTATGAACATCTGTCATCTGAGAGAGAGGCCTCGGTAGAGAAGCCAGAGAGGGTTCTGAAAGGAGAGGCGCATCCATGCACACACCCTCCTATGCACAGCCATATCTGAGAACTCTGACTGGAGAGGGCAATCCCTCCCCACACCCTTCTACGCACACCTGTCATCTGAGATAGAAGTCTCATAGGAGAAGCCAGTCCATCCACACATCCTATTATGCACACCCTTCATGTGAGAAAAAGGTCTGACAGGAGAGGGCAGTCTCTCCCCACTCACTACTATGCACACCAGTAATTTTAAAGAGATGTCTCAAAGGAGAGGCCAGTCCATTTCCACACCCTACTACCAACATCCATCATGTGAGAGACAGCTCTAAAAGGAGAGGCCAGTTCATGCTTACCTCTACTACACGCACCTGTCATCTGAGTAAGAGGTCTGAAAGGAGAGGCCAGGCCCTCCACACACACTCCTACGCACATCTGTCATCTGGAAGATATGTCTTAAAGGAGAAGCCAGTCCCTCCCCACACCCTACTACACACACCTGTCATTTGAGAGAGGGGTCTGAAAGGAGAGGTCAGTCCCTCCACAACCCCCACTATGCACATCCGTTAAGTTACAATACAAAGTTATTCTCTTTTAAAATAATGGCTGCACAAAGTATATGTTGCTTAGTTATTCTACTATACATATACTAAAAAAAAAAAAAATTAATTAACTTAAAAATAAAAACAGGAAATTCGCTGGGAAAAAAAACCAAAGGTTAAAGTAAGGTTATAGGTCAGTGAATTTCTCAGTGACATTAACATTTTGAACAAAAAAAAGACTTAAATTCACCAGTTAGTGCTAACTATAAGTTGTGCCCCCATGCACTGCTTATAACCTCACATATGATTTCTATGACATAGTTTGACATCATTGGTGACATCCTCCAAACTTCGTTTTGCTGCGTATTGCTCTGTAAATTACTATGGCATTAGAGACTTGACAGTAAGTACAAAATAGCTCAGAAGAATATCAAACATCATTACTGCAATCAGAGACACAACTCCCTAATGTGTAGAAAGCATGTATTATGTGCAACATTGACCTTATACCACACACAGCTAGTTCACATTTACAATCAACTACAGATATATAGGAAACCCTCATTGAGTACAGTGTTCAATCTGTATTCAACTGGTCAGAGAAAGCCCAGTTTCTAAAAAATAGTGAATAATCATTTCAAAACAAATGACCTACTACGGACAGCTTTTATCCGTATCAAACACCTGTAACTCACCAAACCTACATTGAGAAATGAAGTAGATATCAGTAGAGAACTGGGTGCTGTAAACAGTGCTTACTCTATGGAGAAAGTTTACTTTATACCGCACTGTTTACAAACAGTGAAACTTTTATAGTAAATATATCACTGAGTATTAACCCCTTCGGTGCTCATGACGGAACGGTTCCGTCATGAGCCACGGTTGAGCTGTGCTCATGACGGAACCGTTCCGTCATGACCACGCCCGCGCAAGAAACCGTCAGCACAGCGGCGGAATTTGCGCAGCATGGAAGGGGTTAAAAAGTACTAAGAACAGTGTACACTCTATGCAATAGTTGTAAAAAAAAAAAAAAAAGACACGATTTACTCAAAAATAACCAAGATCTGATGGTGCTAAACATTCTACTACCTGCACCCTTTAGGTTATCGTGAAAACTTTAGAGATAGTCCATCTTCTGAAGCAAAACAAGCATGTGTGCATAGGTTAGTACCTGGTGCACACAGTCTTCTAAGTTGGTAGAAATAGTCATGCTGACACAATTCAATTTAATAACTCAAGGTTGCGTAGAATCTTACTCTTGTTGAAAACTTTTTCTGCAGTATCAAAAATCTTGTGTGGAACATAATGAACACAAGTCAACTGTCACCTGCACATAGTTACTTTTGAATACAAAAATGTAAAACATTTTCAATACTTCTACACATCCTGCGGTGCAAGGAGCAGATGTGTTTTGTGAACACTTATACCCATTAACTGGGCCAATGCTGTACACAATTAGGTAGACAAGTAATGTGGTACTTACCTGCCATTATGTAAACTATAAAACAAACTAGCACACTCATTGGAGGACGTCATCAATGATATCATTTGTCATCAGTTATGTCATAAATGATGTAATAGAAAATGTAATGAGTGATGTCATGTGAGGTCATAAGCAGTGCATGGCGGGGGTGCAAGTTAAAGTTAGCACTGTTAAATAAAACTGGTGGTTTTTTGTGTTTATTTTAATTCAAAAGTTAATGTCACTGAGAAATTCACCTAACAATAGCGTTAACCTTACCCCTTGGTTTTTTGGTGAATTTCTATATTTCAAAGAAAAAATAGATATTTTTATCACAACTAGCTATAAAGATTTATTTTCCTTTGTGTTTTTTTGTGACAATAAAAACATGTTTGCTTTTAGTCAATTTTTTTGTGGCTAATAGGTGTAATGGCCCAGTCGATCCCTCAACAATAAAGTTATGCAGAAACTATGTTGAAACACAACACGCATTAACAAGCCAAAAAGGTAGCAGTCAGCGCACGACCTGTTGTCTTTGCCAATGCGTGTTTATTTTCATGTTTCCCTTACTTTGCTGAAACTGGTTTTTCATTATTAATATTTTTGGGGAATGCTAGCATGTATCAAACTCATTTTACTAAATGACGGCTTGAAGTAATAGTACCTAAAATTACAGTTTAGTATAATGTTTTTCTTCAAGGAAAAGCCTGAACAATTATTCAGCCAATGCTCAAGTCCTTAAAAGCACAAGATGAACATTCTGTATTTTACAACATGAATAAGAACAATAAAAATAGATAAATTACATCACTATTCTTAAGAGCCTGTCAGCATCACCATAAATCATCTAGATCATGTTAAAAATGCATAAAATCTGTAAAACCATTTAAAATTGATTAACAATAATCATTCTCCAGTGGATGATTATCTATCCAAAGGCTAAAATTCTTAGCTTGATTGTAATAATGATAAAATGAAGAACAACAATGCTAATTTCAACAGAAGGTACATTCTGCAAATAAATTAGTCCCTCCCTGTAAGATAAAAAATACTTTAAAAAAAAGATTTTGGCACAAAAATGCCATCTAAGAGACTGATACAAAGTGCAAAAAAGCATAAGTGCTCAGTAGATTGGGCACTGGCTGTGTGACATGGGCAACATAGAAGAGATGCATACCAAGTACATTCCATAGGAAAGGCCACAAGAAAGTGGACTGTGTTCAATATCAGCCTGTTAAGATAAAATCAGTGTTCAGGTTTAGTTATTCAGCTGAGATAAGGCTCCGGGTCTATTAATGCGGAGATTTGCATGTACTTGATAACAGATGACATGTCTAACAGCTTCTCAAGTCTTGTTTCCTCTCTTAAGGATCTGAATGTCCCTATTACTATTCCTGCTTCCAATATTTTTAGTGTGGTCAAAACGGTTTCTAAGACACAAGCTACAGAAAGTGTTTTTTACATAAACCAACCATGGAACGGCAGTCATGTTCTCTAAATTAAAATAGTTTGGCTATCACATGCTGTGAAAATTTGTCCATAGGGAAATTCCATATCTTTAGGCATAAAAGAAGCTGGCCATATTGATTTGATGTTCGATAAAACCTACACCCAGTTGCATGTGTGCTATAAGGCTCTCAGTAGATTTTGAGACAGCCAAAAGTCCACACGAGAAACTATTTTCAGCAACCTGAAGTTTCCCTTGGGCAACGTAACCCTAAACACCAGCCCCATAAATGCCCTCTGGCAAACATTTACTTTTATATAGCTGAATCATCTCCGGAATCGGCTTTTAACCCAGTTTTTTGGCAAATCTAAATATTGCATCTCCAGACGCCCCCATTTTCTGTGCTGTTTGGATAATTAACATATCCCAGCTCCCATTCGTATCCAATGGTATACCTAAATAATTAAAAGTAAGCGTTTTCTCAATGGGTCTCCCTTCCATAAAAAAAGTTTTAGACTTAATACTTTAGGGCCACATGACACTAAATAAAAGACTTTTGCTCTAAGTCTTAAAAGCTGCATAAATTTACCAAACCCATATAAAAGTTTCTGGAGGCCATTTGCTGTCCGAGCTAGCAGTACCGCAAAGTCTGCTTACAGCAATCGGGGACTGACTGCCTGGGAGCCAATTCTGGTGCCATCTTTAGTACATAATTTCAATCCTGAATCCAAAGAGTTTATATAACAAAGAAAGGACCTTTATCGGGGCTGTGTAAGCTTCAGCTTGTATATATTGCACTCTAGTTGTAGTATCCCAATGTAAACGCTTGATAAGGTCAAGTAGGAGGGGATCAATTCCTGTCTGTTCCATCAAGTCCCACAACAGAGCCCTAACTATGAGGTCAAAGGTCCATGAAAGCCATATGCATGGTTCCCCTCCTGGCCTTGACGTATTTATTCACAATCAATGTTAGGTTTGTTCTATAGTCCCCAGTCCTGGTTGAAAGCCTTATTGTACTGGGGGAAAAAAGGAATTGCTCTGTGCCCATGTTTACAGATTTGTTAAAATGACATGGACAAACATTTTTGCAGTTGAATCTATCAACGAGATTGGCTGATAACATGAAGATAAATACTATTGCCTTTTTCGGGAACTAATATGGACTCTGTCCAAGAGGTAATTAGACAGTCCTCAAAATTGACCAATAGGGGCCCAAAACTCAATGTAGATTTAAACAAATCAGTTGGCACCCTGTTGGGGGCCGGGGGCCTTCCCGTTTTCAGCAGTCATGATAGTTTCTGTTACAGAGGATAGATCACTGAGGTCCACTATCAAGGCATCATTTACGGTATAGAGGACCAAACTCTTAGCCTTAGTATCTTGTCTATCCAATTTGTCTGGGTTAAAAACTAGGGAATAAAGATTTACCCAGTCCTGCTCAAAGATGTGACAGTCTATCTCCGAGGATGGATTATCTTGAAAAAAGGGCTGATTGACCACATCCCAATCAATCAATCAATCAAAGGCATTTATAACGCGCACTACTCACCCGGAGGGTCTCAAGGCGCTTGGGGGGGGGGGGGGTCCGCTACTGCTCGAACAGCCAGGTCTTGAGCTTCTTCCTGAAGGAGAGGTGGTCTTGGGTCAGGCGTAGGTCGGGAGGGAGGGAGTTCCAGGTCTTGGCGGCCAGGTGGGAGAAGGACCTTCCTCCTGTTGTCGCTCTTCGGATGCGGGGGACGGCGGCGAGGGCGTGACTGGTCGATCGGAGATGGCGTTTGGGAGCGTAGAAGTTGAGGCGGCTGTTGAGGTAACTCGGGCCTTGGTTGTGTAGGGCTTTGTGTGTGTGGGTGAGGAGCCGGAAGGTAATTCTCTTGTTGACCGGGAGCCAGTGCAGGTCTCTCAGGTGTCTGGAGATGTGGCTGTGTCTGGGGACTCCTGGGCGTTCTGGATCCGCTGGAGTCTCTTCTGGAGCTTGGCGGTGGTTCCGGCGTAGAGGGCGTTGCCGTAGTCCAGACGGCTGGTGACGAGGGCCTGGGTGACCGTCTTCCTGGTCTCGGTGGGGATCCACCGGAAGATCTTACATAGCATGCGCAGGATGTTGAAACAAGACGAGGAGACGGCGTTGACTTGTCTGGTCATGGAGAGGGAGGAGTCCAGGATGAAGCCCAGGTTGCGTGCGTGGTCTGTCGGTATGGGTGCGGTGCCCAGGGCGGGGGGCCACCAGGAGTCGTCCCAGGCGGAGGGCGAGGAGCCCAGGATGAGGACTTCCGTTTTGTCTGAGTTCAGTTTCAAGCGGCTGGTCGTCATCCATTCGGCTACGTCTTTCATCCCTTGGTGTAGGTTGGCTCTGGCGGTGGCGGGGTCGTTGGTGAGGGAGAGGATCAGCTGTGTGTCGGCGTAGGAGATGATGTTGAGGTTGTGTTGGCGTGCGATGGCCGCAAGGGGGCTCATGTAGACATTGAAGAGGGTGGGGCTGAGCGAGGAGTCTTGGGGAACGCCGCAGATGACTTCTGTTGCTGCAGATCTGAACGGGGGTAGGCGAACTCTGTGTCCTTCCAACGAGGAAGGAGATGATCCAATCCAGTGCCTTCTCCTGGATTCCGACGTTGTTGAGGCGCTGCACTAGGGTGCGGTGGCAGACAGTGTCGAATGCCGCGGAGAGGTCTAGGAGGATGAGGGCCGCTGTTTCTCCGTTGTCCAGCAGGGCTCGGATGTTATCGGTGGCAGCGATGAGGGCGGTTTCGGTGCTGTGGTTGGCCCGGAAGCCAGACTGTGAGGGGTCGAGGGATCCGTTCGTCTCGAGGAAGGCGGCCAGCTACTTGTTGACTGTCTTCTCGATGACTTTGACTGGAAACGGGAGGAGCGAGATGGGGCGGTAGTTCTTGAGTTCGGTGGGGTCCGCTGTTGGTTTCTTTAGTAGAGCGCTGAGATAGGCTTGCTTCCAGCTCTCCGGGAAGGTGGCGGTGTCGAAGGAGGTGTTGATGATGTCCCGCAGGTGGGGTGCGATGACAGCCTCGGCCTTGTTGAAGACGTGGTGAGGGCAGGGGTCGGTTGGGGATCCGGAGTGGATGGAGTTCATCGTGCGGATGGTGTCTTCGGTGTTGATCGGTGTCCTGCGCTGAGGGTGGTGGTGGGGGGCGTTGGTGCGGTCGTGGGGGGCGTTGTTTGTGTGCTGAAGCTGTTGTGTATGTCAGCGATCTTGTTGTGGAAGTACGAGGCCAGGGAGTTGCAGAGGTCTTGCGATGGGGTGATGTCGTTGTTTCCGGCGTTGGGGTTGGAGAGCTCTTTCATGATGTTGAAGAGTTCCTTGCTGTTGTGTGCGTTGTTGTCCAGGCGGTCCTTGAATGCTGTTTTCTTGGTGGCGTGGATCAGTTGATGGTGCTTTCGGGTGGTGAGCTTGAGGGTAGTCATGTTGTCCGGTGTTGGGTCTCTTCTCCAGGCTTTCTCGAGGGCTCGGCAGTTCTTCTTGGAGCATTTGAGTTCGTCGGTGAACCAAGGGGCCTTCTTGCTGCCGGGTCTGCTGGGCGGGGTCCTCAGAGGGGCGAGTTCGTCCGCGCAGTTGCTGATCCACTTCGTGAGGTTGTCGGCGGCCTGGCTGGGGTTCGCTGAGCTGGCGGGAGGGTGCTGGCTCAGGGATGCGGCGAGTTGGTCGGCTGTGATCTTGTTCCAGCTTCTTCGTGCAACCTGTGGCTGGTGGTGGTGGATCGTGGTCCTTCTGAAGCTGAAGTGGATGCAGCTGTGGTCCGTCCAGTGGAGTCCGGTGGTGTGGCTGAAGACGATGTCCTTGCGGGATGAGAAGACGGCGTCGAGTGTGTGTCCGGCGAGGTGGGTGGGGGTGGTCACCAGCTGCTTGAGTCCGAGGTTGGCGAGGTTGTCAAGCAGGGTGGTGGTGTTGCGGTCGTTGTCGTTCTCCAGGTGGAAGTTGAGGTCCCCGAGGAGGATGTAGTCAGCGGAGGGGAGGGCGTGCGGGCTGATGAAGTCGGCGATGTCTTCGCTGAATGGTGTGCGGGGTCCCGGGGGTCGGTAGATCAGGGTGCCTCTGAGGGTTGTCTTGGGGTCGGTGTGGATCTGGAAGTGCAGGTGTTCGGCGGATGTCACGGTGTCGTCGGTGTTGGTCGTGATGCGGATGGTGTTCCTGTGGATGATGGCGATGCCTCCTCCGGTCTGGTTGCTGCGGTCCCTCCGGGTGATCTTGTAGCCCTCTGGGATGGCAATGGCGATGTCGGGCGCTGAGGAGGCGGTCATCCATGTTAGGCGACGTCCGGAGCTGTGGTGTCGAGGAGGTTCCAGAGTTGGACGGCGTGTCTGTGGACGGAGCGGGTGTTGAGCAGGATGCACTTCAGGTGGTTGCTGCTGGTGTTCGGCTTGGTGAGTGTTGGTGCAGTGCAGGTCCGGATGCAGGTGAACTTGCAGGAGTGGCAGCTGAAGGGTCCGTGGGTGCGTCTCGGGGTGGCTCGGTAGCATCCTGGGATTCGGCCGGTGTTGAGTGCGTTGAGGGTGGCGGCGTCGTAAGTCCGGCGGGTGGGCTGGGGTCTGCGGGGGCCAGGGGTCCTGGCGCGGGGCGCTGTCCAGGTGCGGACGGGCGTAGACGGGCTTACCTTTGGCGCACCTTCGGCGCTCAATCGGTGCTCCCGCTGCGCGCGTCCGCTGCGCGGTCGCTCAGGGGGCGTCATAAGAAGGGAGCCGGGAGGGAGGGTCTGCTGGGAGGCGGGGAGCGCGGGGGTCAATCGGAAGGCGGGGGGGCGGGGTCGCGGCAGGGAACGGCGGGAAAACCTATGCGGGCTTGGTGGGCGGCCCTGCGGCGGCTGGGGCGCCGGGGATCCGAGGTCGGGCGGCCCTGCGGCGGCTGGGGCGCCGGGGATCCGAGGTCGGGCAGGCAGCAGGTAAGGAGGCAGGCAGAGCAGGCGGGCAGCGTGGGGGCGACCAGGCCGTGGAGGGCGCAGTGGTCTTAAGTCTTTCAGCTGTACAGCTCTATTTAGGTATTCCCAGGCTAGTGCCTTAATGCATGTTTTACTTTGCTGTTACGCCTGCTCATATTTAAACCTGGCTTCTCTAATTTCCCCAGTTGTTAAGGATGGCATTTGTGGACACCTTCAACCCCTTAAGTGCAGCAGTACACTCGTGTCTAAACCAGGAATGGCTGCTGTGCTCTTTAGTAAGCCCACAAGAGACTGCTCTGCTAATCCCATGAAAACTGACCAGGATTCTCCCAGGGTAATTCTCTGCAGAAAGGCAGCCCAAGATCGCATCTGAATTTGTGATGATTAAATCCACAAGGAAGTTCTTTGGATCAAGAGAGCCCTACCTTATGCGGACCCCCCAGTTTGCCCAAAAATTCACTTGCGGTACAGTCTTGTCAGGTGGGGAGGATGAGATTATGGTCACTTTAAGGTAATGATCACTCCTCATAACAATTGAGATACGACTCTACATCCCCGGACAACAGGACAAAATCTATAACACTGCCCTTCCCCCTCCCTGTGAATGTGGGTGAGCTTCCTTTCCCACTATCCTGAAAATTAGATGAGAAAGTTACATTGTAGGATAAAATTAACTGATTTAGGGACTCTCCATAGAGTGAAAGAACAAAATAACGTGTGTCTTCGCCTCGAGCATTAACATATACGTTCCCCATCAGACTGACATTTAGAGATATTGAAATCCCCTTCCCATATAATTGAGATACGGGCTGTCCTTTATTTGCAAATTCCGTGATTAATTCCCCCAATTCATCAATAATGCCTAATGAGTGGGCTGAAAAAAAAAATTAAAATAATAATTGACTAAAAGAATATTATACTGCTTTGGCGAATGAAGATGTAAATTTGGAAACATGGTCTTGAGACTAAAACTTCCACTTATAGGTTTCTAATGGCACATGCCACAAAGGTAACCAGGCCCTCTTACCCTCTTCCGGCGACAGCTGGAGATGCAGCTGTGCAATAAGATTTATACCCATTTAAGGCTACTGCATCAATGCCCGTGTCTCCTGGCAACAGATTAAGACAAATTTGCCAACAAAGGACAACCAGTCCTCATTTTTTAGTTTTGAACTAATCCCTGGATAACAGTGAGGTGCCTTCGACACCTCCACTGTTAATCGGCAAACTGGCCGATGTTCCAAGCCCGTGTGATACGTGTATTTTCAACTCAAGGTTACTTGACCCGGAAGGTGATACATCCCTGTGTCCTGGACTTTCGCCCCATGTAAATGTGTATTTTGGGCTCAGTATTGCTTGTCTCAGAAGGGAATACACCTGTGTCCAGGATTTTTTCCCCTGTGAAGTCAATCATTTCCATCCATGCCAGACCGGGGCAAAAATCTATTACTAAGTGGTAAGTATATTTAGGCCCGGGTGTGTAACAAAGGTAGCGATTGTCCATAGACTTATAATTCTTTAGAGCAGCCGGTTGCAAGTGCCTGTAAAAATAGCCTAGCATCAGTAACTTCATAACACTAGGCTTCATCCTACCCTCTCTCACTTGGGCCAAGATGTCTCCAGCAAACCTTGGATTACGCGCATTTATAATAACAGTACCTCCCAAGTAGTTTCTTGGTAATAGTTCAATGCCTCCAACTCTCCGTACCAGTATGATTTCTTTACGTAGATCCCACTGTGAGTTAACAGAACTTTTTAAACAAAACAGAACCTTTTTTCTGAGAGAGCCTTGTGGTTCAACCGTGTCTGCAGATAACTGGGGTACATTTTTTAGAAACATAACAAATGGACAGGAAGCTGGAGGAAGATTTATCACAGTGATGTATTTGGTATAAGGTACGATTCCCACACCATCCCTCTTGAGTGTTGTTCAAGGGGTGGATGTGAGAAAGTATTGGAATATGAACCTCTTAACCGACCTATCTCATTTAACTATGTAGAAAAATCTCTAAATCAATGTAACAAACCCCCCAGTGTTCCACATAAATATACTGTCTTCACAACATAGGTGCTTTTTCTTTGTTTTTATTATTTAATCAAAAGTAAAGCATGATTTTTTTATATCAAAAATATATATTCATATAACATTTTCAATTTTGTTTTTTTGTTTTGTGATTTACATGAGTTGACAAAAAACATACATGTGCATAATCAATCAGTGTAGCCAGCAATTTAATCGTTGCCTAAAGCAAAAATAATGCTAAATAGTTGACAGTGCCCCTCAAAGAACAACAAAAGAAATTATAAACATAAAGGTTTAGCTACCTAATCTCACATACCAACATCCATACCACATACTACATAATGTACACAAAAGGGATTATAAAACATATATTTAACAACTGGAAATGTTTTCTTTTAATTATTATCTATCAATGTATTTATTCTGTTGACATTTTTCTCAGAGTGACTTTTTTTCTTTATTTCTTCGGTTTTAAGTTGATCCATATGAGTTTATTTTCCAGTTGTCAAAATGGTTGGTCTGGTCTACGCACGTTTCGGTGATAGAATGATTAAGATCACCTTCCTCAGGACCATCAAAGAGTTAAAACCGTAGAGGGGCTACTTTTGTTCTGTTTCAACACAGATTGTGTAGTTGGATCGCTAGGCTGGCACCTCTGTGGTGGCTATATAATGAAATAAGAGTCCTTAGTTCGTGCACACTGCACGAAGACTGACTGCTTGAATATATACAGGGTCAGAAATTCTTAAAATTCGTTCTTATTTGCCCGTATTAGCTTTATGCCATGAGAATCTTCTTGCATAGAAATGTATCTCTAAGCGAATTGCAGAGCGCCAGACAAGAGGGTTGTCTATTTCGCATTTGAGTGCTTGCGGTTCATGTTTAACTTATACATGGTGTTCAAGGTATTGGTTCTCTCGTGCTTCAGTATAGCGTGTCCCTCTTGTTGCTCGATGTCATGTCAGAAAGTGCCATCTTTCTTGCATGGTATGCCCCCACTTTTTACTAAATTGCTGAATGTACTTCGATTGAGTGTACCCTGGGTTCCTGCCAATCAGGTGCCCAGGGCCTATGTTCCGTCCTTAAACCACACAAACTCCAAATTGGCAAACCCTAGCCACATGTCAGCCCCTAGTAAATGGTACCCTAGGTACCCAGGGCCTTGTGGCCAGGGAAGGCCTCTAAGGGCTGCAGCACTCATTGTGCCACCCTCAGAGGCCCTGTACCCTTACACACACACTGCCCTTGCAGGCTGAGTGTCTGGGTGCCGGACAAAACAAAGAGTCGACATGGCACACATCACTGTGTACCATGCCCATCACCTACACTGCCAAGGCATATGTCAGCCACCCCTCTAGCTGGGTGCATTACGCCTATGGTGTGGGCACAGGAGCAGGAGCCCTGTGCCCCTACAGTACCCGGGTCCATTCCTGGGCACTGTAAGTGCAGTGCTGTCATTTAAGAGTACATGGTGCTGAGAGCTTGTCAAACACGAGCTCCACAGCACCATATTGGCAACACTAAAGCCTGGGAAGTTTGGTATCAAACTTCTCAGCACATTGAACCCACACTGATGCCAGTGTAGGATTTAATGTACTAAGCACCCCAGAGGGCATCTTAGAGATGCCCCCTTACAGCTAACTTACAATCCACGTCTGCTCTGAGGCTGCCCAGGCTGCCACACAGCAGACACGTTGCTGGACCCCTGGGTGGGAGAGCCCCTGCTCTCCCGGGCCTGCAACAATGCACATCCTGGGTGAGGTGAGAAATCTCCTCCCCCAGGATGAGCAAAGGGAAGCTTCAAAGGCAGGCCGCCATTTGGAGTTTCCCCAGGCCACTGCAACCCCCCACTCTGGCGGGAAGCTTGGCCGGAAACCCCATACAAGGACAGGGGATGTGCCAGCCTGCCCACCCCACCCCTCAGGTGGGGGAGGCGAGGTGAAGCACATCTCCGGGCTCTCGCCATCTTGAAGATGGGAGGCCCTACCCTATCAGGATTAGGCTACTGCCCCCCTCCCACAGGAGAGAGGCAGGATAGGGGGTGTACCCACCCCAGGACAAGGACCCATTGGTCCCTTGCCTTCACCTACCTGTAACGCCCCTAAATCTAGTATTTAGGGGCACCCTGAACCTTCCTTCCTCAGATTCCAGATAGAAAACTACAAGAAGAACAAGAAGACCAAGGACCTGCCATGCAGCTGCTAAAAAGAGAAGAAGACACCAACTGCTTTGGCCCCAGCCCTACCGGCCTGTCGACTCTCGAACCTGCACCAGCGCGGCATCTCCCGCGGCCAGCAACCTCACCAACCCCGGAGGACCTGGCTACCTTTTGGCTCTAAGCCCCTGGGACTCCCATGAGTAGAGGCTCTACTCGAGAAACCTATTCCTAACTCCTGGCAGCAGCCCGGAACCGCGGACCCAACACACTCTGCACCAGCCAAGCCTGGCCAGTGCCGGAGTGGACAAAGACCCTGAGGACGACCCCACGGCGACTGTGACCCCGAGTCCGGCACCCAAGGACCCCCCTCGACATCCCGGACGAAGCCTGCAGCCTCAGAACCGAGTGCCACCCCAACCGCGATCAACCAGAGGGTAAGATTCCCGACGTCAAAAGGCACCCCTGCACCCGGCGCCCTGCGGCCCCCTGTGCCCAATCCCGGGGTACCCACCTAACCTACAACTACCCAACTTACCCCTCGAAGTGGTGGTGGCACCGGAAACATCCTCGTCCCCGAGCCTGCAGTCTTTTTCCAAACCGGAACATTCCCATTGATTTCCATTGAGCGCCCGAAGGCTCAAAAGCACCCTGCACCCAGCCGCCCGAGTGGCCCTGGCAGTGCACTCTCTACACTAACTTACTTCCCCACTTGCCCTGAGTAAGTGACCAGGAGCCCAGCTCCCACAGCCGTGTGGCTTGCCAGACAGCAGCCACCAACCAAGGCCCCCCTATCCCTCATAGGATAACATTGGGCCTAACTCTCTCTGCACCCGGCCGTCCTGAAGCCGCTGAGGGTGAACCAACTGTACCTACCTGACACTGGGGGACCCCTGAGTCTATGCCCGGAATTTCAACTCTGCCAGTCGAGTACTTACCCTTAAACCGCTAACTTCATTTTCCTCATAGGGTAACATTGACTGGCTTTTTCTTCAAAAATCTTCTAAGTGTGAACTTTTCAAAACTGTAAAAATTCACCAAAAATCAGCCAAGTGACAAAAACGAATTTACTCACCTGTTCCTAGGTGAGCTCCCAGTGCTGGATCTTGGTGCCCAGCCCTGACCCTGAGAAGTACTCACAACTATACTTACCTCTAACTCATTTTTCTCCCATAGGAAACCATTGTCTGCTTTTCTGTGAAATTTCTTCTAAGTGTCTATTTTTGCAAATTTGAAATATTCTTTTAAAATCGTACCATTTCTGCAAACGAAATTACTTACCTGTGTTTGACAAGGACCCCAGTCCTGGGTCTAGGTACCCAGTCCTGGATTACTAAAGTAACGATAAAGTACTCTACCTGCAATTTGAATTCCTTGCCATAGTGATCCATTGAATGTTTTCTTTGAAATATTTTCTAAGTGCTAACTTTTGAAATAGCTAAATATTATTTAAAAATCATTACAGTTATTGAGTCGACTTTCATCACTTGATTCTGAATACTGACCCCAGGCTGGATCTAGGAGCCAGACCTGGAATTCCAAAAGTAATCTGAAAAGTAATTTATTACAAATAACCTGAATTTACCATTGAGCTCAATGTATTGTTATGTTTAGAAAATAGGATTGTTTATTGCAACCAACTGTGACTGTTTACACAAATTTATTGATTAAGACAAAAGTATTTATATTCAACCTCTCATTCTGAGAAAGTATATGTTTACCCCCTTTGTGGTTCTAAAAATAAAACAAGCATATATTTTATATATATAAACCATTGGCCTGGAGTTCAGTTATTGAGTGTGTGAAACCATTTGCTGACTGAGTGTGTACAATAAATGCTTTACACTGTCCTCTGGTACTGCCTTACTGCTCGACCAAGCTACCACTTTTGAGAGTAAGGTCATACCTAACTTTGGCCTCTATCAGCCTCTGGGGGACTGTGGACTCTGTACACCCTGTACCTATTAGGGAACAGTATATACAGAGCCACTTTCTCACATTGGTGGCAGCGGTGGGATACAAACTTGCATTTGTTGGACTACTTGGTTACCATCTGATCACACGACAGAACTCTTAAAAATTGCCTTTAGAATTCTGATTGGTTTTTCCAAAATTACTAAAAGTCTTGCTAGGGCCTTGCTTAAGTCCCATTAGAATTTTAGAAACATAAAAGTCACTATAGTCAGGGTAGAGGGTTAGAACTGTCAGGTTAGAATGTCTCAAACAAACCCAGCTATTAGTGATAATAATGACCTGGACCTGGTGGAGGAGCTCGACCTCACACCTTACTTACACTTGTCTTTCAAGGAATTGAGGTCCTTATGTAAACTCAAAAATTTACAAATGGGTCTGCATCCAACCAAACAAGGGCTCCAGGAGCTCCTGGCTGAGTATGCTAAAGACCACCCATCTGAACATGGTGATGGCCAGTCAGATGAGGAAAGGGAAACAGGGGAGGTGGACAACAACCTCCCCATACTATTCCCTAGGGAGGAGATGGCACCCATACCCTCCAACTCAAGACATAGCATCTGGGCACCTAGAGACCACACAGGTGGCTCTGGTCCCAGAGACAACACTGAGGGACCCCCCAGTGAAGAGGACAGCCTTGTGAGGCTGGCCAGAAGAATGGATCTAGAGTCCAGACTCCTGGCCCTAGAAAAGGAAAGGAGAGAGATGGGTTTAGCACCCATCAATGGTGGCAGCAATAATAAAAACAAGGATAGGGAGGAAACTTCTGACCCTAAAATCCCCAAAGGGATTGTCCCTAAATTTGAGGAAGGTGATGATATCACCAAATGGTTCACAGCCTGTGAGAGGGCTTGTGATATCAGGAAAGTAAAGAAACCTCTCTGGGGGGCACTCCTGTGGGAACTGTTCTCTGGTAACTGCTGGGACAGGCTTCTGACTCTCTGGGCCAGAAGCAGGATCCTATGACCTCATGAAGAAAGCTCTGATTGAGGGATTTGGATTCACCACTGAGGAGTATAGAATTAGATTCAGGGGGGCTCACAAAACCCAGACCCAGTCCTGGATTGATTTTGTAGATTTCTCAGTGAAGACACTGGATGGTTGGTTAGCTGGACATGGTGTGCAGGATTTTACTGGATTGTACAATTTATTCATGAAGGAACATATTTTGAGTAACTGCACAAATGAAAAGTTGCATCAGCATTTGGTAGACCTAGGTCTAATTTCTCCCCAAGAATTGGGAAAGAAGGCAGACCACTGGGTCAAGACTAGGGTGACCAAGACAACCACTGGGGGTGACCAAAAGAAAGTGGTCACAAAACCTCCCCAGGGGAAAGGTGGTGAGAATCCCCAAGATAAAAAGTCTGAGTCTTCCAAAGGGCCCCAAAAACCTATTCAGGTGGGTGGGACCCAAACTACTCCCTATGTGCCCCAACCATATAGGGGGAAGAACTTTGATCCCTTAAAGGCCTGGTGTAATACCTGTAAAAAGCAGGGACACCTAACTGTAACTTGCCCCCAAAACAAAGCCCCTAAGGCACCCAGTACAGCTACTCCTGGGGCAGCAAGTATACAAATGGGATCAGAGGTGTACCCTGAGCAAATCTGGGAACACACTGAAGCAAGTTTAGTCTCCCTGGGAGAAGTGGAGTTTGCCACTGTGGCTGTGTGGCCCCCTAACTTAAAGAAATACTTACAGTACCCCTGGGTGAATGGAACTAGGGTAGAAGCTCTGAGGGATACAGGTGCCAGTGTCACTATGGTGAAAGACACACTGGTTTCCCCTGAGCAATACTTGATTGGGAAGTCTTACCCAGTCACCAACGCTGACAGTGTCACCACTAGTCATCCCATGGCCATGGTAACATTAGGCTGGGGGGGGGGGTTACTGGCCTGAAACAGGTAGTGGTCTCTCCAAAGTTGCCAGCTGCATGTCTGCTTGGAAATGATCTGGAAACCTCAGCCTGGGCTGAGGTTGAGTTAAAGGCCCATGCAGCCATGCTGGGCATCCCTGAATTGGTGTGTGTGCAAACCAGAGCACAGAGCTTATTGGGAAGAGGGATTACTGTATGCTGAGGCAAGAGACCCCACTCCTGGAGCCACCAAGAGTGTGGTAGTGCCACAGAAGTACAGGGAGTTCCTCCTAACTTTGGCTCATGACATCCCCCTAGCTGGACATCTGGGGCAATCCAACACTTGGGAAAGGTTAGTGAGTCACTTTTACTGGCCCCAGATGCACCAAAAGGTGAAGGAGTTTGTCAGCTCCTGTGTTACCTGTAAGGCCAGTGGCAAGACAGGTGGCCACCCAAAGGCCCCCCTCATTCCACTACCAGTGGTGGGGGTCCCCTTTGAAAGGGTAGGTGTGGACATTGTGGGTCCACTTGAACCTCCCACCGCCTCAGGGAACAAATTCATTCTAGTAGTAGTGGATCATGCTACTAGATACCCTGAAGCAATTCCACTTAGGACTACTACAGCTCCTGCAGTAGCCAAGGCCCTCCTGGGTGTCTTCACCAGGGTGGGGTTTCCTAAGGAGGTGGTTTCAGACAGAGGTTCCAACTTCATGTCTGCTTACCTAACACACATGTGGAAAGAGTGTGGAGTGCAGTACAAGTTTACTACACCCTACCACCCACAAACCAATGGCCTTGTTGAGAGGTTCAACAAGACATTGAAAGGTATGATCATGGGACTCCCTGAGAAACTCAAAAGGAGGTGGGATGTCCTGTTACCATGCTTGCTTTTCGCTTACAGGGAAGTGCCACAGAAGGGAGTAGGTTTCTCACCCTTTGAACTTCTGTTTGGTCATCCTGTAAGGGGACCACTGTGTCTTGTAAAGGAGGGATGGGAGAGGCCTCTTCAAGAACCCAAACAGGACATAGTGGACTATGTGCTTGGCCTAAGGTCCAGAATGGCTGAGTATATGGAAAAGGCATCCAAGAACCTTGAGGCCAGCCAGGAGCTCCAGAAGCACTGGTATGACCAAAAAGCTGCACTGGTTGAATTTCAACCAGGGCAACAGGTGTGGGTTTTGGAGCCAGTGGCACCAAGGGCTCTCCAAGACAAATGGAGTGGCCCTTACCCTATCCTAGAGAGAAAGAGTGAGGTCACCTATCTAGTTGACCTGGGCACTAGCAGGACACCCAAAAGGGTCATCCATGTGAACCGCCTTAAACTCTACAATGATAGGGCTGACATCACCATGCTGATGGTGACTGATGAAGAACAGAAAGCAGAGAGTGAGCCACTCCCTGACCTCCTATCCTACAGCCCAAAAGATGGGTCAGTAGATGGTGTGATTTTTTCAGACGCCCTCTCTGCCCAACAGCAGACTGACTGCAAGCAAGTCTTGCAACAATATGCTAGCCTCTTTTCCCTGACCCCTGGTCTGACAAGCTGGTGTACCCATGATGTGGACACTGGTGACAGTGCACCTGTCAAGAACAAAATCTAATGACAGGCAGATCAAGTCAAGGAAAGCATCAAAGCTGAGGTCAGCAAGATGCTGGAGTTAGGGGTCATTGAGCCTTCAGAGAGCCCCTGGGCTAGCCCAGTGGTTCTGGTCCCCAAACCTCAACAGGGTGAAAAGAGAGAGATGAGGTTCTGTGTGGACTATAGAGGGCTCAACTCTGTCACCAAGACAGATGCTCACCCTATCCCAAGAGCAGATGAACTGATAGACAAATTGGGGGCTGCCAAATTTCTCAGTACCTTTGACTTAACTGCAGGGTACTGGCAGATTGGCATGGCCCCAGGAGCAAAAGAAAAGACAGCATTCTCCACCCCTGATGGGCATTATCAGTTTACTGTGATGCCCTTTGGGTTAAAGAATGCCCCTGCCACCTTCCAGAGGTTGGTGAACAATGTCCTGGCTGGGTTGGAATCCTTTAGTGCAGCTTATCTTGATGATATTGCTGTCTTTAGCTCCACCTGGCAGGATCACCTGATCCACCTTGGGAAGGTTTTAGAGGCTCTGCAGAGTGCAGGTCTCACTATCAAGGCATCCAAATGCCAGATAGGGCAGGGCACTGTGGTGTACTTGGGCCACCTTGTAGGTGGAGGCCAGGTACAACCCTTACAACCCAAAATCCAGGCCATCATGGACTGGATAGCTCCAACAACCCAGACCCAAGTCAGGGCATTCCTTGGCTTGACTGGGTACTACAGGAGGTTTGTGAAGGGGTATGGGTCCATTGTGACCCCCCTCACAGAACTCACCTCCAAGAAAATGCCAAAGAAAGTTAACTGTACAGTTAGTTGTCAAAAAGCTTTTGACACCCTAAAAGAAGCAATGTGCTCAGCACCAATTCTAAAAGCTCCAGATTATGCCAAGCAGTTCATAGTGCAGACTGATGCCTCTGAGCTAGGGATAGGAGCGGTCCTATCCCAGACCAATGATGAAGGCCAAGACCAACCTGTTGCTTTTATAAGCAGAAGGCTACTCCCTAGAGAGCAGCGTTGGAATGCCATTGAGAGGGAGGCCTTTGCTATGGTTTGGTCCCTGAAGAAGCTGAGGCCATACTTGTTTGGCACTCACTTCCTAGTTCAAACTGACCACAGACCTCTCAGATGGCTAATGCAGATGAAAGGGGAAAATCCAAAACTACTGAGGTGGTCCATCTCCCTACAGGGAATGGACTTTGAAGTGGAACACAGACCAGGGACTGCCCATGCCAATGCAGATGGACTTTCCAGGTTCTTCCACTTAGACAATGAAGACTCCATAGGACAAGGTTAGTCTCATCACCTTTCGTTTGGGGGGGGGGGGGGGGGGTTGTGTGAGAAAGTGCCATCTTTCTTGCATGGTATGCCCCCACTTTTTACTAAATTGCTGAATGTACTTCGATTGAGTGTACCCTGGGTTCCTGCCAATCAGGTGCCCAGGGCCTATGTTCCTTCCTTAAACCACACAAACTCCAAATTGGCAAACCCTAGCCACATGTCAGCCCCTAGTAAATGGTACCCTAGGTACCCAGGGCCTTGTGGCCAGGGAAGGCCTCTAAGGGCTGCAGCACTCATTGTGCCACCCTCAGAGGCCCTGTACCCTTACACACACACTGCCCTTGCAGGCTGAGTGTCTGGGTGCCGGACAAAACAAGGAGTCGACATGGCACACATCACTGTGTACCATGCCCATCACCTACACTGCCAAGGCATATGTCAGCCACCCCTCTAGCTGGGTGCATTACGCCTATGGTGTGGGCACAGGAGCAGGAGCCCTGTGCCCCTACAGTACCCGGGTCCATTCCTGGCCACTGTAAGTGCAGTGCTGTCATTTAAGAGTACATGGTGCTGAGAGCTTGTCAAACACGAGCTCCACAGCACCATATTGGCAACACTAAAGCCTGGGAAGTTTGGTATCAAACTTCTCAACACATTGAACCCACACTGATGCCAGTGTAGGATTTAATGTACTAAGCACCCCAGAGGGCATCTTAGAGATGCCCCCTTACAGCTAACTTACAATCCACGTCTGCTCTGAGGCTGCCCAGGCTGCCACACAGCAGACACGTTGCTGGACCCCTGGGTGGGAGAGCCCCTGCTCTCCCGGGCCTGCAACAATGCACATCCTGGGTGAGGTGAGAAATCTCCTCCCCCAGGATGAGCAAAGGGAAGCTTCAAAGGCAGGCCGCCATTTGGAGTTTCCCCAGGCCACTGCAACCCCCCACTCTGGCGGGAAGCTTGGCCGGAAACCCCATACAAGGACAGGGGATGTGCCAGCCTGCCCACCCCACCCCTCAGGTGGGGGAGGCGAGGTGAAGCACATCTCCGGGCTCTCACCATCTTGAAGATGGGAGGCCCTACCCTATCAGGATTAGGCTACTGCCCCCCTCCCACAGGAGAGAGGCAGGATAGGGGGTGTACCCACCCCAGGACAAGGACCCATTGGTCCCTTGCCTTCACCTACCTGTAACGCCCCTAAATCTAGTATTTAGGGGCACCCTGAACCTTCCTTCCTCAGATTCCAGATAGAAAACTACAAGAAGAGCAAGAAGACCAAGGACCTGCCCTGCAGCTGCTAAAAAGAGAAGAAGACACCAACTGCTTTGGCCCCAGCCCTACCGGCCTGTCGACTCTCGAACCTGCACCAGCGCGGCATCTCCCGCGGCCAGCAACCTCACCAACCCCGGAGGACCTGGCTACCTTTTGGCTCTAAGCCCCTGGGACTCCCATGAGTAGAGGCTCTACTCGAGAAACCTATTCCTAACTCCTGGCAGCAGCCCGGAACCGCGGACCCAACACACTCTGCACCAGCCAAGCCTGGCCAGTGCCGGAGTGGACAAAGACCCTGAGGACGACCCCACGGCGACTGTGACCCCGAGTCCGGCACCCAAGGACCCCCCTCGACATCCCGGACGAAGCCTGCAGCCTCAGAACCGAGTGCCACCCCAACCGCGATCAACCAGAGGGTAAGATTCCCGACGTCAAAAGGCACCCCTGCACCCGGCGCCCTGCGGCCCCCTGTGCCCAATCCCGGGGTACCCACCTAACCTACAACTACCCAACTTACCCCTCGAAGTGGTGGTGGCACCGGAAACATCCTCGTCCCCGAGCCTGCAGTCTTTTTCCAAACCGGAACATTCCCATTGATTTCCATTGAGCGCCCGAAGGCTCAAAAGCACCCTGCACCCAGCCGCCCGAGTGGCCCTGGCAGTGCACTCTCTACACTAACTTACTTCCCCACTTGCCCTGAGTAAGTGACCAGGAGCCCAGCTCCCACAGCCGCGTGGCTTGCCAGACAGCAGCCACCAACCAAGGCCCCCCTATCCCTCATAGGATAACATTGGGCCTAACTCTCTCTGCACCCGGCCGTCCTGAAGCCGCTGAGGGTGAACCAACTGTACCTACCTGACACTGGGGGACCCCTGAGTCTATGCCCGGAATTTCAACTCTGCCAGTCGAGTACTTACCCTTAAACCGCTAACTTCATTTTCCTCATAGGGTAACATTGACTGGCTTTTTCTTCAAAAATCTTCTAAGTGTGAACTTTTCAAAACTGTAAAAATTCACCAAAAATCAGCCAAGTGACAAAAACGAATTTACTCACCTGTTCCTAGGTGAGCTCCCAGTGCTGGATCTTGGTGCCCAGCCCTGACCCTGAGAAGTACTCACAACTATACTTACCTCTAACTCATTTTTCTCCCATAGGAAACCATTGTCTGCTTTTCTGTGAAATTTCTTCTAAGTGTCTATTTTTGCAAATTTGAAATATTCTTTTAAAATCGTACCATTTCTGCAAACGAAATTACTTACCTGTGTTTGACAAGGACCCCAGTCCTGGGTCTAGGTACCCAGTCCTGGATTACTAAAGTAACGATAAAGTGCTCTACCTGCAATTTGAATTCCTTGCCATAGAGATCCATTGAATGTTTTCTTTGAAATATTTTCTAAGTGCTAACTTTTGAAATAGCTAAATATTATTTAAAAATCATTACAGTTATTAAGTCGACTTTCATCACTTGATTGTGAATACTGACCCCAGGCTGGATCTAGGAGCCAGACCTGGAATTCCAAAAGTAATCTGAAAAGTAATTTATTACAAATAACCTGA
Organism: Triturus cristatus; assembly: GCF_964204655.1. NCBI lineage: Eukaryota > Metazoa > Chordata > Amphibia > Caudata > Salamandridae > Triturus > Triturus cristatus. The sequence continues at coordinate 370,845,282 of NC_140581.1, read as the reverse complement.
ATTTACCATTGAGCTCAATGCATTGTTATGTTTAGGAAATAGGATTGTTTATTGCAACCAACTGTGACTGTTTACACAAATTTATTGCTTAAGACAAAAGTATTTATATTCAACCTCTCATTCTGAGAAAGTATATTTTTACCCCCTTTGTGGTTCTAAAAATAAAACAAGCATATATGTTATATATATAAACCATTGGCCTGGTGTTCAGTTATTGAGTGTGTGAAACCATTTGCTGACTGAGTGTGTACAATAAATGCTTTACACTGTCCTCTGGTACTGCCTTACTGCTCGACCAAGCTACCACTTTTGAGAGTAAGGTCATACCCAACTTTGGCCTCTATCAGCCTCTGGGGGACTGTGGACTCTGTACACCCTGTACCTATTAGGGAACAGTATATAAAGAGCCACTTTCTCACAGTGGAGGCCTAGCATTTCACGGTGATTGATGTGGGAGCGGCCGTAGTGTTCAGCATTATACAGTTATCTACCATAGTGTGACTAGTAGTACCATCAATGTTACGCTTTTCCCCCCTGTATTAGCAGATGGGCGCATAGCTGATTCAGATGACTGAGAAGATACATTTGCAGGAGTCTGTTGAATAGGTACACCACTAAAGGGTTATGTTCTGACCTGGTCAGAAGAGATCACTAATATGCTTCTTTAAAGTGACCCAAAAATCCGAAGTCACAGGTGGAAGCAAAACCGGGTTCAATCTCCCATGTACATCCAAAGCCTGCTTTGTTTTATTCACCTTTAGTTTGCCTGTTTTTTGTTCCTGCGGTTCAGTACGGATATTTTGAAAGCAAAGAATAATCAATATTGCCTTTAGGCTTTTGTGAATATTTACATCTTATAACAGAGCATTCTGGGAGCATTATAGATAGCATCAAATTGTTAAATTTTGCAAACTTGTGTGCGTTTTTATACTGGAACCACAGTCAGTAGTGCAAGCCGAGCTCACATTTCTGTAGAGCGATCACCATATTAATAAAGACTTTGCCTTAATGAACCATAAACAGAAGCAGCATGAATATATAGATAGAAATCTTACCTTAACTGCAGACAATGTTTTTTCACAGATACATGATGTGGTATTGTGAGCTGACAGCCAAAGTGTTGTAATGGGTTGGGCCTACTAGCCTAAAGGACAAAATTAACATGTAAACTTGATGTCCCTGACCCCAGACAATATGTCCTGGGTGTTGGGCAATAGGAATCCCACACCCTCTAATTTATATAGGTTGTAGCAGGAAGGGGTTTTGAGAGGAGTATGTATGTACAGCATCAGTAGCGCACAAGCCAATGTTGAGATCATCAGAGTGCTAAACAGACGTATGGTTACAGTTATTTGGAGGAAGTTCAAGGGAAGAGTCTCAGATCAGTGGTAGTGCTCCCTTGCAGAGATGTGTCTATCTGTTTTCTTAGTTAAAGGCTAGTTGGTGCTGACCTGATGTCCATAGTGGTGCTTGTCCTGATCCCTGTAGCTGAAGCAGAGAAGGCTTGCCTTCTGGTTTTCTTTCCCTTCTTTTAGTATTTCATCTGCAGGCTAGTGATATCCAGGCTCCTGGTCTGGCCTTGTCTCCCTGACGAAGCTAGTTTTTTTCCAGGCAAGCATGGGGTCTTGTTGAGGGCTTTATAAGTGATAGTGCTTGTGTGGAAGATGATCCGGATTAGTAGAGGGAAGTAGTGTAGATCTGTCAGTTGATGTGAAGGTGATGTGTTGAATTTCTTCAAGTCTTTGATGAGCCGTGCCACTATGTGTAAGATCACGTTCACGAGTGCTGTGGTGGTATCGGGGAGACCACTGAGCAGGCCGTTGCCCCTTTCCAGATGGGAGATTACTATGCCTTGTACAGTTACTCTGAAGGGATCTTCTGGGAGAAATAGCTTCAATTTCTTCAAGAGGGCGATTTTGGAACCAAGCTGTCATGGTCTTCCTTGCAGTGTGTTGCTTCAATTGTATATCTGTGTTGAAGGTGAATATCAGACATTTTGTTTGGTCCCTTTTTGTGTATGAACCTCGGTAGGTTTAAGTTGGAAAGCTAGGCTTAAACCTGTTTAGTGCTGTTAGAACGTAGGAGGAATTCAGTCTTAAAGATGTTAAGCTTTCAGAAGCTAGTTGACATCCACAATTCGGTAAGCTTGAGGCAGGAACTTGATCTCTGTTTGTCAGATGAGGATATTTTTTTTTAGTAAGAGCCAATTGGGTATTATCTGCATATGATTGATCGGTAAGCTTGAGCCAGGAACTTGATCTCTGTTTGTCAGATGAGGATATTTTTTTTTAGTAAGAGCCAATTGGGTATTATCTGCATATGATTGATCTTGATGCCCATGTCTTCAGGAATGGATCTCAGAGATTCCATGTAGTGGTTAAAGATGACTGGCGAAAGTGAGTGTCTGTGATCTTATGGAACCTGTTAATACAAGCTAGCACCAGTTTGTGAATTTGGATTTGAAATTTTTCAAGATAGTGCCTGAAAATTCCCTGGTGTTTTCAGGTTGTTGATCAGAGCTGCATGGTCGACTGTGTTGAAGGCTGTAGATAGGTCAAGAAGGACGAGGAGGCAAGGATTGTTCCTGTTGAGGACAGTTTTGTCAGCCACTTGAATTGTGGCTGTCTCAGTGCTGCAGCGTGTTCTGAAGGCTGATGGATATTCTTGTAGAAGATTATTCTTGCAGATTTGCTCCTAAAGCTGGAAGTCATCTACTTTCTTAGTGATATTTATCTCTGAATGGATAGTATGTAATACGATGTAAGTTGGTGAGGTTAGTAACCTGTCTTCAGGACATGTGGGGATTTTCTTTTGTATGTGCAAAAAGAACAAGAAATGTGTTTTATATTCTGTCATTACCAGACAGCAAGAGCATATGGTGGAGAGATCCATCAGACCTCTCATTTTCTATCTTTTCTTCTTACTTTGTAATAGGTATAGCTTAAATCTCAGCTTTGTAAATAAAAATCTGAATTGTACCTGGAGAAATAATGTACAATGAATGCTAGGTTTTAGTGTCTATTTGTTTTTTATGTTTATTGTGGGAATTTGCATTCATTTTAAGTATCTTTTCGCACCTAATAATTTTACTGCTATTAATTGTGCTGTTTGTATATTGTGGTGGGTATGCCAACTTTAAAATGTAATTAAAGCCCCCCTTTTCATAAGGATTGGGACAATATCTATTACAGGGCTCGACACTCAGCGTACCACGCAGGCCTCACTGAGACATTGACTAAGGTGGTTACCTATTGGTATTATACGCCGGAGCGCCTCCATCATTTTGATCCCCGCCAGAGTGCTTTGTGTTGGAGGGGCTGTGGGTACCCTAGAACATCTTTTATGGAGCTGTGACCGCATTCAGCCATATTGGTCCCACATCCTGAACGAAATAGACACCCACCAGGACACACAACTCCCACGCTTTCCAGCCTACGTCCTCTTCGGCCTGCCTAATCCGCTGATGTACCCCCTAAAATCCTGAAGAGGCCGCCTGATTGCCATCGCCCTGGGTGCGGCTACTCAGAACATACTGGCGCTCCCCTCTGCCCCCACCTCACTCTGGATGGCTGCAGCGACTCTGGCTGGTATTGGGAATGGAGTAGCTCACTCTCACTCTGGCGGGCAGAGGGTCTGAGTTTCCGGAGCTCTGGCGTCCCTTCCTCACCCTCCTTATCACTGAAAAAAGGGAACTGACTTTCCCCCGCTACTTAAGACTACTTCGCCTGGCTGACACGCAAATCCCACAGAAGGCCCCCTCGCGTAGAGCTTCCAGATTAAGATGATCCTTTGCAGGTCTTCTAATCCCTCCCTTCCCATTTCCGAGGGTTTTCAGTTGGTGGACGAGAGGTGGGGTGGAGGGTGGACATGTTTTTTTTTGGGTTTTTTTTTGGTATAATGTCTTGTGTGTGTTTTTTTTATTTATATTTGTTTTGCTGGTAGACTCGCTCCATGCCTTTTACCTGGGTAATGCTACTAATCGCGACACTTGTGGCTGTCATACATTGTATCTAGGAGCTGGGGTCTGGTTTCCCTTTTTCTCTATTTGTCAAATTTAACTCACAGTACTTCATGGCCTACTGATTTATTTTACTACTTTCTGCTACTTAGCAAACAGAAATGTTTAAGTTACAGTTTTTGGTTTGGTTAATTTAGTAAACCTACAGAAAGCTCTTAACCCCTGTTAGTGTTCTATAAACCATAAATCTGTAGCTTCATACATTTAAATGCCACCATTATCTGATACCTCTTCTTGGCATTTTGTAAAACATATGTTGTCTTCTCTACCTAGCTCTTTTTAGTTGTATTGTTCTTGCTTCTACCAACACTGATTTGGTACCCCAAATAAACATAATGTTAGGTACCTAAATGGAAACGCTAATGAATATCTCACCTGGTAGGGCAAGTTAAGTATTCCATTCATAGCTGTAGGACCTTAGCTGTATTTATTATCTGGACTCTTGAAGGCAGATTAAAAAAAGGATTTTTGTTCTTGCTACCCTGTATGGAAAAGAAGGTGCATGTAGTCATTGTGGCAGGATGTTACGACCTCAAGTGCTTGTTCTTCAGACTCCTCTGCAGAACAATCAAATGAATCCCACAGCCTGCCTCCTCCAAATGTGGTTATTTATGTTTTAATTCCCCACCTAGAAGGATTGATGGAACACAATTGTGCAGGCAACTGTTTGACAATATGCTGTATAATCTTAGTGTTTGAATAACATGTTTTACATTTCTTACATAACAGTTAAATGTCAGAATCCAACCACACACACATACCACTGTTTTAGTCACCTGCCTTAATGTTAAAAAATATGGTAAAATATTCTGAACCATCTGCTTTCACAATGCAACAACAAGCATCATCATCTCTCTTTTTTAATGCTTTTGTACTTAACTTCTTTCAGCTGTTGTTGTGGATCCTAACGTGACAGAATATTCTCTCTCTCCATTGACTGGTGATACCTTGTACATGGTTCGTATGAGGGCATCCACGGAGAAAGGAGATACGGATGGTCCTGAGCTAACCTTTACTACGCTAAAGTTTGGTGAGTTAAACATGGATATTATGAATGTAGAATATTTCAGATTTCAATTTCATCCATTTAGATTACAATCTGAGTGTGTGTTTATTCTTTGCTGTTTTGTTTTCTTCTGTGGCTGAGGAAATAATGTGAACCCAGAAAACTCAGCAGAATCCACAAAGTTTTTCTTTGAGTAGGTGTAACTTATTCCAGACTGTCATTAATAAGTTGCTCCTTCATTTTTTTATATGCGAAGAGTGGTCACATTACAAAAAAAATTAGAGTGAAAGGGTCTATGTCTCCAGCTCTTGTCCCCAATCCCAGTGAACTAAGCGCTCAGACCAGGTACAGGTCTACTCCCCAAAATATACCTACGTCTTTGAAGATGGTAAGGGTGTGGACAAAGACCAACCATTGCATTTAAAATTAAGAACTTGAGCATTGTGCATATGCTTTTACATTTCTTTAGAGACAATCCTACTTATCAATATTTGACAATATTGCAATGTTCTTTGAGGAAATATATCTTTATTGCTCGAGGCATGTGCGTTGTAGATGCACATGCTTTGCATACTCCTGCCAACTTGTGTTGGGTCCTGATGTTTGCAAGTTGTTTTTCTTCGAAGAAGTCTTTCGTAGTCATGAGGTAAGGTGACTCCTCCTTTCAGTGATAGTGCGCATGGGCATCGACTCCATTGTTAGATTGTTTTTTTCTGCCATCGGGTTAGGACGTGTATTGCTGCACTCAGATTCAAAACAGTCTTTTGGGTTACCCTCGGTGGGCAATCCACTGTATCCTCGACGGTATTGTTATCATACACGTTTCCCTCTCTCCGCGTATCCATTTGATCGGGAAAGTCTCATCTTTGATTGAAAACATCGTGGACGGCCTTCAGGCCTAGCCGCATCGGTCCATTCGTTTGCTGATGGAACTGACCCCGTTTCAATTCGGTCTTCTGTGCCGCTCCAAATACCCTCGCACCGATCTACCCCAAGCCTGCAACTTGTGCCTCTCACCGGAGCAGAAGGGAGAAAATTGCGAGGCATGTTGGTTGTTCCGAGAAATGCAGCACCAAAGCACTCAACATACTCCAGATATCTTCAGAGAAGAATCAGAACATGAAGCCACAGCTGAGGAAGAAGAGGCCTTCTTGGTCGCAGGATCCGATTCAGACTTACAGATCGAATTGGAGTCCTAAGACATTCCAGCGGAACAGGTGGTCGTGAGTACTAAAACCCCCGCACCCCATAAGCTATCTTCCACTAAACATAAGGCTTCGCCTCCATCTCTGCCATCAGGCCATGGTCGGCACCCAGACGAGGTTTCTGACGCCCCGCCCTCGGGCCCAGTACCGAAACAAGTAGTCCAGCCTTCCTGCTCGGGATCGAGCTGAGACAGATAGTCTTCGGACCCGAAACATTCTGCTCCGAAAGCCACATCTAGTTCGGAGCCGAAATCCTCCATTTTGAAACAAAAGTCCACTCCGGAGCCGAAACCTTTTGCTTCAAAACAAAAGTCTGCTTAGGAGCCGAAACCTTCCGCTTCCAAGGACAAGTCCGGTTCGGCACCGAAACGTTTGGCCCCTACATCAAAAGAAGATATTTCAGATCCCCCTTAACCAATTTTAGAAATTATGAAAGACAAATTGGATCCAAAACAGAAAAAGCTTTACATCAATCCATACACTGGACATATATTAGCCAAAACGCCTTTCAAAAGGAAAGTCAGTTCAGAGGACACTGGATACAAGATCCCCCTTAAGAAGAAGAAAGACATTGCTACAAGTCCTATCTATCCTACTTTCCCATCCCCTCCACCACTTCCACCATCTTCACTTTTACCAATACTGCCAGGCTCAGATCCACTACACATAACACCACCGGGATCTCCTCACACACAGCTTGATTTAGGAGATGGGAATGAAAATGATGTTGATGACAATATTCCTTTACCTACAGATCCGTGGGATGATTCTAATATTGATTCACCTATGGATAATGAACCAGAGCTTTATCCTGCAAAACCTTCACCTCCAGATCATAATGTTTCCTATCTAGAGCTAATTTCCAGTGCAGCAGCATATCATGGTTTTATACTGCATAAAGAGAGCTTAGATGACAATTTTTTTATATGAGACATGCAGGTGACATTTTTAAGGACCCTGTTCGTGGACGAATTTTAACACCTAGGGTTGAAAAAATATATATATAAACCATCACCCTCTGATCCGGTTTTCATTAAAGGACAGCTCCTTCTAGATTCACTGGTAATTTCCAACGCTCGTAAAAGAGCAAACTCGCAGACATCTGGAGATGCACCTCCCCCAGATAAAGAATCAAAGCTTATCGACGCATCTAATAAAAGGGTTGGTGCTTAAGCTGCTAATTACTGGTGCATTTCCAACACGCATGGCCTACTAGCTAGGTATGACAGGGAACACTGGGACGAGATGGAAAACCTACTTCAATACCTCAAAGAAGAGCACAAGAAAAAGGCACAGGAGCTAGTCAAAGAAGCAAAACTTATATCTAATATTTCTGTTAGATGTGCTCTTCGATGCTGCTGACACTGCAGCAAGAGAAGTTAACATCAGAATTCTCTTAAGTCCGTATGCCTGGCTTACAATTTCATGTTTTAAACCAGAATACAACAGTCTATTTCTAACACTCCTTTTAACAAACAACATCTTTTCAGACCTTAGGTTGATGAGACTTTAGAAAAAATGAAAAAAGACACTGACTGGATTAAATCCATGGGAGCACTGCAATCTCCTTCAAGCAGAGGCTCCTTTTGTCGCTCATTCTATAGAGCAGGGTCTAAAACTACATTCTCAGACCCCAACACTTCCTCGTACAAGTTCAACACGCACCCCTCTCCCTGTACAGGTTTCTTTAGAGTAGGGTACAATGGAAACAATTTTAAGGGTAGAGGTAAGGACATTCGTCAACACGTAGCTCCCCTTCTCCCAATAAGCAGTGACTTGCCTACGCTTCCCCCGATCATCTAACACCTGTTGGGGGAATACTTCAACTATTTCCCCCCATGTGTCAATCCATAACTTCAGAAAAAAGGGTGCGAGACATTATCTGACATGGTTATTGCCTGGAGCTCACCACCAATCCTCCCAACATTCCACCTTGCATTCACAAACTCTCGTCAGAACACCTGCAGCGTCTCAAACGAGAGGTACAAGCCCTTTAAACAAAAGAAGCTATAGAACCAGTTCCATTACAGTACCAAGGTTCAGGTGTGTATTCTCTGTACTTTCTAATCCCCAAGAAGGACGGTTCCTTGAGACCAATTTTAACTCTAAGGACGTTAAATCTGTACATATTTTCAGAACATTTCCACATGGTCACGCTTCAACAGGTCCTTCCACTGCTACAGCCAGGCGATTTTATGTCCACACTAGACTTAAAAGACGCATACCTTCATATTCTGGCTCACCCAGCTCATTGCAAATACCTCAGATTTGTAATAGCACGAACACACTATCAATTCAAGGTACTCCTGTTCGGAGTAAGTACTGCTCCCAGAGTATTCACAAAATGTCTGGCGGTGATACAGCGGGTTACCAGCCTCAGGTACTCAAACACCATATATTCACCTGGGCCCATAAACACACACGTTTACATAGGCTAGTAAATACCACTGGGGGTCAATTTTATAAAATGCTTTTTTATGAGATTAGTTACCGGTCATTCTTAACAAATCTTTCACTGATCAAAAAGTTCTTTCATCTGGTCAATGGACCGATTAGTTGGAACTAGTTGATGGTGAAACGACATTAGAATGTTATTCCTTATTATTGGAATAACCACAGACTCTGGAAAAGTTTAAATGTTTTATCTAGTTAAATTCATGTGAGCCAAAATCAAAAATACAGTACGAACTCCGTTTCTCCAAGAAGGAAAAGTCAATTATTTCAATAATCAGTCATCTATATTAGAACAAAGTTTCTCAATGACAGTACTCAGGAAAGAGAGAATAGAGAGAGCAGTACAGTGACATACTAGACAGAAGTATAATTACCTAGAATGGTGTGGAAACCAACCCCTTGGCCAAGGAGCTGGAAGGGTCCCCTGGGAAAGATCAGGTGACAAAGACTTCAGGACAGGTTTCAGGACAGGATAGAGGACCTCTTTTAGTTCCGACGCCTCCGTCGCACCCATCTCTGACACTATCTTCCTCCTCAATTCTTCTGTGATCTTCTAATAATTGTCGTATTCCCTCCTCGATTCTTCCGCGATCTTCTTATAACAATTTGGCTTAAAATTCTAAGTCTGCAAATTGATTCTTCTTCAGCATTCGCTCAGCTCTCGGACAGCATCCCGATCTCTCAGCATCACGAGCCCTTCTATCTCACTAAACTACCTCAATTATACCTTTTTAATGGCATGTACCACCCCTTAATGTTTCAGTTTCATAAAACCCCTAATTCTGATAGGACAGGCAAAGGGGAATGATTATCACACCATGCTAAGTTTTAATAATTTTCTTTGGTTCTTTGTTTAATGTTCCCGCCCCTTAATTCTTATTCCCAAGCTTTATTTCCCACCCGTTATTCACATCCTTATCAAACAACAGTATACATATGACAGTCATTTCTATTCATCATTCAGGATGTCCAGCAGGTTCCCAGGACATGTTACAAGGATGGCCTTGGATGGGATTTAAGAACGACATCATGGCTTCTTGGCTTGTTATTACTGCGCCTGCGTGAAAATCACGTGTAGTATGGACTTCTGTCTCACTCGGAGGCCCAAATACGAACTAGTAGAGGTAAAAAAGAAACCTATTAATTTCAAAATAAAATGATTTCACTGTATATCACCTATCTCTACTCTAATCCCATTTACTTATAAAGGCTCTCCCCGCATTAGCACTTAGTAAATAGCTTGTTTTAGTTTCAGCAAAACAGATGCTTAGCATGTGAGCTTTCAAGCGGCCATTTTAGATGCATTTGCGCAGGTGCAGAAATTTCCCTCCAAGCGAAAGAACTTCATTCTGTGTAGATGCAGTTGATGCATGCGCAGTACAGTTTCCCACGTTAGCAGCCATTTTAAGTTTCACTCTGGTTACTTGTTAGTAAAACACGTAAGCAAGCTTAATCTTTACTAAAATGTGGAATGTGGTGCATATTATTTTATACAATACATAATTAATACAGTGTTTCATGTTATATGAGAGGTTTGCTTCTGAGCAAGTCTCTTTTATATGAGTCCTTGCTCCATCAATCCCCTCTCTGATGGCATTTGTGCCATCACAAAATTACCCATCACCTAACCAGATGCCAATTTTAACAAATCTCAATTCCATTTCTGGTCTTTTTATTTCCTTCCTCATTTTTAGGTCTCGCCTGAGACAGCGCTTTAGCGCTGCTCTGGCGAGACTTGTAGTAAGCACTTTTGGAAGTGCAAACGAGTGCTTTCAGGCCGCCAACTACTGTGCATGTGTGCCGGGCGCGTGCACCATTTGGCAGTCTGAAAGCACTCGTTGTCTTTCACTTTCGCGGCCGCTCGGCCGCTTTGATGTTTTATCGTGATCGCGATCACTTTCACATTCGCGGCCGGCTATGCTACTGCGTTCTCCGAGCAGTCTTATCTTTACCGCTTCCCATGGGTTAAACTCCAGTGCCTTTGGTAATGATACCTCTGCAGTATATATGTTTATACTGATAAGTGGTGAAATCGATAGCTGAATGTTACTGAAACGGCGCATAAATCAATTTCGCTGATCGTGTTTAAAGCCTCTTTTGATCTTGCAAGTGGCCCAGCAATGTTGTGTCTGTTTATAAGCAACGCCATCTCTACTCTGAAGGGCTCAGATTCCCATAAACAGGGTTTCATCAAGCTGGCAGATCAAGAGGAGAGATGGCTCCCATGAGCTGTGAAACCCAGCGGCCTCGTTTTCCCGCTTAACTGGAGGCAGAGAAGCATGTTGTCCCCCTTCATACAATAGGGCTACCGTCTCCCTTTCACCATTTTCAGGGTTTCCACGTTTTATTGCATGCAGTGATTTTCAAACCAGTTTCCAGCTCTCAAGCAGTGCTTGTTCGAAACTGGCGTTCATGAAAATTATAATCTAATATGTATTGGTATTGCTTTTCATAAAAACGGATCTTTTAATAGAGTTTTTAGATATATTTGTAATTCATTTGTTATGTGTTCCTAAAGCATCAATGCAGGGCGTGCGAGCTGCAACGCACTGAGACCAAGTATTCATAGACTGGACATTAAGGAAACGGCATAATATAGGATTTTCGTATAGTGCTAGCATTGTTTGCTACAAAATACATCTCTCTCTGATTAAATGTAAATAAAGGAAACTTTGTGTTGCACGTTGTTGTGCCCGTGTTCTTTGGGTATTTTAGTGTGTGCCCCTCATTGTATTTGTCTTTCTTCCCACCCCCACTAGTCCTTGAGAACTTTTCTGGTGCACACACTCTTTTTTTTCTGATGGTTACCTATCACTATGGTATGGGTCCCTAAAGTAGTCTACCAAGTAATGTTTTCCATCTTCCAAAAGACAAAATAGTAAGTGCAGGTAGTTGTCATCGTTAAACGGCAGGCAACTGCTTACAATTGTAATTTGATCCATGTGAAAGTGTTTTTGATTAGGATCCTGCGTGCATTTCGGACTGCAGCTGCCATTAGTCAAACCACAAAAAGAAAAAGAATAAACTGAATGCAGTACACTGTAGTTGAGCAATCAAAACACACAAAAACATGCCTAGGGCATTTAGAGATAAGGGACATGTATGCTACCGAAGAAAGGTGCAAAAACGCCTTTTGTGGGCCCTGGATATGCTTTGAACTCACCCGCGAGGACTGCGGTCGACAGGCAGTGAAGAAAGAAGTCTTGCTACCAGCAAGCATTCGTCAGAACACGACACTAGAGTGCATGAACCTGGTGGCTCTACAGCTCAAGATGTGGTCTCAGTGTTACTGTTATATAACATAATTGCAAATACTGCTGTACCCCCAACAAGTCAGGGGTGAGGATCCCATGCAGTGGTTTAATTTCCCCAAAATACGATTTCATTGTCTGGTTTTGAAAGCAAATCGTATACTGGACGACTTCTAGTTTTCTGCAGGAGAAAGTGGCCTCTTTCAAAGAGGGAACTGAAGAAAAGTAAGTCTTGTCGCGCATGGCATTCCAAATCCAGAAGACGGTACAGAGGCCTTTATGAACGTTGCAGTGTCTGCCTCAACAGTACTTCGCAGTACTGTAGAAATCCTTCTTGGATCAAGCGGCAGAATTCATGCCACTATGTACACATCAGACTTGGGAAAGGTGACTGGTCCCCTGAGCATCTTTTATGGTGGTGTAAACACACGGGGAACTTGCTGCAATGCCCAGTGTGTGCAAGAGGTGTGAAGTGGCCGATTGGACCGAGAGACTTTCCTAGATGTTTTTAACTGTAATGAAGATGTATGGGGGGGAGGCACATAGATTTGTCTGGGCCTATGCTTTCCACTTTGGCCTACAATAACACTAGTGTAGCGATGTTAAGTGCAGAAATCATCTTTCTGAAATACAGGATATATTTGGTGACCTGTCCTAATATGTCATTTTTCTTCCCCGTTTTCTTCCAAATTATGCAAAGAAACGAGCTTGTTGTCAACAGCAAAACGATCATGTTGTTCAGTCTTAAATTTGTCAGTGCAAGGGGCATCCTTATCCATCGTTTAAGAAACAGTAGCACTGTGTGAATGGGTGAGGCTGGCTTTGTGAGATGCATAACATATTACTTCTCAATGGTACGTAGATTTGAGATAACTATTCATTGTAGTACTCACAAAAACCTTTGGACGTTGAATTAAGCACAAGAATGTATATTGCAATAACATTTTTTTGATTGGTCCGTTCATTTTAGCTTCAACGTTCCATTGAGGATTTACACTGGGCAATGTACAGACCGATGTTTAGTATGGGGTTAGGGACTGGAATATCCAAATTAATATATATTTTTTCTTGTCCTCTTGAGGTGCCCTTTGGAAATTCACAGCCATTGAGAAAGCACATTTCTGGAATTTACAACATTTGAGCAAACAGACAAGGGCTTCCTGTGATTACACGAGATCAAACCAGGCTCCAAGCTGCGTTTATGGCCTCCACACCCGCTCTGGCAGGAAGGGCAGCCTGCCATAAAACTGCAGCCAGCCTTCATCTCTGGGGTGGGGGTGACGGGAATGTGAAGCTATCAGCTGCTCCATGTGACTGTAACTAGAAACAAGCATTTGCAATGCAATAGGTCTCGCATTTATACGAGTTTGAGCTATTGGCATTGTAAATGGCAATGCCTTTTATTTATGTTTTAAAAACCCACACATAAATAAAATGCATTGCCATTTACAGTGCCAATAGCTCAAACTCTTAACAACTGCGAGACCTATTGCATTGCAAATGCTTGTTATCTTTTACATTTTTCATTTTCTTATATAGTTCGCCTTTCACTTCTTCTAACTGGATTTCTTCATACTTTCTTTTCTTTCCCTTTTCATTTACTTCATATCTTTCTCTTTCTACAACATTTGCACCATGTCATTATTGCGAAGACTAATATTGTTATTCCAAGTATAGGTAGTATTACTTGGCCTATAAAACTTTTGCCTATATTAGTAAGCCAAGTCCCTATTGAGGTAATGCTATTTGTTAATTTCTTCCATACATTATCAACTTCCAGTGGTTTCAAATCTTCTTCCAGTTTCAAAATATTGTAATGTATCCTCCAATTTCTATACTTTTATCTGGAATATAAGTGCAACAATGTTGCACTTTCAGCATTTTACAGACTCGGCCCTCTTTTGCCAATAATATATCAAGAGCAAGTCTATTTTGTAAAACCATTGATCTAATTGCAACCATTTATGTATTGATCATTAAGAACTCTCCAGCAGTATCAGTTGGTAGACGATCAACTACTGTGGATAACTGATAACTTTTTCGTGAATTCAGAATGACTCCCACTGAAGGTGTCAATGCACTCAATATATCACCTACTATTTCTGAAAAACTAGCTCTTTTCCTACGGGTTAGTTCGTTGGTGTTTTCATTGCTTCCAGTGATTCTTTTCACATGATAGTCTTTAGGGACTACTATTCCAAAATCGCAACTCCCGTACCAACGTGCAGGCAACCTAAAATAAGCTTTATTCCCACACACATAATAGACTCCAAGAAATACTGGATCTGTTCACCCTTTTAGTCCCCATCCTCCAATTATCAAAAAGTTATGTTCATATTCACTGAAACCAATAAATACATTGTTCTAGTCAGTCTTTAATCTATGGAGGCAGATCTTCCCTTTCTTTTCAAAATCTAGGGACATTGCAGCATGAGTCTTGCCAGCTGTATATATTTTCTCTTTCTCAGCCCATTGAGGTTTCTTTTCAGAAGCCTTTCTTTGGAAGTCCTGTCTCCTTTCCTCTACTAAATTCAAACATATCTTTTCTTCTTCATGTAATGAACATGTTAGATTGATTTTGTGTGCTTCTGCTATATCTATTGTTTTCATAGTTAAAAAATATTCACCCATAAACTGCATCTTTAGTACTAAGAACTGGAATAATACTCTTGCGAATAGGAACCTCTGAAAATCGTACATCTCCATTTGAATAATAATACTGTAATTTTCCTGTTACATAAAATAAACTAGTTGATATACTACATGAAATACCAAATGTTAATGGTAAATGGTGATAGGCGACACCTTCTGCTACTGATGCTGGTAATTTCATACATACATAACAATCACTAATTTCCATGGTGTCTACGTACTGAACTAATAGCTTTGTGAATACATTTAAAGTAGTGTCATTATTTGTCACAGTGTGATGTAAATCTATCTCATCTTGTGCTTCTAATTCTACTCTATTTCCTTTTATGTTAGCCACCCTTTCATTAGTATCTGTGTTATTTTTCTTTTCTGTCACCATCAAATAAGGGATCACTATGGTTAATACTAACCCGAATATGAGTTCTAAAAATATGCTACATATACATATTCTACAACACTTCTTTATACAATTTTGTTTTGGTCTTCCAACAACCCTATCATCAGCCATTTTAAGTTAAGAAGATTTCTCTTCTGTTCTTTGCTCTACTTTATGAATTTTTATTTATTTGATCTTCAAGGGGGTCTCACTTCTCCTTCGTCAATCTGCTCTGCAATTATTTCTTCGTCACTTTCTTCATTCAAATCTAGATTCTCAAATTCTTCAAGAATCACATGGGTCCATTCGGGACCTTTGAATTTATTATTCAAAATTCTCAGTCTTTGGCTCCTTCGCCTGGGTTTTTCAGTCAATTCCCCAGACTGACTAGAGACTTCATTTACTTGCTCAGGTTCTTCACTTACTGTTTTTAAGGGAAATTCTAATCTTTTAACACCACTTGGCCAATTATCACCTTTTCTGACATTTTTGGCTTGTACTACACTTTCACTTTCCTCGTCTCTTTCAAGTATTCTTTTATTTTCGTTATGTTGTGGCACAATTTGATTATCTGCTTCTTCAGTGTCCCTCTCTATCTGTCCTCCTTCAGGGATTATTATTGTGACTATATCTGCCTGAACGTGTTCTTCTACCTCTATCTGGTCCTGTTCAGGTCTTATTTTGACTTCTTCTTCTTCCTGAACTTGTTCTTCTTTTCCTAACTGGTCCTGCTAAGGTCTTACGGCACTTTGCTTTTCTGCAGCCTGAACGTGTTCTTCAAGGTCTATCTGTCCTCAGATCTGTGAATGTTTTGGTTCACCTCTGCCTGAGTGTGTTCTTCTCTCCCTGTCTGATCCTGCTCAGGATCTCCAACAGTTTTATTCACCCTTTCCTGAGCTTGTTCTTCTACACCTGTCTGATCCTCTGTAGTTTCTTGCCTCTCTAATCTGGTTCTACTTCTCATTTTATCTTGTATGTCGACTACTGGTATCCAGTCTTCCTGACTTGTGCTTGGTTGTTCTTGGTCAGCTACTTCAGAATCTGTTATTCTAGATTCCTCAGCTGTTCAACCTTCAGTGGCCTCAACTGCTTGTGTCAGTTGTGGTTCCCTTTCCTCAGGAGCTGGTACTCTTTTGGGATGACTGGCATGTATCCAGTTAGGCAAACCTGCAATTTTCACTACTGTTGTTGTAACCAGTATGACCTGTCGTGGCTCATCCCACCTGGGTGCTAGGCACGACTCTCGGGTGTGATTCTTCAACACCACCCAGTCTCTGGGATTTAGATCATGTGCTTGATCAGGCTGCCTACCAACTGTGTCTTCTCCAACCTGGTGAAAGACAGAACGCACTAGGTCAGCCAATACTTTACAATAGTCTGGTACCAGATAATAAGTTATACTTAACTGTTTGTGTCCTGGTATGAATGCTAGTCTCATTGCTCTTCCCATGAGAATTTCATGGGGACTCAATCTTGTGTTTCTATCAGGAATGTTTCTGAGTCCCATCAGAACAAGAGGTAATGCATCTGGCCAACACAGTGATGTGGATGCACACACTTTTGCCAATCTTGATTTGATTGTGCCATTCATTTGTTCTACCACTCCGGAAGTCTCTGGGCGATATGCACAGTGTAGTTTTTGTTCAATTTTAAATGCTTCACAGATTAACCAAATTATTTCATTATTAAAGTGAGAGCCTCTATCTGATTCCACAGTTACTGAAAAACCAAACTGCGGAATTAGCTCCCTCAACAGCAGTCTGGCAACTGTTATGCTGTCATTTCTTTTAGTAGGGTATGTCGCCACCCACCGTGAGAACAAACAAACTATGACAAGGACGTACTTCAATCCCCTGCATGGTGTTAATTGGATAAAATCTATCTGCAACCTCACAAATGGTGCTTCTGCTTTTCCAATTCTTCCCCAACTTACCACTGTTTTCCTGCCTGGGTTTATTTGTTGACAAGTTAAACATCTCTGGCAAAGACTCTGCGACAGCCCCAAATCTCGGATTGTACCAATCCTGTCTAAAGAGCCTGATCATGGCGTCCCTGCCTACGTGTGTGTCTCCATGATGCATTCGGGCCATTTGAGAGAGTAAACAATTTGGCATCACTGGTCTGCCATCTTGGTAAATCCATACGTCATCCTCTGTTCTCCTTTGACACCCTGTTTTTTATTCACTCCTCCTTTTCACTCACTTCCACCTCATCCTATAATTGTCTCACTTCATCCCATGTTTCTAGTGCTGAGAGTAGCATAAGTTGGCATCTGATTACACTTGTTTAAATTTTTCTGTTTAGTGCCATTTTATTTCTGGCACAGTACTGGGCAACCTGGTCAGCGTATCGATTACCAGCTACCACATAGTCCTCTCCTGACTGATGTGCAGCACACTTGACCACTGCCACTTCTTTTGGCAATTGTATTGCTTCCAACAGTCTTTCACAAATTTTACATTTTAGTAGGGGATCCTGAAGAAGTCATGAAATCCCTCTGCATCCAGAGCTGGCCAAAATCATGCACAACCCTGTAACCACACGGGCTGTCAGTGTAAATGGTTACTTTCCAATTCCTCCCAATTTTGCATGCTTTAATTAAAGCTATCAATTAGGCTACTTGTGCAGACTTGACTCCTGATAAATAGGATGCTTCGACTATTCCAGCTAATGTGCATACAGCATAAGCTGCTCTTAATCCTCCTTCCTCATGTCTCATACACGAGCCATCTACAAATAGCTCATGTTCGGATTCTTTCTGGGGTTCCACCTGTATGTCTGGACGAGGCTTAGTACATACCTCAGTGACATACAGACAGTCATGCTCAACTTCATCTCTTACCTCTTCCCCACGTACATCTGGCAATAAAGTAGCAGGGTTTAGTATAGTACACCTGACCACTGTCACGTTTTCTGCTCCTAAAAGGATTCTTTTATACTTAGTCATCCGACTAGGGGTAAGGTACTGTGTTTGTGTTCTAGTCAAAAGAATTTCCACTGAATGTGGAACGAATACTTTCACAGGATGTCCCATCACAATGGACTCACTTTGTTCAAGACTCATACAAGTAGCAGCTACTGCTTTTAAACAGCCAGGTAATGCTGATGCTACAGGGTTCAAGGTAGCAGAAAAGTACACTACTGGACGTCGCATCATCGTTGGGTTAACACTGAAAGGGCACAATTTTCTCTTTCACAACAGAATAGTGCAAATTATTTTGTATAGTCTGTCATACCTAGAGCTGGAGCTTCACACAAACCATTTCGTAATTTCACAAAAGCTTCCATGCTTTCATCATCCCAAACTATTGGGTCCTTTGCCTGTTTCCGTGTCATCTGTATTAGTGGTTTAGCTAACAAAGAGAAACCTACAATCCACTGCCTACAATACCCCACTACACCAAGAAACATTCAGATCTCTCTCTGGTTTTGTGTTAACTGCACTTGTTTTATTATCTTTATTCGTTCAGGGGTCACTTTTCTCACTCCTTTCTATTTGGTGTCCCAAATATTTGACTCCAATTTGACAAAATTGTAATTTCTCTGGAGACACTTTGTGTCCACCATCAGCCAAATGATTCAACAAAGTAATTGAATCAGTAACCCAATCATCTTGTGACTTTGATGCAATGAGCAAGTCGTCGATTTATTAGACTAGAACTGAATTTCTGGGCATCGCTAGTGTTTCTAGACACTTTTTCAAAATGTTATTGAATATTGAAGGACTTTCTGTATACCCTTGAGGAACTCGATTCCATACGAAAATATGGTCCTCAAACTTGAAATGAAAAGAGATACTGGGTGTTTGGGTGTAAAGGAATGGAGAAAAATGCTTGGCATAAATAAATTACAGTAAACCATCCTGCATTCCATGGTATTTGATACAGAATCACTGCTGGATTCGGCACTATAGGGCAACAAGGCACAACAATCTTATTGATTTTTCTTAAATCTTGAAATATCCGGTACTTTCCTCTAGGCTTCTTAATGCCAATTATAGGTGCATTACAAGGACTGCTCATTATTTCTTTTAAAATGCCTTGTTTAATCATTCGATACATTTCTGATGCAACACCTGCTTTAACTTCAGGACTCATTTTGTATTGCCTAGTATTTGGGTAGACTGCCCCTTCTTTTACAGTCACCTTTACTGGATCCACATTTTCCATTAACCCTACTTCTTTTCCAGTGAAATCCCACACCTCTGGATTCCCAGTCGTTTTTAATTCATCTGGTAAATCATCTTTTGTCATCATTGAATACATCTATATGAAAAAAGAGAGGGAGGGACCAGGAGCTTCTTATGGTCCAGTGTCTGTGCTCCGTGTATCGTCTATATCAATCAAAAAAGGAAACACTGTTCCAAAGAAGTAGAGAAAAGGAAACTAAAAAAACATACGATAAGAGGGTCCTAGGCTATATAAGAACCAAGGGTTGGGAGGGGAAGCAGAGCTTATTTTCTCTTGTTGCCCTCACACACCCCGGGAGGTGTAATGCTTCATCATCGGGCGTTTTTTACCTCGTCGGGCCGGTGCTGCAATGCCCTACGGGTCCCCCCGAAGGGTCACTTTAGCGGAGATCTTTTTAGTGAAAGCGCCGTTTGGTGCATGCGGGTGTGTGGTCTGGGTCCTAAAACTAGTAGTGGTGCAGTAGTGTGTGTGACGTGATATGTTAAAATTGTCTAAGGGTTGCTCAAAGGATATTGTTTAATAAAGACGAGGGAATGGCACCAATGAAAGGCTAAAAAACCCGTAGGTTGGGTGTTACCCTAGTGGGCTTAATGTCCCATCCGGTAACTACAATGTGGTCGCCATGTTTCGCGCCCCTGCGGTCCAACCGGATCCGTGGCGCTTCCTCAGGACCAACTAAGAAGTGAAGTGTGCATAAAAGTGATCTGGGGGATAGTACCCACAGTGTATATACGGGCGTACAAGGTCAAACTGGCCCTGCTATCTGTTCTGTCAGATTGAAAGTCGCTCCTGGATATATGCCTAGGTAAACATAAAAACAGAAGAAAAGAAAAAAAGGGCGATATGTCAAGGTTTTTTGGGGTAATCTTGCCCCAAATTTCGTCCTTAAACTGAACACAAATAGATAAAGACTGAGTACAAGACAGTGGTGTGCATGAAACACAAATTTCACTCACGAGTGACTGGGAAGTGGGGTCTCAACGATAAGCAAACAGGGTGACCAGCCACAGGATAGGCATCCTAGTGTGGGTGGCCTCCCGCCGCCGATCGGAGTCACCCACTCATCCCAAAAGTCTCCCGTGGAAGGTCTGATAATATCCAGAGCACTCAACATTGTTATACGGGTGAGTATTCAACGGCGATCGAGTGGGGGTGATAGCAGCTCATCCCCCATTAATATCGCTGAGCCACACTGCAGAAACCCCACATGTACATATCACAACACTCACCTAAGTTTAAAGAGTAAGTTGCTCTATAGACTAGGGGACGAGCATTCACACCTTCTTGTGCTGAGAGAGGAATAAATGGAAGCCCCAGTGAGTAATGGCATATTGATAGGTTTAGACCCTGTGGTCTAAATATTGGTAAAGTCAGCGACCAGTACCCTAAATTCAGCCTCGAGTGCAGTGCTACTTACAGTTTTGCTCTGATGTGGGCTCTGACGAACCTACCCCAACCGTCCTCCTGTCTGGAATGGAACCGCGTCTTGATGCAGGCTCCATTTGTAGTCCCGGCAAGTTTCGTTAAGGCGGTACCCGTTTCCGGTCATGATCTGTAACAGGTGTGTGTCCGGGTGTCTTTCGATAATGCGCATGCGCGAAGCCCAGACAGGTGGTCTTCGCGCATGCGTGGCCAGTGTGTATATAAGTGTTCTCTCATCTCCCTCCTTAAAAAAGTATAGTTATACAGTTAATTCAAAATGCAATAAAGTGATGGGATTTCCATGAGGAGAGTAGTTCTTGATCGGATGTAAGGTGTCATGTCAATCTTATTTGGGACATATTGTCTGCATGTATAGAATCCTCCCAATTGTGCGCATGTGTGATGCCTCGGCAGCTGATTATTAGCACATGCGCGGCAGACGCACGTGTATATGTGCCCTCGTTAACTTAAAATAAAGTTGCATATTCCAATCAAAATGCCACGGAGGGAAAGGGTATGCGGACAATGATACGGGGAGGGGGAGAGGAAGATGTAAGTATGGGGCAAATGTGTGTTGTGGTTCGAAACACAATATCTGATTGTGTACAGTGCTGCCGGTCATCTAATGCTGGTAGAAAGAGATGACCTGGGTCCAGGAGCGGGGCAAGGTTGTGTTGACAGTCTCTTAAGGTACATGATTGTCAGAGTAATAGTCACAATGAGATGGTTTTCACCCCGTCTCATGAAGTACTCACGTATAGTGATAAGCTTGTATGTAAGATCCTAGGGAAAATAGCGTATTGTGACGTTCTCTTCCCCGATCAACAATGTACACAAGACAAAAATCCTTAACGGTTAGCCCCTGAAAAAAATGTATGCACCCAAACTCTTATTGTTCAGTATGCAATTATAAAAACTCGCATCCAAGGGTGTATCCAAGAAGGGGTAAAAGGAGGCCTAGTGTGTTACTCAGGAGGGGGGAATGTGGCTTGTATGTTTGTGGCCAGAGATGTATATAACTGGCATATCGGCTGAATGATGTCTTAAGATTGTAATAGATTTACAGTTCAGTCCATGGTATCTCATCATTGAGACCTTGTTCATTCGTTCGTAGGCGGTGTACCCATCGTTGTTCTCGGCGTAGTAAAGAAGTACTACTCCACAGCTGGTTACTATCCAGTATTGTCCATCTGATGTCGTCACATGAATGGCCTTTCTCGATGTAATGATTAGTTAGTCTTGTGGCCGTTCTGCCCCGCCTGATCGTGCTTCTGTGTTCACTGATCCTCATTTTGACCTGTCGTGTAGTCATCCCAACATAGCGGAGTGCGCTCGGACAGGTAATAAGGTAAACACAATTCTTGGTGTTACAGTTCGTGTGTTTACGTTGATCCCATGTAAATTCGTCAAGATTGAGGGTTGTGGTGTGTTTGGTGAAAGGACACACGCTACACATCCCGCAGGGGTAGTGGCCCTTCACAGCAGGGAGATCCCATAAGGTAGGTTCCTGGCGGTTAGTCTTGGATCGTGGCCTGGTGTTGATCAATTGGTCACGTAAGTTTGTGGTTCTCCTGAACGCAAATCTAGGGCGTTCTATTGTCAGACCATCCGTATTAAGAATCCTCCAGTTGCGATTCACAATGTTCTTGATTTTATTAGAGAGTGGTGTGAAAGTTGTCACGCATGTGATGATGTTGTCGGGTTCCTTGGTCCTATCCTCCAACAGTGCTTGGCGATTATTATTCATGGCTCGTTTACGTGCTTGCTTCACAATCGTCTCCGGGTAGTTCCTCTGTTTGAGGTTCTTCGTCAGGGTGTTGGCCTGGGTGTCATATTCGCGGATGTTGCTACAGTTACGGCGGATTCTAAGAAATTGTCCATATGGTAGGTTTTCCCTTAGTGCTTTGGGATGATGGCTATGGAAACTCAACAAGCTATTGCGGTTTTGATTGATATCATTGAATACATTTCGTCTACCTCTGTGCCTTGTTTTGCTAACATTATTTTGTAGATACCGACTATATCGGGGGTCTGAATCGCAGCACCATCCGGTGTGCAATAAATTGTGATGTTCATTTTGCACAATAAGTCTCTTCCTAGCAAGTTTACTGGACTAGAGTCGCACACCACAAATGTGTGCATCTCTCTGAAATTGCCAATGTGCACCTCCATGGATTCTGTGATTGGAGTTCTAATCTGTTTGTTTGAAATGCCTACTACTTGGATGGCTTCTCCTGAGAGGGGTAGATTTGGGATGTCTGCTGTTCTCACAGTAGAACGGGTAGCACCATTGTCCAACAAAAAGGTAATATCTGTTCGAGGCATATGAGCTGCAGATCACATACTTAGGATAGTAGATTGCCATCTGGTGTTGGGCTTGGATGCTTGCAGGTTGTTGTTGTCTTCGGAAGAAGTCTTTGGTCACGAGATAGGTGACTCCTCCCCTGGACGACAGTGCGCCTGGGCATCAACTCCATCGCTAGATTGTTTTTTCCGCCATTGGGTTCAGATGCAACTTTTCCGCTCCGGTTGGAAATATCAATTCCAAGCCTTTCGAAGCGAAAAACTTCACACAAAATCGAAGCACCTTCATTCTCGACATCGATTACATCGGCTCGATTCCGGACGTCGACGCGGGCTGCTAGGCCTAGCCACGCCATGAGCTCTACGGCTCATGGAAAGGACGCCGTTCAAAAAATGCCCCCAGTGTGGATCTAAATTTACGCACAGTGACCACCACAAAGTCTGCAACCTGTGCCTATCACCGGAACACGACGAGTCCAGCTGTCCAGCCTGTGCATCCTTTCGATCCAAAAAGTCCATTCGGGATCGAAGGGCTCGACGCCACATCATGGCACAGAGACCAGCTCCGGAACCAGAGGACATCTTTGATGAAGACCCCGATGTCCCGGAAGAAGATTCCGAAGATCTACAAATAATTTCCGAAGCAGACGACTCAGACGACCCCATCACTCCTGGGCAACGTGTGAGTACTACTGCCCCTGCCCCAACCCCACCAAAACCAAAGGCATTGGTTAAGACTTCGCCTGCTGGCCCCAGTCGAGACCGAAAATATCCTTCAGAAGCCCCGCCTCCGGGTTCGGCTCCGAAGAAACATAAGCCTTCCGGTAGCTCGGGACCAAGCAAACCACATGTCATTGTCCATTCGGCACCGAAGACAAAAGACCACTCGGCACCGAAATCGGCTCCGAAGCCCTCGGCCCCGAAAACACCAAGGCCGATAGACACACCGGCACCGAAGGTTCCCAAGCCCACAGATACACCTTCGGCACCGAAAACAACATCGGCACCAAAACCATCATCGGTACCGAAACCACCGGCTAAGGACTCTCATACGCCTCCTAAAGCCAAACAAGCTACCGATCAACCAAAACCTCGATCGAACCGAACAAATCGGTAACAAAGACTGTTCCTGAAGAACAAGAACTTTTTCATCCAGATCCAATCGACCCAAGGCAGAATTTTTTTTTATATCAACCCCAAGACTGGACATGTCACCACGGTGCCATGTAAAAAACGGAAACTGGACACACCACCTGCCCCAGTTCCTGTAAACAGGAAGGACTCTTCAACATCCCCTATCCCTCGTTGCTCTCCTATACTGCCGACTAACCCACCTCCTCTGCCTACACCACCCTTACCTATACCTTCTCCATCACATACTCCACCACCACAGGATGATGATGACCTAGGGGGTGGGGGTGATCCTAATGATCCGTTCACGGATCCAGACACCTCACCACTGGATGATTGGGCATTCCCTTTACCAGACATGCCTGACCCTCAGCCATATCCCTCAAAACCATTGCCTCCTGACGATCACCTGGGGTTTGGCCAATTATTAAATAGAGCAGCAATATACCACGGCGTCACAATGCACTCAGACGCACCAGAGGAAGACTTCCTATTAGACACTTTCGAACAGTCTCAAAAGTCTGTACAAATTCTGCCCATGATTAAAGGAGTCATAAAACACGCCCCGAAGTCTTTAAAGACCCCGCTCGTGCCAGGGTTCTCAACCCACGGATCAAAAAGAAATATAGGCCTGCCCCGGAAGATCCTAATTACATCAAAGGGCAACTCCCTTTGGATTCTTTGGTCGTTTCCAATGCTCGAAAATGCGCCAACTCCCAAACCACAGGAGATACACCACCCCCAGACAAAGAATCCAAACTATTGGAAGCCTCTGGCAAAGGAGTAGCAACACAAGCCGCTAATCACTGGCGTATTGCCAACACCCAAGCCCTACTAGCACGCTATGACAGGGCCCATTACGACCAATTAGAGACTCTCTTACAACACCTGCCAGACCAATATAAAGTCCAGGCAAATGACCTCATTCAAGAGGGAAAGCTCATTTCAAATGCAGCAATTAAATGTGCACTTGACGCCGCAGACTCCGCCTCTAGAGCAATTAACACAAGTGTGCTCCTTCGATGCCATGCATGGCTACGCATTTCGGGCTTTAAGCCAGAAGTACAAACTACTATACTTGGTCAGCCATTCAATCAGGAACAGCTTTTTCGGCCAGCAGTAGACGCTGCCCTTTAAAGAATGAAAAAGGACACAGAGACGGCTAAGTCCATGGGAGCATTACAGTCTCCCCAACCACGTGGCTCCTTTCGGCGCTCCTTCTACAGAGGAGCCTCCAAAAATATTGGAACGGACACCTCCTCTACATTCAAAACCGCCACACACACATCCCCCAGTAGATATTTTAGAGGCGGATACAGAGGAAACAACAACAAAGGACGAGGTCGAGGTAATAACACTCGCACCTCCCCTGCCACAAAACAGTGACTTTCCTTCACTCCCCCCAGACCATTCCACTCCGGTCGGGGGAAGACTAACACAGTTCCTACCTGTCTGGAACTCCATTACAACAGACAAGTGGGTCAAACAAATTATCCAGTATGGTTACTGCCTGGAACTCACAACTACCCCCACCCCCTACCCCCCCACATACCACCCAAACAACGTTCCATGTCACCAGACCATCTTACACTACTCAAACAAGAGGTTCTCTCATTGCTTCAAAAACACGCAATAGAACCAGTTCCCTTACAACATCAGGGTACAGGGGTATACTCACTCTACTTCCTAATCCCCCAAAAGGACGGGACTCTAAGACCAATACTCGACCTCAGACCACTAAATCTGTATATCAACTCAGATCATTTTCATGTGATCACTCTTCAACAAGAGCTCCCAGTACTGCAACAAGGCGATTTCCTTACCACCCTAGATCTCAAGGACGCCTACTTTCACATTCCCATACATCCTGCCCACAGGAAGTATTTAAGGTTTGTGGTGGACGGACAACACTACCAGTTTAGTCCTTCCATTCGGGGTAACAACCGCACCCAGAGTATTCACAAAATGTCTAGCAGTAGTAGCAGCACATCTCAGACGGCAACAAATTCATGTCTTCCCGTATCTAGACGACTGGCTTATAAAAGCCAAGTCATTCAACAAGTGTGTTCTACACACTCACCAAACCATCCAAATCTTACACAACTTGGGATTCACAATAAACTATCCCAAATCTCACCTCCAACATGCTCACATACATCAGTATCTAGGGGCCACCATAAACACCTCCACAGCCCTAGCATATCCCAATCCAGCCAGGATTACCAATATACAAGCTCTTATCGCAAAATTCCAAATCCAACACTCTCTTCCAGCAAGTGTTCATGCAACTCATAGGCATGATGGCGTCATGCATCTTCATTGTGCCTTATGCCAGACTTCAAATGTGCCCCTTGCAAGAATGTCTAGCACGTCAGTGGAACCAGGTTCACGGACAACTTACGGATCTGGTGTTGGAGGACAGCCGCACAAATCGCTCTCTCAAATGGTGGAACATAACAAACCTCTCCAAAGGGCGGCCGTTCCTAGAGCCTCTTCCACAGATAGTGCTGACAACAGACTCATCGCTCAGGATGGGGAGCCCATCTCCTCGGCCACACCACTCAGGGCAAATGGACAACTCAACAAAAAAGGCTCCATATCAATTACCTAGAACTGCTAGCAGTGTTCCTAGCACTGAAATCATTCCAACTACATCTCCAAAACAAAACTGTCCTCATCCGGACAGTCAACATGACAGCCATGTATTACATACAGAAACAAGGGGGCACACATTCTCTCCAGCTGTCCCCGCTCGCACAGAACATTTGGAGATGGGCCATTCCCCAGAAAATATACCTACTTGCAGAACACTTTCCAGGGGTTCACAATCAGATTGCCGATCTGTTAAGTCGACAGAATCAACAGATCCACGAATGGGAACTACATCCCCAAGTCCTAATACCCTTCTTCCAACAATGGGGCCAACCAGACATAGATCTGTTCGCCACACACGAAAACGCAAAATGCCCAACCTTCGCCGCCAGGTTTCCCCACCCGCAGTCAAAGGGCAATACAATATGGATGAACTGGTCAGGCAGATTTGCGTACGCTTTTCTGCCTCTTCCACTCATTCCATTAGTGGTACGCAAGCTCAGGCAAAAGTCTCTCAAACTGATCTTAGTAGCTCCCACATGGGCACGCCAACCGTGGTTCCCAACACTACTGGAACTATCCCTAGTGCCACACCAAAAACTGCATCTCTCCCCGTCCTTATTAATCCAGAACCATGGAGAAATCAGACACCCAGATCCAGGTCAACTGAACCTGGCAATCTGGCTCCTGAAGTCCTAGAGTTCGGTTATCTCAACCTACCACCAGACTGCATGAATATTATAAGAGAGGCCAGAAGACCTACCACTAGAGCCTGCTACGCTGCAAAATGGAAAAGATTTGCCATTTACTGCACTAACAATCATATAAACCCACTGGATGCATCCATCCAGGACATCATTTGCTACTTACTGCACTTGTAAAGATGTAATTTGGCATACTCATCCATACGTCTCCACCTAGCAGCATTTGCAGCCTACTTACAAAATAGACAACACTTGTCACTCTTTAGAGTACCTGCGATCAAAGCCTTCATGGAAGGACTAAAAATAATTATTCCTCCCAGATTACCACCCTCTCCAGTGTGGAATCTAAACATTGTTCTTACAAGTCTCATGGAACCCCCATTTGAACCTCTGCATAAATACGAACTACAGTTCCTCACATGGAAAGTGGCCTTCCTTATCGCTATCACATCCCTCAGAAGGGTAAGTGAGATCCAGGCTTTAACCATACAAGAACCATTCTTACAATTACACCGTAACAAAGTGGTTCTTAGAACAAATCCGAAATTCCTTCCAAAAGTCATATCTCCGTTCCATCTTAACCAATCAATAGAGTTATCAGTATTCTTCCCAAATCCAGGCTCGGTAGCTGAAAGAGCTCTTCATACCCTAGACGTTAAAAGAGCCCTTCTTTACTACATCGACAGAACCAAATCATTCCGCATGTCGCTTTCTCTCCACCACATAAAGACAACCCCATTTCCGATTCTGGGATAGCTAGGTGGATAGTTAAATGTATCCAAATATGCTACAACAAGGCTAAACGCACACTAACCGTTCTCCCCCCCCCCCCCCCTAGAGCGCATTCCACACGCAAAATAGGGGCTTCCATGGCATTCTTAGGAAACATTCCCTTAGAAGATATTTGTAAGGCAGCCACATGGTCTACAACACACACCTTTACCAAGCACTATTGTGTTGATGTACAAGCAAAGCAACAAGCTTCTGTGGGTCAGGCTGTCCTTAAAACTTTGTTTCAAACTGCTGCAACAGATACATGTGACCACCGCTAGGGGAGATACTGCTATATAGTCTATCCTAAGTGTGTGATCTGCAGCACATATGCCTCGAACGGAATATGCTACTTACCAGTATGCATCTGTTCTTGGCATGTAGAGCTGCAGAGTCACACACGCCCACCCACCTCCCCGGCACCTGTATCTGTTCCAGCATTGTCTTACTTAGACAACACACATGAAACAATCTAGCGATGGAGTTGATGCCCATGCGCACTGTCGTCCAGGGGAGGAGTCACCTATCTCGTGACCAAAGACTTCTTCCGAAGACAACAACAACCTGCAAGCATCCGAGCCCAACACCAGATGGCGATCTACTATCCTAAGTGTGTGACTCTGCAGCTCTACATGCCAAGAACAGATGCATACTGGTAAGTAGCATATTCCTTTCCTTCTACCTTCCCATCAATATATGGACCTGACTGATCTACCGGTAAGAATGCGCCAAGCACGCACTACTCTTCCTCCCCCCTCAGGCACAGTCATTGATTATCCTCATGGGTGTAAATATTTTGCAAAAGAAATTGTGAAGTTACAGAATTTTTCTTACCACTTCCTCCTGGAAATCCGGTGTCCGCACTGTACTTTGCTCTGTTCACAAAATTTGGCATAGGGGCAGGTGGCAACTGACTCTGCTGATTACCAACCTGCTGCGGTTGACTCATCACCTCATTCTGTGTCTGTGGATTTAAATTTTGATTAGGGCCATTATTATTCTGAATATTTTTACACTTGTTTTTCCAATGTCCCAATTTTCCGCACCCATGACAAGGAAATTTCTTCTTTGCTTCCTCTCTATTCATTCATCCTCTTGGTTTTCCCCCATTATTATCATTCTGACCCTGTCCTTTCCCTTGATCATCAGTCTGAAAGTTTAATTTAAGCTCTTGACGTTCTGCCAATTTCACTTGTGCCCACATCACTTATTCTTCCAACTTTTTACGTCTATTCTCAATATTGTCTCCACAATACTTGGCATATTTTAGAATCTCATCAATAGGTTTTCCCAGCCAGCACAACATATGCTGCTGAATCATTTGGGAAATTTCTCGTCTTAAACCAGACACAAACCGATACTCAAAATGACCCATATTTTTATCTCCGATGTTCTCAAATCCACTATAATGCTTGAATACGTGTAATAGACGTTCATAATAAGCATGTACAGACTCCTTTATTTCTTGGGTTGTTCTATCTATCTTTACCCAATCTGTTTCTTTTGGTGGTATTTTCCCTTTTAAGAAAGTGACCACCTGGTGATATTTCTTCATTACCTCCTCTGAAGGGGCTCCAGTTTTTCATCTCTTGGGTACTCATCACTAGGCCAATCAACTGTGATTTTACATTCTGTCCATAAATCAGCAGGCGCCACTGTGTCAAATAGACCATCCAAATCTTTCAACAAAACCTTAGAAACCTTCACAAACCTTTCAACCTGCCAGTACCATTCAACTGGTTTTTCTCTTAACTTTGGAAAATCATTAGTAAATGGCAAAATATCTTGTCGAGTCAATGGAACATGTACATATCCCCCTCCTGGAACTTCTCTCATTGGGCACAATCTCTCTGCTTTTCCTAATTCTTTCAACAAGAATTCAGATGTTGTTCAACTTGCCTGTGCTTCCTCCTTTTTCCTCATCCACCTAGCTTTCCATTTGTCTAAGTCTCCCCACTTTTGTAACATGGTCATTAACTCCTTAATCTGCAATTCAATTCCCATTTCGGAGGCAAGATCTGTCAATCATTCATGAAATATCTTTGCACTTCTAGTGATGCTTCTACAGATGAACAGTAACTCTTCTTCACTGTAAGCGTTTAGCCTATCTAGTCCCACGTTTCCAGCTATCATTTCTTCCAATTCCACTTTCAATTTGTAAATATCTAAAATCTTTGGTTGTTGGTTCGGTTTGTCTATTCCCTGTGCCCATCTCTCTAATTCTTCCGTGGATACTATTGTGGCACTTTTAGTTCCTGTAGATGTTTGTAATTGTAATTCTTTTGAACAGCTAGGTGTTACTCTTCTCGGGGTTTCATTTATCTGTCCTCTTATCGGCAAATCCATTAATGAAATTACCGAATCACATTGACTTGCTTGTTCCTCAATTATTATATTTTCTTTTCTAGGTTATATTATGGGAGTTGTCATAACTGGTGGTGTGCGACAATTCATCTTATCCCCATACAATGGGACAACAGGACCTATAGTCACTAGTATAGTCAATGCTTCAGGGTGTGTATTTAATGGGGTTATTTTCTGTATCAATTCTTCTCTATTTTTATTTATTGCTTCCCTTTCCTTTTCCTGGAGTACCCTCCCATTTATTGGATCATGTATAACATGTGGAACCAAAGGTGTTCCCAAGGCGGGTGCACTTGGAGTAGTTCTACTAGGTCCTTCCTGATATGGTGGAGGATTTTTCGTAAGGATGTCCCCCATAAACTCATCTTCTGATTCCACACAACCTGTCATTGTTAAATGCTTAGTTTTCCCTGTACACTTGCCCCTGACTGTTCCTCAGCCATTAATACAGGATACAGTCCTTCCGTAATCATTGCTTGTCTCCATTGTTTCATCGGACTTTCTCGTGTTTCACGCATCTGTTTAGGGCAAAATCCTCTAGAACTTCTACTACTTCTGGATCTGTCGTACTCAAATGACTCAGTTTCCCATTCTTCTAATGCCTCATACTGTGTTAATCTAGGTCTGGGCTCTAATTCTTTCATCCACATTCTCAAATTATGAAGGATTCTCCCATTGAACGTACCATTGTAAGAAACTGGCTCTATATATACTGAACCAAAGTGAGGTACAGTGTGTATAGACTCCAAGAGTCCCCAGAGGTAGGCAGAGGTAAAGTTAGATAGAACCTTACTTTCTAAAGTGGTAGCTTGGTCGAGCAGTAAGGCAGTATCAGAGGACAGTGTTAAGCATTTGATGTACCCACTCAGTCAGCAAATTAATTCACACACTCAAGAACTGAACTCTGGGCCAATTGTTTTTGTATAAAAAATATATACTGTTGTTTTATCTCTAGAACCAAGCAAGCCTGGTACAGGTAAGCATAAAAATACTTTGCAGTAATAAATTACTTGTGTGAAAGTTGCAGTAGAAATGATACTGGTTTTGGTTTACTGTTAAGGAAGCAGTTTGCAACACTTAGTAGTAGATATAGTACATTCAAATGAATGGGCTGTTTCAGTAATTGCAAGTAAGTAACTTTTACAATACTTTTTCTAACTCCGTGCTGGATGCCTAGATTCAGCACTGGGACATTTCCTGAAAACAGTTGAGAAAATGCGTTTAGGTTATTGTTACGTTTTTTAAAGAATATTTAAAGTTTTCAAAAGTCCACACTTAGTTGTTTTTTCAAAATAAAATTGTCAAGGTTATTCTATGGAAGAAAAACAGGTCATCGGTTTGGAGGTAAGTAAACGACTGTGGAAGTTAAGACTCCGGGGTCCCCCAGGATCAGTGATGCACTGTTGTTGCACCCTCAGCGGCACTAGGGCGGCCGGGTGTACTCTGTTGAGGCCCAATGTTATCCTATGGAGGATAGGGGGTCTCCGGTTGGTGGTTGGTGGCTACTGACTAGCAGGCCACACGGCTGTGGGAGCAAAGCTCCTAGGGTTTAGGTCACGGCAAAGGGGAAAACAAGTAGGCACCAAAAGTGCACCCTCAGCAGCACTGGGGTGGCTGGGTGCAGAGTGCTGTTTCGATATCGGGTGCCCTGTGGTTTTCTATGGAGATCCTCCGGTTTGAAGAAGGACTGCAGGCTCGGGGACGAAGACCTTTTGGGTGCGACCACCACTTCGAGGGGCAAGTTGGGATGTCGTGGGTTTGTTAGGCACTGCTGGTTTGGGCACACAAGGCCGGGGGGCTTCGGGTGCAGGGGTGCCTTTTCGCGTCAGATTTTCTTACCCGCTCTGGTCGCAGTATTGGGGGTCTTCTGGTTTGAAGCTGCAGGCGTCATCTGGAGGCTTTAGGCAGGTCAGGGGTCGCCGGATCTCGGGTCAGGATCACCGGTTGGACCGCCTCATGGTGTTGGGTCACTCGAGCTCGGGCCGGGGTCGGCGGGTGCAATGTGTGCTGGATTTGCGGTTCCTGGCTGGCACCAGAAGCTGCAGTTTAAACACGTCCGGTGTTCTCGGGAGATAGTCCTTGAAGTGAAGGCAGGCTGGTCCTCCGGGGTTTGTGAGGTTGCTGGTTGCAGGACACGCCGGGATTTCGCAGGAGCCGGTTCGAGGGGAGACAGGCCTGTAGGGCCGGGGCCAAGTCAGTGGGTGTCGTCCTCTTGTTAGCTCTGCACAGCTCTTTGTTCCTTCTTCTTATCTTCTTTTCTTGTGGTTTCTAATCTGAGGAAGCAAGGTTCAGGGTGCCCCCTAAATACTAAATTTAGGGGCGTTACAGGTAGGTAAAGGGCAGGGACCAATGGGTCCCTTCCCTGGGGTGGGTACACCGCCCTATTCTGCCACTCTACTGTGGGAGGGGGGAAAGAGCCTGTCCCTGGTTGGCTGGGTCCCCCCATCCTCAAGGTGGCGGGAACTCAAGGTTGTGCTTCACCTCGCCTCCCCCACATGAGGGGTGGAGCTGGCAGAGGTGGGCACACCTCCCTTCCTCACTTATTTTTCCCACTGGTTCTCCCGCCCAAAGTGGAGGGTAGAACCAGCAGCAAATGGCCTGGAGAGGCTCACAAAGGCGGCAGGCTTTTGAAGCCTCTCCTTCGTGAACCCTGCCCATCCGGGGAGAGGAGGCTTGGCACCTCGTTCCAGGATGTGCATTGTTTCAGGCCCCTGAGAGCAGCAGGCTCTCGACCCAGGGATCCAGAAACATGTCTGTTGGTGGCAGCTTACGCAGCCACTCAGTCAGGTCACTAGTAGTTGGTCAGATTTCAGGGGGTATCTCTAAGATGCCCTCTGTCATGCATTTTACATTAAATCCCACATTGGCATCAGTGTGGGTTTAATGTGCTGACAAGTTTGATACCAAACTTCTCAGTCTTCAGTGTAGCCATTATGGTGTTGTGGAGTTTGTAATGACCAACTCCCAGCACCATATACTCTTAATGGCAACACTGCACTTGCAGACCCCAGGATTGGACTTGGGCACTGTAGGGGTACAGGCCTCACCACTGGCATTGGGCACCCAGCTAGAGGGGTGACTGATGTATGCCAGGGCAGTGGTTTGTGGGCATGGCACACAGGGATGTATTCCATGTCGACTCTTTGTTTTGTTCTGCACCAAGACACTCAGCCTGCAAAGGCAGTGTGTGAGTGTCAGGGTACAGGACCTCTAAGGCTGGCACAATAAGTGCTGCAGCCCTTGGAGGCCCTCTCTGGTCACAGTGCCCTAGGTACCTGTTTTACCATTTGCCAGGGGCTGACATGTGGCCAGAGATGCCAATTGGGTTTAGGCTTCAATGCAGGTTTAGGGAAGGAACACAGGCCCTGGGTACCTGATTGGCAGGAGCCCAGGGCACACCCAGTCAAAGTACATCAGCAATTCAGCAAAAAGTGGGGGCATACCATGCAAGAAAGAGGGCACTTTCTTACAACCATTTTCCAGGAAAGCTAACATTCCATCACTTTTGGTGTATTCTATCCAATTTTCTAACCACACACAGGTATGGTAGCCCCTCTCCAACATCATAAATGAGGCAGGTGTCTTCAGTGGTGGGATAAGAATTCCCTCTCTAGTCTTCATGGGTTTATCATTCTTGAAGTAATTTTTAATTTTCTGCATAAACAAAAAATGTCTCTTTTCTCCGT
This sequence comes from Triturus cristatus, assembly GCF_964204655.1. Classification (NCBI taxonomy): domain Eukaryota; kingdom Metazoa; phylum Chordata; class Amphibia; order Caudata; family Salamandridae; genus Triturus; species Triturus cristatus. The sequence continues at coordinate 370,811,156 of NC_140581.1, read as the reverse complement.
ACATTTTAGGTGATCTTTTTATATATTCGTCTCTTGCAAATCCTAAATACCTTCTGTCTCGTGATTCCCTTTTAATGTCGGATCGTATTTCCACATACAAACTCCACTGTCCAATACTATTACGGCTTCTAGTTTTGACAACCAATTAGATTCTTGCTCACACTGGGGGTTTCACCAATCCTAGTGCGGCTTCTATTCTTTCATCCAATCAAACTCGGGCTCACGCAATTCGTTTAGCCAATACTAGCGCGTACTTGTTGTGAAGTCAGTATCACTCCTTACTGCTGACCCCTCCTTTACAAATTTGCATCAGTCACACACCCGCCTGTTTTAACCAATCCCTGCATGGCCCTCTGTGACGTTAGTGCAACTCCGGCAACTGACCCTCCCTTCACAAGGTAACACGAAAACGTATTTTCTTACAACTTTGCATCACATTTTCATTAATAACAACGTAAAACATTTGCTACTCTGTCTGTTCCACTAAATCCAAAGAATAATTTATTTCTGTTGCTGCAAGTAAAACTTTCCGCTTACCCTTCACTCAAGCTCAGACGAACCTGTTACTTCTTCGGTGTTACCCTTTCTAGGTGATATAAGACCAAAATTTCACCAGCGAACTCTTTTGCTATCAATCACTCTCACTTTTATACAAAAATGGTCCCTAATTTAACACTGCCAGCCCTGCATAGCTTCTCGGTGCTATTCCAACAGTTGAGTAACCTCAATGCAGTGTCGCTTCCATTTACCACCCGCTATTCACTTCCCGGGAATTTCCAGACAACATAAAACAAAACACAAACAGGTTTGTTAAAAACATAAATCAGTAATCAATTATCACCAAACTAGTCAATAATAACCATATCTCTGCTACCAGAAAACTGATCCAGCGGGTTACCAGCCGCAGGTACTCAAACACCATATATTCACCTGGGCTCATAAACACACATGTTCACATAGGCTAGTAAATACCAGTGGGGGTCAATTTTATAAAATGCTTTTTTATGAGATTATTTACACGTCATTCTTAACTAATCTTTCACAGATCAAAAAGTTCTTTCCTCTGGTCAATGGACCTATTAGTTGAATTTAGTTGATGGTGAAAGGACATTAGAATTTTTTTCCTTATATATTGATATAACCACAGACTCAAGAAAAGTTTAAATGTTTTATCTAGTTAAATTCATATGAGCCAAAATCAAAAATACTGTACGAACTCCAGTCAATTATTTCAATAATCAGTCACCTATATTAGAACGAAGTTTCACAATGACAGTACTCAGCAAAGAGAGGATAGAGAGAGCAGTACAATGATATACTACACAGAAGTATAATTACCTAGAATGGTGTGGAAACCAACCCCTTGGCCAAGTCCACCAAAGACTAGGAAATTACATGCGCTATTGCTCCTCTATGCTAAGAGACAAGTGGCGGTGCGCTGGGGTAGTAGATCCCTGCCTAAATTTGCAGAGTGGGTGAAGGATGTAACATATGGTAACACACAACTTGACTGCTATTGGGAAACGATGCCAGTTGCTTCCCGGCCCAGAGACATCTGGGAGCCTTTTCTGCAGTGGTCACGGGAGGGGGCTGGCTCCCCCAACTCCACACGTTCGGTGTCTGGAGAGGTCTCTGACGATATGGGTTGACACTGTCGGTTGGGAGGATGCGCTCGCCTGTGCTGCTGAGCTCTGGGCATTTTCGCAATTCGATGCAGTCAACTGCGGGTGGTGGGATTGAGACCGGGCCCCGTTGTCTGGGGGGTGACATGCCGCAAAATGTCTATCCCGGAGTCCGTATACTACAAGGCGTAAGCCCGTGCCTATTACACTGTGCCGCAGTCCGATCTATAGGTGTGTTTTTTGCTGCTGTATACAACTACTACATATGAGATGCTTCCTTCGAAGGTTTTGCTCCTCAATTGCTAGAACAATATGTTTTGTCTCTGCTACTTTCCGTTTGTACCATTGGTTGTTTTGGTTAGGTTTACGTAAAAGTAGATTTTGGGGTAAAAGAAAAACAATATTTGTTTATATGCTGATTTACAGTGACTGATTGGTTCAGAACTTGCCTGCTTTTGCTGAGGCTATATACGTCCATAACTGTAATGTCATTGACTTGCTAACCTGAATAAACAGATTTACAAAAAAAAAAAACCCTTGGCCAAGGAGCTGGAAGGGTCCCCTGGGAAAGATCAGGTGACAGACTTCAGGACAGGTTTCAGGACTGGATGACCTCTTCTAGATCCGACGCCTGCGTCGCACCCCTCTCTGACACTATCTTCCTCCTTGATTCTTCCGTGATCTTCTTCTAATAATTGTCTTATTCCCTCCTTGATTCTTCCGTGATCTTCTTCTAACTTTTTGGCTTAAAATTCTAAGTCTGCAAATTGATTCTTCAGCATTCGCTCAGCTCTCGGACAGCATCCCGATCTCTCAGCATCACGAGCCCTTCTATCTAACTAAACTACCTCAATTATACCTTTTTAATGGCATGTACCACCCCTTAATGTTTCAGTTTCATAAAACCCCTAATTCTGATTGGACAGGCAAAGGGGAATGATTATCACACCATGCTAAGTTTTAATAATTTTCTTTGGTTCCTTCTTTAATGTTCCCGCCCCTTAATTCTTATTCCCAAGCTTTATTTCCCACCTGTTATTCACATCTTTATCAAACAAAAGTATACATTTGACAGTCATTTCTGTTCATCATTCAGGATGTCCAGTAGGTTCCCAGGACATGTTACAAGGATGGCCTTGGACAGGATTCAAGAACGACATTGTGGCTTCTTGGCTCGTTATTACTGCGCATGCGTGAAAATGACGTGTAGTATGGACTTCTGTCTCACTCGGAGGCCCAAATACGAACTAATAGAGAGGTCAAAAAGAAACAAATTAATTTCAAAATAAAATGATTTCACTGTATACCATCTATCTCTACTCTAATCCCATTTACTTATAAAGGCTCTCCCCGCATTAGCACTTAGTAAATAGCTTGTTTTAGTTTCAGCATGAGCTTTCAAGTGGCCATTATAGATGCATTCGCACAGGTGCAGAAATTTCCCTCCAAGTGAAAAAAAGTCATTTTACGTAGATGCATTTAATGCATGCGCAGTACAGTTTCCCGCGTTAGCAGCTATTTTAAGTTTCACTCGGGTTACTTGTTAGTAAAACACGTAAGCAAGCTTCATCTTTACTAAAATGCGGAATGTGGTGCATATTATTTTATACAATACATAATTAATACAGTGTTGCATGTTATATGAGAGGTTTGCTTCCGAGCAAGTCTTTTATATGAGTCCTTGCTCCATCAGCGGTAGTGGCGGCACATCTCGGAAGACAACAAATTCATGTCTTCCCATATCGGAACGACTGGCTCACCAAGGCCAGCACGCACCAAAAGTGTCAACACCACACTCAGACTACATTAGATCTACTCTACCAATTGGGTTTCACAGTCAATGCTAAAAATTCTCGCCCTTCAACCAAATGCAGTCTTATCTGGGAGCAACTCTAAACACTTGCTGAGCTCTAGACTCTCCCAATGCAGCCAGAATTAATAATATTCAATCTCTGCTAATACAGTTTCAGGCCAATCAATACTTAGCAGCCAGAATGTTCATGCAAGATGGCATCATGTATCGCAATAGTGCCTCACGCAAGATTGCACATGCATCCTCTACAGTAGTGCTTAGCATGTCAGTGGAATCCGTCTCAGGGTCAATTAACAGATCTGGTGTTGGTAGACAGCCGCACCCATGCAGTGGTGTAACAGACCAAACTTATCAAAAGGGTGGTCTTTCATCGACGGGAAAGCAGGTTAATGAGAGGGTCTGAGGGATCACACAACCAGTGGACAAGTCCCCCTACTAACAATGTCTCAACAAAAGAGTCCAGAGGTAAAGAGAGCACAAAAACAACACACAAACAAGGGGCATGAAATGTCTGAGTGCAACTAAACTAAAGCCAAGCTAAACTAACAAAGTCCTATAAAAGAGGACATAATCCCATCACCCACCGTGGTGGCATGCTTCATCATTTGGGATCTCCTCTCAACCAAACCTGGTTTGGCTGAGGAGCTACTACTCCCTGTGTGAAACTATGGGAGGAGCTCGCGGATGTTTTAATCTACGCTGGTGGAAGATGATCTCCTAAAGATCGATGAAGCTGTCCTAAGTGAGGTGAAAATAGGCAGTGCAGTGTAAAGCAAGTCAGTGAGTTAAAATTGACTACAGGAACCCAAATGACTTTAATAATGACTATCCCTGTGTCAATGTTAAAAACAAAGTAATAGCGCGGACTGGCGCAATGACCAAACGCACTAGCAAAAACCAAAAGACGGTCTACATGTTTCAGCCTATACAGATCAGAGCATTTAAGATCTAGGCTTTCATCAGGACCAAATGAAGAAAGATACTGCCAAATCTATTGGAGCCCTCCAACAGAGTCTCCTTTCGTCGCTCCTTTTATAGCTGCGATTCCAAAACAATTTCATCAGAGAATACCTCCTCTACTTACAAAAACCAAAATCAACCTTCCTCCTCCGGGGGGTACTATCGAGGAGGATATAGCGGAAACAACAATAGGGGAAGAGGCAAAAATAATTCCACCTGCAAACAAGCAGTGACTTCCTTCCGCTTCCCCCTGATCATTCCACTCCTGTCGGGGGACACCTATCAAAGTTCCTACATGTCTAGAATTCCATCACAACAGACAAGTGGGTAAGACAAATTATCCAGTATGGTTATTGCCTGGAACTCACTGGTACTCCACCAGACATTCCTCCCAGAGAACGCACAATGTCCTCATAACATCTCACTCTTCTCACTTTACAAAAACATGCAATAGAACCAGTCCCTTTGCCTCATCAAGGCACAGGAGTGTATTCACTATACTTTCTAATACCAAAAAAAAGAACGGCTCTCTCAGACCAATACTGGACCTCAGGCCATTAAATCTATACATTCAGTCAGACCATTTTCATATGGTCACTCTCCAACTGGTACTCCCAGTACTCCAAAAGTGTGACTTTCTATCCACTCTAGATTTAAAGGACGCCTACTGTCACATTCCCATTCACCCCACTCACAGGAAATATCTCAGGTTTGTGATAATCGGACAACACTAACAATTCAAATTTCTCCCATTCGGAGTAACCACAGCACACACACTCTTCACCAAGTGCCTCGCAGTAGTGGCGGCTCACTTAAGAAGACAACATATTCACGTTTTCCCTTATCTGGACGACTGGCTCATAAAAGCCAAGTCACACAGCAGCTGTGTGCAACACACATGCAAAACGATACACTTGCTGCACGATTTGGGATTCACAGTCATCCTCTCCAAATCCTATCCCCAACCGTCCACAACAATATCTAGGAGCTACAATAAACACTTCAAAAGCTCTAGCATATCCCATCCCAGTCAGAATAAGCGCCATACAAGCCCTCATACCAAAATGTACGCCTCAACACTCATTACCAGCACAAGTGTTCATGCAGTTAATAGGGATGATGGCTTCTTGCATTCTGATAGTCCCTTACGCAAGACTCGAGATGCGTCCCTTACAGGAGTGTTTGGCACGTCAGTGGAACCAGGCTCAAGGTCAAATAACAGGTCTGGTGTTGGTGGTCAGCCGCACACATCGCACTCTGCAGTGGTGGAACACTCAAAACCTGGTTCCACAGATAGTGCTCACAACAGACGCATCGCTCAGCGGCTGGGGAGCTCATCTTCAAAATCTTACTATTCAGGGCATATGGACCCCTCAACAAAAACAATTCCACAAATTATCTGGAATTGCTAGCGATCTCCACCTAGTAGGAAAAGCTGTCCTGATCTGTACAGACAACACAACAGCAATGTATTATATACAAAAATGAGGGACACACCCTGCAGCTTTCACACCTAGCTCAAAGCATATGGAGATGGGCCATTCCGCAAAAAAAATACCTCTTTGCAGAACACCTTCTAGGAGTACACAATCAGATTGCAGATCTGCTCAGTCGTCAAAAACAGCAGATCCATGAATGGGAACTTCATTCTCAAGTACTGCTTTCATTCTTTCAAATGTGGGGCTACCCAGAAATAGACCTGTTTGCCACACAGCAAAACGCAAAATGCCCAAGCTCCGCATCCAGGTATCCACACCCATTGTCCAAAGGCAATGCGCTATGGGTGAACTGGTCAGACAAATTTGCTTACCCTCTTTCGCCTCTCCCACTCATTTCCTTAGTGGTTCGGAAGCTCAAACAGCATTCCTTCAGAATGATCCTGGCGGCACCAACATGGGCCCGACAACCATGGTTCACAACCCTCTTGGAACTATCAGTAGTTCCTCATCAAAAGCTACGCCTCTCACCCAAGCTTCTCACCCAGAACCATGGAGAGATGAGCCATCCAGATCCTTGCAATCTGGCTCCTGATGTCTTAGAGTTTGGTTACCTCAATCTCCCGCCAGACTGCATGAACATCATTAAACAGGCTAGACGTCCTACCACTTGAGCTTGCTATGCTGCTAAGTGGAAAAGATTTGTGATTTACTGTACCAATAACAAAATCAACGCACTAGATGCTTCTATTTAAAACATCATCTGTTACCTCTAGCATCTACAACAATGTAACCTAGTCTATACATCCATTAGACTACATCTCGCTGCAATAGCAGCCTATCTCCAAAACGGACAACATTTGTCTTTATTTAGAATACCAGCTATCAAAGCGTTTATCGAAGGACACAAATGATCCCACCTAGACTTCCACTTTCACCAACTTAAATGTGGTCCTTACCAGGCTCATGGGTCCCCCATTTGAACCTCTGCATAAATGCGAATTACAATTTCTCACCTGGAAAGTAGCTTTCCTGGTTGCACTCACCTCCCTCAGAAGAGTCTGTGAACTCCAGGCATTAACCATACAAGAACCATTTCTGCAAATTCATCATAACAAAGTGGTTCTTAGGACTAACCCAAAATTTCTACCTAACGTAGTGTCTCCTTTCCTCCTTAACCAGTCTGTAGAACTTCCAGTGTTTTTCCCCCTACCAGACTCAGTAGCAGAACGAGCTCTTCACATGCTAGACGTAAAAAGAGCAATACTTTGTTACATTGAAAGAACAAAATCCTTTAGAAAGACTAAACAACTTTTTGTAGCTTTCTCCCCACCTCATAAAGGCAATCCAATCTCACAAACCGGGATTGCGAGGTGGATTGTTAAATGTATTCAAACATGCTATGCTAAAGCTAAACGCACATTAACCATTCCCCCTAAAGCTCACTCCACACGTAAACTAGGGGCATCTATGGCATTCTTAGAGAATATTCCCCTAGATGACATCTGCAAAGCAGCAACTTGGTCTACACCACACACGTTCACAAAGCACTATTGCGTAGACTTGCATGCAAAGCAACAAGCTAACGTGGGTCCGGCTGTATTAAGAACACTTTTTCAAACCAGTGCAACAGATACAGGTAGCCAACGCTAAGGCGATAACTGCTATATAGTCTATGCACAAGTAGACAATCAACAGCTCACATGCCTCGAACGGAAATTGCTACTTACCGGTATGCATCTGTTCTTGGCAGGTAGAGCTGTAGATTCATATATGCCCACCCGCCTCCCCGGTAACCTCTATCTCTTCCAGTACTATCTTACTTAGATACATTACACATGGACATCCTTTGCTATTTCTTACTAACTCCATCACAACCCTCCATGGCAAAACAATCTGAAGATGGAGTCGATGCCCATGCGCACTATCATCCTAAGGAGTCACCTACCTCGTGACTACAAAGCAGCTCCTCTCCTCCAAGGGAGATGTTGCTGGCAAGATGAAGTCTTTGGCAGTTCCTCCACAGCTTTGAGTGGTGACACCGCTTTTTGGATGAGCCGGGTCTGTGCAATTGTCGAGGTACAGCAGCAAGGAAGGGTTTTGCGTGATGGGGAAATCCTCAGTTACCGCATGGTGGGCTCTGCTTTGTCCTTGTTTCTTCTTCAAGCAGACATATCTTATTTCTGCACCTAAATACTCAAATTAGTGGTGTTAAGGGGAGTGAAGGGTAGTAGACAATGGGCTACTTACCCTTGGGGTCACTTCACCCCCTAGATGACCATTTCCAGTGGTGAGTGGCCATCACCCTGCCCCAGCGTTCCTAATTCCACCACACATAAGATGGTGGAATCCTTTCTTTCGTCTTCACTTCAGGCTGCACACCCTAGAGGTGTGTCCAGCCTGGCAATGCAACACGCCTCCGGACTATCTATTTTCCAGCCTGTCCTGGTGCCAAATGGCCCTCAGGCGGTGGGGGGGGGGGGCCATCTCCCATGTCTGGGGGAAGCCTGGGTCACATATCAAAGGCAGCAGTGACCTTTGAAGCCTCTGACCTTGACATGCTATTCTCACTAGCCTTCCTGCTGAAGTAGGTGATAACACCTCCTGCCAGAGCAGGCATTGTTCTCATCCTCCTGAGACCAAGGGCTGTCACCTGTAGGGGGTGAGAAACCTGTTTGTGGTGGCAGGCTGGTCAAGACCAGCCAGCCAGCACACAAGAGGGACTAGTAAGGTTTCAGGGGGCAACACCAAGGTGCCCCCTGCATGCATGTAGTAATCTAGTTCTGGCACCAGTACAGATTTATTAAGACAAGGTGTTAGATACCAAACACCATAGGTTTTAGTGAAGCCATTATGTAACTGGGTAACTTGTTTTGACCACTGCCCAGTATGTACCTAAATATGGCTTCCCTGTTCACTTGAAATATCTTTTAATAGGACTAGACATCACAGGGGCATATCTGCTCATGCAGATATGTCCTCACATAAAATGTAATGCACCCTGCCTTTGGGCCCTAAGGCCTGCTGTAGGGGTAGCTTACATATATTATATGCATTGACTTTGGCATGGCACACAGGAGTGTGCCATATCATGTTTTTACTCATGGTTTGCACTGTGTCACGTAGCCTGCAATGGCATTCTGTGTGCAATTTTTGTTTGGGTCCCTTAGGAAGCCATAAGATATGCTGCATCACTTAGGGACCCTCTTTAGTACCCTTGCCTTAGGTACCATTTACTAGGGACTTACAGATGTGCTAATGTCCTGTGCCAATTGTAAAACAACCAGCATCCAATAGCTAAAAAGGTAACAAAGTCGGGGAGGGGGGGGGCAAGTCTAACAAAAACCCAGTTTCCCAAACTCCTCTTGCTAGTAATGCGTCATTATCAAATTTTTTTCTTTCCGCCTTTGGTTACGGGCATGTGCTCCGGTTTGGCACAGTCGTGGTGCACTGTTTTGATTTACACGGTTCCTTCCCTCCATCAGCATTAGCGATCTCATTTCTATTTCCCTTCCATTTGGTTAGACTATTCCTGAATCGATCAGGCGGCTCTCTGTTGACCTCGGGCCCTTCTGCGCCTTTTTCCATCTTCAGGCGCATTTCCCCCACCATATCCTCACGGTGATGGAACTGATCCCTTTTCGCTACTGTCCTCGCTGTCACACAAAATACTCTTGGACCGATCTCCATCAGGTCTGCAATTTGTGTGTCTCCACCGAGAACAATGAGGCTGCTTGCGACACTTGCCGCTCCTTCCTTTCCAAGAAAACACTGCACGACTATGGAGCTCAACATCTCAACATGTCACAGAGGAGCGGAAAAGATATACTGAGGACATTGAGGAGGAACACCATCTACAAGCATCAGCTGCAGACAAAGGGACTTTTTCCTCCCGGCTACAGCACCAACTCTGTGCTGGAAATTGAAGAACTTCTGCAGGGCAGCCAGCTGTGAGTACAGTGCCCCTCCCTCCGCGACAACGATCCCACGCTGAACATCCCTTTCCAAAGTTTCATCCAGCTCCTTTGGAACACAGGAGGCAGATTGCTCATTTGCCACTGCTTTCGGGCCGTGGTCAACACAGACCAAAATCTTAGGATGGAACGCCCAGCTCGGTGCCGAAGAGTAAATCGAGACTGACTACTTCGGCATCGACGCTCCCTCCTCGGAGATGAGCTGACCATCGGAGCCAACAACTTAAACATCAAAGCCAAAAGCGGCATCCGAGCTGATTCCATCAGCTCCAACCAGCAAGTTTGGTTGGATCGGGGACTGTCTAACCGATCCTTCATAAACTGCAAGAAGAGATCGCCGACCGCCGGAAACATCTCATGAGACATCCCCACATGGGCTAGATTTTATCAGCCTTCTGGAATCTGCCGCTCAACCATCCAAACGGCAACTGTCCTTCGAAGAAACTTTGGACATGCCATGCTTTGTCACACCTCCGCCATCTTTCACGACCCTTACATGCTAGTCATTACACCTAGGTTGGAACAAATATATAAAGCTTCTCTAACTCAACCCTCTACATCCGGGGCCAGCTTCCACCCGACTCTAGTGGTCACAACCACCCATAAAAAGACCAACTCTCAGAGCACTGGTGATGCCCCTTCACCTGATAGAGAGAGTAAGCGAATAGATGCGGCAGGTAAGAGGGTAGCTATGCAATCAGCCAACCACTGGCGGATTGCCAATTCTACTGGTCTGCTTTCTATGTATGACCGTACCCATTGGGATGAAATTGAGTAACTCCTTCAACATCTCCCAGAGGAGCACAGGAAAAGGGGCTACAAGATTGTTCTTGAAGGAAAGCAGACATCCAACACCACTATACGGTGCTACTTAAATACTGCAGACACTGCTGCAAAGGAAGGCAAACTTCCGTGGAGGTTCCAAGACCACCTTCTCTAAACCCTCCACCTCGTACCAATAACCACACACCCAACAGACCTCCCCCAGAGGCTATTTTCGAGGATCCTGCAGAGAAAACAACTTGAAAGGCAGAGGTAAAGGTGGCTCCCCCAAAGGAGCTGCCAACACCACTAAGCCCTGTCTTGCCTCTCCTTCCCCCCCAACCATATAACACCAGTTAGGGGTTGTCTCCAAGGGTTCTTACCCGCTTGGCAGAACGTCAACTCCAACCAGTGGGTATTGGATATTGTCCAACATGGTTATTGTCGGGGGCTCACTTCCACACCTCCCAACGTTCCACCTCGCAAATACAAACTCTATCCACAGCACCAAAGGCTATTCAGGCAGGAGCTCCAAGTTCTCCTCCATAAAGGAGCCATAGAACCCATCCCCTATCATCAGCAGGGCATGGGAGTTTACTCACTATACTTCCTAATCCCCAAAAAGGACGAGTCCCTCAGACCAATTTTGGATCTCAGGCTCCTAAACAAATACATTCTCTCAGAGCACTTTCACATGGTCACTGTTCAGGATGTCATCCTGCTACTACAACAAGGCAACTTCATGGCCACACTTGACCTCAAAGATGCCTAATTCCACATTCTAATTCATCCGGGACATCACCGGTACCTCAGATTTATAGTCAGCGGATGCATTACCAGTTCAAGGTGCTCCCCTTCAAAGTCACTATGGCACCCAGAGTTTACACCAACTGGTGGCCACTCACCTGCACAGACAGGGTATCCACATCTTCCCCTATCTGGACGACTGGCTCATCAAGAGTGCCACTCGTCAAAAATGTCACCAGCACACTCAGGTTACCATCAGCCTACTTAACGAACTAGGTTTTACTATCAACACCACAAAATCCCACTTCCAACCCCTACAGTTCCAGCCTTATCTGGGGGCATATCTATATTCCGAGGTGGGCATGGGCTACCCAAATACTGCCAGGATACAATTTTGTCATCCCTCCTTTTCAACCAGACCAACAAGTCACAGTCAGGACAGTTATGCGTCTCCTCTGCATGATGACCTCATGCATCGATATACTATCCTATGCCGGGTTACACATCTGTCCATTACAAGAGTGCTTAGCACACCAATGGTCTCAAGCGAAGGGTCAATAGGACGATCTAGTGTTGGTGGGTTATTGAAATTATCGCTCACTGCAATGGTTGAAACACCAACAACTTGTTACAGGGACGGCTTTTTCTCGATCGAGTCCTGCAGAGGACCATCACAACAGCCACCTCCCTTAGGGTGGGAGGAGCAAACTCACAGGACCTGACTGTTCAAGGCCAGTGGAAACCCAGTCACAAGGGTCTCCACATAAATTACCTAAAACTTTTAGCTATTCACCATGCATAAAAAGCTTTCCCTCCCCACCTCATTGGAAAGGTAGTCCTCATCAGAATGGCCGACATGATCCCCTCAGCTTTCTCATTTAGCCCAGAACATATGGAGGTGGGCACTCATACACAACATCCATTTGTTGAAGGAATACTTTCCAGGAGTGGACAACAACTTTGCCAACCTCTTCAGCTAGATGCAGCTGTAGGAAAGTGGGTTTTGTTGCAGTACCCTGCGGCACAAGGGACTTGTATGTGGGCCAGAGTTGTGCCAATTGTGGTAACAAAGGTACATTTTTGGGAAAGAGCACAGGCACTGGAAACCTGGTTAGCAGGAAACCAATCAATCAATCGGGGGTTTATAAAGCGCACTACTCGCCCGTCAGGGTCTCAAGGCGCTGGGGGTGGGCTCCGGATCAGTCGAAGAGCCAGGTCTTGAGGTCCTTCCTGAAGGTGTGCAGGGTTTGCGAGCGTCTGATGTTAACGGGGAGCTCGTTCCAGGTCTTTGCTGCGATGTAGGAGAAGGCTTGCCCTCCTGTTCGGCTTCTGCGGATGCGGGGGACCTCTACCAGGGCGAGGTCGGCGGAGTGGAGGTTCCTCTTGGGTGCGTGGAAGGATTGTCTCTTGTTGAGGTACTTGGGTCCGATGTTGTTGAGGGCTTTGTAGGCGTGGGTGAGGAGTTTGAAGGTGACCCTCTTCTCGACCGGAGCCAGTGGAGGTCTCGCAGGTGTCGGGTCATGTGTTCGTGGCGTGGGGTCCCGAGGACGAGTCTGGCGGTGGCATTTTGGATGGTCTGGAGTCTGTGAAGGAGAGATCTGTTGATTCCGGCGTATAGGGCGTTGCCATAGTCAAGTCTGCTGGTTATGACTGCGTGGGTGACAGTCTTTCTGCAGGAAGGGGGGAATCCATTTGAAGGTCTTAAGGAGGATGTGCAGGCAGTTGAAACTAGTGGAAGCGACGGCGTTGACCTTGCGGTTCATGGCAAGAGAGGAGTCCAGGATCATGCCGAAGTTGCATGCGTGGTCCGTAGGGGTGGGTGAGTTCCCTAAGGCGGGGGGCCACCAGGAGTTGTCCGGGAGTCTGATCCTCTGGGTTCTGCCGGAGAGGAAAGATCGGATCCAGTCAAGGGCGGCTACTTGTATCCGGGCATCGCGAAGTCTGGCTGCAAGGGTGCGATGGGAGACAGTGTCGAAAGCTGTGGAGAGGTCTAGAAGGATGAGGGCCACGGTGTGTCCCCCACGAGTAGCAGGCGGATGTTGTCTGTGGTGGCGAGGAGAGAGTTCTCGGTGCTGTGGTTGCTGCGGAATCCGGACTGCGATGCGTCTGGGATGGAGTTCTCTTCGATGAAGGTGGTCAGCTGAGTGTTCACGAGTCTCTGTGTGACCTTGGCAGCGAAAGGGAGGAGGAAGATGGGCAGGTAGTTTTTCCGGTCCGTAGGGTCTGCCGTCGGTTTCTTGAGGAGGGGTTTAACCTCCGCCCGCTTCCAGTCGTCTGGGAAGATGCTGGCCACAAAGGAAGCGTTGATGGTCCGTCCCAGTTCGGGTGCGATGGCAGCGGCCATGTGGAATATGTGCAGTGAGTAGGGGTCTGTGGGAGCTCCTGAGTGGGTTTTAAGCATGGTCGCGGTGATGTGTTCGATGGTAGCCTAGATGTGAATGGAATGGAGATGGCTATACGAACTGTTGAGCCGATGGACGGGGTAGTCGAGGCTAAAGAGAAGGGGACTAATAGACATACCTCAAGGGTGACCCATGTTCTATCGTGGAACATAGCCGGCCTTCAGACCAAACTAGCTCTCCCTGAGTGGAATGAACTTATCGAGAAGTACGATGTCTGCATGTTCCAGGAGACCTGGAGCACGGTTCTCCTATACAAATCTGGCTATACTACATTTTTTGTTCCAGCTTCCTGGTCAGGGAAAGGCCGTCCATCAGGGGGCCTTCTCATATGGATTAATATTTTTTCTGAATTGGTCAATTGCCACGGGTAATCTCGATTCAGCAGACTTATTACATTTATCGATTAAAGGTTCAACCACAAATAAAAAAAATTGAGCTTTTTAATATCTATGCTGGAGGGTCTCCTGGGGCCCAAGTATCCTCAACACTTGCTGCTCTAGATCGAGAGTCATCACTTCTTTATCCTCTTGCTAATATTATTGTAGCGGGAGATTTTAACTGTACCTTCGAACCATTGAGTAGTGAGGACCTGCTGGGCACGAATGAGACAGATAACAAATGGGATATCCCAACTCTTACTATAGCCCCTATCAAGAAGTGGTCCCAAATGGCTATTCAAATGAACGCCTTAACGCTCGAATGTGACCTAAGAGCAGTAAATGGCCGGACACCCTCAGATCAGCATGGGGCTAATACTTTTAATAGAATCAGTTCACCATCACGCATAGATTATATCCTGATTAGCGTCCATTTATGGGGTGATCTCATAGATATGGCAGTAAAAGACACCCTGGATAGCGATCATAATCCACTCTGTATGCAAATAAAAAATAAATGGGGACCCAATGATTCTAAAGCAAAGGAGCCCCTTAGATTGGTAACGAAAGAGTTTGAGCCCTCTAATTGTAACCGTCGGCTTAAATGTCGCAAGGTTGCAAATCAGGATGACAAGCTTTTCAGCATAACTGAATTGTTGAACCACAAGATCAAAGAGCTCGACTCGATAGGTGACAATTTAGAAATAACTCATGACTCCTGTTTTCCTGATTTTTACCAAAATTTAATGATAAGGCTGGGACAATTTTTTACCATCAAGGTCAGTAAAACAGGGAAGGGAAACTGAATATCGCCCAAGAATCCTTGGCATTCAGTTGCATGCAGGGGTAAGAGGAAGGCGCTATCTATAGCCCTTAGAGGGAAAGATGTGGGCTTAATTAGAATGGCTAGGAAGGACTATGCTAGATCCCAAGTGGCAGCAAAGCGCGAGTGGGAAGAGGCCCACTGGCAGGAGCTTAAGTCAGCCTCACGACAGAAAGATCCAATGCTATTCTGGGAGATAATAAGGGGACTCGTAAAGGATCTGAGCCGGTACCCAACCATATTACGGGGCAACAATGGTATGATCCTTTCCATGACCTATACTCTGGTATGGTGGATGTTTCATATATAGAAGATGAACATCACCCCTATACACTGGGAGATTCCTTATCGGTAGAACTTTTTGACCTACAGGAGGTAGCCCAGGCAATAGGAAATATAGCCCCCGGCAAAGCAGCAGGTCAGGATGGCATACCTGGCGATCTCCTTTTGTATGACCAAAAATCTTGGGCACAGTTTATTTTACGGCTGTTAACCTTATAGCTAGAGGCCATGCAGTCCCTGAATCCTGGAAGGGGGCGGAGGTGGTTGTGATCTATAAAAAGGGGGATAGGGAGGACCCTGCCAACTACAGGCCGATCAGTCTAATAGATGTGATACAAAAGGTGGTTGGCAGGGTGCTCCTTATGAGGTTAAGGCTGTGGATGGAGGAAGGTGATATTTTGTCGCACTTCCAGGCTGGTTTTAGGGGGCGAGTGGGTACGATGGATCAGGTCTTAAGATTCTTTATGATCTATTGGAAGACCATGGTCATAGGGAAAGGCAGTTTGTATTTGGCCTTCATTGATCTGAAGACTGCTTTTGAGCTGGTCCCCCGCCACAGGCTTTGGCAGGTGTTGCGTGAGTTGGATACCCCCCCCATGGTTCTGGATTTTATTAGACGCCTCCATGAGGGCAACTATGCCAGGATTAGGTGGGGGACTCAGGGACAGCTAACAGAGAGGATCGAGGTGAATAGGGGGGTACGCCAGGGCTGTGTAATGGCGCCGACCTTGTTCTCCCTCTTTGTGAATGGGGTGGTAGACCATTTGAGGGAGTTTCCGGCCGACGCACCAGTCCTGGCGGGTGAAAAAATCCCGACCCTCCTGTACGCCGACGATACCCTCCTGCTGTCAAAATGCCCAAGTGGTCTCCAGAGGCTGTTAGATAGATTTGGCCTGTTTTGTTCTGGGCGAGGCCTAACCATTAATACTGCTAAAACAAAATTGTTGACTAAATCCCCCTCGAAGCGGTTTAGAAATAACATCACCCTTGAAGGAAAACCATTAGACCTAGTTGAGTCTTTTGACTATTTGGGTATACGGGTAACTAGTGATATGAAGTGGAGTTCCCATTTGACAAAAATGCTTCTAAACCACAAGCGGGTATCCGGGGTGATCTTAAGAGAACAACAACTCTCTGCAAGCAAACCAATATCCCCGGCCCTTGTGGTTTATGAAGGTAAAGCACTCCCCTCAGCCCTGTATGGGGCCGAACTCTGGGGTTTTGAGAACACCACTGACCTAGTGAGATCGGAGAACAAGTTTTTTTAGAGGTCTGGTTTCCCTTCCAATCTCTATTCAAGCCCCTGTATTTAGATCTGGGCAGATGTTCAATCAAAGATATTGCACGCCTCCGCCCTCTACTTTTCTGGGCCCTTATCAGATCGACCCCAGAGCTGTCCTTCTATGCAGCAGCCTTTAGCGATATCATCCAAGCGGACATAGGCCAGAGGGTCAAATGGATCTCCAATTTGAGGCGTCTATTATCTGACATAGGTCTAGGGGAGGCATGGTTTAGCCAGACCCCGCCTGCCAAACAGGTTATAAAAAAAAAGCTTATTGGAATTGGGTGGAGGGGGTTCAAGAGACCAATGCGGATAGGGGAACCCTCACTGAGCGGTTCATGGAATACAAGCCTGTTCGGAAGTTGGAAGCATATCTTGATTTTATCCAAACTCCTAGAGATAGGTCCCTATATATGAAACTGAGAATCGGAACTCTTCCTATTAATGATTTAATAGCAAGCTGGAGGGGGATCGATCGATTGGCATTAGTAACAGCAGCAGCGCCATGCCCAGGATGTGGAGCTCGTACCGAGTCCATTGCCCACTTTGTTTGCTTGCCCAATTTACAGACATATCAGAAGCAAGTGGTTAAGACCTGTTTGTATATTGCTGGGCTCAAGAAATTATCTGTCTGTTTTACGTGTTCTCAGGACAGATCCTACCTCCCTCACTGTGATCAGCAGGGTGGCAAAATACCTGGGATGCGCATGGGTGCTACGTTCAAAGTTTTTAACACTAAAAAATATGGATTAGGCCTATACGAACTGTTTTTTACTATACTGATGTATATTACTTTTATGATACTTCAATCTTAGGGGGTTTCCCCATTTCTTTTATCTTTCGTTTTTATATATAAAATGGATTTTATCTTTCAATTTGTAAATGAATTGTCATTGCTAGTTCTATACCAAATTATTTCCATGAATTGTATAAGGATTGATTCTGCTTTTATGTTATATTTTGTATCGAATAAAGCTTCTATCTTCTTCTGTTCGATGGTAGCGGGCTTCCAGGTCGAGATTTTTGGCTGGTCAGCTGCGATTGGGGGGAAGAGGGGGTGATGTCCTTCGTTGGTTCGCTGTAGTTATCGTAGAAAACCTTGATCATATGTTAGTGTGTTGAGTTTGTCGCAGAGTTGTTGGGAGGGTGTGATGTCCGTGGCTTCGCTGGGTGGCTTGGTGAGCTGCTGTATGACGCTGAGCAGTTCCTTGGCGTTGGTTGCGTTGGCCTGGGCTTTGTCCTTCATGAGGGTCCATTTGGTTTCCCTAATGCGCTGGTGGTAATTCTTCAGGGCGCTCCAGTGGGTGTTCCTTGCTTCTGTGGTTTTCTGGTTTTGCCAGGTTTTCTCTAGGCGTCTGCACGAGCGTCTGGCTTCTTGTAGTTACGTGGTGAACCAGGTGGCCTTAAGTGGGCGTTGCTTGGCGGGGTGCCGGAGGGGTGCGAGTATGTCGGCGCTGCGGGCGATCCAGCGGTGGAGTTCCGTGATTGCGGCGTTAGTGTCTGTTGTGGCGCGGGGGGGGGGGGGTCTTGGCGGAGGGTAGTTGTGAGGAGTTCCTCTGTGACCTTGCTCCAGCTTCTTTGTGGCGTTCGTGGGATGGGCTTGGGTGTGCTGGTGGTGTTGAAGGTGAAATGGACGCAGTGGTCTGTCCAGGGCGGCTGGGTGGTGTGGCTGAACCGGATGTTGGTCCCTCCCTCGAAGATAGGGTCCAGGGTGTGGCCAGCTCTGTGCATGGGTGTGTCGACCAGCTGTTTCCGTCCGAGGTTGGCGAGGCTGTCAAGAAAGTTGATGGAGTGGGGGTTGTTGATGTGGAAATTCAGGTCCCCGTGGAGGATGTAGTCCGTGGAGGCGATTGCGTGGGGTGCAGCAAGCTCGGCGATGGTGTTTGCGGACTGGGTGCGCGGGCCCGGAGGTCTGTAGATGAGGGTGCCGCGTAGCGTGGTCCTGGACTGGTCTGGATCTGGAAGTGCAGGTGTTCCGTGCCGGAGTGGGGGTCACTTGTGCTGGAAGTGGAGAGTCGGAGGGGGGTCTTGTGTGCGATGGCGAGTCCTCCTGGGCGGTGGGGGTGGTCTTTTCTGTGGACCTTGTAGCCGTCCGTGATGGCAGTGGCGGCGATGCCGGGGCTGGAGGTGGCGTTGGTCCGGGTTTCTGAGAAAAAGGCGACGTCGTGCGAGAGGGTGTCGATCAGATCCCAGACCTCTGCGGCGTGTCGGTGTAGGGATCGCACGTTAAGGAGGATGCAGGTCAGGGTGTTGGTGGTGTATGCGTCTGGCGAGCCTTCAGTGGTGGTGGGGTTGTTGTCGGTGGTGAAGGATCTGTGACAGGCTCTGCGCGCAATCTCTCCATGGGTGGTGTTCGGTGAGACACTTGCGCAGTCGGTGTGTCTTCCGGGGTTGAGGGTGGTAGAATCGTAGCGGTGGGTCCTGGAAGAGCCAGGGTTCCTGGCGCTGGTCGCGTACGTGCGCAGACAGGCTTGCCATAGGCTCGCCAGCGGCGCAGCCGCTGCATGACCACACAGCGGTCTGCATTATGTAGGGGAGGGGAGGGATGCTCAGCTGGGAGGCGGGAAAAGGAAGGCGCGGGGGAGGGGGGGTCCGAGTGGGTAGTGGCGGGAAGCGTGGGCTGGGGACGGCGAGAGGGGCAAAAGCAAGAAAAGGCAGGAAAAATAAATAAAAAACAGAGTCCAAATAACAATTGTGGCACACAAATACAGAGGCAAGCGCAGTATTAAGAAAAACGCAAACGGACAATACTCCTGAGGGCAGCAGATTCAAACACGAGGCAGGGTGTCCCGAGGCAGCTGCAGATCGCAGGAGCTGTGGGGAGAGTGCAGGCCTGTGACCGAGGTCAAGGTCTTACGCCGCACATTTTCAAGAAGATAGACAAAATAATTAAAGCACAGAGGAGTGGTGGATTCCTGCTTCCACCATCTCTGCCAAACAAAGAGCTACATCTTAGCGCCGGATATTAAAGAGTGGCGGGTTCCTGCCTTTGAAACAAAGGACAGTGTTTTCCGACGACCCTAAAGTGCGAGAAGAGGTGGCAAAAATCAAACCTATCGCACTTGCTGCCTCTTCCCCCTGCCCCACAGCTAAAATACAGACAAAATATCTCTTCTTCGCCTCTCTAATACTGTCTTCCGAATCTGTACACGGTCGACGAAGAAGAACTTTCTCTGCTTCCAGCCGGTTCCCTGCAGCCTGCACCTCAACTTCCGCTCCAGTGTATACTCAGTCAAAGATACTTCAGTCAGGCAAAAAGTGTGGGGGGTACTGCAACAGAAATCCACTTTCCTACATAAATCTTTTAGGAGAATACAACAGCTTTTTGTTGCTTTCTTCAAACTCCATAAAGGAAGGCCCTTTCTAAATCAGGCATTGCTAAGTGGACTGTTAAATGCATCCAGAGATTCTATTCTAAAGCTAAAAGAACCTTTACCATCTTGACTAGAGCCCACTCCACTCGGAAAAAGAAGCCTCCATGGCATTCCTTAGGTACATTCCTAGAGCTGACATTTGTAATGCAGCTACATGGTCAACACCACATACTTTTACAAAACATTATTGTGTGGATGTGCTGGCATGCCAACAAGCCAATGTTGGCCAGGCAGTTCTACGTACACTTTTTGAAACTACTGCAACTTCCATAGGCTAGTCCCCACTTTTCTGGGAGGACTGCTTTACAGTCTGTGCACAGCATGTGTATCCACAGCCACAGATGCCTCGAACGGAAAATTGTACTTACCCAGTAAGCATCTGTTCGTGGCATGTAGTGATGTAGATTCACATGCACCCACCCTCCTCCCCTCACACCTGTGGCTGTTGCAGTTACCTCAATCCTCTTTCTTTGCATGGACATCTCTCTATACAACGCTTCGCTTCACGTTCCATCCTCACCCACCATGCGGGAAAACAATCTAACAATATAGCCGATGACCTTGCGCATTACCAGCAAGAGGAGGAGTCCCAATGCCTTGTGACTCGAAAGACTTTCTTTGAAGAAAAACAACTTGTACACATCCTGGCCAACACTGGTTGGTAGGATTATGCACAGTATCTGAATCTACAGCACTACATGCCACAAGCAGATGCTTACCGGGTGAAAGAGCGTGCGAGAGAGAGCGAAAGAGAGAGAGAGAGATTACCAATTGCCGGTCGCCAGTAGGTAGTTATAGTTAGGACCTAGCTTTTTTTGTTTTGCTAATAACTTTGGCGCTGTTTAACAAATCTTCACGAAATGTTTAAAACTAGTTTTCCACTCACTTCAGCTGCTGTCTGGAAAGTTTTGGGGTGATTCGTCAAATGGGGGCTGAGAAAAAAGGTGGGCCCCAAGACACATTTTCCCATGCAATTTCCCATAGGGATTTTAGACATGACTAGAGCGCAAACAGCTGAACAGAATTGCATCAAATTTGGCAGAAAGCTAGATCTTGGTCCAGAAAAATCTTTTTGTAATTTGGTGTAAATCTGTTCAGTAGTTTGGGAGTTATTAAAGAAAAAAGATTTACGCATATCTAAAGATGTGCAGGGTCGCGGATCCGACCGATCTCAAAATGAGTTCTGATTGGCTGCCACCACTTCCATTAGGAAGTGGTGGCAGTCATCTTGGGACTCTGATTCGGCATTTGAGATGTCATCAGTGATGTCATTGACCATGTTATGAGTGATGTGATATGTGAGGTCATAAGCAGTGCATTGCGGGGTCTCGAGTTCTAGTTAGCTGCTGAATTTTGCTGTTTTTGTACGAGTGAAAACTGAGCCGAACTATAACGTTCTTGTAATCTTTGTTTTTTCAGTGAATTTGTAAGGTTTTTTTTTAAATTCCATTTCCTAACTATAAAGCCACTGTAACCTTTGATTCTTATTTAAAAGGTTTTTTTAAATGCTAATTCCTAACTATAACATCCCTGTCACCTTTTTCTTTCTCAGTGAATTTCTGTTTTTTTTAAATAAGTAATGGCATTTGCAGAGTGGTGGAGAAAGGGAACTTGGCCTCAGACCAGCTCTCAGGAATCCAGCTTTGTAGGACTTAAAGGAGGTACAAGGAGGGCTTCTTGGCTCCCATAGTCCCTCAGGAGTAAAGTGAGCTTCATCCCCCAACCAGTAGTGCGCAAAGAGCCACATTTGCAGAGTGGTGGAGAAAGGGGACATAGCCTCCGAAGACCCCTTAGCAATCCCGATGTGTTGGACTTATTGGAGGTAACAGGAGGGGAGGGCCAACTATTCCTCCTGTTCCCTCCAGTGAGTCCCACACAGCAGGATTTCTGAGATGTCGGAGGCCACGTACCCATTCTCCCCCCCACTCTGCAAACACGCCTCCTGGTGCGCTACTAGTAGGGGGATGAAGTCCCCTTGGCTATGAGGGTCCTTGTGAGCCAACTACCCCTCCTGTTACCTCCAGTAAGTCCCACACAGTGGGTTTACTGAGAGGTTTTCGGTGGCCACGCTTCCTTTCTCCACCACTCTGCAAATATGCCTTCTGGCACGCTGCTTGTTGGGGAATAAGTCCCCTTGGGTCTTGAGGGTCCTTGGGGGCCAGCTAGCCCTCCTGCTACCGCCAGCAAGACACACACAGCTGGATTGCTGAGAGGTGGTCAGGGGCCACGCCCCTTTTCTCCACCACTCTGCAAACACACCTCCTGGCGCACTGCTGCTTGGGGGAAGAAGTCCACTGTAGTCCTGAGGCCCTCAAGAGGCAAGGAGACTTCATCCCCCCACCAGCAGTGCTCTTGGAGGAGTATTTGCAAAGTGGTGGATAAAAGTGGTGTGGTCTCTGACCACCTCTCAGCAATCCTACTGTAGGGCTTACTGGAGGTCTTGTTGGTACCTAAGGACTGTCAGCAGCCAAGGGGACTCCACCCCTCCCTCACCCTCCCCCCAGCCAGCAGTGTGGCAGGAGGCGCGTTTGCAAAGTGGTAGAGAAAGGGGGCCGGGCCTACGGCGAGTTGCTGGGCTTTTTTTTATTTTCTAAAGGAAGGGGGCTGCTTAGCCCCCCTTCGCTGGTGCTGATTTCGGCCCGGGGACCCCAACCTCAGGGGCCAAGCATTTTAAGAAGGGGGGGCCATGTGGCCTCCCTCCCCAGGCCGACTTCGGCTCCGGGGACCCCATCCCTCAGGGGCCTAGGCTTTTTTTTTTCTTTTCTAAATAATGAAGGTGGCCACGTTGTCCCCCCTTCCCTGAGCTAATTTTGGCCCCCGGGGACCCCATCCCACGGGGCCTGCCCTTTTTTTTTTTTTTAAACATGGAAGGGGGTTGCTTGGCCAATTTCGGCCCCAGGGACCTCATCCCGTGCGATGTTGCCTCTCCGTTGGGGACAGCAGAGATGAGCCTGAAGGCCCTTGCATTCCCTGCTGGCTCCTCACCTTCTGCGGGAGCCGGCATTGCTTTGAGACCCAGGGAGCTGTTAACATGCATGGGAACCCTAAGACTACTGTAACCAAGTGTGCTTTTTTGGACCAAAACAGTATTTCGCCTTTTACCCAATTTTTGTTTTATATTGGCGAGGGCCTAGTAGCTCTCCAAATAATTACGTTTTACAACAACCATAACAAAACGAGTATTGACAAAGCCAAAAAGCTGTCCGCCAACACCTGATGCATTGGATTAACGCTTTTGATCTAAATGCGTGCCTCTCCTTCCCACCACATACCGCTGTTTTATTTGTTTATTTGTTTTCCCCTCTTCTGCTCTCCATGCATGTGTGAAGCATCCATTTTCTATTCTTTATATACTGTAAATGAATAACTACGTATAAAAAAAGAAAGTCAACGATGAGCCACTGCAGTAGCCCCCATGTGCAAACACAGTGCTCTTGGAACACTTTTTGTTGTACTATGAGAATAGCCATTGTCGATGGCCGGGGTCAGCATACATGAGCAATCATCTTGGAAAAAAAGTCTTGTACAGTAGAGCAAAAAGCATTCCAAGAGAGCTGCATGCACATGCATTCCAACTCACTGACGGCCTTTGTGGAGTTATTATACTTTATAAATTTGCCATTCCAAGATGGCCATCAGCCATTTTCCAACAGTAAATTCATTAGCTTGTTCACTTTGAGGGAGTAAATTAAGAGTGGGTCTTCTGTTTTTCTTCTTCCTTCATCTTCTTAGTTCACAGATGCCCATTCTGGGTCTTGTGCAGATGGAGCGCATGGTATTGTGTAGTATGTTATAAATACCACAACTATAAAATGGGTACCTCGTGTAATATAAATTTAATTTGGGTTATTAAGTTGTGGATCTGCTCTGTCATGAGGTACCCTTGCTAAGCATTTATTACGTGCATTAAGTGCAGCTGTTTATTATAATTGATGTTTTATTGCCTTCATTTCTTTTTTTTTTTTTTAGCTAAAGGAGAAATTGAAGCTATAGTAGTGCCTAGCTGCATAGGAGTCCTGCTAATCATTCTCCTTGGAATAATATTTTGCTTTAGCAACCGAAACCTGTAAGTATCATACTGTTACATAGAAGCAACAGTATTAGAATATTTTGGCTTCTAAAGTTGACTTTTCATTTTACTAGGGTGTTCGCATAAGCATTACCCTACTTCACAGACCCCCTTTTTTCGATAATTGTAATACATTTTATGACATTTAGAAAACGTTTGTAGTTCACTAAACTAGATCAGCCAGCTACGGGAAATGATTTGCTAAACTGACTATTTCAAATTCTCTAATCCGTTTTCTTTATTAAAAATTCTGTAAGTTCGTACTAGTACTTTCGTTTGTGCCTCAAATGGCATTTCAATTGGTTGCTTTGAATCATGTACCAAGACACTACATACATACTTTAATTACATCAGCCAGCCTATGCACAAAAGAGGTAAATAGCCTTTACAATGCAGTCTTCATCATTCAGGTAAGTATTTGTACCTGTACCATACATGCCTTTGCCACACAGGTAAGTATTTCTTGTTATAACTTTATGGTAGTGGTAAATGGAGATAAAGGTAATTTTAGAGTTTAGGGCTGGCAGTAGTAAAGTAAGGGTAATGTTAGAGGTGGGTAGTAGTAAAGGAAGGTAAGTGTAAATTTATGATTAAGTGGTGGAGAGTGGTAAAGGGTTGCAAGGATAGCTTTAGGGTTTAGGCTTCAGTAGAGGTAAAGGGAGGTAGAGGTAATTTTAGGTTTTAGGGATGGCTACTAATCAAGGGAGTAATGGTTATTTCAGGGTCTAAAGGTGAGTAATAGTACAGGGAGGTTAGGAGTAAATAAAAAACATCGGGGGCTTGGCGGTGTTCTCTGCAAAAGAATAATTAACTTGCGTTGTAGTCGTGAGATAGTACTACTTTGTGAAACATCTGAAATATACGCATAAAATATGACTGCTTAGTATGAGTAGGATAGCTTTTCATTGTATCATGGGATGAAATCCTGATATTTTATTATTCCTAGAAGTTTGACACATTGGGAAAGTGTTTGCTGACCCCCGATCCCAAGTGAATCAGATAGCAGAGATTAAATTAATTGGAAGAATCAGATTAGGAAATGTTGACTTGAAGGGTGGATTTTCTAAGAGTTAGGGAAAAGTCAAAAATGTATGGATTGTAGATGTAATTGTGTACAATTCTAAAGTTTTGAGGATTCATCGAAAGCCCTGAGTGCACGCTGGAAATGTATGTAACTTATCAATTTCTACGCATACTCTAGTCCCTCCTTGTCTGCGCCATCAAATTGCCTACATAGTAGCCAATCCACCTGACATTGTATGGATAAAAAAAAAAGTTGCAGCCTTTTTATTTTATTTTTGCTTTTTCCTTTTTCTTCATAAGGAAAACATTGACCCCTCCCCATTCGTTTGGGGGGAAAAAATCCTTTGAAATGGGAATTCGGGGTGTCCGTTCCTACCCATTAATTACACTTTTTGAGGTAGCTATAATTTCAATTCCAGCACGGGGAAGTCCTTACAAAATATTTATGAATGCCCACGAATGTAAGAGTACAGTGCATTTTGCATAGCCCGTCACTCCCTTCATGCAATACCCTTAAATGTAGTATTGAGTAAAATCTGCCGTACTAGTAGTTTTTAGGTCGAGCCTAGACAGCGCATGCGCTGTCGCAAGACCTGTAGTAAACAAAATATGGAGGGTCATTTGTCCTGCCACTTGCCATTGGGTCTTTCTGGCATTGCCCTTCTTATGTGGCTGATTGTTGGCTGGCGATCAGTCACGTAATTTCCGTTTTCTGCCGAGGCAGCACCGACTAAGTACAGTTTACTTACGCTGTACTTGTTTATTAGTTCCTTTGATGACTACTTATTTTATTTCATGGTAATGATTTATAAATCAAATAATCTTTATTTCGATCATCAAAGATACAAACACATAACAATTGATAAAATTTGAAAGTCCCCATCATTCCAGACATTTTAAATATAAACAATGATTTAGCGCCAGCAGACGCTTCATAGCTTTGACATTTACAGGCGTAGCACATTATGTAAAGCACAGCGCCGGCATTCAAATTACAATATGCGCGCCGCGCTTTAAGTTTAGCTCGGTATTATTTCTTTCGGAGCAGTTTTTACGAGCACTCCTCATGCTACATTATGCCGCCTCCCAGACCGCAATGCTACCCCCTGCCCTCCCCCACACCCTCCCCCCTAATTGTTGCATCTGCAGCACGCGATACTCTTTTTCGTTAAGTATGTCAGCCGCGCGTTTCTTTTGTTGTGCACGACGCGGCTGCCAACCTCCATATTTTAATTAGTGGATTAGTTGTTATTTCTTTGTTATTTTATTAGGACCAGTTTTTACGGGCACTGAACATGCTGGGTTATGTTATGCTGCCTCACAAACTGCATTTCACCCACTCACTGCCTTCTGTGCCGTGTCATGTTGGACGCTCTCGCCCTTTGCTGTCTGTGCTCTCTCCTCCAGCAGGGCCGGGCCCTGCGGCTCTACGCCAAACACAGCACAGTGTCCACCCGGCACTGGCCCACCGGAAGACCCGAGGACGTGGGTCTCTGAGTGGACTACAATGACCTCGGCAGAGCGGACCGGCGGTATCGGTGCCTGCACATGAGCCAGCCCTGGAGCAGCGGGCAAAGCAAATTGGCAGCGCTGTATGACGAAGCTGCCTTTAAGCTCCGGGTGCGCACTGCTGCCCCGGGACCCCCCAGCCCTGTCTTTCCCCACCAGCATCTCTTCCACTACATGAAGAGGATTTACAGCTGCTGTAAACTGGGCTTCACCTGCAGGAAAAACAAGGATCTCCAGGGACGAGTAGTATTAGGTTAAAATCTCTTCATACCACTGCACAGTAGCATCAAAGCGCATTTACCGGTCTGTGTCCCGAGACGTATATTGCTAATATAAAATTCCCTGAAAAAGTTAACATTACTTACCTCTTACCCCCAGTTTAAGACTTGGCTATTCTCCCAGGTCTATAACTAATTAACTCTCACTACACATGTCAACGCATCTCTGCTAAGCGCCAAGAAACCGCTGGTGTACGTGCGCTCTATAAATAATTTTATCATATCACTTAAACTTCCCATAAATAGCAGAATCTTCCTAAGTTTCAATGACACAATTTCTTTACGGGTTGATGGAATTATTCCTTCATTGAATTCTTCATAGGACCACTGGTCTCGCTGAATTTGATTGTCCAAATTTGTAAGAATTTCGATGTTGGTGCATGTTAGTGCAAATAATCTCTGTGACCCCCCTCCCCCTCCCATTTCTCATATATGAGGTCCTGTTTTAATCAAAAAGAAACCTTTTTGATGAATGTTGTATGAAACATAAAAACATTTGTCTACAAAATGTCTGTATTGTATTTTCACAAATCACACACATTAAAAATATATGTAAGGAAAACGGTATTTAAAACCATCTGTTTAAACTTTATTCAAGGCATCATGCAGGGCAAGATTCTCTGCAGAACAGAGCTGGCTGGTGTCGATGCACATTGAAGTCCCATGACCACTATATGTCATTGTTATAGTTTAGAGTTTGTATCATACTCCTTAAAGCGTTGCACCCAATCGTATTTCAGGCATTACCAGTGCCATGAGTGTTGCAGGTTTGCTGTTTGCTAATGCGCCAACACAAAGTAATCACTGGTTGCGCCAACACAAAGTAATCACTGGTTGCTTCAAGGTGTTCCCAATATAGATACTAGAATAGGAAGAAATAAATGTACAATTCATTTTGATAAAATATTCATCAGAGGGTGTTTTAGGCATCTCTGCATGACGCTTGAGATAGCTTTGAAACACCCTTCTTAGACTGAAGGGGTCGCGAGCTGGTAGCATTATACCAATGCTACAAGAAAATAAAATGCAAACAATGAATGCTAATTGTAGGACCCGCACGCACCGGGTGGTTATGGTGTTCTCCATCACTTAGGGTACTGGGGTCTCGGAAGCCCTCTGTTCTTGCTACGGTGTAGCTATCAATTGCGCAGCAGGTGCAAGAGCACCGAGGCCCAGGGTTCTTAGGGGCTCTCTGCATCCCACTCATAGCTGTCTTGTTTTTACCAAACCAGATGACAGGGGGACGTGTTCCTTTCTTGCATTAGGGCGCCCTTGGTACCATTGCAGGAAATAGCGCTTTCTAATTGAATCTCACGTTTTATAGCGCATTTGGCTCATCGTTTCACTCCGAGGTATGTAATCGACTGCTTGGGAAAAGCTTGAGAGAGTGAAGCTTTGTGGGGATATATACACTGTGCAAAGTACATTCAGCCCAGGACCGTTTTCCGAGTACATGCAAGAAGCTCTCTAGAGGGAGGCGGTGTTGTAAACTTTTTTGGCGGCACAGTGTCCTGTATGTTATACGCATGCATCAGTTGTGCACGACGCCCATTGTGGCCCAAACTTTCACAAAATGCTTTCTATCATCTATTCTGGGTTTGAGAAATGTAACACTATCAGAATTAGCGTAGAAAAATTATTTTAAATGTACCTCGCGACTTTATGCTTTCAGTAGCCTCAAAGCCATCAGTCGACTTCTGGGGAGGCCATCCAAGACGGGAGAGAGAAGAAGCATTTGCAATGCAATAGGTCTTGCATTCATGCGAGTTTAAGTTGTTGGCATTGTGAGAAGTTGGCCTGATGTATGATGTCACTAGTTATAGTGTACACCTTATATCAGTCCAAATACCCTTATGGTGATTGGTTGTAAAGTCAACCTTATAGACCAGCTATCCTAGTGGTAGCATGGACAAGAGCAGTCTTAGGCTAAACTCTGAATGGCATGTGAAGCCAGCTGTGATACCATATATAATCCCTTGAATACCAAATGAAAGGACACCACAACAGATATATATATAAAATAAAGTGTATTTATTCTAAGCAAACCCTCAGCACTCTTTATGAGATTAGAGGTAAGTACAACACAGTCTTATTAATGCATACAGTAAGTCACACAGGTAAGTAATACAGTTAGGCCCTAGGGGCCACGCAAACCATATACCAAGTAAGTGGTATAAGAACCACTGTCACGGAAATAGAATAGGCCTAGGCCTAGGGAATCGCTGGGGCTACACTACACTAGCGTTAGTTAGGAAGTGGGAGGCCCACGGGATTCGTGTGCAGAGTGGAAACACTCGCGCGTAATGCGTAAAAGTCAATAGCAATAGTACAGTTTAGAAAACGGTAGATTTAGGACACTTCCGGAGTAGCTAGGAAGTTGAGACTTGAAAACTAGACACTAGGATAGTCACTATCCTGATGAGCACCGGAGTACCCAAGTTACCTAGCCCACAGGCTGCGGGTGCATAGGGGTGAAGATGCGTCGTTTTCGTCGTCGACTCCTATGGATGCCTGAAGAAAGATGCTGACAGGCAGTCAGTGAAGAGTGTCCGGTGGATCCCAAGGCTGGGATCAAGAAGAGAGGAGACCTGCAAGCAGAAGGGACAGAGTCAAGGTCACTAGCCAGTGACCACGTGGAACCAGGAAGGAACCAGGCGATGTCGTGAAGAATGCAGGTGAAGGTGAAGCTTGTCGCTGCAGCCAGGAGGACCAGGAAGCGTCGAGGACGACCAGGACCAGGAGGCGAGCTGTCCCACGAAGGCTCTTGCTGTCGGCGGCGTCGAAGTTGGACTAGGACTCACCAAGCCTTGGCAAGCGGAACCCACGAAGAACAAAGGACTTGCTTCTGGTGCAGACCAGGAAGGTCTGGGGTGCTTCTTCTTTGCAGAGAAGCGGGAGCCAGTCTGGAGGAGCCAAACCAGCGCAGAAGATTTCAGGGTGCGTCGTCACAGAGGCCACTAGCCAGCGGGCAAGCAACCGGACAGACGCGGCAAGCAGAAAAATGCTGAAGGCCCCCACGCAGGACTCGTGGAGTGTGGGGGGCTGATCTTCGGTGCAGATGGTGCTTGGGGTTGGGGCTTCTCAATCCCCGGTGCACAACTTCGAGGGTACCTCAGAAGCTGCGCTGTAAGTTACTAGCCACTTTTCCCAGGTAGCCGGTCCCACGTCGCTCGTCGCCTCCACGGATCTCAGCTCTGCTGCAGATGTGGATGAGGGTCGGAGAAGTCTGGAAGTCAAGGCTCTGGTCGGGCTCTGCAGTCGGTTCCTCGTAGAACGGTCGCAAAGCAAAGGGTAGTCTCTTGATGGTGCCTGTTTGCACAGGGTAGCCACTCCTTGGCTACAAGGGAGATTCTTCAGTCTTCTTCTTTCGTCGAATGTCGAAGGTCCAGAGTTTCTGTTCAGTTTTGCAGGTTCAGGATAATCTAATCTCTTGAGGCCCAACTCCCACTCTTATACTAATTTGGGGGGCTGGGATACCTGCTAGGTCACGCCTTATGGGTGGGACCTGGGAGGGGGTGGTTACACCCACTTCCCTTTGTCCAGTTTCGCGCCAGAGCTGGGGCTGGAGTGCCCCAGCGCCGGTTTGAACTGGACTATGCAGGAACACCTTGTGTGCCCCAGGCATGTCTCATTCCTTTCGGCCCACCCTGCCCCAATACACTAAAGGCTGTCTGGGGAGGTGCTAGCACCTCCCCAAGCAGGAAACCTATTGTCCAGGCCTCCCTGGCTGGGATCACTCCCAGCTGCAGGAGGTCAGACTTGTGTCGTGGCAGCAGCATCCATTTTGTGATGCTGAGGCTTTGGTCAGAGGCTAACAGTTGAAGTATGATTTTAACATGTCTTTCCCTCTAGAAGGGGGGAATAATATTCTCATGTCCAGAAATGGCATGGGGGTATTATTCCCTAGTGGTAGACACCTTACACGACATGTTTTGATAAAGCCAAACCATAGTTACCATAACCGTCTAAGATTATAAGGCACTTTAAGAGTATATGGTAGGCTATATCATAGAACAGCTATAAGGACAAGGTTCCGAAAGCTGCAGACAGGCTCAGCTCATGCTAGAGCACCATCTCACATGTTACCAAGCACTCTGCCTCCAGGATTGTCAAGGCCTGCCATAGGAGTGACTGATAGGTACACATGTGTCTATATGTAAGTTAGGTATAGGAATACTACACCTAAGCAAGGGGTGATTACACGACCTTGCCCCAGCTGAGTGATCAGCCAGTTGTGTCAAAATGGAAGGCCAGGCCAGGGGTGGCATAATACATGCTGCAGCCCCTGGTAGGCCTAGGGTACACCTATGCCCTGGGTACCTAGGGTACACTGTACAGGGGCCAATAAGGTGATCCTATCCAAATGGGTTATGCACCTAAAGTACATAGTATTAATTTAGAGAGAGAACAGCAGGGCTGTGGGTCTGATTAGCAGGCCCACAGCCACATCTAAGTCGAAAACCAGTAAAGCAAAAGCAAAAAGTGGGGGTGAACATAGAAAGCAGACCCTACTCTCCTACACAACCCCCCCCCCCAAACTTAGGGACATTAAACTAACCTTGACCAGTTGAGTCTTCATGTTCTAAGTGGAAATATCTGGAGAGTCCATCTGCATTGGCATGGTCAGTCCCAGGTCTATGTTCCACTGTGAAGTCCATCCCCTGTAGGGAAATGGACCACCTAAGAAGTTTGGGATTTTCACCCTTCATCTGATTTAGCCACAAGAGGGGCTTATGGTCTGTCTGAATCTTGAAGTGAGTGCCAAACAAGTATGGCCTCAGCTTCTTCAGGGCCCAAACCACAGCAAAGGCCTCCCTCTCAATAGCTGACCAACGTTTCTCTCTAGGGGTCAGCCTTCTACTTATAAAAGCAATGGGCTGGTCTTGACCATCTACATTCAGTTGTGAAAGAACAGCTCCCACACCTAACTCAGAAGCATCTGTCTGGACAATGAACTCTTTGGAGTAGTCTGGACTTTTCAGAATAGGTGCACTGCACATGGCCTGCTTCAGGTCATCAAATGCTTTTTGACAGCTTACTGTCCACTGAACTTTCTTTGGCATCTTCTTGGAGGTCAAGTCATTAAGTGGTGTCACTATGGACCCATAGTTCTTAACAAACTTTCTGTAGTACCCAGTCAGGCCCAAGAAAGCTCTGACCTGAGTCTGGGTAGTTGGAGGAGCCCAGTCCTTTATGGTCTGGATCTTGCTCTCCAGTGGTTGAACCTGACCCCCACCAACTAGGTGGCCCAGGTATACAACCTTGCCCTGCCCTATCTGGCACTTAGTGGCCTTGATAGTGAGGCCTGCCTTTTGCAGGGCCTCTAAAACATTCCTCAGGTGGACCAGGTGATCCTCCCAGGTGGAGCTAAAGACAGCAATATCATCAAGATAAGCTGCACAATAATCATCCAACCCAGTAAGGACTTGATTCACCAGCCTTTGGAAAGTGGCAGGTGCATTCTTCAAACCAAAGGGCATTACCACAAATTGATAATGTCCTCCTGGGGTCGAGAAAGCAGTTTTGGCCTTTGCACTCTCAGCTAGTCTGATTTGCCAGTAGCCTGCTGTTAGGTCAAACGTGCTCAAAAACTTAGCAGCTGCCAGTCTGTCAATGAGCTCATCTGCCCTAGGTATTGGGTGGGCATCTGTCCTAGTGACAGCATTGAGACCTCTGTAATCCACGCAAAACCTCATCTCTCTCTTACCATCTTGGGTGTGAGGTTTTGGCACAAGGACTACAGGACTAGCCCAAGGGCTCTCTGAAGGTTCAATGACTCCCAGCTCCAACATCTTTTGTACCTCAACTTTTATGCAGTCCCTGACATGGTCAGGTTGCCTGTAGATTTTACTCTTCACAGGCAGACTGTCACCAGTGTCCACCTCATGGGTGCACCAGTTTGTCTGACTTGGGGTCAGAGTGAACATATGTCTGTAGGCCTGCAGAACTTGTCTGCAGTCCTGTTGCTGATGGACAGTGAGGCTGTCAGAAAAGACCACACCATCAACTGAGCCATCATCAGGGTTCTGAGTCAACAGGTCTGGGAGAGGGTCACTCTCTTCCTCCTGCCCCTCATCTGTAGCCATGAGTAGCCCCATGTCTGCCCTGTCAACATATGCCTTCAATCTGTTGACATGAAGCACCCTGTGGGGGCTTCTGGGAGTCCCAAGGTCCACCAAGTAGGTGACTTCTCCCTTTTTCTCAACAATAGTGTGGGGTCCAGACCATTTGTCTTGGAGTGCTGCTGGGGCCACTGGCTCCAACACCCACACTTTCTGTCCTGGCTGGTAAACAGTCAGTACAGCCTTTTGGTCATGCCAAGCTTTTTGGAGTTCTTGGCTTGCCTCAAGGTTTTTAGAAGCCTTCTTCATATACTCTGCCATCCTGGAGCGGAGACCAAGTACATAATCCACTATGTCTAGTTTGGGTTGTCTGAGAGGTCTCTCCCATCCTTCCTTCACCAAACACAGGGGTCCTCTTACAGGATGCCCAAACAAAAGCTCAAAAGGGCTGTAGCCAACCCCCTTTTGTGGGACCTCTCTGTAAGCAAACAGAAGGCAGGGTAAAAGGATGTCCCATCTTCGCCTAAGCTTGTCTGGTAATCCTTTTATCATTCCCTTTAGGGTCTTGTTGAATCTCTCAACAAGCCCATTGCACTGTGGGTGATAGGGTGTGGTGAACTTATAGTTAACACCACACTCCTTCCACATTGCAGTCAAGTATCCTGACATAAAGTTGGCACCTCTGTCAGAAATGACCTCCTTTGGAAAGCCCACTCTGGAGAATACTCCAAGCAGGGCCCTTGCCACAACAGGAGCTGTTGTGGTCCTCAGGGGAATTGCTTCTGGGTACCTGGTGGCATGGTCCACTATCACCAGTATGAATCTGTGCCCAGAGGCTGTCTGTGGGTCCATTGGTCCTACAATATCTATGCCCACTCTTTCAAAGGGGACCCCCACCACAGGTAGTGGTATGAGGGGGGCCTTTGTGGTGCCACCTGATTTGCCACTGGCTTGGCAGGTGACACAGGAGCGACAAAACTCCTTAGTGTCTTCTGACATATGGGGCCAGTGAAAGTGAGGGACAAGCCTGTCCCAAGTCTTGTTCTGGCCTAAATGTCCTGCAAGTGGAATATCATGGGCCAAGGTTAGAAGGAAGCCTCTGAACTTCAGTGGTATGACCAACCTCCTGGATGCACCAGGCTTGGGGTCTCTAGCCTCTGAGTACAGTAGCCCTTCATCCCAATACACTCTATGGGTACCTTGAGCATTCCCTGCAGCCTCAGCAGCAGCCAGCTGTCTGAGGGGTTCAAGAGAGGGGCAGTCTAGTTGAGCCTGCCTCAGATCTGCCCTGGAAGGTCCCCCTGTCCCAAGAAACTCAACCTGATCAGGTTTAAGTTCTTCTAGGACAGTTCCTTCAGGGCTCTCAGAATCATCCTCCTGGGAGGGCTGATCCACTACCTGAGGCAGGGGGGAAGGCACAGCCTTAACCCTACTGCTCTTTCTCTTGGATTGTGACTGGTCCATAGTTTCAGGATCCAGCACTTGTTCAGTGTTGCACTTTTTGGCCTGTGACCTGGTCACAGCAAGGACATGTGCATCCATCCCCAGCATTTCTGCATGGGTCCTATACTCCACTTCAGACCAAACTGAAGTTTCAAGATCATTGCCCAGTAAACACTCTACAGGAAGGTCTGAACTAACAACAACTTTCTTGAGGCCAGTTACCCCTCCCCAGGAGAAGTTAACAATAGCCACACTATGGGAGGTAGTGGCATTGCTAGCGTTGGTCACTAGGTAATTCTCACCTAGTATGATCTGTCCAGGGTCCACAAAAGCAGGTGTCACCATTGTGACACTAGCCCCAGTGTCCCTGTAGGCCTGAGCCATTCTTTGGTTGATAAAAGGTGTCTGTCTGTACTTGCCCAGGTTACTGGGGCCTACAGTAGAGGACAAAGCTAAGTCCCCATCACAGATCAGAACAGCCTGAGTAGGTACTCTGACTAGGCCAGAATCCTCCTCGGTTCCCAGGGTTAACCCTACTACACCCTTTTGCTGGGAACCACCACCTACAGCTGAACTAGGGGGTACAGTTGCCTTAGGGGCAATGGTGGCTGGGGGCTTATCCTTTTTGGTGCACTCACTAAACCAATGTGAGTTGGACTTAAAATAGTTGCACCATGGTTTCTTTTGGCCATCTTTCTTCTTATCCTTTTTGGAACCACCCTCCCCCTGAGCCTTTTGGGGGCCTGGTGAAGACTTCTGGTCTTTTTGTTTCTGCTCATTACCTTTCTGGTCTGCCTTTTTCTGATCACCGCCCTGGTTCTGGTTTTTCTGCTGAACTCTAGTCCTGACCCATCTATCTGCCTTCTTTCCCAATTCTTGGGGAGAAGTCAGATCATAATCAATCAGGTGTTGATGCAATAGCTGGTTTTGACAGTTGTTAAGTATTTGCTCTCTCATGATCAAATTATACAATCCTGTATAGTCCTTAACCTTACTTCCCATTAGCCAGCCTTCCAGAGCCTTAGTGGCACAATCTACAAAGTCAGTCCAGTCCTGAGTCTGTGTCTTCTGGGTATCCCTGAACAACAACCTGTATTGTTCAGTGGTTAGGCCAAACCCATCAATCAGAGCACTCTTCAGGACAGTGTAATTATCTGCATCCTCATAACTAACTGTGAGGAGCTTGTCTCTTCCTTTCTCAGAGAAGGAGAGCCACAAGATAGCTGCCCACTGACTTTGGGGTACCTGCTGTACTTTGCAAGCTCTCTCCAAAGCAGTTATCCATTTGTGGATGTCATCCCCACACTTGTAGGGAGGGACAATCTTGCTCAGGTTTCTATTATCATAGTGCCTGTCTCTATCTCTACGAATGTTGTTGCCACCAGTGGGTTCTAACCCACTTAACTTTTGCTCTCTAGCCAGAGCAAGCTTCTCTTTGGCAAGGGCAAGTTCTTCCCTCTGAATCCTCAGATTAGCCTCCCTCATTCTGGCTGCATGCTCCTTTCTCTCAGGTGAAGTCATTCCCCTGTGAGAGGAAGCATTAGAGATGCTAGAGACATGGGAGTGGATGGATTCCCTTGAAGGGGATCTGTCCCTCCTGCTTCTCTGTGAATGCCTACTTGTGGGTCTGTATGGGGGGACCCCATGCAAACTCCCATGTAAACTTAAGTTAGCCTGGCTAAGTCTCCTTACTTGGCTCTGGCTGTCTACCTCCCCATCTGAAGCCCCATCTGACTCCTCTGTGGTGGGTAGACCCTCCTCTGTGCCTAGGGCACCTGCCTGAGATGCCCTCTGAGCATCATACTCCTCTAGGAGTTGTCTTAACTGAAGGAGGGTAGGGTTTGCACCCTGTTTTATTCCTCTGGAGGTACACAACTGTCTCATCTCCTGGAATGTTAAGGTATCATATCTAGAGGGGATCTTTTGCAGACCTGATCCTCCTGAGAGAGCATCTACTTGATCTAC
The DNA here is from genome assembly GCF_964204655.1 of Triturus cristatus. NCBI lineage: Eukaryota > Metazoa > Chordata > Amphibia > Caudata > Salamandridae > Triturus > Triturus cristatus. The sequence goes on along the minus strand of NC_140581.1, from coordinate 370,774,953 downwards.
TCTCAGAGACATGATCTAGTGAGGGTGTGGTGTGTGCACCTACCTACACTAGTTGTATCTACTAAACCTTTCTAGTAGTTGTAGTCAGGGTGTGTTATTCCCTTCAACCTACAACTACAAAGTCCAGTAGGACTTAAGTATAATAATCTATGTTATATGTACCTAGACAATATCTGTGTGATCTTTCAATTTAGTATCCCAAGATTACAATGGTATTACAACAGCAAGCTCAGATCCCAACCGCTGCTCACCAATGTGAGAAGTTGGCCTGATGTATGATGTCACTAGTTATAGTGTACACCTTATATCAGTCCAAATACCCTTATGGTGATTGGTTGTAAAGTCAACCTTATAGACCAGCTATCCTAGTGGTAGCATGGACAAGAGCAGTCTTAGGCTAAACTCTGAATGGCATGTGAAGCCAGCTGTGATACCATATATAATCCCTTGAATACCAAATGAAAGGACACCACAACAGATATATATATAAAATAAAGTGTATTTATTCTAAGCAAACCCTCAGCACTCTTTATGAGATTAGAGGTAAGTACAACACAGTCTTATTAATGCATACAGTAAGTCACACAGGTAAGTAATACAGTTAGGCCCTAGGGGCCACGCAAACCATATACTAAGTAAGTGGTATAAGAACCACTGTCACGGAAATAGAATAGGCCTAGGCCTAGGGAATCGCTGGGGCTACACTACACTAGCGTTAGTTAGGAAGTGGGAGGCCCACGGGATTCGTGTGCAGAGTGGAAACACTCACGCGTAATGCGTAAAAGTCAATAGCAATAGTACAGTTTAGAAAACGGTAGATTTAGGACACTTCCGGAGTAGCTAGGAAGTTGAGACTTGAAAACTAGACACTAGGATAGTCACTATCCTGATGAGCACCGGAGTACCCAAGTTACCTAGCCCACAGGCTGCGGGTGCATAGGGGTGAAGATGCGTCGTTTTCGTCGTCGACTCCTATGGATGCCTGAAGAAAGATGCTGACAGGCAGTCAGTGAAGAGTGTCCGGTGGATCCCAAGGCTGGGATCAAGAAGAGAGGAGACCTGCAAGCAGAAGGGACAGAGTCAAGGTCACTAGCCAGTGACCACGTGGAACCAGGAAGGAACCAGGCGATGTCGTGAAGAATGCAGGTGAAGGTGAAGCTTGTCGCTGCAGCCAGGAGGACCAGGAAGCGTCGAGGACGACCAGGACCAGGAGGCGAGCTGTCCCACGAAGGCTCTTGCTGTCGGCGGCGTCGAAGTTGGACTAGGACTCACCAAGCCTTGGCAAGCGGAACCCACGAAGAACAAAGGACTTGCTTCTGGTGCAGACCAGGAAGGTCTGGGGTGCTTCTTCTTTGCAGAGAAGCGGGAGCCAGTCTGGAGGAGCCAAACCAGCGCAGAAGATTTCAGGGTGCGTCGTCACAGAGGCCACTAGCCAGCGGGCAAGCAACCGGACAGACGCGGCAAGCAGAAAAATGCTGAAGGGCCCCACGCAGGACTCGTGGAGTGTGGGGGGCTGATCTTCGGTGCAGATGGTGCTTGGGGTTGGGGCTTCTCAATCCCCGGTGCACAACTTCGAGGGTACCTCAGAAGCTGCGCTGTAAGTTACTAGCCACTTTTCCCAGGTAGCCGGTCCCACGTCGCTCGTCGCCTCCACGGATCTCAGCTCTGCTGCAGATGTGGATGAGGGTCGGAGAAGTCTGGAAGTCAAGGCTCTGGTCGGGCTCTGCAGTCGGTTCCTCGTAGAACGGTCGCAAAGCAAAGGGCAGTCTCTTGATGGTGCCTGTTTGCACAGGGTAGCCACTCCTTGGCTACAAGGGAGATTCTTCAGTCTTCTTCTTTCGTCGAATGTCGAAGGTCCAGAGTTTCTGTTCAGTTTTGCAGGTTCAGGATAATCTAATCTCTTGAGGCCCAACTCCCACTCTTATACTAATCTGGGGGGCTGGGATACCTGCTAGGTCACGCCTTATGGGTGGGACCTGGGAGGGGGTGGTTACACCCACTTCCCTTTGTCCAGTTTCGCGCCAGAGCTGGGGCTGGAGTGCCCCAGCGCCGGTTTGAACTGGACTATGCAAGGAACACCTTGTGTGCCCCAGGCATGTCTCATTCCTTTCAGCCCACCCTGCCCCAATACACTAAAGGCTGTCTGGGGAGGTGCTAGCACCTCCCCAAGCAGGAAACCTATTGTCCAGGCCTCCCTGGCTGGGATCACTCCCAGCTGCAGGAGGTCAGACTTGTGTCGTGGCAGCAGCATCCATTTTGTGATGCTGAGGCTTTGGTCAGAGGCTAACAGTTGAAGTATGATTTTAACATGTCTTTCCCTCTAGAAGGGGGGAATAATATTCTCATGTCCAGAAATGGCATGGGGGTATTATTCCCTAGTGGTAGACACCTTACACGACATGTTTTGATAAAGCCAAACCATAGTTACCATAACCGTCTAAGATTATAAGGCACTTTAAGAGTATATGGTAGGCTATATCATAGAACAGCTATAAGGACAAGGTTCCGAAAGCTGCAGACAGGCTCAGCTCATGCTAGAGCACCATCTCACATGTTACCAAGCACTCTGCCTCCAGGATTGTCAAGGCCTGCCATAGGAGTGACTGATAGGTACAGATGTGTCTATATGTAAGTTAGGTATAGGAATACTACACCTAAGCAAGGGGTGATTACACGACCTTGCCCCAGCTGAGTGATCAGCCAGTTGTGTCAAAATGGAAGGCCAGGCCAGGGGTGGCATAATACATGCTGCAGCCCCTGGTAGGCCTAGGGTACACCTATGCCCTGGGTACCTAGGGTACACTGTACAGGGGCCAATAAGGTGATCCTATCCAAATGGGTTATGCACTAAAGTACATAGTATTAATTTAGAGAGAGAACAGCAGGGCTGTGGGTCTGATTAGCAGGCCCACAGCCACATCTAAGTCGAAAACCAGTAAAGCAAAAGCAAAAAGTGGGGGTGAACATAGAAAGCAGACCCTACTCTCCTACAGGCATTATAAATGACAATGCCTTTTATTTATGTTTTAAAAACTAAAACTAAAATACAAGGCATTGTTATTTGTAATGTCAATAGCTCAAACTCGTGTACATGCGAGACCTATTGCATTGCAAATGCTTGTTCTACTATTGTAAATTAAATCTGCTGGCATAAAGGTCAACTGAACCCGATTCTGTGAATCAGATTTTCGTTTTTTACTTTCACAGGTTACTTTTATGCACGCCTTAGTTCAGTTTAGATGCATGAAAAGTGTGACGGACCTAAAGAGAGACCCTAACCCTAGATTCAATAACACCACTGAATAAGTTACAGTATTGCAGTACCCTAGTAGAAGCTGTGTGTGAAGTTGTAAGAGTGTAAAAACAATGTTTTTGCTTATGTGAGATTGAAAGTGAGGTAGTGCCTAGTTTTATCACATATGGATAGTTTTTAATTCATTACTCAGTTATTCATTACAGAGCACAGTGTGAAGTAGTTGTTGGATGGAGAATGAGTAAGACCTGTTGTAGTTGGTGCTCGGTGTATCGGACTTAATTTGCTCAAGCTAACTTTGTGATTTATGCGGTGAGCTATCAGTGTTTTGCCACTGTCGTTGTCCCAGGGCCCCTATACAGGAACGGTTTGACAGAATAACCAGGTTACTCCCATTAAATGTGATAATTAAGTCGAGCAACAAAGCCTTGATCAATGTGGGGACATATAAGGTACCATATAATAAGCACATTGTTTTTTTTTTACTTGCATACAACAACAAAAAAAAGATGTGGCAAATGGCAGACAAGACCCCAGCTACTTTCATATTAGTTCGGAAACGTTCTGCCCTTTAGAGAAAAACGTGAGTATTCCTGTTGGCCTCTGCAGGAACTTCGGCAAGAACAGTGTTGCTAATTAGGGACACCATGTGATTTACTTTGAAGAACAACCTGCAGTACATTGTGAGGGCCTTGCATTGCAAGAACCACTATATTGGCATAAATACACCTGAGAAGAAACTAAGTTAAGTTTTTACTGTTTGAGAAGCAGCTGGCCCCCGAACTGCTTGATGTCTTGAGTAGGAGTAATTAGATTGGCTTTAGCAAAAGCATTGTTAATTATTTACCTTACGTACTTGCTGAAAAGAGATAGAAGATTTGAAAAACGCAGTGGTTCCTTGTTCTATTTGGAAGGTAATCAGTTTTTTTTGTGACAGATGTGTGAGTAAAGTCTTCCATATATAGGCTAAACTGATAACCCTTCTCTAGTGCATGTTTGTGAATGGTAAGATGTCCCTTGTACCATGAGCCTTCCTGCTCCTGTTTTCATCCTTGCTGGCTAGAGGTTTTTCTGCCCAACGATGAATGCTCAAATCCTGTGAGATGTTCTCCATATAGCTGTAGGTTGTTGCTTACCAGGGGAGTGCGGGACTCAGTAGTAGAGGCGGCTTTCTTCCTAACAGGCTTGTGTAGAAACTGGTGGCAGATGATCATAATTCAGGAGTATAGACCTAGTTTCTCATGCAGGATGCTACAGTCTCCCATATGTAAATCCATTAATTTCTTGATGACTGATAATCCTTGCTCTTGTCTAGTGCATTGTGAATGGAGGTTGTGCTTGAATGAGGGTGTGAAGTTCCCCTTTTCTGGTATTCTTGTACCTTTGTCTACAGGTTTGGGGTCGCCAATAAGCAGATGTTGAGTTTGCCAGGCCCATATTCACTCAATCCCCTGCTGCCTTTTATGTTCTATTGTGTTATGTTATGCCAATTTGTAGATCAAACTAATCACCCAGGAGGGTATCCATCTGATTGAGCTGGTGTGTAGACGTGGGTCCCGCAGAGCTATTCAAAGAGCCAGGTCTTCAACTTCTTGCGTAACTCAAGAAGTTAGGAGGAGGCTCTGATGTGTTGTGGGAGGTCTTTTCATGCTTTGGATGCCACACAGGAGAACAAGCAACCTCCTATCTGATTTTGTGTATGCGGGGGATGTGAGAGTGAGGCTGAGCATAGGTGTCTGTTAGGCTGGTGAGAGTGTATGCAGTTGTTTAGGTATGCTGGTCCAGTGGTGTGCAGAGCTTGTTACAAATGCTTCCCAATGCACCCTTCTACCTTACGTAGAGCACAATATCTGACTGTTGTGAGGATCTGAGGTGGATCCTCAAAAGTGCAAAGGAGCAGAAAGGAAGTCTTTGCATTTGAATATACTGCCATCAACAAGTACCAGTTGGTCAGCTTGTAGCCTACCAGAAGATGGGAACTAAAGTAGACACTCATCCCTCACCTCACGCACCTTCCTAAAATAATAAAAAAGGAAGCTTACAGCTGGCATTGTGGCCATTTCCCATATACTTCCGCAGATAGAAGAGCTACAGCCATAACATAAGTTTCTTAATAGCTAAGGCCCTTCTCTAGAAAATTCACAATATGCATTGGATATTATGGGATACTTTCCATTACCCTGTATTAGGAGATACTGTCAATATTATGGTGTGCGTTATTTGGTTGGGTACCTCCAAATATTTGAACGTAGGTCAGCGCCCTAGTAGATGGCTAGTTTGCCTCCCACTGCCACAGTTCTGCCATAAGCTGGTGTCATAACCCATCCGAGGAATTCACCGTTCACTCTGTCTGCCTGCACTGAGGAGAGACTGAATAAAATAAATGAAACCTTATTGCTGTCTTCCTTTGCTTGTATGGAATTTAGGATTGAAAACAAGCTTGCTGTTGCCATGAATGAGAGAGAGTCGGAAAGAACTGTAGAGAACCAGCCTGAATGTACCCTCAAGAGACATGATTCCAAGTTGCTGTGTGCTTGTAGGAAGCTGGCTTTTTATGTTGTGGTGTCAATGTAAGGGCACACCATGCAAAAAGGTAAAGACAACCCTTATTGGTTTACAAGGCTTAATTCAATAATCCCAAGTGCTCTATTTCTGGTAGTATGGTAAGGCAGCTTAGGCTTATCAGGGGTTAGTGTTAAGCATTTGTTGAACCCACAAAGTTATAAATGAGGCAAACACTGAAAAAGGAAATACGAAACCAATTTGGAAAAATAATTCAGACTTTGTATAATTTTAGACACCATCATCAGAATCCGGTAAGTATTTTCGGAGATAGGATTTTTAAATGAAGGAAAAAATATAGCAAACTAACAGTTTTGAGGTATGAGCCTCGAACACGGTATTGTTATTCTTTGGGAGAAATATGCATGGTATACATATACTTGTGAGCGTTTCTGGAGGTTGCTTTTTGGGACTTCAGGTGCTTAGGGGCCAAGGTGCAAGAATCCACCAGCTGTTCGGTTTTACCTGCCCCTGCAGAGTCAGGGTGCAGAGTTACTGGTCGCATTGGTAACCTTGAGCGATACGTGTTAGTCAATGGAAGCTTACCTGCAAAAGAGAGGCTACCAGTGGGGATTTGGAGACCAGTCCGTCAGAACCCAAAGGGGGGAGGCTTAGCTCGTAAGTGTCTCTGGGGCAAGGGGACACCGTCGGCTTACGTTAACTCAGGCTGTGTGGCTCAGGTGCAAAGGTGTTTCTTCCAGCAAGTCGCTTGCGTTAGAGGCTCTTGCATTACTTGGGTCACCTGGAGAGGGGGAGAAAACAAGGCAGCAGGGCCACTCTCGGTGCAGGCCTCGTTGATCCTGAAGTCCCTCGTCTGCAGATCAGCATTCGCGTCGGTGGTGCCCGGGCTGGACACTCCACAAGCTTTGGCTGCTGCATATGCTCCGGTACCCTGAGTATTTGTGTTGTGCAGCTCCTGGAGGACCTGGCGTCTCCAAATTCGACAGGGGGACGGAACTGACCTCCTAGAGCCAGGAAGACCTCTTCCTAAAGTGCTGCTCCCTCGGTGGGCCCGATGGCCAACAACATGGTGGACCAGGCTGATGTGATTGGTGCCTGCAGGGGTATGGCTCCTCCACCCCAAGCAAGATGCTGCTTAGTTGTTGAAGTGCTGAACAGTCATCCAAGGGCTTGGCAGGATGCACAGCTTTTGGACAAGCTTGGACGGTGCAATTGTCGAGGTACCAGCAACAAGGCAGGGTTTGACACCAAGTTCAGGGTAATTCCTCAGTTCTCTCTTCTGTCCTTCTTCTGTTCCCAGGTAAATGAATCAGAGTTCCTGGTGTCAGAGGAACCATTAAATACTGAATTTGGGGAATGTATAGTAGTAGCCAATGGGTTACTTAACCCTGTGGTGACTACTTTCCCCTATATGACCACTTCCTGATACAGAGTTCCTAGTTTCTCTAAATTTAAAATGGTGAAACCCATTCTTGTCTGTCAACTTCAGGAGGCCCACATTAGGAGTGTGCCTAGCCTGAAAGTGCAACACATCTACTGACTGTCTAATTTCTCGCCTGCTCTGGTGCCAAATAGGCCCCAGGACAGTGGGTGGCGTTCCCCAAGTCAAGGAGGAAGCCAGGGTTGCATATCAGAGGAGGCAGAGGGTTTGAAGCCTCTGGCTTTCATATGGTAAATCACTAGCCGTCCTTATGGAGGAGGTGTGAACACCTTCCTCTGGCGCGGGCATAGTTTCTGGCCTCTGAGAACGTGGGCTCTCACCTGCAGGGGTACAGAAACTTGTCTTTGTTGGCAGGCTGGGTGATACCAGTCAGCCAGCACACTACAGGGCTAGTAGGTTTTCAGGGGGCACCTGTGAGGTGCCATCTGGGTGCATGTCACAAAAAATCTGATACTAGCATCAGTATAGATTTATTGAGACGAGGTGTTTGATTCCCAAACCCCATTTTTTTCAGTGTAGCCATTATTTAACTAGCTAACTCGTAATGGCCGGTGCCCAGTACATACCTTTCACATGGCTGCTTGATCACTTGCAATGCCCTGGTAATGGTACGAGGCATCAAAGGAGCATACCTGCTCATGCTGATATGCCCTCGCATGTATTACAATGCACCCTGCCTTAGGGCTCTAAGGCCTGCTGTAGGGATGACATACATCTAGAACATGAATTGTATTTGGGCATTGCACACAGGAAGTGGGCAGTGTTGTGTTTTCAGAAGAGCTTGTCCCCTTTGATGCATCCTGCAATGGCAGTGTGCATGCAGTTTTTGTTTTGATCCCCTTGGGGGGCATAATATATGCTGCAACCCATCAGAACACTCTTTAGTTGCCATGCCTTGGATACCATGGGTACCATTTACCAGAGACTTGCAGGAGTGCTAAAGTCCTTGACAATTGGGATACAATTAAGCATTTAATTTTGGGGGAAATAACACTGGCACTGGAGCCTCGTTAGCAGGCTTCAATGTACTGTCCGAGTCGCAAACCAGTTACTAGTAGTTAAAATGTGCGCAAATAGTGTGTGTGGGGGTGACCATCTGAAAAGAGAAGCCCAGATTCCTACAGATGCCCATAGTGAGTACCTACAACCCCTTGTGAATGAGGAACTTGTGGTGAGTTGTCAATGCTGCTACTGCTGCCCAATCTATTCAAGATGAAGCTGTGACACTGCATAGAATGCCCTCTGCCTCTTTTCGTGCCCTGCTTTTGAGTCTCACCTGTGCATGTCACACCTCTAGGGGCTGAGTACACATAGAAGAGAGTTAAAACAAAAACGTATTTGTGCAAGTTAATACCTTTAATACAGTTTGTCCGAAGCACTCTTCCTTTCTTTGTGGCCACCACACAGATTTATGTCTGTGTTTCAGTCCTGGCCCTCCAGTGTCCACCCAGCAGAGAACACCCTATATGTCTGACCATGATGGTCATGCTGTGAATATTTATCTCAGAAGATTGTATACCCCAATAAAGCCCCAATGATAGAAATACAATCAAACAGAAACCATAAAGTTATTGTGGACTGGGATACACTGTTGTTTAAGTGGTGGGTTCCTGTGATTGAATCTAGCTGTCCTGTGTGGGCCTGAGATTATTCTAAGATGTGCACCTTCCTTCAACATCATTGCATAAGCCTCTGTCTAGCCTTCACCTCAAAAGTCAACCCTGGTGCGTTCCCTACCAGTCCACTGGATAGGTAATCCAAAAAGCTGGACACCTTTGGCAAGAGGGTGTACTCTTCCTCCAGCCTAGCACTGTGGTCACTATATAAGCCTCAGTCTAGCTATAAGGAAAGCTAAGGCCCAATCTCACCAGCGAGACCACTTCAGGATGCATCAGTATGCATCTGATATTCTGTTGTCACCAGCATTACCAAATAGAAAATAGAAGCTGCATTTGCTGAAGAGCACTTTCCTAGGCACGCTCATAACCTTGGACAAAAATTCCGAACTCAGGATTCTCCTATTAGGGAATTCATGCAGAACTGTCACTACTATTTTTTTTTTTTATTGTTTCGCTCTATGATTTCTCCTTTCTCTAAATAAAATAAATCTTATACTGATTGGAGGTAAACTTTTTCACACTCTGGTAACTGTATTTTAGTTTCTAAACCTTCAACACTGTCCAAGAATAAACCTTGCACTAACCCCCTGGGTCAAATAGAATACCATGGCATCAGTGGCGGCTGCTGCCAATCGATCCTGGTAGGGTGGCTCAGGAGGGTGGTGAGGGGTTTGTGATATTTAAAAAAATTAAAAATCACTTGCCTGCCGCTCCGTTCCTGCTGCGGCCTCGTTGCGCCTGCTACTCTCCTCCTCTGGAAGTGGACGAGCCTGAAGGCACAGGCTCCCCACCCAATCCAGATACCTCTGTCATAGTAAGAGAGCAGCGCCAGGATTTGTCTGAGCGGCCGCGTTTGCCGCTCAAACAGTGCATTGGAGCTTGTGGCATTTCTCCAGCCTGGCTGTGCAACACAGCTGGGTTTGAGAAACATAAGTGCACATATCTGGCCAGCCTAGGACGGCCGGCCAAACAGACATGCACGATTGTAAGTGCCCACCATTCCTGCCTGTCGTGGCCCGGCCCCACTTCTCCCACGTAAGAAAAGATAAATAAAAAGATAATAACCATATTTAATCATCATTTTATTTATCATCTGCTGGCAGTGGGGCGACGCTCCTCGGCCATTACGGAGTACCCGCCCCTGCATGGCCTTCAGTGAACTGAACAATAGTACCCAGCAACTCTAATTTAGAAAGATCAGGATTTCCCAGTGTCCCAAAGTGAACCAGAATATAGAAAACTGATTTGATGGTTATGGTTTCCCCAATGTGCCAGGTTTTGGTAGGTGAGTTAATCTATGATGTGTATTAGTTTTCCAGAGTCATATGTAATGTCGAGGTGCTTGAGTTGGATGCAGAATTCACCAGTCAGTCAATATTGACAGAATATGTCAAATGTGTCCAGGAAAAAGTATCTGAAAGACTCAGCTGCAAATTCCTTCCTTTTTTTTATTTTTACCATTTTATTGGGTTTTATCAAAGCATTGAATAAACACTGAACAAATATCCGGATCTGTAATGTATCCACGTTTGCTGGTCCCACTATGCCCCCTGTACATAAAGTGCAATATATAGCAATTCTTACAGGAGTAATCAATTCAATATGAAAACTGTAAAACATATTTAACTGAGAATCATAACTGTGCTCAGATTCAAGTATAGTAATTGCAAGTATCTCAAGATATTTATCGTCCATTCTCCATGCACCCACATCCCGGTACAAAAAACATAACAAGCTTACAGATTTTCTTTAATGATATAATTCCACCATAACCCAACTCCATTCGTCATCCACCCCTGCGCTACTTAAGCGCAATATAATGGGGACAGGTGCTAAATTAGGGTGCCACATCTACCCGCCTGAAACTCATGTAACAAAGTATCCTAATCCGCAGCTAAAGGAGTTCTGCGCAATCCACAAGTTTCTTTCACGTCTAAGTGCATTTGAATCTGCTCTGCCCCATTTAACTGTCGCCACTTACAAGTGCCCCAGCCCAGGTAACGAGTTGGCTTTCCAATGCATGGCAATGCATCTGTGAGCTCTGTAAACTGATTCAGGGCGCTCCCAGCTTTCTTTCGTGTAAACAGTCCAAATATACTGCATGCCATGGTGAGGAGGTCAGCCCATGGCGTAATGTCAGACAGCATGCAAACAACCTCTCGCATTAAAAGGTTGCCACCACTGAACAGTTCCAAAACATATGTGCCATATCTGCATCAGGCTCCTGACACTGAGGGCAATTCAGTTGATACCTAAATATTCTGTGTAGCCTCGCCAGAGTGAGATAGGCCTGATGTAAAATATTATGTTGGATATACTGAAACTTAGCATTGCAAGAGAGTTGGCCCAGAGATAGCAGTACTCTGTCCCAGTCCTTCTGTGTCAGGTGTCGGCCTCGTTGATTCCTTACCTCAGAATTATCCTCAGATGTCCGAATGGATCCAGAAAGTTTTTGAGCTGTTCCTCTGCATGCCAATAGGTGGTGGTGTTCCGTTCCACGTTGTTGGCGTCGGCCAAGCCAGAAGTGATGTGCGGTGCTCTGCCACCTCATTGTGCTGACGTCCGTTCTTTTCTTTCTGTGCCAATCAGCGATTTAGAGAGAGCTCCTCCAGTAATTTTTTAACTGACTGTATTTGACGTTTTGTCAACGTTTTTTTTTGGGGTGTTTTTTTTTTTTTTAGACCTTGCCTCCTGGTGTGCTAGGGATGTTCCCAAATAAACCGCTGTGGTGCCTATCAAACCAGGCAAAAATAAAAATAATGCAGCGGAATAGATACAACAACAGTTATTTCTATAGCTAATGGAACCCTAAATTAATCCATCAATGAGAAATTATTCTCTAACCAACCAATTGTCTTAATTCAAAACCACACTCACACTAGGTTGTAGGTCTGATGTATATCGTTATACATCCAGTTTTTAATATATATATATGTGTGTTTCTTTATCACATGAACAATGCACATTTACTTACAAGACATGAAAAATACATATAAACAATACGCTTATGTATCTGAAATCGGAAAACAGAATCCTTGGAGCCCTAATATTAGTTGTGCTGCGAAGTAAACTTAAAAGCACCAAAAATACAATTTGCAGTTCACATTAATCAAGATCGCCCTCGTATCAACACCTCTTAGGGTATTTGTCATTGCACCCTATTACACTATTTACTGGTGTTGCAATTTTTTCTTTTACACATGAATTCAAATAGTACAGGGCTTCTTTCTGTATCCGGTCAACGCGTTTCAGCCCATTTAGTTTGGGCCTCATCAGGACTGGGGGCCAAAGGAAACCTTGCCAAAAGGCCTGCTTCATGGCCTGAGTGGAACTCTCCAACCTCGGACAGTCTTATCACAACTGTTATTTTACTCCACTTCTGCAGTTGACGAAGGGTGATTCAAAAGCCGTCAAACTTCGTTCGAGTGGTTCAAAATAATCCGTTAACACACTTCTCCCTGGTAAAAACTCATGGGCAGTCAGTCTCTTAGTGAACCCTTCCTTTCACGGGATCCCTGTCTCTGTGCAGTCGAGACGTGTGTTCCCAAATAAACAGCTGTGGTGCCTATCATAGACAGATCAAAGACACCTGGTTTGCCTATGGTGCTTGGAACAGTCCTGCAAAAACTGGCGCTTCATGCACCTGAAGACGTTGTGGGAACACTCCTTGAAGCTCCTCGCCATCAGACATTAAATTACCCAGTGACGATCCAGATCCCCATCACGTGAAAGGCCCTGAGACTGCTTGCTGAGCCGCTGTCAACATTTGTCATCGCAGTCGAAGTCTTCGTTGTGTAAGTCCCACAGAAAAAAGTCAGTTCTCTTTAACTTCAGCATGCTGGTCTACGTTTTGAGATAAGCACGAGAACGAAACAAATTGAGGCCCCATTTTCACGCTTCCACCACAGACTCCATGTCTGGGTCTGCTCGGCACCTCCCAGAGCTTCCCAGAGTGACCCCCGCCCAACTCGAGGAGTTTTATGAGGCCATGTACTTTATATTTGGGCAACCCAACACCCCTGGAGCGTGTTTGAGCCCCATGGTTTTCCCCCACTGGATTCACCCTCTGCACTGGTCGGGTCTCGTGGAGCTGGTGTCGCACATGGAGTGGCTTCACCTGCTAGACAGCAACATTCCTTGGAGCCTGCTCCAGTGCCCCCATTCCCGGTGCCGACTATGCCAACCCCATCACCATACCGGACTCCGATACGGCGCAAGAAAGGCTTCACCCCACACCGCCCGGGACCATATCCTCGGAGTCATAGCTAGTGTCTTTTTTTACATTGACAGTCCTGGAGAGGGAGAGGATTTGAGGGTTCATTGAATATATAACTTGGTTCATGATATCCCTGTGAATTAACATAATCTTTTTGAATTACTGTGTGAGGGGTGGCGAATAAGCCCTCAAAGGGATAGGCACAGAATCTTATTAAAAAATAGAATACATCATTAGCCAAGATTTTTTGGTCCTGAAGTTGCCCTTTCTTGCACGCAAGACAGTATTCGCCTGCCGTTAGGGACAAATATGTCCTGGTGTGTCTTCAAGAATTTTGAACCCCATCCACACCCTTATCCCAAGTTTTGTTGTTTATTCTTTTCCTGACCCAGGAAGCCTTTGCTTTTGCCACGTTCAAAGGTTAATTTACAGCCGTTTCGGCATTCTTGTGCTTTACGGTCCAATTTTTTGGTTCAAAGTCACCCATTGTTACTCATTTTCTAAAGGGACTCCAACATTTGTTCCCTCCACTACCATTAATCGTGCCCCAATGGGACCTCAATCTGGCCTTGACGTTTCTAATGTGTGCTCCTTTCAAATCTCTTCACAACTGTCCACTCCATGTACTCACCATCAAAATGGTTTTTCTGGTGGCCTAATATCAGCCTGGAGGGTCAGTGAAATCCAAACACTTTCCATGCACCCTCCCTATACAACTTTCTACCCGGACAAACTGGTCCCAAGAACCCATGCCTACTTTCGCCTGAAAGTGGTGACGATCTTTTGATGTGAACCAACATATCCCCTTGCCTAACTTCTTTGCCCCGCCTCACCCTTCCAAAGAAGAGGAGAGTCCATAGCCAGAAGCGAAAAGAACATTGTTCTTCTACATTGCCCGTATTGGAGAGTTCCGGGTGGACGAAAAACTTTTCGTTGGGTACGTCGGGGCAGCAAGGAAAGGACATGCGGAAAGGGACCATCTCACTACATATAGTGCTCTGAACTAAAATCTGCTACACGCTGGCCAAGAAGCCACCCCCTGAGGGCTTGCACGCTGATTCCACCTAAGTCAAAGGCGGCGGCCAGTGCGTTAGCTGGCAGAGTTCCTGTCCTGAGTATCTGTCAGGCAGCAACGTGGATGTCTCTGCACCCATTCACTAAATACCCCTGCCTGGACAGTCAGGTCCATCGTTACGGGCACTTTACCCGTTCAGCCCCCCAAGACCTCCTGGTCTAAATCTGTTTGCAGACCCACCGCCGGAGAGGTATTGCTTGGGTATCTAATCTAAGTGAAGGAATCTGCGTAAGAAGTCTCTATCAGATGATCAAGCTACTTACCTTCGGTAACGCCTTTTCTGGTAGAGACTCTGCCTAGCCGCAGATTTCTTACTGATCCTCCCCACTGTGAGAACCGATTTCTCCACATAGGCTACCCTTTTGAGGTCCTTAGTGCTGCACACCAGTAACTTTCATGGCTCTGCGCTTCTGGTGTGTAAAGGTCGCAAAAAGTAACTGATGTCAGCGTGCTGGGGTGGTGCTTATCCCCGCATATCATATCTGGCACGGATGATGTAGAGCTGAACGCAGCCGCCTACTGATGCACAAATGTACTGCCCTAAAAGTTGCAGGGTTGAGTCTGATGTCTCAGGATAATTCTAAGGGAAGGAATCTGCAACTAGAGGTCTCTATCAAGTGCTTCTTCTCTGACATATTTAACCCATGCTGAAAATAATTACTGACTGGTAAATTCTGCATCCAACTCAAGCACCTTCACATTACATATGCACAACTCTAAACTTTCTCAAACTAATACTAATCTAGAGTTAGGACCACGTCTATCTAGCTCAAAGTAAGACTTATACAAGGGTGTAAGGTTGTTCCTTTTAAAAGAAAGGCACTGGCCTTCATACACAAGGTCAGAAACAAGTTGTTGAAATAGGTTTGGGAGTGCACATTATGGCAGGTGAGATCTTTGCTTGCTGGCTCTTTTCACTTCACCATGCTTGGGCTTCTTACGGTGCTTAATTTCTTCATATATACAACCTAGAAATCTCCGAGATGTGTACCCTTCTAGACTCTTTAAAACATTTGTCTTGTCAGTTGGTTATAATGCAGTCTGCTACATACGCTCATTAGCTCTTTCATGGTGTTCCCTGGGCTGGCATATCTGCCTTTTTGAAATTTATTCTCCGATGCATGATCTTGAATCTACTTGGAAAGAGGAAGATGGGAAAAAGGTTATGCAAATCTCCCAATCTAAAACCCAAGATAGCAGAGCTTTTCCTCGGGTTAGACAGGCCTTACAGGCTCAGACACTACTGCTTATTTAATGAAAACAGGGAGGTTTCCAGCTTTACTAAATATTCTCAACTAATTTACGGATTTAAAATCATTGTTTGAAAGTTGCCGAATACAAGTTTTACTCCTTAGGAGATCAAGGGATAATTATGAACTTGCAGCTCTCCTTACACCCTGGGAAAGCATGGGATAGCTACAAACTGAAGCTTTAGAAGATTTGGAGCAGACAGAGGCCTGTCATCCTCTTTAGAATAACGAGACTGCCAGACTTGCAAGTTCCACATCCCACAGTGTAATGATATATGAATGCAGAACTTGGAAAAAAATTGTTACGAAGATGGTGTTAAGTGTGTGAAATTGAGGACCAGTGCCGAAACAAAGTATGTTGTTGACAATGTGTAAACTTGTTATTTTTTCTGATGACATAATAGCATTGAAAATCATGTTGAAATGTGAAACTATGCTGGGTTAAAATTTCCAATGGTTCAGTGATTATTACTGAAAAACCAACATGTATGACTGAATTTATAATGTTTACTTGATGATAGATATGTATGATGTTTGTAGATACAGAGGGATATTGTTGAACTAGATCCTTCCTTTTGATCACAGAGAGAAAGTAATACATTTGATTTAGTGAAAAAAAATAATATAAAATGAGAAAAATAGTCGTTATTCAGATTCTCAGATCTGAAGGTGGTTTAAGGAAATCACTCACAGTTTGGATTCTTTTGTTGTTTGTGTTAGGGAATCATTCGAAATATATAGAATGTGTTGAATTTGTACAGCCTGTATAAATCACCCTCTTAAGCCGTCTTACTTAAATAAAAAAAATGTGAAAACAGATTTTGCATTATTAAATTAAATCAATTATATTTCTATTTTGGTTAATTAGTTTTACTGTTATAAAATCATGGTCAATTGCTCATTTCTATGCTTTTTTTGTCATTGATTTATTTTTTCTTACAGGATAAAAAAGTATATTTGGCCAAATATACCTGATCCTTCAAAAAGCACAATAGTAAAGTTGTCGCCTCATACTCCCACTCGGGTATGTCATTTTTTTCAGTTTCTTTTAATAAGTTGTTTGCATACAGTCTTTAGTCTAAATAACTAAAATTCTAATGTGCATCCTTCACTCACATTCTTTCTTCCTTTGCACATTCTCTGTAACTAAGTCATTCTGTTCTCTTAGACTAAGCCTCTTTCTGATCTTGAACATATATCCAGGATTAATAATTAACTATTTAGCCCCTAGCTAAGAGATGGTCATTCTGCACCCTCTGTAAACTATAGAGAACACCTTGCAAAAGGTAAACCTCATTGCTTCGAGTTAAACAGAGCAGATGTTCTACTTTTCTTGGTACAGCAATTGCTCAAATCGCAATCCCACCAAGTGCCTCTGTGCCATTATGGTCCCTAAATGAAACCAATTACATCCTATATTGTTGATGGAAAGCCCTCTTGGATGACACTGTAGAGTAGTCTTCAATGTCATCCATGAAACAATCTTTTAGTAAAGAATCATCCTTTTGGAAATGTGATTCCATACACCTAAAGAATGATTTCTCTCTATAGAATGATTGCCTCTCTACTCCCAAACTTAAATTCAGTTCAAGCAGGATATCCCTCTGACATTCTTTTGTGCACTGGCTTCAAGTTTCCATAAGTGGGATCATGTGTACATGTTGTCTTACCAGACTGCCACCCAATTTGACTGTTTAATTCCATAATCTCATTCTGGCTTGGCCTGCGACTCTGAGACTCATAGAGATGAGGCCGTAAGAGTAGCACCATTTTGTCTTTTTTCAGTTATATCAGTGGTATTTTTTTGTTGTATGCAGAGCTTCCATTTCTATTGCTAAATACATTCAGTAAGTGCAAAACGTTTCTTCTCATATTTTGACTTTTAAGTTTGTAACAGCCATCTGTCATGATCTTCACCTGTTGCCTTCGCAGTCCCTACTTGTGCTCAAGATAGCTGTGATGGTTTAAGGCGCCTATGCGGACTGAGCAGTAAATACTTCTGAATCAAGTTATTCCCTAAATGACTGAAACTCATCATCCATGATCC
Source organism: Triturus cristatus (assembly GCF_964204655.1). Lineage (NCBI taxonomy): Eukaryota > Metazoa > Chordata > Amphibia > Caudata > Salamandridae > Triturus > Triturus cristatus. The sequence continues at coordinate 370,757,529 of NC_140581.1, read as the reverse complement.
TCTAATTCAGCATAATTTTTGTACTTTAGACATCCGCTTTTATCATACTTTTTTAATTCTCATTTCTTTGATGAATTTCCTCTTGTTTTTCATTTTGTATATTTTGTAAATGTATTCTTATAAAGTTAAGAATGTGCAACGTGTTATGCCAGAAAGTCTCAACATTTTCTCTCAACTAAATGCTGATTGTTTTTACAGAAATCTATTCAAATATATTGTGCTGAATGTTATTTTGATTGATTTTTTTTGTTAATTATAGCAGGATTTTTGGGATGGAAAATTAGTTTTTATTTGTATTTAGGATTCAACTCGTCATTTTGTATCCTTTAATCTGATTTTCAAATATATATTACAGTAATGTAGTGCACAGCATGCTGATGCCATTCTCTGCTTGTTTCTTGTTCGTTAAAGTCTCCATACGAATGTACATAACAAATGTCAGTGTACCATTGCTTGAAATACTAATTGGTGTTGTTTTGTATGCAGCACAACTTCAGCTCAAAGAATCAGGCCTACCCAGAAGAAAACTTTACAGATGTCAGTGTGGTTGAAATTACAGCAGATGACAAAAAATCTTTTTCAGAGCAGGACATGAAGCCATTGGACCTTCTGAAAAAGGAAATGAGTACCTCTGAAGGGCACAGCAGTGGCATAGGAGGGTCGTCGGGTATGTCATCTCCTCGACAGAGTGTCTCCGACAGTGAGGATAGTGAATCTGCACAGACCACCTCCAGCACTGTACAATATTCAACCGTCGTTCTCACTGGTTACCGAGACCAGAAGCCTGGTCTTCCTGCACATTCATTCTCAAGGTCAGAATCAACACAGCCACTGCTTGAATCAGAAGAAAAGCCAGATGACCAGCAAGTTCCAGAACGGAGTGCATATAAGCTTCAGAGTAGCCCGTATTTTAAACAAAACTGTGGCCAAGATGAAAGGAGCCTAGAAGGGCCACAGTGGGAGCAGTCTCATGGACAGATGTCACTAAACATGGATGCTCTTGCTGGACATCATAGTGTTGTGCCGGTGGAGGAGCTGCTTGAAGGCCCCACAGGAAATGTTTCACATGCTGGAGGGGAAGTGGCGGTGGATTGTGAAACAATGGACTCAAATTCAGCTGCATGCGAGGAGACAAAAAGTTACCTACCACAGATTGTAAGGAAGGGTGGATACATGCCGCAGTGAAGAAATGTGACAGACACACCAACTACTTTGACTGTTAGTTGGCCTTTTATTTCAACACTTAATGTTTTATTGTTCTTCCCTTTAACTGGACAAGTGTAACCTACAAGTATTTCAAGAAAATGGGAAAAGGTTGCCAGTCCCGAACCACAGAGTATATCACTGGAAGCACTACAGAGACTGCCTTGCTTTACTTTGGGATATTTGATTTGTGCTTTTATTGCATTTATAACAAAACTGACTTTTATTGAACCAAAGATTTACTTACCCAAGTTTTTAAAATGGTAAGAAACATGGTTCGGACAGTGGGAGAAACTTTCTAATCTAAACTTCCGTTGGCCTACAGTTAGAATTCAGTAGCATAAAATTGACATTAAATGTTAATAATGGTGTGTGGAACCGTAGTAATACGGTTAACCTGTGGCTAAGAAACTGCTAAGCATCAACAAAGGAGTTTTATGGGTGCTTGATGTTGTTCCACAGTTACGGAAGCCTAACATTTCAGCTATTGAAGAATATTTCTAATTTTAATAACAAACCCCAAAGTTTTTTCTTTATACAATGCTTGTCACATCTTAAATATTTTCCAGTGTAGGTGGAGTGAATTCTGCTGTAATTCCTTAGCTGAAGGTACACAACCTCAAGACATGTACCAGTCTTCTAGAATGTAGCCTTCTGTATTGTCTACTATTGCTTAAATTACATCCATACTTCCAAACCGATCACATATGGTCATATAGTTCAAATTCAGGAACAAATAGTCTTTTAATTGCCCCTTTGTATTCAATTTCCCTAGATGTGCCTTCCTAACTGGCCAGCCAAAGAAATGTATATATATATATATATATATATATGTGTGTGTGTGTTTTCAGGTTGTGTGTATATAGGTTGATGTAATGGAAACAAAAGCATGTGGATAAATTATTTTTTTCTAATAGAGACTTCTAACCGCAGATTCCTCACCTTTTGAATGTTCACTTGGCATCTGACTAGACCCAGAAAATTTTGAGCATATCTCAGCGTGTTGGTATGTGGTGACGTTTAGCTCCAGAAGTTACGTGTGGGACTTATGTAGATGCCTCCCCAGAGCACTGACATCAGTTCTTTGCTTTCTGCACCATTAGCCCTGGATTAATAGCTACCTCTCTTTAATCAGAGACAAGTTTACCTCATAAAATCTTTTTGTAAATCTAGTGTGCAAGGGAATTATCCTCTCCTCGTAATAGCCTCTAAGGACTGCTGCAAACAAGTGTTTGTGACAGATCCTCATTGGACTTGCCTGTGGTGCCTGGGGTTCAGCAATAACTTTAAAGGCCTGCAGTGACTGCTCATCGGTAAACCCGAATGCCACGTGAGACCGTAAGGTGAAATTATGTCACCAGGCGCTGGAAAACTTAGCAACGAGGACAGTCCAAGTCGAAGGTTCTGCCCTGGACTTGTTCCCAGTTATGAAGTCCAAGAGTAATTCCCGAGGTCGGCCATCATAGGTCTCCAGTTCTTCAGGCAAGTCGGAAAAAAATGTCATAAAAAGTCCAAGCAGGACTCCGGCCCTTCCCGCTACTCTCACAGTTCCTGAGAAGGCGTGAGGGTGTTACCATGCCTCTCGATCTTGCTCCCAAAGTCCATGCCACATATAACCAAAGTTTCCAGAGCTGTCCCAGACACCGAGGTAGATCAAAGAGTGATGCAAGGCCATGCTTATACTCTCTGTATCCTTACTGACTCCCTCTGGCATGTTTTCGGGTAGCATTTAGCCGAGACGCCTTCCACCTGGGTTTGCCCTCGGCGCCAGTTGGCCCCTTCGAATCCATCACTGTCTCTCCTTTTGCTCCCATTCCAACTCTGCCTCCAGCGCCACTCTCTTGCCTGGTCCTGGAGCATCGACACAAATGTCTACTCCAGCGACACTGGGGGACGAGGTACCCATTGTGCTATCTGACTCGAAGGTGGCGCCATTGCAACCTTGATCGAGGCTGCGCTCTGCTTCCTTCGAGGCGCTGCCTCCCCTGCTTGACTTGCCACCACCAAAAGTAAGGTGATATACATTGAAGTCCTTATTTACCACCGATCTAGATAATAATTATGACGGGGTGATAAAATAGTGCAATTTAGTGTTATATTCAGATAAACACTGTCAAAGAGGTGGCTATATTTATAGGCAGTAAAATACCTTGGGTTAAGAACATCATAGATAAGGTATAAAAACTAAAAACTTCTGAAATTGTCCAATTTTGATCACCATTTCCTCTGTAATGCCCACCAAATACATCTTTCTTTCCATTCAAACTCAACCATGAGGACTTTTTGTTTCTTGATGGTGCTATTCCAAGCCAGTCTCACAGTTTTATTTAATCTTAATAGCTTTACCATATTGTCCCTGTGAAATTTTTATAGTGATGTATTTTAGTAAGTGTGGATGCTATTCTTAACGTTTGCCTAGGGCTTCTTGACTGGTCAAACAAGACTTTATTCATAAGAATAAAGGCATTTACCACTCTTCTTATATTTACCCTCGTCACCCTTTGGATTGCACTCATCAGTTCAACCAATTTTTTTTCTTAAAGAGGTTCCAGAACCTGCAGCACTGGTTTCTCTGAGTAGGCAAAAATCATCCATCGACCAGCCTATTAAATCTAGAAGTTCTCAAGCGGAGTCCAATTTCTCGAATTGTGGGCATCTCCCTGTTATTGGCTGTGCACGTAAGAAAACATTGCTTCACGAAATTTGAGTGGCAAACCCATCAAACCTCTAGTCAAACATGATTTGTTTTGTTTTTAGTTTTTTTGCAAAATTGTTATTTTTTTCAGAAAAGGCAGCAGTTATCAACCTTCAAATTAACACTTTTCTTATCTGAGCTCAGTTTAACCGTAAAGTAACTTTATAAGTTAGATGAAATCTATTATTATAGTCTTTGCATGTGCTTCGTGAAAATTTTAAATGGTGACTAATTTCTTGTTTTCCTCCGGACATACTTTTTAACGATATTTAGGTTTGTCAAGTATTTACTTTGGATTTGCTGGTCATTGGTTTACATATGTGACTTTTAGATGTGTTAACTGCTGCTTTTCTACCTCATACTCCATGTTGAAGCACTGTCTTAGTGCCACTTTCTGTTTTAAGTGTGGTTATATCCAGTTGAAAACTGGAACATCAGTTTGATGCAATCAGCCTGATGTAGAAACGTGGAATGTGACAGCAGTGTTACCAAGCAGATCTGGAGGCTCCTGTAGTTATGCATGTAGTGTCTTATTGGATGCTGGGTCGGTTGAAAGTTTATCGCTTCAAAATGCGGAATTTGAAATCATTTATTTGGAAATTTTGGCAGAAAATGCAGTACCCTGGTTATACACGGAAGGAAAATCTTACAGTGCTTTACACAAGTACAGAAATCCTTCCTTTTCATTGTTGTCAATCTCCTACCATATATAATAACAAAGTCTTTACACATGATTTGGTTAACAGCAGTGATAAATTGTAAGAATATATATATATATTTTTTTTTAAAGAATTTCGAGCAGAATACTTTTTGCCATTAGGTCACATTTTGAACCTGGAGGTACATGTTTCAGATGGAATGTTCAAATATAGCACTAAACGCCTCTTTCAAAAGAATCGTTCATCATAGTTAACCTTTCTAGTGTAGCATCATGTTATTTCCCTGTTGAAGGAATGTGGCATGTGTGCAGTGTTCTAGTGCTCTCAAGCACAGGTTCACCTTTTACTTTACAAATGTTTTTTTCTGATAGCAGAGAAAACATGAATCGTAGCTCACAAGAATTTATATTCTTAAGAATATATAATGTGTTCAGTTCCTGGGGGTTATTTGTGCCATTATTTAAATGCTTGTTGATACACAGCATAAGATTGTTTGCTCTACCTTAGCCTTGAATTTGTAATGCACGTTCTACACAGTAAGGAACCATTCATTTTGTTTTTTTTGTTGTTTTTTTTTTTTAACTGTTTCGTTATTTATAATTTTCTTATAGTATTACACAGTAACATTAGAAACTTGGAAAAGAAATAACATAAGTTTGTTTTTGTTGAAAATTTCTTATGCCAGCATTAGCAATGCTGAATATCTTTTGTGATGTCAAAGAACCAGGAGATAGTGGCAGTAGTGGGTTGGAGCACAACTAAGATAGACAGACATATGCTATATTGTCCCCTGCATCTCTGTAAACAACCTGGCTGCCGTCCCTTCTACCCACACCGTTTCATTTTCCTTCCTTTAGATGAGGTATTTTCCTGTGGTGCACACTTCCCTGTTCATGTTTAGCTAGCTAATGAGAGTACTCCCTTTTATACCTCCCACCCAGGTCTACAATTTCCATCAGACAGTCATGAGAACACAAATTGGATCTAAAATCACAGTAGTGCTGCAGTTAGTTCAGAAAACTGTGGTCCTTCTAGTCTTTGGCGTCAAACAAAGGCACTTGGGGTCAATATGTGAAAATTCTCTCCATGGTTTTCTTCGGAGGCCAATGTTCATTCTTCTGTGCTTAACATTTAAATAGCCTCATGTCTAGCCTCTTTCTTACCGGGAGAAAAGTGTCTGTCTGGTATGAGCAGATTTGCTTCCTACGGTCAGCTGATCAGCTACAGTTTGTCTCCCCAGCAGTAGATGCCAATCTTGGGGACTATAGATTTGCAGTCTTTTTCCCTACACCTCTCCAACACCCTGCCAGTGAATGTTAATCTTGTTACATCGTTACTTGCATTGACAAAGGTGGTTATAATCTCCTTTTATATAGTATCTTCCTTATGCTCTCCAACTGTCCATTCCCGAGCTGCAAGAGAGTTTCGTCATGGTGTTGACCAATATAAATAAATAAAATAAAAATCAACTCTGTCATCTACGATTTTAGGGACATTTCATTGTGCCTTTTAGATAGTACTTAATATTAATTGCTGATTCAGGGGTACTATTTTGGAGCTGTGTCGATGTTTTGAGTGATTTTCCTGGGCTCTTTCATGTGACACATGGTGTCAGAAAATGTATCCTAGCAACTCTGATGCTGGCGGTAAAAAGGAGATGGAAAAAGTTGTTTGGGTGCCTATTAGGACTGAAATGCTTTACATTCAGGAAAAGGAAGAAAGGAAGAGGAGGCTATATTAACCTAAATATACAACATATTTGCGCTTTCAAGGTTGTAAATGTAAATCCAGTATTTGTTAAGCGCAAACAGCTACCCGAAGGCATCCCGGCGCTGGGGGCCGTGGGGAAGATTAAGCAAGCTATTGCCCAGAGTCACATGGTGCTGGGCTGACCTTGTGCCGGGGATCGAACCGTGAGCCCCAGATTCCAGCGTCAGTTGCCCTGGCCGCGGCGCCTCACCTCTTCCCTCAATTGTGCAGGAGCACAATTGCCGATATAATTTTAAAGAGAGTAATATCTCTCTGCATTACTGACTTCATTAACGTATTTAAAAATAGTCTACTTATTCAATGCGGTTTCTTCTATGGCATGGTGAGGCGACTTTTACCTCAGAATTACCTCTTGGCACTTCTGAGAGAAGTGGCTGCACAAGGATGTTGCAGTCATTCCTCTTTAATGAACTCTGTGCTTGTGGTCCACGTCAAATGAATGATTTATGCATAAATGATCCACCAGAAAAGGCAAAAAGAAAAGTATTATGCATCCATGCTCATTCTGGTTACATTTCAACATTTATGCATTTCAAATGTATTACAAGAAAATAAAAATGACATTTCAACATTAATGGATTTCAAATGTATTTCAAGAAAATACAAATTGCATTTCAACACTAATGCATTTCAAATGTATTTCAGGAAAATAAGAAGTAAAATGGTATCCATATTTTCCCTACAATAAGTATATTTTAGATTTTTTTGTAATGCTGCTATCATGGGGAGGCAATTTTTTTAAATACACCAATATATCTGATTGAGTTTGAAGTATGGAAAACAGATCCATACGTTTTCAGCTTTTGGCCATCTAGTTATGGTAGCTAAGGCATGCTATCCAAATATTATAATCCTTAAATTGTATACCTTAGTTATGCTCTACAATGTTCGTCACTTATTCACATTTTATAATACTGTATGTCACCTTGAAGTAAAGTAATAAACAGCCATTGTGTATCATATTAAATGTTATTATGTTAAGCAGTTAGACGACTATCGTCTATATTCTTTCTCTGTCTTTTTTCTTTCTTATAACATATTGCAGATTAAATCATTTGTTAGCCTAATGGCCAAAAGGGTAAAAGATTAGTCAGTGTTATTTAGGGTGGTGTGACCATCACTAGATTGCATGTGATTTGTATTTGAGATACGCCCTCCGTTCAAATTGCAGTGCTAGGATCCCCACCCAAGGGTGTGCCATGTAAATGTGGGATTTCACGACACATCTTACTTGTTGGATATATTTTGCTTACCCCGTTTTTATGTCTGATTTCCGATGGTATTATGATTTCCTGCAAAGACATGTCTTGCTATGTTATTAGATCTGGCTTTCCATGACAATGTGGGTGTTTGCAATGTCTCTTCCTCGTTATGCCCTTTTTGCATAACCAATGAGGACAGTTGACTTGTTGATATGCAGAGCCATTTTCCTCTGTGCCCTTGTCAACTTTACAGTACAAAACATAGTTTGTATCAGAAAGTTGTTTGATGCTGCCATTTGAATTGCTTTGTCTAAGCCTGGGCGGAGTTCTGCTACATGGAACTCTACGAAGTGCAAAAAAAACTCTGCCGCACTAAGTGGAGCTCCTCAAGTGGCGGAGTGCGTTGAATAAATGCTGTTCGCAATGATTTTCAGTACCAGGTGCGTGGCTGCATTGTGCTATCATCGCGAACCGCACCATGCACAGCACAAGTGGGTGTTGCTTCCTTTCTGCCGCTCGAGGAGATTTATACCCGAGCTGCAGCTTTCTCGACGTATACGGACAGTTTCTCAATGCGAGCGGTCGCAAGCATATGCGACCACTCGCATTGAGAAATCTGACCGCCTGCGTTAAGAAATCGCAATGGGAGGTTGATTTTCCACGCTTTTGCTCGCCAACTTGATATTGACAAGGAAAAATCTCGGCGGAAGGTGTGTTCGAGGCATGTGGGCTGCTGAATTCATATCTGTGCATAGATCGCCGCCTAGTGTTGGGTCCGGATGATTGCACATTGTTGTCCTGGAAGAGTCTTCGAAGTATCCTGAGATGGGTGACTCCTACCCTGGACCACAGTGCGCATGGGCATCCTCTCCATCCCCAGATTGTTTTTTTCCGCCATTGGGTTCGGATGCAACTATCTTAGCTCAACTTCGGAATACTTAGTTTTAGGCCAAAAGGCCTATAGTTTTCGTCGGTACAGTTACCGTTCGGTGTCGACTACTAGTTCTAGTGTTCCACACCCTCTTCCAACTTTCGGCCCGAATTGGTCCAAACTTCGACGCTCGATCGACGATGGAATCGAGGACTCCGTTCAAGAGGTGTCCGTTGTGCCACGCCAAGTACCCTCACATCGATGTCCACCCAGTCTGTAACAAATGTCTCTGGCCGGATCACGACGAATCGAAATGCATGGCCTGCGCGCGGTTCCGATCCAAGAAAACTCTGCGGAACCGACGGGCAGCGAGGCTCGAGGCGCAGCAGGCAGCGCCCGCACCCACCAATATATTCAGCACCGAGGACGAGGACACCGAGAGCGTGGAAGAAATAGTATCTAGCCCCGCTTCAGAGCATGGTTCCCAATCGGACGACGATGACGAAGTGCTCTTTCGACGTGAAGAAGCCGTCGACGAGGTAGGGGACTTCGACGAAGCCTATGGGGCCGAAGAAGACAGCTCTCCCGAGGAGCTAGGCCAATCCGTCGAAACGGAGGCCGAAATTGTACATCGTCGTCAGGCTCCGGTCGAGGGATCGCCTTCGGGCCTTACCCAAGACCTAATACTTGGTTCCTCGGCCCCGCCTTCTGGCCCGGCATCGAACACTATGCAAGAGCCACTATTACCAAAGACGACCGGGTTGTTAAACCCAAACACATCCATCGCTCCAGTCCCTTCAAAATCGAAAGTGAAACTGGTGGTGGTCGGATCAAAGGCGTCGAAACAGTCCACTGCCCCGGCGCCGAAAAAAGTCGTCGGCTACGAACGCGTACAGAGAGACTTCGGCGCCGAGCTCACCGCAGCAGACGCGGTCGACGCACAGAAGAAGTGTGCCCTCGGGCACCACAAGGCGCCGACACCGAAGCCTGTAACCTCCGCAGTCAAAATGGCCGCCTCGGCTACGTCGACGCCTAAAGCACCGATGCCGAATAAGTCCTCGACTACGTCGACTATCGATTCATCCCTTCAAACCAGTGACCCCCTTCCGACAAAAAAGTCGGGGTCGGCCTCCACGCCTACTACCAAGATGCCCACCAAACCACCATCTCAGTTTGCTGTGCGGCAGGTATCTACATCTCTACAACGCATCCGGGACCGGGTAGCCCTCCACTCCACCTCGGGTCCCGACGCTACCTCACCCTGTAGAGTGCACTCGGAGCCCCCCAACATTACCTTTGGGCTGCCACCGACATCGGCACCGAAACTCTTTCAAATTCGGACACGTGTCCTCCACACACAGTCCACCACCTCTGGCCTAACAGAGCAAGGCTCTTCAGGGCCACAATTTATCGACGCCGACACTGGCAGGCTAATGCTCCACAAGCGCAAAATAACGCCAGTCAGGGAAGAGGTGCCATACAAAATTCCCCTTAAACGCAAGCTACCGGCGGAGCAGGAACCAGTGCTACAAGAACACTTCCATCCCCTCCAACTAGATCCGCAGTCCTTTTCTCCTACCCCTTCTGAATCGGACCCAATGCAGGAATATGGTGGGGACGATACCATCTACCCCGGGGACGCAGATCCCGATGAAACACAAGACCCTGATCAGGCATGGGATGACCCCACAGACCAAAGTATCACGCCACATACTCAGGATGCGCAACTCTACAATATTAAAACGTCTCCTACAGAGGACACGGCCGCATTTAATGCCCTTATTGAACGGGCTGCTGCTCATCATGGCGTGGAGCTACATTATGACGCCATTGAGGAGGACTTCCTGCTTGACACTTTCGCATCTTCAGAAAGGACTGTCAAGACTCTGCCCATGCTTAAAGGGGTTCTGAAGCCTGCCAAAGACATTTTCAAGGACACCTCAAGAGCCCGGGTGTTAAACCCCAGGATTGAAAAGAAATATAAGCCTGCACCTGGTGACCCTAAATACATTAGGGGTCAGTTGCCATTAGACTCTATGGTGGTTGCCAACGCTCGCAAAAGAGCCCACTCACAGACGACTGGTGATGCTCCTCCCCCAGACAAAGAGTCAAAGGTCCTTGAAACATCGGGCAAACGTGTTGCAGCGCAAGCAGCGAATATCCTGCGCATTGCCAATACACAGGTACTCCTGGCACGTTATGACAGGTCACATTATGACACGCTGGAGTCACTGCTCCAACATCTACCGGAGGAGTATAAAGAGTCAGCGGAACTCCTCATTAGAGAAGGACAACTCCTCACTAATGCGTCCATAAAATGCGCCCTAGACGCAGCTGACACAGCGGCCAGGGCAATAAACACAAGTGTCATGCTGCGACGCCATGCCTGGCTACGCATCTCAGGCTTCAAACCCGAGATCCAAAACAATATCCTCAACTTACCAGTTAACACGGAATTTTTATTTGGCCCAGACGTTGACACTACCATAGAGAAAATAAAAAAAGACACAGGCACTGCCAAATCTATGGGGGCGCTACAAACGCAACAATTCCGTAGTGGCTCCTTTCGTCGCACTGGAAATAGGGGAACGTCAAGGGGTCAGGGGTCACAACAACAGTATGCTAAAGGCGGCACACAAACCACCTACGAGAAAAACAACAGGGGTGTATATCGTGGATCCAGCACCAAGGGCAGGGGACGTGGATATGGCAACACCAGGTCCTCCCCAAAGAACAAACAGTGACGCCCTCTCCCTACCCCCCGACCACTTAACACCTGTCGGGGGACGACTCCAGCTGTTCCTGTCCGCATGGAAGAACATCACCACGGACAGGTGGGTCAGGGACATCATTCAACATGGGTACTGTCTGGAACTAACTTCCACTCCACCCAACATACCACCAAAGCACCGTCCTATGTCAGCCGAACACTTAGATTTACTCCAGCAAGAAGTGCTTGCTATGCTCGCAAAAGGGGCCATAGAAGTAGTGCCCATCGCCCAGCAGGGCACAGGGGTGTACTCTCTGTACTTCTTGATCCCAAAAAAGGACGGCTCGCTCAGACCTATCCTAGACCTGCGACCCCTAAACCTATATATACTATCGGAGCATTTCCATATGCTCACCCTCCAAAAGGTTCTCCCACTACTCAGTCAGGGGGATTTCCTAGCTACGCTAGACCTGAAGGATGCATACTTCCACATACCAATACACCCTTCACACAGGAAATACCTCAGATTCACTATTCAAGGGAATCACTATCAGTTCAAAGTTCTCCCCTTCGGAGTAACAACAGCACCCAGGGTCTTTACCAAGTGCCTGGCGACAGTGGCCGCGCATCTGCGAAGACAAAACATTCACGTCTTCCCTTATTTGGACGACTGGCTAGTTCAGGCCAAGTCAGCACAACAATGTGCCACCCACATGTCCCACACCATTCACCTTCTTCACGATCTGGGATTCTCACTAAATTACCCAAAATCAAGTCTCCAACCTGCGCACGTACAACAGTACTTAGGCGCGACAATCAACACTCTGGCTGCCACAGCTCAGCCAACTTTAGTGAGAATCAACAGCATGCAACTGCTGATCTCAAAATTCAAACCTCAACACTCCCTTCCGGCGCGAGTGTTCATGCAGTTGATAGGCATGATGGCCTCCTGCATCTTCATAGTCCCACACGTGAGACTACATATGCGCCCGCTTCAGGAGTGCTTAGCACGTCAATGGAATCAGGCTCACGGGCAACTAAAAGACCTAGTGTTGGTGAGCGGTCGGGCATACAACTCTCTACATTGGTGGAATCCACAAAACCTTTGCAAGGGCCGATCGTTCCAAGAGCCTGTTCCACAAATAATACTGACAGCGGACGCGTCTCTCCAGGGATGGGGAGCTCATGTACTCAATTACACAGTGCAGGGACTATGGACTACACAACAAAAGAAGATGCACATCAACCTTCTGGAACTGATGGCAATCTTCCTGGCGATGAAAGCATTCAAAGTACACCTGTGCAACAAGGTCGTGTTGATCCGGACGGACAACATGACTGCCATGTACTACATACAGAAACGGGGAGGAACACACTCTCCACAGTTGTCTCATCTGGCTCAGAGCATGTGGAAGTGGGCCATTCAGAGGAACATATTCCTCATGGTGGAACACCTCCCAGGCAGGGACAACCAGATGGCGGATCTGCTCAGCAGACACAGCCACCAGATGCACGAGTGGGAGTTACACCCATCAGTACTCCAACCGTACTTCCAGCAGTGGGGTCATCCAGAAATAGACCTATTCGCCACAAGGGAAAACGCAAAATGCCAAAGCTTTGCCGCCAGGTTCCCACATCCACAGTCGCAGGGCAATGCGATATGGATGAACTGGTCCGGCAGATTTGCGTACGCTTTTCCCCCAGCGCCGCTGATACCGCTGGTGGCACGCAAACTGCGACAGCACTCACTGACACTCATCCTGGTTTGCTCCAACATGGGCACGCCAGCCATGGTACACCACCTTCCTGGAACTTTCCGTGGTGCCGCATCAAAGGCTGCGGATCAAACCCGCGCTTTTGACGCAGAACCATGGAGAAATTCAGCACCCAGATCCGCTACAGCTGAACCTGGCAATCTGGCTCCTGAAGTCCTAGAGTTTGGCTACCTAAACCTGCCACCTGACTGTATGGAGATCATTAAGGAAGCTAGGAGACCCACTACCAGAGCTTGCTATGCAGCCAAATGGAAGAGGTTTGTCATTTATTGCAACACCAATCACATTAACCCGCTAGACGCATCTATTCAGAACATAATCTGCTATCTATTACACCTATACCGATGCAATCTGGCATACACCTCAATACGTGTCCATTTAACAGCAATAGCAGCCTATCTCCAAAACAGGCAGCACCTCTCTTTATTCAGAGTGCCTGCCATCAAAGCCTTCTTGGAAGGACTTAAACGGGTGATTCCCCCAAGGCACCCCCCAGCACCGGTGTGGAACCTCAACTTGGTCCTCACCAGACTAATGGGTCCACCCTTTGAACCTCTCCATTCTTGTGAGATTCAATTCCTCACCTGGAAAGTGGCTTTCCTTTTTGCCATCACTTCCTTAAGAAGAGTTAGTGAACTCCAGGCACTAACCATTCAAGAGCCATTCATACAAGTTCATGCAAACCGGGTCGTACTACGTACCAACCCCAAATTCATGCCTAAAGTAATATCACAGTTCCACATAAACCAAACCATTGAACTGCCTGTTTTCTTTCAAAACCCACAAAATGTCGCAGAGAGGATGCTCCACACACTAGATGTAAAAAGGGCCCTCATGTACTATATTGACAGAACTAAACACTTTAGGAAGACTAAACAACTCTTCGTTGCCTTCTCTCCACAACACAAAGGCAACACCATTTCCAAAACAGGTATAGCCAGATGGATCGTTAAATGTATCCAAATTTGTTATCAAAAAGCTAAACGCACATTAACGATTCCACCACGAGCCCACTCAACACGAAAGTTAGGGGCGTCCATGGCTTTCCTGGGAAACATTCCTTTACAGGAAATATGTAGAGCAGCCACATGGTCCACTATACATACATTTACCAAACACTACTGTGTAGATGTACACTCAAAACAGCAGGCAGCTGTAGGACAGGCTGTTCTCAAAACTCTTTTTCAGACTGCTGCAGCTGGCACGGGTAGCCGCCGCTAATAGGAGGTACTGCTGTGTATTTTATGCACAGATATGAATTCAGCAGCCCACATGCCTCGAACTGAATATGCTACTTACCAGTATGCATCTGTTCTTGGCATGTAGGGCTGCTGACATTCATATCGTCCACCCTCCTCCCCGGCGCCTGTCGCAGCTGCAGCTCTCAGAATTACTGTATAGCATGGTCATCACTTCCTGTATCTACTCCATCACTGCCACAATGGCGAAAAACAATCTGGGGATGGAGAGGATGCCCATGCGCACTGTGGTCCAGGGGAGGAGTCACCCATCTCAGGATACTTCGAAGACTCTTCCAGGACAACAATGTGCAATCATCCGGACCCAACACTAGGCGGCGATCTATGCACAGATATGAATGTCAGCAGCCCTACATGCCAAGAACAGATGCATACTGGTAAGTAGCATATTCAATTTTGCTCGCTAACTTGACATTGATGAACGCGAGCGAGGGGAATAAACTCTGCGAGCTCTGCGTAACGCGGAGTGTGGAAATCTCCGCGAGCGGAGCAGAGTTCACCGCCCAGACTTACTTATGTCATGAAGTGCTGCTTAGCTTTGCACCTGCCCTAATAATTAATAAATGTGGAACTAGTTTTCCTTGCACTGAGTTCAAGTCATGACGTTTAGATAAGAATGGCAAGCGTCGCCCATTAGTCTTGTCCACAGTTGTCACTGCCTTTTGTTCCCTGTCAAGCCACACAATTCTTTTTAGATTTTGTCTACGTCACTTGCGAGAGCTATTGTCCTCTTAAGACACACACTGCACACACCTACATCTACAGAAAGGATCTTTTGGACAGCCCCTTTCAGCCATTGGCCACTGTTCTGCTGACTTTGGGCACTGCATCTTAGGGCTATCAGTCAATGGCATTTTGGTAACAGCAAGTTGATATCAGCCATGGGCATTTTGTGGATGTAAATACTCTAAAAGTAGTGCCTCCTCATCATAGTGACATCAGCTTCTGCGCGCCAGGTCTTGAATGCTGCATGGCTGCTGGCCGCCACTCTTGTGTTGCTCCGCACAGCCTGTCCTTTAATGCATGCCTGGTGGGTTCTAGCCTACCGCGTTCACTGCACTCTGTGCTTCTGGTGGGGTACACCTTTCCAAGCCTATCAAACAGGTTCTATCATGCTGCTTTTTATGCTCCCTCCTGAGTGGTCCTTTTCATGAATCCCAAGCGTGCTCAGCCTTGCAGCTGCACTCCTTCTTCCTGCCAGGCCGCTTCTTTTCCTGTATGCCCTGCAGGTTCCTCAGTGCTGCTTGCCATGCTCCTTTTGGGCATAGTGCACTTCCCACTCCTTTCTTTATTGTGAGCCCTTTGCATGCCTCGAAATCAGAAGAACATTGACATTTTCAATGAACATTGCCCTTACCACATGCAAGGGCCCACACACCACATGCCTCATTTGGACCTATTTCTGATAACGACCTCTATGATCCTGGGGACGAAGTTGCCCTAACCTATACCGATAATAAATGGTCTGAGTACCTCCAAAGTGCCAGTGGCCTGAACTCCTTACTAGACAAGGTACTAGTTCCTCCATCAAACCCGCTACAGAAGAAAGTGCCTCCTTTGTAATGGCCATGCCGAGGCCCTTTACGTACAATGCCAACAATGGAGGTAAAGACTAGACTAGTGTCTCACAGAGGTGCTTCAGCCTGGGCAAACCAATATGGAGCCTTTACTTCTACTATTCAAACAGACCGTTACAGACACCCTTTTTGGGTCGTGTGTAAAGCCTTGTTCTGGACGTCAGGGGATCCTGACTTTTTAACTTAACCACCACTTCAGAAAGCCTGGGAGTGCAGGCCTCAACGAGTAAGTTCACTTAAAATGCATTCAATATCACTCCACCAAACCGGGAACTAAAGCTCCTAGAAACATTTGGGAAGCATGTGTTTTACTCTACTAGCTTGGCTCTACGTTTGATGCTCGAAAATACAGAGAGGGTGAACGCCACAACAGGACTTTAGTGTGGCTTCTAAAGCAGGATTGCAAACCTACTCTAGCACACCCCTTAAAAACTGACCCTGAGAACAATATACCCGGTTGAACTAAAGTACTCCAAGCCTTCAAACCATGCTATACAGATGTATACACCTCTACAACCACCACAAGGCAGGTGCCAAAACTAGCTATCTGGACTGAATAGTGTTATCCTGATTAGAGGGTGAAATGGGCGACTTTTTGCAAGAACCCATCAGTGTACAGCAGTCGTGACTCAATTGAAGGCATGCAGGGGGAACCCTCAGGCCCCAACTGGCTTACTTCTCAATTCTATAAGGAATACAATGCGATTTTGACCCAAAGACTAAGGGGCTTGAGTGAAGAAGCGCTCAGTCTTGGAAACCGACCCCCGAGCATATGAGAGACAGTGACGACTAAAAACCTTGGATGTGCACCCAAGACTGCCAGTCCTACCTTGTGAACATTGACAAGATGTTCCTGGCCGTGTGGCAGGTAATAGACTGAACCCCTTAATGAGTAACCTGGTGCTAGCGGGTCAGTCTGTGTTGATACCGGGCAGGGCAACATCTAACTTAGGAATGTTTTTGCGCTGCTTCACGAGATGCATCCTGGAATAAATGCATATCTGTGTTCCTCGTTGCGACGCTCGCTTTTCACTTTCTGGTATGGTCTTCTTTGTCCGTAGTATTGTGCAGTACAGTAATGAGCCATGTTATATTACTATACACAGACCCCCCTAGGGCGGGGCGCATACCTGCCAATGAATGTACCACAAAACCCTCCTCATTCAAAGGGGAACCCATCATGGCTGCCTTATCTTGCCCCTCCTTTCTGCCTCGGTGATGGAGCCTCTGGCAGCCTGGTTAGGAACGCATCATGCTCACAGAGGCAGAGCGTTCCCTCGTAGACGTGCCCCGCTGTCCATGTACTCCGATGATGTGATGCTCTTTCTAAAAGAACCTGGGCACACCTTAAAGAACTTCTCAGCAAGTAGCTCGATATGGTGGATTGTCTGGAGTCCGCATAAACTGGGGGCAATCGGAAATGATACAACTTCCAGCTGTGGCTATACAACCAGTAACACAATATTCACTCAGTTGATGTGAGGGACTGGTCATGTATCTGGTGTACTTGTCTCAAGACACAGATATGCGCTAATACAGGCTAACTATTTGCCGGCCAAGTCGAATCTCCGAGCACGTGCATAGATGCAAGGTCGTTAGCGGGAAGAGTAGCACTAAAAAATGATCGTACGCCCCAAAATGTTTTATTGAACATCCCGCTGTCCCTCAGTAAAAATACACTCACATCTGAACAGACTGCTATTTTGCGGCACACATCCTAGGCTGAGATGGACAGAACTCACCATGCCTTACAATAGAGGGAGCTTTGCTGTACCTGACCTAGAACGCTGCTATCATGTGGCACAACCCCACTGTGCAGCCGATTTATATTCAAGTGTATTGAATTGCATAGTTAATTAAAACCATTGCAAACCGCTTTAAATAAAAAAAAACATTTCTTACCATGGCTAATGATAAAAAGAGCATAAAACTTGTAGCCTATTAGTTCACACGTGCACATTAAAAAAAAAAAACAGGTTGCTATAGAAACGCTAATCACCATAATAGCAATATATAAGCCACTAAACCTCGCCAGCTGATCCACCGCGTGCGATGCAGCGGCTGGTCTCAGAGGACAATCGCTGGTGGGCTGAATGACACTGTCTCTACTCGCTGTCCCTTAACATCGCCAGTGACCTGACCCTAGCACCCACTCTTTTCAAAAAGAGGCACAGGAGCAGTGGGAATAACACACAAGCATTGGCATAGCCAATAGGTCTCGCCTTTGGGACCTTATAAGTGTTTAGCCATGCAACAGTTAGTGTTGTTGCACTAAGGATATTGTGCTGCATATCTAAATCCTTACAAGGTCCCAAAAGCGAGACCTATTGGCTATGCCAATGCTTGTTCTCTTGGCCGAAGAAGTTTAATTGACTTTTGGGAGGATGCCTTCCCCGCTTACTAGACATAGCTTTATTTAATTTATATATCTGGTCTTTCAGAGGCTTTCCATGCTGACACCTTCTGCCTGACTTGTAAACTTTCCTGACCTTTTCCTAGTTTAAATTAGTAGGGATTTCCCTTCTATGGGAAAACTGAGTCTCCTTTGATTTATTTTGAGACACATTTATAACAGTCTTTACATTTATGGTTTAGATTGCTTTGAATTATATTGGCTAATGCCTTCATGCAATGGCTATTGCCTTACAACTCATTAGATGGTTTGAATTTGTAACTTTGCTAATCTTTTTAGTAAAACCTTCATGGTTTGCAAATCAAATACTCTTTGTCATCTTTGTGGGTCCAAACATGCTTTGCATTAATTAATTGTATTGATTGCTGTGACAGCCCCAAACCGGAACTAAAGATCCATCAGAGGGTAGCCTGGACCTGAATTTCCAGAAGAAATTTGCATGGTGCAACATGCTGCAAGAACATTCTTCTCGGGAACAGACAGATGGTGCATGGTGTCCACGATATGCTGCTACATGCTGGACATCCTCCCACCAGGGAGTAAAGCTACCACATGGGCACTGGCAAACTAATTCTTCACATGCCTCCTCTCATCCTGCCACTTTCTTTCTCTCTCTCCCACCGTAGGTTTTTCCACCACCATTGCGTTCACCTTATCAGTGACTTTCTAACAGGTGGCCTGTTTCTCTGTTCCATTGTGGACGCGTGGAGGCAGAGAAAAAAGTCCACCACATTGTGTGCCACAGTGCCTGCTTTCTGCTTAGTGAAGTTTGTATCTCTCTTTAGTGGTATGGTTAGGGAAACTGGACCAGTTCTGCAATGGATGACTAAATTATGCTTCAGGGTTGACTAATTCATGCAGCAGGATAAGGCAGATTATGTGGCGCAAAGTGGAGCCTGTGGAAATTGGTAAATTCACTATTTTGACATTTTAACGAGCGTTAGTACACTCTGGACTAAAGTTTCACCTTATTAGTATCGATTAATAAGCGGATACTGCAATCAGCAACTAAACACTGACCAGATAACCTTTGCAGAGGGTCTGCTACTGCACATCACCAAGTGGGGCATTTTTTATTACCTTTTGATCAGTTTGAGCTAGAAATAAAATGTTTTGTTGAATTTTGCAAGCCATGAATTAGATCATGGCCCATGGATTAGGTGGCAAGTGAGGCGAAACCATAATTACGCGTAAAACGCCAGGCATGGTATGTGTCTGGGCAGTCTGGCTTTGTGGTGATGTGAGGCTGTCCCCCGGTTCTACTATTCTGTGGGGCATGTCTTCGTTGTGTATGTCAAACATGTGGAACACCACGTTTCGGAGTTTCGCAAGCACAATATTCATATTTTATCACTGCGTTAAAATAAATGTATGTTAATCACCCCTGATATTCACGCACAAATGACGAGGCGGAATGACGCATGCCAGGGCGCATCGACTAGTTAACGGGTATTCTTTGGATATACTGACGTTGTGACATTTTACGCATGGGTACGTTTCCACTCCGAATCTTACCTTTGTTAAAGGGGCTATGCATGTGTGTGAGCGGTCTCTTGTACATGCCACGTGTGTCAGTCCTAGTACTGACCCTCCTGAAAGGACTTGCATGTCAAAAGAGACATATAATTTCTCGCGCTTATATCGCGAGAGCTCAAAAGCCGAAGGTGGCTCGGTTGGTTGAGTGCTTGCTGTTGAAACAGTCGGTGAATTGCAGCTGAAATGTGGAGCAAGTTCAAATCCCCGGCTCATCCTTCCACTTTGAGTAAACTGGGTACCATTAAATTGTGTAATGACATTTATAGTCCTCTCAAATGGCAGGTGTGTGGTATGAGGCGCTATATCAGAAAAGAATAGTAATTTACAGCAATGTCCAATACACACACCATAGCAGATCCACACCACTTCAATGGCACGCACAAACACCCCCAACAGATCCACACCCAGTGCTCATCACGTTATCAACCGCATTCCACACTCACCTGCACACACCCGGGAGCGCAATGTACACACATGACATGCTCACCTGAAACTCACAAAAAGCACACTCAGACAATAGGCACCTCGCACATATAGACACAAACCCATACAAGGCGCAAACAAGGCATTCGCACAGTAGATGCACACAAATGCCAAACACGAAACACTCCCAGATTAATGAATACAACTTGCCTGACACAGAAGAACAGCAGTACAGCGTTAAGAAAATTCACAGTGCACACACAAGATACAACACACCAGATGCACACACACACGTATCATGCATATCTGATAGTGCACCCTTGTTCAGATCACATGCACACGCCTGACAAGTCGGGTGAGCTGGTGACCTCAAACTGGTGTTGTCCAGGCCCTCTCTTGCACTAAATGTTGCTCACGGAATCTCCCACCCCCTCCGAGAGAGGAGCCGAGCTCAGGCAGACGGGTGGCTGGAGATCTCTCTGTGAACAATGGGCCGAGAACTCTAGGCCGGAGCCTGGGCACCAACAGACAGGCTGCCCACCAGCAGCTGGGCCGGCACACCATGTCTACTCCCTGAAGGCATTCGCGGAACCTCCGTCATCTGTTCAAGTTCCGACAGGCAGTGTCCTAGCATGGGTGCCTCGCCACACCCATGCAATATGCAAGAAACAACACCTCTCCCCCCCCCCCCCCCCCCCCCCCCAGACCGCTACCACCACCTGGTGTGGTAGTGAAAAAGCCATCATTGCTTTGAAAATTGCCCATCATACCCCTGGGCCTTGATGCCCCTGCACCCGCTACACTATTGACAGCTACACCCCTGCCAACCCCCTAGTTCGCACCAAGAGCCACGCAGAGCAAGTGATGCACAGAGTAGTGCTTGGGGGACACTGGTTGTCTCTCCTACAACGGCGCTACAGCCACCACCTCGAGCTGAGGAAGGCTAACACAAGGGGGCAGGTGAGCTGCCATCACCTCTTTACCCCCCGCAGCAACGAGAGCAGGCGGCGCTAATCGATGCGGGCGGAACGCGAGAAGGAAGTGTCATTCATCAGCGCACGTTACGGTGTCCCTGCCATTAATTATTTGTACAGTCGCTCCAGGCTCATTTACATCCTCCGCTCCTGCACACAAACAGAGCCCTGCGGTGGCTCGTGGCCGCCAGCCCCGCCGCTGTCCGCGTGCACAGTAGTGACGGTGAATCCTCTCGAGGAACGGTCGGTGCCTTTCTACAAGGAGGGCGAGTGTGACCTATTCTTAGGCTCCCATGCAGGCCAATGGGCCGGCCTGGTCTGCAGACCGGCCCACGTGCACAACAATAGCACATTAATAGGCTTTCTGGAGGACGCTGGCCAGCAGTGAGACTATATTTCCTAAGAAAGCAAAGACGATGACAGCGCTTAGTGCGGTATGCAGCGCTGTATATAAAAATATCATTAGCATTCCTATGATGCATTTTATCCTCGTACTGTCTCCTATTTTCGAGAAAGCAATACCATACAATATATGCAAAAGGAAACAAAACAAGCACAAGCATGCGCGGCAGCAAGGGGAGGGGAGAGAGGAGGGGGCCTGCGCGATCCCCTTGAGGGAGCGAGCAGCAAGGCGCGATAATTGATAATATATGGCGCCGCTGCTTGCTCCCGCAAGGGAATCGCCAACCGTGCACGCGTTGCCATTGAAAGCAATGCAACGCATGCACGTTTTTGGCCTCAAAACCAACTCAATTGCTAAAGGTCTTTTTCCTACGCAGCGCATGCGCGCTGCGTAAGCGAGACCTAAAAATGGGCTCCTTTCAAGTGATGGTAAATTCCTATCTCTAGAACACTTTACGATAATGGACACATTACAGCTCTTGACACACTTGCTTTTTAGAGTCAGACTGCAGCTTCAGATCTGTGGCCCACTTTCCCCAATAAGCCACTGGCGTGCCCTCCCTAGCACAGCTTATCCCTGTGCCAGATACTCGAGAGTTGATATCTGACCCAATAAGATGTACACTGGTGGCACTCTTCCCCAAGAAGCCACTGGAGTACCCTCCCTTGCACAGCTTATCCCTGTGCCAGCCACTCGAGGGTTGATATCCCACCAAATAAGATGTACGCTGGTGGCATTCTTCCCCAAGAAGCCTCTGGCGTACCCTACCTAGCGCATCTTATCCCTGTGCCAGCCACTGGAGGGCTGATATTCGACCCCTATAAGATGTACACTGGTGGCATTCTTCCCCAAGAAGCCACTGGAGTACCCTCCCTAGCGGATCTTATCCCTGTGCCAGCCACTCGAGGGTTGATATCTGACCCCTATAAGATGTACACTGGTGGCATTCTTCCCCAAGAAGCCACTGGAGTACCCTCCCTAGTGCATCTTATCCCTGTGCCGGCCACTCGAGGGCTGATATCTGACCCCTATAAGATGTACACTGGTGGCATTCTTCCCCAAGAAGCCACTGGCGACCCTCTCTAGCACAGCTTATCCCTGTGCCAGCCACTCGAGGGTTGATATCTGACCCTATAAGATGTACACTTTTGGCATTCTTCCCCAAGAAGCCACTGGCGTACCCTCCCTAGCACAGCTTATCCCTGTGCCAGCCACTTGAGGGCAGATATCTTACCCCTATAAGATGTACACTGGTGGCATTCTTCGCACAGATAGTGTGACGGACATTAAGTGGGAACAAGACCTTGGGGAGGGCCTGGGAAATGGAGCATGGACCCTCTGTTGCACACAAGCCAAACTTATTTCTATAAACTATATGCAGAAGCTTTTCCACTTTAAGTTCATAAATAGAATATATTGGACTCCAAAGCTCCTCCACTCCATGGACCCTAACAAACCGTCTAATGCGCTCAATGCCTAGCTGGCATGGCTGTGTTTTTTACACCTAGAGTTGGATGCCAGACAATACTGTCCTTTTGGAAGGAGGTAGCATGGGGCATTAGCCAAATACCCGGCATACGCATTGACTCCTCCCTACAACTAATGCTCCTGAAATGTTTTAAATCTGTCCCCAAACCCACAAGAAGGTTAACAGCGGTACTGTTACTGCTGGCTCATGGAACAAGGGTTCAACCCCTACTACGGAAGACTGGCTGAGGGATGCTGCCTACTGGAGCAACAATGGCTGAAACATTCAGAGCTGCAATCTCCATCAGGCCAGACAAGAGACATTTGGGGACCTCTCAGACAATATCTAGACAGTCTGGTTTAGACTTTCTACAGCAGATTTATTGTTTGCGTGGTACCTATACATCGTCTCTTGAGAACGGACTATACTTACTTATGTGTGATGTATCATATTTGATAAATGCGTATGTAGACTCTATTTGTTCCTAATACCTCGAGCATATCAGCCCATATTTATCAAGGTTTTGCATCGCCTTGCACCACACAGTGAGGTGCAAGGGCGATGTAAAACCTTAGTGAGATTTATCAAGCCACACAAGGCCACCTTGCGTGTCCCCGCCAGGCTTGATATATCTAGAGTAACGCAAGGCAGCACAAATCATCCCTTGAGTTACTCTGCGGCAGGGAGGCGTTCCATTGTTGGAGTATGGGTGTTTTCACACATCTACCCATGGATTTCGATGCATTCCCAGATTTGCCATTATTAGTTGACCTGAGTCTGCGTCAAAATACTATGCCTCCCCAAGTGAACTGTACTCAGCAGAAAAATCTTTTAGTGGTTTACTCTTTCTACATTTGCTGCATTCTGTAGCACACATTGAAAGAGGAAAATGCCTCTCTGGATTGTTTTTGTTCAGGAAGGTGTCCCTTCCTGCACAAAAACAATCCTTCCTACAATGCAGGCACCCGTGCACCATGATTTAAATTTGCCTCCGTTGGCGCTAGGCAGCCAAAAGTGTGCCAGCTCCAGTAAAAGACAGTTATGTGCCTTTTAATGGTAAATGCTGTGCATTCCTGCCATTTTACGCAAGGCAGCACAGTGGCTTCCTGCTTTGCACTGTGTAAAAGAATAATAAATGTGCCCATCGTTGATACTGGGCTAGGAACCTAACTTGTTGGTTGCCACAATGGTAAAGTGGGATGTACATCAGTCATCATTCATACTCTGTGTAATTGTAGAAAAATGGGTGTAACATTGGGCGAGTTATGTATAACCAGTATCTTGTCTCTGCTATATCTGTGTACTGTTGAATACTTTTATGTATACTGGATATCAATAAAAAAAGAAATTCAACTAGGTTCTTTTGCTGCAAGACTGTGCTGATTAGTGCTCCTGGGCACTGCTATCCGGAAGTTTGGGGGGATGAAGGGTGGGACTGCAGTCTCTTTTCTTCGGAGTGTGAAGGGGCGATTAGATGAGACCAGCCATTTGTATATCTTCATGATCTTTGTAAGTGTGGCTGACACAGAGGTATGAACAGTCTGCACCTTGACTGTCACGTCTGACTGGAATTGGGAAGAGAGACACAGGGCAGCCCCATTGTATGGATCATTCACAACCTGGCAACAAATACTGCATTTCCAACCTCCAGCCCAACCAGCCACCAAATAGCAGTTCCAGGAAGACTAGTCAGCAGCCCACTGTACCAGAAAGGACCCAATTAAATGTATAAGGTGAAGCCTGTCTCCTCTTTCCCTGGGTTATTTGTCTCCCTTCTCAAGAATGTCAGCAATACATTTCCACCATCTGGAATAGCACCCTCACCCGTTATCTTGTGCACATGAACAGGTTCAGTGCTTCCAAAATGGAACCCACAGGCCTGTGTCTCTAGTTCTCTCATACACCCATATGCTGCACATCACTCCGCTAGCATACACGCACATACTCAAGCGCATGGGATCGTGGTGCTAAGATTTGTTCATTCCTTATATTAATTGGTTTTAAAATAAAAACCATAAAAGCAATGTAAATGTTCCACATTAGACGTAAATATAAAAACATTAAACTATACATCGAAAGGCATTTACTTATCCATAATGTTATGAAACTGGATAGCCCTTCCTGCACTTTAACAATCTTTAAATGCTTAATGCAGCACATATAGAAGTTGCAAAACAACATTTTTTTCATTGATAGTTTATGTGCAGGAAGGGGGAACCTTTCTGCACATGAACTATCTTATGCAATTTGCTGTTTCTATGTGTGCTGCACAAGGCAGCACACATGGAAACAGGAAAAACGAGGAGAAATAAAGCATTTCTCCTCGTTTTGCCTGTTTAAGACCAGGTTTTCCCTGGTCTTAATGTTGGCGTTGCCTCCTATTTACACTGGCCTTGTAAATAGGAGGCAGCGTCAAAATCGATGGGTGGCGTGGTGGAACGCCCACTGCAACACCCATTGCCCTCCCCTTTCACGCTAAATACAACGTGAAAGGGTGCATTATTTACAGGGCAGCGTTAAGCCACGTTTAGTGGCTTAATGCTACCTTGTAAATAAGGTGACGCCCCTATCACCATCACAACGTCACTGAAAGTGACGTTGTGGTGGCGACAAGGGCTTGTAAATATGCCCCTGTGTCTTCTAACGCAGAGACCGGAAGCCACCATCAGGGGATAAGAGGATTGGCGCTGCTCCAAGTCAATCCCAGTGACAATGAATTTCAAACCGAAATGGTTCTACCCAGATAGTCTGAGACAGAGACGTGTGGACTAAAAGAAGTATAGCCGAACCCCTGGGTTGTATGCCCTTCCTACATCCAACAAGAATCATTGCGTGAGCCTGTGTGACCGTGCCCTTTCATTGTGACCAGTCTGTGCTTGTGGTATCAGCAGGAGCAACCTATCTAGCGTAACATCTAACATATCATTGAAGTAGTATCCATTGAATGTGAACTCACGGCGAGTTGCTCCAACATCCAGCACAAGAATGCTTTTTGCTCCATGTTTGGTGCATAAATTCTGCCAAGCACCACAGGAGTCCCATTAAACCTGCCTTCAACCCAGACAAATCAGCCCACTCTGTCTATCTGTAGAGCTCCTGACTTGAAGGGGGCTCCCTCCCTCACCCAGATCACAGCCCTTCTAGGGTAATCTGAGAAGTTAGTAGAGAAGATTAGCCCTCCCCTGCGCTTGAGGTTTGGCGCCTCCTCCTAGCATTAAGTGAGATTCCTGAAACGGGACTATGTGGACCTCTTGTACCTGAGCAGTGTGTTTCCCCCTGATTTTCAAAGTTATTATAGAGCGTTTGCCTAGTCATGCCATTGTGATAGATAGTAGATATGTGCACGTCTTCAAGAGCAAAGCCTAGTCGGTCCTATGCAGCCTTAAAAGGAGGAGTATCATTGCTGCTGTGATAACCACAGAAGCGGA
This sequence comes from Triturus cristatus, assembly GCF_964204655.1. Classification (NCBI taxonomy): domain Eukaryota; kingdom Metazoa; phylum Chordata; class Amphibia; order Caudata; family Salamandridae; genus Triturus; species Triturus cristatus. The sequence continues at coordinate 370,731,163 of NC_140581.1, read as the reverse complement.
GAATGACCCTGCTCAAAGCTTGTCATTGGTAACCAGAACAGTAAGACCATACACAGGACGGAGGGCAAAATGCCAACCATTCATCAATACTAGGAACGTAGGTGAGTGATGTGGGGGAGGGGGTGCTGTGCAGCCAGTGCTAAGATAGGGCCTGCCCGGCTCACTGCCCCATCCAGGCCCAGATTTCCAGTCGAAAAAGCAGTGCACGTGGTAAATATTCCTGAAGGCAATGTGCACTAATTTCCAATAATCTAGGGTCCGGATTTACTAATTTTTCATGCATCTCAACAAGGTAATTTACTGCAGCGTGAAAGAGAGAGAGCAGAAAAGCACCATATCTACTAACGTACACCACACTTCTGCTTAGTCATAGCGCTGGCACTAGCGCAAGCACAGGCTCCTTGCGCCATGGTGCAAGAGTACCTGTGTTATGGGCAGGCTTGCTTTTGTGCAGCAGGGACACCTGCATAAAAACGATCCTCAGAGGCATATTCCTCTTTTTATCTGTGCTGTGGAATGCAGCAAATATGGAAAGAGGAGGTAACAAGGAGTAATTAATCTTTTTCGCCTTGGTACTCCTCTCTCGGGTAGGTGCACCATTTTGGCGCAAACACAAGTGTACTGCCTGTAGTAAAACTGGGGCCCAAAGTTATCAAACTTTCATACAGCGCAACACAGCAAGCCACTTAGCTTTGCTGGATGAAATGGAAAGGGCAGGAATGTGCTGTATTTAACATTACACGGCACATCTCTTTCACGAGTGCCAGCTTGTCTACATAAACAATAGAGTAACCTTTCTCCCATGTGTTCACCATTTGCCCTTGAGGGCCTGCATCTCCTTTGAAGCTTGCCTTTTGAGCTAACACCTGTGTGATCCCTGCCAGGGAGAGGTAACACTTCTCTCCCGCATAGGCTTCTGATGTTCGCGCTATATAAAACCTTCAAATAAATAAATTGTCTCCTTTCCTTGGAGTTGTTTTCATGCCTCCCTAAAAGGTCAGAAGGCTGTCTTAGGGACATACCCTGTGTGCAACCCGGATAGGCACAGGGGAGCAGATTTATCATAATTTCACGCAGCGCTGCAAACCATCTTGCTGTGCTGCGCTGTGTATAAGGGAAAGGGCAGGAATGCACCGTATTTAATATGATACAGTGCATTCCTGTCATGCGTTGGCCGCCCACATTGTGCTGCCTAGTGCCAAAGCAGGCACCCTTTTTACGTGGTGCAAGGGTATCTGTGTTGCAGACAGAATTAGTTTTGTGCAGGAAGGGGCACTTTCCTGCACAAAAACAAACCTTTGAATTCTATTTGTGCTTCAGAATGCAGCATCTACGAGGGCTAACCAAACAGGAGAACATTCACTTGTACTAAGTGCCCAGAAAGGGGTTAGAGGAGGCAGATAAGAACTTAAAACCAGATTTACTAACCTTTCACGCAACGCAGCATAGCACGGCAACTTGCTATGCTGCATTGCACGAGAGGGAGAGATCAGAAATGCCTCATATCTACTAAGATACTTCTGCTCACTCATAGTGCTGGCACACTTCAGGAAGCCTAGCACCAATGCAATCTCACTTGCACAACAGTGCCAAAAAGTAGTGAAACCATGACTCAAAACGTTAGTAATTTTGGACCTCAAAGAAGGGCTAATCAGACAGGATAATGAACACTTGTACTAAATGCCCAGAAAGGGGTAAGAGAAGGCAGATAAGAAATTGGCACCAATTTTACTAACCTTTCACGCAACGCAGTGTAGCAAGGCAACTTGCTGTGGTGCGTTGCTTGAAAGAGAGATAAGAAATGCGTCATATCTACTAAGATATGGTATACTTCTTCTCACTCATAGTGCTTGCACACTTCAGGAAGCCCAGCGCCAATGCAGGCACACTTGCACCACAGTGCAAGGGTACCTGATTTACAAGAAGAATTGTTGTGGAGCAGGACGGCACATCTTCCTGCAAAAAAACAATTTCTTGAGGCATTTTCCTCATTCTATGGGTTTTGCAGATTTCAGTCACGTATAAAGAAGAAATAACGAGGAGAAAATAGGATTTTTCTCCTCGTTATGCCAGCCTCTGGGAGGTGTGGCGATTTCATACAATCACATATTTTACAAGCCTTTGTAAGTTTGGGATTGCATGAAATCCATGGGTGGATGCATGGGAACGCCCATGTCCCGCGCATTGAACACCTCCCAGAATGAAATGTAAAGCAATGCAGCGGAAGCTGCTGCGTTACGTTACATTTTTTTTTACAAGGCCAAGTAAGGGGGCACAAATTACCCCTTGCGTGGCTTTGTAATAACCGACTAGCATTTTGCGTCATGGCTGAAATCTGGTCCTTAGAGTTGTATAACGCCAAAGTCTGAAGTGTCGAGAGCAAGGCGGTGCCAGCCAGAGTCTATGCCCAGACTAGGCAATCCATCTCCCACTAGAGAAAGTCATGAACCAACTGAGGTCACTACTAACAGGTCTGCAAAAATTTTAACTAGAAAGTTCTGCAGGTCCGAACAGACAATGTGCCCATCCGAACTGACCTGACTGTCTGGGTAGCAATGCTTGGTGAATGTGTGTCTCACGGCCCACATCGTTGCCTGGCAGTTGTCCAGGACTGGAACTCCACCTGCTAAGGGGATCGCAGCCTTGGGTCTTGTGGAATGAGCACCCAAACCCTCAGGGGGTTGCTTCTTGACCAGTGCGTAGCAGATCTTAATGCAGAGTACAATCCATTGGGAGATAGATCATTTCTACACGGCATTCCCTTTCTGGACCCTGACATACCCCACAAACAGTTGATCGTCCACCCAGAACAGTTTTGTGCAGTCAATGTAGAATGACAAAGCTTTTTTTGGATCCAACCGGTTGACTCCTCTTCCTTTAGAGCTATGAGGCAGAGAGTAAAAGGTAGGCAAGATGTTGAACTGGCCTACTTGGAATGGGGTGACTGGATGCTTGAGTCCGAAGGGCCAGTTTATCTGAATAAAAAGTAAAGTACAGCGGCTGAGATGACAGTACCTACAGTTCACTGAACCTCCGGGCAGATGTAATTACCACCAGAAAGCCCATCTTGCTGGTGATAAGCCTAAGAGGGAAGTCATGCTTAGCTTGAAATATATTCTTAAAACAACATTACCTTCGTGTATCTCAATACATCCTTTCTCCTGACCCATTTTCTTTTGCAGGGCTCACCATAGCCGGTTTTCTGACCCCACGTAGCATGGCGGAGTCAATGACCATATGAAGTAAGAGGGTTTTTAACAACTTGTTTTAACTGAAATGATCATTGTGTTTGGAGATCTCATTTTTTCTATTACTCTTTCATTATTTAGGAACCATTAATTAAATAATCACACGAGGAATGTGACAACGTCCACTTATCCGAAAAGACAACATAACTAAGTACTCTGACCATAGCACATCACAGTTTGGTCTATAATTCTTCTACCTTAGGTATAACAATGTACACTTTTATGCATTAGACTTACTCAGTCTTTCTTTGTCTCTTTATACCAATTTTACACTTATTTCATTTTTGTTTTTTACTTATATTAGTTACAACTGATGGAGACTCTATAATCTTCAAGACAAGTTGTACAAACACCAGAACCATTCTTTAGGAAACAGACAATACCTATAAACAACTATAAAGGTAATGATTACGGGAGACTTACCCTCTTTTTTCTAAATCAAATACTTAAATCTCTCAACCGGTTATATATATTAATATTAATTGGTTCTCTGTCATTTTGTCTATCCGTAATGTAGCTTTCTTTTGAACTTTATACAGAATCTCCCTTATTCTTGATTGGAGTTTTGGAAATATCGTTGGGAACAAGTCTAAACAAACGACTGTTACTGATATTATCTCCACTAACTTATAATAAAAGGTTAGTACCTATGCTTGACTTGAGATACTTACCTAGCTACTGTTATTAAATGACCCACTTTTTTCACACTTGGTATGGTGATGGGATAAACAATAATTTTTTCTCTATATTGTTTTCTTTTCTTACTTATTTCTGATCGCTAGATATCACTCCTTTGGCTTGCTACATACTCAGTAGGTTCTTTTAATTTATAAAAATTCTTTCTTTCTTGGGTTTCTCTTTTTTTCCCATTCTTTATTCTAGGAATCTCCAATTTTATAACAATAAGTTTTTTAAGATTAGTAAAAACTAGAAAAGTGAATGTATTAATCGCATGATGTATTCTACTCAGTCAATTAAGATTTTGATATTTTTTCTGCAGCCCTGAGGAAGTCACTATACGTGACGAAACACGTGTCGGCTGTTATCCATCTGGACTAAGATTTGGAGACCGCATGGTCTCTTTTCATGAAATATTGACTGTTACCCATTGTATTAGGGATTTCTGAAGTGTACTCATGATTGCGATTCCTTCATATTTTTGTAAAAACTCGCAATTAAATTATCCTTTTTTCTACATATTACTGTGAGGACCTAATCTGTTCTGTAGCCAGTATCATTGATAATATTTTGTTCTATGCTCTTGTGGTTAATAACCAACACAAATTGCAACTGTAACTTTGGAGTGCCGGGATATCGTTATTCAAATATTGTCTAGCACGGGGATTGTTTGCATGACCCATGCATTTTAGCACCCAGGTAGTAGGGTACTCTTTTATCCCGAGTGGCACCACTAATTGATCTTGCTATGTGACCTATTTTCTTGTTCTGACAAGTACTACTGCATACCCAACTCGAAAATAATAATCTTTTTTGATGTGCGCTCTCATATGCATTACTACCTCAGATCTTTCTTAAGAGGGAAGGTATGAAGCGGCTCAAACAGAGCGCACATCGGAAAGGTAAGAACCAAGTTAACGTCCCATTGGGGCATAAAGAAGGGAGTAGGAGGAAACATATTGCAGACATTTAAGAAACCTATTTACGAAGGGGACTTGAAGAGGAAGGGCTGATCTGGCAGTTGCAGAAAAGCGGATATAGCAGACAAATAACCCTTCTATGTGCCCAATACAGAGCCCTGCTGGGCTAGTGTAAGGCAGAACAAAAGATCTTGTGAAAAGGGGGCCGATAAGGGGTCAACCTGTTTGGCTATACACCATGCCACAAACTTGCTCCAATGGCCGGCGTATACCGTTTTGGTGGAGGTACACTAAGCTTCCAAAATAAAATCACAGACTTCGGGTGGAAAGTCCAAAGCTGTCAACTATCACCGCTCAATCTCCATGCATGATGGCAGAGTGTTGACCAGTTTAGGTGAAGAACCTTCTCCTGCTGCTGCGACAGAAGATCCCCCTCCAAAGGGGCAGCCTGATTGAACGACCAGTGGACATGCTCAACACCTCAGTATACCAGACTCTCTGAGCCTAGTCCGGAGCCACAGGGATGACTTGGTCCTGGTCATTCCTGATCTTGAGAAGTCTGGGCAGGAGTGGAATTGTGGAAAGGCGTACAACAGGCTGGAGCTCCACTCAAGACTAAAAGCGTCTTCAAACTATAGCTGCCTTGGAAACTCCAGCGTGCATAAGTGATCACATTGTGCGTTATCGGTGGTGGCAAACAGATCGGTCCAAGGTTCTCCCAACTGCTGCAAGTGACCTTGCACCACCTCTAGTTGGAGACACCATTTGTGATCCACTAGTCATCGTCAGCTGAATTTATCCAGTCTGGCATTCAGGGAGCCCGCCAGGTGTTGAACCACCAGGGAAATGCTCTGAAGTTCAAGCCATGTCCAGAGACGCAGGGTCTCTTGGCAAAGGGTCCACAACCTCACCCGCCCTTTTTATTGCAGTACCACATGGTGATGGTGTCTGTGAACACCTTCACTAGCCTTCTGTTGATGGAGGGTAGGAAAGCTTTCAGTGCAAATCGTATCGCATGGAGTTTCAATAGGTTGATGTGGAGTCTGGATTCTGCCAAAAACCAGAGTCCTTTGATCACCACCACTCGTAGATGGCCGCCTTCTCCCAGGAGTAACGCATCTGTCACTGCCATCAGATCTGGTTGGGAAGGGATAGGGAGAGGAGTCTGCGGATGACCCCATCGTGGTCCGTAAGTCGCCACTGCAGGTCTTCCACAGTGATCTCTGAGATCTGGACTATGTTAGAGGTATTTTCCTGAAGCTGCACCCACTGGAACTTCAGGTCCCAATGCAGAGCCCACATATACCAATGAGCGTGCGTCACTAGCAAGATGCATGAGGCCCACCAGCCTCAGAGTCAGTCTCATAGGAACCCAGGATAGAGGCTAAAATATCTGTATCATAGGAATATCCTGAACTCTCTGTATGGGAGGATAAGCCAAAACTGATCTGTGTCGAAAACAGCTCCGATGAAAGAAGGTGTCTGAGAAGGGATCCGGTGTGACTTCGGTACCTTGATAGCAAATCCCAGAGAATGCAGGAGGTCGGTCAAAGTTTGGAGGTGGGAGAGGACCGCCTGGGGCGAGCCCGCTTTCAACAGCCAGTCATTGAGACAGGGGAAGACTTGCACCACTGATCTCCGCAGATGAACTGCAACCACTGCCATTGCCTTGGTGAACCCCCAAGGGGCATTGGTAAGGCCAAAGAGGAGCACGGCAAACTGAAAGTGATTGTGGCCAGCCGAAAATCGCAAGTACTATCTGTGGGGAGGCAGAACGGGAATGTGGAAGTATGTGTCGTGTAAGTCCACCGCTACCATCCAGTCTCCCAGGTTCAAAGCAGACAGACTTTAGCAAATGTGAGCATTTTGGATTTTTCTTTTTTTAGGAAGAAACTGAGAGGTTGCAGGATAGGATGAAGTCCTCCATCATTTTCGGGCACCAGAAAGTGGCTGGAATAACAACCATTACCTACTTTGGAAGCCGGCACCCACTCTATGGTACCATTAGCCAAGAGAGTCCCCACTTCCTGACGGAGCAAATGTGTCCCTACGTCAGCCTGTCACAAGTGGGTGGCATGGGTTGAGAGTTAGTCAAAAATGGGTGGGAGTAGCTCTTTCAGACAATCTGGAGAACCCTGAGGTCAGGTGTTATAGACATCCAGTGCTGCAGGTAATGACATATCATACTACCCACTGGGTGCCGATGATGGTCGGAGGGTAAACTAAAGAGGCTTGGAGGTTGTGGCTGCAAGGGGGACAGTGGACTGGCCCCACCTCTGGCTATCTGACCCATGAGGTCTGTGAGTACTGTGACCTTGCCCACGCAGGGGCTGGGAAGCTTGCGTGCCACAGTGGCTGGGTGAGTAGGAACAGAGCTGAAAGCTCCCTCTGTGGCGAGGGGCCATAGAAAAGCCCAAGGACTTGGCCTTAGCTCTGCTATTCTTGAAGCACTCCAGAGTCTGCCATCCAAGGGTATATCCATAACTGAGGCTTGGATATCACCAAAAAAGTCAGCGGTTCTCAACCAGGCATGGTGCCCAAGGGCCACCGACGATGGAACTGCTCTGCCTAGCTAGTCGGTCGTATCCAGTCCACAACGTATGGTGAACTTAGCTGCATCCCTCCCATCAGCCATTGCCTGAGAGAGTATGTCTCGGTCCTCCTCTGGATCCACAGGCAGCACATGCGCAACCAAGTCCCAGGGTGAGTGTGACTATTGGCCTAAAAAGGCATGAGGTGTTTACCAACCAAAGTGCCAGGCTGGTGGAAGCAAACCTCTTCTTCCCAAAGGTATCCAGCCTCTTGGATTCCATGCAGTGTGGAGTGGTAGGGAATGCCACAGGATGTACTTTGTAAGAGGAGGATTGGGCCACCAAGATCTCTGGAGTGGGGTGCTGGGTGGGGAAACTGGGGTCCCGGGTGAGGAAACTGGGGTCCCCTGAGGTGAGGCAATGGCGACAGGCAATTATTCACAGGAGCCTCGGTGTAGGGAATGGACTAGGCCCCACGTAGGACATCTGTCAGGGTTTCATTATACTGGAGGAGCAGTTCAGATGGGGTCACTCCCAGTTGAAGCACCTCGTCAAGACATTCTTCTTGACAGACACAGTGGGCAGAAGAAGGTCCAGGACTTCAGCCGCTCATCTCACCGCCATTGCAAATAAGGCTCCCAGCTCCATAGCCAAGGTAGAAGGAGAGGACAAGCCAGTATCTGGAAAGATGTCCAGACCACTGGTCTCTGCCAGATCTCCTCACATCTGGTGTCTTCTGTGTAGTCTAGAGGCTGGTTTTTATCAGGGTCCAGTGGGGGCCAAATCCTAGCTCATAGGAATAGGGCAGAGACTCCAGCCTGAATGGAATACCTCTGGTCGGTGGAGCCGGATTTAATTTGATTTTGATTTGATTTGTTATTTAAAAAGCGCCAACTCTTGCCCAAGGGCGTCTTGGCGGAATTGAATCGATTGTAACTGAGGAGCTGATGGGGGTTGTGGCCGATGCGTCGATGACTCCTAGGGCCAGATGTACGAACCTATTTTGCACGTCCAAACAGGTCTGCGACCCTTTTGTACATGCAAAATACAAAAGGGCCATGTACTAACCCTATGTAGCGAGTCACAATTTATTTGCAACTCGCTAAATAGGATTAGCGACTCACTAATAGGAAGGGGCGTTCTGAGGTTGTCCCTTCCTAATGGCGAGTCTGAGCCCTATGTATGACTGTTTTGCGACTGCAATTGCGGTCACAAAACAGTCGCAGTTTACCACCCTTCTCAGAAGGGTGTTAAAGCACTCGCAAAAGGGAAGGGGTCCCTTTGTGAATGCAGGGGTAAAATATTATTTAGGGGCAGGCAGTGGTCCCAGGGAACACTACCTACCCTTAAAAAATGAAAGGAAAACGTTTCATTTTAATTTTTTTAAATGTATCCTGTTTTCCTTTAAGGAAAGAGGGCTGCACTTAAACTGCTTTATTTGAAAGCAGTGCCAGACGTGGAGGTCTGCTGAGCCCAGCAGGCCACCATACCAGGGAGGGCCAGCCATTCCCAATGGGGTCGCAAATTGCGAGTGCCTCATAAATATTCACGAGGCATGCAATTTGCGACCCCATTGGGAATCGCAAACAGTGTCTCAGACACTGTTGTACATTGTGATTTGCAACTCGCAATATGTCGCAATTTGCGAGTCGCAAATCACTATGGTAGTACATCTGGCCCCCAGTCCTGGGAGAAGAGCCAGGTGTTCAGGGCCTTTCTGAAAGCGAGTAAAGAGGGGGTCGGCTTTTAGTGTCAGTGGTAGGCCATTCCAGAGGATAGCTGTGGTCCTGAAAAAGCTCTTCCCTCCCCAGGTGGTCCTCTTAAAAGGGGGGATTGTCAGGTTCATAGCAGAGCCTGAGGGAAGAGAACTCCCTGGTATTCCACCATTTGAGCTTCTCCTTGAAACGGATTGGCCCCAGTCCATGCAATGATGTGTATGCCTGGCAAAGAGCCTTAAATCTGACACGTTGTCCTATTGGACCATGCCACCTTTGTGCGGAATACTGGCGCACCAGATCATCTTTACTTGCTACATGCAATGATTGTGCACTATATTAGGGCGACATGAGAGCCTCAACGCAGCAAGCCCCCACAACACGATCTACTTTACTATATGTGGGGGGTTGGCCACCTAGTCACATGGCTCTATACAGGCATTCGAGCACAGACGTCCACTACCCTCACGGACCTGATTGAGATAGAGGCTATTACAGTAGTCGATCCTAGTGATCCAGCGGCGCACCATTAACAGATACTCCAATACCATATATTCACCTGGGCCCATCAATAACACATACTCAAATTCACCTGGTTGGCCGCTGGGGGAAGTTTGTTTATTTCATGAGTTGATCAGTACTGCAGTAATTTGTATTTTCTTCCTAATTATTATCACTGATCAATAAGTTCTTTCCATTTGGTCGATGAACCAAATTAGTTGGAACTAGTTGATGGTGATAATGTACATAACCTCTTGCAAATAATTCATCTATAATAATAAACCCAGACTCTGGAAGTTTTCAAAGCCTTTATCTAAAGTTTAAATGTGAGTGAACCATTCAAAAACACCATGGACACCATCAATCATTAGGGAGGAAGATTCAATCAATTAAAATACTCTAAAAAATTAAATATATTGACGTTGCTCAGGAAAGAGAGGATAGAGACAGCAGTACATAAGGAAATATACTACATTTATAATTACCACAGATGGTGTGAAGACATACCCCCTGGCCAAAGGGCTGGTAAGGGTCCCTGGGAAAGATCAGGGACAAAGACTTCAGGACAGGACAGTGAACCTCTCTAGACCGCCGAACACGTCGCACCCCTCTCTGACACTCTCTTCCTGCTCGCGATTCTTCCGCGATCTTCTTCTAATCAATTGCTTTAGATAGGTAATTTCTCTAATTGAATAATCTTCTGCATCTCACAGCATCAGTATCATCAATAACTCCGACAGCATCTTCCCTCTCAGCATTCTCTCAGGATCACGCACACCCCAAATACCTTAATTCTACCTTTTGGGATTTATGTACCAACCCCTCAAGTTGCAATCTCGTAAAAATACGAATTCTGATTGGACAGGCAAGGGGCATTCAGTCATCACACCATGATGGCATAGCACTTTTCTTTGTTCCCAAACCTATCCCCTTATTATTATGCATTTTACTTTATTCCCACCCGGGTTTATTCACAGTTGAAACAATTTTATCAATAATGTTCATATGACTTCAGCCACTGCACTTCTGACATCTGAGTTCCCAGGGTTTAGCGATCGATGGCCTTGGATGTGGTCCAATCATGGGATCATTCTTCCAGGGGAAGTAGCGGTCACACATGCGCAGAAGGTTATCAATCAGTCGGGTTATGGCAAGAAGGCCCAAAATACAAACTAATAAAACAGACTCACTAATACACTACATGATATACCATATGTCAAAGGTATGTGATATGTGACTCCCTCTGATACTGATGCTGGTAATTTCATAAGACATAAAAATCACTAACTTCCATTGTGTCAACATACTCTATTAATAACTTTGTGAAGAGATTTAAAGATGTGTCATTATCTGTCACTGTGTGATGGATATCTGCCTCATCTGCTGTTTGTAATTCTACCCTATCTCTTTTATATGTAGCTGTATTCTCATTAGTACCTGTGTAATTTTTCTTGTTTGTTGTCATTAGTACCGGAACTGCTACTGTTAAAAGTAACCATATTAGTATCACTATTATAATACTACATATGAATGCTCTACAACATCTTTGTACACAATTTTGTTTCGGTTGCTCAGTAACTCTGTTTCTAGACATTTTAATCCAAGAGGATAATTTCTCCTCTTACTTTAGCACCCAGAATTTTCAGAATTTAATTGAATGAAATCTCACTCTTTTTCTTTCACTGGTGTAGGATTCTGATTTTCAGATTCCTATCTTATGTCCAGATTTTCAAACTCTTCCAATATAATCTAGGTCCATTCAGGGCCTTGATATTTATTGTTCAGAGTTTTCAATCTCGGACTTCTTCGTCGGTTTCTTTCTTTCTTTTGTCTTGTTCGGGTTTGACTTGAGATCTCATTCACTTGTTCTGGCTTTTCAATTATCCTTTTCAGAACATATCTCGGTTTTTTTACTCCTCCTGGCCAGTTGTCACCTTTTATGGCTCTTTTCATTTGTACTGCACTAGCACCCTCTTTGTCTTTATTCAATGTTCTTTTATTATTATTGGGGTTTGGTACAAATTGTTCTGTTGCAGTTGACTCACTCTCTATCTGTTCCTGTTCAGGTCTTTTGTTTACTATCTCATCCACATGAACAAGTTCTTCTTCTAGTTGGTCCTGTTTGGGACTGTTTTTAGCTTGTCCTTCTTCTTCCACCCAAACTTGTTCTTCTTTTCCTAACTGGTCCTAGTCAGGTCTTATTGCAATTTGCCTGACTGCTGCTCATCCATGTTCTTCTTCTCCTAACTGTCCCTCCCCAGGATTGAAATTAGTTTCAATTTCATCTACCTGAGTGTGTTCTTCTTTCCCTGTCTGTTCCTGCTCAGCTTCTGGATTTGCTTCGTTCTCTTCGTCCTCAGCATGTTCTTCGACACCTATCAAGTCCTCACTATCGTCCTGTCTGTCTAACCTTGTTTTGCTTCTTGTTTGGACAATTATTTCAGGTATATCAATTTCTGGTATCCATCCCTCCTGGCTTGTGCTCGGTTGTTCTAGGTCTACTATTTCAGGATCCAATTCTCTAGATTACTCGACTTCACAACCTTCAGCTACTTCAACTGTCTCAGTCAGTTGTTCAGTCTCAGAAGGAGCTGGTACCCGTTTGGTATTTTTTAAATGTATTTATTTAGAAAATTGTTTGTAGCGCGAACATGACCACCGAGGATATCAGAGCACTTTACAAATTATGCATCATAAGGGAATAATACAGATTATGCATCAGAGGGTATAAACATACAAAGCAGAATAGACAGGTGACAAAATCAAAGTGTAGAATAGTCCAACAATCTCGTGAGGGAAGTAAACACACCCACAGGCAGAGTCAGAGTCTAGCATAGTCCGATCTAATCGTGAACCCGGAGGCAGAGCCAGAGACAACGTGTATGGACCCGAATCCGAAGGCAGAAATCTCTTCATCAGGAGCCCTTTGACCTCTTTTTTGAAGAGGACAGTAGAAGGGTTCACCCTGACTTCAGGGGGAAGGGAGTTCCAGATCTTCGGAGCCAACCCTGAGAAGGCTCGTTGTACGTCTTTTTTTTTTCTTGAATTTTTAAGGCTTAAGCCAAAGGGTGCTGGCGCTTCTGGAAGCTCTAGACCCACAAGAGAGTTCCAATTTCTGCGCTAGGTACAGCCGGGTCTTGAAGTGGATGGCTTTGTGAGCCATGCATGCAATTTTTAACTGAATCCGATTCAGTTCACACAAGTCAGGAGAGATGTGGTGGTATTTTTTAGTACCAGTTTAAAGCCTAGCAGCGGAATTAAGGGTAGCCCTAAGAGAAGCCATCGTCACTCTAGGCAGGCCACAGAGTGTTGCACTGCCATAGTCCAGCTTTGAGATCACTAATCCTTCAACTGCAGTCTTAAGGTCGCTCCTTTGGTGAGGGAACTGATGTGCTTCTGCATGTTCAGGCTTTTGTCTAAAATGATACCCAGAGATGAGGCCGAGTCCACGAGGTGTGGACTGCAGTTAAGAGCAGTTAGCTGATTCAGCCATTGTTCCATGACGAGGAATTGGTTGTGGGGTGAGATCAGTAGGAATTCCGTTTTAAGAGCATTAAGCTTCAGGCGCCAGCTTTGTGTTTCCAGCAGGACTGAGTTGAGGGACTGGATGTCTTCAGGGGAGGTGATCTTCAGGTATAGTTGGGTATCATCCGCATACATATGATAGTGAATGCTGGATGATTTTAAAATTTCCATCAGAGACTACATGAACAGGTTACAGAGCGTGGGGTACAAAGCTGAACCTTGTGGAACACCCAGGGTGACTGGTGCAGGGTGGGACAAGGATTGATCCACCTTGAAACACTGGGATCTGTTCTGAAGGAACAAAGAGAATCAGCTTAAAACCGGCCCGATAGCCACATCCTGTGTTCTAGGAGGTCAATTAGGTGATCATGTTTGACAGTGTCAAAAGCTGCCAAAAGGTCGAGAAGGATCAGTATGCACGACTCATTGTGATCCAGCATGCTAAGCGACATTTCTCCTATCAAGCCCCACGCTATGAAGCGTAATCTCATGTTAGGCAGTTAGCGCTAGGATTTTTATCGCTTTTGAGATAAGCGTTGCTAATAGCACGCTATCTCAGCGATAAAAATCCACTTTAGCCGGCAATAATTATCCTAGCGCTAAGTGCGCTTAGCGATAATTATCGCCGGTTGTTGCTGATATACCCCGAAGTTTCTTAGGTTGGGATCTGCTTGCTCTTACCGATTCATGGACGATGAAAGTGATGCAATAGTGATATGTCCATTCACTTGGGAGGATCGACTCCAGGTGGAAACTGTCTGGCTTACCAATAACCAGATCTAACGTGGCTCCTGTGGTATGCATAAGGCTGTCACATATTTAGATAAGATTGAGGTCAAGTAGGAAGGATTTAAGGCTATTAACCAGCACATCGTTTACATCGTTCCAGTGGAGGTTGAAGTCACTCAGGAAGAACTGCGTGCCTTGGAAATCCCAGTTGGCCGAAATAATGTCCATAATCTGTTCTGTGAAAGGAAGATTGTCTCGAGGGGTGGTAGAATGTGTGCAGTTTGCATGAGTGATTCTTGCCCCCTGTCACATCAATGGGCAGGAGGTCGGTATGAATGACTCTTAAATTACTACGATGTAAGCAAGTGATTCTTCCCCCATGACAGCTAGTTCTGTCCAACCTAATGATATCAAAGTTGGGAGGCATTAGAAAGGATGGGAGCGGCTGAGTCATTTAGCCATGTCTCGGTCAACATTACAAGGTCCAAATCCTGGACAAGGATGAGATCAGCAATATCCGCTGCGTGTTTAACAGCCGATCTGCAGTTTAGGAGCGCGCATTTGAGACTAATGGGGGTGTCCGGTGTTGGAGGTAGAGTGGGGGGGACTATCATGATGTTGTTCACATTTAAAGTTCTTAAGGTTGGCCTAGGTTCCCTGAAGGGATCCAGAGGGATAGATTCAATTATATGGACGTTAGATGGGGAGGAGGGAAGTGCCAGCTCATATGAGAGTAGGAGAGAGTGAATATCACGATCTACCACAAGAGGGTCGATAGGGGTCATTAGGATGCGGAGCGGAGGGACACCTATGGGGTACGCGGGTGGAGTGGGAAGAGTTTCGCCACGGATGGGGGAGGGAGGGCGCCGGGTACAGCCACAGTCTGGGAGCGAGCGTAGATGGAAATTGGTCATAATGGAGCGGCTTAGTCTGGAGTTAACTGACAGATCCTCAGTAATGCGAGAAAGGCTACGTACATCAGCCATGAGCTGTTGCAGGCAGAGTGAAATCTCATTAAGACGGGTTTCCAAGGAAGTGTATGATTAGGGATGAGAGGTTAGGTCCTGGGAGCCCTGTGGCAGAGGATAGCTAGTGGGGGAAGGGAAGAATGGGGCAGGTGGCATGTGAGTGGGCCCAGGGGCAGGGAAATCAGTGAGATGGAGCTGTGTGCATGGGGGGATGTGTGGGATGGGGGGAGGGGACGGACAGCAGGTGACCCATGTCCGCCTGTCGGACCTGGTCGGGATTGCTGGTTGGACTGGGGGCAGGGATCCTGGGGCAAAACCGAACAGCGTTCTGGCCAGTGGCCCTGGGAGAATTAGAACCAGCTAACTGTGAGTGGTGGGGAGAATGTAGACTCTCGAGCAGAGCGTGCTGTCGCGGCTCGTTGACAACGTGTAATGCAGTGGAATCGTTAATCTGAGTGGGGGTAGCTAGAGGGGGGCCTTCGGAACCATGTGTAATGCTGTGGAATTCATAATCTGCGTGGAGGTAGCTACAGGGGGCCCTTCGGGACCAAGGTAGTGTTAGCAGCTGATGGTAGGGAGGCAGAAGATAGAGTTTGCACAGCCAGGGGGACCATAGCTGAGCCATGATCTCCAAGAGGGGCGGCACTGAAGTTGGCAACTGTCTTCATGATGGTGGGGAAAAGGTTGTCAAACAGCATAAGATTACGGTCAGAAGCGTGGATAAGGATCGTTCCGTTTTTGTAAATTGAAATGGTAGCTTCCGCTGTACAGGCTAAGGAGGGCACAACTATCACTCTGAGATCATGAAGAGTTTTAAGGGAAGAGGAGATCTTAAGGAGAGAGTAAATGGCCTTCCGGAATTGAGCATGGCGTTTAGTGTAGAAGATGAGATCATTTATGGTAGCACCTTTATTGATGAAGAAGAAGGGGTCTGAGATAAGGGTTTCCGGATGGGTTTTGAGAAGTCTATGTTTGAAGTTTTTTGCAGCATTTTTTGAAAGGTTCGGGGGATATATGATTCTGAAAGTGTTCTGGCCCGCAGGCTTTAGGTTGGGAGAGATGCGATTCAGAAGTCTCGGTACCATACCTGCACCCGCCATGTCTCTCAACAAAGAAGACCAGATAAGCAAATCGACTTGGCAGAGGAGTGCGCCAACCATAAGAGGCACAGGGAGGTCAGTAGTCTGGGCAGTGGCATGACTAGCATGAATCCAATTGGCTAATCCTGCACACTTTACTGCAGTGGTAGTAACCAGTATGACTTGACGAGGATCATCCCACCTCGGTGCTAGGCACGTTTTCCTGGCGTGTTTGTTCACTACCAGTCTCCAGGATTCAAATCATGTGCTTGCGTTGGCTGCCTGGCAAATGTGTCTTCTACAACCTGGTGAGAGACAGAACGCACTAGGTCAGCCAATCCTTTGCAATAGTCTAATACCAAATCATCATTTATACTCATCAATTTATTTCCAGAAATAAAGGCTAGTCTCATTGCCCTTCCCATGATGATTTAGTGGGGACTTAGTCCGGTTTTCATATCCAGAATACTTCGGAGTCCCATCAACACAAGAGGCAATGCATCTGGCCATGACAATGATGTGGATGCACGGTGTCCGGTGTTGGAGGTAGAGTGGGGGGGACTATCATGATGTTGTTCACATTTAAAGTTCTTAAGGTTGGCCTAGGTTCCCTGAAGGGATCCAGAGGGATAGATTCAATTATATGGACGTTAGATGGGGAGGAGGGAAGTGCCAGCTCATATGAGAGTAGGAGAGAGTGAATATCACGATCTACCACAAGAGGGTCGATAGGGGTCATTAGGATGCGGAGCGGAGGGACACCTATGGGGTACGCGGGTGGAGTGGGAAGAGTTTCGCCACGGATGGGGGAGGGAGGGCGCCGGGTACAGCCACAGTCTGGGAGCGAGCGTAGATGGAAATTGGTCATAATGGAGCGGCTTAGTCTGGAGTTAACTGACAGATCCTCAGTAATGCGAGAAAGGCTACGTACATCAGCCATGAGCTGTTGCAGGCAGAGTGAAATCTCATTAAGACGGGTTTCCAAGGAAGTGTATGATTAGGGATGAGAGGTTAGGTCCTGGGAGCCCTGTGGCAGAGGATAGCTAGTGGGGGAAGGGAAGAATGGGGCAGGTGGCATGTGAGTGGGCCCAGGGGCAGGGAAATCAGTGAGATGGAGCTGTGTGCATGGGGGGATGTGTGGGATGGGGGGAGGGGACGGACAGCAGGTGACCCATGTCCGCCTGTCGGACCTGGTCGGGATTGCTGGTTGGACTGGGGGCAGGGATCCTGGGGCAAAACCGAACAGCGTTCTGGCCAGTGGCCCTGGGAGAATTAGAACCAGCTAACTGTGAGTGGTGGGGAGAATGTAGACTCTCGAGCAGAGCGTGCTGTCGCGGCTCGTTGACAACGTGTAATGCAGTGGAATCGTTAATCTGAGTGGGGGTAGCTAGAGGGGGGCCTTCGGAACCATGTGTAATGCTGTGGAATTCATAATCTGCGTGGAGGTAGCTACAGGGGGCCCTTCGGGACCAAGGTAGTGTTAGCAGCTGATGGTAGGGAGGCAGAAGATAGAGTTTGCACAGCCAGGGGGACCATAGCTGAGCCATGATCTCCAAGAGGGGCGGCACTGAAGTTGGCAACTGTCTTCATGATGGTGGGGAAAAGGTTGTCAAACAGCATAAGATTACGGTCAGAAGCGTGGATAAGGATCGTTCCGTTTTTGTAAATTGAAATGGTAGCTTCCGCTGTACAGGCTAAGGAGGGCACAACTATCACTCTGAGATCATGAAGAGTTTTAAGGGAAGAGGAGATCTTAAGGAGAGAGTAAATGGCCTTCCGGAATTGAGCATGGCGTTTAGTGTAGAAGATGAGATCATTTATGGTAGCACCTTTATTGATGAAGAAGAAGGGGTCTGAGATAAGGGTTTCCGGATGGGTTTTGAGAAGTCTATGTTTGAAGTTTTTTGCAGCATTTTTTGAAAGGTTCGGGGGATATATGATTCTGAAAGTGTTCTGGCCCGCAGGCTTTAGGTTGGGAGAGATGCGATTCAGAAGTCTCGGTACCATACCTGCACCCGCCATGTCTCTCAACAAAGAAGACCAGATAAGCAAATCGACTTGGCAGAGGAGTGCGCCAACCATAAGAGGCACAGGGAGGTCAGTAGTCTGGGCAGTGGCATGACTAGCATGAATCCAATTGGCTAATCCTGCACACTTTACTGCAGTGGTAGTAACCAGTATGACTTGACGAGGATCATCCCACCTCGGTGCTAGGCACGTTTTCCTGGCGTGTTTGTTCACTACCAGTCTCCAGGATTCAAATCATGTGCTTGCGTTGGCTGCCTGGCAAATGTGTCTTCTACAACCTGGTGAGAGACAGAACGCACTAGGTCAGCCAATCCTTTGCAATAGTCTAATACCAAATCATCATTTATACTCATCAATTTATTTCCAGAAATAAAGGCTAGTCTCATTGCCCTTCCCATGATGATTTAGTGGGGACTTAGTCCGGTTTTCATATCCAGAATACTTCGGAGTCCCATCAACACAAGAGGCAATGCATCTGGCCATGACAATGATGTGGATGCACACACTTTAGCCAGTCTCGATTTGGTTGTGCCATTCATTTGTTCAACCGCTCCAGAAGCCTCTGGGTGGTATGCACAGTGCAGTTTCAGGTCAATTTTGAATGCTTCACAGATTAATCGAATTACCTCATTGTTAAGATGAGGTCCTCTATCTGATTCCAAAGTGACTGGGAAACCGAAAAGTGGGATCAGTTCACTCAACAGTAATTTAGCAACTGTGAGACCATCATTTCTCCTAGTGGGATATGCCTCCATCCATCGTGAAAACAAACACACTATAACAAGGACATACTTCATCCCTCTACATGGAGGTAACTCAATGAAGTCTAACTGTAGTCTCACAAATGGACCTTCGGCCTTTCCAATTTTTCCCCAACTGACTACTGTTTTTCTGCTTGGGTTTTGCTGTTGACAAATTAAGCATCTCTGACAAATGCTCTCAGCGACCACCCTGAACTTTGGATTATACCTATTTTGTCAGAAAAGTCTAATCATGGCATCCCTGCCTACATGAGTGTCACCGTGATACAATCGGGCCATTGGGGAAAGTAAGCAGTCTGGCATAACTGGCCTACCGTCCGGGTATACCCAAACCTCATCTTCTGCTCCTCAGATGCAACCTGCCCTTAACCAGATTTCCTTTTCGCTCACCTCAACCTCGTCCTGTAGCTGCCTCACCTCTTCCCATGTTTCTGGAGCTGAGAAAAACATAAGCTGGCATCTGTTTTCACTTGTTTCAATTTTTCGATTCACTGCCATATTAGTTTTTGCACAATATTTAGCAATTTGGTCAGCATATTGGTTACTGGCCGTCACATAGTCATTTCCTGACTGGTGAGCAGCACACTTGACCAATGCTACTTCTTTTGGCAACTGAATTGCTTCCAATAGCTCTTTCACAATTTTACAATTTCTTATTGGAGATCCTGAAGAAGTCAGCAATCCCCTCTGCAGCCAAATCTGGCCTTTGCGTGCACAATCCCGAAACCGTATTGACTGTCAGTAAATATGGTTATCCTCCAATTTCTCCCAAATTTGCATGCTTTAATCAAAGCCATCAATTTAGCTACTTGTGCAGACTTTACTACTGGTAAATGGGATGCTTCAATTACACCTGAAATTTTGCAAACTCCAAAAGCAGCATTAAGTCCTTCTCCCTCAATTCTCAGGCAAGAGCCATCTACAAATAGCTTGTGATCTGGGTCTTTCAGCTCTGTTACATCTAAGCAATCATGATCTATTTCATCCATTACCTCTTCACAGGTGGGATCTGGCAGTAGAGTTGCGGGGTTTAATACTGTACATCACACTACTGTCACGTTTTCTACTCCCAGAATCACTCTTTCGCACTTAGTCATCTGACTGGGAGTAAGGTGCTGAGTTTGAGTTCTGGTTAGAAGAATCTCAACTGAATGTGGGACGAAAACTTTGACTGTATGTCCCATTACAATAGGTTCACTTTGTTCTAAGCTCATACAAGTAGCAGCAACTGCCTTTAAGCAGCCAGGTAGAGCTGAAGCTACAGGGTCTAAAGAAGTAGAAAAATAGGCTACTGGACGTCTGCTCATTCCATGCCTTTGAGTCAAAACTGAAAGTGCACAATTTTCTCTTTCACAACAGAACAATGCAAATTCTTTTGTGTAGTCAGGCATGCCTAAAGCAGGGGCCTCACACAGACAGTCTCGTAATCTTATAAATGCCTCAACACATTCATCAGTCCAAACAATTGGGTCATTTGCACATTTTCGGGTCATTTGGATTAATGGTTTTGCCAACAAGGAAAATCCCATAATCCACTGTCTACAATATCCAACTACTCCCAGAAACATTCTCATTTCTCTTTGAGTGTGAGGTAGTGACATTTGTTTTATTATTTTTATTCTTTCTGTAGTTACTTTTCTGACTCCTCTTTCTAAGGTGTGGTTTAAGTATTTTACTCCTTGTTTACAAAACTGCAATTTTTCAGGAGATACTTTGTGTCCTCCTTCTGCCAAATGGTTTAATAATGCAATTGAGTCAGTGGCACAGTCCTCGCAAGCCCTTGATGCGACCAGCAGGTCATCAATATACTGCACCAGGACAGACTTTCGGGGCATGACTAGTGTTTCCATACACTTTTTCAGGATGTGGTTAAAGATTGAGGGGCTCTCATTATTCCCTTGAGGAACTTGGCACCATGCCAAGACACGGTCTTCAACCTTAAAGGCAAAAAGATACTGACTATCTGGATGCAAAGGAATAGAGAAACAAGCTTGGCATAAATCAATTACTGTAAACCAGCCTGCATTCCAGGGTATCTGATATAAAATCACTGCAGGATTTGGCATTACTGGACAACAAGGCACCACAATTCTATTTGTTTCTCAAATCCTGTACTACTCTGTACTTTTCACTAGGCTTTTTACGTCCTATTATGGGCGAATTACAAGGACTGCTCATTATTCCCTTTAGAATGCCTTGTTCAATCCTCCGCTTAATTTCTAAAGCAACTCCTGCTTTTACTTCTGGACTCATCTTGTATTGTCTAGTATTTGGATGAACTGCACCTTCTTTCACTATCACTTTTACTGGATGTAGCCATTAATCCAATTTCTTTTCCTGTAAAATCCCATACTTCTGGGTTCACTGTAGTTCTCAATTCTTCTGGTAATTCATTTGGGGTCATCAGAGAAAATTCATTTGCTTCAGTACCTTGTTTGGCAAGCATGACTTTATAGATAAGATCTTCATCAGGGGTTTGAAAAGCAACACCATCCGGTGTGCAATAGATTGTGCAATTCATTTTGCACAGCAGGTCTCTACCTAATAAATTTACAGGACTGGAATCACAAACAATAAATTGATGCATATCTTTGAAATTACCAATATGCACCTCCATTGGCCTTGTAAGTGGGGTTTTAATTTGTTGGTTTGAAACACCAACAACTTGGATACTATCTCCCGAGAGGGGTAGGTTTGGGATGTTTGCTGTTCTCACAGTAGAACGGGTCGCACCAGTATCCAATAGAAAAGTGATATCATTACCTCCCACTTTCCCATCAATAAATGGACCTCACTGATCTACCGGCAAGGATGCGTCAAGTACGCACTCCTCTTCCTCCCCTCTCAGGCACCGTCAATCATCTAAGTGACTGTCATTACTTTTCAAAAGATATTGTGAAATCACAGAATTTTTCTTACCACTTCTTCCTGGAAATCCGGCGTCCATACCTTGTTTTTGGGGGTTCACAAAGTTTGGCATAGGAGCTGGAGGTACCTGATACTGTGGATTGACTACCTGCTGTGTCTGATTCACAACCCCTTCAGTCTGCGTCTGTGGGTTTAAATTTTGATTTGGCCCATTATTATTCTGAATTTTCTTACACTCATTTCTCCAATGTCCAAGCTTTCCGCATCCGTAACATGGAAACTTCTTTTTCGCATGCTCTCTATTCATTCGTCCTCTCAATTTACCACCATTCATTCCCTGATCACTCTGGTTCAACTCCTTGTCAGTCTCTGCATTTAATTTGAATTCCTGCTGTTCTGCCAATTTCACTTGTGCCCACATCATTTTCTCTTTTAACTTTTGAAGTCTGGCCTCAATATCGTCACCACAATATTTGGCGTACTTTAAAATATCATCAATGCTTTTGCTTTGCCAGCTAAGCATATGCTGCTGAATCATCTGACTAATCTCTGGTTTCAAGCCATACACAAACCGATACACAAAATGTCCCATGTCTTTATCGACAATATTTTCAAAACCACTGTATTGCTTGAACACATGTAACAGCCTCTCATAATAGGCATTTACAGACGCATTTGATTCTTGAGTTGTCCTGTCTATCTTACCCAATCTGTCTCTTTTGGGGGAGTTTTCCCTTTTAAAAAAGTAATCTCTTGGTGATACTTTTTCATCACATCATCTGAGGGTGCTCCTGTTTTAGCCTCTCTTGGATATTCCTCACTTGGCCAATCAACTGTAATTTTACACTCTGTCCACAAATCTGCCGGTACCACAATGTCAAACAAACCATCCAGGTCCTTCAACAAAACCTTTGAAACCTTCACAAACCTCAACCTGCTTGTACCACTCCACAGGTTTTTCTCTCAATTTCGGGAAATCATTTGTAAATGACAAAATATCCTGTCTGCTCCATGGGACATGAACATATCCCCCACCCGGTACTTCTCTCATGGGACATAACTTCTCTACCTTTTCTTTGTCTTTCAGTAAGAAAGCAGATGTTGACGCTTCCCTAGCCTTTGCTTCCTCCTTCTTTTTTGTCCACCTAGTTTTCCACTTGTCCATATCTCCCCATTTCTGCAAAATGTTCATTAGCTCTTTTACTTGTAATTTTCTACCATACACATTCATGTTTTCCAAATCGTTGTCTGTGAATTCCACTTTTGAAACACCTTAGACTTCCCTATGTCTACTCCAATCTCTGCAGCCATTTCCATCAATTTTTCATGATACACCTTTGCATTTCGTGTAATACTCCTGCATACAAACCACAATTCTAATTCATTGTAATCATTCAATCTCCCTAATCCCACATTTCCAGCAATCATTTCCTCTAACTCCACTTTCGTTTTATAAATGTCTAAAATCTTTGGGACTGAACTACATCTTTCTACGACCACCTTTCCAAATCTTCTGGGGTAACCACTGTTGTTCTTTTAGTGATTGAAGGTGCCACTGTCCCTCTTTCCCTCCCATGATCAGGTAAACTTCTTTTTGGAGTTCCAATTACTGGCTCTCCTATAGGGAGATCCGTTAATGAAATGACTGAACTGCACTCACTGATTTGATCTTCTGTTATTATTATTTCTGTTCTGTGGTTGCTTGTTGGGGCAGGTACAGTTTGAGAATTTTGAATATTAGCTTTATTCCCGAATAATGGTATAACAGGACCTATAATTACAGGTACTGTCAGGGCATCTGCAGGCAAATTCAATTGATTTATTTTCTGTATCAATTCTTCTCTTGTTTTGTTCAGAGCCTCAATTTCCTTTTCTTGGAGTACTCTATTTATTGAATTATCATGCAAAATGTGTGGAATTAAAGGAGTTCCTAATACTGGAGCACTTGGAGTGACTACTATATTGAGTCCTTCCTGATATGGGGGAGGATTTTCAGTTAAAATATCCTCTAAAAATTCATCCTCTGCTTGACCATACCCTGTCACATTCATGTGCTTTGTTTTCTCTCTACACTTGCTACCTGTCTGTTCTTCAGCCATCAACACTGGATATAACCCTTCTGATACCATAGCTCTTCTCCATTGTTTCATCTGATCTTCTTGTGATCCATTCATATATCTTGGAAAAACTCCCTAAATACTCCCTCTTCCGCGCTTCTCTCTCTCTCATATAACTAGGACTTGGTTCTAAATCATTCATTCTCATTCTCAAATTCTGAAGAACTCTCCCATTGAATGTAGCATATTCTGAGAAAGCTAAGACTCCATCACCTGTGGTGTAGTTTACCCAATTCTCCAACCATACACAGGTATGATAACCTCTCTCCATCATCATAAATGAAGCAGGTGTTTTTGGTGGAAGGATAAGAATCCCCTCTCTAGTCAATACGGGCTTGTCTTTCTTAAAGAAATTCTTAATTCTTTTTATTACTGACATTTTTCTCTCTTCTCTATGCATTTTAGATAAGCATCGAGGTATAAAATTGTATTCCGCAAATCCTAAAAATCTGGCGATCCCTACAATAGCCTTTTCCCAATTTCGCATACAATTTTGTTTTCTCTTTGTCCAATCCTAAAGTAGCTTCTATTTTCCCAACCAATCAAACTCTGGCTCACGCTCGTGGTTTGACCAATCCTAGCGCGGCCTTCTTGTGACGTCAGTATCACTCCTTACTACTGACCCCTCCTTCATAATCTACGTTTGTCACACACGCCCGCTGTTTCCACCAATCCCAGCGCGGCACACTGTGACGTCAGTCTAAGTCCGGCGACTGACCCTCCCTTCACAAGGTAATACGATAACTTTTCTCCATGCTTTTCATTAAATTCTTCATTAGTTACAACGTAAAACATTCGCTACTTTGCCTGTTCCACTAAATAGAGGATAGATTTCTTTTGCTCACTGCAAGTAACACATTCCGCTTACTCTTCATTGAATAAGAACTTCGAGTTACTCTTCACTCAAGCTCAGAAGAACCTGCTACTCCTTTGGTGTTACTCTTTCTAGGTAATGTAAGACCAAAGTTTCACCATTGAACTCTTTTGCTGTCACTCTAGCTCGGAAGATCCTGCTACTCCTTCAGTGTTACCCTTTCTAGGTGATATAACACCAAAGTTTTACCAGCTAACTCTCTCCTATCAATCACTCTCACTTTTATACAAAATATTCCCTAATTTAACACTGCTAGCCCTGCATAGCTTCTCAGTGCTATTCCAACAGATGAGTAACCTCAGAGCAGTGTGGCTTCCATTTACCACCCGCTATTCCTTCCCTGGAGTTCCAGGTATCACTGTACTTGTGTTTCCAGACAACATAAAACGCGATGCGAACGGATTTGTTAAACATAAATAAATAATCAATACTCATCACCAAACTAGTCAATAATAACCATAACTCTTCAACCAGAAAACTGATCCAGCGGCGTACCAACAACAGATACTCCAATACCATATATTCACCTGGGCCCATCAATAACACATACACTCAAATTCACCTGGTTAGCCGCTGGAGGGAAGTTTGTTTATTTCATGAATTGATCAGTACTGCAGTAATTCGTATTTTACTCCTAATTATTATCACTGATCAATAAGTTCTTTCCATTTGGTCGATGAACCAAATTAGTTGGAACTAGTTGATGGTGACGATGCACATGACCTCTCTTGAAAATAATTAATCTATAATAATAAACACAGACTCGGGAAGTTTTCAAAACCTTTATCTTATGTTTAAATGTGAGTGAACCATTCAAAGACACCACGGACACCATCAATCATTAGGGAGGAAGATTCAATCAATTCAAATACTCTCACAAATTCAATAGATTGACGTTGCTCAGGAAAGAGAGGATAGAAACAGCAGTACATCAGGAAATATACAAAATTTATAATTACCACAGATGGTGTGAAGACCAACCCCCTGGCCAAAGGGCTGGTAAGGGTCCCTGGGAAAGATCAGGGACAAAGACTTCAGGACAGGAATCAGGACAGGACAGTGAACCTCTCTAGACCGCCGAACACGTCGCACCCCTCTCTGACGCTCTCTTCCTCCTCGAGATTCTTCCGCAATCTTCTTCTAATCAATTGCTTTAGATAGGTAATTTCTCTAATTGAATCTTCTTCAGCATCTTACAGCATCAGCATCATCAATAACTCCGACAGCATCTTTCCTCTCAGCATTCTCTCAGGATCACGCACACCCCAACTAACTAAACTACCTTAATTATACCTTTTGGGATTTCTTTTACCACCCCCTAAAGTTGCAATCTCATAAAAATACGAATTCTGATTGCACAGGCAAGGGCAATTCTGTCATCACACCATGATAGCATAGCACTTTTCTTTGTTCCCAAACCCATCCCCTTATTAATATGCATTTTACGTTATTCCCACCGGAATTTATTCACAGTTGAAACATTTTTATTAATAATGTTCATATGACTTCAGCCAATGCACTTCGGACAGCTGGGTTCCCAGGGTTTAGCGATCAGTGGCCTTGGATGTGGTCCAATCATGGGATCATTCTTCCAGGGGAAGTAGCGGTCACACATGCGCAGAAGGTTTTCACTCAATCAGTCGGGTTTTGGCAAGAAGGCCCAAAATATGAACTAATAAAAGGTCAAAAGAGAAAATAATAATTCAAGAAATTAATGATTTACTGTATACCACCTATCTCTACTCATTTCCCTTTAGTACTTTCCCTGCATTAGCTCTTAGTAAATAAAGCGTTTTCTAAATAGCAAAGCAGGTGCCATGCATGTGGGTCTTGAAGACGCCATGTTAGTGCATTCTGCTCATGCGTGAGAAATTCCCTCCAAAGCTGTTAAACATCACATTACGCAGATGTAATTGACGCATGCACAGTAGAATTTTCCCTGTTACAGCCGCGCTTTTAGACCGCTATCCGTATTACTGGTTAGACAACACATAAGCAAGCTTCTCTGTCTTATTTATGTAAATATAATGTGCAAGGATTAATCACAAAAACACAATTAATAATTCATGTTAATAAATTAAATGAGTGAATTGAATCAAAGCAAGTCTCACATAAACGAGTCCTTGCACCATCAATAGAAAGTACTAGTGCGATGACTACTGTTTTCAAAAGCTCAGGTGGCAGGAATTTTTCAATCTTTTTTACAAGCCTCAAGGAGCAGAATGAGGTGGATGTCTTTTTGTTTACTTGGTCTTTCAGCTTCATTTCTTTGTCTAACAGGAACCCAAGATTTTTTACTCTGCTAGTTGGTTTGGGAATGACGCCCAGCTCTAGCGGCCACCACTCCGGCGTCCAGTAGGAAGGATCTTGCCAAAAATAATGACCTACGTTTTAGTGGCATTTAATTTGAGACAGTTGTTGTCCATCCAATTGCTTATATTACACATGCAGGTTCTGAAGACAGAACCCGAGTTACTGTCAAGATTTTGCTAATGACACCAAGATTTGAGTGTCATCTGCATAAGACGTTAAGGAGAAATCAGGGGGCATATTATCAAGGACCGGCGATAATTATCGCTAAGCGCACTTAGCGCTAGGATAATTATCGCCGGGCAACGTGGAATTTTATCGCTGAGATAGCGTGCTGTTAGCAACGCTTATCTCAAAAACGATAAAATTCCAAGCGCTAACTGCCAAATGTGAGATTATCGCTGGAAATCCAGCAATACTCTCATAAAGTTTGGCGAAAGCTTGCTGATAGGGCAAGGCATACTTAGCCATAATATCCACCTTACATAGGATATCATGGCTTAGTCAGTCTTGAAGCAGGCGTAAGGAAAGTAGCGATAACAGACTTTATCGCTACTTTGCTTGTCGCTCTGCAGGTTAGCGTGCCCATTGATAATTGGAGAAATGTCGCTTAGCGACATTTCTCCAGTTATGTTAGGGCAGAAACGCTCACTTTGCATCTCATTAGAGATGCAAAGATGGGCGTTTGGGGAAAGGGCGATAATGCAAGGATTCACGCGATAGCGTGACCTTGCTGATTAGGTGATAAAATTATCGCCGCTTTTCAGCCGAGAACGGCCGCAAAAGCGGCGATAATTTTTTTGCGCCGCCTTGATGATATGCCCCCAGATATCTTGATAAGTGTTGCCAATGGTGTAATTTAAAGGTAAAACAGTGCTGGGCTTAGGGCTGAGCCACAGGGCAGGAAGAAAGGCCTGGAAGTTAAATTGCCTGCGCCACACTTTGTTGTCTGTTGGCGAAGAAGGATTGGAGTAGGTCTAGTTCTGTATCCTCTATTCTCAGGCTCCGCAGCTGGTCAACCAAATCTCATGGTTGACCGTGTCAAACGCCGCAGAGAGATCAAGCAAAATTAAAGCTGCTGTCCCTCCCTTGTCTAGTATTTTGCAGATGTCTTCGGTGGCTAACCCCAGAGCGGATTCAGTACTGTGATTTTTCTGAACCTGTGTTGTGTGTCCTCCAGCAAATAGTTTTCCTCTATATATTCTGCTAGTTGTTCATTCATTACCTTCTCCACTAGCTTTGCGGCAAAAGGGAGTCTAGAGATGGGGCGATAGTTGTTTTTGTCCATGGCATTTAGATTTTGCTTTTTTAACAAAGGCAGAATGGAGGCAGACTTCCATAGCATAGGAAAAACTCCCCCCGCAAACATGTTATTGAAGATTTGCCCCAGATGTTGTGCCACTTGTGCTGGGGTCATGTGCATTATTTTAGGTGGACAAGGGTCTTGTGGAGCACCAGATTTAATGGCTGGAATTAGTTTCATGAGTTGTTCTTCCAAGGGAACCTTGAAGGTAGAGAATGTGGCTGATGTGGGGTTTAGAGCTTGTCCATTCGGTTAGATGACTGTTCTGCCTGCGGTGAATTTTTTGAAGATGTTGGCTACTTTTTCTTGAAAGAAGTCGACCAGAGCACTGGGGCGTAACACAGGCCCCCGCAGCGCGGGGTGGCACCAAGCTCCAGGGGGCCCCCTTTGGCACTGCACTCTGGCCAGATAGCTCCTGATTGAGCCCGGAGGGGGCCCCTCTACTTACCTTGCAGGGAGGCCCCCTCAATTTTCGTTACGCCATGGCCAGAGCATCACAGAATTTTTTATTTGGCATGACAATGTTGGGGCTGGTTGGTGTTACCAGTTTTTTTATGACTTGGAATAAAGTTTTTTGGGCGTTGCAGGTTAACTTTATTTGCTCTGAATAGTAGTAACTTTTAGCAGCTAAAATGCATTTTTTGTTTTTATAGATAGTTTTCTCTTTGACCTCATGTTTTTTTCTCCATTTTTGTTCTTGCCTGCAGTACTCCTGCCTAGATGTCCTGAGGGTTTCGTTGTACCATGGCTGGGAGACTTTCTTATGGCGAACAAAGCGGTACAAAAGGGGGTGG
Source organism: Triturus cristatus (assembly GCF_964204655.1). Lineage (NCBI taxonomy): Eukaryota > Metazoa > Chordata > Amphibia > Caudata > Salamandridae > Triturus > Triturus cristatus. The sequence goes on along the minus strand of NC_140581.1, from coordinate 370,702,214 downwards.
TGATGGCCGAGCATCAGAACCAATCAAACACTCACACCCCGTCAACAGATCCGGGTTTGATCCATCACCGCTCTTTAGCCCACTCTGCTACCCCAGTTCAGACACGGCCATATGCAAATCAGTCTGACCCTGTGCCTCATGGGAACAGTACAGCCCGAACTGCCAAGCCATGCCTTCCCTGGACCGGAAACAAGCTTCCTAGGACCGGTTTCTGGCATTTCAGCCGTCTTCAGCCAGGCTTGCTTGAATCCAGTGGCAAAGTGAGCAAGGGACTCACGTCTGAGCATACCCTGTCAACTTATGGCAAACAAAGCAGTACAAAAGGGGGTGGTGATGGACGGAGCATCAGAACTAATCAAACACTCACACCCAGTCAACAGATCCGGGTTTGATCCATCACCGTTCTTTAGCCCACTCTGCCACCACAGTTCAGACATGGCCATATGCAAATCAGTCTGTCCCTGTGCCTCATGGGAACAGTCCAGCCCGAACTGCCAAGCCATGCCTTCCCTGGACCGGAAACAAGCTTCCTAGGACTGGTTTCTGGCATTTCAGCCGTCTTCAGCCAGGCTTGTTCGAATCCAGTGGCAAAGTGAGCAAGGGACTCGCGTCTGAGCATACTCTGTCAACTTATGGCGAACAAAGCGGTACAAAAGGGGGTGGTGATGGACGGCATAAGTTGGCAGGGTATGCTCAGACGTGAGTCCCTTGCTCACTTTGCCACTGGATTCAAGCAAGCCTGGCTGAAGACGGCTGAAATGCCAGAAACCGGTCCTAGGAAGCTTGTTTCCGGTCCAGGGAAAGCATGGCTTTGCAGTTCGGGCTGGACTGTTCCCATGAGGCACAGGGTTAGATTGATTTGCATATGGCCATGTCTGAACTGGGGTGGCAGAGTGGGCTAAAGAACGGTGATGGATCAAACCCAGATCTGTTGACTGGGTGTGAGTGTTTGATTGGTTCTGATGCTCCGTCCATCACCACCCCCTTTTGTACCGCTTTGTTCGCCATAAGTTGGCAGGGTATGCTCAGACGTGAGTCCCTTGCTCACTTTGCCACTCGATTCAAGCAAGCCTGGCTGAAGACGGTTGAAATGCCAGAAACCGGTCCTAGGAAGCTTGTTTCCGGTCCAGGGAAGGCATGGCTTGGCAGTTCGGGCTGGACTGTTCCCATGAGGCACAGGGTTAGACTGATTTGCATATGGCCATGTCTGAACTGGGGTGGCAGAGTGGGCTAAAGAACGGTGATGGATCAAACCCAGACCTGTTGACTGGGTGTGAGTGTTTGATTGGTTCTGATGCTCCGTCCATCACCACCCCCTTTTGTACCGCTTTGTTCGCCATAAGTTGTTAGGGTATGCTCAGATGTGAGTCCCTTGCTCACTTTGCCACTGGATTCAAGTAAGCCTGGCTGAAGACGGCTGAAATGCTAGAAACCGGTCCTAGGAAGCTTGTTTCCGGTCCAGGAAAGGCATGGCTTTGCAGTTCGGGCTGGACTGTTCCCATGAGGCACAGGGTTAGACTGATTTGCATATCTTCCAGCCCTGGCGATTGCCCGTACTACTTGGATCCTTGGGCCAGATGTTTTGTTTCGATGCACTCCTTTTTCTTTCCCCCTCCCCTCGCCGCTCGCTGGCGCACAGTGCTGCTTTGCTGTCCATAGTATCACTTTTCAGAGGGCGCTCGGTGCGCCCTGGATGCTCACTTCCCTGGCAGGGGCGTTTTTGTCCTCTGTGTGTTTAGGTTTAAAATGTTTTTATTATTATTGCAATGCATAGAAACAAACAATATGACACATCGTGAGTATACGAGTACAGCGGCGAAGTCAGAAGCCGGGCTGGAGGCCCTGTAGCGAACATTCTAATAATACGGCAGTCCGCTGTGACCCTCGATGATAAACAGTGCCGTAACAATCAAAAACAGTTCCCCCCCCTCCCGAACCATCCTTCCCCACCCCTAATTCCCATACCCCCACCCCAAACCCTGCCCTCCCCCCGTCCAGTGCGTGGGTCTGATCCTCTCCGTCTCCCCCTCCCTGTCTCTCCCAGAGGGACTCCACCCCATTCCCAATTAAGAGGCAGATTCCTCCAGGGCCGTAAGCCGCAGGAGGCGAAGATATCTCGGGCAGGTCAGTTCCCTAAATTCAGTTACCAGCAGGGACTGAAACGGCTGCCAGAGATCATTGAACTGCTCTATATCCCCTGCCAGTGTAAGCGACAATTTCTCCATCCCCAACACATGCCATAATCTGTGAAGCCAGCCCGTGACAGTGGGGAGTGTCTTGGAGCGCCAGTGCGCGAGGATGTTCTGCATCGCCGATCCCAGTGCAATAGCTATCTGTCTACCCCTGCGGGATTTCAAGGGATACATCAACCCGTTCGGGAGGCCCAGTAATATGTATGCGGGGAAGCGCGGCAGTTCAGTGGCAAAATGGGAGTCGATATCGTCTATCACCTCCTTCCAATAAGAGTCGAGGAGCGGACAGCCCCACAGGATGTGTAGCAGTGTGCCCACCCGCCCGCATCCCCTCCAGCAGTTAGCGTCCTTGCTGTGATCCATGTCGTGTATGCGCTCCGGGGTGTAGTACCAGTACGTCGAGACTTTGGTGAACGTGTCAGTGAGTCCCATATGGTACGCCGAGTGCCTGGCCCTATATGCCACCTGCTCCCATTCCTTATGGCTCAGCGACCTGCCCAATTCCCTCTCCCAGCGCTCCCGTCCCGGATTATAGAAGTGGGAGGAGGGTGTTTGTAACAGCTTGTAGAGATCGGTGATCAGCTTCGCGTCGGACGTGCGAGTCAGAAGCCATCGCTCATACGGGAGAAGTCTCCTATCAGCCGTCTCTCGCACCTGTGGATGCAGCGCCCAGTGGCGAGCCTGTAGGTAGTGCAACCTCTCGGTCTCCGGGAGCGCATACTCCTGTCTGAAGCGCACGAAGGGGATGACCCCTTCCGGGTCATACATATGACACAGGGCCCGACACCCCGCCTCCCGCCAGAGAGCGAAGGCCCCCTTCTCCAGTCCCGGGGTGAAGTCCGGATTATCCAGCAAGGGTGTGAGAGGTGAAGGGAATGTTGTCAGGCCGTGCACAGCGTTGGTAGCATCCCAGACCCGTAGGGGTACTCGCGTAACGAAGGAGGCATATAGATTCGCCGGGCGGTGAGCCCTTCGAAGGAACGGCACCTCTTGCAAGGGCCTGCCCGCCACCGCTTGATCCTGAAAAAGCCAGTGCTTGTCGGATTCCCACCTACTCCACTCCACCAAGTAGCGTGACTACACTGCCTGGAAGTACCTGCGGAGGTCCGGGATCCCCAGCCCCCCGGCCTCCGGCGGAAGCATAGAGAGCGCCCTCTTCATCCTGGGCTTCTTGCCCCGCCATATGAAACAAGCCAGGTCCGACTGCGTCTGCTGGATCCAGCCTGCAGGTGGCTGCAATGGTAACGCCCTAAACAAATACAAAATCTGGGGCAAAACAGTCATTTTGATGGCAGCTATTCTGCCCAGCCATGACAAGGTGCTGCGATCCCACCGGCCTATCTCCTCCCGAATCTTCCTGCCCAAAGCGGCATAATTAGCCGCCACCATAGCCGGCAAGGTGGGAGCCAGCTGAATCCCGAGATAAGGCACCAAATCTTTCGACCAGAGCATCGGGAAGAGGTCCTGCAACGAAGTCCTAGTAGCTGGCTTGAGCGACACATCCAACGCCACTGACTTCCCCACGTTCATTTTGAATCCCGAAACCGCGGCAAAGGAGTCCAACTCCTCGATACACGCCGGAAGGGCAGTGAGCGGATCATCCAGCGACAGTATGACGTCATCCGCATACAGGCTAATGGCATGAGTGAAGCCTCCGAACCTCACCCCCTTCACTGCTGGGTTGTGACGCACCCGTTGGGCGAAAGGCTCCATGTACAGGGCGAAGAGCAAGGGCGACAGCGGGCAACCCTGCCTCGTGCCCCTCTCAATGGCAAAACTTCTGGAGCTGTAGCCATTCACCCGTACCGCTGCCGTCGGAAATTTGTAGCAATTGAGAATCCATGATCGGAATCTGTCCCCTATCCCCACCTTCCGCAGAACCTGCTCCAAAAAAGGCCAGTGGACGCGGTCAAACGCCTTTTCCGCGTCCACCGAGAGCATCATTCTCTCCCCTGGGATCCGTGATGCTTTTTCTAAGAGGTGAACTATCCGCTTGGTGTTGTCTACCGTCTGCCGTCCCGGGACAAAGCCCGCCTGGTCTGGGTCTATAAGGCCCGGTAGGTGGGGAGCCAACCGGGCCGCTAGGATCCCAGTGTACAGCTTAAGATCCACGTTCAAGAGTGAGATCGGCCTGTAGGAACTACATTGCGTCCGGTCCTTCCCCGGTTTGGGGATAACCGTGATAGAGGCTTGCAGCAGGTCCGGTGGGATGGCCCCGGGAGCAGTGAAGGAGTTGAAGAGGCGCGTGAGAAGCGGGGCCAGCGTCGCACAGAACGTTTTGTAGAAAAGGGATGTGTAGCCATCCGGCCCCGGGGCCTTCCCGTGTTTAAGTCGGGCGATGGCGGAAATCACTTCCTCAACTTGTATATCCCTGTCAAGGTGCTCCGCCTGCAAAGGCGTCAAGGAGGGGAGGGCAATCGAGTCCAGATAGGCCGCCGTCGCCGATGCATCCGGGGGGTCCCCCGAATAGAGGTCCGCATAAAATCCCCGGAAAGCCTCAGCTATATGGGTGTCCTCCGTAACCATCGACCCCGTGGAGTCGGAGACCTCCTTCACTAACTGTTGTTGTCGAGCTGCTCTAAGCCTGTTCGCCAGCAGCCGGCCACATCTATCCCCACCCGTGTAGTAGGCATGGCGTAAGCGCAAAGCCGCGTACTCCGCGCGGTCCATGTCCAGGGCCGCCAAGAGCTTTCTGGCCTCCTTTAGCTGCCGCCATACCCGGGGAGCCCCTGTCCTGCGGTGCACCTGTTCCAATTCGCGGACCCGCTGGGTGAGCTCCTCCCTCTTGTGCCGCCGCTCCTTGTTGTCGGCTGAGGAAAGAGCTATAAACTCCCCCCGTATCACCGCCTTCATGGCAGCCCACTGTGTCGCTTGCGAAGTGTTGGAATCCGCATTATGGGACAGGTAGTCCTGAATGGCATGCATCACTTGCGTGACTACTGCCTTCCTATGCAGCAATGTGTCCTGCAGGCGCCAAACCCGCGGTGGACCCGAGATCGGCGGCAGTCTAAGCTCGACGATGACCGGAGCGTGATCAGACAGGGAGACCACCCCCATCTCTGTCGCGGTAGCCATCGCACATAGCGGCGCGGTGACCAAAAAATGATCCAGGCGCGCGTAGGTCTTGTGTGCGTGGGAGTAGTATGAATAGTCTCTATCAGTAGGATGCATGCGGCGCCAGAGGTCATGGAGGTCCAGCTCCGCCAGCTGTGTCTTACACCCGGCCGAGAATTCCCCCGCCTGCGGAGAGCGAAGCGCGGATCTGTCTAGGGCCGAGTCAAAGACCATATTGATGTCACCCCCGAGGATAATGTGCCTGTCCTGTGAGGCAGTGACGTCTTCCAAAGCTGCGCGTAAGAAGCGTTCTTGTTGTTCGTTTGGGCTATACACAGATCCCACTGTGAAGTGGATACCCCCCACCCTGAACCTATAGGCTAATAGTCTCCCTTTCTGTTCGGATTGTTTGTGCAAGATCTCTCCCCTGAACTGCCTGGCCACCAAAATCGCCACCCCCGCCGTCTTAGTGTTGCCAGAAGAGAAGAGTTGAGTTGGGAATTTGTGGGATCGGAGCCTGTGGCTGTCCCGAGGCAACAAGTGAGTCTCCTGGAGGAGGCAGATGTCTGCTCGGGTGCTTTCTAGTAGGGATAACACAGCGCGCCGCTTAACCGGGTTGTTGAGGCCCCGAACATTAAGTGTCACGAGCTTAAGAGTGGTAGGCGGCATAGGGAAGGACAGGTGAAGTAGCGCAAAGCCTCCGCAGGCTCGGAGTCCGTCTCAAGAGCGCCGCCAAGGCGGCCGTAATCCCTGTGGTGCACTGGACGTTCCCCCCTCCCCTCCCGAGCCCCCCCAACACTCCCACCCAACCCCCCAACCACTCCCTTCCCCTCTCTCAGCCCCACAACCTAAACGAACCCCCCCGACCCCCAACAAGCAACCCCTTGGACAACAGTCGAACAACCCCAAACCCCACCCTTCCCTCCCTCCCCCGACCCCCAACCCCAATGAACCATAGTCCCAGCCGAGTCCCACGAGGGACTAGTCTGTGGTGAGTAACTTAAGTGGACGTCCAGCCACCGTCTCCTCCCCGCTACCCCCTCCACCCCCAGAGCCCCCAAACCTGCAGAGTGAAGTAAGCTGTGATGATCTCCCCCCGGAGTGTTCTTACGCCGTCAATGTGACGTCACCAGCGGCAGTGTCTCTGGCCACCTCGAGCACCGCGCCGGCCATGCCGGCCCTGATGGTGGGTGAGTCCGGCCTCTCGGTGCGGCCAGAAGAGCTCCGCCCCGTCACCCGCTGCCAGCCGTCTCTGGTAACGCGCCTCCGGTGCGGCGTAGCCGTATCTTCCTCCGTCTCAGGAATGCCCAATACCCCGCAGGTCTCCCGCAGGGAGCGTAGTTGGTGCAAAGTGCCATTCCACCGAAAGATGAGTCGGAAGGGGTGCCACCAGGCGTAGGGCGTGCTGTGCTCCCTCAGAAAGTCTGTGGCAATCCTGAAAGCTTTGCGTTTCTGAAGTGTTATGGCAGATAAGTCCTGATACAAAGCCACTGGGTGTCCTCGAAAGGTCAGGGATGGCTTCTTCCTTGCCTCAGCCAAGATGCGCTCCTTGAGTGGAAAGTCCGGTAGAAAGGCCAGAATATCCGGCGGTGGTGCCGACGTGCGTCTCGGCGGGCCCACCCTATGTGCTCTGTCAATCCGGATGGGGAAGTCCGTCGCCTCTCCCAAGATCTCCCTGAACAGGTTCTGCAGGTAGCTAGTCACATCAGACCCCTCGTCCGCGTGCGGAACTCCCTGGACCCGAATGTTGTTCCGCCTGGATCTGTTTTCAAGGTCCTCATTATGGGCTTGAAGGTCGAGCTGCTGGTCTCGGAGGCGCAGCACCTCCTGCTGCAACTGCTCAATGTCCTCGTCCCTCCTCTGACCAGCACCCTCCACGGAAGCCACCCGCTCTCCCAGGCCGTCCACCTCTCTGCGCACCTCTCGCATCTCCCCGGCGACCTCCTGTTTCAGCGTTTGAAAGTCATCCCTAAGGGAGCTGAAGAGTGAATCCATGAAGGCTCTAGTCACCGGCGGCTCTCTCTCGTCCGTCTCCTGCGCACCCCCGGAGGAGCCGGCGACGGTTGCCCCCTGTCCACCCTCTGGTGGTTCCTGCTGAGCAACTCCGGGAGAGTGCGGTCCCCCTTCTTGCTGCTTCTGCTGCCCGCCATTGGTAGGGGGCGGCCGGCTCCTCCCGTGTCTCGGGTGCTCCACCCGCCCACCGGCGTCGCTAGGCCACGGGGGCTCGCTCCACGCTTCTTCGGTCACCCGTCCTCCTGCTGCGTCGGTTGTTCGGGCGGCACCAGCCCACCACCGCCAGGGCCCCGCCGAGCCCACACCTCACCTCTCGGGCCCGTTGACGTGACACACCGCAGGAGGGTCTCCTCAGCCTGCTCCTCTCTCGGGCCTTCAGTCCCGGTGCTGCTGCCTCTCACCCCTGGGTGGCAGCACGAGTCCGTGGGGCCTACTTTCTCTCTCTGCAGCCCTTCCCAGGGAACAGCGCCGGCCAGGGGGGGAGGGAAACCGTCCACTCCGAGTCTTGCCGGATACACTAGGTCCTCCACCCGGCCCCCGGCTACGCAGGTGGCGCCCTCCGCAGGCCCCTGGCCGTTCCTCGGAAGATGCCACGTGTCCTCCCAGGGGCCTAGATCGCCCGATCCGGGCCCGGTTCCGCTGTTGCAGCCCTCCGGGGCTCACCGGCTGCTCCGTCAGGCGAACTGTCCATCTCTAAGCAATACAGGGGTGACTCCCCCAGGCAGATGCGTGCCGGGCCCTTGGCCAGGCCGCCGGGTGCACCTAGACCTCTTCTCCTGCCGCGCTCACCCCTCACGCTCCTCCGCACTCCTCACTGGGCCCTGTACCTCTCTGCCGCTCCTCCTCTGACGTCAGGCGGCTAGCGGGGCCATCCGTCGTGTCCCCCGCGGAGCCCAGGACCGGCTGCCGCACAGGCTATCTCGCCAGAGTACCTCCTCACCGGGGCCTCCGATGCGTGGCTCCGCTGTCGCTCTCCACCTCGTTGTCCGCCTGTAGGCCACGCCCCCGGCTCCGTGCCGTGTAGTGGCTCCGGGCCCCGGCCCCGGCCTCGGCTCCGCCTCCCGCCGTCTTCAATCGACCTCTCCCCGTGAGGTTCTTCTGGCAGTCCCGTTCCCGGTTACTCCGGCAGTCGGGGTTGGTTCTCGCCGGCCCAGCCTCGGGAGTGCTTTGGCTCCGCACCGTGGTCCGCGTCGGCAGGCTCCGGCTCTCGGCCCCTCCCTGCTGCTCCGTCCCGCGCCTGCCTTCCGCGGCCTCCTGCGATATCGTTCGGGGGCCTCGCTGAGTCCCACCGCCGGGTCGCTGTTAGTCCCCTTCTTTCCCCGCGATCTCCCAGCAGATATGGGGGAGATACTGCTAAAATTCTCGGTCCAAGGGCCTGGGGTTTCAGGAGCTCACAGAGAGTGCGACCGCTCACTCCGCCATCTTGGCCACGCCCCCTCCTCTGTGTGTTTAAATGCTTTGACGGACAGAACATTAAGCTTTACAGCCCGACGTGAAAGGGCCCCGGCGTGACACTGATCCAGAGCCTTCACCCCTGCCCTCTGGATGCAGTCTGAGCAAGTGAACTTCGCACAAAGCTGCTGCAGCTGCAGTGCAGAATGCACACAACTAATTACCTGTAAAGCGTGTGCTTGTGTGCTTTTACCCCCAGTTTCAATTTGTTCTTACTAATTTGGGGGCATATTAACAAGCCAGGCGATAAAATTATCGCCGCTTTAGCGGCAGAAAACTGCCGCTAAAACCGCGATAATGGGCTTGATAATATGCTCTATGGAATTCCAATTGAAACCCATGTTAGATGTGAAGGACATCTGTAGGAGAGTAGGGTCTGCTATCCTATGGTCACCCCAAATTTTTGCTTTTTGCTTCACTGGTTTTTGACATATTGAGGCTGTGGGCCTGCTAATCAGACCCCCATCCTGCTGTTCACTCTACTAAATTGACACTATGCACTCTAGGTGCATAACCAATTGGAATTGGATCACCCTGTGAGCCCCTGTACCAGTGTACACTAGGTACCCAGGGCATTGGTGTATCTAAGGTCTACCAGGGGCTGAAGCATGTATTGTGCCACCCCTGGCCTGGCCTAACAAGTTTGACACAACTGGCTGATCACTCAGCTGGGGTAAGTTGGTGTCACCACCTCTTACTTAGGTGTAGTTTACCCATACCTAACCTTAAATGGGACACATGTTAACCTATAAGTCACTCCTATGGCAGGCCTTAACAATCCTGAAGGCAGAGTGCTTGGTTCCATGTGAGATGGTGCTCTGGTATGAGCTGAGCCCGTCTATAGTGGTCGGAACAACTTCCTTCTACCGTTTCCAGATATCGTCATACCATATACTCTTAAGTGCATTATGAACCTCGCGGTTAAATGCTATCTTTGGTTTGGCTTTATCAAAACATGTCGAGTAAGGTGTCATACGAATTGGAATACTAACCCCTCGCCAGTTCTGGCGATGGGGTTAGCATTCCACCCTTCTAGAGGGACACGACATGTACAGTACCTGAAACCCGGGTAAAATCAGATATAGCCTCAGCTCCACAAAATGGATGCTGCCACCACAGACACAAGTCTGCCCTCCTGCTGCTGGGAGTCCTTCCAGCTTGGGAGACGTGGACAAAGGGTTTCCTGCCAGGGGAGGTGCGTGCACCACCCCAGACAGGATTTTGTGTATTGGTCAGGTAGGGCTTGAATAGAATCAGACATGCCTGAGGCTCACAAGGAGCCTCGGTGCATATGCCAGTTCAAACCGGTCCTGGGGCACACCAGCCCCGGACCTGGGGCGAGCTGGACAAAGGATTTGGGGTGTAACCACCCCCCTTCCTGGTCCCACCCTTAGGGAGGGACCTAGCAGGTAGTCCGGCCCCTAGAATCCGCTTAAAGGTAGGAGCTGTGTCCTAAGACTTCAGACATCCTGGAATCAACTTACTACAAAGAAGAAGACGGGAACTTCGACGCTCTGCTGCACAGAGGACAGAAGGAAATCTCCAATATTGGTCAGGGAGTGACCATCTTGCTCACTTTGCCACTGGATTCAAGCAAGCCTGGCTGAAGACGGCTGAAATGCCAGAAACCGGTCCTAGGAAGCTTGTTTCCGGTCCAGGGAAGGCATGGCTTGGCAGTTCGGGCTGGACTGTTCCCATGAGGCACAGGGTCAGACTGATTTGCATATGGCCATGGCTGAACTGGGGTGGCAGAGTGGGCTAAAGAACGGTGATGGATCAAACCCAGATCTGTTGACTGGGTGTGAGTATTTGATTTTTTCTGATGCTCCGTCCATCACCACCCCCTTTTGTACCGCTTTGTTCGCCATAAGTTGGCAGGGTATGCTCAGACGTGAGTCCCTTGCTCACTTTGCCACTGGATTCAAGCAAGCCTGGCTGAAGACGGCTGAAATGCCAGAAACCGGTCCTAGGAAGCTTGTTTCCGGTCCAGGGAAGGCATGGCTTGGCAGTTCGGGCTGGACTGTTCCCATGAGGCACAGGGTCAGACTGATTTGCATATGGCCATGGCTGAACTGGGGTGGCAGAGTGGGCTAAAGAACGGTGATGGATCAAACCCAGATCTGTTGACTGGGTGTGAGTATTTGATTTTTTCTGATGCTCCGTCCATCACCACCCCCTTTTGTACCGCTTTGTTCGCCATAAGTTGGCAGGGTATGCTCAGACGTGAGTCCCTTGCTCACTTTGCCACTGGATTCAAGCAAGCCTGGCTGAAGACGGCTGAAATGCCAGAAACCGGTCCTAGGAAGCTTGTTTCCGGTCCAGGGAAGGCATGGCTTGGCAGTTCGGGCTGGACTGTTCCCATGAGGCACAGGGTCAGACTGATTTGCATATGGCCATGGCTGAACTGGGGTGGCAGAGTGGGCTAAAGAACGGTGATGGATCAAACCCAGATCTGTTGACTGGGTGTGAGTATTTGATTTTTTCTGATGCTCCGTCCATCACCACCCCCTTTTGTACCGCTTTGTTCGCCATAAGTTGGCAGGGTATGCTCAGACGTGAGTCCCTTGCTCACTTTGCCACTGGATTCAAGCAAGCCTGGCTGAAGACGGCTGAAATGCCAGAAACCGGTCCTAGGAAGCTTGTTTCCGGTCCAGGGAAGGCATGGCTTGGCAGTTCGGGCTGGACTGTTCCCATGAGGCACAGGGTCAGACTGATTTGCATATGGCCATGGCTGAACTGGGGTGGCAGAGTGGGCTAAAGAACGGTGATGGATCAAACCCAGATCTGTTGACTGGGTGTGAGTATTTGATTTTTTCTGATGCTCCGTCCATCACCACCCCCTTTTGTACCGCTTTGTTCGCCATAAGTTGGCAGGGTATGCTCAGACGTGAGTCCCTTGCTCACTTTGCCACTGGATTCAAGCAAGCCTGGCTGAAGACGGCTGAAATGCCAGAAACCGGTCCTAGGAAGCTTGTTTCCGGTCCAGGGAAGGCATGGCTTGGCAGTTCGGGCTGGACTGTTCCCATGAGGCACAGGGTCAGACTGATTTGCATATGGCCATGGCTGAACTGGGGTGGCAGAGTGGGCTAAAGAACGGTGATGGATCAAACCCAGATCTGTTGACTGGGTGTGAGTATTTGATTTTTTCTGATGCTCCGTCCATCACCACCCCCTTTTGTACCGCTTTGTTCGCCATAAGTTGGCAGGGTATGCTCAGACGTGAGTCCCTTGCTCACTTTGCCACTGGATTCAAGCAAGCCTGGCTGAAGACGGCTGAAATGCCAGAAACCGGTCCTAGGAAGCTTGTTTCCGGTCCAGGGAAGGCATGGCTTGGCAGTTCGGGCTGGACTGTTCCCATGAGGCACAGGGTCAGACTGATTTGCATATGGCCATGGCTGAACTGGGGTGGCAGAGTGGGCTAAAGAACGGTGATGGATCAAACCCAGATCTGTTGACTGGGTGTGAGTATTTGATTTTTTCTGATGCTCCGTCCATCACCACCCCCTTTTGTACCGCTTTGTTCGCCATAAGTTGGCAGGGTATGCTCAGACGTGAGTCCCTTGCTCACTTTGCCACTGGATTCAAGCAAGCCTGGCTGAAGACGGCTGAAATGCCAGAAACCGGTCCTAGGAAGCTTGTTTCCGGTCCAGGGAAGGCATGGCTTGGCAGTTCGGGCTGGACTGTTCCCATGAGGCACAGGGTCAGACTGATTTGCATATGGCCATGGCTGAACTGGGGTGGCAGAGTGGGCTAAAGAACGGTGATGGATCAAACCCAGATCTGTTGACTGGGTGTGAGTATTTGATTTTTTCTGATGCTCCGTCCATCACCACCCCCTTTTGTACCGCTTTGTTCGCCATAAGTTGGCAGGGTATGCTCAGACGTGAGTCCCTTGCTCACTTTGCCACTGGATTCAAGCAAGCCTGGCTGAAGACGGCTGAAATGCCAGAAACCGGTCCTAGGAAGCTTGTTTCCGGTCCAGGGAAGGCATGGCTTGGCAGTTCGGGCTGGACTGTTCCCATGAGGCACAGGGTCAGACTGATTTGCATATGGCCATGGCTGAACTGGGGTGGCAGAGTGGGCTAAAGAACGGTGATGGATCAAACCCAGATCTGTTGACTGGGTGTGAGTATTTGATTTTTTCTGATGCTCCGTCCATCACCACCCCCTTTTGTACCGCTTTGTTCGCCATAAGTTGGCAGGGTATGCTCAGACGTGAGTCCCTTGCTCACTTTGCCACTGGATTCAAGCAAGCCTGGCTGAAGACGGCTGAAATGCCAGAAACCGGTCCTAGGAAGCTTGTTTCCGGTCCAGGGAAGGCATGGCTTGGCAGTTCGGGCTGGACTGTTCCCATGAGGCACAGGGTCAGACTGATTTGCATATGGCCATGGCTGAACTGGGGTGGCAGAGTGGGCTAAAGAACGGTGATGGATCAAACCCAGATCTGTTGACTGGGTGTGAGTATTTGATTTTTTCTGATGCTCCGTCCATCACCACCCCCTTTTGTACCATCTTGCTAACGCAAGCACCATCCAGCAACTCGACGTCTGCTTTGCCGCCGCCGCCTCCTGCCGGAGCCCGAGCCCAGAGACTGACAAGACCTGGACCTCCAGACCTCTCACCGCCCGATCCACAGTCCCTGAAAAGAAGTAACCCGTGGAGGCACCGAGACACGTGGAGCCAGCCATCTTGAAAAGACACTCGACAAGCTGCAAGTGCGACAACAGAGGCTCCCTCCAAGTTGTGCTTTGGGTCCTGAGAAGCTCAACATCCGAGCAGCATCTGCACCAAAGGTGAGTCTGAGAAGTTGGCCTGGTATATGATGTTCACTAGTTAAAGTGACCACCTTGTACCATGCCAAGCAACCCTTATGGTGTGGTTGTAAGTCAACCTTTTCGGACCAGCTGCCCTAGTGGTAGCGTAGGCTAAGCAGTCTTTGAGGCTAAACTCGTTAAAGCGTGTTAAGCAAGCTGTTTTACCATATGTAACCCCCTTTTATACCAATGAAAGGACACCACACAGATATATATTCAAAATATATATGTATTTATTACTCAAAGTATCCCCTAGACTCTTTATGAGCACAGGAGCACAAATCGTTAAACAAGAAAGTATTACAATATACAGAAGTTGCACTTTATATGGATAGGTCCTGGTGGCCGATCAAACCATATACTAAAATAGTGGTATAAGTACCACGAACAGGAAAGGGAAAAGGCCTAGGGCCTCTAGAATCGCTGGGCCTACAAGGAGCTAACTTCAGTTAGTGACCAGGAGGTCCACGGGTCGCGTGTGCAGTGAGGAAAGTTACACGCGGGCTCCCATAGGTTTTCAATGGGTGCGTAAAAGTTCAAAAGTTACTGCTAGAAGGGTCTTCTGGATGGACTACGAACTTAAGACTTAAAACACAGACACTAGAGATGTTTCTCTACACTTGGGCACCGGAGTGCCAGCTTTACCTCACCCACAGGAAGCGGGTGCATAGGTCTCGAAGTGCGTCGGGTTTCGTCTATCTGTTCAATGGAGCCTGATGACAAAGATGCTGCAGGCGGTCGGTCCAGAAGAGATGCGGTGGATCCAAGGGTGGATCGGAGTTGTAGGAGACCTGAAAGCAGAGGGGACAGTGTTCACAGTCACTAGCCAGTGACCGGCGTGGCACCAGGTAGGTACCAGGCGATGTCGGGTGCAAACAGGTGATGAGGTGTAGCTTGTCTCCGCAGCCACGTGGTCCCTGAAGGTCGACGACATCCAGGAGTCGGTTCACGAGCTGTCCCATGCAGGCTTTCGCTGTCGGCGGTATCGGCGACTCAAAAGAAGCAAACAAGCCTTGGCAAAAGCAGAAGTCGTGAAGAATGGAGAAAGCTGATTGTATTGACCAGCAAGGTCAGAGGGACTGCTCCTTTGGAGGGCAGCAGGGGCCAGTCTGGAGCAACCAGACCAGCATCGTAGTTTTCAAGTTAGGTCGCCAAGATGGCCACTAGCCAACGGGCCAGGGTCCGGTTAGGCGCGCCGAGTCGCAAAGTGCAGAGGGGCCCCACGCAGATCGTGGAGATCCTGGAGGGCTCACCTTTGGTGCAGATGCTGCTCGGATGTTGGGCTTCTCAGGTCCCAAAGCACAACTTGGAGGGAGCCTCTGTTGTTGCGCTTGCAGCTTGTCGTGGGTCTTTCAAGATGGCTGGCTCCACATGTCTCGGTGCCTCCAGGGGTTCCTTCTTTGCAGGGACTGTGGATCGGGCTGTGAGAGGTCTGGAGGTCCAGGTCTTGTTGGGCTCTGGGCTCGGGCTCCGGCAGGAGGCGGCGGCAAAGCAGACGTCGAGTAGCTGGTTGGTGCTTGCGTTAGCAAGATGGTCACTCCCTGACCATAGGGGAGATTTCCTTCTGTCCTCTGTGCAGCAGAGCGTCGAAGTTCCCATCTTCTTCTTTGTAGTAAGTTGATTCCAGGATGTCTGAAGTCTTAGGACACAGCTCCTACCTTTAAGCGGATTCTAGGGGCCGGACTACCTTCCTGGTCCCTCCCTAAGGGTGGGACCAGGAAGGGGGGTGGTTACACCCCAAATCCTATGCCCAGCTCGCCCCAGGTCCGGGGCTGGTGTGCCCCAGGACCGGTTTGAACTGGCATATGCACCGAGGCTCCTTGTGAGCCTCAGGCATGTCTGATTCTATTCAAGCCCTACCTGTCTGGGGTGGTGCACGCACCTCCCCTGGCAGGAAACCCTTTGTCCACGTCTCCCAAGCTGGAAGGACTCCGAGCAGCAGGAGGGCAGACTTGTGTCTGTGGTGACAGCGTCCATTTTGTGGAGCTGAAGCTATGTCTGATTTTACCCGGGTTTCAGGTACTGTACATGTCGTGTCCCTCTAGAAGGGTGGAATGCTAACCCCGTTGCCAGAATTGGCGAGGGGTTAGTATTCCAATTCGTATGACACCTTACTCGACATGTTTTGAAAAAGCCAAACCAAAGATAGCATTTAACCGCGAGGTTCATAATGCACTTAAGAGTATATGGTATGACGATATCTGGAAACGGTAGAAGGAAGTTGTTCCGACCACTGCAGACAGGCTCAGCTCATGCCAGAGCACCATCTCACATGGAACCAAGCACTCTGCCATCAGGATTATTAAGGCCTGCCATAGGAGTGACTTATAGGTTAACATGTGTCCCATTTAAGGTTAGGTATAGGTATACTACACCTAAGTAAGAGGTGGTTACACCAACTTACCCCAGCTGAGTGATCAGCCAGTTGTGTCAAATTTGTTAGGCCAGGCCAGGGGTGGCACAATACATGCTTCAGCCCCTGGTAGGCCTTGGATACACCAATGCCCTGGGTACCTTGTGTACACTGGTACAGGGGCTCACAGGGTGATCCACTTCCAATTGGTTATGCACCTAGAGTGCATAGTGTCAATTTAGTAGAGAGAACAGCAGGCTGGGGGTCTGATTAGCAGGCCCACAGCCTCAATATGTCAAAAACCAGTGAAGCAAAAATTTGGGGTGACCATAGGATAGCAGACCCTACTCTCCTACAGTGAGCCCTCCAGCATCTCCACGATCTGCGTGGGGCCCCTCTGCACTTTGCATCTCGACGCGCCTGCCCGGTCCCTGGCCCGTTGGCTAGTGGCCATTTTGGCGACAAACTTTGAAAACTACGATGCTGGTCTGGTTGCTCCAGACTGGCCCCTGCTGCCCTCCAAAGGAGCAGCCCCTCTGACCTTGCTGGTCCGAGTAAACCGCTTTCTTCAAATCCTACGACTCCTGCCTTTGCCAAGGCTTGTTTGCTTCTTTCAAGTCGCCGACACCGCCGACAGCGAAAGCCTGCATGGGACAGCTCGTGAACCGACTCCTGGACGTCGTCGACCTTCAGGGACCACGTGGCTGCGGAGACAAGCTACACCTCTTCACCTGTTTGCACCCGACATCGCCTGGTACCTACCTGGTGCCACGCCGGTCACTGGCTAGTGACTGTGAACACTGTCCCCTCTGCTTTCAGGTCTTCTACAACTCCGATCCACCCTTGGATCCACCGCATCTCTTCTGGACCGACCGCCTGCAGCATCTTTGTCATCAGGCTCCATTGAACAGATAGACGAAACCCGACGCACTTCGAGACCTATGCACCCGCTTCCTGTGGGTGAGGTAAAGCTGGTACTCCGATGCCCAAGTGTAGAGAAACCTCTCTAGTGTCTGTGTTTTAATTCTTAAGTTCGTAGTCCATCCAGAAGACCCTTCTAGCAGTAACTTTTGAACATTTACGCACCCATTGAAAACCTATGGGAGCGCGCGTGTAACTTTCCTCACTGCACACGCGACCCGTGGACCTCCTGGTCACTAACTGAAGTTAGCCCCTTGTAGGCCCAGCGATTCTAGAGGCCCTAGGCCTTTTCCCTTTCCTGTTCGTGGTACTTATACCACTATTTTAGTATATGGTTTGATCGGCCACCAGGACCTATCCATATAAAGTGCAACTTCTGTATATTGTAATACTTTCTTGTTTAACGATTTGTGCTCCTGTGCTCATAAAGAGTCTAGGGGATACTTTGAGTAATAAATACATATATATTTTGAATATATATCTGTGTGGTGTCCTTTCATTGGTATAAAAGGGGGTTACATATGGTAAAACAGCTTGCTTAACACGCTTTAACGAGTTTAGCCTCAAAGACTGCTTAGCCTACGCTACCACTAGGGCAGCTAGTCCGAAAAGGTTGACTTACAACCACACCATAAGGGTTGCTTGGCATGGTACAAGGTGGTCACTTTAACTAGTGAACATCATCTACCAGGCCAACTTCTCACATTGGTGAGCAGCGGTTGGATTTGAGCTTGCTGTGTTTTACCTCTGTAATCTCTTTGTTACCAATTGAAAGATCATACAGGTACCTTTAGGTACATATAAAACAAGAATAGTTATATACTTAAGTTCTACTGAACTTAGTTGTTGTAGAGCAAAGGGAGTAGCACACCCTGACTACAACTACTAGATAGGTTTAGTAGGAAAACCCAAGTGTAGGTAGTTGCAACACATCCACCCACACTTAAGAGCAATAGCTGGGGCAGAGGGGTCCAATGTACCCATCTCTGTCGAGAGTGACCCCCAAAGAGCACCAACCATCTTTGCTACCCTAAATCAAAATGAGCTCAGGCAGTTGGCAAATATCAGGGGCCTTAAACAGCCCAGGAACCCTACCTCTGCTGAACTCAGAGAACTCTTACAAGTTGATGAAGATCAGAGAGCTCTCAAGAAAGCCTCCCAGTTAGACCCCTTATGGACAGGAACAGGAACAGGAGGCCCTCCTTCTGAAGATGCTACTGAAGTACCCCTTTCCAACAGGCGCCCCTTAGTTGAGATGAGAATCAGCATAGGGACAGGGATGACAAAGGGGGTGAATCTGACAGTAGTAGTAGTTTAGATGGGAGAGATAGCCCAGTGCCAGGTGCTAGACCTAGCTCAGCTAACTTAAGGCTACTTGGGACTGACAATGGGTTCACCCCATTGAATCTCCCTAGTGGACTTAACCAGGGGTTTGGGAGGCAGAGGAATCACTCAGGTGACTCTAATGCTTCTCATGCCTCTAGAGGCTCTCAAGGTCACTCCAAGAGAAGGATGACCAGCCCTCAGAGGAGGGAACATGAGGCCAGAATGAAGGAAGCCCAGCTGAGGATCAGGAAGCAGGAGCTAGAAGTAGCCCTGATGGAAGAGAAACTGAGCAAGGCTAGGCAACCTAGAGAGGGTGGGTCTATACCCACTGGTGGCAGCACTGTCCCTAGGGACAAAGATAGGGTCTTTGACAATAGGAACCTGTCCAAGGTTGTGCCCCCCTACAAAAGTGGGGATGATATCCACAAGTGGATGACTGCTCTTGAGAGAGCCTGCAAAGTGCAGCAGGTTCCTGAAGACCAGTGGGCAGCAATCTTATGGCTCTCCTTTGAAGGTAGAGGCAGAGATAGACTCCTCATTATTAGAGAGGAGGATGTCAGAAACTACAGAGCCCTGAAGAGTGTCCTGGTTGATGGGTTAGGCTTAACCACCGAACAGTACAGGTTAATGTTCAGAGATACCCAGAAGACACAGACTCAGGACTGGTCTGAATATATTGAATGTGCCACTAAGGCTTTGGAGGGTTGGTTGCTGGGAAGTAAGGTGTCTGATTATACAGGATTGTACAATTTGATGATGAGAGAACAGATTTTAAATAACCGTCAGAACCAGCAACTGCATCAACACTTGGTTGACTCAGATCTGACCTCTCCCCAAGAATTGGGAAAGAAGGCAGACAAATGGGTCAGAACCAGGGCCAAGGGGGTGATCAGAAGAAAACAGACCAAAAGGGTGGAGATCAGAAATCCAAAGACCAGAAGTCTTCAACAGGGCCCCAAACTAGTACTAACGAGGGTGGGTCCCAACAACCTAAAGGGAAGAAGAAAGAAGGTCCAAAGAAACCCTGGTGCAAATCTTGCAAGAATACAACTCACTGGACTAGTGATTGTAAGAAGGGTGGAGCCCCCAACACTGTTGCCCCTAAGGCACCTGCTCCCAGTACTACTGTTAGCAGTGTTGGTCCCCAGACAAAGGGTGTAGTGGGAATCACTATGGGAACTGAAGGAGATTCTGACTTAGACAGAACCCTTACACAGGCAGTCTTGATCTGTGATGGGGACATGGATTTGTCCCTGACTGTGTGCCCCAGTAACCTGGGCAAGTACAGACAGACTCCTTTAATAAATGCAAAAGTGTCTCAAGCCTACAGGGACACATGTGCCAGTGTCACTATGGTGACACCGGGCTTTGTGGATCCTGGACAGTACATACCAGGTGAGAATTACCTGGTGACCAATGCCAGCAATGCCACTACTTCTCATAGTGTGGCTATTGTTAACTTATCATGGGGAGGGGTAACTGGCCTCAAAAGGGTTGTGGTTAGTGCAGACCTCCCAGTAGAATGTTTGTTGGGCAATGACCTAGAGAGTTCTCTATGGTCAGAAGTGGAGTACAGGACACATGCAGAGATGTTAGGTATATCACCACATGTCCTTGCTGTGACCAGGTCACAGGCCAAAAAGTGCTTCACTGAACCTCAGGTCTTGGATCCTGGAACAATGGACCAAGCACCTTCCAAGAAGAAGAACAGGAGGGTTAAGGCTGTGCCTTCCCCCCTGCCTCCAAGTGATGATCAGCCTTCCCAGGAAGATGATCTAGAGGACCCTGAAGGAACTGTCCCTGAAGAGCTTGAACCTGATCAGGTTGAGTTTCTGGGGACAGGGGGACCTTCCAGGGCTGACTTGGGGCAGGCTCAGTTAACCTGTCCATCTCTTGAACACCTCAGACAGCTGGCTGCTGCTGAGGCTGCTGGGAATGCTCAAGGTACCCATAAAGTGTATTGGGATGATGGGCTCCTTTATTCAGAGGCTAGAGACCCAAAACCTGGTGCAACCAGGAGGTTGGTTATACCTCTGCAATTTAGGGGCTTCCTTCTTACCTTGGCCCATGATATTCCTCTAGCAGGACACTTAGGCCAGAACAAGACTTGGGACAGGCTTGTCCCTCACTTTCACTGGCCTCACATGAATGAAGATACCTACGGAGTTTTGTCGCTCCTGTGTGACCTGCCAAGCCAGTGGCAAATCAGGTGGCACAACAAAGGCCCCCCTAATACCACTACCTGTGGTGGGGGTTCCCTTTGAAAGAGTCGGGATAGATATAGTGGGTCCCATGGACCCCCCCAGTGCATCTGGGCACAGATTTATACTGGTGGTAGTGGATCATGCCACCAGGTATCCAGAGGCAATTCCCCTTAGGACCACTACAGCTCCTGTTGTGGCCAGGGCCCTGCTGGGAGTATTATCCAGAGTGGGGTTTCCTAAGGAGGTGGTTTCTGACAGAGGTACCAACTTCATGTCAGGAGACTTGACAGCTATGTGGAAGGAATGTGGTGTCAACTCCACGTTCACCACCCCTTATCACCCACAATGCAATGGGCTTGTTGAGAGATTCAACAAGACCCTAAAGGGTATGATCAAAGGATTACCTGAAAAGCTCAGGCGAAGATGGGACATCCTTCTACCCTGCCTTCTGTTTGCTTACAGAGAGGTCCCACAAAAAGGAGTTGGCTACAGCCCCTTTGAATTGTTGTTTGGGCACCCGGTGAGAGGCCCACTGTGTTTAGTGAAGGAAGGATGGGAGTTACCTCTCAAAAAGCCTAAACAAGACATAGTGGACTATGTACTTGGTCTCTGCTCCAGGATGGCTGAGTATATGGAGAAGGCATCTAAAAACCT
Organism: Triturus cristatus; assembly: GCF_964204655.1. Lineage (NCBI taxonomy): Eukaryota > Metazoa > Chordata > Amphibia > Caudata > Salamandridae > Triturus > Triturus cristatus. The sequence goes on along the minus strand of NC_140581.1, from coordinate 370,681,231 downwards.
TGAGGCAAGCCAGGCCTTACAGAAAGCTTGGCATGACCAAAAGGCTGTCTTGGTTGAGTATCAGCCAGGACAGAAGGTATGGGTGTTGGAGCCAGTGGCCCCAGCAGCACTCCAAGACAAATGGTCTGGACCCCATACAATCCTGGAAAAGAAGGGAGAGGTTACCTACTTGGTGGACCTAGGCACCTCCAGGAGTCCCCACAGGGTACTCCATGTTAACAGGTTAAAAGCATATGTTGACAGGGCAGACATGGGCTTGCTCATGGCTACAGATGAGGGACAGGAGGAAGAGAGTGACCCTCTCCCAGACTTGTTGTCTCAGAACCCTGAAGATGGTTCAGTTGAAGGAGTGACCCTTGGAGGCAACCTCACTGGGCATTAGCAGATTGAATGTAGACAGGTTCTACAATCATTTCAACATATGTTCTCACTGATACCTAGTCAAACTGACTGGTGTACCCATGTGGTGGACACTGGTGACAGTCTCCCTGTAAAGAACAAACTTTACAGACAACCTGACCACGTCAGGGACTGTATAAAGGCTGAGGTACACAAAATGCTGGAACTGGGTGTCATTGAGCCCTCAGAGAGCCCCTGGGCTAGCCCAGTGGTTCTGGTCCCCAAACCTCACACCAAAGATGGCAAGAGAGAGATGAGGTTCTGTGTGGATTACAGAGGACTCAATGCTGTCACTAGGACAGATGCACATCCTATTCCAAGGGCAGATGAGCTCATAGATAAACTGGCTTCTGCTAAGTTTTTGAGCACATTTGATTTGACAGCTGGCTATTGGCAAATCAGATTAGCTGAGGAGTCTAAGGCCAAAACAGCATTTTCAACCCCAGGTGGGCACTACCAATTTGTGGTGATGCCCTTTGGTCTGAAGAATGCACCTGCCACCTTCCAAAGGTTGGTGAATCAAGTCCTTACTGGGTTGGATGACTTTTGTGCAGCATATCTTGATGACATTGCTGTTTTTAGCTCCACCTGGGAGGATCACCTGATCCACCTGAAGAAGGTACTTGAGGCTCTGCAAAAGGCAGGCCTCACTATCAAGGCCTCTAAGTGCCAGATAGGGCAGAGTAAGGTTGTGTACTTGGGCCACCTTGTAGGTGGAGGCCAAGTTCAACCACTGGAGAGTAAGATACAATCCATCAAGGACTGGTCCCCTCCAACCACCCAGACTCAAGTTCGAGCGTTCTTGGGCTTGACTGGGTACTACAGGAAGTTTGTTAAGAACTATGGGTCCATGGTGACTCCTCTTAATGATCTGACATCCAAAAAGATGCCCAAAAAGGTTCAGTGGACAGTAAGCTGTCAAAAGGCATTTGAAGACCTGAAGAAGGCCATGTGCTCTGCACCTATCCTGAAAAGTCCTGACTACTCCAAAGAGTTTATTGTCCAATCAGATGCTTCTGAGTTGGGTGTGGGAGCTGTGCTGTCACAACTTAATGTATATGGTCAAGACCAACCCATTGCTTTTATTAGCAGAAGGTTGACCCCCAGAGAGAAGAATTGGTCAGCTATTGAGAGGGAGGCCTTTGCTGTGGTGTGAGCCCTGAAGAAGCTGAGGCCATACTTGTTTGGCACTCACTTCAAGATTCAGACCGACCATAAGCCCCTCTTGTGGCTAAATCAGATGAAGGGTGAAAACCCCAAACTGCTTAGGTGGTCCATTTCCCTACAGGGGATGGACTTTACAGTGGAGCACCGGCCAGGTACAGACCATGGGAATGCAGATGGTCTCTCCAGGTACTTCCACTTAGGACATGAAGACGAGACTGGTCAAGGTTAGTTTAATGTCCCTGCGTTTGGGGGGGGGGGGGTTGTGTAGGAGAGTATGGTCTGCTATTCTATGGTCACCCCAAGTTTTTGCTTCTTGCTTCACTGGTTTTTGACATATTGAGGCTGTGGGCCTGCTAATCAGACCCCCAGCCTGCTGTGCTCTCTACTAAATTGACACTATGCACTATAGGTGCATAACCAATTGGAATTGGATCACCCTGTGAGCCCCTGTACCAGTGTACACTAGGTACCCAGGGCATTGGTGTATCTAAGGCCTACCAGGGGCTGAAGCATGTATTGTGCCACCCCTGGCCTGGCCTAACAAGTTTGACACAACTGGCTGATCACTCAGCTGGGGTAAGTTGGTGTAACCACCTCTTACTTAGGTGTAGTATACCTATACCTAACCTTAAATGGGACACATGTTAACCTATAAGTCACTCCTATGGCAGGCCTTAACAATCCTGAAGGCAGAGTGCTTGGTTCCATGTGAGATGGTGCTCTGGCATGAGCTGAGCCTGTCTGCAGTGGTCGGAACAACTTCCTTCTACCGTTTCCAGATATCGTCATACCATATACTCTTAAGTGCATTATGAACCTCGCGGTTAAATGCTATCTTTGGTTTGGCTTTATCAAAACATGTCGAGTAAGGTGTCATACGAATTGGAATACTAACCCCTCGCCAGTTCTGGCGACGGGGTTAGCATTCCACCCTTCTAGAGGGACACGACATGTACAGTACCTGAAACCCGGGTAAAATCAGACATAGCCTCAGCTCCACAAAATGGATGCAGCCACCACAGACACAAGTCTGCCCTCCTGCTGCTGGGAGTCCTTCCAGCTTGGGAGACGTGGACAAAGGGTTTCCTGCCAGGGGAGGTGCGTGCACCACCCCAGACAGGATTTTGTGTATTGGTCTGTCGTAAGTAAAGTATTACGCACTCATAATTTCTATAGGTATCAATAGGATCATGCATAAAGCAAGAGGCTGAGTCCGTGGTATCAGGTTCAAAAGGGCTTTATTCCAATAACTCGAGTTATAGGGAGAATGGTTCCATCACCACAAGGGATCAGGAAGGGTCTTCTGCCACTTTATTCACAGAGTACAGTATATATACATTCATTATTATACGTAAGCAGGAGCGCTTCAGGCAGAGCAAGAGAGAATGAGATAAGAGCATGTGGGCGTGTAAGTAGGCGTGAAGGTGGGTGTCCATGTGGGCGTCCACTTGATGAGTCATAGGTGAGTGTCATAGGTGGGTGGGTACCTGGAGGGGGTTGCGTGATCAGCTGGAACTTTACTGGAACTTTGCCTTACTTGTGCTCAACTCGAGCATGACGTGTAACTGACGTGTAACTGGGGGAAGGCTGCTGTGCAGTCGGGGAGTCTGGAAGAGAGGCCTTCAGTGTCAGGACGACCAGCACATCTTGTATTATCTGATATCTAAAGTCCGGAGCAGGAACTGATCTGTGACATAGGTTGCCCATCACCAAGAGCCGATGTGGCTTCTATTTCTTTATTCACTGCGTGGGCCTTACATGGGGGCTATGGGCTTTTCACTGACGTGAGCTTTGCAATCACTTGGAAAGGAGACAGAAAGGCTAGGCTCTATCCTTTGCAGGCGGGTTTTGTTTATTCCTCCTTTTCCAGGCAGGAATGTCATTCAGTAGGAGTAAGCAGATAATCGTGTTCAATACTATCTCGGCACCCCGGACTGGGCCCCTTTGGCTGAGGCCCAAGTGTGCGAGGCCAAGGATACGCAGCTGCAGCTCTCAGAGCGTCTGAGGCCTGAAACCTCTTTTCGGGCTCCGGCTGAGCCACAAGATGGGCTTTCATGAAAATGGCACGAGTGCAGGAAAACATGATGCAAAACGTGTAGGCCTCAGTGCAGATTTGTCGTTTCTCTCATGGGAGACTTGATGGCAGGCCACGTTATAGCATAGGCATCATGGTTGACAGGCCATGGAGGGAAAATGCATGGCGTACATGCATGTGCACAAAAACGTTGGGGAACACATAGGGGACACATAGGCTTTGTCATAATCTCTATTTTTCTCATTCCCTCCTTGTCCCCTAGTGGACCCTTCATGTCACATCTATTCTCATGAGACAGTCGATCTGTTCTTGCAGCATTATTTTTCCATTTTCAATGCTTTGTATATGGGGACGTGGAACACATGCAGTAGCACACAGGCCGCAAATGGCCGGGCCACACTGCAGACATAGACAACAACTGAATACCATTAGTAGTATTAACCCACAGACGGTCAACACTTTCCATCCCCATGCCGATATTACTCCCCAGAGCCAACTGGACCAAGTCCACGTGCCTGGGTCTTGATGTATGCTTTGGGCAATCTTGTGGAGCCTTGTTATTGCTTTGTATACAGATGGTGCGTTATTAGGAATAAAAACGCAACAGCTGGAGCCGATGATTCTACAAGCCCCGCCCCTATCCGCCAGGATGACGTCAAGAACAAGGCGGTTCTGAAGAACGACCATTCTCATAGCAGACTGTTCCTGGGTCAAGTTCCCCAGGGCTGATGCAGTCTCTTTTACAACTGTTTCTAGAATCCTTGTTAGCCTACGGATAAGTTTACTATTCTGGACGGGACCTATGAAGAAAAAGAATCCTTTGTTGAAATCTGTATATTGCTCCCAAGCTGTCTCGGTCTGGTCAATGCCGGAGGCATCGAGCCCTCGTCTGTGTCTGATAAGTGCTAGTTTGTGATCTTGATGATAGTTCGATGGGGCCAAGAAAACGGGTGGTAAAAGAAATGATATGTAGCACGTCCCACCCCAGTCTAAGGGCAGCTGTACATAGGCTGTCTGGCCACAAATAAAGTAGGTGTGTCGTGATGCTCTGAAATAGGACTTTCCTTTGTCTTTAAACTCTATTATAGTATTACACTCGCTGTGCCCCAAATGTACTGAGCCTTCTTTTCTGACACACAAGTCCCCTTTTACTGGCAGGATTGTAATTGAGGATGGACCTACATTGTGTATGGGCTTGACATTCAACATTATAAAGTCGAGAGTCGCATTTCCTTGCTGATACTCTTCATTTTCTAGATCTGTACCTTTTCTTTGGGGAAGACCTTCTTCGTCTGGGAAACATGCTTCATTCATGACTTTATTCAAGTTACCCCATACCCAGTCACCCCTACACTCCTTGTCTTGACATTCTTTGGCATCACCGTTGATGGATGTCATTAAGGCAAACCATGCTCCGCAAGAACCATTATGGGAGAACGGAAAAGGGAAAAGAGGCAACACTCCCTTCACCTTCTGATACGGGGGAAGTCGGCCACAGACCCAGCAGTCTGTAGCATTGCTAGTCTGATGTGAATGGTGCAGCATCTGAATAAAGGTATTGTTGCGCAGGGCAAGTCGATAGGATAGCTCATAGGATGGCAGATCACTAAATGTATGCTTTATGGTATCATTAGTGGAGGAGTGTAAGAGTGAGGCAATAGGAGGAAAAATAGCATGCAGTATTAAGCTGATACATATTATCGTGATGCACAGAAGAGATAGAAAAATCAAAGTCACTATACATCTACCACGTAATATTTTACAGTATTGGCTTTTCATCTTGCTCTTTTTATCATTATCATTGTCCGAGATCTTATGCAAGTCAGAATACATGTTCAACCGATTCACCACCTAGTGGACTTAATTGATCAAACGGGGTCTGGCTTTCTAGATCTCAGTTTATCTTTGTACTCCTGCTGAGGAGTCTCCACTAGTAAAGGGGGCTCAAAGTCTGAAAAGTTCGTTTCTTTTTTAAAAGAGTCGTTATTCCCGAAGTAGCGCTTGCAGTGATGTATATGCAGCCATCCTTTCCATGCTTCGACTTTAACGGCTGTCCTTGTGGTCAATAGCACTAACTTCGGCGCCTTCCACCTCGGCTCAAGAGGACTCGTCCTGTCAAAGTTCCTTATTAAAATATAATCCCCAGGAGCGATGGAGTGTTCCTTGACCTGGGTGTTGTCAGGGAAGGCGGCGGCAACCTGCGAACGACAAGAGAGTAGTGCAGACATTAAGGAAGCCAGGTAATCTGTCAGCATGTTACTATCAACATCAGTAATCTTTTTAGGCATCGGAGTGCCCCACATATTCGGTGGTCCACCAAAGACCACTTCGTAGGGGGATAAGCCAGTTCTAGAATGGGCTACCATTCGCATGTAAAAGAGGGCAACCGGCAGGGCTACCGTCCAATCTACACCTTTTTCTGCACAAATCTTTGCTAGTTTTGTCTTTAGGGTCTGATTGTGCCTTTCTACAAGGCCTGCTGCTTCAGGATGTCGCACACAATGAAACTTCCAGGTATACCCTAACAGAAGGGACACCTGCTTCATGAGTTCAGAGGAGAAAGGCTGACCGTTGTCGGAATATACGACACGCGGTAATCCATAGCGTGGGAAAAACTCTCGCACCAATTGTCTGGCGGTAGTTACAGCAGTATAATCAGGGACCGGATAAGCTTCTGTCCATCTTGTGAGTGCACATACAACTACCAGGACATATTTGTAACCTCTACATCTGTTCATTTGGATATAATCCATTTGGAGGACTTCAAAAGGATGGTCAGGTGGAGAGAATCCACCTTGTTCCACCGGAATGCCTTTACCTGGATTGAATTGGCAACAGATCATACATGTTCTGACCTTTTGTTTCGCTGCTGCACGCAGGTGCTTGTTGAACCAGATATTCTGTAAGCTGTCTAGCATTGCTTTCTCTCCTAAGTGTGCAGGACTATGTGCGGTATTTATGATCACTTGTACCATCGAATCAGGAAGAAACCATGTTGCCTTGCCCTTAGTCATCCAACCCTGATCAGTCAGTACCCCTCCTTGTTCCGACCAGTTCTTTAATTCGTCTAGAGTATCATGTGTCTGTATGTCTTGTACATCCCTGGAAGGATCCCTGACTGTCATGGCTTTGGTCATTGATGGTATCTGTGAGTTCGTCATGTCTAGTGGGGTCTGAGCTGTCTGTTTAGCAGTTCGGTCTGCCAGATCATTGCCTTGAGAAATGGTATCTGTGGCTTTAGTATGTGCTTTGCATTTCAGGATAGCTATGGCTGTCGGTAAATGTATCGCTTCCAGAAGGGCTTGTATAAGGGGGCCATGCTGTAGCTTGGCCCCGTGAGAGGTCAAGAAACCTCTTTCTCTCCATAGTACTCCAAAATCGTGAACTACCCCGAATGTATATTGTGAATCGGTGTAAATGTTTACTCTCAAGTGCTTAGCTCTTATGCATGCTTGTGTCAGAGCAATGAGCTCTGCTGCTTGTGCTGACAGTATGTCTATTCTTTTAGTCTCTATGATTTCAGTAGCAGTGGTCACTGCATACGCTGCCACTAATTCTCCCGCCCCCGTCCTCATGCATGAGCCGTCAACATAGAGTGTTAGGTCAGGGTCTGGGAGTGCAACATCTGTCAAGTCTTGTCTTGGTTTAGTCACGGTATGTATCACTTCAACACAGTCATGTGGTGGAACGTTTTCTATACTAGAGGGCAAAAGAGTAGCAGGATTCAGTATGTTGCATCGTCTGATCTCTATGTGTTGTTGAAATAACGTCAGCTCATAACCTGTCAGTCTTGCTATAGTCAGGTGTTGGGTTTGTGTCCGGTTCAAGAGAACCTCCACTGCGTGCGGTACTTGTACTGTCAGGGGGGTGGCCCAGCACTATCGAGTCACTTTGTCTTATTGCTAAGGCCGTTGCTGCAACAGATTTTAGGCACGCAGGCAAAGCCTGGGCTACTGGGTCCAATGTACTAGAAAAATAAGCACAGGGCTTGTGTTTTCCTGCATGATCTTGTGTGAGGACAGATAGTGCTGTTCCATCCCGCTCTGTCACAAAAAGCATAAAAGATTTGTTGTAATCAGGGGTTGCTAAAACTGGTGCTTGACATAAAGCTCTTTTCAATTCTTCAAATGCCACAGTGTGTTCTTGTGTCCAAGGGAGGACATTAGTAGAAGCTGCCTCCTGTGTCGTTAACTGTATTAGGGGCCTGGCTATGTAAGCATACTGGGGAATCCACTGCCTGCAATATGAAGTGAGGCCAATGAATGCACGTACCTCCTTTTGTGTCTTGGGCTGTGAAAGGCCAGAAATCAATTGAATACGTTCTGGTGCCCACAACTAATTCCCCTGAAAGATCACAATAAAACATGAGAAAAAGGGAAGAGCAACATACCTATTTCCTCGGCTTAATTTCTAAGGGGGCTAATTTCTAAGGGGCTAGCGGGAAGCGAACCTCCTCAGGGGCCAGCAGGAAGCCAATATTCTCCTCCTTCCCCCCTTTTTGACAGGAGGAAATCTGAAACAGATTTCACTGCTGTCAAACACTATCAAACCCTGTGTGTAGCAACTGGGCGTAAGCAAAATTATAGGAGATGCACAGCGCATTTGAAATGGCGAGAAATCCTTCTAGCAGATGTACAAACCTCATTGTGTGAGCTCATAGGCTGGCCAAATGACATCTCATATGCAAATGTCCCTATTATGTGAACCTACACCAACCTGAAGTCAATATTAATGCTAGGAGGCCCTAATAGGAATGCTAAGCTTCCTAAATATTTGGAAAACCAAGTTTAAGAACATTTATTAATGTTGATAATTTCATAATTAATAATTTATCTGCTAAAGAAACCAGTCATTTTGCAATAATTTCCACCTATACAATAAGCTGCATCCCTCGCCTTTCATATTCAAACGTCTCCCTTCAGAAGCCCAAACCCAATAGCCTAATTTAAAAACATGTCAACTTTTGGCGCCACCATTTACAAGAATGAGCTTACTAAAGCAAACTTGAAAAAGGAAATCCTGTCAGATATTTTCTCATTACCCTAAATACCGAGCCTCATTTGTGAAAGCCCATTTACAACATTCTAAAAGGCAGAGTTGTCACTCTGGGGTGGCAGTCCTTATTTAAAACAGGCATTTCAAGAGTTAAGATGCGAGTGTACAGATCATAATGGTTCCTTAATGTCCAATCTGGAAACATATGACCGAGGCTGCCTGTCTATAAGAGAAGGGCAGTCATGTGACACATATTTTAGTCTTGCATAACTTTTTTTTGTTTTTTTTGTTTTATTCATCTCCAATACCAATTAGACATACACTGATAACATGTTGTCTGCTATTTTAACAACATGATAATGGTAATATCATGTCTGTGAAATTTAGTAATTGTGAACAAGTTCCAGCCAAGCGCTGCGCAAAGATTGACGTCGTCACGACCATCTCTGTACTGCACAGGAGAACTTGTATTAATGCTAAACAGACTGGTCAATACGACACAAAAACAAAACATATATAAAATACATATGCCAAGCCATCAGTATACCAAGCACAGAAAGCATAGACAAATTACAATAACATATATAAATGAGCAGTGATGCGCAATTACCGTACCTACAGCTCAGAGGCTTAATTTGTCAGGCTTATAATCAATAACTGATTTTCCTTTCCTGCCTTAATCACCCCCCATCTGACAGAAGGTCATCTTAATGATGAGCAGCTGTCAGCTGGACTGACTGTGTTATTTCTGACACACAGGACCAGCAAGAATAATCAAAAATGAAAAACACACAAACATTTCTTTTTGGAAAGGTGTTATGCATCTATTTCAACACAATGTACCCCGATTTCCTATTTGAAGGCGCATATCTCATGTTTCTTCTCATACTTGTAACCTTTGGATCATTTTGCCAATCCAACTGGTGGCAGCTTTGGGCCACAATTTCCACTGTGAAAATTGTCTGAATTTGAAAATCGTTTTTATATAGACATATAGCCCTTAAAATATCAAGCAAGAGCATCATTTTACTTTTTGTTCTAGAATCAATTCAACAGTAGTTAAGAAAGAAAAACAACAGTTTTCAGTAGACATTTCCTGGGGCACTAGTCTTGCACAGAATAGAACAAAGGAAGGCTTCTCGAGTTTCATTTCTCAGCTGCCCTATCTGTATCAGAGAAGCTAAAAATAGCCCCTCAGCCCGGCTTGAGCCTGGGCTGCCAGCCATCTGTTTTCTATCTACTCCTGGCCCTCAAGGCTCTCCGGCTGCAGGCATTACACAGATGCTATGTCAGAGAAGCTTTCTAAGCAGTGATTTCACCTCCCGTTTTCCGCTCCTTTTCCTAGCCCCCACCTTACAGGCTTCAAGGTCAGAATCTGCCTTCGATTTCTGCATCACATTCTGCGCTCTTTAGCCCCCACCTTCTCCTCACTCTGAAGCTGTCAAAGACAAAAAGTCTTCCCAATTCCATATAAACTGCAATAATTCGCCCTATTGAAAAATTGTTTTTGATATACAATTTGTTTTCAGGGGATCGTAATCTTATTTTTCCAATCTCAGATTAGTAAAACGCTCACGGTGAATAATGTACAGCACATAACTTACTAGCACAGAGCAGAGATTGGGTATTACTTCGCACAATGGTACTTATTTTATCAACCTCTAATAGGTGCGAGTCTCTGCATGTTCAGCGTGAATCAGGACCCACAACCGTCTGGACCCAGCACATTGGCTCACTGAACCACCAAGAACACAAACCTGTATTCTTGAACAATTTGCAAATTCGGAATACCCACAATTTTTTCTCAAGCTAAACTTTTAACCGATCACTAATTATTTTTCGTTAACACTTTGTACATTAGGGGTGTCATCAAATCACAGGTGTTGCTCTTTCTCTAGCTACACCCCTCTCAATTTCCTTTTGACAACGTAATCAAATGTTGGACCATGTAAACACCAGCTATGCGCTGTTCGTTTGGTGGGAGGCTCAAGAACCTTTGGGCTACTATATCATTATTATATGTATCATATTGGGACACCCACAGGGTGGCTGACCGTGCTAATTCATTTTCGGTCGGGGTGAGGGGCTGGTCGTTACCTATCCATTTATTCAGGGCCTTTTCGGTAATTTGGAATAAACTTTCAAGGGAATATCTTTCTTTTATAGCCGTTCCCTGTTTACGGTAATTGATGCCCTTGGGCCTCTCGAACTGTCGGGCATGGCCCACGTATAGTACTTTGTCTTTGTCCCCGGCTTCGTCATCAGAGGATGACTCAGCCTTTCCGTCCGGTCCTGCTTTGTGTGAGGCTATTATTGCCTTTCGGATTTTTGGTCAACATGCTGTCTGTCTGTCCTGATTTATCATGCTGACCGGCATCTATATGATCACTCCAACCTATATAACAAGGATGTACGTCCCCGTCACCTTCGTCTTTTTCCCTGATCAGACAGTTAATTAGGAAACGAAGGATATAGTTCTTAATAATTACTTTTCTGTTTTGTGTGGCCTCTGCTATGCACTCAGGACCCTCCCCTGTTCTTCTGAATTTGTACATTTTCTTTAGGTCTTTATCCATATCTGGTAATTTTTCCAAATATGCGACTGCTCGTCTAAGTCGTAGTGACATCACAAGCATATTGCCCTTTCCTGGATCTGGATCGTATATACATTCGGAGATGTCAACTTTTACAGTCGGCCCCCCTCCTGATGCTGTCCCGGATCCCTCCCCGCCGTCCTCGAGCTCCTGGAGCTGGGCCTGTGTTGGGGGTGCAGGGAAAGATCCGTCTAGGTATGCTGGTGGGGATTCCTCTAGGTAGGTGTTAATAAACGCTTCGGATGCTGTTGGTCTTATCTTTCGGGGTACTTGCGGTGGCACTCTAACGGGTCTTTCTACTGGGGCCACTCTTGCTAGTTCCTCTGAAAGGACGGGATAAATACCAGCAACGACAGTATTTCTTTCTCTTTCAGCCTGTTCTCTTTCTACCCGCTCCCCTTCCTCCTGTAACTTCTTTTCTTTGGCTTTTTCAGACTCCTGTCTACTTCTCTCGGCTTTGTGGAACTCTTTCTCTGTTCTTCTATGTGATTCCTTGCGCCAAAACTCAATGGCATCCTTCTGAGCAGGTCTACATTTCCTCTTCCATAGCTCTTCCTCTACCTTCATAATGCATTCCGCATCCCATGTTCCCGTGATAGGCCATCTATACTGTGTCTCTAAATCCTTCGTGTAATCCACCCATAGCTCTAAAAACAACACGGCATCTAAACCATGTTTACAGTACATGAAATGTCCAGGTGTGTCTCTAGGCGGAATGTTAACTGATTCCTCTAGTACACCTTTCCTGGTACATATTTTACGCAGTTTCGAAAACAACGGCATGTTGAAATGTAACCAAAAAACAAAAACATCACAATGAAACAATCTTACATACAAACCTGACACATTCAAACCTAACTGAACCTGACTAAGACAACAACATTCATACATTTGAATCGGTGCACCTGAATACTTGAATACTTGAATACTTGAATACTTTATGCATGCACTTGAATACTTGAAAACTCTATGCACTGGAATACAGCACAACCATACCGGTCTCACAAGTGAGACACGTCTTTACCGTGTTCATTAAATGAACCCGTCTTTATGCAACCCCCATGAAACTCACCGGGAAGCAGAACTTGAAGGCCTCGGACACTCGACGCTGCACGGGAATGGCGTATCTTTGGTGGATCTCTAGAAACCTCGGACACAGCTCTCTCGCAGGGTGGGCTCTGGGTCGGGACGATCCGCAATCCTCACCGCCTCGTATGGATGCCTGGTCGCAGTCCGTCTCCTTCGTTGGCCTGAGGGAGTTGGCGGGAAAACCCGCGACGTGTACACTTGAAGTCCGTCACGGCTGTAGAAGGGGGCAAAACTGGACCCTCATCTCTGGCGCGTGGGGAAGGGGATTCGTCCCTTTTCGGGCACCATATAATGTCGTAAATAAAGTATTACGCACTCATAATTTCTATAGGTATCAATAGGATCATGCATAAAGCAAGAGGCTGAGTCCGTGGTATCAGGTTCAAAAGGGCTTTATTCCAATAACTCGAGTTATAGGGAGAATGGTTCCATCACCACAAGGGATCAGGAAGGGTCTTCTGCCACTTTATTCACAGAGTACAGTATATATACATTCATTATTATACGTAAGCAGGAGCGCTTCAGGCAGAGCAAGAGAGAATGAGATAAGAGCATGTGGGCGTGTAAGTAGGCGTGAAGGTGGGTGTCCATGTGGGCGTCCACTTGATGAGTCATAGGTGAGTGTCATAGGTGGGTGGGTACCTGGAGGGGGTTGCGTGATCAGCTGGAACTTTACTGGAACTTTGCCTTACTTGTGCTCAACTCGAGCATGACGTGTAACTGACGTGTAACTGGGGGAAGGCTGCTGTGCAGTCGGGGAGTCTGGAAGAGAGGCCTTCAGTGTCAGGACGACCAGCACATCTTGTATTATCTGATATCTAAAGTCCGGAGCAGGAACTGATCTGTGACATAGGTTGCCCATCACCAAGAGCCGATGTGGCTTCTATTTCTTTATTCACTGCGTGGGCCTTACATGGGGGCTATGGGCTTTTCACTGACGTGAGCTTTGCAATCACTTGGAAAGGAGACAGAAAGGCTAGGCTCTATCCTTTGCAGGCGGGTTTTGTTTATTCCTCCTTTTCCAGGCAGGAATGTCATTCAGTAGGAGTAAGCAGATAATCGTGCTCAATACTATCTCGGCACCCCGGACTGGGCCCCTTTGGCTGAGGCCCAAGTGTGCGAGGCCAAGGATACGCAGCTGCAGCTCTCAGAGCGTCTGCGGCCTGAAACCTCTTTTCGGGCTCCGGCTGAGCCACAGGATGGGCTTTCATGAAAATGGCACGAGTGCAGGAAAACATGATGCAAAACGTGTAGGCCTCAGTGCAGATTTGTCGTTTCTCTCATGGGAGACTTGATGGCAGGCCACGTTATAGCATAGGCATCATGGTTGACAGGCCATGGAGGGAAAATGCATGGCGTACATGCATGTGCACAAAAACGTTGGGGAACACATAGGGGACACATAGGCTTTGTCATAATCTCTATTTTTCTCAGGTCAGGTAGCGCTTGAATAGAATCAGACATGCCTGAGGCTCACAAGGAGCCTCGGTGCATATGCCAGTTCAAACCGGATTGGGGGTGTAACCACCCCCCTTCCTGGTCCCACCCTTAGGGAGGGACCTAGCAGGTAGTCCGGCCCCTAGAATCCGCTTAAAGGTAGGAGCTGTGTCCTAAGACTTCAGACATCCTGGAATCAACTTACTACAAAGAAGAAGACGGGAACTTCGACGCTCTGCTGCACAGAGGACAGAAGGAAATCTCCCCTATGGTCAGGGAGTGACCATCTTGCTAACGCAAGCACCATCCAGCAACTCGACGTCTGCTTTGCCGCCGCCTCCTGCCGGAGCCCGAGCCCAGAGACCGACAAGACCTGGACCTCCAGACCTCTCACAGCCCGATCCACAGTCCCTGAAAAGAAGGAACCCGTGGAGGCACCGAGACACGTGGAGCCAGCCATCTTGAAAAGACACTCGACAAGCTGCAAGCGCAACAACAGAGGCTTCCTCCAAGTTGTGCTTTGGGTCCTGAGAAGCCCAACATCCGAGCAGCATCTGCACCAAAGGTGAGCCCTTCAGCATCTCCACAATCTGCGTGGGGCCCCTCTGCACTTTGTATCTCGATGCGCCTGCCCGGTCCCTGGCCCGTTGGCTAGTGGCCATTTTGGCGACGAACTTTGAAAACTACGATGCTGGTGTGGTTGCTCCAGACTGGCCCCTGCTTTCCTCCAAAGGAGAAGCCCCTCTGACCTTGCTGGTCCGAGTAAACAGCTTTCTTCAAATCCTACGACTCCTGCCTTTGCCAAGGATAATTTTATCGCCTGGCTTGTTAATATGCCCCTTGCTATTTTCCCCGTGCCCTACATGTTGCCCTCTCTATCATTTGCTTCCCCATGTCCTCTGTGAGCCCTCACCCACATCCTCTGTGTCCCTTCTCCCACCTGCCCCTCAGTTTTGCTTCCCCCACCTGTGGCGTCTGTTTTCCTTCTTCTACCTCCTGTGTGCATCTCTCCTCCCCTTCGCTTTTAAAACAGGACATTCATAGAAACCTAGGGGCAGATTTACGTTCTCTGGTGCATCCCTGCAAATCAGCAAGGATGCGCCAGGGAGGATGTGTCACGCAAGTTTGCCCTTGCGCCACCGCTGATGCGCCGCATTTACAATGCGGTGCATCGTGGCGCAAGGATAAGCAGATGCGTGACGCATCTGCTGGTGTAATGTTGGTGCAGTGCTGAAGTTGTGTCGCAAGCGTGACGCAACTCCCACACTGTTCCAACCTGCCCTATCCCTAACATGGTGCGTCACACCTTACGCCTGCTTGAAGCAGGCATAAGTATTTGACGCACCAGCGTCAGAAAAGTGACTGCGTTTAATCTTGTAGATTTCACTGCGTCACTTTCCCGAGGTGTTCCTGCGCCGGAACGCCCCCCTCCCCCTGTGCTGGAACGCCCACATGAAACCTGACGCAGGTTTCATGTGGCGCAGGGCTTTACAACGTGACGCATCTCCCTAGATGCGTCACGTTGTAAATGGGGTGCAACGTGGCGCATGGTTTACGCCGCCGCTGCAACACAAAAGTGACGCAACAGCGGCGCAAAAGTGGCACAAGGGCATTGTAAATCTGCCCCCTAATGTGGTGGCAGGAAGACAACAAGGAGCAGGCATGTCCGCCTGTCTGCCCGTTCCTTGCCTGGTCTCCGGTTTTATCCTCGGAACTCCCATTGCTTTCATCGTGTGTAACGTGAACTAGTGCTGTCCTTTTATTCTCTACGCTTGCCCCTGTAGTGGAAATGAGTTCTGTGGGTTGTGTGCTTTGTTACAGAGAACTCTTTAACTTGCAAGCCAGAAGCTTTACTTACTTTCTAAAGATAATCTCTTGTTCATCCTTCTGAGATCGATTGTGTGAGAGCAGTAGTGTTGGGTTGAATAAAACATGTTATTTTAGCACTGAGGGAAAATTCCTCGCACATATTCTACACTTTTTTATTCCTCCAGTCCTGTTTAAAATGAGGGAGCCGTCCCCTGTCTGCACACAGACTAAATTATCTTCATATCGTACTTTTTCTGCATCAAAATGTAAGGTTTTAGTTTTTGGAAAGATTCTAACTTGAATTATATTTTTTTCAGGAAATCCTCGTGCCTCTCTAACACATCCAGGGGCATATCAGCAAGCAACCGCGATGAATAACGCAAAGCGTGCTTAGCGCTTTGTTATTCATCACCATCTACCTCTGGAATTTATCGCCCTGGTAGTGCGTTATCAAAAATGCGTTGCTCCAGGGCGATAAAAATTCCAGAGATAGCGGGGGAAATCGCTGTTTTGCAGGGAACATCGCTGGTTTTCCAGTGATGTTCCCTGCAAAAGGGTGATAACCTTGCTGATACGGCCCTGTGGTCGTAGCAGCATAATCCACCCCCTATGTTAGGGATGGATAAGTCAGGATTTTAGCAGACGTTAGTTTTTGGAGAAAACAGCGGTTTTCTCCAAAAACTAACGTCTGCTAAAATGCTGGGGCAGCCTTGTAAATATCGCGATCTGCACATCAGCGATATTTGGAAGGCTGTACTGCTCAGTGACGCCCACTTTGCATCTCATTAGAGATGCAAAGGGAGGCGTTAGGAAAAAGGGTGCTAACATGCGATTATGTATGTTTAGCACTCTCTTGTAAATAGGGCAATAATTGTATCTCCGCTTTGTTGGCTTTTAAAGCCAAAAAAGCGGAGATAAAGCCCTTGTTATTATGCCCCCCAATCTGTGAGCCCAACGTTCATTTGAGAGCAGCCAAAGGCTCCCAAAATCACTGTGTGGGCGTCCGAACCGGACTTCCTAAACCATTTTTTAATTCTGATTTTAGATGATAAATGTGTGCCTGACAGTGACAATAAAAAAGTTTGTTAAAACTTAGCCAACACTCGTGAGTGTGTGCGCTTTGGAAAGCATTTTTGTATAAGCGCTTGCCCTCCATTAGAGTCCCTCCTCCTGGGCTTGAGATGGATAGGGAGTGGGGGGGGGGGGGGCTGTAATCCCCTGCGGCAGTCCCAAACAAATGTCATTTATACAAGTGAATTTAACATTGATCAGCTGGAAATAGCCTTGTTCGAGTTCAGGTAGGGCCATGCAGTCCAGGAATTTTATTTTGATTATGGGACATGTTTGCCCGAATTTGGAATAGAATAAACAGGACATCAAATCCCAGCATGCCACAGAAAAGCACTGGACTTCTTTACCATTGCTGCCCATGTATCTTTCACAGACTCTTAAGCTTCACCGTGGATTTTTAGTTAGTTAGGGGCATATCAGCAACGGCCAGCGATAATTATCGCTGGCCGTGCTTAGCGATAATTTTCTTATCGCTGGCTATCTCTGCTTTTTATCGCCCTGGTAGCGCGTTATCATCAACGCGCTGCTCCAGGGCTATAAAAATTACAGAGATAGCGATGTTATCGCCGTTTTGCAGGGAACATCGCTGGTTTCCCAGCGATGTTCCCTGCAAAAGGGTGATAACCTTGCTGATACGACCCTGTGGTCATATCAGCATAATCCACCCCCAATGTTAGGGGTGGCTTAGTCAGGATTTTAGCAGACGTTATTTTTTGGAGAAAACAGCAGGTTTCTCCAAAAACTAACGTCTGCTAAAATGCAAGGGCATCCTTGCTGATAGCGCAAAGACGCGTTATTGCTCTCCTGACATGTAGTGTATGTTTGGAACGCCCACTTTGCATCTCATTAGAGATACAAAGGTAGGCGTACTGTAAAAGGGTGCTAATACGCATGTTAGCACCCTCTCGCTGATAGGGCGTTGGTTTTATCTCCGCTTTTCTGGCTTTTAAAGCCAGAAAAGCAGAGATAAAGCCCTTGATGATATGCCCCGCAGTTAGAGATCATTTTCCCTTAGTTTTTGCAGGGACCGCCTACTTTGCAAATCTCATTAGAGATGCAAAGCGAGGCGTGAACTAAACAGGAGCTGATTCAAGGAAACACGCGATAGCGTGTCCTTGTAAATAATGCGATATAATTATCGCCGCTTTTCGCCCGAAAACGGATGCTAAAGCGGCGATAATTACATCGCCAGCCCTTGTTGATATGCCCCTGAGTTAGTTAGTTAATTTGCAATTGATAACTGAATGTCTAGAAGCTGTGATTGTGGGGGCGGCGATGAGCATGTAAGTGGCGTAAACTACCACAGATGGATGCTTAATGCAGCAAGAGGAAAGATGATACAGGTAAGAAGAACACGACTTCGGTCACACAGTGTGTCCATTGGCTTCACACTATAGTCTGAGATGCCCCAGTTTGAGAAACTGGTCGCCACTTAGTAAGTGTGCTAAACTGTATTACTGAGAAATAATACTGCACCTCTATATCTTAGACTTTTCATTTCATTTAAGTAGCAAATAGAGCATTGTTTTTGTTTTCCTAATTTATTTTTATGGTCGATCATTGGCACTCTGGTCGTGTGCCATATCTCTGTAACTATAAAATATATAAAAAAATGTTAAGATTTATTTTTAACGAGCTTAAGCAACCCAAATGTTATTAAGGGGTGCTATAGGTTTTTTTAGGTCTCGCCTACGCAGCACGCATGCGATGCCCAGGAAAAAGACCTTTTGAAATTGATTCAGTATTGCAGTCAAAAACATGCACGCGTTGCATTGCTTTGAATGGCAACGCGTGCACGTTTGGCGATTCCCTTGCGGGAGCGAGCCGCACCATCTGGTAGCACTTATCGCGCTCGCTCCCGCAAGGGAAATGCTGCGCGTCCCTGCTGCACTCCCCCCACTTTTGAGCGAGGCGCGCGCGCTAGTTGCCAATGTCCTGGAGATCCACAATGCCGTTATTAATGAACATTTCTCCATGCATCCTGCGACATGGCTGGTAAGACCCCTGTTTCAAAAGTACAGTTTAAATGATTGCTCAGGTTCTAATCTGAGCCTGCGTGGTTGATTATGAGTGCGTGACTGGTCCTTTCCACTCCCCCCCCCCCTTCTCCCACCAATGCGATAATGCAAATCAGTACCTTTCTGCATCTAATCACATGGATAAAGTACAGAACTAATACATCTGAGTCTGCTTGGCTGACACTATGAGCACCGGTACCCTCCTTGGCCAAGGAGAAGTCCCGGCACTCAGGAGGGGAAAACCGCGAGTTCCAGTCAGTTTAAAGCACTATTATTCAGTTTTCTCTTGAATTCTACTGGACTATAAATCCCATGCTACCCCACAGACAACAGTGGGTCAGTCATGCTGTCAGTAATTGTGGGAGATCCGCCTTGGCCAGCCCTTCCCCCATGCTGAATACCCACAGTAGGACACATACAGCCACTTTGAAAGCTTAGGAAGTGTGACAAGGGACAAACGAAGAATATGTAAATTACCTTAGAAGAAAAAATGATTTTGGTCTCCGTTCCTCTCGCCCCGGCTCCCCCTTCCCGCCATGTTTAGCAGAGAGGATCTCTGACGAGCCGCACCGCCCAGATGCTCTTGTCTTTCCCTCTCACCAGCAACGCCTTTCTTGGAGCGGGCCAGGCCCCTCTGGTAACTAGGCAGCGCCACGTGCCAAAGTGTCCATTATTGACGAGGCCTCGCGTCATCAAATCTCACGGAGCAGATGTCAATGACACTACTGCCCGGTAGATAGGTATTATTTTGTCATCAGACTTTGACCTTCAGAAGACTTCTCAAGACCTGGCTCTTCAAACAGTAGCAGCTCCCCCCCCCGAGCGCCTTGAGACCCTCACGGGTATGTAGTGCGCTTTACAAATGCTATGATTGATTGATTGATTGACTGACTCAGAGGCAGTGCTTGATTTGTACAAAAAAAAAAGTACGTTCCAGGGTTATCATCAAAACTTGAAGGCCACTGCAGCTTTCACCATACATCGCCCCTACCATGCTACCCATGATAGTAACAACACAACTACTAAACTTCACATTCATCCTAAAAGTGTGACAATTTAGGGTCATATTATCAAGAAACGGCGTTAAAATTATCGCGGCTTTAGCGGCAGAAAACTGCCACTAAAGCGTCGATAATGGGCTTGATAATATGCCCTTGAGAATCCCCATAGAAGCCCATGTTCTGGTGTCAACATGGGCTTCTATTGGAATTCTCTGCGGCATAGTATCAAGCCCATTATCGCCGCTTTAGCGGCAGTTTTCTGCCGCTAAAGCGGCGATAATTTTAACGCCCTGCTTGATAATATGCCCCTTAGACTATTTCAAGACTCCAAAGCTATAAGGATGACTGGGCCTGGGTGGCACGTACTGGTCATTTTTAGGTCTCACCTACGCAGCGCGTTTGGAACTTATGCCTTGTAATATGCATGTAGCTCCTTGATGCTGGCTCATAACCCGCAGTGCTGTAGTACAACTATTGTAATGTATGACCTGCAGAAAACACAAGGGTCTCTGCGACAAAATCAGTCACCCACTGAGCTATCAACATAAAATATACATCAGTGACCTGCTTGTTACACGTTGTGCTGGCAACGGGTGCACTAATCCTCCATACTGTTTTATGATGACTCAAAGGAGAGAGGATGTAGCCATGCAGATGAGGAACCGGGTTCGAGCCTCGGCGTCGGCTCACCATCCTGTGACTCTGCGAAAATCACTTAGCAGCATATTATCAAACTCTGATGGTTCATGCACTTGCTAGTGAGAACTGTGGGGCATATTATCAAGAACGGCATTAAAATTATAGCGCAGAAAACTGGTGTGAACATGGGCTTCTATTGGAATTCTCCAGGGCATATCATCAAGCCCATTATTGCCGCATTAGAGGCAGTTTTCTGCCGCTAAACCGGCGATAATTTTAACGCCGTCCTTGATAATATGCCCCACAGTTCTCACTAGCAAGTGCATGAACCACCAGAGTTATGCTGCAATTGTAATGCTCTGGAAATTGCTGTGCAAACGAAGATCAGTGCAGTAGGTTTCTTTTTTTTTTTTTTTTTGTTGAAACCGTTTATTACAATCTCAAATATATACAGGTATGGGCCTACAACCTTCCGGCCGGCCGCTAAAGTGACAGAAATAAATGACATATATACAATAAGGCACTTGGCGTTACAGAGACGCTAAAGCAGGAGGTATCAACAACGTGGGCCACATGACTCTGAGCCCACAATACGGTTTCGTTTTATACAACACAACAACATAAAACCACACCCGCAAGGCAACCCGAGAGCGAAAATGACAACATATGCTCCTCAAATGGGGGGACCCCAACCATACACTAAAATCGAAGGAGGGGAAGGGGAATAGGTCCGGGACTGGGAAAACACTGTGCCCGGGATTGAGGGAGGGGGTCATCTAGGGGGACGGAGCTGGTGAAGCGGGAGGCAACAACGGCGGCTCGCAAATACCCCCGCGGTAGGCGTTCCAGGGGCCCCACACCTTCAGCCACGCCCCAGGCTTACCCCGCGCCACATACACCACCTTCTCTCGGAACATGCACCAATCCATGTGTTCTTTCCAGGCCGACACTGCCGGGGGCCTCTGGGATCCCCACAGTTGAGCGATGTCACGTTTAGCAATCATATAACCCAGCGTCACCCATCGCGTCTGCGGAACCGAGTAGTCGGTCGGTTCCCACACATTCAGCAGGCATCTCCTCGCTTCAGGCACCAGCACGACATGCGTAACCGCTCGCAGGACCTCATGCACACCACGCCAGAATCGCTCCACCCTCGGACATTCCCACAGAATATGTAAAAAAGTCGCCAATGCACCGCACCCACGCTTACACAGTCCATCCTCGGCATAGCCCATACGCAGAAGCCCTGGCCCCGTCATGTACACCCGGTGAAGTATCTTAAGCTGGACGAAGCGAAGGCGAGCCGGGATGGCCACCTCCTTCGGGGAGGCCACCGCGGAAATCCAGTCCTCGTCGTCCAGCTCCAACCCATCGGCAACCCAAGCCTCGCGGAGCCCAGTCAGTAAGCCCGAGCGGTCATTAATCAACTTCTTGTAGATGAGGGAGATCGTGCTGTCCGGTACGTGGCCATCTAGCACTCTATCCTCCAGTGGGGAGGACTCCGGGATGGCGGCCACGTCTGGGAAGACAGAACCCAGTGCGTGACGGACCTGCAGGTATCGAAAGTATTCACTGCCCTGCAGCTGAAACTCCGCCTGCAGTGTCTCGAATGTTTTGAATCCTCCCCTCGTCCAGAGGTCCCCCACTGTACTAATGCCTATCGTGTCCCACCTATCGAAGCCCTTCGAGGTCCATAGGGAGCCCAACCTCTCAGACGCATACAACGGTGACGCCCGGGTCAAACGGTCCTTCCATCCCATAGCTGCATTGGCCGCGTGCCATACTCGCACCATGACACGCGTGGGTCCCGTCAGGCGGGAATTGGGCACGCTAGTGTAGAGCGCTCGATTGTAATCGCCACCGGGCAGGAGCATCTTGTCCATTTCAAATGCCGGGTTTAAGGCGGGCCCGTAAAGGCCGTGATTAATTGCAGCTAATTGGGAGGCCCAGTAATACCGCTTAATATCCGGGAGGGCAATCCCTCCGTCATACCACGGGAGCGTCAACTTTGCCAGGGCTATACGCGGCCTCCCGTCCCAGAACAGGCGGCGCTGCAAACTCTCCACCTCACGGAAGTAACGCGCCGGGACCAGGTCCATCGAGTTCTGGAGAGCGTACAGAAAGCGCGGTAATGACATCATCTTGAACAATGCCGCCCGGCCGAGCGGCGAAAGCGGCAAGCGCCGCCAGCGCGCGACGTCCTCCTTCAAGCGCTGGAGGGGGGGAAGCAAATTCCGCTCGTAGCGGGCCACCGGGTCCAGCGTAATATAGACGCCCAGGTAACGAAACCCCTGCGAGGCAATCTGGATCAAGCAGCCCCGCGGGAGAACAGGAGCCTCCCCGGAAAGCACATAGACACAGGATTTAGCCCAGTTGATGACAAGACCTGAGTTACGGCCGAAGGAGCGCAGAACATCGACCAGGACAGTCAGTGATTTACGCGGGGAGGCTAAGTACAACAGGATGTCGTCGGCGTAGAGGGACACGCGGTCCTCATACTCAGGGGTCCAACGGAGACCACGGATAGAGGGGTGCCACCGCAGCCACTCCGCCAGGGGTTCCAAGGCCAGTGCGAACAGGAGCGGCGACAGGGGGCAACCCTGTCGCGTGCCCCGTCCCAGCACGAATGGGGCCGAGACTCGACCATTCACCACCACTTGCGCCAATGGGTCAGAGTACAACAATTTGACCCAGCTGATGAATCCCGGGCCAAATCCAAATTTCGCCAACATCGCCCAGATGTACGGCCACTCGAGCGTGTCAAACGCCATGGTGGCGTCCAAGGACGCCAAGATGGCCGGCTCCCGCACGAATGGAACACGCGCGAGCACCCCGTGCAAGCGCCGCAGGTTAAGGGCCGTGTTGCGATGGGGAATAAAGCCGGACTGGTCTTGGTGGACCAGATCGCCCACCACGCCGACCAGCCGGTTGGCAAGCACCTTGGCGAGGATTTTAGGCTCCGCATTCAAGAGCGAGATCGGCCGATAGGATGTAACCCGGTCTCGCGGTCTCCCCTCCTTGTGGATAACCACGATGGTAGCTAGACGCTGGTCCGGCGGGAGGGAGCCCCGCGAGTGGGCCGCAAGGAACATCGCGCGGAGGTGAGGTGCCAGTACATCCGGTCGCAGCTTATACAATTCGATAGGAAGGCCATTCGGGCCCATGGCCTTGCCCGAGGCGACCGAGCGTATGGCGAGGGCGATTTCATCCGAGGTGGGAGCGGCATCCAACGAATCCCTGTCCTCCACTGAAAGCGAGGGCAGCGCGATGTCCCGCAGCAGGGCATGGGAATCCTCCTCCGAGCAGGGAGAGACCGGAGAATATACCTCGCGGAAATAATCCGCGAAGCAAGAAACAATGCCTTCCGGCTCAGTAATTCGTACACCATCCATCCTCTCAATCAGCGGGACCACACGACTAGCTCTCTCCTTCTTATCCAACCACGCAATCAGTTTGCCAGCCTTATCACCCACATCGTACAGTCGCCCCTGTTGCTCTCTGCTAAGGCCCCTGGCCGCCTCCGTGACGAGGGCCCTGTAGGCCGCCTGTTTAAGGTGTAGAACATGCAGCGCCGCGTCAGTCACCCCACTCCCCAGACCACCCTCCAATTCAGTAATTTCGGCCTCCACCCGGGTCACCTCCTCCTGTGCGCGTCTGCGGGCATGGGAGATAAAGGAGAGGGCCTCCCCTCTGAGAACTGTTTTGAAGGCTTCCCACAGGGAGATAGCCGACGGAACGGACCCCACATTCTCCTCAAAATACCGTTGCAATGATTTAATCAGGTCAGCACGAATAGTGGGGTCACGCAGGTACCAAGCATTGATTGGGGCTACCCTGCCCTCTCCCCTCGGGAAGACACCCAAGTGCAATAGGAGCGGGGAATGATCTGAAATACCCCGCGCCAGATGGCGCACCTCTCCCACCCTCCCAGCATAGGCCGCAGGGACAAGGACATAATCAAGCCGCGAGAGGCTACCATGGGCACCCGAATGGAAGGTGTACTGCAGCTGGGCGGGATGCTTTAAACGCCAGCAGTCCACCAATCCCAGTGTGTCTAAAAGGCCCGCTAACCACGCCTGTGCCCGGGGGAGGTCCCTAGGGGGATGACGATCCATAGTCCCAGAAGCCACCGCATTGAAATCCCCCCCAACCACCAGAAGCCCCCCCGGGAGGTCAAGGAGGAGGCGTCCCAGATCTGCAAAGGTGGTGGACTGTAGCCCCGGTGGGACGTACACAGAGACAAAGACAACTACCTTGCCCTCCATCCTCCCCACCAAGACAGTGTAGCGTCCCCTCTCATCATGGCGCACCTCGTCTATTTTTAGCGGGAGCGAGGTCTTGACCATGATGCCCACCCCCCGTGAGCCTGATGTGAAGCCCGAGTGGGCCACCAATCGAAAGCCACGGCGATTCATGGCACAAAAGGAGTTATCAATAAGGTGTGTCTCCTGCAGAAAGACCACATCAGGCGAAATCCGTTTCAGATACTGCAGGACCACACCCCGCTTGATCCTATCACCCAGTCCGTTAACATTCCAGGATAACAAAGTCAAATCCCTACCCCCCATCACATAACAAAGCCATCATTTGTCCCCCCCAGAGCATCTCAAAAACAACAATACAATAACGGGTTTGCCTTGCGGTAGAAACGAACCCCACCCCACCCCAACCCACCCAACCCAACAGAACTCCCCCCACCCTGCACCCCTGCATGAGCCCGAACAGCCCCCCCAAAGTGCAGTGTGCCTGTCGCCCCATAGATAAGAAAACTAACTAGTCCCCCAGAGGAGGAGGGAGATCCCCCAAGAGACCCCACACGACCTCCACAGGAGGGGAACTTACCCTAACAGTCAATAGTGACAACAACGCAGTCCAGAGCAAGGCCTACCATTAGTCCCTCAGTCCTGATCCGGCGGGCCCTCCCCACCAACCGCACCCCCCCCCCCCCCCCCCCGGCCCCGATCTCCGGGCAAAGTGTCTAGCCAGTCCCCGGCCACCTCGGGTCGATCAAAAAAGTGCGTGTGGCCATCCACCTCCACTCTCAGCTTAGCTGGAAAAAGCATCGCATATTTGAGATTCAGGTCCCTTAGGCGACGTTTAACACCAAGAAAGCTCAGTCTCTGCTTTTGGACTGCCGGAGTGAAGTCAGGATAGAAATTGATGTCCATATTGTCAAGTTTGACCGGTCCTTGTAGCCTGGAAGTCTGTAGGATAGCGTCTCTGTCCCGAAAATTGAAGATCCGGGCGATGAGAGGCCTCGGAGGGGCTCCAACCTTAGGCCTACCCCCGGGGACCCTGTGGGCACGCTCCACCGCAAAGAATTTACTCAGCCCCCGAGGCTGGAGATGGGTGAGAACCAGGTCCTCAACAAATAGATCCGCCGCCTCCGCCTCGCGTCCCTCCGGCACCCCGATAATGCGGACGTTGTTCCTCCGGGCCCGACCCTCGGAATCCTCCAGCCGACGATTCATCAGGGCGCTCGCCTGGCCAAGCCTGCGCACCTCCTGTTGGAGGGCCGCCACGTCCGTTGTGAGGCCCGTGGTAGAGTGGGCCAAAGAGTCGACCCGGTCGTTGGTTTTAGACAAATCAGCCCTCACGAGGCCCACGTCCACGAGGACCGAGTCAATCTTCTGCGCCAGAGTGTCGAAGCGCTGGTCCACCGAGGCCTTCATCTCGGCGATGGCGCCCATGACGTCTCGGAGGGTCAGGTCCGTGGGCAGAGCGGAAGCATCAGTCGGGCCCGTAGGGGACCTACGCGGCGCCTCTGGGGATCCCTTCTGGAGGGTGTAGCGGTCCATACTGTTGGATTGCTGGGCCGCGCCACGGCGGGTCGATTTTATCTTAGCCCGATCGCCATCTTGTTTTGTGGACATGGTTTCGATCCCCAAGACGAGTCAGTCTCCTCAAGAAAGGGGGGGGCCGACAATCCAGTTCAAGGGGTCCAGGGGGGAGCGACCACCGCTCCGCAGGACGGACCGCAGCTGGCGGACCGGCAGGGCACCCCAGCGAGACCACACCACCGCACACCGCCCCGCAACCCAACCTCGCCTGGCAGCAGGGAGGGCGCAAAAGCGAAAGTGAAAGTGCGGGGTACGCGAGTCACCCAGCCTTGCCCGCCGCTGTTGTTCACTTTGTGTCCGGATCGCCCCACAACTCCAGTACGGGGGGCCGGTGTGGAGAAGGCCGCAAACCTCAATCGATGCTCCTGCCGGTGTCCGAGGTCCGATTTAAAAACGGAAAACGGGCGTCACCTCTGCTCGGGCTCACAAATACAGTCCCCTCATCTGGGACAGGATTCTGTCAGGATTTATGCAGGAGGTCGCGGAGGTCCTCGGGAGCCTCGCACCTACGCGGCCATCTTGGTTGCGCGCTAGGCTCCTCCTCCTGCAGTAGGTTTCTTAACCCCATAAAGTACTTTATAGTGCAGTCTGCTAGTAGCCAATGAAGTAAACCAGAACAGTTTTGCGGTCACATTTGTCATTTTTGCTTATTTTAGGGGCATGTTATCAACGGCCAGCGATAATTATCGCTGGCCGTGCTTAGCGATAACTTTTTTATCGCTGGCTATCTCTGGAATGTATGTAAATTCCAGAGATAGCGAGGTTATCGCTGTTTTGCAGGGAACATCGCTGGTTTTCCAGCGATGTTCCCTGCAAAACGGCGATAACCTTGCTGATACGACCCTGTGGTCGTATCAGCATAATCCACCCCCTATGTAAAGCATAGGTAAGTCTGGATTTTAGCAGATGTTAGTTTTTGGCGGAAACGGACGTTTTCGGCAAAATCTAAAGTGTGCTAAAATCCTGTGGGCTGCCTTGTAAATATCATGATGTGAACATCAGCGATATTTGCAAGGTAGTCCATTCGGGGAACGCTCAGTGACGCCCACTTTGCATCTCATTAGAGATGCAGAGGGAAGCGTTGGGAAGAAGGGTGCTAACATGCGATTATGCATGTTAGCACCCTATTGTAAATGGGGCGACATTTTTATCTCCGCTTTTTGGGCTTTTTAAGCCAAAAAAGCGGAGATACAGCCCTTGTAAATATGCCCCTAAGTAGGGCAAAGTTCTTACGAAATATATATATATGGGGCATATTATCAAGGACGGCGTTAAAAATGATCGCGATAATTTTAATGCCGTCCTTGATAATATGCCCCTGAGTTCTTTGTCAGTCACCACACCTCGTGACTCCACCCTGGTGACTCCACACCTTTCTGCTGCCACACCTCAATTCCCAGTTTATGTCTTCCATTTGCATCACATCCTGTAATGGTTTGTGTAAGGAAAGCTTGGTGCTGTTCGTCACCTGCCACCATGGCTTCCCTGCTTCAAAGGATGCGAGGGAAAGGACCGGTGAGTCGCAGGCCATTAAGGGGACCACTTTCGACGAAAACTTCTTCCTGGCGGTCGACGTTCCTTGAGCTTGAAGAACAACCTAAAGCTGACATTTTAGTCTCTGTTCGTCCCAGCTACGACCCTATTTAATTTTCATGACTCCCGTAAGCCCCTGAAGGTTTATCGTAAGAACAGATGAATGGCTCCTAATCCCCTGCCCTCTGAGCAGCCGCAGGCTTATCTCAAGATAGGTGGGAAGAAAGCTCAGTGGGTTAGGAAGCCTGAGATCTGTGTGGCCCTTTAGCCACAAAATGGCATATTTCTGAAAAGAAACGGAAGCAAGTTGTATATTTGAGACTCCATTCACTCAACAAATCACCCATTTTTCCCCTTTATTGTATGGCAAATTAAAGGGGCAGATTTACAAGCCCCTTGCGAGACATTTACGCCGCCGTTGTGTCACTTCTGTGATGCAGCGGCGGCGTAAAACATGTGCTATGTTGCGCCTTATTTACAACGTGACGCATCTAGGGAGATGCGTCACGTTGTAAAGCCCGGCGCTACATTAAAGCTGCGTCAGGTTTAATATATGCAGGGTGGGCGTTCCGTTGGAGGCTGTAACGAGGCATCAAGCCCTGGACGGGAAGGCAGCCTACGGTTACGGTCTGACTGTGTGAACACTCCCCTCTCCCCTCTTTACCTCTAGCAGCCCGAAGCGCCAATCCGGACAACGGACCTCAGAAGTACGGCAGGCACTGAAGATCCCTGTTTCTTTAATTGGGACAAACTTGTCTCCAGCCACGCCCCCTTTGATGACGCCGAGGAAGGAAGGTGTTCAAATCGCGGAAGCACCGGGAGAGGAGTGTGCGTGAGGACGAACGAAGAGGAGAGAGAGACGCGAGCACCCCGAGAGGAGATATCGGAGAGTGACGGAAAGGACGAGAGAGCAGCCCCCAGAACGAGGACACAGACGGCGGAGCCAGGAGGCCAACGGCTCGGTGACTCGCCCTACCACGTTTCCGGAGAAGCGTGGCACCAGCAGGTACGGGCTCGTATCTCGGGTTGGGCGGGTCGGCAGAAAATAACTAAACCCTAGGAGACTCATTTCCCGGTACCCGTTCCCTCACTTCCCTGACACTTAGGATAGGAAAAAGGACACGGTGTACCTCCTCACTCCCCCTCCCCTCACTTTTATGTACATCTTGAGCACTAGACTGAAACGGTCTCCCTTCTCTTTTTACACGCACCGTGCGGACCGGAGTTTTGCCCCCTTCCAAGGAGAATACGGCATCCTGGACCGGAGAATAAGAGGAAAGAAGACCCCCTCCAAACGGGCCGACACAGAACCAGAGGACGACTCCCCTCTCCCCTTCTACAGACCCAACCTATACAAGAAAAGAGTGTTCCGAGCAATAAAAACAACTTCAGTCTCTACCTCTGCCTCAGAGCCTCTTTCCATCCCGCGACAGCAGCCCCTGAGCATTGCTGGAGTTGCGTCGTGCTTGCGACACGATGCAATAGGTCTCGCCTTTGGGACCTTATAAGGGGGATATCAACAACAAATTGCGATAATTATCGCTAAGCGCTGTTAGCACTAAAATTTTTATCGCCGGCGAAGTCCATTTTTTATCGCCACAGTAGCGACGTATTATCAAGGCGCCGCTAGCCAGCGATAGCTATCAGTTCCGGCGCCAATGGATGGCGATAAAATCTTAGCGGCGGCGATAAAAAAATGCACGCTAAGCCGCGAAAAGTCACGCTAAGCCAATAATCTCCAAAATCAGCCCGACAATTGCCAACAGGCCTGCATTTTGCACGCAGCAAGCGGGAAAATGCACAATAAAAGGCCCCCAAGCAGGCCAAAAAAAAAAAAGAAAAACAAAATGGATACCAGAGGAGAGACCAGAGAAATTGAGGCAGCGGGGCCAAGCGCGGAGCCCACAGCAAACGCCACAGCCAGCCAGGAGAAGCAGGGAGAGAGCCAGGGGAAGGCAAAGAGGAGGAGGAACCCCAGGTTTAGCCACCAGGAGAATCAGGTCCTGTATGGCCTGGTGGCTGAACACCAGCAGGAGCTATTTATCCGGAGGACAGTGCCATTGTCCAGGAAGAAATAGATCTGGGAGGAGATCACAGCAAAGGTCAATGCTGTGGGAGAGAGGAAGAGGAGGACCATGAAGGAGGTAAAGAAGCGCTGGAACGACAGCAAAAAGAACACTAAGGGGAAGATGGCCGACAACCGGAGGGCAGCCATGGCCACTGGAGGTGGTAGCCCTGGGCCCCAGCTGGAGCTGGATGAGCAGGAAGAAATGGTGGCGCAAGTCATCACGAGGAGACGGTGGTTGGAGTGCCGGGTCGGGACACTGCTGTAGGTGACCAGACACAACCACAGGGTGAGTACAAACTATGGAGTGGGTGGACGGGGGTGGATGGCCACAATCACACACATGTACAATAAATAGCATTGCATACCCACAATTACTGTGGTTCAGGTCCCAGATAGCCCTGTGCATGGTGGCATGGACACACTTTGATGGACACACTGACATTGCAATGTGCACTGAAACGTCAGAAAAACACAGTCCAAGTACATCATCAGACCACAAAATAAGTGCCACATCACATAGAGACGCAGCATGCTGCCAAAATGCACCCCTTACACCATCACAACAGAAGATTGGGCCCCCCAGACCATTGCTGGAGCTGCGTCACGCTTGAGCCAGTTATTGTAAATATGCCCCACAATGAACAGGCTGCCGCTTTAGATTCACCCACCATGCATGTCTACAATGGTGTTGAATGGTTACATCTACGGGCTATAAAGGCCCTACCCTGGTACCAGCTCACCTGGCTCAGTGTTGACATCACTCTCGCTGTCTTCGTCCACCAATGGTCCAAAGAAATGGGCCCATAGCCTAGCCGCCTCAAGTAATCCCTTGCTCACCGTACCCTTGACCAGTAGTAGCCCAACTATCCCATCACACTCTGCCCATTTGGTGAACTCTCACTCCCATTGATCTAAATTTGTGGCCCTACCTGCCTTCCAGTGCATCGTAATATCCCCTCATTGCCACTAATAATCCCCTATCCATAAACTTGCGGCAATCCCACTTTGAGCCGTGTGTGGGAAGCAATGTAGGATACAAGCCCCCAACGCCAGATCTACCTCCCTGTCCATCAACACCTTCAATAGTGTCATCACTACGGTCCAATAAGTAGCCCAAATTGGTCACCCCCAAATCATTTGAGGGAAGTTTTCCCCCTCTCCCTGAACCCTTGTGCATTCCCATGAGTCAGTGTAGAAACATGCATTGACTTTGCCGGTGTGAGGTAAGGCGATGTAAAACATTAAAAAGAAGCCTTTGGAAGCGGGTGTGCCTGGTGCACCTCCATGCTTACTCTGCAATCTCAGCACAAGCCCTTTCCGGTATCTCTCTCCCTACATCTACTTCCCATTTCAATTAAGTATGTCCAAAGGGGGCAGCTCTACGAGATCCATGCGCATGTACACGCATGTGACTGCCTTAAACTTTACAGCTGCTGTCAATATGTATTGGCACTCTAAAGAAAGCTCAGGTCCTGCTTGGTCACCTTTACAATGCACATGAATATCCGCTGTGATCGCTGCATGGAGTATGTAGTCCCCCCTTCTAAAATCAAAGCGCTCATGCAGAGTCTAGAATGTCAGCGCCTGGTATGATGCACAAAACGGCCCACCACTGCCATACAAACTCCACATGTGGGACCAAATCTGTGGGTAATGGGTGTGGACACTGTCTGCTCAGACAGCAACAACAATTGCTATACATGCTGCACCTTACTCTGAAAGGGTAATCCAAAACAAGTCCAGGAAGCAAACCATGCCAGATTAAACATGACAGACGCAATGCACACAACACAAATCACAAGGAGCCAAAGCGACTTAGAGACACATGTGACCTACACAGTACAGCTTTGTAGAAAAAACACATTGTATATAATCAAGGACGTTCTTAAAATTATCGCCACTTCAGCGGCATAAAACTGCCACCAAAGCAGTGATAATGTGCCTGATAACATGCTGTAGAGAATTCCAATCAAAGCCCATGTTCACACCAGAACATGTGCTTCTCCTGGAATTCTATGCGGCATATTTTCCAGAACATCTTTGCCGCTTGTAGCGGAAGTTTCCTGCCGCTAAAGCGCCGATAACACCATGGCCGTCAGAGGCGTAGCTAGAGCTTGTGGTGCCCGGGGCTATTCCTCAGATTGCCGCCCCAGGGAGGGAGGGGGGTCTGGGGAAAAAGGACAGCAAGCACTTGAAAGAGGTCCGAGAGACACGTAGTATCGCCGCTAATAGTTACCTCGATCATGCAAGTTACATGCACATACATGACACGGTCCGAGGCTACACAGTTGAATACACCGGTGACTGGCAGTACAAAAGAGAACACACAGACTGCATGATCTATCTGGGGACTCAGAAAAACCGCATGTGACATCCATCAGAGAGCTGCGTGAACAATTACCTGGTAATCCCCTCAGCACAATGCAAACATTCCCATACATGACACTGTTCAGGGATCCATCATCTACAGCTGATATTAAATGACCATACATCATGGTCCCCCCATTAAAGCAGTGTGGACCTGCACAAACGTGATATGCTCTGGGAACCCAAAACCAACGTAACAGTGTCGAAGCCTGTGATTCTTTATCTTTCAAAAACAACTGTATAGAAGTGAAAGAGGGTTGGGTTAGGGTACGATAGATGGAAGTTCAGCAGGAGACTGTAAAGCAATGAAAATAAGGACCTTCAAATGGCTAAAAGGCTCCCTAGCCTTAGCTCAACTGGAAATGTTTTGCGCTGCCAGAAAACTCAGTTGGTTGATTTGATCACCTCAGATGTCTAAGTCTGTAGCCGGAGGGTCACTGATTTGAATCCTTGTTGGTGCACAGAATAGTGACTTGTATTTATGGTGCTATGAGGGCACAGCCTGTGACAGAAAGCAGAGTATGTATGCAATTAATTTAAATAGTGTATTACACACAGTATAAAATAGACTGCACGCAGCATAAGATAAGATAGTTTGTTGCCTGGAGGAGGCCAGTGACATGATTGTTTGCAGGTGCGATAATAGTCCCCGTATATACAAAAGGGGATAAATCATTACCTGGGAATTATCGACCCATAAGTTTGATAGACTCATTACAGAAGATCATAGGTAGGTTAGTGCTAAGTAAGATACAGGATTAGATAGACGACAATAATATATTGTCCCCTCTGCAAGCCGGATTCCGGGCATTCACTAGCACCATTGATCAGGTGTTTCGCTTTATCCTTATTTAATGGAAAGTAGTGTTTCTGAGCAAAGGCAGTCTTTATGCCACATTTGTGGATTTGAAGGCGGCCTTTGACTTAGTACCACGCACCAAATTGTGGGTAACCTTGAAAGACCTAGGGTTGCCAAGTGAACTCTTATCAATAGTAATTAGGCTGCACGAGGATAACTCAGCTAGAATCCGATGGGGGTCCCAGGGCATGGACACTAGTACATTCCCAGTAGAGTGAGGGGTGCGCCAAGGGTGCGCTATGTCACCCACCCTATTCTCGTTGTTTTCAACGGCATAGTGGATCACATATCATCCGTGAATACTGATGCCCCAACACTTGCAGGAACCAAAATACCCATTTTAATGTTCGCCGACGATACCTTGATAATTTCAAAAACCCCGAGCGGACTTCAGCAAGCTTTGCTTATCTTTGAAGAATTTTGTACAGCTCGTGGTCTAGAAATCAATGTATCTAAGACAAAGTTTATGACTTTTAATTCATATAATGGTTTTAAAGGAAAAATTTTTATGAATAACCAACCACTGGACCAAGTTAGAACGTTCACTTATTTGGGGGTAAACATTCAGAGTGATATGAAGTGGAATTAGCAAATTGATCTTGCCACACTCAAACATCGGCAACTGGCAGGTGCGCTAAATGCGGAGCACAAAAAGTCACTCACTAAACCTATGCGACCTGTGCTCCGGGTTTACGACATGAAAGTGGTCAGTGCGGCCCTTTATGGTGCCGAAGTCTGGGGGTTCGAGAATATGCCCAAACTTAGAGTCTCTGAAAATAGATTCCTGCGTAGTATCACCAATATCCCCCAAAGTACACCACAGTGCCCTCTGCTCTGTGAGCTTGGCAGAAAGTCCATATCAGATATTGCAAAACTACGCCCCGTTTTATACTGGCATAGATTGTGGACCACACCGGAATTGAAGTTGTATGCATTGAGTTTTATAGATGTTATTCATTCTGATACTTTCCACAAGATAATTTGGTTGCGGGGAGTCAGGGATGTACTTACAAGCATGGGGATGAATTCTCTCTGGTTGGATCCACTCTCAGCATGTTTTCCCTCAAAAAAAGCATTAAAAGAAAGGTACTGGGAGGTAGTGGTGCATAACACCCAAAGATATAGTGAATCATCTTCATTGACAGGTCTGTTTTTGAATTTTAAGGACAGCCCTGTCTTTGAACCCTACTGGGACACCATAACCAAACCGTTGGATAGAAAACTGTATTTCCAGCTGAGAGTGGGCTCGCTGCCTCTTAAATCTTTTACATCTAGGTGGTCGAGCTCAGTTGATGACAAGTGCCCAGTTTGTTCATCATGTAGTGAAACTATTGTCCATATGCTATATGTGTGCCCAGCTTATGCAGCCCCGCGCCGGATTTGGTTGAAACCTATATGTAAAATGTTGGGTACGAGGAAGAGCGCGAAGGCAGAAAGGATAATACGTACTAGCACCTTATCGTATATCTCTATAGGAGCTGCCAAATTTCTGGGGTGGGCGTGGGTAATAAGGCTAAAACTTACAATAACACGAGCAAATTTGACTGTTTAAAACTAGATAGCCGTAGATTGATTGACACAATGAAAATTATATTGCCCAGGCAGCAGATTTACTCTATTGTCAAAATTAACTGTAAGTGAACAAAAGAAATGATGATACTGTACAATTTTTTTATTGCAATTTTTTATTATCTGTTTTTTAAGGCAATTTTTTAACTCTTTTTAATTGTAACCTGCTCCAGTGGTAATAATTATTGCAGGATATTTATCTCTTTGTCACATATTTTACTAGATTTTATCTGTATTCCGGAATAATCATGTATACATATGTAAAATGCTTTTATGACAAAGTGTCGGATAAAGCTTTTTTGGATTGGATTGTTTGCAACACTCATGTGAGACGCATTAACACACTTGCACAAAACACTGTTGCTGCATAATGTGTGTAATGTAAAGTCATCTTGTGGAAATACAGAGATTCGGCGCAACTTTAAGGGTTAACCATCACAAATGTAATTAGAAAATTAATTACAATAAAAGAAAGCAAACAAGGCAATGGAATGTTGAAAGATGCTACCTGAGAATCAAGCCCTGGGGATTAATGGTTGATAGGTGGAGAAGCATGTTCTACCACAGTGAGGTTCTGATGTGGGCCAAGAATGGTCAATGTTTCGAAATAAAGAAATGTGCAGGGCAAATAAATAGATACAAGACAAAGACGACATGAAGCACGTTAAGTGTGATTGTCAGCTGCTAAAATACAAGTGAAATACATCTAGATTAAAGGAAGTAGATGTACATAGGTGAGTCTTGAGCAAACCAGGTAGGCTGCATTATGCTAAACTTACATGAGATGCTGTTAGGTGTGTCTATTTAAATATATTGCCAAAATAATATCACACATTATGACTAAATTAAAGAAGACAATAACAATCAAACTGAAAATGAAGGGATGTAAAGCCAGGGAATAGAACCCTGGATGTACATGAGATAATCATGGAGATTATGGGATGGGCTGTATTGTGCTACACTACTGTGACCCCCTGTTAGATGTGCCCATTAAAATATATTACCAACATAAGTTAAAATAATTTGAGTAAGCTACATATAAATTATACATTAGAGAAGAAAATTGTTCAATCTACATGACTTATATGGGGGTACTGCCAAAGAGATTCAACCCTTGATGTGCATGGACAAGTCACAGATGATACACAGTAAGAAGCGTTCTACTGTACATTGTTGTTTTGTGTAGTTCCAACGTCAGTTGATAAAGAGCAGCCTCAAAGTGCATAGCTGCCAAGCTTTCAGATTGCTAGGTGTGATATTTTCAAAATGTTATTGTAATTATGAGTCCACAGGCTCAGACATTTGCACCAGTTTTAGTCTTCTTAGAGTTTCTCTTTGCTCAAATGGGTGTAATTACTGATATATATAGCTCAAAGGCAATAAGACGATCGTTGTCCGTCAAAGTGACAAAGGGGGCAATATTGTCTTGTTAACAAAGGAGTATTATGATCATGAAGCCTTCGATCAACTCAATGACAGGGTCTGTTATACCCGCACAACTGCGGCAGTCATACAGGCATCCAACAACGAATTTGGGAGCAAATTGGCGACCTGGGTGAGACATAAGCTCATATCTGAAACGGAGTACAATTACCTGAAAAATGACAATCCAGTCATCCCCACCCTGTATTTTATTCCGAAAGTGCACAAAGATTCTAGCAAACCCCCGGGCAGACCCATCATTTCAGCCCGGAACGGCATGTATGAAAAAACATCACAATATATTGATTTTTTCTTACAGGACTTTGTAAAATCACTGGATTCTTATGTACAAGATACAGGGGATTTTCTGCGCAAGATCAATAAGGTTAAATGGAAAGATGAATACTGGATGCTGGCCCTTGATGTGACTTCACTCTACACGAGTATTGGGCATAACGATGGCATTCATGCCATCAAACACTTTTTATCAAGGAAACCCGCTCTATTTGAAACCCATAATGAGATGCTGATCGTGATGCTTGAATTTTGCCTGCTGAACAACAATTTCATGTTTAATAGCCTTCTGTACCGTCAACTGAGGGGCGTAGCTATGGGGGCTAGCTTTTCCCCAAGCTATGCCTGCCTCCACATGGGTTACTGGGAGGAAACGATACTTCAGAGGGATTATGCCAAAAGCCTTAAAGAAAATGTGATAGTCTGGTTGCGTTTTATAGACGACCTCTTTGTTATATGGAATGGGTCTTTGGAAGAGGCACACAATTTTATTGAGAACCTTAATGTCATTAACTTAAACCTCCACTTTACAGCAACCTGCAGCCAATCCAGTGTTACATTTCTAGATACTGAAATTTATATACAGGCAGGCAAACTAGAAACTAGATTGTTCCGCAAATTAACTGCTGGCAATTCTACCCTTCATGCATCCAGTGCCCACCCGCCCCACCTGATTAGGAGTATACCTTATGGTGAAATGCTGCGGCTCAAACGTATTTGTAGCAATGAAAAGGACCTTAAAGCAGCTCAGTCACTAAGCAGGCAAAGGTTTAGGGAGAGAGGCTACTCTGTAAGCGTTATTGATAGTGCCATTGCTAGATCCAATGCCCTTAGCCGAGATGAATTACTAACATCCACTATCAGTGTCACCAGTATGGCCACAACCCAGACTAATCAGGGGAGGAAGGACAGTAGTTCACCCGATGCCTTTAGATTCATTATGGGCTACAGCAAGCAGCAAATGGAAATACGGAGAATAATTAACAGGAATTGGCCCACTGCACGGAGTGATCCAATAATTGGCCCTTTGCTCCCACAAAGAGCTTTGATCACCTACAGTAGGGCCCCTTCAATGAGAGAAGCATTGGTTAATACGAGTCCTGAAACTATCAATAAAACTTCCTGGCTGCAACTGAATAGTGGATTTTACAAGTGCAAAACCTGTAAAGCATGTGTCCATGGTATTAACACAAAAACATACTTGGACCCATTCAGTAACAAACAGCACAAGATTAACAAGTTGCTAACTTGTAAAACTGAATATGCGATCTATGTCCTGACCTGTCCATGCAATCTCAGTTATGTGGGGAGCACGAAACTAGCGGCTCACAAACGAGTGCTGCAACATTTACGCGCAATCTCCAACCAAGATAATACCTACCCCGTAGCTAGGCACTTTAAAGAAACCCACAGAAGTGACATCAAGGGACTCAGTTATTTTGGTATTGACTCCATTGAACCTAGCAGAAGGGGAGGGGATCGGGAGACCAAGTTGCGCCGATTAGAAACACGCTATATCCTGCAATTAAATACCAAGACCCCAACTGGTTTAAACATGACTGAGGATCTGCACACATGCTTGGACTAAATTCGACCTATATAACTGAGTACTTAAAATCATCTTTCATCCAATCTTAATTCAAATGAGCTTAGGTTTCCGTTTGGTGATGACGATATAATTCTGGTCGCCCCCTTGGATTTTACCCTGTGTCTTATTTATGTATTTATATGGAATTTGAATCAGATGTACAGTAGGCAATTTTTAACTTTTTTAGTCTTGTGTCTTAATCTATTTAATTGTTTTAATAATGCAATTATTTATTTAGTATTTTACTATTTATCTTATTTTGACATATTGTACTGTATTGGCAATTCTTGCGTATTTGCACATCTGAATCCGTCAATCATTCCTGTACAATGCCACCCTTGGAGACACTGCTCAAGCCTCACACGCTATGAAACCTCCCTTATCCATATCCGGCCATCCCGTTTCCAATTGAATCGTTAATTCTATTTCATACCTACTCCTATAAAACTTTATTGTTCGCAGCTACTAGATGTGGTATTATCCCAAATGTGGCACACCGGTGGGTGTGTCCGATTTCGAATCATTGTTATATAGAACATATTTCATTCATTAGTTTTTTATTTACACTGGCACATATGCACTTTATTTACATAGCTACTCTGTTCCATCAGGCGCATTTATTTTGGGGTATCAATACATATTTATCGTTCTGTCATAGTAGACATCATATCAAATATATGGTTTTTACTTTTGATTATTTTTAGTATTTGAAACAATAGTTTGCTTCTACATTTTGATTACTGCAGTTAAATTGGTAATAATGATATACAATCATGTTTTAGAATGTATGGGCATTTATGCTGCTATTTTTTAATATGATTTACTTTTGAGCATTGCAAAGATACATTTGTATTTTTTACAACTATCTTTTACAATTGTTCTTGCTATCTACTCTCTGGTGTATTATCCCAGTGACAACAAGAGCTCTGTTTGTATGAAATCATTATATTGTTTCTACTATGTCTATGGAAAAGAAAAAAAACCTCCCTCATGTGACCTCCCCATGTGATGTTGAACGTAGCAAGCACTAGCACTTTAAATATGTGGCTCTACGAGCACAACGCTGTCATGTGATCAAGGCTCTAGGAGAGCCGAAACGTTATGGCCGTCGCTCTGGGCAAATAAATGAAAAATTGCACCTTAAATTGGTTCGTGTGCTACTTCGCAAGCGGCAGCAGGAGTATTGAAGCTGGTGGAGGTGGTTATTTTTGATATATGCGATCGCAGTTGGTTTCACGCGATCTATACACGGAACCCTCTCCGACGTTTGGTCGGCGTCAAAAAAGTGAAACTGTTTCCAGGTTATACCCGGATGTGCATACTCCCGAAAGGAAGAATTGGCGTCTGACCCCCCGCAATACCGTCATCGGCAGGACTGTGGACACGGACTGCAAGGAAATACGACGGAGGAGGCCCTCTCTAGCTGCGGTCGGACGACACGGCAGGAAAGGGACCGGAGACTCCATTGAATCTACTATTGAGGTATCGGGGAAGCTGAGAGTATTGGTGCGGCGCTGGGCGGTTGCGGTTGTTTATGTATACAATCTTATTAGACCCCCCACACGCCAACCAAGGGAGCCCATATTTGAGCATGACGGCGGACAGCGTGCGTGAACGGGAGGCTGCAGCACTGTCTATGTTTTCTGACAGCCTCCCTTTGCCGACAGTGAGTCGAAACGGACACACCACGGATGTGGTCACTCAGGACACTTCTTTAAAAGACAAGTTCAGGATACTAGAAAAGAAGCTACGAAGCGAACAAAGTAAGTGGTGGGAGTCAAAATCCCTCCAACGATATATTGACGTGAATCGGATTCCTCGAGGGCTACGCATTCTAACGGCCCCCAGCTATGAAAATCCGAACCCTGAATTAATGCGTGAATGGGCAGAAACGAACTTGGAGTCCTTGCGTAAGCTGGTGTTAATTCTAATAAAATATGCTGATATCGATAGGGCCCAGTTACTTAAAGAAATTGATTAACTAAATGAGGATCTTGACAAAATTGATAAAGTTGAAGAAAAAACGAGATTGAGGAATGATATGGTGGCCAGGCTCAAGAAGGAAGAGACGAAAATTATGGAACGAAAGACATTTAAATTTCAACGTGATCGCAACGACTACCAGTTGGGACAGATCTTCACGTTCGCAAGGAAATATGATTCATTGCGTGTTCCGAAACCCCAAGCAAGTCTTCCCAGCAGGGATGTGAACAAAGTTACCTATACCAACGACACCACTCAATCAGACCTCAGTTCCCTGGGCGGCAGTGACTCTGAATCAGAACTGCGTGGTAATCTGGCAGCAGGTGCGATTCCCAAA
Organism: Triturus cristatus; assembly: GCF_964204655.1. Classification (NCBI taxonomy): domain Eukaryota; kingdom Metazoa; phylum Chordata; class Amphibia; order Caudata; family Salamandridae; genus Triturus; species Triturus cristatus. The sequence goes on along the minus strand of NC_140581.1, from coordinate 370,641,117 downwards.
CCGACTCCAGCTCAAGAAATGAATTTTTTATGCGTGGAGAGGAGGCAAACTCTACGCCCGAGGCCAGCAACTATGGATCGCGACGCAAACAAACAAACTATAAATCCAGGCAGAGGGCGAGGAAGAGGAGCCTCAAGCTTGAACAGGAGAAGAGGAAGAGGATTTTGGGCGAAGAACCAGTAATCCTTGAGAATACCAATACCATTATCAACCTGACGCCATTGGAACTATCGGAGGGTGATAAAATAATTCTCTCCTTAGGCTTATCATATGCACCGCAAAATGATTTTGATTATGCCGCCACGCGCCTCGACCTATATAAAGCAGTACGCAAGATGAAGCTCAAGAAATCTTTTGCACTTCAAAATAATCAACGCAATACTGTTGACATTGCACATGAAACATCCCTGCAGGAGGCCATACAGGATCTATGGGATACTGAGGGTACAGGCGGAAATAATGAAGCTAATCCTCGGACTGGTATTAACCTGCTGGGGCTGGTTACCTCGTTCAGACCCAAATCGACATATAACCCTATTATGCCACGAGATGCCCTTGATATTTTCAATGAAAATGTAATTGCAGGAATCAAAACACTGCATATGCAAACTCTAAATAGACGACGCCGATATAATCGGCAAACACAGCAATACCATCAACTTATCTCCAAGCTCAAAGGCAATAAGACGATCGTTGTCCGTCAAAGTGACAAAGGGGGCAATATTTTCTTGTTAACAAAGGAGTATTATGATCATGAAGCCTTCGATCTACTCAATGACAGGGTCTGTTATACCCGCACAACTGCGGCAGTCATACAGGCATCCAACAACGAATTTGGTAGCAAATTGGCGAGCTGGAGGAGACATAAGCTCATATCTGAAACGGAGTACAATTACCTGAACAATGACAATCCAGTCATCCCCACCCTGTATTTTATTCCGAAAGTGCACATAGATTCTAGCAAACCCCCGGGCAGACCCATCATTTCAGCCCGGAACGGCATGTATGAAAAAACATCACAATATATTGATTTTTTCTTACAGGACTTTGTAAAATCACTGGATTCTTATGTACAAGATACAGGGGATTTTCTGCGCAAGATCAATAAGGTTAAATGGAAAGATGAATACTGGATGCTGGCCCTTGATGTGACTTCACTCTGCACGAGTATTGGGCATAACGATGGCATTCATGCCATCAAACACTTTTTATCAAGGAAACCCGCTCTATTTGAAACCCATAATGAGATGCTGATCGTGATGCTTGAATTTTGCCTGCTGAACAACAATTTCATGTTTAATAGCCTTCTGTACCGTCAACTGAGGGGCGTAGCTATGGGGGCTAGCTTTTCCCCAAGCTATGCCTGCCTCCACATGGGTTACTGGGAGGAAACGATACTTCAGATGGATTATGCCAAAAGCCTTAAAGAAAATGTGATAGTCTGGTTGCGTTTTATAGACGACCTCTTTGTTATATGGAATGGGTCTTTGGAAGAGGCACACAATTTTATTGAGAACCTTAATGTCAATAACTTAAACCTCCACTTTACAGCAACCTGCAGCCAATCCAGTGTTACATTTCTAGATACTGAAGTTTATATACAGGCAGGCAAACGAGAAACTAGATTGTTCCGCAAATTAACTGCTGGCAATTCTACCCTTCATGCATCCAGTGCCCACCCGCCCCACCTGATTAGGAGTATACCTTATGGTGAAATGCTGCGGCTCAAACGTATTTGTAGAAATGAAAAGGACCTTAAAGCAGCTCAGTCACTAAGCAGGCAAAGGTTTAGGGAGAGAGGCTACTCTGTAAGCGTTATTGATAGTGCCATTGCTAGATCCAATGCCCTTAGCCGAGATGAATTACTAACATCCACTATCAGTGTCACCAGTATGGCCACAACCCAGACTAATCAGGGGAGGAAGGACAGTAGTTCACCCGATGCCTTTAGATTCATTATGGGCTACAGCAAGCAGCAAATGGAAATACGGAGAATAATTAACAGGAATTGGCCCACTGCACGGAGTGATCCAATAATTGGCCCTTTGCTCCCACAAAGAGCTTTGATCACCTACAGTAGGGCCCCTTCAATATGAGAAGCATTGGTTAATACGAGTCCTGAAACTATCAATAAAACTTCCTGGCTGCAACTGAATAGTGGATTTTACAAGTGCAAAACCTGTAAAGCATGTGTCCATGGTATTAACACAAAAACATACTTGGACCCATTCAGTAACAAACAGCACAAGATTAACAAGTTGCTAACTTGTAAAACTGAATATGCGATCTATGTCCTAACCTGTCCATGCAATCTCAGTTATGTGGGGAGCACGAAACTAGCGGCTCACAAACGAGTGCTGCAACATTTACGCGCAATCTCCAACCAAGATAATACCTACCCCATAGCTAGGCACTTTAAAGAAACCCACAGAAGTGACATCAAGGGACTCAGTTATTTTGTTATTGACTACATTGTACCTAGCAGAAGGGGAGGGGATCGGGAGACCAAGTTGCGCCGATTAGAAACACGCTATATCCTGCAATTAATTACCAAGACCCCAACTGGTTTAAACATGACTGAGGATCTGCACGCATGCTTGGGCTAAATTCGACCTATATAACTGAGCACTTAAAATCATCTTTTATCCAATCTTAATTCAAATGAGCTTAGGTTTCCGTTTGGTGATGACGATATAATTCTGGTCGCCCCCTTGGATTTTACCCTGTGTCTTATTTATGTATTTATATGGAATTTGAATCAGATGTACAGTAGGCAATCTTTAACTTTTTTAGTCTTGTGTCTTAATCTATTTAATTGTTTTAATAATGCAATTATTTATTTAGTATTTTACTATTTATCTTATTTTGACATATTGTACTGTATTGGCAATTCTTGCGTATTTGCACATCTGAATCCGTCAATCATTCCTGTACAATGCCACCCTTGGAGACACTGCTCAAGCCTCACACGCTATGAAACCTCCCTTATCCATATCCGGCCATCCCGTTTCCAATTAAATCGTTAATTCTATTTCATACCTACTCCTATAAAACTTTATTGTTCGCAGCTACTAGATGTGGTATTATCCCAAATGTGGCACACCGGTGGGTGTGTCCGATTTCGAATCATTGTTATATAGAACATATTTCATTCATTAGTTTTTTATTTGCACTGGCACATATGCACTTTATTTACATAGCTACTCTGTTCCATCAGGCGTATTTATTTTGGGGTATCAATACATATTTATCGTTCTGTCATAGTAGACATCATATCAAATATATGGTTTTTACTTTTGATTATTTTTAGTATTTGAAACAATAGTTTGCTTCTACATTTTGATTACTGCAGTTAAATTGGTAATAATGATATACAATCATGTTTTAGAATGTATGGGCATTTATGCTGCTATTTTTTAATATGATTTACTTTTGAGCATTGCAAAGATACATTTGTATTTTTTACAACTATCTTTTACAATTGTTCTTGCTATCTACTCTCTGGTGTATTATCCCAGTGACAACAAGAGCTCTGTTTGTATGAAATCATTATATTGTTTCTACTATGTCTATGGAAAAGGAAAAAAAAACCCTCATGTGACCTCCCCATGTGATGTTGAACGTAGCAAGCACTAGCACTTTAAATATGTGGCTCTACGAGCACAACGCTGTCATGTGATCAAGGCTCTAGGAGAGCCGAAACGTTATGGCCGTCGCTCTGGGCAAATAAATGAAAAATTGCACCTTAAATTGGTTTGTGTACTACTTCGCAAGCGGCAGCAGGAGTATTGAAGCTGGTGGATGTGGTTATTTTTGATATATATATATATATATTCAGTGAAAAAACCATAGGTTTCACACACGTTATAGTTAGGAATTAGCATTTAAAAAACCTTAGAAATTCAGTGAAAAAACCATAGGTTTCACACATGTTATAGTTAGCTGGACATTTTACTCGTAAAAAACCAATGAAATTCCCCCATTATAGTTAGTTCAGCTAACTATAACTCGCGCGCCCGCAATGCACTGCTGATGACGTCACATATTACATCACTCATGACATGGTCAGTGACATCACTCATGACATCACTGATGACATCTCAAATGACATCACTGATGACATCACTGATGACATCATCCGTGTGATAGAGTGGCAGACCTCCTCTTCCCCTAATATAACCTTTGACACACACATTCAAATATAGAGACTAAAATTTACAAAACAATGGACATACCAATAACAGTTACAACAACCTCTTCAGTAATTCTAAGATCCACATACACATCCACTCATTCACCAACAGTCCAATACAGTCACTCATACATGTACTCACTTATCATATGTACTCATACACCTATACATCCTGTTACACAATGCCACTCATCCATAGAGCAACTCACACACATAGTCACTCATGCTAATAAAGAATCAAACATACATTTACTTGCATATACAGTTATACACACACCACCACACTTACTTCTACGGAAACTTACACATACTTAGTCTTTTAAACAATCACTTATAGAAACACATACTTATTCATACAGGAACTCTTTCAATCTCTCACTCTCACATATACTCACATATATACACCAATAGTCACATATACTAGTTTTAAACATATGTAGTTACTCATAAAGACACTATTGAGACAGTCATTCACTCACTAACACACCCATACACACACTCATCCACCCATGCAGTCCTGCACACATGCTCTGTTCAACACATACAAACAGTGAGTCACTCATTCATGCACCTATGCACTACGTAATACCCCCCACCGAACCATGCAGACACTCAGACTGATACTCAAAAAACCAACTAATAACCTATATAGACACCCATGTAGCTACTCACCAACCCATGCAGCCACTTATACACAAAGTGAGAGACTGATACAGATATTTACATATTTAAACATTACTCACTAAGCCATGTATTCACTATGATACACTTAATCAGTCAGTTACACAATCAATTTTTCAAAAACAAATCATCCATTTAGACACTTATATACCCATTTATTCTTCCATCGACCTTGAGATATACATATATAAAACATATTTAATTTTCAGAAAAACCCACATTCACTGGATGATGTCATCAGTGATGTCATTTGAGATGTCATCAGTGATGTCATGAGTGATGTCACTGACCATGTCATGAGTGATGTAATATGTGACGTCATCAGCAGTGCATTGCGGGCGCGCGAGTTATAGTTAGCTGAACTAACTATAATGGGGGAATTTCATTGGTTTTTTACGAGTAAAATGTCCAGCTAACTATAACATGTGTGAAACCTATGGTTTTTTCACTGAATTTCTAAGGTTTTTTAAATGCTAATTCCTAACTATAACGTGTGTGAAACCTATGGTTTTTTCACTGAATTTCTAAGGTTTTTTAAATGCTAATTCCTAACTATAACGTGTGTGAAACCCATGGTTTTTTCAGTGAATTTGCAAGGTTTTTTAAATGCTAATTTTTTTTTTTTCTTCTATTTTTTCTAACATATTTTTATTTTAATTTTCTTACCTTTTATAAAGACTATGATTTAATTTTTTTAATTCTTTAATATGTTTTTTTTTATATATTTTTTAAAATAAACATGTAAAATTTATTTGCAGTACTTTTTTTCTATTTTTTAAAAAAAATTTTTAGTACGCGTACCGTAAGCTCACGGTAAGCGTACGGTTTACGCAACGTCCGTAATTTTCCTACGCTGCTTGCGTATAGTTACGCAATTTGCGTAGCCGCGCGTACTCCGCGTGGGACGCGTACGCGTGTACGCTACACGCGCACGTTACGCGGAAGTGTCGGGTAGTGACTGTTATGCGCATGCGCGCAAGCGCGTGTCTTTTTTACGCGCATGCACACTTTTGCCGTAAGCGTACCCTAAGCGTACCGTAAGCGTACGGTAGGTCATGTGATCATGAAACACAACTTTTGATTGGTTGAAACTACTTTCAGTTCTAGAACTCTCCTACACCACACCCATTCCCCTCATTTCTGCTTGTGATCCCTTGGGAGAAGGAGCTGGTTTGTCTTTGGGATACGATGGCAGAACAGCAGAGCTCTTCTGAGAGTGAGGCTAGCACTAGCAGCACTGTCTTGAGGCAGAGATCGAGGAAACAAAAGCCCTCTTATGTATGGGATTATTTTACTTTTCCTGAAGGCCAGCAAAAGGTAAATGCACCCTTAGTGACTTGTAAGCTGTGTAAGCGTGTACTTTCTAGAGGTAATCCTAACAGGAAGTATTCCTTTGGGAATCACACCATGAAGAGACACCTCCAGGATGTACACAGAAGGACACATGGTCATCTTTTTGGAGGTAACTCTTCAGAAAGACAAGCCAGTACATCCACAGCAGCTCAGCCTGGACCATCATCTGCAGGGCTGACTCCTTCTTCTGCAGGTCAGGTGAGCCCTTCATCTGTGGGGGGAGAATCTCCTTTTGCTGGCCCTCTGGAAATCAACCCTCGATTTCGGAAGGTTGATATTCGATGCACATTTTGTCAAGATCTAATTTGCTATAGGGAGACCAGTGTTTCCCTAGTGAACAACAAAATAGATCAGCACATTTGTCGCTTTGAATAATTTTCCCATGCTTCCTTTCCTCTGTCCCTGCATGAACACAACGGTTCTTTTAAGAGCCAACCTTATCTTTCATCTTTTTTTTACATATGTTTTTAAAAACTTTTTTTTTTTTTTTTTACCGTACGCGTACGGTGTGCGTACTTTTTTTTTATTTTTTAAAAAAAACACTAAAAATCAATTATCACATTACAAGGTCCTTGAGAGACTACAATTATTATGATTGACTTACCATACTCACTCAAAATAATATTTATTCATTTGTTTTTAAAAAAAATAGTTTTAAAAATGGTTCTAGTTTTCGAAATTTTTCTATATCTATCTGGAAAAAAAGAAAAAAGTATTAATATTTTTAAAACATTTTATAATACAGTACACATATTTACATTTTTTTCCAAAAAATATTTTTGCCTTATTTTTGCTGTTTTCAGAATATATTGCATTTCACTATAAATTGTGAAAGCAATTGCATTCATCATTTTACAGTGGGCAAAAAAAAATAACAATCACAAAGATTGTGTTAAAAAAGCCCTGATTCTTTTTTTACTTAAACTTAACATTATAGAAATGCATAATATTCTAAAAAAATATCATCTAATACCAATACTTATTTCTTTAAAATACCGTCTGATATGTTTGTTTCAGAAGTATAATCACAATATTATATCTCAAATAACTCCAAAATACATCTGATTTCATTTCCTTTAGACCAAATAGTAATTTTAAATTTTTTTGGGGAATAAATTTCCAACGGTAATCCAATAAAATTCTAAAGTTTAATTTGTCCAGATCTCACCGATTCTCTGTAACATTTTGGTTCACGAAAATTTTTTGAATAATTTATTAAGTCCACAATAGAATTGGTTACTTTTCCACATGGCCAAATAGTAATTTTTTAAATCATTTTTGAAAAAATTTCCAATGGCAGTCCAATAACATTCCAAAATTTAAAATGAGCAGAAGTTACCGATACTCTCTAAATTATTGGTTTTTCAAAGTTTCATTAAAAATTTAAAAAGTCCACATTACAATTGGTTATCTTTCCATTAGGCCAAATGATAATTTAAAAAATCTTTTTTCTACAAAATTGCAATGGTAATCCAGTAAAATGGTAAAATTATTTTGTCGAGATCTTGCCAAATCTGTCTAAAATTTAGGTTTCAGGAAGATTAGATAGGAATTTGCTAAATCAAAAGGCAAACGTTGTTTGAAAATCAATTGGGAATCATTACACAGTGTCCAGCCTTTTTCACATTTAAGATAAACTGTGTAATGTCCAGAAGTAACAGTAGGTCCATCATGGAAAATTATTGCAACAGTTACAAAAGTTTTTCCTGAAATTGATAATTGCTGTCCTGTAAACTTCTTTATTAAAGTATCCAATTTTGAACCATCAGCTCTACATCGTTGCATCATTAAAATTACATACTGTCCGTATTCCTTTAAAATTAATGTTGAAAACATGTCAGAATTACACTCACTACATTTCATGCTATGATTAGCATCTTTAACTAATTTTGCAAAAGTGACTGTTTTACTCTCTGGCAATGTCAAATAAATAAATCTTTCATTATCAACAATAGAGCCACATATATTATAACAATTATCACAACTATGTTCCCATTTATAAGAGAGACCAAAAAAAATGTCAATGGGAACTCCTTCTTCTTCCACTACCTGAAGAAAATACATCAAAAATTCATGTGCATCTTGCTGTTCATTTTGAGAAAACTGTGTTCGTCCTGAACATACATCTAAAAGTTTTCTAATTTCAGTAGCACTTTCTATTTGAGTTTTATCTTTACTCAGCTTTTGAAAAAGGAGACTCAGCTCTGAACAGAATCTTTTTCCCTGATTTACTATTATCTGCTCTTGCAAACTTTTCAGATAAAATGCAACATTCAGCACTACATTTGCGTAGCAGTTGACACCAGAGCTATTTTCAAAATGACATCCTACAACCTGTTCTTCATTTTCCTTTTTCTTTTTGCTTGCAATTACATCACTCCTCTTTTTTTTCCTCTTCTCTACATCTTCATTACAGATATTCTCATTTTTTCTTTTACGAGAAACTACACGTTTCTCCAACACAGGATACTGACCTAAATGAGGAGCATAGCTTCTTCTTAATCTATTATACTCCTTTACACAGTTTGTATCAGCACTAACTTTTGAGTCATCAAAGTCTATCATGAATAAACCTGATAATGTTTTCACTCGTGACAAAGCTACATATGCCATACCTTCTTTGAACACAGTTGAACCAATGTTCACAAATGCACAATCTACAGTCAATCCTTGAGACTTGTGAATAGTTACAGCATATGCTAGAGAAAACGGAAACTGCTTCCTACGTACATATAAGTCTTTCACAAGCATAAAACGTACTGTACAACGACAAATATCTTTAACTTCTTCTATCTGATCAAATTTTATTTTTAAACATTCAACTCCTTCTTTTTTCTGGTAATTAATAAAACCCACAACTCTTCCCATCGCTCCATTAACTAAACCTTTTTCAACATCCAAATTTCTCCTTAAAAATACTCTACAGTTCATGCAAACATATAGATTTTTTTCTAATCCAGCTGTTTTGGAGATGTTCTTCTCTAGTGAGTCCAATTTATTTTTCAGTTTGCCTGTTACTGTGACACTAATTCTTCCATCCTCAATTTTGTCCACTGCTTCCAATTTCCTGATCTCTTCCTTTTCCAATTTCAAAAGCTCCTCATTGAATATTGAGCATTCACGTAGAGTTGGCATTAAGCAGATGACACTTTTGTTTTCTGCAATGTTCTTGTATATCTTCTCTGCAACTATTTCTTCCTTTGGAAATAAATTATGTAGCAGCCGACTCTGTAATGTTTTTTTGCCAACTTCTGTGAGTAGTCCAATCCTGATATCTTTCAGAATACTTCCATATTCTTCATCGTTTGCTTGCCTCATATTAGTAGTAAGTTCCTTGTACTCAAAGAAGGACCAAATATTTGTATTTCCGATGCTTCCCAATGACTTCTTCGTGTCTTCATGTGTGACAGTATTAAACACTGGTTGTCCTTTAACTGGAGTAAGTTGCAAAAGATCTCCAAAAACTATGACGTGTTTTCCACCAAATAACATGTCATAGTCTGTCTTCAAAATTTGCTGCATTCTTAAATGCACAAAGGCAAGCATTAAGTTTGATACCATGCTCACCTCATCAATAATGAGAACTTGCATCTTCTTCAATACTCTTGAAACTTCCAAGGATGCTTCTCCAGTTAGCTTGTTGAATTGTATTTTGTTCTCATGCTCCACTGGTAACATTAGCAAACGATGTAAAGTGATTCCTTTTATGTTATATGCTGCTAACCCAGTTGGAGCAGTAACCACACAAGACAAAGTAGAATCCGTTTTTTGCTTTAGGTAGCTTCTGATGACTTTTATTAGGAAACTTTTTCCAGTTCCAGCTTGTCCGCTTACATACATCCTGATTGGATGAAATGATGTGCATGAGCACTCTTTTTTTTCATGTAGAAATCCGTGATCAATTTTGTTTTTGATCTCTTCATAAATTTGTTGCTGCTCTTGATTCAGTTGTCTTTCCAAATTTTCTAAGTCTATAAATTCTTCTTGAGCTTGATTCATAGCCGTTTCCACTTCATTCATGGCTATTGATGCTTCATTTTCAATGATTGGTTGTCCTAGGGGATCTTGACTGAGTGTTCCTGAACTTTGGCTGTCCTGAGAACTATCTCTAGCGATTTCTGCTGCAATTGTAGTTTCCTGATCAATTTCTTCATTTAACATTTGCAGATAAGTTGAGAATGTACTGCATTGTATGCTGTCTTTGCAAGCATTAAAAGAATCTTCATAGCTCTGGAATTCTCTCAGTAGTTCATCCTCTGTACGCCATGGTTTAAACAACTGTAAAAGAGCCAAGTAGTAAAATTCCTTCTTGTCAGTAGTGTCGCAACTCAGCTTCCGGTGATTTATCAAACTTCCTTTTGTTTGCTTCACCAAACATCCTTCTTCACCAACGACTTTATATTTTCCATTATTGATGTCTTCTGTGGCTTTCCGTGAATAAATGTAGTTCTGCAGCACTTCATAGAGACACATGTTCTCCAGATGTTGACTTCTCTTGGGATAATATGTGTCCAACATGTTTGTTTTCAAAATATCTGTACTTTCTGGGTCATTCTCGGCCAAATATTCAATTTCTCCTACAGATTTCAGTACCCGATTTCTCATTGCTGCAAGGCCTAAACTTGCCCAAATTATTCTTCTTGACTTCGAGTAGAGACTTGCAGAAGATAACCTATCAGAACATTCGTAGGATCCAATTTCTCGATGCGATAACATCTTCAAACTGAAACTGTACAGCTTCTTACTGACAGTCTTCTCGTGAGAAATCTCTTCCCACATTTCCTTCAATTCTGTTTTTTCTGATTTCGTAATGTAAGACGTTACATATCGAGCAACAGCAATGGAATTGTCAGCTACATACTGTATATCCATGTTAGCGTTCCACATGGATAAAATGACTGGGTTGTAGTCATTTATATTTTTTGATTCTTCTTTTCTTTTTAGGTTGTAGGTATTCTTAGGTGATTTTCTTGTGATAGTATGTCTCACAGCTGACATAAAACTGTTGACTCTTCCATTTGAAAGAACAGGTCTAGGAAATCCAAATCGACATTTAGTGTAGCATTTTTCTTTGCTCTTGTATTTCCGTCGACAGTATTTTCCACACCGATGACTTTGGAAACGTAAAACTTGCTCCTTTAACTTGTTCTCTTCTGTGCTTTTTGGTATAGCACATGTTGCATATTCTTCAATGTAAGATAACACTGCTTCATCAGCATCTGTTCCAAACTTTGGGGCATCCTTGATCCACAACAGCATATGAATATGAGGAGCACCTCTTGCCTGGTACTCTTTTCTCCAAAAGAAATCCACTACTTCTCCAAGGGGTGGATTTTTTTTATTGCAGATGAAGGACATCATAGCCTCAAATCTATGATTGAAATATCTGCAAACATTAACCGGATCCAATGAGCACAGTTCTCCTGCTGTCTTGTATTCGATGTTTTTAATGTTTGAATTGGCCTCTCGTAGAAAATCCAGTAAATCATCCCAAGCGTACTCGGCACAGCTTAGGGTAAGGAACCATGTTGGTGTTCCTAAATTCCGTAACATGCATTTTAGTTCACCATGGCGTCGGTACCAATATTCATTTGTCCCACGCTGACAAGCCATCAGATTGATCAGTTGTGTTTCCAAATGATCATCTCGGTGCTGCACTTTCTCCATAAAATCCTTAGCAGACATATTTTGTAAATGTACTCCACTTTTTAAAATGTGATTTACTGCATAAGACAGTGCAGACAAGTCGCTTTCAAATAAAAGATGGAACAAATAAGGAATACTTTGTCGAAATCTGGGATCTTCAGCATATAGTCTTGTAGTCCGATACTCAGAAGCTGGAATCTGTTCTGGACGTTCATCGTATCGTCCTCCTTTTCCTTTAGGAAACAGCTGGGGAAAACATCGAGCTTCCAAGCTCTCCTCCCATACACTCACGGGAGTTCCTTTTGCTTTCTTCATCTGAAAGAGATCAATATTGTCTCCCATAACTTCTTTCGAATGAAGACGATGTATGCTAAAATGTTCATAAATTTCTTCTTCCTTTGACTTGTCCACTTTTTCAATTTGTCCAGTTGGTATTTCTGTGTCTTCTTGTAAATCTTCTTCTTCTTCTTCTATATAAATTGATTCATACCATTTGTTATTTTTTTTCAAATACAAATTTGCTCTTTGTACTTTCCGCACATCTACCAGCTCCTGCCAAATCTTCTTATTCTTTGTAGGTACACCATTAACCAGAATAATTAATGGTTCAGTTTCCAAAGTATCCGCATCAATAGTTTCCATATTTTTTTTCAAATCCAAGGGCAAATACACCACTCTACCTTTTAAACCTCTCAGTAAATCTGAAGGAGGTAATTTACCAGTTTTGGGCTCCATACGTACTATGGTCTGGAACGGATGAACACATTGAATGAGTATAGACTCATATGTATTTAATTCAGAAAGTTCAGCAGGAATAGCATCCAATTCTAAATTATTATGTACAGCTCTGGTCGGCATTCTATTTTCCTCTAACTTGTTGTAACAGTATTTACAAATACGCTGATCTTCACCCAATTCAAAACAATTTTCTAGAAATATATATGTGGCAAAATCCTTCCACTTATAATTATCTTCATTTTCACTCTTTCTGTAGAGATCAACATTCCTAGTTTGTTTTCTATAATGAGTTCTGCGGCAACAAATACAAGTAAAATTTGGTCTTTCATTAGAGACTATTGCAAATTTTGTTATGTGATCATTAAATGTGTTACTTACAGAGGGTTCTACATTCTCTTCCACTTCTTCCTCATTTACTGTGTCCTTCTCTGCACTGTTTTGTTCAGGACCAAAGTAACAAAACTGAATTTCATCAACAACCTTCTCTACATCTGATACTGTTCCTCGGAACAGAGCCCTATTCAATTCATTTAACTTTATTGCTGGACTTTTGGCAAAATACAACCGTCTCACAAACTTTCTCATTTCAGTATGATGAACAGCCAGCATCCTAAAATGATGGAAAACACTATTGCACACTTTTCTAGATAGACAAGCCAGAGAATGACCCTGCAAACCAGTATTCTCTCTCACTCTGCATGGATCCAGACTTTGAAGCACCTTAATCTTCTGTTTTACACTTTTTTTACTATATTCTCTTAGAAACTCTCGAAATTTGTCAATAGATTCCTGACGCACAGTGCAAATACTACTACAATTCCAAGTGTACACTGGGGCTTTAGGACGTCTCCCCATTGCCTCATCTGCCATCACTTGTACCTCATCTCTTGGAACCATTATCTCCTTCTCCATTATGCAACCATTTGTTACTTCGTATGAACGACCTCTGGTGTCAACTGCATGCAGCAAACTATTACTTTGAAAATAGCTCTCTTCATTAAAAAAAGGTTCACTACTTGAACTATGCATCCACTTTCCTAAAAACACTTTACAAAAGTTTGTTCTGTTCACTACTCTTTTCCTTTTGCTATGTGATTTCAGTACATTAACCATTTTGTCTAATGTACGCATCCTATTCAAAATTAATATGAATAGTTTCCTTTTTAATTCTAAGGCCTTTGCTGCAATGGCTTCAATTTCTTTTTTTCTCTTGTAATATTTTGCCTTTTGCTTATATTTCTTCACATCCTTTATCAAATTGGACATAACTCTTCTCTGAAACATTTTTCTACGTATCTCTTTAAACGCTGTTTTTCTGTTTATGTAAATCTTTTCAGTTGCAGAAGGTATATTTGCATTAACTAAATTCTCAATTTTTTCCTGTTCTGTTCGTTTCGTAACATTCTTTCCAGTACAGACATTTTGTACATTTTTCCTTGTTTTGAATATATTTTTAAGAAATTGTTTTTTCTGCTTACCAGAAGATTTTTTCTTTTTCCCAACATGAGCATCTTCTACTAACTTTGGTCCTCCAGTTGTCTTCAAATATAGTTTTTTTTTAGCGTTTTTTGAACTCTGGATTTTGTAGGCATCTTAAATTTTGTTCACTGCTCTTCAGCAATACCTGAAAAAAACTAAAAAAAAAATCCTTTATTGTATTTAAATATATTACTACATTTCTTTTCACAATAGTCACAAAACGAAATTTCTATGCCAATTTGAATGCACACTAACTGCTCTTTTTTTTGGGCAAGTGAAAATCACTTTTACAAACTGTCACATTATGAAACCACTTTTCAGATTTTTTAAAAAGCCCATGTCCAGACTGCTACACTACAGCAAGGGCAACCAGCCTTAGTGATGCTGAATGTATTTGCATTACAGACTGAAACCTGAAAACCCCACTCGCTTGTAAATACTGTGCATGATTATACATGGCAAGCACATGGGTGTGTGCTAAGAGTCTGCTTCTTCCCCCAAAAATTCGCTCCCCCTTTCCATCTAATGCAACTGTGAAATCACCAGAGCAATACGCAATAAATCTCTGCCTATAATTCCTCTCTGCACAAAGAGTCATGTTTTCACATTAGTCCTAAAACGAAATTTCTTTGCCAATTTGAAAGCACACTTACTGCTCTTTTTTTTTTTGGGGCAAGTGAAAATCACTTTTACAGACTGACACATTATGAAACCACTTTTTTTGATTTATTTAAATGCACATGTCCAAACTGTTTTTTCAGACCACCACCATGTGTATTCTCGGTGACTGCCTACACTCCAGCAAGGGCAACCAGCCTTAGTGATGCTGAATGTATTTGCATTACAGACTGTAACCTGAAAACCCCACTCGCTTGTAAATACTGTGCATGATTATACATGGCAAGCACATGGGTGTGTGCTAAGAGTCTGCTTCTTCCCCCAAAAATTCGCTCCCCCTTTCCATCTAATGCAACTGTGAAATCACCAGAGCAATACGCAATAAATCTCTGCCTATAATTCCTCTCTGCACACAGAGTCATGTTTTCACATTAGTCCCAAAACGAAATTTCTTTGCCAATTTGAAAGCACACTTACTGCTCTTTTTTTTTTCGGGGCAAGTGAAAATCACTTTTACAGACTGACACATTATGAAACCACTTTTTTTGATTTATTTAAATGCACATGTCCAAACTGTTTTTTCAGACCACCACCATGTGTATTCTCGGTGACTGCCTACACTCCAGCAAGGGCAACCAGCCTTAGTGATGCTGAATGTATTTGCATTACAGACTGAAACCTGAAAACCCCACTCGCTTGTAAAAACTGTGCATGATTATACATGGCAAGCACATGGGTGTGTGCTAAGAGTCTGCTTCTTCCCCCAAAAATTCGCTCCCCCTTTCCATCTAATGCAACTGTGAAATCACCAGAGCAATACGCAATAAATCTCTGCCTATAATTCCTCTCTGCACACAGAGTCATGTTTTCACATTAGTCCCAAAACGAAATTTCTTTGCCAATTTGAAAGCACACTTACTGCTTTTTTTTTTTTCGGGGCAAGTGAAAATCACTTTTACAGACTGACACATTATGAAACCACTTTTTTTGATTTATTTAAATGCACATGTCCAAACTGTTTTTTCAGACCACCACCATGTGTATTCTCGGTGACTGCCTACACTCCAGCAAGGGCAACCAGCCTTAGTGATGCTGAATGTATTTGCATTACAGACTGAAACCTGAAAACCCCACTCGCTTGTAAATACTGTGCATGATTATACATGGCAAGCACATGGGTGTGTGCTAAGAGTCTGCCTCTTCCCCCAAAAATTCGCTCCCCCTTTCCATCTAATGCAACTGTGAAATCACCAGAGCAATACGCAATAAATCTCTGCGCACATGGGTGTGTGCTAAGAGTCTGCTTCTTCCCCCAAAAATTCGCTCCCCCTTTCCATCTAATGCAACTGTGAAATCACCAGAGCAATACGCAATAAATCTCTGTTTTTTCAGACCACCACCATGTGTATTCTCGGTGACTGCCTACACTCCAGCAAGGGCAACCAGCCTTAGTGATGCTGAATGTATTTGCATTACAGACTGAAACCTGAAAACCCCACTCGCTTGTAAATACTGTGCATGATTATACATGGCAAGCACATGGGTGTGTGCTAAGAGTCTGCTTCTTCCCCCAAAAATTCGCTCCCCCTTTCCATCTAATGCAACTGTGAAATCACCAGAGCAATACGCAATAAATCTCTGCCTATAATTCCTCTCTGCACACAGAGTCATGTTTTCACATTAGTCCCAAAACGAAATTTCTTTGCCAATTTGAAAGCACACTTACTGCTCTTTTTTTTTTCGGGGCAAGTGAAAATCACTTTTACAGACTGACACATTATGAAACCACTTTTTTTGATTTATTTAAATGCACATGTCCAAACTGTTTTTTCAGACCACCACCATGTGTATTCTCGGTGACTGCCTACACTCCAGCAAGGGCAACCAGCCTTAGTGATGCTGAATGTATTTGCATTACAGACTGAAACCTGAAAACCCCACTCGCTTGTAAATACTGTGCATGATTATACATGGCAAGCACATGGGTGTGTGCTAAGAGTCTGCTTCTGCACCAAAAAATTCGCTCCCCCTTTCCATCTAATGCAACTGTGAAATCACCAGAGCAATACGCAATAAATCTCTGCCTATAATTCCTCTCTGCACACAGAGTCATGTTTTCACATTAGTCCCAAAACGAAATTTCTTTGCCAATTTGAAAGCACACTTACTGCTCTTTTTTTTTCGGGGCAAGTGAAAATCACTTTTACAGACTGACACATAATGAAACCACTTTTTTTGATTTTTTTAAATGCACATGTCCAAACTGTTTTTTCAGACCACCACCATGTGTATTCTCGGTGACTGCCTACACTCCAGCAAGGGCAACCAGCCTTAGTGATGCTGAATGTATTTGCATTACTGAGTCCAACCTCAAACCCTTAAACTATTCTTTTTTTTTCCAGTACACCTTAATTTATTGTGAAAACATACTCCATATTATTTTACATGTTCCTCACATTTAAATTTCTCCCAAAACAGAAAATGATAAACGCAACTACAACAAAAACAATTTCCATTTCTATTATTCATTTCTTAAGTTACCACATACATCCCCTCTCAAACTGTAAACTCACCTTTAAAATTAGTTAGTTGTGAAAGAAATGTGACACTCAAACAGCAGATTATCAGAGCCAGGATCTCTGTTGTGTTCACCTCTCTCCTCTCAGCAGAACCAGATAATGGCAAACTTTCCCTCTATTTTTCCACACATATACATGTAAGTTTCAAATCTCAGTGCTTCCCCCTTTTTTTCAAATGTAATCACACATTTCTATTGGTTGAAAACCAACCCTTTTCCAAAAGTACCCTTCCCCCAACTTGACTTCTGCCTAGTACCCTTCCCCCAACTTGACTTCTGCCTGCTACCATAGCAACAGCTCATGGAACACTGCTGTGTTGAGTTAGGTCAGAAGTTCGCCAAACAATGTTTCAATTCCACAGAGCAAGAGTGCTTGACTTTTCAAACCTAACAGCAAATCCATAGTACTGTTCTTTGGTTACACATTTTTTTGTACCAATACAAAACATGCTTCTATTAATTTACACATACAGCCTAGTTTTTATTCTAGAATGGTATGAAACAGCCAATCAGTTCTTTTTGTTTTGAAAAAAATATGTATGCCTCCATTTCCAAACTGTCTTTCTTTTCATATTGCCATTCTACTGAAAGACACCTCCTGAGTGCATCCAGATCTCCTTTGAAGATGTTCACAGTGTGGATTGTAGGGCACAGCTATGTCTTCTGGAGTGAAAAGTTTGCAGAGAAAACAGATATGGTGAGAGACCTTGCTTTGCCAAATGTAGACATTAAATGGATTGGTCAGAGAGGGTTAAAGTGGCACCAATTGATGCCATTGGTGAAATCCTTCATGCAAATCCAACACCCTGACCTCATAATAGTGCACTGTGGTGGCAATGACCTAGGCACTTTGACTGGGGTAGGTCTGGAAATGCTTATGAAGGACACCTTTGCACAACTGTTTTCACTTTTCCCTAAAACTGCCTTTGTGTTTTCCAACATATGCCAAAGGCAAAAATGGAACTGGTCCAATCATTTCTGTCCACAGATTGACAAAGCAAGAAAGCACGTCAACAAATCTGTTTCTGCTTTCCTCCGTGACTATGGTATGGGTGCCATTTACCACAACAACTTGCGTTATGACATGCAAGACATTTATAGAGGAGATGGTGTGCACTTCAATGATGAAGGGAACAGAGTCTTCCTTTTGAACCTTAGACTCTGCATCGGTACTTACTTGTAGGTACCACTAAAAAAATGACTTCATAAACACAACAGCTCTTTTTAGAGCTCCCTAATATCTAAACTCTTAAATCTGCTTTTCATTTATTTTTTTTTATTTTTTTTACCGTACGCTTACCGTAAGCTTACCGTACGCGTACCCCGTGATTTTTTTAAAAACCAATAAATGTTTTTTTTGTACTTTTCTGTCCTTCTTTGACCCCCTTACAAATGTTAGGGGGTCTGTAACTCTCCTCATTGCCCCCTTTTCTTGTTTTCACTCTTTTTTTTCAGAGTGAAATACACAAAATGGCGGCCGCCGCTTCCTGGTCTCGGCCGATTCGAATGTTTACTAAGATCTAGGAGCCAATCAGAATCGCGCTCGCGCACGCCACCGTACGCTTACGGTAAGCGTACGGTAAGTGTACCGTAAGCGGGCTCAGATATATATATTGATTTAAAGGCTATTTTCTCAGAATCTACTGAACAGATTTACACCAAACCTACAAAAGGCACTTCCTTGACCTAGGGACTACCTCTCTGCCAAATTTCGAGTAATTCTGTTCAGCCGTTCGGGCTGTAGCTCGTTCTAAAGGTCCTATGGAAAAATGCATGGGAAAAACGCGTTTTGGGACCCCCCTTTTATCTCAGCCCCCGCTTGACGGATCCCCCCGAGACTTTCAGGGTAGGAGCGGAGCGTAGCGCCCCACCTATTTTGAGAAATTCGCGAGGATTCATCGACCGGCGCCAAAGTTATTCAAAATAGAATGTTGCGGATTTCCTATGGAAAAGGGGTCCTAACTATAACTACCTACTGGCGACCACCAGTAGGTAATATATATATATATATATATATATATATATTACCTACTGGCGGACCACCAGTAGGTAATATATATATATATATATATATATATATATATATTACCTACTGGCGGACCGCCAGTAGGTAGTTATAGTTAGGACCCCTTTTCCATAGGAAATCTGCAACATTCTATTTTGAATAACTTTGGCGCCGGTCGATGAATCCTCGCGAATTTCTCAAAATAGGTGGGGCGCTACGCTCCGCTCCTACCCTGAAAGTCTCGGGGGGATCCGTCAAGTGGGGGCTGAGATAAAAGGGGGGTCCCAAAACGCGTTTTTCCCATGCATTTTTCCATAGGACCTTTAGAACGAGCTACAGCCCGAACGGCTGAACAGAATTACTCGAAATTTGGCAGAGAGGTAGTCCCTAGGTCAAGGAAGTGCCTTTTGTAGGTTTGGTGTAAATCTGTTCAGTAGATTCTGAGAAAATAGCCTTTAAATCAATATATATATCTGAGCCCGCTTACGGTACGCTTACCGTACGCTTACCGTAAGCGTACGGTGGCGTGCGCGAGCGCGATTCTGATTGGCTCTTAGATCTTAGTAAACATTCGAATCGGCCGAAACCAGGAAGCGGCGGCCGCCATTTTGTGTATTTCACTCTGAAAAAAAAGAGTGAAAACAAGAAAAGGGGGCAATGAGGAGAGTTACAGACCCCCTAACATTTGTAAGGGGGTCAAAGAAGGACAGAAAAGTACAAAAAAAACATTTATTGATTTTTAAAAAAATCACGGGGTACGCGTACGGTAAGCTTACGGTAAGCGTACGGTAAAAAAAATAAAAAAAAATAAATGAAAAGCAGATTTAAGAGTTTAGATATTAGGGAGCTCTAAAAAGAGCTGTTGTGTTTATGAAGTCATTTTTTTAGTGGTACTTACAAGTAAGTACCGATGCAGAGTCTAAGGTTCAAAAGGAAGACTCTGTTCCCTTCATCATTGAAGTGCACACCATCTCCTCTATAAATGTCTTGCATGTCATAACGCAAGTTGTTGTGGTAAATGGCACCCATACCATAGTCACGGAGGAAAGCAGAAACAGATTTGTTGACGTGCTTTCTTGCTTTGTCAATCTGTGGACAGAAATGATTGGACCAGTTCCATTTTTGCCTTTGGCATATGTTGGAAAACACAAAGGCAGTTTTAGGGAAAAGTGAAAACAGTTGTGCAAAGGTGTCCTTCATAAGCATTTCCAGACCTACCCCAGTCAAAGTGCCTAGGTCATTGCCACCACAGTGCACTATTATGAGGTCAGGGTGTTGGATTTGCATGAAGGATTTCACCAATGGCATCAATTGGTGCCACTTTAACCCTCTCTGACCAATCCATTTAATGTCTACATTTGGCAAAGCAAGGTCTCTCACCATATCTGTTTTCTCTGCAAACTTTTCACTCCAGAAGACATAGCTGTGCCCTACAATCCACACTGTGAACATCTTCAAAGGAGATCTGGATGCACTCAGGAGGTGTCTTTCAGTAGAATGGCAATATGAAAAGAAAGACAGTTTGGAAATGGAGGCATACATATTTTTTTCAAAACAAAAAGAACTGATTGGCTGTTTCATACCATTCTAGAATAAAAACTAGGCTGTATGTGTAAATTAATAGAAGCATGTTTTGTATTGGTACAAAAAAATGTGTAACCAAAGAACAGTACTATGGATTTGCTGTTAGGTTTGAAAAGTCAAGCACTCTTGCTCTGTGGAATTGAAACATTGTTTGGCGAACTTCTGACCTAACTCAACACAGCAGTGTTCCATGAGCTGTTGCTATGGTAGCAGGCAGAAGTCAAGTTGGGGGAAGGGTACTAGGCAGAAGTCAAGTTGGGGGAAGGGTACTTTTGGAAAAGGGTTGGTTTTCAACCAATAGAAATGTGTGATTACATTTGAAAAAAAGGGGGAAGCACTGAGATTTGAAACTTACATGTATATGTGTGGAAAAATAGAGGGAAAGTTTGCCATTATCTGGTTCTGCTGAGAGGAGAGAGGTGAACACAACAGAGATCCTGGCTCTGATAATCTGCTGTTTGAGTGTCACATTTCTTTCACAACTAACTAATTTTAAAGGTGAGTTTACAGTTTGAGAGGGGATGTATGTGGTAACTTAAGAAATGAATAATAGAAATGGAAATTGTTTTTGTTGTAGTTGCGTTTATCATTTTCTGTTTTGGGAGAAATTTAAATGTGAGGAACATGTAAAATAATATGGAGTATGTTTTCACAATAAATTAAGGTGTACTGGAAAAAAAAAGAATAGTTTAAGGGTTTGAGGTTGGACTCAGTAATGCAAATACATTCAGCATCACTAAGGCTGGTTGCCCTTGCTGGAGTGTAGGCAGTCACCGAGAATACACATGGTGGTGGCCTGAAAAAACAGTTTGGACATGTGCATTTAAAAAAATCAAAAAAAGTGGTTTCATAATGTGTCAGTCTGTAAAAGTGATTTTCACTTGCCCCGAAAAAAAAAGAGCAGTAAGTGTGCTTTCAAATTGGCAAAGAAATTACGTTTTGGGACTAATGTGAAAACATGACTCTGTGTGCAGAGAGGAATTATAGGCAGAGATTTATTGCGTATTGCTCTGGTGATTTCACAGTTGCATTAGATGGAAAGGGGGAGCGAATTTTTGGGGGAAGAAGCAGACTCTTAGCACACACCCATGTGCTTGCCATGTATAATCATGCACAGTATTTACAAGCGAGTGGGGTTTTCAGGTTTCAGTCTGTAATGCAAATACATTCAGCATCACTAAGGCTGGTTGCCCTTGCTGGAGTGTAGGCAGTCACCGAGAATACACATGGTGGTGGTCTGAAAAAACAGTTTGGACATGTGCATTTAAATAAATCAAAAAAAGTGGTTTCATAATGTGTCAGTCTGTAAAAGTGATTTTCACTTGCCCCGAAAAAAAAAAGAGCAGTAAGTGTGCTTTCAAATTGGCAAAGAAATTTCGTTTTGGGACTAATGTGAAAACATGACTCTGTGTGCAGAGAGGAATTATAGGCAGAGATTTATTGCGTATTGCTCTGGTGATTTCACAGTTGCATTAGATGGAAAGGGGGAGCGAATTTTTTGGTGCAGAAGCAGACTCTTAGCACACACCCATGTGCTTGCCATGTATAATCATGCACAGTATTTACAAGCGAGTGGGGTTTTCAGGTTTCAGTCTGTAATGCAAATACATTCAGCATCACTAAGGCTGGTTGCCCTTGCTGGAGTGTAGGCAGTCACCGAGAATACACATGGTGGTGGTCTGAAAAAACAGTTTGGACATGTGCATTTAAATAAATCAAAAAAAGTGGTTTCATAATGTGTCAGTCTGTAAAAGTGATTTTCACTTGCCCCGAAAAAAAAAAGAGCAGTAAGTGTGCTTTCAAATTGGCAAAGAAATTTCGTTTTGGGACTAATGTGAAAACATGACTCTGTGTGCAGAGAGGAATTATAGGCAGAGATTTATTGCGTATTGCTCTGGTGATTTCACAGTTGCATTAGATGGAAAGGGGGAGCGAATTTTTGGGGGAAGAAGCAGACTCTTAGCACACACCCATGTGCTTGCCATGTATAATCATGCACAGTATTTACAAGCGAGTGGGGTTTTCAGGTTTCAGTCTGTAATGCAAATACATTCAGCATCACTAAGGCTGGTTGCCCTTGCTGGAGTGTAGGCAGTCACCGAGAATACACATGGTGGTGGTCTGAAAAAACAGAGATTTATTGCGTATTGCTCTGGTGATTTCACAGTTGCATTAGATGGAAAGGGGGAGCGAATTTTTGGGGGAAGAAGCAGACTCTTAGCACACACCCATGTGCGCAGAGATTTATTGCGTATTGCTCTGGTGATTTCACAGTTGCATTAGATGGAAAGGGGGAGCGAATTTTTGGGGGAAGAGGCAGACTCTTAGCACACACCCATGTGCTTGCCATGTATAATCATGCACAGTATTTACAAGCGAGTGGGGTTTTCAGGTTTCAGTCTGTAATGCAAATACATTCAGCATCACTAAGGCTGGTTGCCCTTGCTAGAGTGTAGGCAGTCACCGAGAATACACATGGTGGTGGTCTGAAAAAACAGTTTGGACATGTGCATTTAAATAAATCAAAAAAAGTGGTTTCATAATGTGTCAGTCTGTAAAAGTGATTTTCACTTGCCCCGAAAAAAAAAAGAGCAGTAAGTGTGCTTTCAAATTGGCAAAGAAATTTCGTTTTGGGACTAATGTGAAAACATGACTCTGTGTGCAGAGAGGAATTATAGGCAGAGATTTATTGCGTATTGCTCTGGTGATTTCACAGTTGCATTAGATGGAAAGGGGGAGCGAATTTTTGGGGGAAGAAGCAGACTCTTAGCACACACCCATGTGCTTGCCATGTATAATCATGCACAGTATTTACAAGCGAGTGGGGTTTTCAGGTTTCAGTCTGTAATACAAATACATTCAGCATCACTAAGGCTGGTTGCCCTTGCTGGAGTGTAGGCAGTCACCGAGAATACACATGGTGGTGGTCTGAAAAAACAGTTTGGACATGTGCATTTAAATAAATCAAAAAAAGTGGTTTCATAATGTGTCAGTCTGTAAAAGTGATTTTCACTTGCCCCGAAAAAAAAAAGAGCAGTAAGTGTGCTTTCAAATTGGCAAAGAAATTTCGTTTTGGGACTAATGTGAAAACATGACTCTGTGTGCAGAGAGGAATTATAGGCAGAGATTTATTGCGTATTGCTCTGGTGATTTCACAGTTGCATTAGATGGAAAGGGGGAGCGAATTTTTGGGGGAAGAAGCAGACTCTTAGCACACACCCATGTGCTTGCCATGTATAATCATGCACAGTATTTACAAGCGAGTGGGGTTTTCAGGTTACAGTCTGTAATGCAAATACATTCAGCATCACTAAGGCTGGTTGCCCTTGCTGGAGTGTAGGCAGTCACCGAGAATACACATGGTGGTGGTCTGAAAAAACAGTTTGGACATGTGCATTTAAATAAATCAAAAAAAGTGGTTTCATAATGTGTCAGTCTGTAAAAGTGATTTTCACTTGCCCCGAAAAAAAAAGAGCAGTAAGTGTGCTTTCAAATTGGCAAAGAAATTTCGTTTTGGGACTAATGTGAAAACATGACTCTGTGTGCAGAGAGGAATTATAGGCAGAGATTTATTGCGTATTGCTCTGGTGATTTCACAGTTGCATTAGATGGAAAGGGGGAGCGAATTTTTGGGGGAAGAAGCAGACTCTTAGCACACACCCATGTGCTTGCCATGTATAATCATGCACAGTATTTACAAGCGAGTGGGGTTTTCAGGTTTCAGTCTGTAATGCAAATACATTCAGCATCACTAAGGCTGTTTGCCCTTGCTGCAGTGTAGCAGTCTGGACATGGGCTTTTTAAAAAATCTGAAAAGTGGTTTCATAATGTGACAGTTTGTAAAAGTGATTTTCACTTGCCCAAAAAAAAGAGCAGTTAGTGTGCATTCAAATTGGCATAGAAATTTCGTTTTGTGACTATTGTGAAAAGAAATGTAGTAATATATTTAAATACAATAAAGGAATTTTTTTTTAGTTTTTTTCAGGTATTGCTGAAGAGCAGTGAACAAAATTTAAGATGCCTACAAAATCCAGAGTTCAAAAAACGCTAAAAAAAAAACTATATTTGAAGACAACTGGAGGACCAAAGTTAGTAGAAGATGCTCATGTTGGGAAAAAGAAAAAATCTTCTGGTAAGCAGAAAAAACTATTTCTTAAAAATATATTCAAAACAAGGAAAAATGTACAAAATGTCTGTACTGGAAAGAATGTTACGAAACGAACAGAACAGGAAAAAATTGAGAATTTAGTTAATGCAAATATACCTTCTGCAACTGAAAAGATTTACATAAACAGAAAAACAGCGTTTAAAGAGATACGTAGAAAAATGTTTCAGAGAAGAGTTATGTCCAATTTGATAAAGGATGTGAAGAAATATAAGCAAAAGGCAAAATATTACAAGAGAAAAAAAGAAATTGAAGCCATTGCAGCAAAGGCATTAGAATTAAAAAGGAAACTATTCATATTAATTTTGAATAGGATGCGTACATTAGACAAAATGGTTAATGTACTGAAATCACATAGCAAAAGGAAAAGAGTAGTGAACAGAACAAACTTTTGTAAAGTGTTTTTAGGAAAGTGGATGCATAGTTCAAGTAGTGAACCTTTTTTTAATGAAGAGAGCTATTTTCAAAGTAATAGTTTGCTGCATGCAGTTGACACCAGAGGTCGTTCATACGAAGTAACAAATGGTTGCATAATGGAGAAGGAGATAATGGTTCCAAGAGATGAGGTACAAGTGATGGCAGATGAGGCAATGGGGAGACGTCCTAAAGCCCCAGTGTACACTTGGAATTGTAGTAGTATTTGCACTGTGCGTCAGGAATCTATTGACAAATTTCGAGAGTTTCTAAGAGAATATAGTAAAAAAAGTGTAAAACAGAAGATTAAGGTGCTTCAAAGTCTGGATCCATGCAGAGTGAGAGAGAATACTGGTTTGCAGGGTCATTCTCTGGCTTGTCTATCTAGAAAAGTGTGCAATAGTGTTTTCCATCATTTTAGGATGCTGGCTGTTCATCATACTGAAATGAGAAAGTTTGTGAGACGGTTGTATTTTGCCAAAAGTCCAGCAATAAAGTTAAATGAATTGAATAGGGCTCTGTTCCGAGGAACAGTATCAGATGTTGAGAAGGTTGTTGATGAAATTCAGTTTTGTTACTTTGGTCCTGAACAAAACAGTGCAGAGAAGGACACAGTAAATGAGGAAGAAGTGGAAGAGAATGTAGAACCCTCTGTAAGTAACACATTTAATGATCACATAACAAAATTTGCAATAGTCTCTAATGAAAGACCAAATTTTACTTGTATTTGTTGCCGCAGAACTCATTATAGAAAACAAACTAGGAATGTTGATCTCTACAGAAAGAGTGAAAATGAAGATAATTATAAGTGGAAGGATTTTGCCACATATATATTTCTAGAAAATTGTTTTGAATTGGGTGAAGATCAGCGTATTTGTAAATACCGTTACAACAAGTTAGAGGAAAATAGAATGCCGACCAGAGCTGTACATAATAATTTAGAATTGGATGCTATTCCTGCTGAACTTTCTGAATTAAATACATATGAGTCTATACTCATTCAATGTGTTCATCCGTTCCAGACCATAGTACGTATGGAGCCCAAAACTGGTAAATTACCTCCTTCAGATTTACTGAGAGGTTTAAAAGGTAGAGTGGTGTATTTGCCCTTGGATTTGAAAAAAAATATGGAAACTATTGATGCGGATACTTTGGAAACTGAACCATTAATTATTCTGGTTAATGGTGTACCTACAAAGAATAAGAAGATTTGGCAGGAGCTGGTAGATGTGCGGAAAGTACAAAGAGCAAATTTGTATTTGAAAAAAAATAACAAATGGTATGAATCAATTTATATAGAAGAAGAAGAAGAAGAAGAAGATTTACAAGAAGACACAGAAATACCAACTGGACAAATTGAAAAAGTGGACAAGTCAAAGGAAGAAGAAATTTATGAACATTTTAGCATACATCCTCTTCATTCGAAAGAAGTTATGGGAGACAATATTGATCTCTTTCAGATGAAGAAAGCAAAAGGAACTCCCGTGAGTGTATGGGAGGAGAGCTTGGAAGCTCGATGTTTTCCCCAGCTGTTTCCTAAAGGAAAAGGAGGACGATACGATGAACGTCCAGAACAGATTCCAGCTTCTGAGTATCGGACTACAAGACTATATGCTGAAGATCCCAGATTTCGACAAAGTATTCCTTATTTGTTCCATCTTTTATTTGAAAGCGACTTGTCTGCACTGTCTTATGCAGTAAATCACATTTTAAAAAGTGGAGTACATTTACAAAATGTGTCTGCTAAGGATTTTATGGAGAAAGTGCAGCACCGAGATGATCATTTGGAAACACAACTGATCAATCTGATGGCTTGTCAGCGTGGGACAAATGAATATTGGTACCGACGCCATGGTGAACTAAAATGCATGTTACGGAATTTAGGAACACCAACATGGTTCCTTACCCTAAGCTGTGCCGAGTACGCTTGGGATGATTTACTGGATTTTCTACGAGAGGCCAATTCAAACATTAAAAACATCGAATACAAGACAGCAGGAGAACTGTGCTCATTGGATCCGGTTAATGTTTGCAGATATTTCAATCATAGATTTGAGGCTATGATGTCCTTCATCTGCAATAAAAAAAATCCACCCCTTGGAGAAGTAGTGGATTTCTTTTGGAGAAAAGAGTACCAGGCAAGAGGTGCTCCTCATATTCATATGCTGTTGTGGATCAAGGATGCCCCAAAGTTTGGAACAGATGCTGATGAAGCAGTGTTATCTTACATTGAAGAATATGCAACATGTGCTATACCAAAAAGCACAGAAGAGAACAAGTTAAAGGAGCAAGTTTTACGTTTCCAAAGTCATCGGTGTGGAAAATACTGTCGACGGAAATACAAGAGCAAAGAAAAATACTACACTAAATGTCGATTTGGATTTCCTAGACCTGTTCTTTCAAATGGAAGAGTCAACAGTTTTATGTCAGCTGTGAGACATACTATCACAAGAAAATCACCTAAGAATACCTACAACCTAAAAAGAAAAGAAGAATCAAAAAATATAAATGACTACAACCCAGTCATTTTATCCATGTGGAACGCTAACATGGATATACAGTATGTAGCTGACAATTCCATTGCTGTTGCTCGATATGTAACGTCTTACATTACGAAATCAGAAAAAACAGAATTGAAGGAAATGTGGGAAGAGATTTCTCACGAGAAGACTGTCAGTAAGAAGCTGTACAGTTTCAGTTTGAAGATGTTATCGCATCGAGAAATTGGATCCTACGAATGTTCAGATAGGTTATCTTCCGCAAGCCTCTACTCGAAGTCAAGAAGAATAATTTGGGCAAGTTTAGGCCTTGCAGCAATGAGAAATCGGGTACTGAAATCTGTAGGAGAAATTGAATATTTGGCCGAGAATGACCCAGAAAGTACAGATATTTTGAAAACAAACATGTTGAACATATATTATCCCAAGAGAAGTCAACATCTGGAGAACATGTGTCTCTATGAAGTGCTGCAGAACTACATTTATTCACGGAAAGCCACAGAAGACATCAATAATGGAAAATATAAAGTCGTTGGTGAAGAAGGATGTTTGGTGAAGCAAACAAAAGGAAGTTTGATAAATCACCGGAAGCTGAGTTGCGACACTACTGACAAGAAGGAATTTTACTACTTGGCTCTTTTACAGTTGTTTAAACCATGGCGTACAGAGGATGAACTACTGGGAGAATTCCAGAGCTATGAAGATTCTTTTAATGCTTGCAAAGACAGCATACAATGCAGTACATTCTCAACTTATCTGCAAATGTTAAATAAAGAAATTGATCAGGAAACTACAATTGCAGCAGAAATCGCTAGAGATAGTTCTCAGGACAGCCAAAGTTCAGGAACACTCAGTCAAGATCCCCTAGGACAACCAATCATTGAAAATGAAGCATCAATAGCCATGAATGAAGTGGAAACGGCTATGAATCAAGCTCAAGAAGAATTTATAGACTTAGAAAATTTGGAAAGACAACTGAATCAAGAGCAGCAACAAATTTATGAAGAGATCAAAAACAAAATTGATCACGGATTTCTACATGAAAAAAAAGAGTGCTCATGCACATCATTTCATCCAATCAGGATGTATGTAAGCGGACAAGCTGGAACTGGAAAAAGTTTCCTAATAAAAGTCATCAGAAGCTACCTAAAGCAAAAAACGGATTCTACTTTGTCTTGTGTGGTTACTGCTCCAACTGGGTTAGCAGCATATAACATAAAAGGAATCACTTTACATCGTTTGCTAATGTTACCAGTGGAGCATGAGAACAAAATACAATTCAACAAGCTAACTGGAGAAGCATCCTTGGAAGTTTCAAGAGTATTGAAGAAGATGCAAGTTCTCATTATTGATGAGGTGAGCATGGTATCAAACTTAATGCTTGCCTTTGTGCATTTAAGAATGCAGCAAATTTTGAAGACAGACTATGACATGTTATTTGGTGGAAAACACGTCATAGTTTTTGGAGATCTTTTGCAACTTACTCCAGTTAAAGGACAACCAGTGTTTAATACTGTCACACATGAAGACACGAAGAAGTCATTGGGAAGCATCGGAAATACAAATATTTGGTCCTTCTTTGAGTACAAGGAACTTACTACTAATATGAGGCAAGCAAACGATGAAGAATATGGAAGTATTCTGAAAGATATCAGGATTGGACTACTCACAGAAGTTGGCAAAAAAACATTACAGAGTCGGCTGCTACATAATTTATTTCCAAAGGAAGAAATAGTTGCAGAGAAGATATACAAGAACATTGCAGAAAACAAAAGTGTCATCTGCTTAATGCCAACTCTACGTGAATGCTCAATATTCAATGAGGAGCTTTTGAAATTGGAAAAGGAAGAGATCAGGAAATTGGAAGCAGTGGACAAAATTGAGGATGGAAGAATTAGTGTCACAGTAACAGGCAAACTGAAAAATAAATTGGACTCACTAGAGAAGAACATCTCCAAAACAGCTGGATTAGAAAAAAATCTATATGTTTGCATGAACTGTAGAGTATTTTTAAGGAGAAATTTGGATGTTGAAAAAGGTTTAGTTAATGGAGCGATGGGAAGAGTTGTGGGTTTTATTAATTACCAGAAAAAAGAAGGAGTTGAATGTTTAAAAATAAAATTTGATCAGATAGAAGAAGTTAAAGATATTTGTCGTTGTACAGTACGTTTTATGCTTGTGAAAGACTTATATGTACGTAGGAAGCAGTTTCCGTTTTCTCTAGCATATGCTGTAACTATTCACAAGTCTCAAGGATTGACTGTAGATTGTGCATTTGTGAACATTGGTTCAACTGTGTTCAAAGAAGGTATGGCATATGTAGCTTTGTCACGAGTGAAAACATTATCAGGTTTATTCATGATAGACTTTGATGACTCAAAAGTTAGTGCTGATACAAACTGTGTAAAGGAGTATAATAGATTAAGAAGAAGCTATGCTCCTCATTTAGGTCAGTATCCTGTGTTGGAGAAACGTGTAGTTTCTCGTAAAAGAAAAAATGAGAATATCTGTAATGAAGATGTAGAGAAGAGGAAAAAAAAGAGGAGTGATGTAATTGCAAGCAAAAAGAAAAAGGAAAATGAAGAACAGGTTGTAGGATGTCATTTTGAAAATAGCTCTGGTGTCAACTGCTACGCAAATGTAGTGCTGAATGTTGCATTTTATCTGAAAAGTTTGCAAGAGCAGATAATAGTAAATCAGGGAAAAAGATTCTGTTCAGAGCTGAGTCTCCTTTTTCAAAAGCTGAGTAAAGATAAAACTCAAATAGAAAGTGCTACTGAAATTAGAAAACTTTTAGATGTATGTTCAGGACGAACACAGTTTTCTCAAAATGAACAGCAAGATGCACATGAATTTTTGATGTATTTTCTTCAGGTAGTGGAAGAAGAAGGAGTTCCCATTGACATTTTTTTTGGTCTCTCTTATAAATGGGAACATAGTTGTGATAATTGTTATAATATATGTGGCTCTATTGTTGATAATGAAAGATTTATTTATTTGACATTGCCAGAGAGTAAAACAGTCACTTTTGCAAAATTAGTTAAAGATGCTAATCATAGCATGAAATGTAGTGAGTGTAATTCTGACATGTTTTCAACATTAATTTTAAAGGAATACGGACAGTATGTAATTTTAATGATGCAACGATGTAGAGCTGATGGTTCAAAATTGGATACTTTAATAAAGAAGTTTACAGGACAGCAATTATCAATTTCAGGAAAAACTTTTGTAACTGTTGCAATAATTTTCCATGATGGACCTACTGTTACTTCTGGACATTACACAGTTTATCTTAAATGTGAAAAAGGCTGGACACTGTGTAATGATTCCCAATTGATTTTCAAACAACATTTGCCTTTTGATTTAGCAAATTCCTATCTAATCTTCCTGAAACCTAAATTTTAGACAGATTTGGCAAGATCTCGACAAAATAATTTTACCATTTTACTGGATTACCATTGCAATTTTGTAGAAAAAAGATTTTTTAAATTATCATTTGGCCTAATGGAAAGATAACCAATTGTAATGTGGACTTTTTAAATTTTTAATGAAACTTTGAAAAACCAATAATTTAGAGATTATCGGTAACTTCTGCACATTTTAAATTTTGGAATGTTATTGGACTGCCATTGGA
This sequence comes from Triturus cristatus, assembly GCF_964204655.1. Lineage (NCBI taxonomy): Eukaryota > Metazoa > Chordata > Amphibia > Caudata > Salamandridae > Triturus > Triturus cristatus. The sequence goes on along the minus strand of NC_140581.1, from coordinate 370,609,532 downwards.
AATTTTTTCAAAAATGATTTAAAAAATTACTATTTGGCCATGCGGAAAAGTAACCAATTCTATTGTGGACTTAATAAATTATTCAAAAAATTTTCGTGAACCAAAATGTTACAGAGAATCGGTGAGATCTGGACAAATTAAACTTTAGAATTTTATTGGATTACCGTTGGAAATTTATTCCAAAAAAAAATTTAAAATTACTATTTGGTCTAAAGGAAATGAAATCAGATGTATTTTGGAGTTATTTGAGATATAATATTGTGATTATACTTCTGAAACAAACATATCAGACGGTATTTTAAAGAAATAAGTATTGGTATTAGATGATATTTTTTTAGAATATTATGCATTTCTATAATGTTAAGTTTAAGTAAAAAAAGAATCAGGGCTTTTTTAATACAATCTTTGTGATTGTTATTTTTTTTTGCCCGCTGTAAAATGATGAATGCAATTGCTTTCACAATTTATAGTGAAATGCAATATATTCTGAAAACAGCAAAAATAAGGCAAAAATATTTTTTGGAAAAAAATGTAAATATGTGTACTGTATTATAAAATGTTTTAAAAATATTAATACTTTTTTCTTTTTTTCCAGATAGATATAGAAAAATTTCGAAAACTAGAACCATTTTTAAAACTATTTTTTTTAAAAACAAATGAATAAATATTTTTTTGAGTGAGTATGGTAAGTCAATAATAATAATTGTAGTCTCTCAAGGACCTTGTAATGTGATAATTGATTTTTAGTGTTTTTTTTAAAAAATAAAAAAAAAGTACGCGCACCGTACGCGTACGGTAAAAAAAAAAAAAAAGTTTTTAAAAACATATGTAAAAAAAAGATGAAAGATAAGGTTGGCTCTTAAAAGAACCGTTGTGTTCATGCAGGGACAGAGGAAAGGAAGCATGGGAAAATTATTCAAAGCGACAAATGTGCTGATCTATTTTGTTGTTCACTAGGGAAACACTGGTCTCCCTATAGCAAATTAGATCTTGACAAAATGTGCATCGAATATCAACCTTCCGAAATCGAGGGTTGATTTCCAGAGGGCCAGCAAAAGGAGATTCTCCCCCCACAGATGAAGGGCTCACCTGACCTGCAGAAGAAGGAGTCAGCCCTGCAGATGATGGTCCAGGCTGAGCTGCTGTGGATGTACTGGCTTGTCTTTCTGAAGAGTTACCTCCAAAAAGATGACCATGTGTCCTTCTGTGTACATCCTGGAGGTGTCTCTTCATGGTGTGATTCCCAAAGGAATACTTCCTGTTAGGATTACCTCTAGAAAGTACACGCTTACACAGCTTACAAGTCACTAAGGGTGCATTTACCTTTTGCTGGCCTTCAGGAAAAGTAAAATAATCCCATACATAAGAGGGCTTTTGTTTCCTCGATCTCTGCCTCAAGACAGTGCTGCTAGTGCTAGCCTCACTCTCAGAAGAGCTCTGCTGTTCTGCCATCGTATCCCAAAGACAAACCAGCTCCTTCTCCCAAGGGATCACAAGCAGAAATGAGGGGAATGGGTGTGGTGTAGGAGAGTTCTAGAACTGAAAGTAGTTTCAACCAATCAAAAGTTGTGTTTCATGATCACATGACCTACCGTACGCTTACGGTACGCTTACGGTACGCTTACGGCAAAAGTGCGCATGCGCGTAAAAAAGACACGCGCTTGCGCGCATGCGCATAACAGTCACTACCCGACACTTCCGCGTAACGTGCGCGTGTAGCGTACACGCGTACGCGTCCCACGCGGAGTACGCGCGGCTACGCAAATTGCGTAACTATACGCAAGCAGCGTAGGAAAATTACGGACGTTGCGTAAACCGTACGCTTACCGTGAGCTTACGGTACGCGTACTAAAAAAATTTAAAACAAAATAGAAAAAAAGTACTGCAAATAAATTTTACATGTTTATTTTAAAAAATATATAAAAAAAACATATTAAAGAATTAAAAAAATTAAATCATAGTCTTTATAAAAGGTAAGAAAATTAAAATAAAAATATGTTAGAAAAAATAGAAGAAAAAAAAAAAATTAGCATTTAAAAAAAATTGCAAATTCACTGAAAAAACCATGGGTTTCACACACGTTATAGTTAGGAATTAGCATTTAAAAAACCTTAGAAATTCAGTGAAAAAACCATAGGTTTCACACACGTTATAGTTAGGAATTAGCATTTAAAAAACCTTAGAAATTCAGTGAAAAAACCATAGGTTTCACACATGTTATAGTTAGCTGGACATTTTACTGGTAAAAAACCAATGAAATTCCCCCATTATAGTTAGTTCAGCTAACTATAACTCGCGCGCCCGCAATGCACTGCTGATGACGTCACATATTACATCACTCATGACATGGTCAGTGACATCACTCATGACATCACTGATGACATCTCAAATGACATCACTGATGACATCATCCAGTGAATGTGGGTTTTTCTGAAAATTAAATATGTTTTATATATGTATATCTCAAGGTCGATGGAAGAATAAATGGGTATATAAGTGTCTAAATGGATGATTTGTTTTTGAAAAATTGATTGTGTAACTGACTGATTAAGTGTATCATAGTGAATACATGGCTTAGTGAGTAATGTTTAAATATGTAAATATCTGTATCAGTCTCTCACTTTGTGTATAAGTGGCTGCATGGGTTGGTGAGTAGCTACATGGGTGTCTATATAGGTTATTAGTTGGTTTTTTGAGTATCAGTCTGAGTGTCTGCATGGTTCGGTGGGGGGTATTACGTAGTGCATAGGTGCATGAATGAGTGACTCACTGTTTGTATGTGTTGAACAGAGCATGTGTGCAGGACTGCATGGGTGGATGAGTGTGTGTATGGGTGTGTTAGTGAGTGAATGACTGTCTCAATAGTGTCTTTATGAGTAACTACATATGTTTAAAACTAGTATATGTGACTATTGGTGTATATATGTGAGTATATGTGAGAGTGAGAGATTGAAAGAGTTCCTGTATGAATAAGTATGTGTTTCTATAAGTGATTGTTTAAAAGACTAAGTATGTGTAAGTTTCCGTAGAAGTAAGTGTGGTGGTGTGTGTATAACTGTATATGCAAGTAAATGTATGTTTGATTCTTTATTAGCATGAGTGACTATGTGTGTGAGTTGCTCTATGGATGAGTGGCATTGTGTAACAGGATGTATAGGTGTATGAGTACATATGATAAGTGAGTACATGTATGAGTGACTGTATTGGACTGTTGGTGAATGAGTGGATGTGTATGTGGATCTTAGAATTACTGAAGAGGTTGTTGTAACTGTTATTGGTATGTCCATTGTTTTGTAAATTTTAGTCTCTATTTTTGAATGTGTGTGTCAAAGGTTATATTAGGGGAAGAGGAGGTCTGCCACTCTATCACAAGGATGATGTCATCAGTGATGTCATCAGTGATGTCATTTGAGATGTCATCAGTGATGTCATGAGTGATGTCACTGACCATGTCATGAGTGATGTAATATGTGACGTCATCAGCAGTGCATTGCGGGCGCGCGAGTTATAGTTAGCTGAACTAACTATAATGGGGGAATTTCATTGGTTTTTTACGAGTAAAATGTCCAGCTAACTATAACATGTGTGAAACCTATGGTTTTTTCACTGAATTTCTAAGGTTTTTTAAATGCTAATTCCTAACTATAACGTGTGTGAAACCTATGGTTTTTTCACTGAATTTCTAAGGTTTTTTAAATGCTAATTCCTAACTATAACGTGTGTGAAACCCATGGTTTTTTCAGTGAATATATATATATATATATATATATATATATATATTCACTGAAAAAACCATAGGTTTCACACACATTATAGTTAGGAATTAGCATTTAAAAAACCTTGCAAATTCACTTAAAAAACCATAGGTTTCACACATGTTACAGTTAGGTGGACATTTCACTCGTAAAAAACCAATGAAATTCCCCCGTTATAGTTAGGTCAGATAACTATAACTCACGCGCCCGCAATCCAGTGCTCATGACGTCACATATTTCATCACTCATGACATGGTCAGTGGCATCACTCATGACATGACTGATGACATCCTTGTGATAGAGTGGCGGTCGTGCGAGTTATAGTTATCTGACCTAACTATAACGGGTGAATTTCATTGGTTTTTTACGAGTGAAATGTCCACCTAACTATAACATGTGTGAAACCTATGGTTTTTTAAGTGAATTTGCAAGGTTTTTTAAATGCTAATTCCTAACTATACCGTGCGTGAAACCTATGGTTTTTTAAGTGAATTTGTACGTTTTTTTTTTTAATGGTTTTTCACCGTGCGCGCACGGTGCGCGCCCCGTGATTTAAAAAAAAAAAAAAAATGTTTTTTCACCCTTCGTGGTCCTTTAGGGACCCCCTGACAAAGGCTAGGGGGTCAGGAACTCTCTACCCTGCCCCCTTTTCACGTTCGCCACCTCTCTGTTTCACTCTCGCACCCACAACAAACAAAATGGCGGCCGACACTTCCTGATTTCGACCGATTCGAACGTTGACTGACATGTAACCACCAATCAGAATTACGCTCGCGCACGTTAGGGTACGCGCACGGTGCGCGCACGGTGCGCGGCTATAGATATGTATGTGCTTTTAAATGCAATTTTCTCAGGAACTACTGAACAGATTGACTCCATATATGCAAAAGGCACTTCCCTGACCTGAGGACTACCTCTCTGCCAAATTTCAAGTAATTCTGTTCAGCCGTTCGGGCTGTACCTTCGACTAAAGGTCCAATGGTAAAATGCGTGGGGAAAACGTGTTTTGGGACCCCCCTTTTTTCTCAGCCCCCGCTTTACGAATCACCCCGAGACTTTCAGGGTAGGAGCTGAGCGGAGCGCCCCATTAGTTTTGGAAATTTCGCGAGGATTCGTCAACCGGCGCCAAAGTTATTCAAAATAGAATTTTCAGATTTCCTATGGAAACACGGTCCTAACTATAACTATCTACTGGCGATATATATATATTTCATTCAAAGGTGTCCACCAACGGAGATGCACTCAAACACAGGCAGGAAACCGCAAATCCCAGCAGAGTCCTTTATTTAGACAACAACAAGGAGCATTTCAGCTCTGAAACGCGTAGGGCTAACTTTGCACTGGGGATGCTGCCTGTTGTTGTCTAAATAAAGGACTCTGCTGGGATTTGCGGTTTCCTGCCTGTGTTTGAGTGCATCTCCGTTGGTGGACACCTTTGAATGAATTATTTCCGGCCAGTCCAGGTCGGGGACGATGCACCGCCACGATAATCTAGTGGACTGCTGATTCTAGATACACTGGAATCACGAAAGCAGAAATGCAGGTTTGACTTTCATTTTCACTGGCACCAAACCCGGAGGCTCATTGGAGCTTGTTAAATATTTATGTATGCTTCGAGGCAGAGGAATGGGGCAGGCACTACGAGTCCCAGGAGGCCGTTGTCATCTACCCACCTGAGGGTATAAAAGCAATCAATTACAGGACGAGTGCTTGCGCAGAACTGCCAATTTGCATACAGCCCGTGAACAAGGAGCATTTCAGCTCTGAAACGCGTAGGGCTAACTTTGCACTGGGGATGCTGCCTGTTGTTGTCTAAATAAAGGACTCTGCTGGGATTTGCGGTTTCCTGCCTGTGTTTGAGTGCATCTCCGTTGGTGGACACCTTTGAATGAATTATTTCCGGCCAGTCCAGGTCGGGGACGATGCACCGCCACGATAATCTAGTGGACTGCTGATTCTAGATACACTGGAATCACGAAAGCAGAAATGCAGGTTTGACTTTCCTTTTCACTGGCACCAAACCCGGAGGCTCATTGGAGCTTGTTAAATATTTATGTATGCTTCGAGGCAGAGGAATGGGGCAGGCACTACGAGTCCCAGGAGGCCGTTGTCATCTACCCACCTGAGGGTATAAAAGCAATCAATTACAGGACGAGTGCTTGCGCAGAACTGCCAATTTGCATACAGCCCGTGAACAAGGAGCATTTCAGCTCTGAAACGCGTAGGGCTAACTTTGCACTGGGGATGCTGCCTGTTGTTGTCTAAATAAAGGACTCTGCTGGGATTTGCGGTTTCCTGCCTGTGTTTGAGTGCATCTCCGTTGGTGGACACCTTTGAATGAATTATTTCCGGCCAGTCCAGGTCGGGGACGATGCACCGCCACGATAATCTAGTGGACTGCTGATTCTAGATACACTGGAATCACGAAAGCAGAAATGCAGGTTTGACTTTCATTTTCACTGGCACCAAACCCGGAGGCTCATTGGAGCTTGTTAAATATTTATGTATGCTTCGAGGCAGAGGAATGGGGCAGGCACTACGAGTCCCAGGAGGCCGTTGTCATCTACCCACCTGAGGGTATAAAAGCAATCAATTACAGGACGAGTGCTTGCGCAGAACTGCCAATTTGCATACAGCCCGTGAACAAGGAGCATTTCAGCTCTGAAACGCGTAGGGCTAACTTTGCACTGGGGATGCTGCCTGTTGTTGTCTAAATAAAGGACTCTGCTGGGATTTGCGGTTTCCTGCCTGTGTTTGAGTGCATCTCCGTTGGTGGACACCTTTGAATGAATTATTTCCGGCCAGTCCAGGTCGGGGACGATGCACCGCCACGATAATCTAGTGGACTGCTGATTCTAGATACACTGGAATCACGAAAGCAGAAATGCAGGTTTGACTTTCATTTTCACTGGCACCAAACCCGGAGGCTCATTGGAGCTTGTTAAATATTTATGTATGCTTCGAGGCAGAGGAATGGGGCAGGCACTACGAGTCCCAGGAGGCCGTTGTCATCTACCCACCTGAGGGTATAAAAGCAATCAATTACAGGACGAGTGCTTGCGCAGAACTGCCAATTTGCATACAGCCCGTGAACAAGGAGCATTTCAGCTCTGAAACGCGTAGGGCTAACTTTGCACTGGGGATGCTGCCTGTTGTTGTCTAAATAAAGGACTCTGCTGGGATTTGCGGTTTCCTGCCTGTGTTTGAGTGCATCTCCGTTGGTGGACACCTTTGAATGAAATATATATATATATATATTATATATATATATATATATATATATATATATATATATATATATGTTTTCCTCGCCTTCATTGCTTGAGTTTTGCTTGCAAAAAAGTGTCACTCATAGTCGTTGAAATGTCACTCATAATTACAATTTAATTATGAAAATGTCACACATAGCAATTTGAAACCTTGGCAGCTATGCTCATAGTCGTTGAAATGTCAATCATAATTACACTGAAGAATCTGAAGTTATGAGAAAATGTCACATCTGAAACCTTGGCAGCTATGCTGCCACTCTGCCACTCACTAAATATCCCCTCTGAAAACTCTCCTCTTACCTCTATGGCAGGCAGGAGTGGTTGGTTCGAACTTCGTTCACTTTAATCAGCAGCCAGACTCCAGAGCCAGCAAATCGCCCAAAGAGCAGTACTGCCACTGACTGCCCCAGGCCAGAATGAGCGCGAGAGCGCGTAGTGCGTGACGCGTCACTGCTACGTCGTTCTCATCGCGAGGGCTGGCCAAAATAAATCATTTAATGTCGGCCCAGGGTCGTCATTGGTAGCGCTCGCGTGCTGCAAGATTGATTGACGGCCCTGGAGGCTGGGACATACAAACACAAACGTGGGACCTTGTGGATGCAATTTTTGAAGCACTGTGACTGCTGGCGCTGGCGCACTAGCAGTGAGCTACTACAAAAAACAGCAGGTCAGGTGCGCGCAGCGCTTGCACTTTCAAACTGGGCGAGCGCGGCACTGGTGGCCCATTGCGGCGGCCTTTATAATTTATTTGGGGACACAGTGTCCCCAAATAAATTCTAAAAGGCTGCCGCGGCCGCAACGGGCAACCAGTGCCGCGCGGCCGCCCCAAAATAGTGCCGCCTGGGGCGGACTTCCCCACAGCCCCCCTAGCTACGCCACTGATGGCCGTCCATGATAACATGCCCCCAAGTAGGCTCCCATTGCCAATGTGCCAAAAGTGGGCACTCATCACACATTACTAATAGCACACAAAACACATGCACATGTGCAAGCCCCTGCAAAGCTGCAACTCCTTGAGCCACACTGATAAGGCATGTGATAGGGCATGATGGATAGAATGCCTGCAGGACAAAGAGATTCACATGGTGCAGGACACCTTACTGATGTTGCGGAGTGTGGAACACATCCTCAAGGGAGCATGTCACACCCTGTCACAACCTTATGTACACACAACCCTTGAAGTGAACAAGACACTTGATGACCTACTATGCACAAGTGTCACAACTCTGACAAGGACACACAATCCACACAGATTTCCACATGTCTGCATTGTCCATACACAGAAGTCAAAGGCCCATTTCATGAAAGTGACAAGGGGTAGCTAAACAAAGGCAGCAGGTGCCACCATCACACAATGCAGTGTACACACATACTAATCTGAGTACATCAACATTGCCTAATAGGTGTTGCGGACTGCATTATTCACATAACACAAACCAGGACACAACAGGTAGCATTTGTGTGTAGACACTGTCAAGACACATTTCTCACCTAGGCAACTTGTGATATTACAATGTACAAGTACACCCTCACATCTGTGATGTCTCCGAAATAATCGCCATCCAGAAACTATCATGCATATTGTACAAAATATCTATAATGTACAGTCTCCCTCAGTCTGATTGTTAAGTCAAATAATGCATGCCCATACATGGATTCCACTGTTAAACTGTATCTCCCATGAACATTTCAGAGGGAGAGACAACACCTCCTGGACAGCAGGACGACCCACTCCGCCACGATGACTCGTCGGAAACACCCACCATCAATGCGGATGAATTTCAGCGTCTCCTCGATTCCTTTGACACACCAACTCCAGGAGCAGGGCTACCCAGCAGCATTGCGCCTAGCCCACCCCATGCACAAACCACCCAGCAGCAAGCACCTCCCACCACAGCTGCCTCACAGGACCCAGGCAACCCATATGCGGCCTTTCACACCATGGTGTTGAGGTCCAACGTGAGACATGGGACTATGTGCGGGTGGGCTTGGAGAGCCTGGCAGCCAAATTGGATGAGCTCAGTGGGTGTCTGAATCGCCTCGACAACAACATGCAGAGGATGTCAGACATCCACACTCCCCTCAATAACATCCAACGCACCCTGGATGACATTGCTGGGGTCCTGATCCGGAGAGCAGACACACTGTCTCGGCAGGATAGCTCCAGTGGTGTCTGTGCTGCATTATCCAGACTGTCAGGGATAATGAAGGCCAGGGAGCGTAGGGAGCTCCAACAGATGGCTGCCACGGCTCAACACCAGCACAATCTGGAACGGACATGGCAGGCCATGCTCCTTCATATGACATCTTTACCTCCCCACGGTCTTGCGACAACATCTGCTGCTTTCGCATCCACATCCTCAGCTCCGCACCCTGATGTGTCTGTGCCTCACAGTGCTGCTCCCACCATACCACCACCCACATGTGAGACACATGACACATCATCGGACGAATTTGAGGATGAAACTGCCACCATGGTAATGCTCAAGTCCAGCTAGCAGTGATGTACAGAGGCCTGTCACACCATCGGATTGTACATACCATCATTCCACTGACCTTCCTCTCCCACTGTCTTCCGACGTCCACCAACACACAGCTTGGACCCACACATTGACCTACAGCAAATCTCCTTTTTTTAATTGACAATGGCACTGCAAAATCCGCCTCTTCCCCTGTCTCGGTCATTCACAATGGACTCTGCCTGCTACTCCAACGGTCATCCTGCCAATCCCGTGTCTTCTGGGCCACTTCTGGCCCATTCCAAACCTTGTCTTTTAAATAAATTCCCTTAAATTACACAGGTGCGTGTTTCCATGAACAATCAAGTATTTAAGTAAGGCAATAAGTAAGGGGCTGTGAATTCACAAGAAGGTCCAGCAAGGCAAATACAATCAATGTGCATGTGTCACCTGACACGGATAGGCAGTGAGATGACCGTGTATGTGCAAAAGCAATCAAGCTAATTTTCCTATGACAACATCTTTAAAGTGCACCACTAACCTGTGAGTGTCTCAAGGAGCGGGGGGTGGGAGTCTGCCACTGCTTGGAAATCCCGTTCTTGAGGAGTCTCATTAATGTTAGCATGTGCTGTGCCTGCCGCAGGAGTGTGAGGAGAGTGTTCTTTGCGTTGAGGTGGCATAATGATCTTCCACAGGAGTTAGCTTTCCAGATGCGGGGGACTGTGGTGATTGCAATGTCAGTGTAGCGGACCTGCTGGTTTGGGGTGCAGAAGCTGAGTCGTCTGTTGAGGTATGCATGTCCGGTGTTGTGGAGTGGCTTGTGTGCGTGGTTCAGGCGCATGGAGGTGATACACTTGTTGGCGGTGAGCCAGTGCAGGTCTCCCAGGTGGGGTGTGATGTGCAGTCGGTGAGGGATGTTGAGGACCAGGCGTGCAGAGGCGTTTTTAATGCGTTTAAGTAGTTTTTAGAGTTTGGTCGAGGCTCCTGCATAGAGGGTGTTACCGTATTCCAACTTGCTGCTGCTGAGTGCCTGTGTGACTGTTCTCCATGTTTCGTGGGAAGCCACCTGTAGAACTTGACAAGCATCTGGAGGGCGATGAAGCAGGAGGACGAGACGGCGTTTACCTGCTTTGGCATGGAGAGAGTAGAGTTGATGTTGAACCCCATGTTGCGTGCGTGGTTGGTTGGTGTTGGATCTGTTCCCAGGGCGGCCGCACACCAGGAGGTGTCCCAGGCGGAGGGGGTGGATTAGAGGATAAGCATTTCTGTCCTGTCCGATGTTTATCTCCTGTTGGCAGTTCTTCCTCCACTCAGCAACGTCTTACAGTCCTACATGGTGTTTGGTTGTGTAAGTGAGGGTGGCCATGGTGAGGGAGAAGATCAGCTGGCTGTCGTTCTCGTAGGAGATGATGTTGAGGTTGTGCAGTCAGGTAACGTGTGCGATTGGTGACATGTACATGTAGAACAATGTTGTGTGAGGGATGAGCCCTGGGGTAAGCTGCTGATGATTAATGTGGATTCTGAGCAGGAAGGGTGGAGGTGGGCGGACTGGGTTTTGCCGGAGAGGAAGGAGTTTGTCCAGTCACGAGCCTTATCTCTGATCTCGGTGTCGTGTATGCGTGTGCATAGTGTGCGGTGCAAGACAGTGTTGAAGGCGAATCACAGGTCCTGGCCAATGAGTGCTGCTGTTTCACTGTTGTCCATCTGTGGCATTATGTCATTGGTGGCGGAAATGAGTCCAGTTTGCTGCAGGAGTTGCCGCTGAAGCGTGAATGGGACGGTTTCAGGATGCTGTTCCCATAGAGTTAATGGGTCAGTTGTCTGTTGATGGTCTTCGCAATGACCCCTCACAGGAATGGTAGCAGGGAGATGGTGCGTAAGTTCAGGAGGTCCTTGGGGTCAGTCTTTTGTTTGTGGAGTAAGGGGTTGATATCGGCGTGCTTCCAGCTCTACGTGAATGTTGAATTTACGATGGAGATGTTGATGCCCATCTGGAAATGGGGTGCGATGGTGGGGCTGGCTTTGGAGCAGATGTGGTGTGGGCATGTGTCTGACGTTGATCCGGAGTGGATGTTGTACCAGATGTGCATTGTGTTTGTGTCATTTATGTTGGTCCAGGAGAGCAGGGGGTTGGTGCGTATGCAGTCCGTGGGGATGGAGGTCTCAGTGCCATTCGTGGCAGTCGTGGCGTTGTAGCTGTCGTGGATGTCTGCACCCTTGCGATGGACGAAAGTGCCAAAGGAGTTGCAGAGGTCTTGCAAAGGTGGGATGGTGTTGGTGTTGGAGCTGGTGTTGGAGAGTTCTTTCACTAGGTTGAAGGTGATGGTGTCTGCGTGTGGCGTCTTTGTGGGTTGCGTAGCTGTCCAGTGTCTGTTCATGGTGCAATTTCTTCACTAGCTCATGGCAGGTCAGCATTGAGGCCTGGTGTTCTGCATTGAACCTGCTGGCTTACTTGCTGGTGTGTCTGTTGGAGTGTGTCTTAATCTGGGCGAGTGTGTTGGCGCAGTCGCCGATCCCTTGTCTGAGGTTCTGGGCGGTGGAGTCAGTGTCGGTGGTTGTGCTCCAGGCAAGGCTGCTGGTTAGCTGTGCTTCTGTGACTTTGCTCCAGCAGTGCCAGTGGATCTGTTGGGTGTGGTGGCGCGTGGTGTCTTTTTGGAATGCGAAGTTGATGCATCGATGTTCGTTCCAGTGGAGGTTGGTTGTGTGTTTGGAGTAGACGTGGGAGCTTGCGTAGAATATGTGGACAAGCGTGTGGCTGTTGTGGTGAGTGGGTGTTGTGACAAGTTGTATGAGGCCAAGGTTGGCCAGGTTGTCGATCAGGGTGGTGGATACGGTGCTGTTAATGTAAATGAGGTGGAAGTTCAGGTCAACGTGAAGGATGTAGTCTGTGGATGTGAGGGCGTGTGTACTGACAAAGTTGGTGATCGAGTTGCAGAACTGTGTTTGGGGTCTGGAGGCTCTGTAGACGTGGGTTACTCTGAGGGTGGTGTTGGGATTGGTGTGGATCTGGAAGTGCAGGTGTTCGGCGTTGATAAGGATGTTGTCTTTGTTGGTTGAGGCTCTGATGTGTTCCTGTTGAAGATGGGAATTCCTACTCCTACTCCATTGGTGCGGTCCCTGTGGTTGATCTTGTAGCTGCACAGGATGGCTATGGCGAGGTAGTGTTCCGAGGAGGGGACAATTAGGTCACTGTCATGGAGACCATGTCTGGGGAGGTTGAGTTGAGTAGGTCCCAGAGTTCACTTGTGTGTTGGCGTCTGTGACTGGTGTTGGGGACAATGCATCTGAGGTAGTTGGCTTCCAACACAGTGGGTGGATTTGCAAATCGGATGCTGGTAACAATGCAGTTCCGGCTGGAGAGGTGTCCTTGTGTGTGTTCTGTTCCGGGCAGGAAGTATGTTGAGGGCGTTGAGTGTGCTAGCATCGTAGTGGTAACGTGTGTAGTTGCGTTTGCGGGCCCAGGATGTTCCTGCACTTTGCGCGGCCCCGGCGTGGATGTACGTCAGTGGAAGGGGAGGTGGGAGGATCAGCCTGGCATGTGGGCGGTACGAATGTGCGTGTTGCTGTGCGGCTCAGCAGGGGATACTGTGGCGGGAAGGGAGAGCGGAGGCGGTTTAAAAAACACGTGTCCAAATACAGGGTAAGAAATGTAAATGAGCAATACAACGAAACCCGGCAGAAGGGGGCACAGTGGGCCAAACTAAATAACACTTGCGATGACGGCACAGATGAGACAACCGGAGTCAGACAGTGAAGAGGGGGCACAGGGGGTCCCGCGAGATTACACGGGCCTAATTGCACTGACCGCATTGATCAGATAGCACAATCTAGCAATGTACCAACTCTGACCCCCCGACATGTATGACATATGTGTGAGAAAGTGCCATATTTCTTACATGGTATTCCCCCACTTTATGCTGAACTGCTGAATGGACTTTGACTGAGTGTGCCCTGGACTCCTGCCAATCAGGTGCCCAGGGCCTATGTTCCTTCCCTAAACACTAAAAATCAAAATTGGCAAACCCTGGCCACATGTCAGCCCCAGGTAAATGGTACCCTAGGTACCCAGGGTCTTGTGCCAAGGGAAGGCTTCTAAGGGATGCAGCACTTATTGTGACACCTTTAGAGGCCCTGTACCCTAACACAACCACACTGCCCTTGCAGGCAGAGTGTCTGGGTACAAGGCAAAACAAAGAGTCGACATGGCATACATCCCTGTGTTGCATGCACACAACCTACACTGCCCTGGCATACATCATCCACCCCTCTGGCTGGGTGCCCTATGTCAGTGGTGTGGGCACAGGAGCATTAGCCCTCTGCACCTACAGTACTTAGGTCCATTCCTGGGCACTGTAAGTGCAGTGCTGCCATTTAAGAGTATATGGTGCAGAGAGCTCGTCGAACACGAACTCCACAGCACCATAATGGGAACACTGAAGACTGAGAAGTTTGGTATCAAACTTCTCAGCACATTAAACCCGCACTGATGCCAGTGTGTGATTTAATGTACAAAGCACTACTGAGGGCATCTTAGAGATGCCCCCTGGTCTTGGAGACTGCCTAGGCTGCCACACATCAGACATGTTGCTGGACCCTAGGGTGGAGAGCCCCCGCTCTCCTGGGCGAGGTGCTAGGTCTCCTGCCCCAGGATGGCCAGGGGAAAGCTTCAAAGGCATGCTGACTCTGTGAGCTTCTCCAGGCCACTTGCTGTACCCAGAAAACTGCCCCCCCCCGGTTCTGACCCCCACTCTGGCGGGAAGACTGGCCGGAAACACAAAATAAGGACAGGGGATGTGCCATTCTGCCCACCCCTACCCTCAGGCGGGGGAGGCAAGGTGAAGCCCATCTCCGGGCGCTCTCCATCTTGAAGATGGGAAGCCCTGACCAATCAGGACTAGGCTACTGGCCCACTCCCACAGGTGAGTGGCAGGATAGTGTGTGTACCCACCTCAGGGCAGGGACCCATTGGTCCCTGCCCTGTACCTACCTGTAATGCAACTAAACCTAGTATTTAGAGGCACCCTGAACCTTCCTTCTCCAGATTCAGAAAAAGCAAAGAAGAGCAAGAAGAAAGAAAACCTGCCGTGCAGCTGCTAAGAAGAGGAAGACACCAACTGCTTTGGCCCCAGCCATACCGGCCTGTTGACCCTTGAACCTGTTCCTGCCAAAGCCCGGCCCCACTTGTGGCCAGCAACCTCACAAACCCCGGAGGACCTGGCTACCTTGTGACTCTGATCATCTGGGAGTCCCATGAGCAGTAGCTCTGCTCAAAGCAAGTTTCTAACCCCTGGCATCATCCCGGAACCGTAAACCCTGCACACTCTGCACCGGCCAAGCCTGGCCTGTGCCGGACTGGACAAAGACCCAGATGACGTCCACCCCGGCGACTGTGACCCCAAATCTGGCCCCCAAGGTCTCACCTCGACGCTCATGACGACGCCGGCAGCCTCAGAACCAGGGACCCCCTAACCACAATCAACAGAGGGTAAGATTTCCCAAGACCAAAAGTCACCCCGGCACCCGGCGCCCTGCGGCCCCCTGTGCCCGACTCCTGGCTACATATCCACCCTCCAACTTCCCAAATTACCTCCCAAAGTGGTGGGGGCACATGAAGAATCTTCGACCCGAGCTTGCAGCCTATGTTCGTCCTGAAGCTTTCCCATTGCAATCCACTGAGCGCACGAAGGGTCAAAGGCACCCTGCACCCACCCGCCCGAGTGGTCCTGGCAGTGTAACTTCTACTCCTACCTACTTCCCCATTTGCCCTGAGCAAGTGACCAGGAGCCCAGCTCCCACAGCTGCATGGCCTGCTAGTCAGCAGCCACCAACCAAGGCCCCCCTGCCTCCCATAGGAAAACATCGGGCCGAACTCACTCTGCCCCCGTCCGCCACAGTGCCGCAGAGGGTGTAACAACTGTACCAACCTGACCCTGGGGGACCCCTGAGTCTGTGGCCAGAACCTTAACTCTGCCAGTCGAGTACTTACCCAAAAGCCGATAGCCCAATTTTATTCCATAGGGTAACATTGATTGGTTTCATGAGAAATTTCTTCTAAGTGTGGAGATTCTAAAAGTTAAAATATTCGCCTAAAATCAACCAAGCAACAAAAACGGAAATACTCACCTGCTATTAGGAGAGATCCCACTGCTGGATCTTGGTGCCCAGCACTGACCCTGAAAAGCACTCACAACCGTACTTACCAATAACACAATTTTCTTCCATAGGAAATCATTGCCAGTTTTTCTGTTAAATTTCTTCTGTGTCAACTTTCGAAATAGCAAAATATTGCCTGAAAATCACAACAGCAACTACAACGAATTTACTCACATGTTTCCAAGACCTTGCCCAGGACTGAATCTAGGATCCAGTCCTTGAATTAGAAAAGTAATCCTGGAAGTAATCTATTGCAAATAACTTCAAACTCACATTGAGCTCAATGTATTATTGTGTTTGAAATTGTGTTGCCTATTGCAACAGCTTGTAACTATTACCTACCAAAGTCAATTGCATATTGCAAAAGTATGTAACTAAAGCCTCTCAATCTGAGGAAGTATATTTTGATACCTATTGTTGGTTCTAAAAAAAAAAAAACATATATTTTTATATAAAAACCATTGGCCAAGAGTTCAGTTCTTGAGTGTGTGAGACCATTTGCTGACTGAGTGTGTACAACAAATGCTTTACACTGTCCTCTGATACTGCCTTACTGCTTGACCAAGCTACCACTTTGGGGGCATATTTACAAGCTGGCGATAAAAAATTAACATTTGCTAACGCGTGAAACCTTGCTGTAGCGTCGGGATTCCTAACGCCCAGCTTTGCATCTCTAATGAGATGCAAAGTGGGCGTTCCTGACCTAACATGACAGGAGAAATGTCGCTTTAGCGATATCCTATCATCAAGCCCCACGCTATGAAGCATAGCGGCAGGAAAAGTAGCGATAACCCCTGTTATCGCTACTTTCCTTACGCCCGCTTCAGGACTGACTTAGCCATGATATCCTATGGAAGGTGGATATCCCCTGTGAGTACCTATCAGCGGAGCTAACACCACATTGCGTGAGATTATCGCTGGGTTTCCAGCGATAATCTCACATTAGGCAGTTAGCGTGAGGATTTTTATCGCTGAGGAGATACGCGTTGCTAATAGCACGCTATCTCAGCGATACAAATCCACGTTACCCGGCGATAATTATCCTCACGCTAAGAGCGCTGAGCGATAATTATCGCCGGTTGTTGCTGATATGCCCCTTAGAGAGTAAGGTTATACCTAACTTTAACCTCTGCCAAAACTCTGGTGACTGTGGACTCTGTTCACACTGTACCTATTTGGGAACAGTATATACCTAGCCACTTTCTCACAATATGCATGTGTGACAACATGTACAAGTCTGTTGCAGGACACAAGTAGTGTCACCAAGAAGGATAGCAAAGCATAATCTCCTGGCATATCGCCTTACACAGGACGTGTTGGTCAAAGATTGTTGTGATGTAGCACATTGCATGTCACATCTCTAGGTCTTCACAACAGATTCACATTGCTGAGGAGACCCAAGGGCACAGGTCTAACATACATACATGGAACTACAAAGCAAGACACACTGAAGTTGATTTTACAATACTTACTGAAGCAAAAGTGCATAGCGTCAGTCAGCCCCTACCTGTGCACAAACAATGCCAAAGCAACTTCTGAGCACTGCCATGAAGTGCACACATATTGGGCAATGTGCCCACGGATGTCAGTTGAACTGCATTTAGCATATATTCTGAATCAGCGGCAAGATTACAAGGGTGTCATCACCATGAGACAATGCGAAAGTTACAGCTGGGATGAGTGGCTATGGCACTGTTGGTACAGGGAGCAATGCAGCATGTCACCACTTGTGTGCAGTAGGACTGTGTGCCTGCAAACAAACATCATCAGGTCCAAAAGCATAACTGTAATGATTAAGTGTGTCACAAAAGCAAGAAACTCGAAGTTAAGTCTGTATTCCGAACAGTGCTAATACTCCAAGACACCTGTGAGTGACCTCTATTCCAAACTCATGACTCAGTCTCATATAACTCATGTAACTCTCTAACACTGTCGTGCCATGTGACGTTAACAATGGACCCACAAATGACCAACAGCATGAATGGAATGAAGATCGATTGGCCATGCCCAGGAACATGTGAGATGTTGGAGGTCACAATGAACTGTCACCAGAGTAGGCTGTAAATCATAATTGCTAATCTATCAGACATGCAAGGTCATTGTGCTCACATCTAAGGTATCTGGCCTCAATCCATCCTGCAGAGTGAGAGGTCAGGACCATAGTTACACATACAATGATTACTCCAGTGATGATATGAGTTGCACACAATGGGGCAAGCCCCACTCCCCCACATCAGCCATGACATAAGTGCAAGCAGAAATCTAAAATTAACAAGATTTATTCAACAATAATATATATAAAACAACCCTACACTAATCTATGACCCTAACTCTAGCCCTAAACTAACTACAAATATTTTTACTAACTAAATCTATCTTACCTAACTATTTACAAACACAGAAAATGAATAAATACATCAACCCCCCACCCAAAGATAAATGAAACCGATCCCCAAATCCTATAACATTCAATAAGTAAAAAAGTCTAAAGCTAATCCTAACTAAGCCTACACTAAAACTATGCTAACTAACACACACAACTATGACATTACACAACATAATACTAAAATAGGGACATTGTGGGAAGGGAGAAGAGGGGGAGGGGTGAGAACAGGGGCAGTCTTCATTGCAGTCCAAGGTGTGTCCGGATCTCATGTAGATGCCGGTTGAGGTAGAGAAATTCCCGGCGTATGTCTTGGAGGATATTTGTGTTGTTCTGTACCATCTGTATCAGTTGGGACAGTCCAGGATCCATGGGGGCAGGAGCGGGTGCTGGTGCAGGTGGCGGCGCATGGTGGCCTGGCACCTGTGCGGGTGTGGCGGCAGGGGGATTGACAGGTTGGGAGCCCACACTGGCACCTGAGGTTGCTGGTATGTTGCCGCTGCCGGTCAGGACACATTCCGGCAGCGACTTCCAGGTCTCTGCCTTCTTCTCGGCCCAATACCTCCTTGCCATCATTCTAAATCCCTTATGGACCTTACGCACGTGGAGGTACCCGTCTTTGGCGACCTGGAATCGGTGCTGCTCCTCAGGTGTCATGTTGTCTGAGAGAAAACAAATCTATGTCAGTTTTCTGTCCCCTACACTATGTAACCGTCCAACATGAGATCTGTATCACAAGTTAAAAACAACATGGGCGGCAACACATCCGCTTCACCCTGTTAAGTCAAGGACTGACCTGTTAAACCCAATGTCTACGCATGATTCAATAACTACATGCTGTGGATACTGACATGACAGTGCATGGCATGGTACATGCACTGACACAACTGAAAGCTAAGGACACGCTACAAACATGGCACCATTGGACAACCGGGCTGTGGGTGACATGTACAATTGACTTCATTCGGGAGGCATAACCCCTACGTGCACAGCACAACCCTCTCCCATCCTGTGACAGACAGCTGCATCAAAAGTACAATGCACATGTGCAGCCATGTGTGTCCCCCAGGAACTGTGTGCAGTAAATCAAGTCAGTGCCAAGACAGGCAAGGGTGTATGTGTGCAGGTGTGAATAACTACCTATTGTAGTCTCACACTACATGCACAATAACAGGACTGGGACTGCCCTACTCACACTTGCAATCATGCTGCATCATGCCGCACACATGGAAACATGTTTGGGGTATGAATGCTGACTTAGGCACTTACTCACTCCACCATTACTATGCAATTGGTGATAGTCATCCACTGCGAGGGGGATACATCATTGACCCACAACTGCCACTCATGCATGTGTTGTAACCCCCACTCTCACTACATAGTAGAGATCAACATGCATGCATCAACTACGCAAACTGTTACAATGGATTACACATTGTAATGGCACCCTGGGGTCATGAGGGTTGTGTAATTGTTATGGCTAATGCGTGCACACAGATATTGTTGCCGCAGGCTGGATTTGCCAATCTATGTGACATCAAATGATGCATAGCTAATGCATACGTATGAAATGTGTGTTGAGTGATGTCACCAATTGTGTCAGATGAGTTGGTACACATGATCCTGATTCCAGCATGGAATGTCCACACGGATATAGCCTGTCAACACCATTGCAGTGCGCAAATATCAAATTTCAATTGACGTACACATCTATGGAATGTGTTTGTGTAACACGCCATTGACAAATTTGGATCTGAGCTACACCCTGCCACTTCTGCTTCTGTGCTATGCAGCATACCTTAGGTATCACTGTGCCAAGATGTCTGACCTCGTACAGACATAATAGCACTGCCTCATTGTGCACAATGCTACACCCACTGCACGCCCCTTGGACGATGTTTACCGCATGTAAGTATGCCATCTTGCCTAGGCTGCGCAAATGAACATGGGAGTAAATGCTAGTGGCCTATTGACAACACAACTGCAGTGTAAATGCCTTGTTGGCAGCATTAATTGCTCGGAAATAGGCACATACATTGACATGTGTATCACTGACTGTTGATGGACAAAGTCACAACTCTGAATAAGATGCATTGTATCCCTTTAAACTACCATATTTGACACAGATCGGAAAGGCTGAATACCTCTGCACATCGTAGGCAATTGACATGCGATACACACCCATACTGCTAATCAACAACGTGTTGCATTTGGCACAGATACTCATGACCACACAACATGCCAATATTTTTTGTCACTACTCACCAGTGGCGTGTGGGTCCCGGAAACGGTCGATGTCACCCGCAGGGATAGGTTGGCGTCCATCCGTGAGAGGACAAACGCAAATAGGTGTTGTTAGCAAACCCCAGCAAATGTGGCATATTCACAATGTGACTTGTTACAGTGACAGACAATGCTACATCCCTGTGGTGTTGACTTCATGTTGGCCACATGACTGGACCTACTTTGAAAGGCATCCACACACGAACCTGTGGAAGCAGAGGCTGCACAGCCAAAACATCACTGCTGGCCGAGCTGCACATATGAGTTGTGTCACGCAATATCAAGGCACCTCATCCACACGGAGCGCAAAACAAAACCGTTTTACTCATCATCGTTGACCGATCGCTGCGGCGTTCAGCACTGTTTCACAAAGCCCACCAATATGCAGACTCCACAACAAAGGGATCCAAGACAAGGCCCTCAACTGGATCTGCTCCTTCCTCAACGTACATACGGTGTGGGTCAGACACACCTCTGTTGTCTTGGAGCCTACAACAACCAGCCGTGGAGTCCCGCAGATATCCTCATTCAGCCCTACAATCTTTGACATCTACATGGCTCCGCACGCCACAATGGGGATTAGCTATGGACTCAACATTGTATCATAGGCATACGACTGGCAACTCCTCCTCGACACATCCAACTAACACAACTCCGACAAACACAAGTATTGCAAAGCCATGGCAGAGCTTGCTTAATGAATGTCAAAGAGCTGCATACAAGTGAGCAACAACAAAAGATAAGTATCCATCATCCTCCAAAACCTCCACGCATGGAATTACACAGGGTCCTTACACGGCATGGGGAACCCACACCCCAACACGGACAAGGCAGGCAACATGTAATCCATCATGGACTTCGATGTACAAGATAATTGCAAGATCTATCCGGGCTCATCATCGTGCTTCCACACACTCTGCCTCCTATGTCAGATAGCCAAATGACTCCTACTCAAACACAAATAGACACTCACTCATGCTCTGTGCAATAGCTCACCCTACTACAGCACCACAGTCCATGACAGAATTTACATGAAAAACATCCGCAAGCTGCAGGACATCTCAAATGCAACCACAGGACTGATCCTCACACTGCCAGGCCCCTGTCACACCTCCCACCACCTGCGCACACTCCACTGTCTCCACATCAAAGCTAGAGTCACATTCAAGATGTGCACCCAGGCTCACACAGCCATCCACAACACTGGGCCAACATACCTTAATGTACAACTTTCTTTCCATGGCACATCAAAGGACCCGACGATCCGACCAGCTGGCCTATGCCGTGTTCCCCCGCCCCAGAGAGACCAGATTGTGAGTCTGCTCCTTTTCCTACCTTGCAGACATGGCCTGTGGCAACCTTCCGCTACACCTCTGACAGGCAACGTTTCTCCCCATCTCCAAGCACTAACTCTGAACATTGCTCTTCAACAGACACACCCCTTGCTATACTTCAACATGCAAACACCGCCACGCCCCTGCAACCCTTCCTGCTGAGTATACGCTTACATTAAGCATGTGTATTTTGGGATGGTTAACACTGGGGATCTCCATTCTTATGTGGTATTTCCAGTGGCAAACGTAATCTACGCGGTCATTGCAACGCCAATCGTCACTCCACCTTGCACTGCATGGCGCACATCAATAATGGGTATTTTGATTGACTATCCCAACACCTTCCGTACTGTTGCACACACTGTAGTGGGAAGAGTGAGTCCTACAAATCCAAAGTCAAGGCCATCATGCGCAAGTATTTTTAGCAAGTTGCATTGCATTAACCACGTTGTTACAGTGTCACGGTCTTGGGACAGCATTAAGACATCATATCTTCTTGTCACACACGTCACTCATATATGTACGTAACATTAGTCATGGACAAAAAGGGAATTGGTACTTACCACCCTGGATGCCAGGCATGACTCCTGTGTAGTCCAACAGGTCGGCCTCCCGTGCCAGCATGTCCTGCCAGCGGTGCTTCCACTGGCGCACGGTCTTGTTGACCTTGAAGCAGCGGAGCATCTGCACCCACACACGCTCCCACCGCAACTTCCGCACAGCCACACCGTAGCCCTGGAGGATACGTCCTTCCCTCTCCAGCATCAGAGGCAGGTAGCACCGCCCCAGCCACAGGAAGCCCCCCAATGCTCCCTCTGACATCTGCCCTGACCTTCCCACCGCCGGCATCTCCACACACCCCAGTTCTCACCCAAGACTACCAAAAGAAAACCCTCTAATGACAGTAAACGAAAATAACCCACAACAAACACAACAAGACTGAGGACAGTAGACAGTAAAAAGTAAATAAAATGTGAAATAATTCAAAAATACACTTTAGACAGGACACAGCAACACAGCAACACTCCAAAATCCACTCTCCACCAGCACAATCCACAAAACACCTCCGCACTCAGCCAAATAAACCACAATGTGCTCAAAAGAGAAAGTGAAAGTGAATGCCACACACAAGGAGATAGGAAGCAGGCATACATCACTTCCTGTGTGTTAGAGGCAGTTTTTGTACAAAGCGACAAACATCTACACGCTAAGGGGCCGCTAATGTACTCAGGCTGATACTGTAATGTGTATGCGGCCCGTTTTATTAAATGCGATGATAATCTGAACGCTAAGGGGCCGCTAATGTCATCAGGCTGAATACATGCGATCAGAATCTGCACGCTAAGGGCCCGCTAATGTCCATAGGCTTACTGTAATGTGTATGCGTCCAGTTTTATTCAATGCGATCAGATTCTACACGCTAAGGGGCAGCTAATGTCATCAGGCTGAATACATGCGATCAGCATCTGCACGCTAAGGGCCCGCTAATGTCCATAGGCTTACTGTAATGTGTATGCGTCCAGTTTTATTCAATGCGATCATAATCTGCACGCTAAGGGGCAGCTAATGTCATCAGGCTGAATACATGCGATCAGAATCTGCACGCTAAGGGTCCGCTAATGTCCATAGGCTTACTGTAATGTGTATGCGGCATGTTTTATTTAATACGATCAGAATCTGCACGCTAAGGGGCAGCTAATGTCATCAGGCTGAATACATGCGATCAGAATCTGCATGCTAAGGGCCCGCTAATGTCCATAGGCTTACTGTAATGTGTATGCGGCATGTTTCATAGTTTGCAATGTGTTTCTTCACGCTAAGAGGCTGCTACTGGCCTGATGCTGATACAGTATTGGGGAGTGTGTCCAGCCATGTCCTTTTAAATGCGCGGGGGACATATCATCGTGTTTGAGATAAGAATCTCACTCCCCGCCATTTTTATAGCAATGATGGACATGCAGGCTAAAACTCTGGTCACAGCACAATAATACAATGTGAAGATAGGTTTGTACAATGAAGGCAGACTCCATTTTAGGGTTATATATTTTTATAGGAAGGCAGGCTAATTTGGCAAACACAGCTTGCTGACTACATCCGGATGCCGGCCGTGCAAGCATTATGAGCATTTACACAGCGTTTAAGCCGCAACCCGGAGGCCGGCCGCATACCGGAAGAGCGAACAAGCCACTAAGAGCGTCTTCCATTTTCCAAAGAATAACCATGTAAAACAGACAAGCAAAACAATCAAGAACAAGGGAGAAAAGACACCCCTCCCCCAATAACCCTCCCACAACCCCACCTTCCGCACTGGTTGCAGCCTACCTAGATGATAGTAAGCATACACAATATGTGTGGAAGGGAGCCCCATCGTCACTCCACTGGGTGAGCGGTGGAGGATGATTGCCTCATTGGTGGAATGCGTCAGACCTGCAAGTACTTTGGGCATGTGACTTCCCACATATCTCTGGACAATGAAATCACAAAGGGGCAACACAGAGTTGCAAAATCTCTCACCCTTCCCTCTGCACCCCGAGACAGACGCTCCAGCGCTAATAGGTTCCTTAGACGTTGTAACCAGGACAGGAGCACTGGAACTGCCACTGTACCCCACTGTGCTAGGATAACCTGCCTGTCCGCCAGCAATGCTGGGACTATTTGCCTACCCCTGAGGGATGTTAGTGGGAAGGCCTTCGGATGTGAAAGGCCAAGGAGAGTGCATTGCAATGTCGCACGCTGTATCTATGTTATCTAAGGACTCACCCTAATATCTTTTCAATTTTGGACAATGCCAGAGTAAGTGCACAAGGGTACCAGTCATCCAGCATCCCCGACAGCTGCGATCTGGCTTGCTTTTATCCCAGACATGTAGTTTCACAGGTGTGCAACACCAATGAGAGCAAACTTTGAAGGAGGTTCCAGCCCCCGCTCCACTGTGCGCAGTGTGGTGCGCGCAATACAGGATACGTTCCAATTTCTTCGATGAAATTGGACTCACCAGCTACATTTCCCACAAAACCTGCACTTTTTTGCACTGACCACTCAGACTGGTGAAAAGCATTTTTTACAGCTCAGATATGAGGGAATGTTTGTCCTCCTTACGCGCTAACCACTTCGCATATGACGTAACCAACGTCGAGTCCCGTGACCCAGTGTGTTATTTGGCATTATGAATACACATCAGCAGTGGGAAAATCATAATCCTGTAGGGGCCGCAGATATGGCACAAGCCCTTCTAGATCAAAGATAGACCCTATGCTCTTGCAGCCCTGTTTTTGCCAGCGATGGAATATCGCTGATTCCTGTCCCGGGGGCAAGTCTGGGTTATCCACACTGTAGTTCGTCGGTGAGGGGAAAGAGGTCCACCCCTTCCATACTGCCACCCTGTCCAAGACCTTGTGGGTGGGCGCCCTAACCGGCAAAGAGTACAAGCCCCAGGGCCAGTGCTTATGGGCTAGCCACAGTTAGATCCAGATGTTTTTGCCCGCCACAGACTGGTCCATGAAGTTCTATTGCTTCTCCGATAGCAGCCTATTCCATTCAACTATATATCAAAGGCATGTGGCTTTTTAGTAGCCACCAATGAGGGGCAATCCCAGGCCACCTTGCATTTTCGGCCATGTAAGCTGCACAAGTGAGAGGCAAGTCCGCTTGCCCTCCCTCACAGACTTATTAATGAGGACTTTCAATTGTGTGAGTGCATAGGGGTGGAACACCATGTGTCCAAATTGACATACGTAGGAAATGGTTGGAAGAATCTACATTTTCACTCCCGCTATGCATCCAAACCATGTGAGGCTCAGTTTTGAGCAGGCGTCCAGCGCCTTAGCCGTCTCATCCAACAGTGTTGAATATTTGAGCTTCGCTGTAAAGGCAAGAGTCGGAGCACGTTGTAGGCCCAGCTACTGTGTATCCCCCTGCGCCCAACAGAATGGGAATTGTTGTTCCATAGACAACACTTTATCAGGGGCATACACAGACTACCTTTTATGTTCCAAGACAGTTGACACCCAAAATGGCATGTGACATTACACATCCCCACCTCTTTTGGGGGCATATTATCAAGGACGGCGTTAACATTATCGCCGGTTTAGCGGCAGAAAACCGCCGCTAAACCGGCGATAATGGGCTTGATAATATGCCCTTGAGAATTCCCATAGAAGCCCATGTTCACACCAGAACATGGCCTTCTATGGGAATTCCATAGAGCATATTATCAAGCTCAATATCGCCGGTTTAGCAGCAGTTTTCTGCCGCTAAACCGGCGATAATTTTTAACGCCGTCCTAGATAATATGCCCCATAGTAATTTCACAGACATTCATTCAAAAAAGAGATGTGAATTGTAAGGGCACTATTCACCTGGGGTGGTCTGTAGGTGATGAGTATGTGCGGAGATCAATCCGACAATAAGGGTGGGCATGATGTGCCCTACTCACACTTGAGGCTCCCAAGTCGCTGTAGGGGAGTGGGAGTGCAGCTCCGCCTCAGCCAAATAGCCATGTCTTGTCGTTCCGCATGTAAGCATGCTGGGTGTGAGATTGTTTGAAGTTGACTTTTATCTCGTCCATGGCTTTGCTGGCGACGTAGGTGGCAGCTCTTCCTCTGCCTTGTGATTTTCCGATCCCGGTCGAGTCTGCAAGGGCAAGGTTGTCAGAGCAGCAGTTCCTCTTGGGGATGTTGAGGTTGACTCTCTCGTGGATATCTTTGTGCCTGATGATGTGTAGTGAATTGTAGGTGTGTGAGAGTAGTTTAAGGCTTACTTTCGCCTTGTCGGTGCTACATTGGATGTTCTGTATGTGTTGCCTCTTGTGTTTGGGACGTGGGTTTCTGAAGACAGGTGTGTCTGCAGCTTTCAGGCTGTGTTAGAACTTGTGTAGTGGCATTTTGTATCTCCCTGCGTAGAGTTTGTTGCAGTAGTCCAGTCTGCTGGGGATGAGTGCGTTTGTGACAATTTTAATGCATCCTGGGGTTATCCATTGTGATGGATTTGGTTAGATCTGTAGACAGCTGTAGCACGCAATTTAGTAGATCTGGCTGGGCAGGATGATGGTGGATTGGGATGATGCCAAACTTGCGTGTATGGTCTGTCACTGAGGGCGGGCTCACAAGGGCAGACAACCACCAGTGGTTGTCCCATGCGGATGTGGATGGAGCGGAGATGAGGAGGTCAGTCTTCTCACAGTTGATCTTGATGCAGAGGTGTGTCATCCAATCTGCTAGTTCCGACATTCATTCCTGGGAGATGGCTTTTGTGTCTTCTGCGTTATTCATGAGGGGGAGGATGAGCTGTGTGTTGTCTGTGTTGGATGATATGCTTACCCCGTGCTGTCTAGCAATGGCAGTGAGTGGGGACATGTGCATATAGCAAAACGTGTGTCTTAGTGACGCTCCATGTGGTACTCAAGCAATCAATCAATCAATCAAATAATTTTTCAAGCGCACTACATACCCGCAAGGGTTTCAAGGTGCTGAGGGTGGGGAGAGGGGGGGATGCTGTTGCTACTGGTTGAACAGCCAGGTCTTGAGTCGTCTCCTGAAGGTTAGAAGGTCTTTGGTTTGTCGTAGGTTGAGGGTGTTCCAGGTCTTGGCGGCGCGGTGGGAGAAGGATCTGCCTCCGGCTCTGGTACTACGGATGCATGGGACGGTAGCCAGGGAGAGGTCTGCGGAGCAGAGTTTCCTGTTGGGTACGTAGAAGGAGAGTCTACTGTTGAGATAGTCCGGGCTGGTCTTGTGGAGTGCCTTGTGTGTGTGAATCCGGAGTTTGAAGGAGATTCTTTTATCGACGGGGAGCCAGTGCAGGTTCCTCAGGTGGGGGGTGATGTGTTTGTGATGCGGGACGTCGAGGATCAGGCGTGCAGAGGCATTCTGGATTCTTTGCAGTCTGTTGATGAGCTTGGTGGTGGCTCAGCCGTGGAGTGCATTTCCGTAGTCGAGTCTGCTGCTGACGAGGGCCTGGGTGACTGTTTTCCTTGTGTCTGTCGGGATCCATCTGTAGATCTTGTTGAGCATACAGAGGGTATTGAAGCAGGTGGAGGAGACTCTGCAGTTGTTGCCTGTGGTTTAGGAGATAGGGGTGGGTGAGGGTCCTTTGGCTTATTGCGGGAAAGACGGAGTGGATCCAGGTGAGGGCTGTTCCTCGTATCCCTTTGTGGTGGTGTCTGGCATCTGGGGTGTGGTGTGTGAGAGGGTGTTTGAGGCTGCATAGAGGTGTAGTAGGATGTGTTGTCCGCAATGTGACACAGGTCAAGTGGCATGCATATTTAAGCATTGTCAGCATGGTGTACGTTTTTGGTGCTGTGCTTGATACCCAAACAAGACTAGGAGTAGTCCATGAAGGAGTTCTCTTCAATGTATCCAGTCAGCTGGGTGTTTATGGATCTCTCAGTGACTTTGTCCACCACGGGTTGCAGGGAGATGGTCAGATAGTTCATCTTGTCTGTTGGGTCATACTGCCAATGAGCCAATTTGTTAAACATCGTGACCGGTGTTGACGGTCTTAATGAAGGTGTCTAGGGATGGTGTGTATGTGAGCCTTGCTGTTGGCTCATTCAATGTCTTGGATGCATGCAGAGTTTCTTTCCCCCATTTGGCACCATTTCACACCCAATTTACAGCTTAGACCCACAGTTCACACCCACTTTTAAGATATGCACCCAATTTAGGACACATTAGGACACAAATTGAGCACCAAATTCACACCCATTTTTCTGCTGGGACACACAGTTCACACCCACCTCTCATATTTGAGCACCATTCCACACCCACTTCTCAGATTTGGGCCCATTCCACACCCACTTCTCCACATTGAGCCCCATTCCACACTCACTTCTCCACATTGTGCCCCATTCCACACCCACTTCTCAGGTTAGTGCCCCATTCCACACCCAATATTCTGATTTGGCCCCCTTATCACGGCCTTAACAGTTATATTTAACAACGGATTTACCAATCAAAGCATTTTTTGTCAGTTCCTAGACCATACATTATAAATTATCATGTCAAGTACACCCTGTGTATCGTGAATTACATAGTATTTGACAAAACCATTGATGAGTTGTGTGCCCGATTTTACTCATTGTAAAGTCAGCTTGTGCACACTTGACACACTATTGCAACTCTCTGGGATGATGAAACATACACAGCATGATTTTACTTTGGTACTCTTATTTGCAATTATTGTACAATGGTAACATTTCATAGTGTTATACTGATTCAGGAGAGTAACTTGCAGACAGGGTATGTGTGTTGAGTTTGCTTATTGTCACAAACAGTACTTGAGGTCCCTTAATACATACATGTATTTGCTTTTATCATTCAAAATCTGATGTGCTCATGTGAAGTAATTATTTATGATCCTGTCCCTTCGGGCAATTCCAGCCGCAGTGGCTGTGGGGTGTGGGCCACCTCGCTGATCCTCGTCATCATCCTGTTCATCGCCCGGTGCTGCAGGCACTTGTATCCAGGGGGCATTTGTGCGGACACAAATGTTGTGCAATACACAACATGCCAGTATTATTTTGTTCACCATTTCTGGGCTGTACAGCAGTTTGCCACCTGTAATATCCAGGCAACGGAAACGTGGCTTGAGCACGCCAAATGTATGCTCCACGATACCACGTGTGCATCGATGTGCAGCATTGTACTGCCTCTGTGCCTGGGTGGTGGGGTTTCGTATGGGTGTCATCATCCACGGGCAGAGAGCATATCCTTGATCACCTATGACATATGAGGGATAGATGGGTACATGATTCAATAGGCCTACTTTGGGGTATATCAGCAACAACCGTCGATAATTATCGCTAAGCGCACTTAGCGCTAGGATAATTATCGCCGGCTAGCGTGGATTTTTATCGCTGAGATAGCGTGCTATTAGCAACGCTTATCTCAAAAGCAATAAAAATCCTCACGCTAACTGCCTAACGTGACATTATCGCGGGAAACCCACCGATAATCTCACGCAATATGGCGTTAGCTTGATGATAGGGACTCACAAACTTAGCCATGATATCCACCTTCCATAGGATATCATGACTAAGTCAGTCCTGAAGCGGGCGTAAGGAAAGTAGCGATAACAGGGGTTATCGCTACTTTTCTTGCCGCTATGCTTCATAGCGTGGGGCTTGATGATAGGAGAAATGTCGCTTAGCGACATTTCTCCTGTCATTTCAGGTCAGGAACGCCCACTTTGCATCTCATTAGAGATGCAAAGCTGGGCGTTAGGAATTCCTACACTAACGCAAGTTTTCACGCGTTAGCGTGAGCTTGATAATTAGGCGATAAAATTATCGCCGCTTTTCGGCCGAAAACGGCCGCAAAAGCAGCGATAATTCTATCGCCTCGCCTTGCTGATATGCCCCTATGTTGGCAGTGTTGACAGTTTATTATCTTGTGATTATAGCAATTTTTAGACTTAGGTTAGACATGTGTTGCTTCTGGCTATTTAGCAGCATCAATGCTGAGTACATTGCCTCAGTGTTGATCGTCCGACCAGCCATTTAGCTTGTGTTTGCTGCATAGTTGCATACGTGTCACCACAAATGTACACAATGGAACTGAGACCTGCCCTAAAACCACAGACACCAACAGGCAGCCTGGCTCTCCTGACATCTAGCCAGGGCACTGATCCACACTCCTCGCAGTCACCGCCATATGAATGGTAAAATGACATCGGCCACGAATGATACAGCTCACATTCAGACATGCATCTCATGCTGATGGCCGACCTATGACACCACACAAGCCATGCAATTGTATGTTCCGTGAGATAACGAGGGACAGTCCGCAGCCACCTCACCTGCAGGGCCCACTGGAGACAGTGAAGGTTTGAAAACAGCATCAACAATAATTTTTGACACAACGTAAACTTCATGGCCTGGGTCATCTGTCACTAGCAGGGCATGAAACTCACATGACACCACTTCTCCTAATCATTTACACTATGTGGTTTATTTGACCAGATCTGACTGGCCACACACTTCACCAAGCTGATACACATGGCATGGCTCACCTTTCCACACTTTTTCGCATTTGTAATTGTTTAGCATTTGACCTATCTATTTCAACATACAAGTAGTGGCCGGATAGACATCCACTTACTCATCGGGCAACCACATGACACACCATATCACAGGGATGAGAATGAGAAATATGTTTGGCAGAGTGAGAGAGGAGATGCTACTAGACACCATCAACAGAAGCACCAACAACACTGCAGTCAACACCAATGGCGCTGTATGGTGGTTTCATTACACATTTTCCGGCCTATGCATGCACATTTGCCACACTCTGCACTTCCTACAATCAAAATGCATTGTTACAACCTTGGTCACGACAAAGCTCAGAATTGACACACTGATTGTACATGTGTGAGTACTTGTGAAATGTTGGGTCACCCTAATAGGTCACCGGCAACAAGAACTGCAACATGATCATCTTCATCAACATTGCGACCACACACCGGACTGGGATACCAGTCCGGATGACTTTGATTAGGTACATAGATGGCCAGGTACTGGGGGTTACTCTACACCATGGGTACTCACATACTTTCTCTCTGGTCCCAAATTTGCCTTGTGGTTTGTGGCAGTGTGCTGCATGGGTGGGGGTGGGGTCAGTGGGGAAGGGGGCAGGGCTAGTGAGTAAGGGACACCCTCATTCACTGAGCCACCAGACCTGGCATACACACATCTCTCTCTCTCTTTCTCTCTCTCTGCCTCCCTCTCTCTGTCTCCCTCCCTCGCTCTGTCTCTCCCTCCCTTGCTCTATCTCTCCCTCCCTCTGTCTCCCTCCCTCGGTCGCCCTCGGTCTCCCTCCCTCTGTCGCCTTCATCCCTCTGTCTCCTTGCCTCTCTCTCCCTCTGTCACCTCCCCCCCTGGCAGCCTGGGCTGGGACAGCTTCCTGGGCACACACACCTCTTGGCGCACATGCATCTCCACTCTGACTATCGCTGGACTCGCACATCCCCCATGGTGCAGAGTCTCTCGGAGTCTGCGCTGGTGCGGCAGTGTTTGGTGGCACTCTTATGAAATCTGCAGACATGGCACACAGGTACAATGTCTGCAAGGTCCACGGCACAACAAGAAAGTCTTGCCAGGCCGCTGGCAGCACGTGGGCCATACTATGAGTAGACGTGCTCTACACAGTGGAGCCTGTATACCTCATCCTCGTACACAATACATCAGCATGTGCCCATGCATTTTGTGCACCCCCCCAATCAGTACCTAGGCAATGTATTAACATCCTCCCTCTTGATGGGTCAACATGATTGTGTTTTTTGAGCATGTGGTGAGTTCAGTTGGTACTTACCGACAAGCAATGCATTTCCATATGTGCCATCCTGGAAGCGCTGGTTTATGATGCATTGTCGGAAGATGAATGCATCATGCACACTCCCTGGAAATTTGGCAATGACATTTGTGAACAGTCTGCGGTGGTCCACTATTGCCTGTACATTAACCCCTTCAGCGCGGCGCGGATTTCCGCGCCGCGCTGAAGATTCCGTGCGCGGGCGGGGCCATGACGGAGCGGTTCCGTCATGCGCACAGCGCAACCGACGCACGTGACGGAACCGCTCCGTCACAAGCGTCGAAGGGGTTAATTGAATGGGTGTGCTTCCTGTTGCGGTAGATGTGTTCGCTGTCCGCAGGGGGCACAAATGGTACATGTGTGCAGTCAATTGCACCGATCACCTTTGGTAAGCCAGCAATGGCATGGAATCCTTGCTTAATGGCAATCTGCTCCTGCACAGTGTTGGGGAAGTGAAGGTGCTGAGGAATCAGACTGAGTATGCCATCCAAGACAGTGGGGAGGAAGGTTGAGAAGGCTGCCTGTGATACTCCACCGACTCTGGCTGTTGTTGGTTGGAATGTCCTAGAGGCCAAAAAGTGTAGCACAGCGAGCAGTTTTGTCTGCGGAGGGATGTTGGTTGTCCGCTGTGTTGGTGGCGTCAGCCTGTGGGCAATGAGGGTCAGGATGTGCTGGATGGATGACCTTTTGAGCCTGTAGTGGACTATGACTTCCTCTGGCCTTAAGTCTGTGAGGTAGACACGTCTGCGCAGTGCCCGCTGTCTTCTTCGTCACTGAATGGGTGCTGGTGGTCCTGGTGGTGGTGGCATTGGCGGTGGTTGTTGTTGTTGCTGCCTTGGTGAGACTCCAATCTGCATTATGACTACCTCCATGGCTTCTGTGGCTGTTCTGGGGAAGCTCGGGCCGACTCTCCCTTATATACTCCCACTTATCTCCAGTGTAAGTCAGGTTTTTATCAGGTGTTAAAAACTGGAGTTAGCGGGAGTTAGCGTGCGTTTTTTTGTAGCTAAGCAGTTTGGCGATATCCTTGATAATAGTGAGCAGCTGTGTTAGCGACTTTTTTCGTGAAATTTCAGTCAGGAACGCTTACTTTGCATGTCATTAGCGTTAATTATCGCTGGCTTGAAAGGCGATAAAATTCCGGTCGCTATCGCCGGAAAAGTAATGCTAACAGGGGTTAGCGTCGCCTTGTTGATAGGGCATTAAAATTATCACCGCTTTATCGCCGGAAACTGGCACTAAAGCGGCGATAATTTTTTATCTTTTATCGCCGCCTTGTTGATATGCCCCTAAGTGTTTAGCCATGCAACAGTTGATGTTGTTGCACCAAGGATATTGTGCTGCATCACTTAATACTTATAAGGTCCCAAAAGCGAGACCTATTGGCTATGCCAATGCTTGTTTCTTTTCTTTTCAACTGCTCCGTTTGCTTCATACCTAACAATAAGTCCGTGTTCTTTAGGGTCCTCCTGGCCCAGTTGTCTCAGGATGTGGTTCAATGTAACTTGTGACATTCCGTTTGAATAGGGATTTTTGCAACAGAAGCATTAATCCACTGAGCTACGTTATATAAACTAGAAATCTGCAACTATTCCATTAAATTATTTGCAATGGACACATGATCCCACTGAACTATTGGTTCAACCCTGTGACTAGAGATTACACACAGAGCCCTTGGGCAAGTACATTAACCAACTGAGTTACACATCCAGTTTAGTTTTCTAGCTTACAAAATAGAATTCTGTAGATGGTGCGTTAACGCCCAGATCTGGCTTAAAATGCAGCCTATAAGAAATTTAGGCAGAATAGCTATTTCTTTTTTCCATATTTCCAATTACTTTGGGATAAAGGGGTATATTCACAAGGAACTATTGCCGAGTTAATGGCACTTTATCGCAGCCAAAGTTGCGATAAATTTATCGCCCCATTCACAAGCTGGTGTTAACAGCCCATAGCACCAGTTTACCCACGATAGCAGCTCGCAAAAAACATCGCCATGGATGACCCCCGCAACTATCGCTAATGAGATGCAGAGTAGGCGTTCCCGTGCCGAAAGCCGCGACAACACAACTCCACAACATTCACAAGGACCTGACAGAACTGCGATAAGAACACAAAACCGGCGATAAGGCGCGTTAGCAGCAGGAAAATAACACCTGCTCTCACCTGGTGCTGAGTCGGACTACAGCCTGCACCACGAAAGGGAGCCCAGCCCAGAGCCACACATGAAGAACCACAGATGTCCCCGAGTAACTACCCATGCAGCACGGACACCCAAGTGGGCCACAACACCCACTGACACCGCACCCAGAACCGCAACCCCCCCCCCCGTGCCCCACCCCGCCCCTACCCCGGACAAATAAACTGCACACCAACACAGCGAATCCCCCAAAAAATAAAACTTTGACTGATGTCGCACAAGCAGGAATACCAACACACATGCGTGCCCAGAAAATGGAGAATCAGTCATACAGCAATGCAATCACCAACACAAAACACCATTCAAATCAAAACCCAAATAGCATTCGAATGAGTCCTAGCGGCTCTGCACTGGATAATCTGTAGGACACAGCCTGGAAGACAAATTCCAAGAGAGGAATGAGTGCCATGCACACAACAAAGGAAAGAGAGGGAGAGAGGGAGGGAGAGAGCGAGGAAGAGAGACGGAGTGGGACTGCACAAGCAGCGCAAGGCCTCCCAGGCACCTGGCCCTACATGCCAACATGTGTGTGTGTATCGCTATCGGGACACCATGAGCCCAAGGCCTTGCCTCAATCTCTGTGCCAAAGCCACATCACATTCTGAAAACGCAAGTAGTAGTCAGACACACATCAGGGATGAAAGCTCCTTTGTACCAATGGAGAAGGTGGGAGGACACCTGCACCTCTGACCTTGGTCCTGAACGTGGCTGGACCACCCTGAGAGAGAAGCCATGGCAGACGTGGACGACTCCCACACCACGCATTGTGCAAATGAACAATCCAACTGATCCACACCCCACACACAGAAGGCCCTGCCTGAGGTACCCCTGCATGGTATGCCCTTGACACTCATGGAAACAGCAACCCATTCTACCCAATGTGGCACACACAATCTAATCATAGCCCAGAGCTGTGGCATATCCTCCACACAACTGCCGCAGTCCAGAAGATTGCCGGTTCCACGAGACGCAACAACGCAATGTCAGGCCATCCCGGGCACATGCACAACTCCCACCATGTGGAACAGTACCATGCACGTATGCTGCATTCACTGGGCGCACTGCCACTGGCAGTGCTGCAGATCAGCTACCGGCTGAGCTTCCGCATGGCCTACCTCACCCCATGGATGGCTGCCTATCCAACACAACCGTAGCTGAATTGGACTATGACTTGTGTCTGCGTCCCCTGTTGGATTATGAACAGGAGTGTAACTGAGACAGCCATGCATGGGTTGCATTGACATACTGTGTATGTATTGGCAGTTGTGCATGGGAGATTGCACAATTCCTCGTGTGCAGTGACCACATCGAGGCGCTCCCCTATTGGGCTGTGTTGCAGATTATGGAAACGGCGGGGACTGAGCTCACCTGCCCGGACCAGTTAATGGATTGGCTCACCCTGGTGTTCCTTGAACACGACAACGACGTACTATTGGAACACATTGCACATGAAGCTGCGCTGGCATTCATGGACGAGTAGCTACGTCCCTGCAGCCACATCGGATTGACACCCACATCACAGGTCCCAACAACTTGTTGCATCGTGAGGAATGCTCACATATCCCACCACAACAGAGGACATGTCTGCCATCCTCAGGACTCTGGATGCCTGTGCGTGGAACTACGCGTGTGTACACACACCTGTGCAAGGTGATGCCGGTCCATGCTCGGAGGAACACTTGGGCATATTATCAAGACAGGCGATAAAATTATCGCCGCTTTAGCGGCAGAAAACTGCCTCTAAAACGGCGATAATGGGCTTGATAATATGCTCTATGGAATTCCAATTAAAGCCCATGTTAGATGTGAAGGACATCTAACATGGACTTCAATTGGAATTCCATAGAGCATATTATCAAGCCCATTATCACCGTTTTAGCGGCAGTTTTCTGCCGCTAAAGCGGCGATCATTTTATCGCCTGTCTTGATAATATGCCCCACAGCGTTTTGCAACGTTACCAATTCAGACACACTGCTGGGGTGAGTGAACACACATGGCAATGTAGGACGACATGTGAACCGGTCGGACCCTTCCACCTGATCACTGTCAGCAGAGCAGACAATCTGCGCACTCCGGTGGCAAAGCACTATGCTGATCACATGGGCAGTGAGTTGAGCCCCCTCACACGGGGAAATGGGCAGACGCCAGACAACACATGACTCGTCCAGAACGGCAAGGTGTGCTGAGACCGTCGTCCATTTTTGCCTCACCATTTCCTGAGCCTCGACATGTTCCCATGCTGCGTGTAAGCGCCTTAAGCCTGTCCCTGCCTGTTGTGGCCATTGCCTCGTCCGTACTGACATGCACATGCCAATTAAGTCTATGCCAATCCACTGGTGTCTAACTGTGATGAGTGTTGAATCGAATGTCCACTCGTGTGCCACAATGTGCATCGTCCCTACACAGGTAGGAACTGACTGACGCATGTACAATCGGGTGGCTCCCTGTGGGCCAGACATTGTAATGGGATAGTTACTGGCCGACCTGTGCACTTACATGACTTCTGAAATTGGAGTATGGGGTCCAAAATCAGATCATGTGTAGCTATGTCATGAATTGTAACAGGACGTGGCCACACAGATGTGTGCGTGTAGGTATGCGACGTGAGGTACGGTTGTCACGTGTGTTGTAGGACACTACCTCTGGCCTGCTACTGAATGTGCATTCCTACACACAGCTCTATTCAATACATGTACGTGTGCCTACGTTGGGGGTTGTGAGACTGTAGTTAATGCGCAATGGGGACACAGCTAGTACTCCCCTCTACAGTCATCCAATTGGCCATGTGTCTCAGGGATACACATACGAATAGATGTCAGTTACCAGGGTGTACCTACATGTGCATCATTGTCCCTACGTCCCACCATACCTCTATACGTAAGTGAACATAGTCATGACACATATGTGTGATTTAGAATGTTTTATTCACATTCAGGTGATTGACGGAGCTGGAGCTGTACATGACCATCCTAGTCCACATTACATGGAAGCCCAGCGGTGGGCCAAACATGGGGGCATATTAACAAGGGTTTTATCTCAGTTTTTTTGGCTTTAAAAGCCAAGGAAGCGGAGATAAAAATATCGCCCTATCAACAACAGGGTGCTAACATGCAAAATCGCATGTTAGCACCCTTTTTCTCTACGCTTCCCTTTGCATCTCTAATGCAAAGTGGGCGTTCCAGAGCAAAATAATAGGAGAAATGTCGCTAAGTGACATTTCTCCTATTATCAAGCTTCACGCTAACCCTGTTAGAGACAAAAAAAGCAGCGCTAACCACAGTTAACGCTGCTTTTTTACGTCTGCTAATTTTCAGACTTAGCCATGTAATCCAATGGGAGGTGGATTACATGGCTAAATCCACCATGGGCTATCAACAAGGAAATCCCTATCCTTGTAGTTTTATTGCTGCATTACCAGCGCTAACCTCCCAAAATGCCCCTATCGCTGGATTTTTAATCGCCTAGGCGGTTAGCGTAGTTAATAACACGATAACCAGGCGATATTATCCAGCGATAGCGGGCGCTAAAAAAATTAACGCTAAGCACCCTTAGCGTTAATTTTCCCTGTCCCTTGTTAATATGCCCCTATATGAGACTTAAAGACTACAATATGCAATAAGAGACTGCGACGCCACATAGTGGCCATGACCATATACATACCATACGAAGATACTTATAGCATATGCACACTGTGTTGTACTTAGATTTTTGTTCCATGATGCTGTTATACTTGACAAATGTTTACTTAGCCTATCACATGGACTATATGTGACACCCCATATAACATAGCATCCTACCATTGCGTGAGGACCCCAGGCGCCTGAGTCGTGGGACTTAGATAATGACGCTGTTAATGTTCACTTTGCAAATAACTTACTTTAGTGGTTACTCTGTTTGAATAATGTGCGGTTGCCTTTGCCACACGACGTGGATGCCTCTCTTTTCATGAGCAACCCGCACGGCACTGAAGGCTAAGAACATATCCATTGAATTCTGATATGTTGGTTTCTTTCTACTCTGGTATTTCTTCTCTTTTAACTAGCCTACACACCTCACAACATGTGAATCCCGACCACATCTGTGGTTTATATACAGATGTTGGGTCGAGCACTCGGCGGCCCCCAAGATGGTGATCCCTGCAATGGTTAGTGCAATAGCACTGTTGGTTATAAGGGTATGGCTTTGGCGTAATTGGGATGCCAAAGTGGGTGGGGGGTTTACGGTACGTTTTTGTTTGTTTACGGGCTGTCCTCACTGAAGTACATCAAACTGTATAATATAATGTTCACAAGATTTGTTCATGCGGTGGTATTGATGGGTCCTACACAACGTGTATATGTGAGAAACTAACTAGCGATTCCCACACTATACCGACATGAGTGCTCCACATGGAATGTTAGAGGATTAAGGAGCATATTTACAAGCTGGCTGGCCGAAAAGCGGCGATAATTGTATCGCCTAATTAGCAAGGCCACGCTAACGTGTGAAACCTTGCTTTAGCATGGGGATTCCTAACGCCCAGCTTTGCATCTCTAATGAGATGCAAAGTGGGCGTTCCTGACCTAACATGACAGGAGAAATGTCGCTAAGCGACATTTCTCCTATCCTCAAGCCCCACGCTATGAAGCATAGCGTCAGGAAAAGTAGCGATAACCCCTGTTATCGCTACTTTCCTTACGCCTGCTTCAGGACTGACTTAGCTATGATATCCTATGGAAGGTGGATATCATGGCTAAGTTTGTGAGTCCCTATCAGCAAGCTAACGCCACACTACGTGAGATTATCGCTGCAATAATCTCACGTTAGGCAGTTAGCGTGAGTATTTGTATCGCTGAGGAGATAAGCGTTGCTAATAGCACGCTATCTCAGCGGTAAAAATCCACGTTACCCAGCGATAATTATCCTCACGCTAAGAGCTCTGAGCGATAATTATCGCCGGGTGTTACTGATGTGCCCCTAAATAACCCTAAAAAATACGACAAATATTTGCTTATCTAGACCGTCATCAGGTAGACGTGGCTTTGGTACAAGAATCCCACCTGAGCAAGGCTACTAATTATTCAATTGGAAATAAATGGGCCGAAACAGTCACAGCATCTTCATATTCGTCCTCCTCACGAGGGGTTCTCCTCTTAGTTAAGAGGGGTCTCAATCTCGTTATAGAAAGTACCGTGACTGATGAGCAAGGCCGTTACATTATTATCCTAGGATGCCTACGAGTACATCACCTAGCATTAATTAACACATATTGCCCAAATATAGATGATCCTGAATTTTTTTACTCCAGTTGGCGCACCCTTAGAGAACTACTTGACGTAGAACTCATATGGGGGGGATCTCAACCTATCACTTGTAGAGGAAGTAGATAGATCAGGCACAACTAAGGAACCACATAAACAAGCAGTGAGAGTGGTACTAGAGGGTATGGTAGAGTTCAATATGGTGGATATATGGCGGATGCATAATCCGACCCGAAGAGAAGCCACACACCACTCCACATCGCATGGTAGCTGGTCACGCATTGACTATTGGCTCGGGACAGGGAAAATATCCACTTGGACCACGGACATACAACACTTACCAAAAATATTATCGGACAATAAGCCAGTCCTCCTCACACTGCAGCTCCCTGCTTATGCTCCGCCCCGTACATCTGGAGATTTAATGATAAAGCGTTGCTGGACCCCACATATGACTCCACACTTAGAGCAGCCATTGAGGAGTATTTCACATTTAACCAGAAATCGGTGAACGACCCTAGCCTCCTTTGGGAGGCCTTTAAAGCGACCATTCGCGGTGTATGTATTAGTACCACCTCAGGTATTTTCCAAGATATACGCCAACAACTTAAGCAGAGGGAGGAGAAACTTAAGGCGTTAGAACAACAATTTGAAAACACTCAGGACATAACAATTCTAGGAGAGATTCGAAACATAATGACAGAATACCAAGAATATGCGCAACAAGAACTCAATTATATTAATAAAAGAGCAGTGGCCAGAACATATGGGGAGGGCGGAAGGCCGGGACGGGTGCTAGCTAATAAGATTTGCACTGGGTGAACCACACATATAGTGACCAACATTATAGATTAACAAAACATCTCTCATTATGACACGGAGGGGTGTTGCAGGGATTCTGCTCATGCACAGAACTATGCGCAGGAAACCAGGACCTCAGTGAATTGTGGTGTACCAAAAACTCACCTCAGTACCCAGAACCCCAATCCGACTAGCATCAGTGTCCCATTCGTTATCCGTATTCTCTCGGAGGTCCCAATGTATAGA
This sequence comes from Triturus cristatus, assembly GCF_964204655.1. Taxonomy (NCBI): domain Eukaryota; kingdom Metazoa; phylum Chordata; class Amphibia; order Caudata; family Salamandridae; genus Triturus; species Triturus cristatus. The sequence continues at coordinate 370,569,104 of NC_140581.1, read as the reverse complement.
CAACCCAGAACAAGCGACTTAGAGTACTCTCAGGAATGGTGGGAATCAGAAATACCTGTTCTTTATTATTCTCATATCAGTCCACAACAAGAGTAATCAGAGACACTGTAAAGTTTAAAATGTTTATTTCATTAACTACGTGTCCTAAGATGCAGTACTTTGGCTTACATAAGCAGACAAATGATTAAAATTAAAACCATCAGCATTGTTACAATACCATAGAAAATGAAGGGAGAAATCATAGTATAAATGACAGTGGAATACAGCCACCTTCCCTTCACTAGTAAGCTAGTATTATTAGACTAATAGAAGGTCTCTAGGTTTGAATGGGTAACCCCATACCGTAAAGATCAGCTTAGGTGAATCACATCACAGGATCAGCTTTGCTCTGCGCCTGGAAAAGTTATTCTCCAGAATGTGTTTCTAACGCATGCAAACTGTAATATTAAAGGCTCTCGACATTCAGGTATTTGCAGCTGTGTGCGTATTATGGCTAGAGAGTGGGCCGATTAACCTGAACTCAAAAACATACATTGTTTGGCAGCTCAGAGTGTTTTTGCACACAATGTTCAGACCAAGGTCGCAGTGCACGTCTAGGGATGTGAACAACAGACAGTTCTCATGTGAAGAAAAGTCAAGCAAGCAGTTTTCAAATAATAATATGTCTCTGCAGTGTCGTGTGCAAAAGCAGCAAAAGTGGCGAGATGGCATTTCTAACATCTAACGCGCTCATGCTAACATAGCAATATATGTATCTAAATCGCTGCCTTCACTACAGGGGATACTGAAAGCCTTTATGGATACCTATGGAGAACTATATAATACCCGAAAGCTAGCTCCGGCTCATGACATAATGCAATATCTAGAAGATATAGCCATAGCCTGGCTCTCTGATTCTCAACGAGAATACTTATCTCAGGCGGTAACGGTTGAAGAAATTACAAGCATAATAAAATCACTCCCTAATGGCAAAGCGCCAGGCCCCGACGGTTTCACCAATGAATTTTAAAAGACATTCGTTGATGTCTTAGCCCCGCATATGGTGGAGATGTATGGTGACGCCCATGAGAAACAAATTCTGCCACCTACACTGAGAGAGGCCATGATCATAGCATTGTTAAAGCCCAATAAAGATCCCAAATACTGCGACTCTTATAGATCACTGTCACTGATCAATGCAGACACCAAAACTTTTGGCAAAATTGTTAGTAACTAGGCTCCAAACCTTGATGTCCAATATAGTCCTGCCTGATCAATCAGGGTTCATACCTCACCGCTCCACTGCACATAACATCCGCACTTTATTTGCTCTCTCCCATCAGCTGAACCCAGACATGCAAGCAGCGGCGGTATTGCTGGATGCGGCAAAGGGATTAGATTCAGTTGAATGGACCTACCTATTTACAGTATTGCAGAGAATGGGATTGCCCCCCATTTTTATACAATAGATCAGACTCCCATACACACAGCCGATAGCTAGAATACGTGTAAACCAATATGTCTCAGAGTCAATAAATATAACCAGGGGCACCCTACAAGGGTGCCTACTATCGCCTCTACTATTCGCCATCGCGCTGGAGCCCTTGGCATGTAAAATAAGGCAATGCCACAAAACCACAGCCTTGCAATTTCCGCAGCGCCCCCTGAACATCTCCCTATACGCAGATGACATGGTGCTATACCTCCGAGACCCGGCCTCAACCCTAAATTTGGAGGTCACTCAGGACTCCAAATTAATTGGAGTAAATCAACCATCATACCGCTAACAGATGCTACCGTGTCATGTCCGCTGGAATTCCCCCTAGAGTGGCAGTCGGACCCCGTTAAATATTTGGAAATATTATTTCATCGCAACCAGGAGGTGGTACTGCGGGAAAATTATGGTAAGGCCATTGGTACACTAGACGCATGGCAGTAGTTAAGATGGTTATACTGCCCAAACTTCTGTACCTCTTCACCAACATTCCCATTACACCACCGATGGCCATATTTAAAAGGATCTCCACCATGGTTACTCGACTTATATGGGCCGGCAAACAGGCGCGCATGGACATTTACACACTGACTCTGCCTTATATAAGTGGGGGGTTTAAAGTTCCAGACTTTCTATTGTATTATTTATGTGCCCAGGCACAGTACGCATACTATTGGTATCACCCGGTTAGATACTTACCTCACACTATTACGTTGCATCCTACCGCACACACGCGCACATATTGGCAGAAATGAAATCAATACGGTTCGTAAAACCAACTTAGCCTGGCAGAGAATGGGTAGACTTGCAAATAAACTGCTACTTTATGCGCCTGCCCTAACACTACATATTTTAAAGAACAAAGGTCCTTGGCATAAAAGGAAATAATTCGAATGTTTCAACATAGACTACAATGAGCACTATGGAGGTTCTTCCAATGTCCAGCCGGACAGAGGAATATTTATTCAAGTGAGGTAACAAGATGGGCAAAATACAAGGCACAACAAAGATGGCGAACGGCACAGTCCTGTACCGAGCGTTTGAAAAGAAGGTATAAGTGGTATAGATGCAGGAAGGAAACAACAGGCAAAAAGAGGGGAGAGAGCAAAAGGCGGCTTACATTTACATAATAATACTATGTAAGCTCAAACCAACAAACAGCACACTCATTTTTTCACAATGGTTAAATAGTGGTGTTTGTTACATAGGTCGACGTTTCGATCCCTAGCTCTCAATACTAAGGGATCATCATCAGGACTAGGAATTGAACTGTTGCCTGATAGAAAGTGTCAAGGAGCCTGTAGGGTAGTAAGACAGGAAAAAGGAACAACAAAAAATTGGTAAATAAACAATAAAGCAAGTCCACCTTACTACGAACAAAACTGGTCAGGAGACCGTTAGAGGGGTGTAAAATTCCGCTACGTGAAGAGGGTGAGTGCATGTACATGTGAGGGTACACATGCGGAAGGAAATGGCAGCGTTGTTGCAGTGCAGTGCAGTGACGCACAAAGTGAAGACAAGACCAAGGAGGTCAAGGACGGTGAGGAAACAGGTGGGGACGTGAAGAGTGCCCGTATGGATCAAACAGAGAAGATGCTAACGATGCGTGGTCTGTCATTGCAGGAATTACAATGCGAGAAAGATGCTAACGACGCGTGACCCATTAGACAAGGAATGGATGTGTGTCCTACCGAGAGAGGAGGGTGAAAACAATGGTGGTGGGACGGAGGGGGTGGCGCCGTGCTGTTGGGAGCAAGTTAGTGCTGACGAGGCGGGATCCGTGTGAAGTTTAGGGAACCGGGTTCAGGTGTGAAAGGGGGGGAGGGGAAGGGGGGGCGGGGTGTGTGCTAACCTGGGAGCCAGCTCGCAGTGGAACTGGGAAGGCTCGGTGAATGCCAGGGGCAGCTCAATGGGTGCCTGGAGTTCGTCGGCAATACGTGAAAGCCTGACGAGGGCGTCTGGAACAGCCAACCGATCAGGAGGGCTGGAGCTGGAAAAGGAAAGGATAATGTTGACGGGACCCCAACAAAAATCGACTAGTAAGTTCCGGGGCCGTCGTAGGAAAGGGCTTACCTTATGAATAAAACCAGGGCGCAAGGGGCCAGAACCGAGTGTTCAAGGGCCTGCGGTGGACAGTCTATGCAGCGGAGTGGGCTGCCAGACAAGGCAAAACTCCTAAACCCAAAAAAGAACTGCAGAGAATTGCCTGTGTGACCACTTTCTCTTTGGTATCCAACAAATTGAGAAAAGCGATACTACACCACTGGCCCATTCTAAATGCAGGGAATCTCACTATTGATAAACCACTATTTGCCTCCTAAAAAAGCAAGAATCTGAAGGACCATCTGGTCAGGGCTGCACTACCTGTCGCTCCCAATACTACCCTCCTTGCCAGTTGGGGTCTGTCCCCCATCGTTGGTCATTCCAAATGCGGTTCGTGCAATGTCTGTGTGTTCACCATTGAAGGAAAAAGTTTCACATTTGATAACATTACAGTGCATTGTCAAGCTTTCACAAATTGTAATTCCTGCAATGTCATTTACCTTATCCAATGCCCTTGTTTGAAGATATACATCGGACAGACCACCCAAAAAATCAAGACCAGAATCTGTCAGCACAGAAGCCGTATCCGATGCAATACACAGAACGCCCCCCTGGTTGAACATTTCACTGAGGCCAACCACAATGAGGACGATTTGCGCTGGACGGTACTCAAATCATTGAAGTTACCTCCAAGAGGTGGCAACATGGCTCAACTTTTAAACAGAGAGGAACTTAAGACAATCATTCTGTTCAATTCTATCAACACTGGACTCAATAGAACAGAAGACTGGACATCCTTACTGTAATCATGTGCGATTTGTGAATCACCTGTTTTCCTCGCTCCAGTCACTATAAGTTGGCATGACTACCCCCGCTGGGACTCCATGCCTAAACCTGATTTGTAAAATTATGCAAATAATATTCAGCTGCTTTTTTCCCCTTGTTGACAATTGCTATCATCAACCTCCAAGTCAATTGTGTTCATTTTATTATGTGTCCCTTTGTTTTACGGTTTGTCAACTTCCAGTGACAATTGTCTATTCCTAAAGCATGCTCACGTAGCCCCTCACCTTCCTCCCCATTCCATCATGGCCGCCGGCCTTTCCCGATCCCCGTCATAGTCCTCCCTTGCTTTCGCCCACTCCCCGGGCCCGCCTTAAAACACCCACAGTCCCGTTTGTTCCTTGCTATCACGCCGAACGGAAAAGCAGACCCGTGCTTCCTCCGGCCGCCAGCTACTCATTGAGAGGTAAGCCTTGATCCACACGCCATCCGCCAGAGCGCAAACTATGTGCTCCCCCATATAATCTCCTTATTTTAACTTTCTCCCAGCTCCGGTCCCGCCTTGTCTGGCAGCCCACTCCGCTGCATAGACTGTCCACCGCAGGCCCTTGAACACTCGGTTCTGGCCCCTTGCGCCCTGGTTTTATTCATAAGGTAAGCCCTTTCCTACGACGGCCCCGGAACTTACTAGTCGATTTTTGTTGGGGTCCCGTCAACATTATCCTTTCCTTTTCCAGCTCCAGCCCTCCTGATCGGTTGGCTGTTCCAGACGCCCTCGTCAGGCTTTCACGTATTGCCGACGAACTCCAGGCACCCATTGAGCTGCCCCTGGCATTCACCGAGCCTTCCCAGTTCCACTGCGAGCTGGCTCCCAGGTTAGCACACACCCCGCCCCCCCTTCCCCTCCCCCCCTTTCACACCTGAACCCGGTTCCCTAAACTTCACACGGATCCCGCCTCGTCAGCACTAACTTGCTCCCAACAGCACGGCGCCACCCCCTCCGTCCCACCACCATTGTTTTCACCCTCCTCTCTCGGTAGGACACACATCCATTCCTTGTCTAATGGGTCACGCGTCGTTAGCATCTTTCTCGCATTGTAATTCCTGCAATGACAGACCACGCATCGTTAGCATCTTCTCTGTTTGATCCATACGGGCACTCTTCACGTCCCCACCTGTTTCCTCACCGTCCTTGACCTCCTTGGTCTTGTCTTCACTTTGTGCGTCACTGCACTGCACTGCAACAACGCTGCCATTTCCTTCCGCATGTGTACCCTCACATGTACATGCACTCACCCTCTTCACGTAGCGGAATTTTACACCCCTCTAACGGTCTCCTGACCAGTTTTGTTCGTAGTAAGGTGGACTTGCTTTATTGTTTATTTACCAATTTTTTGTTGTTCCTTTTTCCTGTCTTACTACCCTACAGGCTCCTTGACACTTTCTATCAGGCAACAGTTCAATTCCTAGTCCTGATGATGATCCCTTAGTATTGAGAGCTAGGGATCGAAACGTCGACCTATGTAACAAACACCACTATTTAACCATTGTGAAAAAATGAGTGTGCTGTTTGTTGGTTTGAGCTTACATAGTATTATTATGTAAATGTAAGCCGCCTTTTGCTCTCTCCCCTCTTTTTGCCTGTTGTTTCCTTCCTGCATCTATACCACTTATACCTTCTTTTCAAACGCTCGGTACAGGACTGTGCCGTTCGCCATCTTTGTTGTGCCTTGTATTTTGCCCATCTTGTTACCTCACTTGAATAAATATTCCTCTGTCCGGCTGGACATTGGAAGAACCTCCATAGTGCTCATTGTAGTCTATGTTGAAACATTCGAATTATTTCCTTTTATGCCAAGGACCTTTGTTCTTTAAAATAAGTTATTACCCGAGGTCCCTAGGCTACCAAAACGGGTCCCCTTGTTCTTTTCTCTGCCCTAACACTACATCACCACCCGGCCCTATCTGTTACGCAGGAGAAGGTGGGACTGACTCAACTACAACAAGTGGGGATCGATATGATGAGCGATCTATGTTTTCATAGCTCCTGAACAATTAGACTACATACGAAATCCCACTCTACTCTTTACATTCACATATCATAGACTGCAAGGGGCTATTAAACAACTATACCCAACATATCCATGAGAACTACCCACCCTACATCCCTCCAATTTATTATACAAAACCTGCACAATACACATCTGGTTAAAAATCTATACAAATCACTCCAGGCAGATATTGGGGGTAAGGCAACAAGAGCACTTGACAGGTGGAATATGGTACTTGATGATCCTCTCACAGATAAAGAATGGTATACATGCTGCTCCCTGACTGACATACTCACCCCAAACGGGAACTTGAGGATTATTCACTATAAGTACATGCATCAGACTTACTACACTCCGAAAAAACTAGGCACATTTGGACTTCGACAAACTGCACATTGTCAATGATGTGGGGCTGACGATGCGGACTTCTTGCATCTGGCGTGGCATTGCCCTGATATTCACATATTCTGGGACAAAATCACAAATATGGTTGGTGTGATGCTTGAGACACAGGTAGAATGCACAATTAAAACTTGTCTATTGGGTCTAGTGCCACAGTTAAGATCCATGAAACGTAAGTTCTGTGTAATAGCATTGCTTTTGGCAAAAAGACAGATATCCATACATTGGGGAGGTAAGAGCTGCCCAACATATAAACAGTGGTTGCGGGATATGTCATATTGCAAGGACACGTTGCAGACCTATGAGGAAGAATTGCCCTCTCGTTCCCGACCTAGGGACTTCTGGATACCACTAACGGAATACCTTGGAACTCATCCAGCAAATACCACATCCATGAAAGACTAATTTACAGTTGTATAATTGTCAGTGATATGTAATGTTGTGACAACGATGTACCAGCTAATTGTATTCACCTCTAAGCCCGAAGTTGGTTGTATAATTGTATGTATGCAATGTTTTGAGAAAAGCAATTAAAAAAAAACTTGCATGTGCCCAGCACCCCCTGAAAGGTAAGATAGCATTTGCTGGCGACTCCCACACTACGCACTGTCCGGCGTGAGACCAATGTGTACACATCCCACACGCAGTAGTCCTTGGTCGTAGTTGGCGGCGTGATATGGCCTTCACACGTACTCCCACCCCACCCAAGGTCTGCACCCTTTGCACACAGACACTGCTCATTGCACCGAGCTGTGCCATTTCATCCACAGGACTGTCTCAGGGCAAGCCAGTGCTGCTTCAAGCAGAGCCACTGACACAATGGCAGACCATCCCAGACACATGATCTACTCCAGTCACGTGGAGCTGTACCGTGCACATCTGTTGCATGTACTGGGGGCACTGCCGTTGGCAGCGCTGTGAATCAGTTACCGGGTGGGCTTCCGCCTTGCGCACGTCACCTGCGTGCAGCCTGTGTTGCATTGTCGCTCGTGCATATTCGAGTGGTCCATGGAGGTCTGCCTCTCCAATGTAACGGTAGCTGACCTGGCTTTCGACGTGTGCGTGCCCCCTGTTGGACCATGACCAGGAGTGTCACCAGGATGACCGCTTGTGGCATGCATGGATGTTTAGTATGCAGGCTGGAAACTGGACCTGGGAGATTGCACGAGTCGTCATGTGCAGTGAGCACATTGAGCCACTATCCGATTGGGCTTTGGTGCACATTGGGTCCACTGGTCAGCACATCTGTCCTGGTCAACTGGTGGATTACGTCGATGACATGTCAGATGTGGTGGACGACGATCGCTCATTGGAGATGTTGTCCTACGCAGCTGCACTCGCGTTCATGGACGAGTGACAAGGTACCTGCAGCCACAACTGGATGTGAGCCATTGCACTTGTCACAACACATGGTTGCATGCTGTGGATATAGTCACAAGTCCCGAGACGACAGTGAACATGGCTGCATTGGCCAGGACTCATGTTCCAGGCACGGACAACCAGTGGGGGTTGGCACTGACTTGTGTTGGTGAGGCACTCACCCGAGGTGGACATGGGCGCTTTCCTACGTTCCTCATTCAGACATGCTGCTACATTGGTCTGCATATCATCGCACTTCTCTTGGCCGTACTGACTCGCACTTGTTGATAAAGTTTCCGCACTTTCACTTGTCTCCAACTGTGTTGTGTCTTGATTTGTATGCCAATGTGTGTCACAGACTCTCTGGCTCCCTGCCATTCGTGCATTGCTACCCCATCAGGACTGTGTGTTTGTACTTGTGTATTATAATGTCCTTGTTTCGTGCTTTGCCAGATGTGTATGGCTGTTTACCGGCCACAGGCGGGTGCACTTGTGTTGTGCTCAAGTTGGTGTTGGTACCACATTGTGTTGGATGTTGGGGTGCTCTGCTTCCTATGTGTGTGTGCTGCATTGTGTGTGAGATGTCCCATCAGCTCTGATTTGGCTCACCCTTCTCCCTTTCAGGCGGTGTTGTGTTCACTTCTGTGCCTGTTCAGTGGTGTGACATTGCCGGTTTGTGTGACTTGTGCACCTGGTTGGTGTTGTTACTCTTGGGCATGGTTTGTCTGCAGTTGTGCTGTGCTTAGTTATGCATATGTGCCATTGTGCTCATCTGTGTTTCGCGGTCCTGGCGGTGCTTATCCCTGCTTTCATCATCGCGGATGGGCTCATCGCAAGTGTTCTGGTGTTGTGGTTTTTGTTTTTATCTCCATCGGGGTGATTGTATCGCAGACATTGGCCGCATTTTTTGCGGACTATCGCATGGTCCCGCCGTGTTGTCAATTCCACGTTAACACAGGGCTATTTTGCCACGATGGGCTGTGATGTGTAAAGTTGAATTAGCATTTTTGGTGATGTTTAGCACAGGTTCTTGTGAATATACCCCAGAGTTTCTTCATTCGTAGGGGAAATGTTCTTCTGGGTTTGCAGTATCTCCTTAGAATCGCCTCTGCCTTCTGGTTGGAGAGCAGTTGCTGGTATCCTCTTGCAATGGGAGGCGTGAATCCAGTTCTTCCTGTTGGTGACACGGACAGCAGTCCGAGTTGTAAGCAAGACTTGTTCGGGGCCCTTCCAGCGGGGTTCCAAGTTTTTGGAGCGTTGAAAATTCTTTGTCAACACAAAATTGCCAGGCTGAAGCCGGTAGGCTAGACCTTCTGAATTGCCAGGTATGGCTTCATGTACCTGCTGATGGATTAGAGACAATTTTTCAGTTAAGTTTAAAAAAAAATCAGGGTACTGTATTTCTTTTATTACATTTGGTCTTGGGGATCCCCACTCATTCATAGGCCTTCTGAACACTACCTCATAAGGGGAGAGATCAATCGTACTGTGTGGGATGGAACAAACTGATAACAGGGCTAGGGGCAGAGCATCTGGCCATTTAAGGCCCGTTGTTGCCTGTATTTTAGCAATTTTAAGCTTCAGTGTGGTGTTGGATCGTTCTACAAGTCCCGCTGCCTGGCAGCATGAAACTTCTATTTTACTCCTAGACCTTTCTTTAGGTACTCTATTATCTGACCAGTGAAATGGGGGCCATTGTCACTCCATAGGACCCTACAAATTCCAAATCGAGGGAAGAATTCCTTCAACAAAATTTTGGCTGTTGTCAAAGCAGTATTATCTTTGGTTAGATAGGCCTCTACCCACTTGCTAAATGTACAAACCACCACTAAAGCATACTTCAAGTTGTTGCAACGCTCCAACTGGATATAATCCATTTGAAGTGCTTCGAAAGGTACCTGGGGTGGAGAAAATTCACCTGTGGGGGTTGATACTCCCTTCCCGGGATTGTGTTGTAAACATATCATACAATGCTTTACTAAATATTCAGCTATTTTACGAATGTCTGGATTGTCCCACACCTGTTCTAATTGGGAGATGGTGTTTTTAGCACTAACGTGGGCAGGCCCTTGAGCATAGTCAAAAAGGGCAGTAAATAGGCATGAGGCAATTTCCATTTTGACATGTATTTGGACCTCCAACATCCCTCATCATCTAACTCCCCTTCCTTTACCCATTCTGCCTTTTCTTGTTCAGTAGCTGACTGTTGTATCTCTTTAACCTCCGTGTACATGTTTCCCCATCTTTCAGCTTGGGACCGTAGTACATACATTCTGCTTGTGTGGGTACTTGCGGTATCTCGTTCTATCTCATCTGCGAAAGCATTTTCTTGTCCCACCTTATCTGTAACTTTCTTGTGGGCGCTAAACTTGATATTGGCCACGCTCTTTGGTAATGTCAGGGCAGTGAGGAGGCTATTTACCAGTTCACCAAGTTGAATCTTGGCAGCATGCGAAGTTAGGAACCCATGGGGCATATTATCAAGAAACGGCGTTAAAATTATCGCTGCCTTAGCGGCAGAAAACTGCCGCTAAAGTGGCGATAATGGGCTTGATAATATGCCCTTGAGAATTCCCATAGAAGCCCATGTTCTGGTGTCAACATGGGCTTCTATTGGAATTCTCTGCGGCACATTATCAAGCCCATTATCGCCGCTTTAGCGGCAGTTTTCTGCCGCTAAAGTGGCAATAATTTCAAAGCTGTGCTTGATAATATGCCCCCTTGTTCCTTCCAAAGCCTGCCAAAGTTGTGTGCCACACCAAATACGTACTGGCTGTCAGTGTAAATGTTTACTGATAGTCCCTGACTGAGTTCACAAGCCCTCAAGAGTGCAATGAGTTCAGCAGCTTGGGCTGATCTCTGTGGAATGCAATCTGTTTCTATGACTGTCTGCAAAGTTGTTATGGCATAGGCTGCAGAAGTAGTGCCATCAGGTAACCTTAAACAGGAGCCATCCACCCATAATTCTCCTTCAGGATCTAACAGGGCTGTGTCTTTGAGATCTACTCTTCCCTTGGTTTGTTCCTCCGTCAGAAAAATACAATCATGCATATCATGGGGTTGTTTAGCTGGTAAGGGTAACAATGTGGCAAGATTCAATGTCAAACATCTCTCGAGTGTAATATGGGGTACCAAAAGCGTGAGTTCACATCCTGTGAGCCTAGCACTAGTCAGGTGTTGTGTCTAAGGGCCTCATGTAGGTAGCATACCAGTTACCACTTCTAAAATACCGAACGATACCGAATCGGTATTTTAGAAGTGGTAACTCGTATGTAGGTAATGAGTCGGTATTTTTTACCGATTCGTTACTATTCGGTAATTACCGAATCGGTATTTACCGATTCGGTAATGAGGCATACCTTCCCATTGATGGGAAGGTATGCCTCATTACCGAATCGGTAAATACCGATTCGGTAATGGGGGGAACACTTGCATGGGTGGCAGGGTGTCACATTGACACCCTGCTGCACCCCTGATTCGGCCATGTTTGCACATGTGGCACACATACATGCCCTAAGGGCATGTATGTATGCCACATTGCACACTGCTATGCGCGTAGAAATGCATAAATACATACTTTAATTATTTACCACCAACTAAAAGTTGGTGGTAAATACCGACTCTAACACACACCCACACACTCCCCCTACATCTCGATTTTGGTGTCGGAATTTACCGAATCGGTAAAATTACCGATTCGGAAAAGTTACCGATTCGGTAACATTACCGATTCGGTATTATTACCGATTCGGTAATTTTAACGATTCGGTAAATTCCGACACCAAAAATTGTCCCCCTACATACCATTAGCCAAAATACCCGTCGGTAACGGTAAAATTACCGAAAATCGGCCGTTACCGACCGGTATTTGGCTACCTACATGAGGCCCTTAGTTTGGTTAAGCAGTGCATCTACGGAATGTGGTACCATAACCATAAGTTTGCTGCTTAATACTATCCCTTCAGATTGTCGTATGGAGATGGCTGTAGCAGCCACCGCACTAAGACAACCCAGGAGTCCTCTGGCCACTGGATCCAATACAGCTGAGAAATAAGCACATGGGCGATGTTTGCTGCAGTGTGGCTGTGTCAAGACTGATAATGCCCACCCTTCTCTCTCGTGTACATATAGTGTAAAGGGTTTGGTGTAATCAGGGGTACCCAATACAGGAGCAGAACAAAGGGATGCACAAAGCTGTTGATATGCATTTTGAAATTCAGATGACCATGGTAGAGGAAAGGGGTATCTTTGGTAACAAGGGACAAAAGGGGCATGATAATGAGTGAAAAGTTAGGGATCCATTGTCTACAGTAAGAGGTAATGCCAATAAGTGCTCTGACTTCTTTTTGTGTACGGGGAATGTGAGTGTGTATTATAGTTTGAATCCTATCCTTGGTGAGAGTGCGTCCCTTCTTTGACAAGAGGTGAACTAGATAGGTTACCTCTGGTCGACAATATTGCAATTTAGTCTGAGAGACCGTATGTCCCTTAGCAGCAAGATGGTGCAATAAGGAGAGGGTGGCTTCTTTGCAATGTTCAGGTGTGTCAGCCACGAGCAGGATGTCATCAACATATTGGACGAGTGTGACTCCAGTTGGTAAGGAAAGTTCATCCAACTGTCATTTGAGTGCCTGGCTGTAGATCCTATGGCTTTCTGTATAGCCTTGAGGGGCTCTACAAAATCTAAATGAACAATCTTTAAGTGAAAATCCAAAAAGATATCTACTATACTGATGTATAGGGATAGAGAAAAAGGCGTTCTTAAGATCAATGACAGAGAACACTGTCTGTGGGCGGGACCAAAGTCAACAGGGTGGTAATATCAGTAACAACAGGATATTGAGGAACTACTATCTTGTTAATTTCTCTCAAATCGATCACAAATTGATAAACTTTATCCTGTATTCAATCCCCTCTTTTAAGGACAGGAAGAATAGGGCTATTACACACATTAAAGGAGACTTCATCAATGACCCCTGTAAGTATCATTTCATCAATGATGTGTATTAGCGCATCTTCACCTTCTTTTGATATTTTGTATTGCGGGACACGTGGCAAAAGAGCACCTTCCCGAAACTCTATGTTTACTGGGGGAATGTCCATTCTCCCAACATCTATGTCTGCATTAGCCCAGACACATGGGGGAACGTAATTGAGGTCAGTTACATTGTTTGGGCGATGTCTTCCTTCCAAATGTGACATGCACCCCAGATGGGGAGCAATGTATGGAAGCATGAAAATATTTCACAAGGTCAAGTCCCAGCAAATTATCAGGGGCATGCGGGGGAAGCAAAAATGGTGCAGAAGTACTAAAAATGTTAACCTGTAAAGGTATTTTTCGGGACACAGGGCTAGGGGTTGGTGTTCCATCGAACCCCACTGAAGTTATTATCCGGCCAGACAAGGGTGTCCTAGGGACCAGTTGTTGCGATATCGCGCTACGTGTCCCTCCTGTATCTACTAGGAATTTCTGATCCTGTCCAAGTATGGTAGCTGTTATATAGGGTCCTGACTGATCTACAGGTATCTCAACTGGTCCTCCTTGTCCTACGTTGTCCTAGGCAAAGGGCATTCCTATGGCATCATCTGGTTCGTAGGCATCCAAAGAATATTGATTATTCCTTTGATCAAAATAATTATCCGACCTATTTCTGCCTGAATTTTGTTGTGGCTGTCGGGGGTCTTGAGCTCCCTGATTATTACTTGCTTGTCCCCTGCCCCTCCCACCAGTAGCTAAGATGGGGCATTCAGAACGCCAGTGCCCTACTTCTTTACAATAGGCACATTGATCCGGTCCCAGTGGTGTCTGTCTACGCGGTGGGCCTGGTGGGGGCATTTGTCTGTGGTTTTGACCACGGCCTTGACTCTGGGGTCCATAAGCCTGAACCATCATTACCTTAGTTTTAAAATCCTTTTTTTTTAACCTTATTTCCTGTCATGCTCATCTGTCACCTGATTCTGGTAATACTGAGCCATATCCAATATGGCCTTAGGTGAGCCTGAGGCCCATGTACTTTCAGACCCCTTTAAATTAACAAATATTTCGGGAAGTAAGTTTCCAACAAATCGGTCTACAAATAAATGGAAGCCGGTGGGTGTAGATGTGTCTTGGCCACTAAAGTCGTGAAAAACATCCTCATAGCGAGTAAAGAAATCAGGGACAGACTCGTCCTTTCTTTGGACGCTCCTTACTGCTTGTAAACAATCTATCTTCCGTGGGGGAATTATCGTCTTTATATAAGTAAGTATGTTGCCAGGGAGGTCCAGTATGAGTTGAGCAGGTTGTTTACCAGGCTTCCTATCAGCTTCAGCCGCTATTAATGCAGCCCAATCTCCTCGTAACTGGGCAGCATGATCCTGTTTCCAGGTGAGTCGCCACATATATACGGCTGTAAGATCGTGCCAAAAAACATATCAATGTCAGCTAACGTCATAACACAAGAGTCAATAGCGGCCTGTACTTCATCATAAAAACCTCTGGGGTTCTTTCGAATATCAAGTAAAGAGGCTTTAAGAGCGAGAACATCTGTCCTTTTCCAGGGCGTGGATATCCAATTATACAAGAAATGGGCTCTAGCATCGGGGTTGTTAGGATCATCATTGTTTACGTTTCCTCTCCCGGGGATAAACTGGGGTGCGGCTTCCCTCATAGGTCTTATCCGGGGATAGGCAAAAAGTTCATCACAGTGCCGCATTATTGTTGCTATGGCGGTATTAACCCTTCCTACAGGGAAGGCCCCTACCTGGAACTGCCGATTAATGGCTCTAACATCGTCTGGACCATGTTCCCCTGTAATCATCTCCCATTGGGCCAAAAACTGGTAAGAAAGTTTGCTTATGAGAAAAAGGAGCTTGCCTTCAGAGAAATCTTGTATCTGGTCTATCATTTCTCCTGCCTCCATTTCCGAATCATTTAACCAACTCAATCCTATCTGTTGTATTAGATCTTGGCGTGGCTGAGGTATGGCAGAGTGGAGAATTCGGGGAGCTGAGATTGTTACAGGACCATCTGCCAATTCATGTGCGTTGGCTTGGGATTGGGGGGATAAGGGATGGACCTGCACAGGTTGGAAAGTAGGGGGTTGAACAATCATTGGTGGAGGAGGTGGGGCCGCCGGTGCAGAAAGTACAGGATTTGGTAGTCCAAGGGGAGGGGGTGCCAAAGGTGCGTATGGGGGTCGTTCAATCAATAATTTGTCGGTTTCTGAGTCAACATCATCATGGTGGACCTGAGCCATTGCTGTTGGCCTAACGACATATTCTTTAGATGTTGTCAATGTATGTTCTTGATCTAAACATTCTATATTTTCCAGAACTTCTTTATCCTTTAACTCTTAAACTTTTGATAAACAGTCTTCCTTTGTTGTTTCCTTCTAACTTTCTCTGACTTCCTTCCTCCACATACGCAAACTGTCAAACATAGCTGGTCTAACTTTCATAGCAAACAATTCTTTCTCTAAATACACAAGTTTATGAGGGTCCATCGTCCCGTCTAATGGTTACTGAAATTGGGGATCCCCTTTTATATATTTGTTCCACAATGCACTATACGTGATGGGACAAATACCATGTTTAACATACATTTCAAAATTGGGCATACCTTCTGGGGGCGCCGGCTGACTTTCTTCTAAAATGCGCTGCTTATCACAGCAGCAACTACAAAACTCCCATAGTTTACTAAACACAGGCATGGTTATAATATATAAATAATAACTCTTCAGACAGAAATTATGAGAGAAGTCTCTCACATTACCTGTGGTATTAACATTTGCAAATGTTAAACAAACAAATACCAAACAAACACAAGCATTTGCAATGCAATAGGTCTCGCATTTGCGAAATTTTAAGCTATTGGCATTGTAAATGACACTGCCTTTGATTATCTGTTTTCAAAATCAACACATACATAAAAGGCATTGTCATTTACAATGCCAATAGCTCATAGTCTCGGAAATGCGAGACCTATTGCATTGCGAATGCTTGTTTTCTAGGGATACCTGTTCCTGGTACAATTGTGAGCGTGGTCTTTGAGGCAGTCAACTAGCCGCTCTGCCAGCACGACGTGATGTTTCGCCGCGGCGGGTCAAGGCAATGGAACATATTAAACTGTGATCTTGGTGCATATTTCTCACCTTTTATTGTGTAGGCAGTTTAGACCATGAGGTTTGGGGGCAACTTCCCGTGATATGCTTCTGCTGTCCAGCCAGAGTGGTTATTATTGGACCAGTCCTGTGTTTGGTAAAGATGCGGACTGACTGGGGAGTGCTCTTGCGAGGCGGTGGGCATTTTGTGGGTTCGTCTGCTTTCTTTCTAGGGATGCCTGTTGCTGGTACAATTGAGAGTGCGGTCTTTGAGACAGTCTGCACTCTGCATTGCGGAGTAAGAAGACACCATGGGGCGGATGTACAAGCCCCTTGCGCCACTTTTGCGTCACTTTTCCCATGTAAAAAGTGACGCAAAAGTGGAGCAAGGGGCTTGTAAATCTGCCCCCATGTTCCTGAAACATGCCACGGTTCTGTATTGCGCTGTGTTTATTGACCGGAGTTGTATCACGTCACCTTTTAACCCCTTCCCCACTCATGACGGAACCACTCCGTCATGAGCCACGGTCGCCACGCGGCGCT
The DNA here is from genome assembly GCF_964204655.1 of Triturus cristatus. Classification (NCBI taxonomy): domain Eukaryota; kingdom Metazoa; phylum Chordata; class Amphibia; order Caudata; family Salamandridae; genus Triturus; species Triturus cristatus. The sequence goes on along the minus strand of NC_140581.1, from coordinate 370,552,368 downwards.
AATTCCCCGCCTGTGCGGGCGATTAGCGCAGTGGGCGGAGTCATGACGGAACCACTCCGTCATGAGCACAGCTCAACCGCGGCTCATGACGGAGTGGTTCCGTCATGAGCACTGGCCACCGCGCTGCCCCCAAACCCCCCCAGCGCTGCGGCGGAATTCCCGCCGCAGCGAAAGGGTTAAAGGTCATGGGAAACAACATTAATTGAAGCGCTATGGCTATGGGTGGCGGCCGCCACTGTGTGAATTTTAATAATAAAAAAAAAAAAACACTGTTTGCGTGCAGAGTACACAACAAAACAAATGCATTTTAATTAAAGCGCGGCAGGAGGAGGCTGCGGGCAACGTCTGCCATTGTGTAGATTTGAACAAAAAAACACCACTGTTTGCGTGCCGAGTACAGAATAAAACAAATGTACTGCAATTAAAGCGCGGCAGGAGGAGACTTTAGACGGCGGCCGCCACTGTGTCAATTTTAATTAAAAAAAACAATTTTGCGTGCAAAGGACAAAAGAAAAGAAATGCACTGCAATTAAAGTGTGGCGGTTGGAGGCAGCACCCCTGTTTCAACTGTGCAGTCTTGCCGTTTTACTTTTAGGTAATCCAACAAGCCGATAATGTTTGTTTAAACAAGACGTGCGGCCGCGAACAGGAGTTGTGCGCACGCGCATAAGTGATCAGCAACATAACTGAAACTGATCGCGGTCCAGATGGCACCTCGGACGGTGAAAGCTGGCGGCTGCGTGTGTGCACGTGCGCGTAACCGCACGTGCTAGACCAGCAAAAGCGTGGGGTAGCACTTTGAAAACCTCACTTACTAAATGTCTCGCAGGGCAGAGCATGCGCTGGCTCAGGCGAGACCTAAAAAAACGGTTCAATACAATCATACCTATTCATAGTCTTCAACTCCCACCGGTCAATCCTCTGTGATCAAACGATCAATTCCAAATAGCTGTCTGGAAGTCCCAGTCAAGGTCAGCAGCTGCCGGGAAGATCAAAGTCAGGAAGCCGAAAGAATCACCTTGGCCACGAGAACTAGTCTCCTCAGGTGGCGCGCTCCTTAGTGAAGTTCTTCTCACCAACACGATCTCCTTCCCCGGTCCAACTGCAGGCCTTTGATGGGGCCCCACGTTCGGACGCCAATTTATGTAAGTGCGCCTTCTGCCAGACACACTGGTGCAGGGTCACCCTTGGTCCACGCGTTCAAACAAGTAAGAAGAATCGACACTGGAGTGAAGTAAAGTTCAGATCATTTATTAACACACATGAGCGGGGGCCTCGTCCAACAAGCACCAAGGGATAACCAAGGAGGAAGCACACCGAACAATGATTACATGGGTTTTTATAGGAAAAGATCACAAACAGGTGACGTCCCATGATGTAAATAGAGCTTTGAGAAAAACACACAAATGAGGTAATGGTGAGAATCAACAGCCTTGGTGTTTTGAGCAATCTTCGCGTCTTGAGGCTGCACAACAAGATATGTGATCTGTCTAAACTTTATTCAGGACTTAACCATTGTGTGGAAACTCTGAGCAGACGCCAGCTGTTCTTTTGCGCTGACTCTGCATGTATACACAGCCTGTAATACCCCAATCTAGATTCTTTACAAATGTTTGTGCAGGTGAGGTGTCAAGGATAGAGCCGGGGCTGGAAAGGAGGGCAGAGGTAAAATGCATGACACATAGCTAAATTCAAAAACGTCATCGGATCGGATTTTATATTTCAACATTGCAGTAGAAGGCCCACCACAACACACAGTGCACGCCCCTTCACGCTAACCATAGTGTCAACGGGTGCCTTGTACATAAGGCGAAGCCCCTATCGCCACAACAACATTCGTAAATTGACATTGTGGTGGCGATAGGGGCTTGTACATATGCCCCCAAGAGTCTTGTGTGCCATGGTCCCTGGCTCCCGTGGCTACCAGGGGTCTGGGGGGCAAATCTGCTCATTCCCCAAAGAACAGTCATAAACCATGGGCATTCCAAGAGAACGGCAGAGCTCTGTCATTTGAGGGCAAAATGGGATGGATTGGAGAGAGAAGTTTTGATACTTAGGGGCATATGTGCAAGAAATTTGTGGAGCGCTGTGTAATTGGTAAGGCCATGCTCCATCAGTTTAAAAAAGCAGGGATGTGCCATATTTACAAAAATAGAGCACACCCCTGCGTGTCCCCTAGCGCTGGCAATAAAGAAACTGCCTAGCGACAGCGCAGGCACCCTAGGGAAACAGGGCTGCAGGGGGGACACCTTACTGCACATAAATAATCTTAACAGGCGATTTGCTATATCCATATGTGTTGCAGAATGCAGCACACGTGGAAAGAGCAATATACAAGGAGAAATAAAACATTTCTCCCCGCATCACCTGTTAAAGACCAGGTATCTCCTGGTCTTATTTTTGGCGCTGCCCCATACCTTGTAAATATGGGGCAGCATCAAAAAGCAATGGGTGTTGCGGCGGAATGGCCACTGCAACACCCATTGCCCGCCCCTTTCACACTAAGTGCTGCTTGAATAGGGTCATTATTTACAAGGCAGCTTTAAGCCACATTAAGTACCTTAATGCCACCTTGTAAATAAGGCCAATGACAATGCCACTAGACCCTTGCAGAAAGTGACTTTCTGGTGGCTTTAACTCCTTTCATATATGCCCCTAAGCCTCTATGGGCCAGACCATGGCTCCACTAAAGATTTGGGGGCATATTTACAAGGCGGCGATAGAAAATGATCGCCGCTTTTGTGGCTGTTTTCGGCCGAAAAGCGGCGATAATTTTATCGCCTAATTAGCAAGGTCACGCTAACACGTGAAACCTTGCATTAGCGCACGATTTCCTAACGCCCAGCTTTGCATCTATAATGAGATGCAAAGTGGGCGTTCCTGACCTGACATGACAGGAGAAATGTCGCTAAGCGACATTTCTCATATCATCAAGCCCCACGCTATGAAGCATAGCGGCAGGAAAAGTAGCGATAACTCCTGTTATCGCTACTTTCCTTACGCCTGCTTCAGGACTGACTTATCCATGATATCCTATGGAAGGTGGATATCATGGCTAAGTTTGTGGGGCCCTATCAACAAGCTAACGCCACATTTCGTGAGATTATCGCTGGGTTTCCAGCGATAATCTCATGTTCGGCAGTTAGCGCTAGGATTTTTATCGCTTTTGAGATAAAAATCCACGCTAGCCAGCGATAATTATCCTAGCGCTAAGTGCGCTTAGCGATAATTATCGCCGGTTGTTGCTGATATGCCCCTAAGATCTGCATTCCATGGTCCCATGGTTGACAGGTCTACAATTTAGGGGAGACATCTGTGGTTCAAAAGGAAACCCCTTAAACCAACCATAACTTCAAAGACACACTACAATATAATTACTGGCGCTATCCTTTAGCAAGGAGTGAGATATGCTTGTGGGAATGTGGGCCCAGAGAACCTGGACTGCGTGGTGCATATTGCCAGAGGACTCTGTTATGCACATGAAGGAATACTGCCTGTGAAGGGGACCGCGTGCCCTTTCTGAATAGTGGCTGGCTAAGGGCCAAAGACCTGCTGAAGTGTGGTGCCCTGAAGTGGGCTCTCCAAGGGCAGGACCGCAGGCCTCTTGTTCTCCTGGAGATTTCAGGGATATCAAAGATCACCTGCGATGGACCTACACCATCTACCTGTGACATCTGGAGGACACTGCCTGCTCAAGTGCCCACAGTGGCTACTGAATCTTAACTGGTAGCGCAGTGTGAGTGTGGAAATAAAACTTGTGTCTGGAGACCGGATTATCTAGTGCTGAGCCCAAGAAATCTTGCCTGCATCTAAGAAGTGTGGTTCCTGTACTGCAGGGACACTGACACTCTTAAGCGTCTAGTTGGTGGTAAGAGGAATTATCAGTTTCAGGACCCCACGTTTCGTCAATAGTGCTGCATCTCTCTCGTGCAACACAGCGACTACATGCACATTGCGTTTAGTGTCTGATTCACAGGGTACGACCCTCAGAGGTGGGGGTGTACCCATAGTAATGCCGCATTCTACCTCATGTGGCTCTGCTGAACTTGCGTCTGTGTTTGTGTCATCATGCACCGGGCGTTGTGCCTCATTTGCAGGGAGACAAATGCAAAAACAACAGTTGATGGACAGAATGCAGAACAATGTCATACATTCACCCCAGTACAGAGATCTGGGCCTAAATCCATTGTTTTTTTGCTCACCATGCCGTTCCAGTTTGAATCCAGCCATATGCAAATCAGTCTTGACCCTGTGCCTCATGGGAGCAGTGAAGCCCGAACTGCCAAGCCAGGTCCTCCCTGGACTGGAAAAAAGCATCCTAGGACTGGTTTTGGGGTTTCACCCCTCTTCAGCTGGGATAGCTTGATTCCAGTGGCATGGGAAGCAAGGGACCCACGTCTGGGCATACCCTTCCCACTCGGGGTGACAAATGCAAAAACAACAGTTGATGGACAGAATGCAGAACAATGTCATACATTCACCCCAGTACAGAGATCTGGGGCTAAATCCATCGTTTTTTTGCTCACCATGCCATTCCAGTTTGAACCCAGCCATATGCAAATCAGTCTTGACCCTGTGCCTCATGGGAACAGTCCAGCCCGAACTGGCAAGCCAGGTTCTCCCTGGACTGGAAACAAGCATCCTAGGACCGGGTTTTCAAGACTGATTTGCATATGGCTGGGTCCAAACTGGGGTGGTGTGGTGAGCAAAAGAATGATGGATTTAACCCAGAGTGGAGGTGAATGTTTGCATTTTCCAGCATTCCGTCCATCAATTGTTTTTTTTGCATATGTCGCCTTAAGTGGGAAGGGTATGCCCAGACGTGGGTCCCGTGCTCACCACACCACTGGATTCAAGCTAGCCTGGCTGAAGAAGGGCGATGCCCTGAAACCGGTCCTAGGATGCTCGTTTCCGGTCCAGGGAGGACCTGGCTTGGCAGATCGGGCTGGACTGTTCCCACAAGGAACAGGGTCAAGACTGATTTGCATATGGCTGGGTCCAAACTGGGGTGGTGAGGTGAGCAAAAGAATAATGGATTTAACCCAGATCCTTGTGACTGGGGGTGAATGTTTGCATTGTCCAGCATTCCTTCCATCAATTGTTTTTTTGCATATATCGCCTGAAGTGGGAAGGGTATAACCAGACGTGGGTCCCGTGCTCACCACACCACTGGATTCAAGCTGGCCTGGCTGAAGAGAGGTGATGTCCTGAAACCGGTCCTAGGATGCTTGTTTCCGGTCCAGGTAGGACCTGGCTTGGCAGTTCGGGCTGGACTGTTCCCACAAGGAACAGGGTCAAGACGGATTTGTATATGGCTGGGTCCAAACTGGGGTGGTGTGGTGAGCAAAAGAATGATGGATTTAACCCAGATCCTTGTGACTGGGGGTGAATGTTTGCATTGTCCAGCATTCCGTCCATCAATTGGTTTTTTTGCTTATTTCCAGGGTGGCACGGAATTGCAACTCATCATGTGTGACTGGAATTGCCTGGTGCACCCATCTCAACATGCACCGATCATTGTGTATTATTTCGAGGGAGGTGCGGAATTTGCAACTCTTCGTGTTTGAAATTGGAAGTGTCTGGTGTGGCCGATACCAATGCGCATCAGGCGCTGTGTCCGGATTGCCTGGGCACAGCCCTAATCACCGTGTACCAGTCAGGTGGCTCCTCCTATTGAGAAGCTTCCCTGTGTTACTCCCCTTTCATCGGTTGTTCCCTTTTGACCCTCATCACGGTTGACCAACTGCCCTCTCCACACCCAACACCTCCCAAAGACATCTTGGCACCAGGTAGTAGCAAGGGTGAATGGCTTGGTTGAAAGAAGCCCTCCAAGACCGTTCGGAAGCAGGCCAAGAGACTGCGTGACTCCATTGTGTTTTAAGACCTGTGGGTGAACTTCCAGAGTGGCTGCTAAACTCCCCTTGTTTACATCTATCTCCTAATTAAAACCTGCTACATATTCCCACCTGCTTCACGAGGACTCAGACTAAGTGTGAATTTGGCAGCGTGTGGTCTAGTATCCAGGAGAAGGGGCTGGTTATCTTCCATCTGGGGATATAGGACCATCGGGGTGAACTAGAGTGGCAGGAGGCTGGGGTCACGGAGTCTGCAGAGTGTTATCCATTGACTTGCTCAGTACCAGTAGCACTGGATTAGAGTGCTGAGTGTGTATGTGTGCAAGAGTGGTCTGTACGGACTGGGCTGATACCTGTTGCACTGTGTAGCCCTGCAGAGTGAATGTGTGTGAGTGGGAGTGATAGTTTGCGGACCGCCTGTGATTCACGACACTGGCCGTCGGTGCAGCTTTATACATTGATTTCATGCCAAAAGCACAATACATTTGACATTGGGTTAACCCCGTGTGGCTCCGGCCCGCAGTGTTGCCACAAAGTGACCTAATTTTGCGTATGTACATCTTTTTGATATCGTTGTGACCTGGGGTGTACCATATAACTATGTGGGATTGTATTATCAAGTTTGCTAGGGTAGACCTGGGGTCCCCAGTGTGTTTTACTGCATAAGGGTGCTCTCTCTTTTGGGGAGTTAGATTAGAAATGTCCAAAGTGTGTATACTATTGATATCATAACCATGCGAGTGAGCCTAGTACTGCTAGTAATATGTCCAAATGTTTTATATGCCCAACATTATCTGATGTTCATGATGATTGAATATGCGTGTTTAATTCAAACGTTATTTACATAAATCCTGTGTGAAGCCTCCCAGTGTATTTATCGCGAGTAACTGCTGTTACTTTGCTTTACACATTGCTTCTGAGAATAAGCCTGCGTGCTCAGTGCCAAGCTACCCAACGGTGAACACAGGTTATACAGCGAGTGTAATCACCCCCCTCCCCTCCCCCCCTTAATGGGAGCGTTAGGTTCTGCTTGGGTAGGGGCATCCCTTTAGCCAACCAGAAAGTGCTGGTTCCAACATTTGGCAGTTAAGCGGTGGGACAGGACTTGCATTTGCACATTAACGCCATGACTTCACAAAGGCAAAAGTGTTCCTCTGTTTCATACAATGTCCCTAGAAGGAGCAAGCTCTGGCTGAAAAGAGGCTAGCCGTGGAAGAGAAAAAGATGCCCATGAGCTTAGCTTCAGAGAGTTGGAACTAAGAGCCCTACAACTTGGGTCTAACTGCAGCAATGGTGGCAGAACCCTCACACTGTCTAACAGTGAGAATAGAGGTTGAATCCCAAAGGATATGGTCCAAGGTTACCAGTCGAGGGATGACATTGATAAGTGGTTATTTTAAAGAACAAGAGCGACCCAAATGTCCTTGCGAACTGGGTGTTGCTAATAAGCAAAAAACTATGGGGCATATCAGCAATATGCCTAATTAGCAAGCTCACGTTGACACGTGAAAACTTGCGTTAGAGTAGGAATTCCTAACGCCCAGCTTTGCATCTCTAATGAGATGCAAAGTGGGCGTTCCTGACCTGACATGACAGGAGAAATGTCGCTAAGCGACATTTCTCCTATCATCAAGCCCCAAACTATGAAGCATAGCGGCAAGAAAAGTAGCGATAACCCCTGTTATCGCTACTTTCCTTACGCCTGCTTCAGGACTGACTTAGCCATGATATCCTATGGAAGGTGGATATCATGGCTAAGTTTGTGGGGCCCTATCAACAAGCTAACGCCATATTGCGTGAGATTATCGCTGGGTTTCCAGAGGCATATATGTATCGAAGGCTATGAAAAGCCAGGTAAAGTGGCTTTACGTGGCCTTGTAAACATGCTCTGGCACATTGCGCCACCGGAGCGTCAAACAAGTGACATTACAGCGTTGCAAGAGTGCAGCTATAAATGATAAACAAGGCCCATGGATAATAAAAGAACTCCCACAATTTATCCTTGGCAAGGTCAACGGCACCATGGACCTCCGCCATTGTAGCTCAGAGCACCAAGGAGACCTCTACCACCACCCCTGACATGCATTACTCACCTTAACAACTGCTCTGTTCCCTATGGGTGATGACTGTACCTGATCCCCTCTGTGCTGACCTCGGTAGACCAGAACTTTAGCAACAGGAACCTGGAGACCAGGAACCACAGAAAGCCAGAGACTCTCCGGAGCTGTTTGTAACCGTGGAAGAAGGAGAGACGCACAAACAGTTAACATTAAATTAGGTTATCTGCTGTCTGAGGAGTCTGAGGGCTGCATGAACTCTGCACCGGATGACCACGTCGCAGTGGAGCCAACGTCGCTGGGGGAGCATTCTGGGGAAGTGTTGGGATCCCGTCTCTGAGTGCCATTGCGCATAGTCACTGCCGCATGCAGCGTCGTCCATCCCTCTTGTATAACCTGCTGCAGATTGGGGGTTGCTTGTAATTGTGGCGGGACGCCTGCTCCTTCTACGCCTCCCAGTACAACTGGCTCCATGAATTACATCTTCTTGCGCAGACTCTTCACTCCCTGTATGCGGCACCGGATGACCAGTAGATTGCAGCCAGGTCCAGACCTGTTCAGTGGCGTCAATGATTTGCATGTCAACATCTGAGATAACTCGCAGCCTTTACAGGTAGAAGAGGGAGTATCTGATGCCCAACTCTCTGAGTCATTGCTAGTGATGAGCCCCTCTGCACCCCCATGGTGTAGTTAGTGAAGTAAATGACTGTGACTTATCCACTTTCACCTCCCCCAGCTTGCGTACCTCCCTCAAGACAGCATCACAATCCCTATAGGAGGCGGAAGAGAAATGGTCTAGGACCTGTCCCTGGCAGTTGATGGGCCAGCAAACAAAGACGAAAGCCTCTCCCTAATCATAAATTAATACATAGGTCGTACATCCTAGATGAAAAACATCAACATTGTCGATGGGCCAGTTCAACAACATAAAATGGGGAGAGTGCACCTGTTGGCAGTAGGTCACACAACCATGTCTCCGTATATGCCACTGCATCAGCCCCTTCTGCTCCCTGGAGCAGACCAAACACCTTCACATTGTTACTCTGGGAGCGGCCCTCTGCATCCTCCGCTATTCTTTCAAGTGACTTTACACGTGCCATTAGCTGCTGCACCTCAAACGCTGGGCTCAGTTCTTGCTCAATGTAGTGTACCTTGTAAGTCAGCTTGTGATGATCTGCGCACTCCAGGGTGAAGTCAACTGTGAATTTGTCTATGTGGCCCTTAAAGGAAATGCTCATTTGTTTAAGGGAAGTATCCACTGCGATTTCAGTGTCTAGTTTGGAGTCCAGGGTGTCACCTGCCCCAACAGACAGCAACCCCAGTCACTCAGTTCACTGACAGGGAGGAGCAGCCAAATGTCAACGCCACCCCCATCTGCAGGTGGGACAGACGCCCAGGCACTATGTATGACATGCGGTGCATTGCAGTGTGGCCAGCCGGCCCCTCTCCTTCAGTCAGGTGTATGCTGGCCAGAAACCTTCATTCGGGTGGCACAGTTGGAAATCCCTCATACACCCAAGATCTCACTACTAGGGGGTGAGGAAAGGCAGAACCACTAGGTTGCATCCTCCGAGCTAACAGTGGCAGCCAGATTCTGTGTTCCCCAGTGCCCCAGTGAGTGAGGGCCGATCAGGCAGCCCGCCCAAGGGCTGGTGCCTGAATGACCCCCGTGCCCCTTGCACCCACCACCATCAATGGCCAATATCCGTGACTACAGCCAGGCAGTGGAGTCCCTCACCAGTCTTGTGGGGTACCCTTGGCGATGTAGGTCTGCTGCAGCACAGGAATTGCTCAGGGCACGGTGCACGCCACCCACAGGTGCTAGGCCTGCGCCAGAGTCGACCCCTGCCCTCCTCCGCTCCCCATTCCACTTTCTCCTCACCTGGATATGGACACCGGGGATCAATCTGCTGCGCTCTCTCAAAATCTGTGACTCAGCCAGCAGGAGCCTCAGCCAGGCCGGATTTCATAATCCTGGATACAGCACTCACCGCCAAGTCCACTGGGGAATCCCCTGATGCAAGTGATGCAACAGGGCCTCCTTAGGCGTGAAGTTGCGGTGCTCTGATCACACACGCTCAGCACAGCTCAGGGGCCTCACCCTCCACAGCGTTCGGCCAGCGCAACATCATCCGGCCTGTGATGCAGAGAGGCACAGGCCCTATTGGCATTCTCCTCCGTGCACCCTGGTGTAGTGGTGGTGCGTGTTATGCAATGCAGACCTCCCCATGTCGGTGTGCAGGAGCGCTCTACTGATCACAGCTCCAAAGGGTGCCTGACGGTCTTCTCACACAGATCAGCAATGTGTCGCCATGCTACCTGACAGACTATGCCACCAGGTAAGGGCGATCGCTGACGCCTCAATGTCTACTGCCATGGCCCACAGTATCTCACCCACCGTGGACCACCTCCACCGTCAGGCTGCAGGAACTCCACAGCACCGGCACCTCCCACTCCGGGTCTCAGACGGAGGCACAGCGGGACCTCCGGGCCCCGAGGACTGAACGCGCTTCCACGCATCTGCCGCCATGGTGTTGCAGAGATGGCGCTATGAAAAGTGCTGCATCACTGATTTACCCCAGCGATGCACCAATTTTTAGATATGAGGCCCTGATTCTGCATTTCCTCTTTCCTTGGGAGTCTAGCTGTCCGGCTGGGCATCTTGCCTGTTGAAAGGGGGGGGGGGTGTTGATCTGTGCTATACTTGGCCCTGGCTGCTCCATTCTGCATTTCATTGTTTTTTTAAAACATATGTTTTCATTAGAGGTGGATTTATAGGCTATGTTTGCCTCTAGAGGCTGAAAGGTGACGTTGGGGTGACTAACGTGATTTGTTTTGCCTCAAACTGGACTATCGTCACTTTTCTAAAGTCACATTTTTTATCGCCTTGACGCTATGGTTAGCAGCAGTTTTCGTCATGGCTAGCTGATACTATCGCTATGTAGCTACGTATTGTAAATGCTTCGCTTACATGGCACTGAATTTCGGTGATAGCGGTAAAAAACATTGCCGCTAAGCAACGTCAAATTTAGTGCCAATTCTTGTCAATATACCCCTTGGATGTCTTCCCACTGCAGAATGTAAAGCTAGAAATCTTGGTGTTATCATGGATAACAGACTTATTTATAGACCTCAGGTCAATGCCATTACATCCTCCACTTTCTATGGGGCATATCTACAAGGCGACGCTATAAAATTATCGCCGCTTTTCGGGCGAAAACGGCCGCAAAAGCGGCGATAATTTTATCGCTATAATAGCAAGGTCACGCTATCGCGTGAAACCTTGCCTTAGCGCCTGAATTCCTAACGCCCATCTTTGCATCTCTAATGAAATGCAAAGTGGGCGTTCCTCCCCAGGATAACGGGAGAAATGTCGCTAAGCGACATTTCTCCTATTATCAAGCCTCACGCAAAGCAGCATAGCGGCAAGAAAAGTAGCGATAACCCCTGTTATCGCTACTTTCCTTATGCCTGCTTTGAAACTGACTTAGCCATGACATCCTATGGAAGGTGGATATCATGGCTAAGTATGTGAGGTCCTATCAGCAAGCTATCGCCAAACTTTGTGGGATTATCGCTGGGTTTCCAGCGATAATCTCATGTTTGGCAGTTAGCGCTAGGATTTTTATCGCTTTTGAGATAAGCGTTGCTAATAGCACGCTATCTCAGCTATAAAAATCCACGCTAGCCGGCGATAATTATCCTAGCGCTAAGTGCGCTTAGCGATAATTATCGCCGGTTGTTGCTGATATACCCCTATGTTCACTTACCACTTACCACTTCCAGGTCATGCCCTTCGGGCTCAAGAATTCCCCCACCACATTCCAGTGGCTGATGAACCAGCTCCTTGCTGGAATGGAGGTCTTCTCAGCTGCAAATCTAGATGACTTTGCTGTTTGTAGTAACAGTTGGGAGGATGACCTCTTTCACCTCCAAGTACTTCAGGCCCTGCAACAAGCAAGCCTGACTATCATGATCAGTAAGTGCCAGACAGGGCAAGGATTGGTGGTGGATTTTGGACACTGGGTGGGCTGGGGTAAGGTGCTACCCCTCCAGGCCAAGGTGAAAGCCATTCTGGCCTGGGAGTCCCCCAAAACCCAAAGAGGTGTCAGAGCCTTCTTGAGCCCTGCCGGCTACTTTCAGAGGTCCATCAAGGGATATGGCTCCATTGTGACCCCCTTGACAGAACTGACTTCAAAGAAGCAGCCCAGAAATGTAATCTGGACAGAGGCCTGCAATCGGCATTTGACTCCCTCAAACAAGCCATGTGCACAGCTCCTGTGGTCAAGGCCCCTGACTTCTCTCTGGAGTTCATCGTTTGGACAGATGCCTCCAAACATGGTATCGGTGTGGTACTGTCTTAATTGAACAAGCGGGGCCTAGACTAGCCGGTAGCCTCATCACGCAGAGGTTACTTCCCTGGGAGCAAAGGTGGAGCGCGATAGAAAGGGAAGCTTTCGTGTTGGTCTGGGCCCTGAAGAAGTTGCGTCTGCATTTGTATGACACGCACTTCTTGGGGCAAATGGACCACATACCCCCTCAGATGGCTAATGCAAATGAGGGGCCAGAATCCAGAATTGCTAAGGTGATCCATTTCCTTACAGGTGATGGACTGTAGAGTGGAACACCAACCAGGGGTCGATCACTCCAACGCTGATGGCCTATCTAGATTTTTCAGTTTTAGTGATGAGGACCACCTGGATGCTGGGTAGAACCTCCCCACTTTTGACTGGGGCGGGACGGATGTTGGACCGGATACTCACCAGGTAGCATTTCCGTAAACTTTTAGTTGTTTCTGCCTGGGTTTACTTATTCTCTTGTGTGACCACCTGGCACTTTCACACTGTAAGTACGGAGTGAAAGTGTACACTTCCTTCCTACCTGTGTTGGGAAGTGGCATTGACTTAATGTTTTGAAACTTGGGCTGGTCTGCCATCGCAGACCAGTGGGTGCGCACTTGCATCTCTCATGATTAAACTCATGCGCAGCCTACCATTGCAGGCATTGCAGGCCACTCTATGTAGGCACCCGCACCTATGGTGTCCGTGACTGCATGTGTAGCCTGCCATTGCAGGCGTGTGCATGTGCACTAACACACATATTAGTTAAACCCGTGAACAGTCTGCTGTTGCATACTTGGGCAGGTGCACTTGCAACCATGGTGCTGGGGACTTTGGGCCTCATTTACAAAAAACTGACGTAGCGTGGCGCCCGCAAGCCATTTTGCTGTGCCGAGCTGCATCATTTTAAAAGCACAGGGATGCATAGTATCAATAACAATACGGCACATCCGTGTGCTCTGCCCTGCGCCGGCACACAATGGGCTGCCATGCACCAGTGTAGGCTCCCATGCGTCATGTTGCAAGAGTGCCTGCATGGCAGGGATTTGTATTTGTAGAGGGCAACATTCATCACGGCGCTAGGAGACCATAATCCTGTAGAGGGGAAGATGAAAGTAAGCAGTTTTAGGGTGGGCCGCTCATGGACAGTAGGTTGCTTTAGTTGGGATGATTGTTTTTTATGCAGGAAGGGAGGCCTTCCTGCACAAAAATAATCATTGATGGCATTTTCCTCTTTCTATGCGTGCAGCAGTATGCAGCACACATAGAAAGAAGAAAAAACAAAACGAAAAGAGGAAACAAACTAGGAGAAATAAAAGTACCCCTGGGAGATGTAGGATTCTGACTCATTCACAGGTTTATGAGACTTTGTAAATATGGGAATGTGTCAGGTTTCATGTATGTTGCAAGGGAACACCCACAGCAACACCCATGGAATTCCCCTTTCACTCAGAGTAATATGTAAGGGGCCCATATGTACAAGCCCATGAACAGTCACACAGGGTGATTTTACTTGGCCTTGTAAATATGGGCAGGCACACTGCTCAGCCGGTGCATCAAAAAGGTGATCCACCAGTGGTGCAATGACCTTGTAAATGAGGCCCTATATGTCCAATCTGTCATTACAGGTCTGTATGCACTCTAGCGTAGAGGAATACCTGTGTGTACTTTCACTACCTATGAGGCTTGCTCTACCCATTGCTTAGCATGGGGAAGTAGTTGACATTACTTTGGGCTACAATAGTAGATTACAGTGGATCAGCCGCATGATGTTTCCCATCAATGGATTCACAATGCCAAACCCTCTTCCAGTGATAAAGGGGGTTTTGGCATAACTCGCTTAGAAATGCCACTTATAGAATATGGACATTTCTATGCTCTAAGGGCCTCATTCATGAAAAGTGTTGCATCACTGGCTAAAAACACGGATGCAGAACTTTTCAGTGCGCCCTTCTTGCGACACCATGGATGCTCCACATTTACAGTACGGCACTCCATGTCGCAAGGTGTGACCAGATATGTCAGAAATCCTGATGTATCGGGTGGCGCAGTAATGACACATTGCTGGAGTGCATCGCAAAGCAGACGCAACTCCAACAATGTGTTATTACACATGGCCGAGTCCCATGTAAAAGGGCCTGTGTCAGCCCATATGCCTGCTGTGAAGTAGGCAAAAGGATTTGACGCAGTGAACTTGTAGAAGGGGTGCAGTGAAATCTCATAGATTTCCCTGCACCACTTCTACAAGCCTTTTTTACAGGGGAACACCCACCCTGCATACATTATAACTGACAAAGGTATACTGTAGTGCCAGGGATTACAAAGTGACGCATCTGCTTAGAGGAGTCACTTTGTAAATATTGAGCAGTGTGGCACATCCTTTGCGCTGCTGCAGTGACACAAAAAAGTCACGCAACAGCGGCAAAAGGCCTCATAAATAAGGCTTCAAGAGTCTTATGTGCCATGGTGCCAGGCTCCAGTGGACACCAGGGATCGGAGGAGCACATCTCTGCATTCCGCAAGTGACAGCCATAAACCATGGGCATCCCACGAGAACAGAAGGCCTCTGCCATTTGAGGGTCGAATGGGAAAGATTAGAGAGAGAAGTTTTTTACACTTAGCCTCTATGGGCTGAACCATGGCACCACTAAAGATTATGATCTGCATTCCACAGCCCATGTCTGACAGGCCTATAATTTAGTGGAGACATCTGTGGTTCAAAAGGAAACCACTTATATCACCTATAACTTCAAAGACACATTGAAGTATAACTACTGGTGCAATCCTTCAGCAAGAGGTAAGATACGCTTGTGGGGATGCGGGACTGGAGAACCCGTACTGCGTAGTGCACATTACCAGAGGACTCTTTTGTGCACATAGAGAATTACTGCCAGTGAAGGGGACTGCATGCCCTTTTGGAATAGTGGCTGGCCTGGGCCAAAGACCTGCTGAAGTGTGGCACCCTGAAGTGCCACACTTCAGCCTCGACCACGGGCTTCCTGTTCTCCTGAAGATTTCATGGACATCAAAGGTCTCCCACGACGGACCCACACCATCTACCTGTGTCAACTGGAGAGCGGTACCCTCTCAAGTGCCCACATTGGCTACTGAATTCCAAATGGTAGCGTAGTGTGAGTGTACAACTAAAAATTGTGCCTGGAGACCGGATTTTCTAGTTCAGAACCCCAGAAATCTTGTCCGCATCTACGGCGTGTGGTTCCTGTACTGCAGGGACCCTGACACTCATAAGCGTCTAGCTGGTGGTGAGTGGATTCACCGGTCACGAGACCCTGCGTGGCCCGTTTTGTTAATCATGGTGCATCTCTCTTGTGCGATATGCCGACTGCATGCTCATTGCGTGTGGAGTCTGATTCACAGGATGCTGCCCTCAGAGTTGGGGGTGTGCCCGTAGTAGTGCCACATTCTACCTCATATGGCTCTGCTGAGCTTGAGCCTGTGTATGTATGAACAAACTAGTGTGGTGCTACCTGTCTCATTGTGCACAAGATATTGTGCCTAATTTCCAGGAAGGTACAAAATTGCAACTCTTCGTGTGTATGACTGGAATTGCCTGGTGCAACCCATCTCAATGTGCACTGGTCCCTGAGCCTCATTTCCACGGAAGTACAGAATTTGCAATTCTCTGTGCTTGAAATCCCCTACCCACACCCCCAGCGGCGACACTACCCAACAGACCCTACTTACCTGGACCCCACTCACGACAGAAGACACCTTAAAGACCATGAAGAGCATCCACTCCAGAGCACCTTCAGATCCCTGCCCGCCACACATCCTCCACAGGACCGCCACAGCCATCGTACACGAGCTGCGTCGAACCATCAACTGCTCCTTTGAAACCGCCATATTCCCCAACAACTGGAAGCGTGCCGAAGTCAACCCCCTCCTAAAGAAATTCTCCGCAGACCCGAAGGACCTCAAGAATTTCAGACCCATCTCAATGCTTCCTTTCGCAGCCAAGGTCATCGAAAAGGCTATCAACACCCAGCTAGCACACTTCATCGTAGCCAACAACATCATAGACACCTCTCAATCTGGATTCCACAGCAACCACAGCACCGAGGCTGCCCTCCTCGCTGCCACAGATGACATCCACACCCTCCTCGACCAAGCCAAATGGCAACCCACATTCTCCTGGACCTATCAGCAGCCTTCGACACCGTCTCCCACCGCACACTAACCACCAGACTCCAGGCCCTTGACTAGTTACGCTCATTTCTCACAGGCAGAACACTGAGATAAGACTCCCGCCCCTTCCTCTCAGAACCAACAGAGATCAGATGCGGAGTACCCCAAGGATCCGCCCTCAGCCCCACCCTCTTCAACGTCTACATGGCCCCCCTCGCAACCATCATCAGAAACCATAGGGTCAACATCATCTCCTACGCGGATGACACCCAGCTCATTCTCTCCCTCACCAAGGAACCCTGCCAACATCAGGCACAACTCCCGAGAAGGGATGAAAGCTGTCGCAACCTGGATGAAGAACAGCTGCCTGAAACTTAACTCAGAGAAAACAGATGTCCTTGCCCTCGGCTCCACCCACTCCACATGGAACGACGCCTGATGGCCCCCCGCCCTCAGAAACCCACATATTCCGACAGACCATGCACTTAACCTCATCATCATACTGTACTCATTGCTCACTATGAATCGCCAAATCAACGCCGCCTTCTCCGCATGCTTCAACACCCGCATCATCCTATGTAAAACATTCAAGTGGATCCCTTCCGAAGCAAGGAAAATGGTCACTAACCCCCTCATCATCAGCAGACTGGACTACGACAATGCCCTCTATGCGGGAATCAACAAAAAACTCCTGCCCAAACTCCAGACCATACAGCGAGACTAATCCTCGATATCCCACGGCACAACCACATCACCTTTGCGACCTTCACTGGCTCCTCTTCGAAATAAGAATAACTTTCAAGCTGCTCACGCACGCCTAAAAAGCCCTCCACAACATCGGACCTCAATGCCTCAACGACCGCTTCTTCTATGTCCCCAAAAGAAACCTCTGTCGGCTGACCTCTCCCTAGCGGCTGTCCCATACTTCTACAGAACCTGATTGGGTGGAAGGTCCTTCTCCTACCTCGCAGCCAAGACCTGGAATGATCTCCCTCTCCACCACAGGCGTAGCCTGACTAGGCACCAATTCAGGAAAGACCTCAAGACCTGGCTATTCAAATGACCCAAACAGAACTGCTCACCCTCCCCTCAGCACATTGAGACCCTAACGGGTGAGTAGTGCGTCCTACAAAACCCTGATTGTTTGATTGATTGAAATCTGAAGTGTCGAGTGCGACCCATACCAACTTGCACCAGACCCTGTGTCCGGATTGCCTAGGCATGATCCTGAACAATGTGTACCAATCGGAGCACCTCCTCCTATTGAGAGGCTCCCTTGTGTTACTCCTCAGTCATCGGTTGTTCCCTTTTGACCCTTACCACAGCAGACCAACTGCCCTCTCCACATCTGGCCCCTCAAGAAGACATCTTGATGTCAGAACAGTTCAGAAGTGCGTTAAGAGACTGTGCGATTCCATTGTGTTTTGAGAACTGTGGATGAGCTTCCCAAGTGGCTGTTAAACTCCCCTTGTTTACGTCTACTTTCTAATTAAAACTTGCTTCATATCCCCACCTGCTTCCTGAGGACCTAGACTAAGTATTACTTTGGCCGCATGCGGCCTATTATCCAGGAGGAGGTGCTAGTTATCGTACATCTGGGCATATAGAACCATCGGGATGAACTAAGAGTGTGGAGGGAGGCTGGGGCCACAGAGTCTGTAGGGTGTTATCCATTGACATGCTGGGTACCAGTAGCACCGCGTTAGGGTGCTGAGTGCGTATGTGTGCAAAAGCTTTTCATAGGGACTGGGCTGATACCTGTTGCACTTAGGGAGCTGTGCAGAGTGAGTATGTGTGAGTGAGAGTGATAGTCTGCACACCGCCTGTGATTCACGACACTAGCCGGCGGTGCCGCATTACATGATGATTTCATGCCAAATGGACAATACATTTGACATTGGGTTTACCCGTGTGGCTCTGGCCCGCGGTGCTGCTAAAAAGTGACCTAATATCGCTTATGTACATATTTTTTTATATTGTTGTGACCTTGGGTGAACCTATAACTATATGGGATTGTATTATCAGGATTCCTAGGGTGGGCCTGGGGTGGACAGCATGTCGCACCGCATAAGGGTGCTCTCATTATTGGGGGGTTAGATTAGGAATTGTCCAAAGTGTGCATGCTATTGATATCATAACCATACGAGTGGGCCTAGTACTGCTAGTAATATTTTCAAATGTATTATACTCAAAAGAATATGATGTTCATGTTATAATGATTGAATATGTGTGTTGAATACAAACGTTATTTACATACATCCTGTGCGAAGTCTCTTTTGTGACGCTCGGTGTATTTATCGCAATTATCTGCTGTTCCTTTGCTTTACACATTGCCTCTGAGAATCAGCCTGACTGTTCAGTGCCAAGCTACCCAAGGGTGAGCACAGGTTATACAGTGAGTATAATCACCTGTCCTTGACCGGAGCAGTAGGTTCTGCCTGGCTGAGGTCATCCCTTCAGCCAACCAGAAAGTGGAGGTTCCAACAAAGGTCAATCAAATTGAAATCATTCCGCCATCCGTTAAGCATTGCTTCATTCCATGGCACAACAATATACATTATACATTTTGACCAAATCAAAAACAAGAGAGACCTTCCATAAAATAAAATAGATTTATATTTTGAACGCGATTGTTTTTATCTGATATCAAACGCAAAACCATCTGGTTGTAGATCAATGCAGTTTGTCTTTTTTTCCCATTGCTTTCATTTCTAGCCTATTATAAAAATGTAGGACAGTGATAGTGTGCACGAGGACCAACTGCTCATTTTCACTTTTTGGAAGGCTCTCCAGCAAGAAGTTCTCTGATGCTACTTAATCTGGAACTATTCTCTTACTCACAGCTTAATGCACCACTCTAAGGCCCACCATATCCGTGGTTACATAGTGCTCTCCTATACCCTTCAGTGGGCCAGGAGCTATTAACATTAACTGCTGGTTGTGTCCTGTTTCAATTTGGTTTGAGCTATTCCCAGGAAATATGAATTCTCGCGTAATGACTGAATTCTTCAAATAGGGGTTGAAAGCAGCTTTATCCATAAATATCTCCTCTTCAGCCGTGTACTGAATACTGTCCTCTTCATAATGTAAACCTTGAATCAAACAGCTCCCGGATACATTTATTTGTTCCCCTGGTGTGTCAGATGATTGACTCTTGTAAATTTTCTCTGGAGATATGTAGGACAGGGGAGATGGAGGCTTTGCAAAATCAATCTCTTTCCAGCAATGAGAATTATGTTGTCTACTTGTTGATTCTAAGAAGTTCCTAGGATATTCTTCAATCACTTTAGTCTTATTTCCATCAGTGCAAAGGAAATCCAAAACATTGATAATTTCATCATTTAAAATCCCATCAGACTGAATGTATAGCAGTGGAGTAACCTGTCAATAGGAAAAAAATATTTAATATGTTTCAGCATTCTATTTAAATATGTACATCTTCTGCAATGAATTAAACAAAAGTGTACCCTTGCACACCTACTATTGGATTTTTTTCCTTTCTGATCTACTCAAAGAACTAAATGAAAGGAGGGTTCAGGCTCCACCCAAGTTAATAGATGTTATCAACTTGGTTGGCCCCTATGGAGGCTGTTAAGCAGAAGACAATAAACATGATCCTGGGTGAGTTTGACAGAGAGGAGTGTTAGACATCTGCAATACACACACAGCCAAAAAATGATGCACACGACTCAATAAGGAGATCCATGCAAATTTATAAAAAATACTCTTACCTTTATATAACGTTTGGCACCAAGATCATCAAAATCAGGTAAGTACGTTTCATGTTATGAGTTTTTACAGGTTTGAGAAATCAACACAGAGCAATTTCTGAAGAGGTAATGTTATCCTATGGAGGAAAGACATACACCACATACAGGTACTTCACAGCGACTTACAGGACCAATCGCCTAGATTTAAGGTAAGTATGGGACAAGGTCCAATGCAGCACCAACATGTCACCTCGGGCGGCACTGGGGCGGCTGGGTGCAGAGGTGCCTTTCAGAGTTGGGTGCCCAATGTTATCCTATGGAAAAACATGCATGAAGCAAGATCCAAGGCAGCACCAACAGGTCACCTCGGGCGGCACTGAGGCAGCCGGGTGCAGAGGTTCTTTTCAGCATCTGGTGCCCAATGTCAACAATGGGAATTGGCGCGGTAGAAAAGAGGCTGCAGGCTTGGACTGGAAAGCCAGTCAGGCTGACCCAACAAGGGGGCTCAGGTCTCACGATGCTCTGAGACATGGGGATTCCTTCAGTTCATTTCCACTGGAGCCAGGAGTGACCGCTGCAGAGGTGTCTTGAGGCTTCAGGTTTTTCACAGCCGAGTGACTCCCAGTCGGGGAGCTGCACACAGAGGATGTAGGTGGCTTTGAGGAGTCCCCGCCTGGCAACCCCAAGTTGGGTTTCTTCGCTGGTGGGGCATGCTGGTACAGTTGGCCCACTTCCACTTGGGATTGGAGCGATGGGTGCAGTGGTGCGGGCTGGTGTCGGGTTTACACAGTTCTTTCTTTGGTACCTACAGGACACAGGGAAGTTGCCCCGCTTCTCTATGGGTGTTCCTGAGTCCTGGCAGAAGTGCTGGCGGTCCTCCCAGGCTTTTGGAGGCACTGCAACTTACACAGGGTGAGTCGACTTTTAGCAATCGTCGGACACAGAGAACAGGCCGGCTGGGTTGGCTCCAAGTCAGTTGCTCCTTCCACAGTTCTTGCTTTTTGTACCTCTTCAGTCCTTCTTCTTTTAGGTCAGCAGGGTCTGATTTCCTTGTGCCAGGGGCTCTGCTAAATACTAGAATTAGGAGTGTTAGGGGGGTGTAAGGTAGTAGCCATTGGGCTACATACCCCTGGGGTCACTACGCCCCCTATATGACCACTTCCTGTGGGAAGTGGGAATAACCCTCTCCCAGAGTTCCTAAGTTTGCCTTCACAAAGATGGCAGACTTCTGATTTTCATATTCAATACACGCCTCTCTGACTACTAATTTTCCCACCTGTCTATGCGCCAACTCTTTGTAAATCTAGGCCTACAATTCATTGTAGCTATGGATTGTGTAAACATCTACGGATAGATGTATGGGAATTTTGTGCAAAAAGTGGAGCTAATACAGCGCAAAAAGTTTGTAAATCTACCCCATGGATTTTGTTTCAGATCTGTGTTAAAAAATATGTAAAAAACCCCCGGCACAAAATCTTTGTAAATCTAGGACTGTGTTTCTCTTAATCAGAGCAGGACAAATGGAACTTTAAAAATACCCTGAGAAAACCTTTTCTTTGAAACAAGAAATGCAAAAAATTATGATTTTACCCCTCCTCCCCCAATCTGGCTATAAGGAACTGTCGGAAGTTACCATTTGTCCTACAAAACTGTTTTGAAGTTTCTTTCCCTCAACAACAAGAGCATAAAACTAAAGTAGAGATGTTAAGATGTATGTGACAAACATTGTGGCCAAGATTTATCAGGACTTTGCTTTGTGTTACATTTAAATCTGGGAAGAGTTCCATGGGTGGAGCATTCCATTCCCATGCATCCACCCATAGATTTTGGCATATTGCTGGATTTACAAAAGCTAGTAAACCAGGGGGATGCATCAAAATGCTACGCTTTTCCCAAAGAGGCGTGACAAGGAGAAATTTCTTTATTTCATGTTAATTAGTTCCTCTTTCCACATGTGCTGCAAATGCCTCAAATAATTGTTTTTGTGCAGGAAGGTATCTCTTCCTGCACGAAAACAATCCTGCCCATAACGCAGGGACCCTTGCGCTTGCACTATTGTTCAAGGGTGCCTGAGTTGGTGCTAGGCAGCACACAGTGCATCAGCAGAAATTATCCATTTCTTGATAAATATAGAGCATTTCTATTCACCCCTTCCAAGCTTTGCAGGGTAGCAACTTAGCTTGCTGGCTTGCATTGCTTGAAAGATTAGGAAATATTCCACTGTGTGGTTAACAGTCATTTCATCACTAATTGGGATTATGAGTTGTGTAGGAACATCAAGTTCTCAAGATATATCTCCACTCACATTTCACTAAGAAAAAAGCGACTTATGCATGGTGACACAGGGCCCAGAATGAGGGAAAAGAACAGGAGAATCGGTGCCCAAACACCCATTTCCACACTCACTGGCAAATAGTCAGCTTTCACACTCTAATGGCCCTACACTGCCAGTCCAGTAATACCGCATTCCAGAGTTACCATTCCCCATAAAACTGGTAATTCTGGGTGCAGTATTACTGAAATGGTGTCCCTGCACAAATCATGATGGATGTAACTGTGAAGAGCTTAATGTCTAAGAGTTTTTTAACTCTCTCTCTGAGAAATATCCTTTCTCTAGCTGTGTTAACTGATACTGAACAACAAGGCATGAGCTTGTTATAATGACTTTCAAAAACAAAGTGGCTTATTTTTGAGAGGTTTTCTCTGCCAGGGCATCACTTTTTTTTACACTTTACACTTTAGTGGTGTAAGGCTCTAAATCATACCTATGAGGCGATGCAAAGCCACTCTGAATGGCTTTGCACGGCCTCATAAATATGGAGTAAGCCGAAGCAGCGCAAGTCGCTGCCTTGCATTACTCTGTGCCAAGGAGGCGGGTTTTACGACACAACACCCATGGGTTTTGATGATGCCTCAGATTTACTTAATCAGGTACAGCTGGGGAAGCTCCAAAACGCCTCCCCAGAGCAGGTGTAGCAAGGAGAAATATTTGTATTTCTCCTCACATTCTGTAGCACACATAGAAAAAGGAAAATGCCTCTCTAGACTTTTTGGGGCAGGAAGTTGCCCTTTCCTACACAAAAACAATCCTGCCTGCAATGGAGGCACCCTTGCACCATGGTGTAAGGGTGCCTGCATTGGAGTTAGCCAGCAAATGTTGCACCAGCACAGGGAAAAAGGACAAGAATGCACCTTATTTCATAATCACGTGCATTCCTGCCCTTTGACATTGGCATAGGCTTAGGGCAGCGCAGCAAGAAGACTTTCAGCTCTGCCCTACGCCAATTCATCATAAATGAGGCCTTAATTTTAGGCTGAGGCATAACTGTTTGTGGTCAAAGTTCAAGTCCAAATTAGGTTTTCAAGGAACAGCACATAAGCACAGAAGAATATATACAGTGTTACCTTGGACATATCATCAGACCATTCTGCCATGCTGCTTCCTGCAGGATTTGGCACATCAGGCCAGCAGATTTGTTTCCACCTATGAATCAAGAAAGAGTATTTACAGGAACTGTGAAAAAAGGAATTATAGCCTTACCTACCTGTAAATGATTAAGTCAGCAATGATGAAACGGCCCATGATAATTCCATGGCATACTTACTTTTGCAGAATTGATATTCTGATGAAAATTGCCCATTTTATTGTAAAGTTACTTACGAGAAAAGACCCATGTACTCCCTTTGCTAGTTGCCCAACCCATTCTCCTTTTTTGTGACCCGGTTCACACTTCATCATCTCTTCTTTTATTGCTTCTGTATGATTGTGAATACGATTAGGAGACACCGACGATCAAATTAACTAAGGATTTGTGTCAGGGTTGCGTCACTTTTATGAGGAAGCCCCTATGCAAAATTGTTTTGCATTTCCTAAGCAACACAAAGCTGCTTTGCATGGTTTAGTAAATACAAAGTAGAGCTATGCGCTGTATTGCGTTATTTTGAATCCAGGAGGCATTCCATGGGTACAGTTCGGGAATCCCCATGAATCCACAATTGGATTTTGACACAATCCTAGATTTACTGAGGTCAGTAAACTTGGCATTGCACCAAAATGTTATGCCTCCCTGTAGCTGGTTAAATGAAGAGAAATATCTTTATTTCATCTTCTTACCTACTCCTTCTATGCATTCTGCAGCACAAATAAAAATATGAAAATGCTAGTAAGGATTGTTTGTGTGCTTGAAAGCATCCCTTTCTGCACATAATAATCCTGCCTGTAATGCAGACACCCTTGCATGGTGTAGGGGTGCCTGCTTTGGCGCTAGGCAGCAATCAGCGGTAGGAGGCAGCAGAATTGCACCATATCTTAGTAGATACAGCACATTTCTACTGCCTCCCTTTCACACAGAGCAGCAACTGTGCTTGGTGCCCTGCATTGCGTGAAATGATAGTAAATATCTCCCTGAACTTCTGGTGTTAAACACCAGGGACTGTATTATCCATTGTGGCCTGGGGACACAAAGTGGCATTTGCACCCACTTTGGCCAGACCTGGACCACAATTGTATTGTAGAAGGGTGAGCAGACGCTTGTACGTCCTCTTCTGTAATACTGATAGCACTGGCACACATGAAACACCAGCTCTATCATGAGAGGGCATCATCCCATACAACTGAGAAACTCTCTTTGCCTCTGTGCCCACAACGTATTATAGAAGCAGATGCAAACATGCCTTTAGGAGGAGCACTGAAAGTTCGCCAAAAAGACTAGCACTCTGTCAGTGCAACTCCCTGACGGTAGCCTTTTCAAGGGGTGAAAAGGGTCCCAAGGACCCCACAGACATCCCCCTGCAGGTGAGTGCAGTCACTCACCACACCCGCCTGCATGGGGATCTCTCAGCCCTTTTAAAAGTACAGGTAGGATCCGCCTACACAGATAAAACAAAGAGTGGGCTTTGAAGCAGCACACCATATTTCACCCATGGCAGCGCAAGTTTGATTCATTGTAATGGGGCACACTATCCAGGTTTGCGTCCAGCGCACCTGTTGAAAGATGCACTGTGGCGCAAACTGGGACAGTGCATCCTTTCCATAATATGGTCCTAGGTCAGTGCTGCCCCACTGTGGTGTACTCAAAGGGTCCACTTTTTCACACTTCGAAACTGAAAATGGACTTGAGGTTAACTGTCTAGTCGTTAATAAAGCAAGTGGGACAACATACACAGATCAAATTACCTTACATGAGCAGCATCATAGTTATGCTGTTCTGCTAGAATTTGGATAAAGAACAAAGCTGGAAACTAGATCTTCTGGGGAATCTTATTCCCTAATGGGTAACAGTTCGAAATGGTCACAAGTTTTTTGTATGCTTTTTATTTTGTATTTCTCTGATAGTCCAGAGCAGTAGAACTAACAAAAATACAGCCAACATGTTTTGCCCCTTCTTGGCGCACAGGCCTGGGGCTTTTTCAATGCTGATAATAGAAAGTACGAACATAAAGGAATCATTTCTAAAGGGGTAAAGGAAAAACAGTAGGAAAAGTTATTTGAAAGAAAGGAAAGAGTGAAAAACCCCAAAGATGGTCCAGTTGATAGATGCCATAGGCACCTGAATAAGCATAGTACAACTCAAAACTGGAACAGGCTTCCTTAGAAAATTAAATCTGCCCCCTCTTTTTGGAGTTCCCGCACTAAATCCTAACTCTGGAGCATATCATCAAGGACCGGCGATAATTATCGCTAAGCGCACTTAGCGCTAGGATAATTATCGCCGGCTAACGTGGATTTTTATCGCTGAGATAGCGTGCTATTAGCAACGCTTATCTCAAAAGCGATAAGAGTCCTAGCGCTAACTGCCAAACGTGAGATTATCGCTGGAAACCCAGCGATAATCTCACGAAGTTTGGCGTTAGCTTGATGATAGGGCAAGGCAAACTTAGCCAGGATATCCACCTTCCATAGGATATCATGGCTAAGTCAGTCCTGAAGCAGGCGTAAGGAAAGTAGCAATAACATGGATTATTGCTACTTTTCTTGCCGCTATGCTTCATAGCGTGGGGCTTGATGATAGGAGAAATGTTGCTTAGCGACATTTCTCCAGTCATGTCAGGGCAGGAACGCCCACTTTGCATCTCATTAGAGATGCAAAGCTGGGCGTTCAGAATTCAGGCGCTAATGCAAGGTTTCACGCGATAGCGTGACCTTGCTGATTAGGCGATAAAATTATCGCCGCTTTTCGCCCGAAAACGGACGCAAAAGCGGCGATAATTTTTTATCGCCTCGTTGCTGACATGCCCCTCTGTTCTCTATGTTTCTTTATCTCTTAGAGCAGAGACACCTCCAAGTATTTGTTTTCTCTTTACAAAACTTGAAATCAAATCAAATCATAGTGATAGGGTAACAAAGGGAACAAAAGGAACTGAAAAAGCAAAAGTCCCAACCCAGAGGGAACATAATTCCAATTGTTCAAATTAGCATCTTGATACATAAGTCAATAGAAAGCCAAAACCAATTCAAATGCTGGTTTGAAAACTAATGGCATGTAGAGATACATCATTGAGAGAAACCAATAACAGCAGTCCCTACGGGAGCTGCAGGTAAGTCAATCAACAGTTTGAATCAGCATTATCAGGAACAATTAGCATGTGTCATACCCCAAATAAAAGGATATACAACAAAGAATTCATACATGTGCCAAAGGTAAGGATAATGCATAGTAATTCCAAGAGATGAACACATTTTGTACATACAGATCCCAATGCATGTAAAAGGTCCAACATAAAGTCCAAGGAGGCATCAAGTCATTCATACGTAATATAGGCAACAAAATCAAGGTGGAGGAGATAAAATGATAGTAGCAAAAGAGAAGAAGAAAAAAACTGGCGCAGTTTTTTGCATTTCAAGGTCCATATGTTGTAATGTTTGGTTAGTAATGGGGGCAAACCCTATTTACAAGTGCCCCGTGGTCGTAGCGGTACATGTCTTTATTTTGTACCAAGAACATATATCAGAAAGTGTTGTATGATCATTGCGATAGATAGGTAGAGAGAAGTTACATAACTGTAAGTAGATGAATCTCTAGGAATGGGTGGTCCCAAAGTATCATAAGTGCTTGAAGTGCCAAAGGTTTACATACACCGTATTATCCCTAGAGGGACACCGTGTGCATGCAAATTCACTAGCAAATTGCGTCGCCTTGCGACTCGCAATTTGTGAGTCGCAAATTGCAATGTACAACAGTGTCTCAGACACTATTTGCGATTCCCAATCGAAATGCAAATTGCATGTCTCATCAATATTCATGATGCAACCGCAATTTGCGACCCCATTGAGAATGGCCAGCACTCACAGGAATGGTGGCCTGCTGGGGGCAGCAGACCACCATGCCTGTGACCACTTTTTCAATAAGGACTGGAATCCTAACAAGGGTTCAAGTAGTATATTGCATACAACATAAACTACGAAAATATAGAATATATATCACATAGAACAAAACAAAAATATATCAAGTATAAGACTCTTGGCAAGTGATGCCCCTACACAAATTCAAAAATGTACAAAATGTAATAGGACAATAATATAAAATTAGATGGCAATGGCGCTCTCCTGTTATAAAGACAATAAACAGTGTAAACATAAACAGAGGAAAATTATTACACATAAGCTGTTCAGACAAAATAAAAAACAAGAATAGCAAAGATTGCGTCCTCTTCAATCAAGGCCATATATAGGCGTCAGCAGGGTTTTGACCACATTAAACTTGAGTGGTCATCATCAGGACAAACAATATTCAATAACAGAGCATCCAATAGAAAAATGTGTTCATTCTCCTTATCACGAGGAGTCCAAGGTAAAAAATGTAGTAAACTCAAATAGCATATAGTACACACACAATTGCGCAATGCAATTGAGAGTAATATATGTCAATATATACCAGAAATAAATGTTAGATAGGAGTCCAATCACTCTCGCAATGGGCCAATTAATGCATAAACAGTCCCTCGCGAAGAAAACCGCAACTGCACAGAACTACGACGGAGTCAGTTCTGAGCAGTCACTTCCGCTTTCAGTCAGTGACTCATAAAACAGCATTTGTACATGCCTGGAACATTTTTTGCGGTCGCAAACGGGCCTATCACCCGTTTGCGGCCGCAAAAAAGGGTTGTACATCTGCAGTCTTGTTAAAGCGTCATTGCCGGAAAGATTCATGTGACCCAGAAGTTACTGAAATAAATATATTCATCTGTGCGGGATGCCGGTAATCATGGATGCCTCATATAAAATCCAAAATTTGGAGTGGGGAATAGCCAAGGAGGGCTAACCTAAAGACCCTAAGGGAAAGTAAATATTATTAAGTGGGTGAGAGAGTCCAAAGTATATGTATTTATGGAAGAGTTAATAAAATAAAAGGAAAACACAAGGTAGATGAAAGGAAACAAAAATTTCGACGACGTGAGTGATGACGAATTCAAAGGCACACGTGATCATTAGGGCTGTAACACCAACCATGTGGTCATGCAAGTAAGATCTACAAAAGGTCTAACATTTATGGAAAATGAGTATTGGATATTAATATTAGGAAGTGTTGTTTTGCAGTTTGTTTGATCCCAGTTTGCAGATGTTGCAGTGGTGGCAAATCCAAATGCCCGGTGGTCTGTCCAGAAATGTAGATTTTGTAGTTCTCTTGTCCACAAATTCTGATTTGCATAATAGGTGTTGTAGATAACGTGCTCTCCTGAAACCTATTCCTGGGATGGTGTAAGTCCCTTGTCTAGGGGTAAGACATATCTAGGGCATGTAACTCAAATTCTCCTCTGTGGGCCTGCAGCACTGGTTGTGCCACTCATGGATGTAGCTCTTCAAATGTGCCACAGGTTTGCCATGGCGGTACCTGTGTGTGCAGGTTACTGTTACTTGGCATTTAAAAAGCTACTTGCCAAGGTTCTGCATGACTCTCACTACATCAGAGTATTCCCTGGGGCAGGGTGCGGTGTCGATAAGAGGTAGGGCATATGTGCTAAAAGCACTGGTAGTGAATAGCACCGGATGTGTGTTCGGTACAATAGGGTCTGCTTCTCGCATAGGATTGACATGAGGGATCTGTGGAAAGGCTATTGAGCTGTATTTCCTACGTGCAGAAGAGTGGCAGTATAGTGTTTGATATCATTGAGTTATTAATGGCAAATCCTCTCCGGTGGTGCAAGTGCATTTGACATTACTACTGTGGAAATACCACTTTGGGAAAGTGAGCATTTCTGTGCTTGTGGCTCTGTGTGCCAGTCAGCTTGTCACTCAATCCATATCTGGGTGCTGATGGGACAGCCACATCTGTGCATTCCTGAAAAGATAGCCATAAACTATGGGCTCAAGGGAACTGCAGAACTCTGAGGGACCTTCCTGGGACGGATAAGAGGAGGTCGAATTGGCACTGCATTCCAAGGGGCAGGGTCTTGGCCTCACTAAAGATATTGATCAAGCCTCTCAGGGTAGAATGGCAGACAGGACAAAATCTAGAGGGGGGCTGTGCATTTCAAAGGTGGCCTTTTGAACTGATCTCATCTTCAAAGGCCATTGTGGGTGTAAGTACTGGGGATCTGCCTTCAGTATATTTTTCAGTCGACTGAGCGATATTCGCGCCAGCACAAACCCGTGAACCTACATGCCAGAAGCTAAGAACTCTACAGATAAACACTTTTAAATATACCTGTTATGAAGATGATAACAGTAGCGTCACGGAATATACACATTGACGCTCACTCTCTATTCTATTTTAAAAGATTTTAAATACAGAACATTCGATTGAGAAGTTTTCTTCCCTCAAGATCATCCTTTATTAGCATCAACGCTTTCTCTGATAAAAACTAAGATTATTCCTCAACATCCTGGGGATACCCACATTTTACTTTGAGCCAAGCTTCATATATTCCCATAAAAAAGTTATTGGTGGAATTTCCTGACGAAGGCACCCATTGTGCCGAAACACGCGTCGAAGAATTTATCTCTGCCACTCATTATTGAAGAATTCATCTTTCCCATTCACTGTTTTTAACCATTACATATACTTTGCACAATATGAACTGAATGATGTTATGAATTTGATGTATTTTTTATGCACTTGCTTTCGATTAAATATTATTGTTTTTTTATAAATGTATTGTATTCATTTCTTGTATGATATTGTACTTATGTGAATTTAGATTGCCTGGGAACTATACCTTTCATTGTGTTTTGCCCTGTCCCAGGAACTATATTGTTCTACAGGGGGTCCTTGATACTCACATGTGCATGCGTCAAGAGCGCCATAACGGGGCTCATAAAGATGCCCAACTTAATAAATAGTATGTAGAATCTTTGTTCTGCTTGAAACTTTTTCTGCAGTACCAGAATATTTATGTGGAATACAGTGCACACAAGTCACCAACTGTCACCTGCACACAGAGTTACTCTTCATTACAAAGATTTTTAACGTGTTCAATACTTCTACACACCTTTGGTGCTTCAGGAGCCCAAGCGCTTTGTAAACACATATACCCATTAGCTGGATACAGGCTGTACAAAATTATGTAAAACAATAATATGGTAGCTACCTGTCACTATGTAAACTATTTAAAAAAAATAGCGCTCTCACTGGATGATGTCATCAGTTGTGTCATCTATTAAGTCATGTGAGATGTCACCAGTGATGTCATAAATGATGTCATAAATGATGTCATAGAACATGTCATCAGTGATGTCATATGTGAGGTCATAAACAGTGCATGGTGGGGGGCGCAAGTTATAGTTAGCTCAGCTAAATATAACAGTTCATGGTCAGTGACATCACTGATGACATCTCAAATGACATCACTCATGACACCATCCAGTGATTTTGAGTGTTTTCTAAATGTTTCTGAGAGTTAAAGATATATACTAAGGTACCGCAAAAGTTAAATTAGTATACTTTGTGGACTACTGAGTGATTCAATGTTTTAACATATATTATGTGAGTGGCTGTGTGACTGTGTATCCGTGTGTGTGTGTGGCTGTATGGGTGTGTCAGTAAGTGTGTGATTGGCTGTATGAGTGAATACGTGGGTGTGTAAAAAGCTGTAAGTGTGAGTGAGTGGCCGTGTGAGTAGCTGTATTGGTGTGTGAGTGGCTGTATGGGTGAGTGAGTGGCTCTGTGAGTGGCTGTAAGGGTGGGTGAGTGGGTATGTGAGTGGTTGTATGGGTCTGTGAATGGGTATTTGAGTGGTTGCGTGGGTCTGTGAGTTGGATGTGTTAGTGGCTGTATGGGTCTGTGAATGGGGGTGTGAGTGGGTGTGAGAGTGGTTGTATGGGTCTGTGAGTGTGTATGTGAGTGGCTGTATGGGCCTGTGGGTAGGTGTGTGATTGGCTATACGGATCTGTAAGTGGGTGTGTAAGTGGCTGTATGGGTTAATAAGTGGATGTGTGAGTAGCTCAATGGGTGAGTGAGTGGCTGTATGAGTAGCTGTATTTGTTAGTGAGTGGGGGGCATATTTACAATAACTGGCGCATCCCTGATGCGCCAGTTGTCGTGCGCCACAGCTCCGCCACCATGGATGCTCCGCATTTACAATGCGGCGCACCATGGGGCAAAAACGGCAAAGATGCGTGACGCATCTGTGCCGTAAAAGTGGTGCATTGCTGGAGTTGCGTCGCAAGCGCGACGCAGCTCCGGCAATGCTCTGGGGGGCCCTATCTTGTTAATGCTGCGTCAATCCTTACGCCTGCTTCAAGCAGGCGCAGGGTTTTGATGCAGCATGGGCCTAAAAGTGACTAAGTGAAATCTTGTAGATTTCACTCAGCCACTTTTAGGAGGCGTTCCTGCGCCGGAACGCCCCCCCTGCGCAGGAACGCCTACATGTGGTGCAGGTCTTTACAACGTGACGCATCTCCCAGATGCGTCACGTTGTAAATACCCCGCACCATGCCGCAGGATTTGCGTTGCCGCTGCGTCACAAAAGTGACGCAACGGCGGCATAAATGAGGTGCAAGGGGCTTTGTAAATCTGTTCCTTGGTGTCTTAATAGGTGAGTGAGTGGCTTTGTGAGTAGCTGTATGGGTGGGTGAGTGGGTGTCTGAGTGGTTGTATAGAACATCCTACAACACCAGTGACACTCTGAATCTGCTCACCTCAAATGTCTGTTTTTCTAGGAAGGTTTTTAAGCATAGGATTAGCACAGCGCCATCCACATCGAGCTAGAAATGGACAAAGTCTTTTGCCATTTCGACAGCAAAGTCTTTAAGCATAGTATTATCACAGTGCCATCCACGCAGAGCTGTAAAATGACAAAAGCCTTTTACCAATCCAGACACTACTGCTCTGGATTGGTAAAATACCATCCAAACCAACTTAAAATGAATAATAGCAATCCCTGACTTGTGGTTTGCTATCATTATAACTCTTCAGAGAGGTTTTGCTTTGTCCAGACAAAAGGGAGCACCCAGTATAAGTCACAACAATACCTTTTCAGGCTTAGAGTGCTGCGTAAATAATGCAAATAAGAAGCAGAGAACTCTGGGTAGTTGTCACCCATCCCAGACACGTGATCAGAGACAGACAGCAGGAACCATATGGCTAAAGTAAGAACATTGCAAGTAAAAGTAGCATTATCTGAGCTGAAATTAAAAAAATTGCAAATTAAAATAAAACTTCACCATGAGTTTGGAATTTAAGTTGTGATCCCAGAGACACCAAAATTAATCAGTCATAGCTTCCCATTTGGAAATGGCTCATATAAAACGTGATTTGGTAATCCCAATGTTATCCTATGGAAGATATAGGCTTTGCTGTAGTGAAAAAATGCATTGAGAGTTTTTCACTACTAGGACATGCAAAACATAATAGTACATGTTCTGCCTTTTAAATACAGTATACCCTGCCCTCTGGGTTGTCCAGTGCCTACCTTACTGGTGACTTATACATACAAAAGGGAAATTCTGGACCTCACAAAATGTATTTTTTGCCAAGTCAACATGGCAGTGTAAACTGCACACACAGGTTCTTCAGTGGCAGGCCTGAGACATGGTTAAAGGGCTACTTAAGTGAGTGACACAAGCAGTGCTGCAGGCCCACTAGTAACATTTAATTTACATGCCTAGGGCACTTTCCTAGGGAAGTAAATTAAATATGCCAACTGGGGAAGAATCAACATTACTATAACAAAAGAGGGATATGAGGCGCTTGTAGGTCCAGCATACGAGCCCCAGAGAACACGGTTTAGAGGAAGAGGTACACAGTTCCTACGGGGGAAGGAGGTGGAGGATGGGTTGTCAGTCAGCACCCTTATCCTAAGGTGGAGACGGGGTGTCGCCCAGTTTCGGAAGTGGGGCCCTCCCACACCCGGCTGGGTATCATGCTTCATCATAGGGCTTGTCCTTTGTCAGGCCGGCGCTGCAATGTCTGACGGGCACTCTATGAGGGGCTCTTTATCGGAGATCTTTTCCCCAAGCCATTAAGTGAGGTGCGGGTGTGAGGCCTCGTGGTGTAGATGTGGACTGGGTATGTGGTGAAATGGTGTGTGAAGGGATAAAATGAGGCGTCGTGGTGCTCCAAAATAAATTTAATCTGCGAGCTCACTGGTCCCAGTTAAAAACATCAATGGTGTCACCGCTGATATAATGGTCAGATGTGGCTACAAGTGGATGGTCAACATGTTTCTTGCCTATTGTGTACGAAATCACGTGGCGATTCGTCAGGCCAAGAACGGGGTAATCTACACTATCTACACAGTGGATGGTTCGGTGATGATCTCAAAGGTGAACCAAGCACTCTGCAACCTAACATTGAGGTACCTTACTCTTATATATGAGATGAACCGACCTATACAAAGAAAGCACGATAACAAAAATCACAATTAATCGAAAAGAAAATGGACAAAGCAGCCTCCAAAATTAAAACATGCTAAATCACATGCATGGGTGGTTAGTGCAACTAAAGAGTGTTTAGCCGGATAAAATCAAAGAAGCAAAACGTGATAAACGTGACACATCAAGGTACTGAGGTGAGGGTAGTGGTAACCAACCACTGTCAAATAATTGCAGCTTAAGACTCACCCAATTTGGGTGGTGGTCAGACTCCCTGGAGTTTCAGGCAGAGGGTGTACATTACAAAAGTTAACATCCTACTGGTTAAAAGCAGATAAAGGTTTTGTCAAAGTTAGGAGAAACAAGAGAGACTAGCTAAAATGGGTGCACACCTCATAAGTGCTGAGCGTTTTCCCACCTAGGACTGGATAGTACTCACAGTTAAGCTGGAATCCGGTGCCCGGAACCTACCCCTCATTCCCCCTGCTCGGAAAAAGTGAGCGGTGTGTGTGCAGGACCAGCTTATGTATCAAGTGAGATGCTGAACCCAGCGCAAGGGCCGGAAGCAGCCCGGTGACGTGTGCTAAGCGGCATGGGAATGCCCGCAAGTGCACGATGGCGGCCATCTTAAATGAGGAATCTTACGGAATTCCTCTAGCTGCACAATTGGAAACGGAGGCTGGTCAACAACGAAAGATAGGCAGTCACTTCTGTCGAGATGTTGTAGAGAGGTGGGCGTGGGGCTATCAAAATAAGGAAACGTCCAGCTGTAAAACGCTCTTGGCAAATATGGAGAAAGGGAGACTGCAAACTGGAGGTAGCTGGAACATGTCAATAGATCGCCAATCAAAAGGATTAAGTTGGAGCATCGATGATATGTGCCTGGGCTAGTCTTATTTGCTACATATCATAGAGAGCACTCAGATGTGTAAGGTCCATGTCCAACAGCCACTGGAGGGCCCTTAAGTGCAGTGCTGTAACCCTAGATTCCACAGAGCAGCGGAGAAGCATAGTGCTGGAACTGTATACCATGTTTAGGGGAGAGAGAACACGACTTTAGCACTGATTAGCAGCAGTAACGCGCGAAGAGTCCTAATACCAGCAAAAACTAGGTCCAAAAAATGGAGGAGGAAAGCAAAAGATTTAGAGATGACCCTGCAAAAAGGGCCATTTCCAACATCCCCTATAAGCCATCCACACAGTCAGCGACCTGTACCATTGTAACTATGTACAGCATTTATTTGAAAAGGGCTACCTGATCTTTCACTTTGCAAGAATACAACATACAGATGTGTATGCTCTGTGAAAAAAGCCATTTTTTTTCCTTTGACTGTGCCTGCTCAACATTCTTGAAGGGCGTCCACAAGGGTTTGAGTGTAGGTCCTTCTAGCCTACAGGGTTCCCAACAGCATTGCCTACTGGGGCTCTCTGGTGGCCGACAGCATGAACTCTTGCATTGTTCTAATTAATATACCTTGCTTTCTAAAGCAGAAGTACTCTCTCTAGCCAGCATTTTTGCATTGTGACAAGCTGTCCCTTTTTTGGGGCCTGCCTACATCCAGGAATTGCTGCAATGCTCCCCATATAGATTTCTGCAGTGGTTAGCATTGTTCTAAAGTGTAGTGCCTCTTGGTCTCAGTAAGGCGAGTGATTCTGCAGAAATCCCCATATGGAATGTCTAGACCAGACTGCATTCACTGTAGAAAAGTAATGCAGCATCAGCTCTTGAAACAATTTTTGGAAGGACCCTTACACTGCTATGCAGTGTTCTCTATCAAGTTAGAGTGACTCTCGAACATATAGTATTGCTAAGTAACTTCGTGCATCCAGTGTTCTTTCAGCACCCCCTGCTGATACTGCTATTGCAGTACCCCTGCAGCTCATGAACACTCAGAATTAAATTCACTGCAAGTGCCTCTCACGGTCACCCCTTGTTCGGTACTCTTTCAACACACACTGAAGACAGCCTAGTAAACATTCATAACCGTTGTATCTATACGTGCTTCACTATTGAAACATTGAGAAAAATGTAAAAATAAAATAAATTAAAATACAAAATAATGAAAATGCACAAAAAAAATCGTTTTTACAAACAGCAACACCTGAAAGTCCGCATTTCTAACTATTTATCCATACTTGCACACATGTAACTTTATGTAATACAATTTTGCATCTCTATATTTTTTCCTTATACATGTTTAGCCTTTCTATGTAGTTATGCATCTATATATTTATTACTTTACTCCGGAAGAAAGGAAGAAAGAAAGAAAGAAAGAAAGAAAGAAAGAAAGAAAGAAAGAAAGAAAGAAAGAAAGAAAGAAAGAAAGAAAAAAATGCCTTCAACTCCCTCCAATGCACTACTCTATGTCTCATACTATACCTCTCTCAATATATCCTCTACCTCCACTCTATGGCATGTCCCAAACCTCATTCTACTACTATGATCTACCTAAGATACTTTCTTGACTCTTCCCTCCTTGACTCACCCCAAACCTCATTCTGCTACTATAATCCTCCATAAAACCCCTTCTAGACTCTTCCCTTCTCTATCCCTCCTTGACTCACCACAATCCTAATGTTACTACTACTATGATCTCCAAAACAATACTTCCTAGACTCTTCCCTCCTGTATCCCTCCTCTGACTCATCCCAAATTTCCTTTTACTACTATGATCTCCCTAATGACCCTTTCTAGACTCTTCCTTCCTCTATCGCTCTTTTGACGAATCCCAAACCTCATCTAATTAATATAAACTCCCAAATAACACTGTCTAGACTCTTCCCCCCTCTATCCCTCCTTTATCTTACTCAATCAAATGAACAGACTCGCATGTCCCCTGCTCAAATTACCAACTTATATTTCCCAATACAAATCCACCACTAATCCTTTGGTTCCGGAGTAGGTTACTCACCAAAAAGTGCTCCAATGCCTCGTCAGGGGTAGTAAGAGCTACATAAATACAATTACAATAACTACTAACGTGGAATGGTCGGGCCATATTGCCATAGCTTGTAAGTGATTCGCCACCTTTACATACTCAGCAAGAATTAAAACGGACAACTGTATTATCAACAATGATGGCATGAGTGATTTAATATACGGAGGTAAAAAGTGCATGGTGAGGACGCGAGTTATAGTTACTTTTTCTGGTATGAGTTATAGTTAATTAAGATAATTATAACTGGTGAAAGCTTAGTGGTTTTGTTGGTTTCAAATGGAATGTTTTATGTGACATTTTGACCTAACTATATCGTTACTTTAACCTTTTGTTTTTTTCAGTGAATTTCTAAGGTTTTTTTCAAAATGTGAAGTTAGATGTCCATCGTAATGCACGACTGGGGGGCTGGATGCAAGGTCTGACCTGGCATTGTCTGTTATGCTGCTCCGTCCAAGCTTGCTGTCCCTGACCCCCCCTGTCCTCCTGCTCCCTCATCCAGCCCTGTGTGGCCATTGTTTTGCCACTGTTCTTCCCACCTGCCCTGCGAAGTTAGCTTGCTGCCCCTACCCATCTCCTCCCTGCCCTCTGTTATCTGAGTCCATGCACCTGCCCCCTTTCTCTTGCCCTGCATGGTCCAATGTGCTGCCACTGCCTCCAGTTAGCTTGATTTTCATGCCCATTCCTCCTCCCTTTGTTGCCCGAGTCTATGCCCTCATCATTGCCCCCTTGCTTAGCCTCCATGCTTTGCTTGTCCTCCCTTCCCTCTACCCCCCTACCCTCAAATGTCTGTGTGCATTCCCCTGCTCCCTCCTTTTGGCCACCATGTTCCATGGGCCTGCCACTGCCCTTCCTGTCTACTCTGAGTGTTCTGTTGAGCTGCCACTGGCCTTTCTACCTACCCAGCATAGGCAGACGGCTGCCGCCTGTCCCTGACCCCTCCATCCTGCCTTCCATTGTCCAGGTTCCATGCCCCTATCACTTCTCTCATGTCTTCCATGGTCCATTTTACTGCCATTTCCTTCTGCCTTCCATGCTCTATTGTGCTGCAACTTCTCCTCCTTCCCCCCATGTGGCATCTGTTGTGAAGCCCCTGCCCTCTTCCCCTGCTCTCATGTCTGGGTCAAGCTCCTACCCTTCTCTTCTGCCCTCCATGGTCCTTTGTGCATTCCTCTGCCCTCTCTCTCTTGCCCACCATGGCCGTTATGCTTCCACTACACCTTCCGCTTGCCATGCATGGTCTTTTGCACTGCCACTGTCCCTCCCACGTGTGATCAGCTTGCTACCCCGACCCCCCTCCCACCTTCCCTCTGTTGTCTGTGTGTATGCCGTTATAGTTTCCCTGTTGTCCATCCAGCCTGCCCAATAAGTATACTAAACAGTGAGGGATAAAATGCTTGAATTAGTCTCAGCAACTGGTAATCACTCGGGCCGCATCCCAATCCATCATTATTTTGCATGTCATGCCACCTAGTTTGGCCCCAGCTATATGCAAATCAGTCTTGACCCTGCTCTAAAAGGGAACAGTCCAGCCCGAATTGTGAATTCAGGTCAGCCCTGAACCGGAACACAAGCATCCCTGGACCGGTTTCACCCCAGTTATAGGTTCATCAGCCGGGTACAGCTTGTTTCCAGTGACACAGTGAACATGGGACTTGTGCCCTGCATGGTATGCTTGCTGCTCCTGCCCTGCCCCTTTGCTCCCTGCCCTCCGTTTTCCATGTGCAGACTCCTATCTCCTCCCTCCTGCCTTCCATAGTCCGTTGGCATGTCCCAGCCCCCCTTCTCCTGCCCTTCATAGTCTGTTGTGCTGTACCTGTCCCTCCTATCTGTTTGGTATGGACAGCTTGCTACCCATGCCTCTTTACTCTGTGCTCTCTGTTGTCCATGTGCATGGCCCTGTCCTCTCCTTATTGCTGTCCATGGTCCATTATGCTGCACTGCCCTCTCGCTTGCCCTCTGTGGTGTATTGTGCTGCTGCAACTCCTGACAACTGCCTTGTATGGTCAGTTTGGTGCCCTTGCCCACCTCCCGCCTTTCCTCTATTGTTCAAATTCATGTCCCTACCCCATTCCTCCTGCCCTCTGTGGCCCAATTTACCATTATTGCCAATATTTTGAACTTAGTACAACGAAAAAGAGGAGATTTTAGGTGGGAGATGGCTAAAATAAAGCCCTTTTGGGCTTAAAAACATCGGGATTCTCCAGCCTGAATCGGGTCTGTTGGCATGCATGGTTGTACTACCACTGTCTCTCCCTTCTTCCCTCAGTGGTCTGTTGCATTGCCACAAGCTCTCCTGCCTGTACTGCATGGTTGGTTTGTTGGCCCTGCCCCCCTAACCCCTGCCCTCCATGGTCGGTTGGGCTGACACTGCTCATCCCGCCTGCCCAGCATGGTCAACTTGCTGCCTCTGCACCCTCCTCGCTGCCATTAAATAGTCCAGGTCCATGCCCCCGACCTATGCCTCCCCACCGTATTCTAATAAACAACTAGATCGCTAACATTCTATATTTATTACAAATTACAAAAGTGTGGCACGCCTGAAGTCATCTTGAGGTAATCAAAACTGTAATACTTAAAACAATTCCTTAATAACTTATAAAAATGAGGGGGCATATCATCAAGGGCATTATCGACGCTTTAGCGGCACTTTTGCCGCTAAAGCGGCAATAATCTTAACGCCCAATCAGCATGGACACGTTAGCACGTGTTTCCATGCATTTTCACCCTTTCCCTGAACGACCCAGCTGTGCATCTCTAATGAGATATAAAGTGGGCGTTCCTCCCCCAAATAACGCTAACCGACATTTCTCCTATTATCAAACCTCCCACTAACTGGCATGGCGATAAGAAAAGTAGTACTAACCGCGCTTATCGCTACTTTTCTTACGCCTGCTTTTAATGTGATTTAGCCATTATATCCAATGGAAGGTGGATATAATGGTTAAGATTTCCCTCCCCTATCACCAACGTTTCGCCGATCGTTGTACGATTATCGCTGGATTTCCAGCAATAATCGCACAATATGTAGCTATCGCTGGTATTTCTATCGCTTTTGAGATAAGCGTCGCTGATAGCGCGCTATCTCAGCGATAGAAACCAGCGATAGACGGCGATAATTATCCTAGCGCTAAGTGCGCTTAGCGATAATTATCTCTGGTTATTGGTGATATGCCCGAGGTCTTTTTCCCATAGAAACTTTAGTTAGTGCTTTAAAAAACTAAAATGAGGACACAGCACTTTTAAATTACTTGCTATCTATATGTTTTTTTCTCCAGATGATCACTTGATTATTTGTTGCACTCAGGAGAGAGGATGTCACATAACAGGGAGAGCTACCAGCTTTGCAACTGGCTATACTTGGGCTACATGTTGGCGATACTTATGCTAAATCTGTGTTCTTG
Source organism: Triturus cristatus (assembly GCF_964204655.1). NCBI lineage: Eukaryota > Metazoa > Chordata > Amphibia > Caudata > Salamandridae > Triturus > Triturus cristatus. The sequence goes on along the minus strand of NC_140581.1, from coordinate 370,512,170 downwards.
TTATCTAGTGCTGTGATCTCCCGAGGCGACTCCGGGAGCAACGAGACTTCCTAAGCAACTTTGCTTTGCTTTTTTAAACCACTCGCTCACTCACCTGCACTGCGCCCCGATCCCGGCGCTTGGATCCTTCCTGGCTGCCCCTTCCCTGCACGCGACCAGAGACCAGACCGCCGCCGCTGATCGCCCCCTCCTCGCTTGACTCTCGGAGGGGACGGGCGGCTCCACCATCTTGGGCGGGTCTGTCCTCGGCGCTGCAGCGCTTTTGGCTCCTCCCCCCTGGCTTGGCTCTTAAGGAGCTCACTCACCTGGGCTCTCCGACCTGCTGTGATCTCCCGAGGCGACTCCGGGAGCAACGAGACTTCCTAAGCAACTTTGCTTTGCTTTTTTAAACCACTCGCTCACTCACCTGCACTGCGCCCCGATCCCGGCGCTTGGATCCTTCCTGGCTGCCCCTTCCCTGCACGCGACCAGAGACCAGACCGCCGCCGCTGATCGCCCCCTCCTCGCTTGACTCTCGGAGGGGACGGGCGGCTCCACCATCTTGGGCGGGTCTGTCCTCGGCGCTGCAGCGCTTTTGGCTCCTCCCCCCTGGCTTGGCTCTTAAGGAGCTCACTCACCTGGGCTCTCCGACCTGCTGTGATCTCCCGAGGCGACTCCGGGAGCAACGAGACTTCCTAAGCAACTTTGCTTTGCTTTTTTAAACCACTCGCTCACTCACCTGCACTGCGCCCCGATCCCGGCGCTTGGATCCTTCCTGGCTGCCCCTTCCCTGCACGCGACCAGAGACCAGACCGCCGCCGCTGATCGCCCCCTCCTCGCTTGACTCTCGGAGGGGACGGGCGGCTCCACCATCTTGGGCGGGTCTGTCCTCGGCGCTGCAGCGCTTTTGGCTCCTCCCCCCTGGCTTGGCTCTTAAGGAGCTCACTCACCTGGGCTCTCCGACCTGCTGTGATCTCCCGAGGCGACTCCGGGAGCAACGAGACTTCCTAAGCAACTTTGCTTTGCTTTTTTAAACCACTCGCTCACTCACCTGCACTGCGCCCCGATCCCGGCGCTTGGATCCTTCCTGGCTGCCCCTTCCCTGCACGCGACCAGAGACCAGACCGCCGCCGCTGATCGCCCCCTCCTCGCTTGACTCTCGGAGGGGACGGGCGGCTCCACCATCTTGGGCGGGTCTGTCCTCGGCGCTGCAGCGCTTTTGGCTCCTCCCCCCTGCCACGCCCCCTTGACCCTCCCTCTTCATGTGTCGTCCCCACATAACTGTTCCTGTCTTCCGGCGGCGCAGCGGGCGGGCGCAGCGGGCGCGACGAAGGCGCGCCGAAGTTGCGCCTAAGTTAAGCCTGTCTGCGCCCGTCCGCGACGGGCCGGGACCAGGGGCCACCCACTTTGCCTCTCGCCTGGTTTACACTGCTGCCCAACTTATTGCACTATCTGCCTTTCCCTCTCCTGCCCCTCTCCCCCTTCACCACCTACAATCACTTGGCATTCTCTCTTCTCCTTTACTTCGCCCGACTCTTGTTTCTCCCGATTCCCTTCCTCTCCCCCCTATTTCCCCTCTGGTTACTCGTTCCCCTCTGGCCCCTACGGTTGCCTCTGCCTACCTACTCAACACCCGGTCCGCAGTTAAACACCAGACGGCACTTTTTAATCTTTTAACCACTGATTTTCCAGACTTTTTATTTCTGACCGAAACCTGGTTCACTTCTGACTCTCTCCCTGATCTGCTAGCCATCCTCCCTGACACCTACTATGCTCCCCGAGCTGACCGCCCGGATGGCAAGGCTGGCGGGGGGGTGGCGATGATTGTCCGGTCGCCTTTTAAATTTCAGCTCCTCCCTCACCCCCTCATTCCTAACGTGGACTACCTGGTGGCCCGTTCCCTCAACCTTCCTTCCCCCCTCACTGTGGTTCTTGTCTATCGCCCCCCTCAATCGATGCCTTCCTTTGTAGCCTCCATCCAGGAGTTGCTGGCCACCCTCGTGGTCAACAACTCCTCTGTGCTCCTTCTTGGTGACTTTAACTTCTGGCCAGGAGACCTTAAGGAAGACCTTTCCTCAAAAGACTTCTCTGTCACTCTCCAATGTCTGAACCTTACCTCTTATGTCACAGCCCCGACCCACGTGCATGGTCATATACTCGACCAAATCTGGTCGTCTTGCCCCCTTGCTTTACCTCCCTCTATCTCTCCCTGTGTTTGGTCTGACCACTTTATTATTTCTTTTTCTGTTCACTTAGGTATGGGTGTCAAACCCTCTCCCCCTAAAAACCTTCTAGCCCGCAACTGGAACCAAACCGATCTTGATTCCCTTTCACTCTCTTTGGTATCCTCTGCTCCTGATCTCACTTGTCTCCCCCTTGAATCTCAGGCCAAAGCCATAAGTACATGGCTTGCTGCTTCGTGTGACCGTGTGGCCCCGCTTAAAAAGATCAAAGCGGTTCGTCCATACGACGCGCACAAATGGTTCTCCACTGAGCTCAAGGCATTAAAACTTGATCTCAGACGGGCGGAACGTCTTTGGAGACGTCAGTATTCCCCTCCTCTGCGAGTTCAGTACAGACAACTCCTTACCAACTACAAAAAAGCAGTCCTTAATGCCAAAACCTCTTACTTCACGGAGAGAGTATCGCTCTCCGTGAATAAACCTCGTGAAATCTTTTCTTTGGTTCGCAATCTTGCTACTTCTGATCGCTCCACCCCCAGTCTGGTTCCCTCCCAACCCCTCTGTCTGTCACTTAATAACTTTTTTATTGACAAGATTGCGAAAATTAAAGCTGACATTCCTACTGTGCCTCAGCCTACCCTCACCAGCCCTGCTACCCTCCCTTCTTCTTCCCTCGACACTTTCCCCCCTATTTCCCTGGACTTGTTTCACAACTACCTGTCTAAAGTTAAATCTGGCTCTCCTTTGGACGGTGTTCCTGCACGGATCCTCAAAATCCTCTTCACTAATTGTTCTGGTCCCCCCCTCTCTTTTCTCAACTCCTCACTGGCCTCCGGTGCTGTCCCCTCTTCCTTTAAATCTGCTGTTGTCCTCCCTATTCTGAAAAAACCTGGTCTAGATCCTTCCCTCCCAGCTAATTTCCGTCCCATTTCCCTTCTTCCCTACCTGGGTAAGATCCTAGAGACCCACGTCACCTCCTGCCTCTCCTCATACATCGAGGACAATGGCCTTTTAGCTTCTCACCAGGCGGGCTTCCGCCCTGGCCATTCTACAGAAGCGGTGGTTCTAGCGGTCTTGGATGAACTCAAGGGCAAGGCAGATGTTAACCTTCCCCAAGCCTTGGTGCTTCTCGACTTGTCCGCTGCGTTTGACACGGTCGACCATTCCATTCTTCTCGACCGTGTCTGCGCAGCGGGCATTCGGGGCGCGGCCCTCTCCTGGCTAGCATCCTTTCTTCAGGATAGGCATCAGGCTGTTCATCTCTCCGGTTTTTCTGCCCCCTCCTGTTCGGTCACTTGTGGTGTTCCTCAGGGCTCTTCTCTTTCCCCGCTCCTCTTTAACCTGTATATCTGTCCCCTTGTTTCTTCTCTTCTCAAGCGGGGGGTCTCTGTATATAATTACGCAGATGACCTCCAGCTTGTCCTTGATCTGTCTTCTTCTCCTGATTCTATTCCCAAGTTCAGTTCCTCCCTTATCTTTATCTCGGAATGGATGAGCGCCAATCATCTTAAGCTTAACCCCGATAAGACGGAACTTGTCCTCACGGGTGGTCCCTCTAACCCTTGGTCCCCTGCACATTGGCCCCCCTCTTTTGGTCCCCCCCCCACGCCCTCTCCCTCTGTTCGTACCCTTGGCATCAAAGTCAGCTCTGACTTAACCATGCACAGCCAGATCAGCTCTGTTGTGTCTTCATGTTTCCTCTCCCTCCGTCTTATTCGGAAAATATCACGCTTTTTCACTACCGACGCGCTTAAATCCATAGTCTTGGCTTTAGTCATCTCACGCCTCGACTATGGCAATGGCCTGTACGTGGGTATCCCCTCCCACGAATCCCGACGTTTACAGGCCATTCAAAACCAGGCTGCCCGTCTCATTCTCTCCCTTCCCAAATCCTCGCACATTACCCCGGTTTTGAAATCCCTTCACTGGCTCCCCATCCGCTTCAGATCCCTTTTCAAACTTGCCTGCTTTGCTTTTCGCGCCCACTCCCGCTCTGCCCCTGCCTACATCACTTCCCTCATTTCTTCCTATGTTCCTAGTCGCACTCTCCGCTCTTCCTCTCTCTCCCTTCTTCATATTCCCCGCTTCCGCAAATCCAGATCCGGGGGCACTCGTCTTTCCGTCTTGGCTCCCCAGTTCTGGAATAGTCTCCCACTTCATCTTCGCTCCATTCCTATTTTCAGCCACTTCCGTAAAGCCTTAAAAACTTTTCTTTTCTCTTTGGCTTTCCCCTCTTAGGTCCCCTGTGTCTCCCTCTGTGATTTCTGACCCAGGTCCCCCAGCGCCAGGAAGCCGCTTGGCAGCAGTGCGCTTTATTAAATATTGTTTTCATTCATTCATTCATAGTGGCCATCTATGGAGACTATTTTTTTATGAAACTCCCTAATTTCCGCATTTACTGCAGTATCCTTAGTGGAAAATGCTGTAAGTTTTCAACTTTGATTCCATCTAGATAGCATTCAGATGTACCATACTTTTGGTAAAAAGTCAATATATTAGCACTAGTTGCTCATTAGAACAACTGTGGTATAAAGCTGCTGATCATCAGGGAGTTAACTGGCAGTCTGCTGCTGGTGTTGAAAGTGCCTGTTTCAGTCCGCATGTCAGAATGCATTAAGGAAATAGAAGAGGAAGATATTTGAGAACTCATTCAAAACATGTCCCAATTTTGCTTTCTACAGATCTAACCAATAATTTCTATGACAAATTAAACCCCCTCATTTTGTTCCTTTTTAAATGTCATGTTTTAAGTTTTACCAGTTTACTAGTTGTTCTTTAGTACACTCTGGGAGACTGCAGTAGAACACAAGGGGATCAACTGACAGGCTGCTCCTGATGGAAGTACATGTTTTACTGAGAATGTCAGAGTTTATTCTCGCATGGCTGAGAAAGATAGTGTGAATTTACAGAAAATATGCTCTCATTTTAGCTTCTGGAGCACCTTCCATAACATCAATGAGAAAATCAAGGGAAAACATTTTCTCTCAAACATGAGCCATGAAATCCCAGGATAAGGTCATCACAAGGTAAAATCACCTCAGAACACACCACAATTCCTAACATTAGTATGGTACCAACAACAGATGATTTATATTGTAACTAAAATCTCTTATCTCGCCTTTAGTCGTGCTCCTTTTTTGTGACCCTCAACACCCACCATTGACTACAATGCATGCCATGTCCCAAAGTCCTGTAACAGCTGCCACAGCATTTTGTCCTTGTTGTGGGCAGCCAATAAAGGGGGTCTATAGTGACACACTGGTCACTGTTCTAGTGTTTCTCAAAGTATGTATTTACCAGCCACTCCCTGAGGGCTGGGTTCCAACATCACCCCACACCCATCCATCACAGGTGTCGCCGGTCAGGTGAACCTGCTAATAAAAGGGTCCGGCGCATGTGCCCAGGGCCAGTTCTACACTATACCACCATGTGTCCGAGTCATCTTTAGCAGTGCATGAGGGCCCTAAACTCTACATTGGTGACGAGCGGGTTGGGCTCACGTGTGCAGCCGTCCTGAAGTTTGGGTGAGGGGGAAGAAAGCATAAGCATGAGGCACCCCTGCCAGCACCCTGCACCAGGCGGGAGGGGAAGACGGTGCCCGACTGCGCATGTCCCTGAAATAGCTTCCAATGGTGAGCCAGCACCAACACACCTAGGAGAGGTGTTCCCTAATGCATGGGAGGGAGAGCTGGCCTAGTATCCTGTTGCTGTGACTCCCAGTCATGCAGCGGTGAACAGGCGATGTGCTCGTATACCACCTGGGCATCAGGTGAGCCCGTGGGTCCAGCTGAATTGGAGCCCGGCCGGTGTTGGAGCGGTGAGAGGGTGCAGAGTGTAACAACAGATGTGTGAGGCATGACACCCCTGCAGCAGAAGTGCCTGCGGTTAGGGAGGGGGGCGAGAATTCAGCACGTTCCTCGTTGTTGTGGCAAAATACCCCCAAGAGCAGCCCCCGCAGTCCTCTAAATCACTGGAGTGCAGCAGACCAGGTGCCGGCAGAGTGATACGGTATGCCGCCAGAAAGAATGCATAAAGAGCATGGCGCGGCCCACAACAACGTGGAGACTACCGCAGTGCATGCCTGCATCTGGCCAGTGACAGAGGTACCCGCCAGGGAAAGGGTGAGCAGAGCAAAAGCGCAGAGAGGCGCAAAAGTTTATAGCACCACGAAGAGATTGACTTGAATGTGGTGGTCCCTGCATGCAATTTCAGCCCTACACGGCCGGTGAGAAGCGCACTGCCATGCACACCAACTGCCAGAAAGCAGCTATCTGCAACACCCCTCCGGCTACAAGGAACACATGAGGCGCGGTGCTCCATCAATTTTGTTTTGCAGATTTATATAGCGCGAACTCGACCCGAAGGTATTGGAGCGCTTTACATGAGCACCGGTTACGTTACACAAGGACACATTAATTTTTGGGGGTTTTGGTAGGCACGGGGAGATTAAGAGATTTGCCCAGAAACACAGGATGTGTACGCGACCCCGAGGCTCGAACCCTGATTTCCCAGCTCTAAATCGGCAATCTAGCTGTCAGACCACATCGTCTCTATTCTTCCTTAGCACCCTCTGCCTAGTTGGGTCAAGAGAGGTCTGGGCAGGAGACCCCCCTGCTTAGTCCTCTGCCCAGAAGAAGGCAGCCCCAACACAGACTTACCTTGTAGCACAAGGAGCATAACATCTGCACCTGTGGCAACTGTAGAGGCCCACAGTCGGAAGAAAGACTGCCGCGGCCTGTAAAGACCAATGGTGCAGTGCCACCTAGTCGTCAGCTGGAGGTACCACACCTGAACATAATGCACAGCCTGCAGATAAATGGACCCCAAATGAACTTTCTTGCTATGAACAAAACCGTCCTGCCGCCCAGAGTGAAATGCCATGAAGTGCCTGTGACTTCTCTCACCTCACACGGCAGCCTCATATTAGAGAGGCACCGCCGTGCCATCACACAGTAAGCCTGTTAAAGTAGCATTGAACAAGCACCTGTTGTGAAATTACAGGTCCCTGCCTGTCCTGAGCTGCACTCCATTCCCTACACCATAGCTAGAGGCTGGCCAGACGAGCTCCACACAGCAGCGGCTGCCTATTGTTTGAGGGGAGAGGCAGTTAACTCCCACAAGGAGCCACAGAGAGCCCAAAGCTGTCCATCCAAGGAAGATGCCAAGGGTCCTGTGACACCAAGAACAGCCAGACAGCAAAGCCTAAGGAGAGGCAGTGTCTTTGAGGAAAAGGAGTAGAGCAGCACGAGCTACAGACTGTCAGAGAAGAAGGCTCAATGAGCATTGGTCTGAGGGAAGAGGCCACCTGCAAAGGGAAATCGGGTTATAGACACGGAAGTTAGTGAGCCCTCAGAGAAAACATGAGGAAAAGAGAAATATCGTAAATCCGCGCAAGTACAGCCACAGACTAGTTGCCCCGGAGAAGGCTGGAAGAGCGTTGGCCGCAGCAAAGAGGCCCCAGACAAGTGAGAAGCCTTCAGGAGAAAAAGCTGGGCGATGAGCCTCCCTTTGTTCGTATACCGCCACCGTGTTCATGAGGAAAGCTCTGACTACACCCCCAGTGATGTCAGAACACCACCGCAAAAGGAGGAACCAGATGCACAAGGCACCAGCGGAAGGCGCACCTAAAGTAAAGGATGGAAGGGTGCAAAGTCAGAAGCGTGTCAAACTGCACCAGAGAAGCTGACTACACAGGCAGGAGCCCAGAGCGAAGGAGAGCCCCATAAGGACGAGAAGAGGCGAAGTCACGACACAACGTGACTGATACGGCAAAGCATGCCTGAAAGGAGACAGGAGCGAGTGCCACGAAGGGGCAGACTCGAGGTGCACATACGTAGTTATCGAGTGAAGATCCCTCAGAAAAGGGACAGGACTCTAGAGAGGTCCACAGAGAGAAGAACTGTGAGCGGTTGGCAAGGGGAAGGCCGGTGAGAGGCTCATGAAGAAAAGGCCTGTGAGAGGCCCAAGAAGATGATCAGTGAGAGGTAGTGAAAAAGAAGGTCACAACAAGTGGTCTGGTCAGTTGACGAGGAGAAGACTCAGTCCTAGGGGTAGGACGTGGGCAGAGAGGCCCATGTGAAGTGCACCTCACATGGAGAGGCCTGGCCAAAGGAAAGAAGAATAAGGCACGATGGCACCTGACCACGTTGTGAAGAAGAAGAAGATGAAAGGGAAGAAGATGAAAGGGAAGAAGTGGCACGAGGCCACAGGTTTACTTCGCAAAGATAAAGAAAAGAATAGAGAAGCGTAAGAGACTGGTTGTCTAAAAGATCGACAGTCAGTAAAAAAGTATAATCGGAAGGAAGTGCATCGCGTGAGACATCTGACGAGCACACACCATTGTGGAGAATCGTACGCCTGCCCAACCACTTGAAGTAAACATTGGCATATGTGGCATCGTAGGAAGCTGGCCACCCAGAAACCTTCTGCCGGATAGTGGACCTGCAGCCTGCACCAGAGAGCATACTCAAGCATTGGTAATATCCACCTTTGGGACAGCATGAGAGTCTTGACGGTAGACAATCTACACAGACCCTTGGCAGTCCAGGGGCAAAGGCCTCAAGGAGGTCCAGTGAGTGAGAAAACCCCGACACAAGAGATGCATCTGCAGAGGTTCCCTGGCAGGCCCCAGGAAACACTAAAGGGCATGGAGGGAGACTGGTCAACAACGAACCATCTCATGATAGCATGTTATCCCCTGTTTGAATCAATCAATCAATTTCAGCTTTATTTCGACTTATTTTGTCATAAAAGCAACATACATAGGTATTAAAAAACATATATAATACACAGTCCAAATTCCAGGCAATAAAAATGGAGATCAATCACATTAAATTCTATCACAGCTATGCTAAAAACATATAAATTAATTAAAAGCCAGAAAATGTTTAAAAGATTATTATAATACATTTTGAAAGGGGAAAGGAATAAAATTCATAGTGTCTGACCAAGCAAGAAGGTTATCTTAACCAGCCTTTAAATATTATAGCTTACATCCTTTCTGATTCCTTATGAGATATACATTGAATAGGAATCTACTTAAGCTGAAAACTATTAGTTGTGAAGTATTTGCTTTGAGTGTACGTTCTGCCTCTTTGAAAAACCTAAACCCCAAGTTTATACACAAGGGTTTAATCCATCGAACTCTTGGCTTTTTATAAACTGGGCAGAAAAACAGTACGTGGGCATCATTTTCTTTTGCTTTTTGTGAGCAAAGGGTACACAATCCACTATCATCTTCATTGCCCCTCCAACTACTAGTATTTGCAGCAATCTGTAAGACCCCATACCTAAATTGTAAATACAGTGTTTTAGCTAGTGGTGGTCTTATCTCGTCCATAAATTGTTCGAATACCTGTTTGAATCACTTGATATGAGTTTCTTCCCTCCATGTCCACACCCAGCATGCTCGGTGTAACGGAGAGGACAGTTGTTTAATATATTCCTTGGCATCATTATAATTTTGGGGATTATTGTAGGTTTGTTCCATTACCCTTGTTCTGAAGAGGCCCAAAGTAATTGGGGGCCGAAACGCATCTACAGATAGGATATGAGAAGCCCGCTTAAAACATGAGATTTATTATTCTATTTTGTCGCGCATGTGAGTAATTAGTTTTGAGGTAGTTTTACCTCATGCGCCTTAAGGGTTATCTCTCAGTGGATTACCCTGATTTGATGTGTGAACAAGTGGGTACTGATAACTGATTTATGCTTTCTAGTTTTGTTAATAAGTTCGATTCATGTTTCTTTGTCCTTTAACTGTTTTGTGATATAAATGTCTATGTAAATGTTTGTTTCTTTGATACAAATGTTAATGTTAAAGTTACCACATGCATGTGGTTTGTGCTTGTCCTTTGGTCCATATAAAAAATAATTATGATTTAGTTTGTCAAAGAATGTCTTCTTGATATGTATCATGTTTAATGTATTTTTCATAAATTCATACAAGGCAATGCTTCCAATGTAGGGTAATTCACAGTTCCCCATTGAGTAGTAAACAAAGAGATACTGAATAGCTTCAAGACAGAATTATGTGTGTCACATGGAAATAAACAGAACAACATGAATTAATTTGTAATTTATTTTGTGAAAAATGTAAAACATAATAATCATGACGGCGGACATATGTAGAAATGTGTGTTTATTAAGCAGAGTTGAAGACCAACTTTTGCGATCAAAGTCTGTTTTCAGTTGCATTGAAATTTTCACCCATGTTACCACTGGGCTCCGAGGGTTTTCAAACTCAATTAATGTAATGCACTTGGTGTGTGAACAAGGCAGTGATGCCGAAATGCGTTACAGCAATATAAATTAAAAGTGCAGAAAAACGATATTATATAACCTGATAGATATATACACATGTATATCTACATCCATATGCATAGAGTGAGAGAGAAAGAGATAGAGCACAGGAGAGTACATATCAGGTATCTCATTAATATGATCCAATATTGCCATCAAGGGGTTCTGGTGATACCGTAAACCACAAGGTGGAATGGTACTCTTCAAGTATTTTTCATAATGCATGTATTTTTTGGGGAATGTTAATTTGAGAAAGAAGTTTTCTTCAAAGTGCAGTTAACAATGGGCACTGATTGGAATTATGTCTATACTTAGTTTATCTTCTTGAATAGATTGCTTATAAAACAATGGACATTGGTGAAGGTCAGTGGATTTAGCAGATTCTGCAGCTACAGTGTATACAACATTATTATGGATTTACTGCATTTGCCACATAATTTGTAGATTTCGCCAAAAATGTTTTCTATCTCAAATAAATATAGAATAATGCTGACTGAACATGTGGTGTATAATTTCTGACAATGATAAAGCTCTGCAGAGTGGTTTGGGGGTTGTCATTCTGATGATATCTGTATTTTACTGGCAAAGGTGAAACAGTTCCCTTTAGACAATTGGCAGGCAGCATCTTAGGGATCCCTTGGCATGTTTGTTTGACATCACAAGCTGTATATGGAAGGCTCAGCAACTACAGCTTTTTGTTCCACAGTTTTTATAACAGCTGTGATTCACTAAGGCCCAGATCCACTAAGGCTTTGCGCCATCACAAAGTGACACAATAGAAGTTACTTTCCAGTGCAAAAGGTATTTTGACCTGAATAGATGCCCCTTTCGCAGTACAAGAACACTTTGCACTACTTAGTGTTGCTATGCATGCAGGGGGCATTACTGGAGCGGATCAGTGTAACCACCAATGGATTTTGATGCAAAACCTGATTTACTAAGACAGGGCTTCAAGGAAAAAACTAACACCTCCTTAAAACAGGTGTTAACAAGAGGATATGTCTTCATTTCTCAAGAAAAGCTAAGCATTGCATGTGTGCTGAAGTTGGATCCTTCTGAGTTTGTCTAGGATAAGAATTTGAGCTGGGAGGGTATGCCCTCAGTGCAAATCTTATACTAGACTGTGCACACTCAACTTTGTTTGATTTTGCAAGTCTGTGCAACATTTGTGTGCCAAAAGAGGGGATGATAGCGGTATCAGGTCAGTCTTAGTAGATATGGCTCTGTATACTATTGTATTCCCTCTCGTAATGCAGCATAGCAAATTAGGTTGCTGCGTTACATGAAACATTAGTAAACATGCCCCAATTTTAAAACCTCATCGGTGGCCCACTTCTCTAATGCCTTGGCAGTCTTATATAGCAAGTTTTGATTATGGCGTACCCTATGATCATAGAAGTAATGATTTGGATAAGGAATGAGGACGTCAGATAATATGTTTACTCATCAGTCAACCTTTTACACCTATTCTCCCTCTTCCTCATCATTCCTGCCCTCTTCGTTTGTTCTACTTAAAGATTCCTTGACAGTTCACTTTCTATCTTGTGACTTACGACAAAGGAATTCTTTTAAATCATATTTGTACTCTATTGTGAACAACAGTGATTAAACCAAAGGGTGTCCAATGTAATTGCAGTGCACTTTCCATTCGCTAATTTTTAGGTCTCGCCTAGCGAACGCAGTGCATGCGCTGCTTTGCCTTGGCAAAACTATTGTTGTCGGTTTGGTGCGCGAAGGGAGACAAATCATGTGCGCGCACGGACAGGCGATGTGCACGCGCATGGCGTCTCCTCTCTGCCTCACACGCTCCCACTGCGCGCACACGCTCCAACCGCACGCTTATTATTTATGCATTTGGTAAATAGCCTGCACGGAGATGCTGTTCAGAATTGACATCAAAAGTAGAAGCCAGGAAGTTTTCAGTTCTCTGGTAGATAAATCGGGCTTTGGGAGGGAGGCTGAGCAATGATTATTAATGCACTAGAGACGTGTTCTTGTGAGGCGAATAGACTGTTTACAAAGGATGGGTCTATTAACTGGACTTGGGTATAACGGGTTCCTTTGGAAAGTTGAACAGCTCAAAAGGCGGACAATGGTCTTAACCCCACGTGCTGGTTAAACAAGCAGCATCAGAACAATGGCCCTGTGCCTCGCATCTCCTGAAGGAGAGGCGGGGGCGTATAGTCACGTGACAGCGCCTTGCAGCCAGCGCTCCCCGCCGGACCGGCACTTTGTTCGGGATGCTGGCAGGCACTTTGTGTCAGAAGTACTGCCGTTTATTAGTCATTGCACGGCTAGCCGCACTGACTGCTTGAGAACCCTCTGCGTCCTTATGGCTCCTCCGCGCTGGCGCGGGACGCACCTTCTTCCCATGGCTGCTAGGGCGGCGCAGCCTGTGCCTGGTTACTGCCCTGACGCCCGCACGCATCCAATGGGATGAAAGGCACTCAGGGACGCAGCAAGCCAAAGGTAAGTTGCTATGCATCCTTCAAACCACATTCGGCTGAGATCGGGCAGACGGATGTGGCTGCCGAATGTTTTATGTAATCGTAGTGTTTCTAGCAATTCGTATAAGGGAATGGGACGCAGAGGAGTTAAATGGACTGCTCAAGACCACATGTTGCAAGCAAGCAGGGAAGCTTGGATTAGAGTCTCGTTATTTTGGTCCTAAAGATGCAATTAAGCTTCTGTATCAGCAGTTCAATGGTCAGACAGAGTGAATGCTGATTTGAGTAAATAGGGAGAGGGTACCGCAGCTCGGTCAGTGGAATCTGGCGCAGTGGGTACACGTGGAGCTTTTTTGGACTTGTGTTGCTTGGTGTGCGTGTCTTTCAGTGATATAGTATCACCAGGATGCTTTCTGGTTTTCTCTAACTTCTGGGTTCTATGCTTCCTTTAATTTGGCGTTTGCCCTGCATTAGCCAGTTACAGCGTGCTCCCAGTTTTGGCACTTATCGAATAAGGTACAGATGAGATGACATGATTTACCCAGGATCACACCGTTCTATCAATTGTGGAATGTTGTGATTAGAATTCAAGTTACAGATTAGTTTACTCTTTCTCACTATGCTTTGTGCCTTAGGAGGGTTACACCGTCACACCTCGTCTTCTAACAGCGACCCTCCCTGCAGGTGTTTGGAAATGTCTCCCTGTGCAGTTACTCTCACAGTCAAGGCGGACACCTGCAAAGCACTTCCTCCTTATGCGTGACTCCTTCAACCAACCAATCCTGGAGCTTTTCACTCATTACTGCTGTGCAGGCTAAACCTGCAGCTATAAAGTTAAAAGTGGACGCGGGTGGTAAGCTGGAGCTCACTGGAGGTATGACACATGAGGTGGGGTCAGTGGGTGACCCCAGTGTGACTTTGGTAGCCCCTGCAACAGATTTTATCCCGGTCGATGTCGTCATTATTCTGTCCCGTCTGCTACCACTGTGAAAATTGGTTAAAGTATTGAATGAGAGGCAAAATAGCGGAGAAACGGCTAATTTGCTAGAGAAGCAGCAGCTGCAATTTTGATTTCAGCTCTTCGTGCCAGGGAGCTTTTGAACTTACCTTCGTTGTAGATAGCTGGGACGCCAGGAACCAGTACGTGTGGATGCAGATGCTGGCGGCGGCTCTCCCGGGTATACTGCTGGGATTGACTCGGTCCCGACGCGGCTTGTAGGCGTTGCCGATTAGAAGTGCACACAACGCTCGAAGGCTGTTTACGACCGCGCTGTGCGAGCAGAGTCGGGAGAAACGAGTGGAAATGCCACCGAAAGGTAAAGGTTGACCCCGTGCTTTGGACAATGATATTGACACTGAGCATAATGAACACAGGAATGTGGATACTATGGACGAATTGACAACTGAGATAACAAAACCGATAAAAACAGTTACTGTTAATGCAAAGGGGGAGAAAAAGATTCCAGCGATTTTTTCAGCTGTTAAAGACAAACGTAAGGGGAAACAACCTGCCCCTTTGATGAAACAAAGTCACCACACCGCAAGTTACGATATTACTGATCAGAATTCCGCTGAGCAAACTATTCTTGATATGCTGGATAAAGCTAGGACAATGGATGTCGTTGAAGAAACTGGGGCAGAATCACAAAACTTTGCTATGGATTTACAGCTAGTGACTTTAATAGATCCCCCACCAGTTTGTGAGGTAAATTTGGAAGATAGTAATAGCAATGGCAATAATGAGAATTTTGGAAGCTCTATTCATAAAGACTCGAGGGCAGTAAGGGGGGGTCTACATCCAAGTACTTTAACTTGCATAAAAACTGCGGCCCAAGCCCTAGCACCGGATGTGGAATCGGGGGACTTTTACTCCTTATCAGATCATTCAACATCTTCTTGTGAAGACTTGCTAAATCAATATACTACCCAGATGAGCGCTGCTGACGGTGGTGATCATAGTAGTTTATTTTTGGGGGAATCTGGCGATCTTATGGAGGGTAGCACCCCCACTGTTCGGAAGAAATTAGAAGTTAACAAGGGGGGACTGCCACTGGTTGACAATGTACAAAATGCATCTAATTCTGGAGAAGGTATTTCTCTTACATTAATTTACCAATCGATTATGTCTCATCGTGTTGAAACACGAGAAGAAAGTCAGAGACTCCAAAATATATGTCAGAAATTACAGAATTCAGTTCGACGAATGACAAAATCTCATGCCGATTTTGTTGCAAGATTTAATGAGGCAGAAGGTCGAATCTCTAATTTAGAGGACGAACTAGCTCAACATAAGAAACTGACTACCTCCTATAAATCGGAGAAAGATGACACGCAATGGAAGATGACTGAGATTGAAAATCGGGCACGAAGGAACAATCTGAGAGTGCTTCAGATTCCGGAAGGGAAGGAAGGGCAGGACCCACGTCGGTTTATAGTTGATCTATTTAAAACAGCGTTCCCTGAGTTGACCAAATGTGACTGGGACAGAGAGATCAAACGTGCCCATCGCTTTCCCTTTACCATTCGTCCCAGAGCTGGCCAAGTAAATGACAGACCAAGAGCTATCTTAATTGCATTTAATAGTTTTTTAGCACGAGAGGAAGTATCACATCTGGCACGACCCGATAAAAAGAGAGCGGGAGCAGATTGAGTTTTTTGTACGACCGGATTTTTCCCGGTCTACAGTAGAGCTTCGATGGCAGTTACGGGAATTGATTGCACAATTTCAGGCTAAAGGGGCCCAAGCGTACTTATTAAATCCCGCAAAGTTAAAAGTGATCAGTAAGGATCATATTCGCTTTTTCACTAGTGAAGGGTCTGCTAAAGAATTTTTGAACTCATTATAGGAAGACGCTCTCCTCTGCTGTGTAGTTTACTGGTAGATAGCTACTTGAGAGATTTCTCTTATAAATGATTTAGGGCTATTTCTTTATTATTCTCTTTTTTTTATTTAGATCTAAGATTCGTGAGTAATGGCAGGGGGGTTCCGGAAGCCTGCATCTACAGGACCATTGGTCCTAAAGCCTTGTTACAGGGGGGTTGAGGGGTAGGGGTAGGGGGGTGAGAGTTTTTGGGACTCATCGGGTGGAGTCATTTTTGTGGGGTAAAAAGGGTAAAATGTCCACAGTAACCAATAGAGAGAATATAGAACAAGGTATTGCCATCTTAAAAGTCGTAAGGGAATGTATGCCTGCTACCACAGAGGGTTCATGGTACATACTAGTATTTTTTTTTATTTTTTTTGTTCTATTTTTGGCTGCTATTATGGTCTCAAAGGGGATAAAGATTTGTTCATTTAATGTCTCTGGCCTTAATAATTGGAATAAAAGGAATAGAATAACTGCAGAACTGCGAACTATTCAGCCTGACCTGGTTTGTCTCCTGGAGACACATATACCCTGGGCCCAACGCGCAATTCTTGAAACACTTGGTTATTCGTTGGTAGTATCCTCGCAACAAGCATCAATGATACGTGGGGTGGCGATCTTAGCCAAATCTAATGTAAAAGCTACAGGACGAAGTTTGGCAGATAATTTTGGTAGATGGGCTATAACTGAATGTAGATTAGGGGATAGGAAATATACAGTTTGTACCATTTATAGGTCAAATCTAGATGAAGCAACTATTTTGGAGGAGTTAAATATAGAGCTAGCAACCTGGGGGACTCCGTTGTTGATTTGCGGGGATATCAATATAAACCTAACTAATCAGGATTTGTTGGATACCCGAGGATATAAAGGACGTAAACCACGAGTATTTAAGGCCCTATATAATTTGGTAAATGATCATGGTATTGTGGATGTGTGGGGTAAATTACATCCGTTAGACCCAGGGTACACATTCTATTCTTCTCCCCGTAAAAAGATGGTGCGACTGGATTATTTTTTTGCACCAAGTGAATCTTTGGTAGGGGCCTCGATTAAAATTTACCCGAGGATAGCCTCAGATCATTCACCAATTGTATTAGAAATTGCTACTGCTGGTTTGGTATGCACCGCCCAAATTATTCTCGTTTGATCGGAAATTGTGTTTAAATGATGATTTTAAAGAACATAAGTCTCGCTGGATTAATTAATTTTTTCAGAACAATAGATACTCCGCTCATAGCGCAATTGTGTGGGACATGTTTAAAGCATGTTTTAGAGGGGAGATATTAAGCTTTAGCGTTAATCAGCAAAGAAAATGGAAATCAGAGATGCAAATGTTATATTCTGCCTTGAGAGATGCAGAGGGTAATTTAACTCGAGGTTTAACTTTGCAAGGCAGTAATATATCGGAGTTAGAAGAAGCTGTTGCTAGATTCCGGGCAAAAATTCAGGAAATTTGGAATATAGAGAATGCCAGAAAATATTTGGTGTATAAAAAACAAAATCATGAGTATGGTGAAGCAGTCGGTAGGTGCTTAGCATTAAAATTGCGCATGAAAGAATCTGCGCGCTATATTAAGGTAGTAAAGGACAAAGCGGGAATAGCTTGCCAGGAACCTGCAGGGATCCTAGCTGTTTTTCATCAGTTTTATACAGGTAGAGAAGGGCATTGATTTTGGATGGGGTTTTCTCATATTTAGATTCTGCTGATGCAGCGCAGCTAGAATGTCCAATTACAATGGGAGAGCTAGAACTCGCAGTGAATAGTTTAGCTTCAGGGAAGGCTGTCGGACCTGACAAGTTACCGATGGAGATTTATAAACTTTTTTTTGATTTATTAAAAAATGATTTGTTGACCACGATTAGGGCCGCTCAGGATGGACATGCCCCTAAATCTTGGGCAGAAGCCAACATAGTGGTTTTCAGTAAAAAGGGCAAGGATCCAGAACTGGTGGGGTCATACCGCCCGATTTCTTTATTAAATTCTGATGGTAAAATGTACTCAAAGATTTTAGCCTCCCGTCTCTCTAAGATTATCAATTCATTAATTTCACAGAATCAGCATGGCTTTATACCATCATGAGGGACTGTCACTCATGTAAATAAGGTACTGACATTGTTTGATATTGCTCAGAGAGAGAAACGGGATCTGGGGTTAATCTTATTGGATGCGGAGAAGGCATTCGATCGTGTGGAGTGGGAGTACCTGTGGGAATTGATGTGTCGAATGGGCTTTGGTAAGAAATTCATGACTGCCCTACAGGTACTGTACACTTTACCGATCGCTAAGATTGCCTCAATGGGCCTATACTCGGACCCTGTTGGTATTACTAGAGGCACAAGGCAAGGGTGTCCTTATTCACCATTGCTTTTTGCCTTGTACATTAATCCATTTATTGAGCACTTAGGTAATAGCCTGCTGATCAAGCCCTTTGTAGTACAAAATATTCCATACTCAGTGTTTGCTTACGCTGATGACATTGTAGTGACTTCGGTCGACCCATATTCCGCTCTTCAAGAGATCGAGCAGCTAGCTATGTCTAGTTACTCACTGAATGTTACAAAAACTCAAATATTATGTACTGATAATTTTGTACTCAATGATGATAGAGTGTTAAAAGAAGTCACATATCTGGGTATTAGGATAAGATCATCGATGCTGGAAGTTGTTGATGCTAATTGGAATGCGCTATTACATAATATCAAGGAATCATTAGATAAATGAGCTAGTCTACAACTGACTTTAAAAGGTAGATGCAACATCATCAAAATGAATATCTTACCGAAGGTTTTATAGTTGTTTAGGTCAATACCATTGGAAGTGACAGGGGCCCAACTTCAACATTTACAATCTATATGTGCTAAATTTCTTTGGGCCCCCGGCAAACCTAGACGTGCTACCAGACTTATGACACTACCAGTTGAACGAGATGGTTTAGCCATTCCTGATTTTGTCTTATATTATTATGTATGCTTTTTGTTAAAGATGCGTATTCTATTGACGGGGGAGGATATCGTGAATAGGGCAGAGGTCCCCTCGATCTTTCAGATGTTATTTGGGTCGGAGGCACGACAATATCTGTTTAAACAAATTGATTGCAGCTACTTTAAGCGAACTAGGTTTAAAGTTTTGGAGTCAGCTTTTAAAGTATGGAAAAGAATTTGTAAATTATGCTCAATAGAGAAATTATCTCAATATACCCCCATGGACGCTGTAAAAATTCTTCCCCCAATTTGTTGGAACAGGGTAGCACTTACCTGGAGGAAGAACGGTATCTCTCAATTAGGGCATTTTTTTATTTCTGGTGGACCCCTTATGTCTTATGAAGAATTAGCTAGACAATATAACTATAAAATCTCAATTTTTCAAATTTCTTCAAATCAGAGACTTTATAAACCGGAGAAATGTAACAGCTGTATCCAACATAGTAGTTGAGGCTGTTAGCCGACAGGAGAAGATTGTGTGTTATACAGGATATTGTTATCTTACAGAGCAGATGATTTAGGAAAACATAATACAAAATGGTCTACGATATTGGGGGTTGAAAACATATGTATACAGGACGCTATTATGAGATCTAAGGAAGCGTTACTCTCGGCGAATTTAAAAGTACAGTTCTTTAAAACTGCCTTTAACTTGTATTATACACCTGCACGTATGTCCAAATGGGGGGAGGGTATGATGGCAAATGTTTTCGGTGTGGGGTAGATATAGCAGATAGTCTGCATGTTTTTTTTAGTTGTGTCAAACTATCAACTTATATTACAGGGATTGAGAAATTTCTGTCTAAGTTAATGAAGACTAATTTGCTTATCACTCCCACTATGATGCTCTGGGGAATTGGATCAGGACTTGACAAGGGGACTCCATTGTATAAACATTGGCATCTTATTTTTATCGCTATGACGGTCGCTCGGCTGTGTACTGCGGCTGAGTGGCTACAACCTGAACCTCCTCTTTTTGAACGCTGGCGGGCAAAAATGTATCATTTATTTCAGTTGGAGTGGAGCCTATACTCTGTTAAAGGGGCAAAGAAACGTAAGATTGGACTCAGTATCTGGGGTGTTTTTAGTGATCATATGAGCTTATGAATTGGATAAAGTGCAATATATTTTGTTACATATCTGTGTTACTGTGGTACAAAAATAAATAAAAAAATAAATAAAAAAAAGAAAATTGGTTAAAGTAACTAGGCTGATTACTTCACGGTCTGACTCAGCTCAAATACAAAAAAGCAAGTTAAACCTTTGATAAGTCATATGGGAGACATCCAGTCAGTGCTGGCTTTCTATAGGTCATTGTTGCAAGGGGAAAGGCAAAACGAAATGTCCACAAATGTAATGTAGAAACATTTCAAATATATTTGGCCGATTGAGGATTTGTTGCTCAAAGTTGTTCGTTTAGTGATCCAAGAGGCTGGCTGACAGAAGTGTGATGGTGCCAGACCCTTTTGAGGGAGGCAGTGCTCCCTGAAAAAAACGGAATGATCCATCATGAGACAGTTCTGAGCTAACAATGAATGCCCCATCACTTTATCCACTTCTGGCATTTTACCCAGCAGCACTGAGTTAGATTTAACATGCAGTTTTGCGTTTTCATGTGGAAGCGTACGCCTACAGGTCCCAGGGTGCACCTCGTTGCGTAGAAGTCTAAACAAAGGTACTCCCGAGGACACGTGGTCATTTAGAAATTGGGCGATTAGGGGACCAAGGGGCATATTATCAAGCCAGGCGATAAAATTATCGCCGCTTTAGCGGCAGAAAACTGCAGTTAAAACGGCAATAATGGGCTTGATAATATGCTCTATGGAATTCCAATTGAAGCCCATGTTAGATTAACATGGGCTTCAATTAGAATTCGACAGAGCATATTATCAAGCCCATTATCGCCGTTTTAGCGGCAGTTTTCTGCCTCTAAAGCGGCGATAATTTTATCGCCTGGCTTGATAATATGCCCCTAAATTTGGGCACTCATAAGGCACCTTTGCATTGCAATATAATCTGGCTCAAGATGAGAGTACTCAGATAATGAAAAATTCAAGGACAATGCAGGCAAGATGTTATGCGATACTGCGCGCTTAGAAGAATGTAGGGGCGGGGCGTGGCTTGGACGCCGAACAAGATGGCCGCCTGAGACCGGAGCTCTCCCGCGCCGCGGCGGACTTTTCATCTCTCCGCTGCTATCCGCGACCATTTCGGCGGATTTCTTGTGGCTTCTGTAAGCGGATGACTTCGTGCTGAAGATGTGACTGCCAGACTTCATTTTCCTGCAGTTTTTCGCCCATTCATGCCTTTCGATGCAAGTCCCTCAGCGCGTCCGCCATTTTGTAATATGTGCGATGTGTGCGCGACGCTGAGGTGACTGCAGACATGCTTTTCCTGTTCTTCCTCCAGACACTGGACTTTATTCTTAGCAACTAAGGACCTCTCCTGTGTGTTTTGCGTCCTGCCAGTGCGCTATGTTTGCAAATTACTCCTCATGTCGACGCTGCTTCCTGAGTGACCTCTGCCTTCATGCTTCCCTCGCAGGCTACCACATGCGCTGTGCCCTTCCTTGACAGCTTACTTCAGTCTCAAGGCGTAAGACTTATACCATTCTCATTGAGTCTTCGTGCTGGTTTTTTGTTGCAATTTTGCTCACCAAGTCTTAGTGCGCATGGCTTTCGTGCCCACTGGTGATCTCCTTGTTATTACTGGCAACACTCTTTAACTCCTGTTTACATTACCTCTGGGTCCGAGGTTTCTTCATGATTTTTGCTGGTGTCCTTCACTGCTCCTGCTGACTGCTGGGTTCTTCAGACCGGACATATTGACATTTTTTGCTTTTTGAGTGCAGGTCGTTGTGTTGGATTGCCTCTTTGCCTCCCTGTCACTGGCACGTTCAGGCTTCTATGGGCAAGTTACGCAACCCAAAGTTTGTCTTTGTACCCTCGAAGACTCCACCTTCCTCCGCCTCTTCCTCAGCGGCAGGTCATTCTCCTCATCCTCCTCCCACAGATCAAATGGCGACAATGTCCTCCACCCGTTCTTCTCCATCACATCCTACTTCCAGCAAGTCTTCTCCTTCTGCCTCCTTACCTAAGCGCTTGAAACAAGACTCCTCTCCTCCTCCATCTGAGTCATCTCCATCCCCTATATCTATGGAGTTGATACTTGAGGAGATCCGCGCTTTGCGCCCGTTCGTGGAGGAGACTAACACTAAGATGCAGCTTTTTGAGGCTAAATGGTCAACTATGGAAGATCGTGTTTCTTCTGTGGAGCAGCAGGTTACAGAGATTCAGTCAAACTCTCAACGCATCTCCTCTCTGGAAAAGTCTCTTCTCACCCTTCAACAGCACACTGAAGATTTGGAAAACAGGAATAGGAGAAACAACCTACGCGTTTATGGCCTGCCGGAATCCTTGGAAGGAGATGATCCTGTCACGTTTTTCTCCTCTTTCCTTCTGAAACTCCTGGACCTTCCCACTACTACCTCTCTCAGTATCCAACGAGCCCATAGACTTGGCCCTCGCTCCTCCTCCTCAACCAAACCGCGAGGGGTCATCATCCTCTTCCTCAAGTTTACTGATCTCCTTCTGGTCCTCTCTACAGCTCGAGCGAAGCGCCAAGTGTCCTGGATGGGTCAGAGAGTTTTTCTCTCTCAAGATGTCTCTAATGTCACTGCTGCCAGAAGAAAGGAATTCTTGTCCCTTCGTGCTCCTCTGCGCTCTATTGGAGCTAGATATGGCCTTTTTCACCCCTGCACCTTCAAAGTAACTCATCAAAACAACACCTGGACTTTCCAAGATCCAGCTGAACTCAAGAATTTTATTCACATTCAGACCAATGCTGGCATGGATACATCCAATCCTACTACTGGTTGATTATTTACCTGTTTTGTTTCTCTCCTTGCAGGTTTTTGCTGAAATATTCTCTCCTTGGTTTGATTCTTCTCCTGCTTGATGTGATTATATAGTGGTTGTTGTC
The DNA here is from genome assembly GCF_964204655.1 of Triturus cristatus. NCBI lineage: Eukaryota > Metazoa > Chordata > Amphibia > Caudata > Salamandridae > Triturus > Triturus cristatus. The sequence continues at coordinate 370,489,427 of NC_140581.1, read as the reverse complement.
TGGGTTTTCTGTTTTACATATAATGTCTGCTTTTGTGCTGTTTATTTTAACATGACTCTTGTATAACACGTTTCTTTTTCCCTCCCTTAGATTATTCGATAAACCCTTTCGTATTCCTCTCCGTCTCATACGATTCGTCTTCCACGTATTCCGTCCTGGTGCGGTGTGTGTTGCTCTCCGGCTTAGGAGGCCGTTCTTGTCGAATCCTCCCATTGCCCATCGTCATTTTGTCATCTCCCTTCCCCCTTCAGGTATGTTTTCCTCAGTCATCCGTTTTGGATATGTACTGTCTCTTCTTCCACTTCTTTTTTCTTCCCTCTTCCCCTCCTTCCTCATTCTTTGCTCTTCTCTTACTGTATCTCCTGACTTTCTTTTGTCTTGCTCTTTTCCCTCATTCACTTGTTGTTGTCCTTTATGGCGTTCTTGGTTTTATGCCTTTTCTGTGTTCCTTGCACATTTTATTGTTTTTTAATTCAAAGTTATTTCATGGAATGTGAAAGGTTTCGTTAGCCCTATTAAACGACAGAGAGTGCTTTCCCACCTAGCCTCTTATACTCCTGACCTAGTTCTTTTACAGGAAACTCATCTTTCGGAGGCGGAGTCTCTTAAACTAAAGAGAGGCTGGGTGGGAACGGTTTTATTCTCTCCTACATCTAATAAAAAGAATGGTGTGGCCATTTTGTGTCACAAGAAACTCAAATGCAAAGTTCTTTCTCAAGAGAATGATACTGATGGCCGTTGGGTCCTTGTTAAGCTGTTAATCAATTCTGTATCCTTGACTGTTTTTAATGTTTATGGTCCCACTCACCCCAATTGTAATTTTTGGCCTCTAATAACCTCTAAATGTTTTCAATACAGTGATTCCCTGTTCATTTTGGGGGGCGATTGTAATCAAATTGTTGACCCGTTTCTTGACCGCAAATCCTCTGCCCGCTTTACTCCCCACAAATCACATACGCAATTCCTTGACACCATTTCTAAATCTCACCTTCTTGACTCATGGAGACTGTCCCATCCTGACTCTCTGGACTATTCCTTCTTTTCACCTCCTCATGCCTCTTTCTCTCGGATTGACTACATCTTCCTTTCTCAGTCTCTTTCTCAAAATCTTCTATCCTCGTCTATAGAGCCGATTGTTATCTCAGACCATGCTCCCATTTTCACAGTTCTTGATCTTCTCCCTCCTCCTCCCAAATCTTCTCGTTGGCGTTTCAATAACTCTCTTCTTCTGGATCCCCTCTTTTCCTCTTCTTTTCTTTCTTTTGCTACGGAATTCTTTCTACTTAATTCTGATCCCTCTTTAGCCCCTCATGTTATTTGGGACTCTTTTAAGGCTACCGCTCGCGGTTTTGTGATTGATTTTGTCTCAAAGAAAAAGAAGTGCTACCTTAAGAAACAGAAAGACCTTCTCTCCCATATTAAATCCCTGGAGCATAAATTCTACACTTCTTCTACTAAAACGGTTTTACCAGACCTTATACGCGCCAAACTCGACTTTAACAAAACCACCACTGATAATGCTTCTTCAATATTACTTCGGAGCAGTGCCCGCTACTACGGTGGTCGCAACAAATCAGGTAAACTCTTGGCCAACTACCTTAAGTCTTGCAAGGAGCGTAACTCGATTGATTCGATTTATTCCACCGATAATCTTCTTTTGCATAAGGAGCAGGATATACTCGCCCAATTTCAAGGTTTCTACCAATCTCTTTATACTCCTGAAGCCCCCCCCTCGGCCTCTCTTATTCAATCCTACTTAGATAAAATTCCTGCCCCCTCCACTTCTCATCTTAACTTCCCTGATCTGGAACTTGATCTTTCTATTACCGAACTGGATAGCGCCTTAACGTCTCTGACTAAAGGTAAATCTCCGGGTCCGGATGGTTTCTCTGTGGAATTTTATCTACATTTTTCAGATCTTTTGCTTCCTAAACTTCTCTCCCTCTTCCAATCCTTCTTTACCTCTGGCACAGCTGCCGGTACTTTTCACGAGGCTACGATCTGCCTTATACCTAAAGAGGGTCGCGACCCCCAATTCTGTAAAAATTACCGCCCAATATCCCTTGTTAATGTAGACTATAAATTATTTGCTAAATTTCTTGCCTTGCGCTTGGATCCTCTTCTCCCGCATCTCATTGGTAAGGAACAGTGTGGTTTTGTAAAGGGCAGGCTTACCTCGGATAATTCCCGCCTTTTCCTCAATGTTCTAAATAAGGTACCTTCTCTCAACATCTCTTTAGCCGCCATCTCGGTTGATGCTGAGAAAGCTTTTGATAGAGTAGATTGGTCCTTTCTGTTTGCCTCCTTGCGCTGGCACGGTTTTGGCCCTAATTTTATTTCTCTTGTTTCTTTACTTTATTCTGCCCCTAAGGCGTCTGTTTTAGTTAATGGTAAACTATCCCCCTATTTTCCCTTACAGCGCAGCGTCCGTCAGGGTTGCCCTTTGTCCCCTCTACTTTTTGTTCTAGCCTTAGAGCCATTCCTTACGTCTATTAGAAATAACACTTCTATTTCTGGCTTCCCTTATGACAAGACGCATTTGAAACTCTCTGCGTATGCAGATGACATTCTTTTGTTCATTTCTGATCCTGACCAATCCATTCCGGCCTTACTGCTTGAGTTTAACTCCTTTTCCCAAGTTTCTGGTTACAAGATTAACTCTGATAAAACCGAGATCCTTCCTCTTACCAAATTTTGTCTCCCTCATCAGTTCTCGACCACTGGCTTTGCATGGAACTCCTCTAAAATTAAGTACCTTGGAATTTGGTTCTCTAGCTCCATCTCCTCATCTATTCGGTTGAACATGTCTGCTGTATTATCCCGTATTGATAAGTTGTTCTCTTCATGGAATCCTCTCTTTCTTTCATGGTGGGGTCGGCTGGATTCGATCAAAATGATGATTTCTCCCATTCTTATATACATCTTTTCCATGCTCCCCATACATATCCCTGATATCTATTTCAAACGCATCGACTCCTGTCTCTCTAAGTTTTTATGGAATCATAAAAAATCGAGAGTTGCTCTAGTTGCTCTTCGTAAACCGAAATCCAATGGCGGAGTCAATTTTCCGGATTTCCGTCTCTATCATAAATCTTTCTCTCTCCGTCAGGCTTCTAATTGGCTTGTTCTAGCACCCTCCCCTCTTGCTCCTCTTTGGCTCTCTATTGAACGCTCGCTCCTCTCTCCTTTCTCTCTATCTGAAATTATACATTTCTCTGCTAAGAATTTAACCACTCCTCTACCCCTGTTCAAGCACACTTCCTCTCTTTTACATGCTCTGGTCCGTCCTGATCCGGTTTCTCGTGAATCTTTTTTGGCCTCCCCTATCTGGTACAATTCGCTTATTCTCCTCAATAATCGTCCTATTTGTTGGACTGTGTGGAGATCAAAGGGTCTGATGTGGGTTAACCAACTTTTCGATGGTCTTCTCCCATGTTCTTTTCCTCGATTCCGACTTCTGTTTCATTGCCCTCAGTCTTTTTTCCGCAGATTCACTGTCCTCATGGCCATCATACTTGATGTTTATTATTCACTTCCCTTGTCATCCCCTCCCGTATCTCATTCCTCACTTCTTCAGATCTTGTCTACTTTACCTAAAGCCTCTCTCATCTATAAATTCTTCTCCTCCCCCAATCCGACCCGCCCGAAATCTAAATTGGAACTTGCTTGGGAGCTGGATCTGGGCTGTGACTGGCCTATAGCTGTTTGGGATAAAGTTTGGGCCAGGTCCTTAAAAATTTCCCGTTCCGCTTCACTAACTCAATCTATGTTCTTTCTATATCACAGACTCTATCTCTCTCCTGTTTTTATTTCTCGCTTTTCTCCTGATAAGGACTCTACCTGCTGGACCTGTTCTGCCCCTAATGCTGATCTTTTTCATCTACTTTTTCTGTGCCCTTCTGTTCTCGCACTTTGGGATCAGGTGTGGTCTTATGTCTCTCGTCTATTCTCTATCTCTATTCCATACTCTATCCCTCTTCTTTTTTTAGGTAGTGTTTCTGACAATCTCGATATTCCTTCTCACTCCTCTGGTCTATTAGATCTTATGTTGGCTCTGGCTTTTCAACACATTTCTTCTAACTGGAAGGATCTCTCTAAGCTCTCTATACATTGTTGGTGGAATTCTCATAGGCTCGATGTCCGTTTTGCCGCTGCCTCCACTCCTACCCTCAATAGAGATTTATTCTGGTTGCCTCTCACAACATATCTTGACCGCATGGCTCTAAAATCTATCTCTCCTTTATCCTCTGAGAATTTTAAACCCCCATAAGTGACTCTTTCTCTGTCCTTCTTCTTCTTCTTCTCCTTTTACCCTTCTTGTATCTTTTACATTTGCATTTGTCTTTCCTGCCTTTCAACTATTCCCTATCCTTGGCTTTCTTGCTGTTTCCATTCTACCTAGTCTTTGTCTGATCTCGTTATCTATTCTTCTCCTAACGCCTCATACTTATCTTTTTCTTTCTCCTTTCCCTTCCTTTCCTTCTCCTCCTTTTTTTCTCCTCTTTCCCCCCTTTCTTCCTGGTTGCCTTTAAAATTTTTACAAAATGCTTTTTAATCTTCCTTCAGGTTTCTTATGTTACCACATGATGATCCTCTGTTTTTTCTCTTTTTGATTCTATATCGACAATGTTCTTTATATGATCTGTATTTTGTTGTTCACTATACTTTTCTTCAATAAAGCATTTCAAACATAAAAAAGAAGAATGTAGGGGCATATCAGCAACACCCGGCGATAATTATCGCTCAGCGCTCTTAGCGTGAGGATAATTATCGCCGGGTAACGTGGATTTTTATCGCTGAGATAGCGTGCTATTAGCAACGCTTATGTCCTCAGGAATAAAAATCCTCACGCTAACTGCCTAACGTGAGATTATTGCTGGAAACCCAGCGATAATCTCACGCAATGTGGCGTTAGCTTGCTGATAGGGACTCACAAACTTAGCCATGATATCCACCTGCCATAGGATATCATGGCTAAGTCAGTCCTGAAGCAGGCGTAAACAAAGTAGCGATAACAGGGGTTATCGCTACTTTTCCTGACGCTATGCTTCATAGCGTGGGGCTTGATTATAGGAGAAATGTCGCTTAGCGACATTTCTCCTGTCATGTTAGGTCAGGAACGCCCATTTTGCATCTCATAAGAGATGCAAAGCTGGGCGTTGGGAATCCTGACACTAAAGCAAGGTTTCACGCGTTAGCGTGGCCTTGCTAATTAGGCGATAAAATTATCGCCGCTTTTCGGCCGAAAATGGCCGCAAAAGCGGCGATAATTTTTTATCGCCTGCTTGTAAATATGCCACGTAATCATTTAATGAATTTGATGTAGTCATTTTCTGACTCTTCCAGGCCAGCCAATGTCAGGCAGAGAAGGAAACACTGCACGAGCCCGTGAGTCATGTTCACTCCCCGTGGGACAGCGGGTTCAGTCACTACAAACCTGCGTCACGAGTGGACCAGCGCCGGAGACTGGTCATCCTGGGCGGACTGCATAGCAAAGTCAGCCCCTGGTAAAGATGCTCCAAAAAGCCCACGTTGCAGGACCATGGGGGCATGTCCGGGTCATGGTGGCCCATCCTATTCTGTTCCCAAGCATGTAGTCCACAAGGAAAATGCCAGCGGGGTAACGTGGCTACCCCTGCCCTGTTGCATCCTTACGAAGGCTGCGTGACAATAACGCACACTGATTGGCATGAACTTGTGGATTTTTTTCGTGAAATTTAGCAAAATTCATAACAAAGTAGCAAATTTACTGGTTTCAGGCAGGATATGGTTTGCCTGTGTGTTGTGTGACTTTTTTTTCACACAAGCGTGCACTTGACATAAAAAGTTCACTCGGCACTTCTTTCCTTTAATATCCACCCTCCGCCCTCTTGACTGAACTTTGTTCTACAGAGAATAAAATATCTTTACAGAATTATTTCAGATTTTCATAGCCACTGTTTTAATGAATGGCATATCTTGATTTATTTGCCATTTTTCGCCCCCCGTGCCTTATCCATGTACTTCTGCTCCTAGAAGCACAATGCCAACTATTAAGACCCACTGGTAAATAGGAAGCATGGTGATTCATGGGAAGGCCCGTGCGACTGCCCGCGTGGGCCACTGGAGTATGTCAGTCAACTAGGCACAGCCACTCTGTAGGCTGGTATGGACTGCATGCCGGTAACCTGGACCAAAGCAGGGCCAACATAATCTTTCATTGCTCCAATGTCGATACAATCATTTCTCCACATGTTTGAGGTTCTGAAAAGCTGGGAGGGCCGAGAAAAGTCATCTTTATACCAGATGTGTCTCTCCACTTTCTTTTGGCCTTGTCTGTCCCTGGGTAACAATTAGACACTGTTGGCACCCTGTTGGCCTGCCCAAAATGTCTATAAATCAGCTCACAGGAAGTATTGCAGGACAGCCTTACTAGACCGGCTTTTTGATAAATCCAGGCTTGTGAATAAGCCATTCATGCCAGTTGTGGAGCGATCACAACATTTTGCCAGGGGCGTGGGGTGGACACGTTGGTGGGACTGCGCTGAACGCCCCAAAGGCCTATTGTGTGGCACTAGCGTATCATACAGACTCAACTTCAATGAAATGACAGCATCCATTTTGGAGTTCAGAACTACCAATTAAGTGGTTTGAAGTTGTTTGAGATTTCGGTTTTGCAAATTTTAGAAACTCTGTGTAAAACATTTCAACTTTGCGTTGTATTCAACGTTTTTTAGGTCAAGCCAGGGCAGCTCATGCGCTGCTACGAGGTATGCAGTATTGAAGTATAGCTTTGAAGCCAAACCCACTCTTTGCCCATATTTTTAATTGGCTTGTGTCGCTGTCCTTCGTAAACGCTGGCTTCCGAGTCATTATTAGGCTTGTTTGTCCCTCCTTGGTACTGCCTTGTCTGCATTTTAAACCTCCCATAACGACTGGACCTTTTACTTGTCCTGTTACACAGTCTGTTTTATCTTTGCTGTGAGAACTATTTTGTTTAATGATTTGCCCCTTTACCACCCACTACGTTGCGGTCCGCTTTAACTATAGCGGCTGTATTGCTGTATTTATTTTATTTATTTAATGTCGGCCACACCCCTTTCTTTAGACACGGCTTGTCTAAAGAAAGGGGCACGGCCTCCATGGATGTGAAAGCGGCGCATGAGGGCTAGTAATTTGCAGTGCAATAGGTCTTGCATTTGCGAGACCTATTGCATTGCAAATGCTTGTTGAAGATTCTTAGAGCATGCCGTTATCCCCTTTGGGCATTCTGATGCCCACTTGTCATACAGACAAAGCCTTTAGCTCTTTTTTAGCCCAAACATTATCGTATAGCTTGCATTTTTCAATTTGTTGTAAATTGTTGATGTAGGCCCATATTTATCATGGTTTTGTGTCGGCCTTATGCCACACAAGGGGGTGCAAGGGTGACGCAAAAATTAGAATTACATTGACCAAGCCATCATGCATGCCTTGGTAAATGTGAAGTAACGCAAGGCAGCACCGGTTTGCGTTACTCTGCCCCATGAATGCATTCCCTGGGTGGAGCTCGGGTGTTCCCCACACTTCAGGGGAGGGCAGGTAGGGACAGGCAAAACACAGGAGAGGGCGAGTGGGGGACAGGCAAAGTAACATAGGGGAGGGCGGGTGGGGAACAGCAAAGCAATACTAGGGAAGGAGGGTGGGGACCAGCAAAGCACAGCATATGATGACCGTCAAAGCAACACAGTGATTACCAGAACAGAAACTCAGGGGAGAGTGGGTGAATGACTACCAGCAAAGCAATGCATTGACTACCAGCAAAGAGACACAGGGGAGGGTGGGTGGGGAACAGCAAAGCAACACATTGAACTGCAAAACAACACAGGGGAGGTGGATGGGTAACGGCAGAGCACCACAGGGGTAAGGGTGGGAGTGAAATGGCAAAGCACCACAGGTGAACGGCAGAGCAACACAGAGGGAAGGTGCGTGGAGATCAGCAGAGCAACACCTGGGGCAAGCGGGAGCGAAAAAAAAGGAAAGCACAAGAGGAAGGAGGCGGGAGAAGCAGTTGGGTGACAGAGTACACAGAGTGGTGAGGGAAGAAAAGGGCACAAGGGGGTGGTTTGAAAAGGCACGTCCTCTCAAGGAGTGCTCCACACAAAAGAGAAAAGTAGTGCTTTGTAAAGTAAGCAATGGAAGCAGTGATGCCAGCCAATCAAACCGATCATAAACAGGCAATGCTATATGGTAAGAACAGACATAAGACTGACAAGCTGTGGCACCAATAAGAAGCATGCAAATGAGAGTGATTAGTAAAGGCAACCAATGATGAGCAGTGGGTGGGCTCCAAGCCCTTCTTTGTTTAAGTAAGCCACAATATGCCTCGTGACAGACCCGTCGGTGTCTAGTAGGCTGATCCTAAAAAGCAGATACATACCTAGATGCAGATTTACTAGGATTTTATGTCGGGGTTGCATAACTTTTTGGTATAACCCGACTCAAAATGCATGTTGGCATTCTATAAGCCACACAAAATTGATTTTGCGCGGCCTTACATGGTTTAGTAAATATACAGTAAAGCAAGGCAGCACATAGCAGTGCCTTGTATTACTTTGCTTCCAGTAGGCATTACATGAGGAAACATGGGAATTCCTGTACATCCACCCATGTATTTTGACGAAAACCTAGATTTACAATGACTTGTAAACCTGGGTTTGCCCCAAAATGGTGCGCCTACCGGACAGAGGCATAATGAGGAGGAATATCTTCTGTTGTCTTATTACTTATTCTTTCCATGAATGCTGGATTCTGCAGCACACACAGAACGAGGCATATGCCTCTAAAGATTGGTGCCCTTCCTGCTCTTAATGAAAGCCCCCTATCACCAGGGCACAAGGGTGCATGCATTAGGGCTAGGCAGCCACAAGTGCGCCAGATCATAGGCAAAGCTGAACAGATCCATATCTTGCTGAATTGGCAGCTATTCAATTCTTTCCCTTTCACGATATGCAGTGCACTGATTTGCTTTGCTGCACTGCATTGCGTGAACTATTAGTAAATATTCTCCTCAGTGTAAAGTTTCTAAAAATATCAGAATACTGTTTAAAGTACAACAATCAATCAGAGGTCCTAAACATGCTGTTTGGTGCTCAGCAACGTGTGGTGTATTTGGCATGATGTAAGAAAACAAAAGTTACACAAGCTATTGAGCTTCCATGACAGAAGATCATTTCTAAACATCAAGGAGAAAGCTAACTACACATAAATGCCCAGATTTACTAAGGCTGTGCACTGACGCAATGTGGCATGTAATATTTACTGTCCAGCACAATAGGTGTTTTGTGCTGATAATCTGCTCTTGCTTCAGTGCAAAATCGGTTGCACACTGCTTTGCCGCAGTGGGTTGTTATTTAGTGCTCACATGCATCGGTTTTGATGCAAACCTAATCTACTGAGATAGCCAGACAGGACTTTGCATCAATATCTAATGCCTATATGAAACAGAAGTAAAGAAGAGGAAATGTGTTCATTTCTTCAAATCACCAGCATATTGCATGTGTGTTGGAGTGCATAGGCAGCACCTAATACATGGGGCACCTCTGAGTTTTGCAAGGGTATGCTCCTAGTAAAAACGTATGTCACATAGTACACACTCACCTCTCCACCAAAGTGTGAGATTATGCATCATGCAAGGCAGACTTGTTTGAGCGCCAGAGCAGGCAAAGACAGCAGAAGCAGTTAACTCTTAGAAATGTTTTGCTACTTGCACAATAGCAAAAGGAACAATTGATGGACGGAATGCTTAACAATGCAAACATGCACCCCCAGTCACAAAGATCTGGGTTTAACCCATCGTTCCTTTCTGCACCACACCACCCCTTTTTAAACCCAGCCATATACAAATCAGTCTTGACCCTGTTCCTCATGGGAACAGTCCATCCCGAACTGCCAAGCCACATCCTCCCTGGACCAGAAACAAGCATCCTGGGACCTGTTTATGGCGACAAAGGCGATGGGTTAAACCCAGACCCTTGTGACTGGGGGTGAATGTTTGCATTGGTCAGCATTCTGTCCATTATTTGTTCCTTTTACTTTTGTCACCCTAAGTGGGAAGGGTATGCCCATACATGGGTCCTGTGCTCACTGCGCCACTAGATTCAAGCTAGCCTAGCTGATATCGGGTTATGCCCCAAAACTGATCCCAGGATGCTTGTTTCTGTTCCTGGAAGGACCTGGCGCGGCAGTTCGGGCTGGACTGTTCCCATGAGGAACAGGGTCAAGACTGATTTTCATATGGCTGGGTCCAAACTGGGGTGGTGAGCAAAAGAACAATGGAATAAATCCAGATCCTTGCGACTGGGGGTGAATGTTTGCATTGTTCAGCATTCCGGCCATCACTCGTCTGTTTTGCTTTTGTTGCCCTTTGCATTTGTTGCCCTAAGTGGGAAGGGTATGCCCAGATGTGGGTCCAGTGCTCACTGAGCCACTAGATTCAAGCTAGCCTGGCTGATGAGGGGTGATGCCCTGAAACAAGTCTCAGGATGCTTGTTGCTGTTCCAGAGAGGACCTGGCTTGGCAGTTTGGGCTGGACTGTTCCCATGAGGAACAGGGTTAAGACTGATTTGCATATGGCTGGGTCCAAACTTGGGTGGCGTGGTGAGCAAACGAATGATGGATTACACCCAGATCCTTGTGACGGGGGTGAATGTTTGCATTGTTCAGCATTCCATCCATCATTTTTTCCTCTTGCTTTTGTTGCCCTAAGTGGGAAGGGTATGCCCAGACGTGGGTACCATGCACACTGCTCGACTAGATTCAAGCTAGCTTGGCTGATGAAAGGTGATGCCCCGAAACCGGTCCCAGGATGCTTGTTTCTGTTTCAGAGCAGATATGGCTTGGTAGTTTGAGCTGGACTGTTCCCATGAGGAACAGGTTCATGACTGATTTGCATATGGCTGGGTCCAAACTGTGGTGGTGTGGTGAGCAAAAGAAGATGGAGTAAACCCAGATCCTTGTGACTGGGGGTTAATGTTTGCATTGTTCATCACACCGTCCATCATTTGTTCATTTTGCTCTTGCACAATGCAGCCCAACATTTTTTGCTGCATTGTGTGAAAAACGAGTAAATCTAGGCCACAAATGAGTAATAAATAAGGAAAAAATAAAAGGCTTAGACTCACATTTGTTTCTTTCGTAGACAGAAGATCCCGATGCAAACTGCAGAGAGCACAGGCACACTAATTGCGATAATTACTTCTTTAGCTGTAGAAAGAGAAAACAGCCATTTAGTTTCACACAAAATTCACAACTTCACAAATAAAAGGGATCTGCTATAGTAGTTAAAACCACTGATAATGACCACTGATTTTTAGAGATGCCAATGGTGGCAATGACAGTGAAGATAATTAATGTGGTTAATCAATGAAACCGTATACAGATAGTGTAGGAAGCTGGCTCTGTATATACTATACCAAAGTAAGGTATAGTGTGCACAGAGTCCAGGGAGTCCCCCGAGGTATAGCAGAGACTAAATTAGGTAAGTACTAACAACTCTGTGGTAGTGTGGGCGAGCAGTTAGGCTTATCCAGAGGGTGTGTTAACCATTTATTGCTTTCCCTTAATCAAGGACTGATACACACACTCAAAGACAAAATCCAGATCAATTAAAAAAGTAAAATAAAAGGTATACTTATATTTATTTTAGAACCCAGCATGACCTGGCAAAATTAAGTAAAATATATGTTCAAAATACAAGACTGTTCAAGGAAATGCAGTTGTGCTTGAAGTTGCAATTCTTACAGGTTTGGATATGCTTTGAAAACAGTTTAAATTACACAGTAATCACTTTTCATTACTCTTGGATTACTTTTGGATTACTTTGAGTACTGGGGGTGGTATGCCTGGATACCACACCTTAGGATCTCTACATACAAGGTTAGTATGACTTTTTACACTTTGCAATAGAAATCTCTTTTCCTTTATACAACATAGTTCAACACACATTTTTTAGGCCCAAAATCTCTTTATATGGGTTCCTATGGGGACAAAGTGTTAGCGGTTTCACAGGTAAGTACATAACTTACAAGGGTGAGTTTTGGGGGTTAGGACCAAGGTTCCCTAAGGTCTAGATAGGCACTCAAGTTGCACCACCAGCAGCACTGGGCGGCCGGGTGCAGAGTGCAGGGGTCCAATGTTAGCGAATGGGGCTAAGGAAGCCTCCGGTTAGGGACTGCTGACAAGCTGGCCACACGGGTGTGGGAGCAGAGCTTCTGGGGTTATAGTCAGCACTGCAGGGGCCAACAACCAGCACAGGAGCTGCACCACCAGCGCTACTAGAACGGCCAGGTGCAGGGTACAAAACGGGCATCAGGCACCCTGTGCTTTCCAATGGAGACCTTCGGTTTCACAAAGATGCTGCAGGCTCGGGTAGGGAGGCGTCCTGAAGGCAACCACCTGCTGGAGTGGTAAGTTGGGATCTGGGGAGATGCCTGGACACCATTGGTTGGGCTGCCCAAGGCCATGGGACGTCGGGGCAAGGATGTCTTCTGGAGTCCGGATTTCTTACCAGCTCTGGTCTCGGTATGGGGGACCCTTCAGGTTGAGGCTGCAGGCATCATTTTGAAGCTTGAAGGAAGTAGGGGATCACCAGATCCCAGGTCAGGATCACTGGGGAGACCTCCTTGTGCTGTTCGGCAACTCGAACTCTGCCTGTGGACGTCGGGTGCAGAGTGGCGCAGAATCGCGGAGTCACTGGAACCCGGATTCTAGAGATGAGTCTTTGTTTAAGCAAATCCGGTGCTCACAGGAGACAGAGTCTGTAAGCTTCTTGCAGGGCAGGTCATCCGGGCTCTGGGGGTTGCTGGCTGCTGGACTTGCCGGGGTTCTTGCTGTAGGTATGTCGTAGACGGGACAGGCCGGTAGCGCTTGGGCCAAAGCAGTTGGTGTACTCTTCTCCTTCCTGGGTCTGCACTGCTCTTTGGTCCTTCTTCTTTCTTCCTCGAATCTGAGGAGGCAAGGTTCAGGGCCGGCCCTTAATACTAAAGGGGTGTGCAGGTCGGGACCGATGGGTATCTCCCTTGGGGTGGGTACACCCCCTATTATGCCACCCTCGAGTGGGAGGGGGCATGAGCCTCTTCCTAATTGGCTGAGACCACTCATCTTAAAGATGGAGGGGACTGAGATGTTTGCTTCACCTCTCCTCCCCCACCTGAGGGGTGGGGTTGGCAAAGGTGGGCACACCTCCTGTCCTAGCTTGTTTTTCCCGCCGATTCTTCCAACCCAAAGTGGGGGTCAGAACCGGTGGGAGCCAGTTGCTGGGGGTAGCAAAAGGCAGGACCGCTTCCAAAGGTAGCAGGCCTTTGAAGCTCCCCCTTTCGTGGACCCAGCCTATCATGTGGGAGGAGGCTCTGTCCAGGGTGAGCTTTGTTTCTGGACCCAGAGAGTGGAGGCTGTCTACCCAGGTGTCCAGAAACCTGTCTGGTGGTGCAAACAGCGGGAATCCATTAAGGAATCACACCAGGGCTGGTCGATGCATTTTACATTAAATCCCACACTGGCATCAGTGTGAGTTTAATGTGCTGAGAAGTTTGCTACCAAGCTTCCCAGTCTTTAGTAAAGCCATTATGGAGCTGTGGAGTTCGTATTGACCAACTCCCAGACAATGTCTAAGTATGGACTTAGACACTGTAGGGTTACAGGGCGTGGCCCTCTGTACCCTCACCTTAAGGCTAGTGCACCCTGCTAGAGGGGTGACTTAACTAGGCCTCAGGCAGTGAATTGCAGGCATGGCCCACAGGGATATGTGCAACATCGACTCTTCACTTTTCTCTGCGCCAAAACACACAGCCTGCAGTGGCACTGTGTGTGTGTTAAAGTGGAGGGTCTCTAAGGGTGGCACATTAGGTGCTGCGGTAAACAGACATAATATCGAATTCAAAATATCGAGAGGACAGAATATCGAGTTTTTAATATAGAATGGACAGAATATCGAATTGCCAAAATATAGTGGTGAAGAATATCGAAAATCAGGTAAGAAATAAAATATCGATTTAAATAATATAGAAGTAAGTAATATCGACAGTCATAATACAGTTGTTAAAAATATCGATTTTTTTTATAGTGTTTTAAGTGTTAGTATATGTGTTAAAAGTATGTATACATTTTTGAATGTATGTTTGAATATTTTTATAGTAATGAATTTTATGTTATTTAATTTTTGTGTAATTTAATTCCGTAGCGGGTTGTGGGTTTATAGGGGATTAGGGTGGGAAGTAATTTAATTACAGTACATTAAATAATCATTTTTAGGATTTATTAATTATTTTTAATTTAATTTTGCGTTTTACTTCTGTAGCGGGTTGTGGGTTTATAGGGGAATAGGGTGGGAAGTAATTTAATTGTTATTAGGTAATTATTAATTGGTATTGAAAATTAATTGGTTGTTGATTAATTATTAATTGGTAAATAATTTGTATTAATTGGTAATTAATTAGTATTAATTGTTTAATTGATAACTATGGTAATTGTATTAATTGATTATTTGTAGCGGGTTGTGGGTTTATAGGGGAATATGGTGGGAATTAATTGATTTGTAAATAATTAATTATTGAAATAATTTTTGTATATTGTTAATTAATTTATTCTTAATTATTTATTAATTAGTATAAATGTTATTTATTAATTTTTGGTATTGAAAATTAATTGGTTGTTAATTAATTATTAATAGGGTATTAATAAAAAAAAATGTGTATTTATAATAAATTAATTTTTAAATATTGTGTGATTGGTAATTAATTTTAATATTTTTATTTGATATTAATAATTTATATATTATTAATCACATATTAAATTATTATTTTCCCTACTAATGCACTCACTGGAGTGGGAATAGTAATTTTTACCCCTACGCTATCCAACGCTTTCCCTACTATTGCACTCTTTGGAGTGGGAATAGTAATTTTTACCCTCCCGCTATCCAACGCTTTACCTACTGTTGCACTCTCTGGAGTGGGAATAGTAATATTTACCCCTACGCTATCCAACGCTTACCCTACAGTTGCACTCACTGGAGTGGGAACAGTAATTTTTACCCCTACGCTATCCAACGCTTTCCCTACTGTTGCACTCTTTGGAGTGGGAATAGTAATTTTTACCCCTACGCTATCCAACGCTTTCCCTACTGTTGCACTCTCTGGAGGGGGAATAGTAATTTGTACCCCTACGCTATCCAACGCTTTCTCTACTGTTGTACTCTTTGGAGTGGGAATGGTAATTTTTACCCCTACGCCATCTGACGTTTTCCCTACTGTTGCACTCACTGGAGTGGGAATAGTAATGTTTACCCCTACGCTATCCAACGCTTACCCTAGAGTTGCACTCACTGGAGTGGGAATAGTACATTTTACTCTCCCGCTATCCAACGCTTTCCCTACTGTTGCACTCTCTGGAGTGGGAATAGTAATTTTTACCCCTTCGCTATCCAACACTTTCCCTACTGTTGCACTCTTTGGAGTGGGAATAGTAATTTTTACCCCTACGCTATCCAACGCTTTCCCTACTGTTGCACTCTTTGGAGTGGGAATAGTAATGTTTACCCTCCCGCTATCCAACGCTTTCCCTACTGTTGCACTCTCTGGAGTGGGAATAGTAATTTTTACCCTAACGCTATCCAACGCTTACCCTACAGTTGCACTCACTGGAGTGGGAATAGTAATTTTTACCCCTACGCTATCCAAAGCTTTCCCTACTGTTGCACTCTTTAGAGTGGGAATAGTAATTTTTACCCCTACGCTATCCAACGCTTTCCCTACTGTTGCACTCTCTGGAGCGGGAATAGTAATTTTTACCCCTACGCTATCCAACGCGTTCCCTACTGTTGCACTCTTTGGAGTGGGAATAGTAATGTTCACCCTCCCGCTATTCAACGCTTTCCCTACTGTTGCACTCTCTGTAGTGGGAATAGTAATTTTTACCCTTACGCTATCCAACGCTTACCCTACAGTTGCACTCACTGGAGTGGGAATAGTAATTTTTACCCCTACGCTATCCAATGCTTTCCCTACTGTTGCACTCTTTGGAGTGGGAATAGTAATTTTTACCCCTACGCTATCCAACGCTTTCTCTACTGTTGCACTCTCTGGAGTGGGAATAGTAATTTTTACCCCTACGCTATCCAACGCTTTCTCTACTGTTGCACTGTTTGGAGTGGGAATAGTAATTTTTACCCCTACGCTATCCAATGCTTTCCCTATTATTACACTGTCTGAAGTGGGAATACTAATTTTTACCCTCCCGCTATCCCTACTGTTGCACTCTCTGGAGTGGGAATAGTAATTTTTACCCTACCGCTATCCAACGTTTTCTCTACTATTTCACTTACTGGAGTGGTAATAGTAGTCAAGTCAATGAAACTTTATTCGGATCAATAATAATCCATAAAAGCACAGTAAATAAAATAAGCGTTGCAAAATACACAGTGTGATGCTATTTACAAGTAAAAACAACAGACCATACGAATTTTAAGACATTGTTAATCGAGCACGAACCGCAGTTTTTAAGAAAGAGCTCACACGGAAGACAAGTTCATGGTCGTCCAGGGTCAAAATCATCGAAAATGCAAGTTCCAGGCTAATTGGTTTTAATTTTTTTAAATACGGAGTTAAAAACCATTTAATATACTTGATATAAAATTTACAGAAAAATAAAAAGTGTAAAATTGTTTGCTTGCTCCGACAGTCACAAGGGCATGGCTCAACACATTGATCATTATAATTCCATAAGGGAAAACTAAGAGCGTATTTAATGGTACCTGCCCTGAGACGGAATATAAGGCCACGCTCCCAGCGACTCATTGGGAGAGTTAAATAACTGGGTGTAGGGTAAGTTAAAAGATTGCGAGCTAGGTATCTAGAAACGCTAGGTTTCAAAGACTCCTTCGCTGCCCTTTCGGCACTGAACAACATGTAAAGTGCTTTTTTAAGTTCGCATTTAGATGGAAGCGTGGTGGTGGTGGGTTTTAAGAAAACATTTTGGGAGTTCACGCTGTGAAGTGCACTCAGCACCCCTGAGAGCCAGGGGATAGCCATGCCCTTATCACAATGTAAACAATCCTCAATAATGTCCCTGGTCAATTTGGCGGCAGACATTTTCCAAATCGCCAGCCAAAAAAGGGCAGGGCGGGCACGAATAAAATCCCCTATAAAATGCAACCCCAATTCCTTATGGCATATGTAGTGTGGGGAGGAAATGGGGGCACAGAGGAGCTTCCTGCAAAATCTGTTTTCCTCGGCAATTATATGAGGACATCTAGCAGTTCCCCAAACCTCAGCACCGTATGTGGCAACCGGGACGCATTGGGCTTTGTATATTTTTAAGGTAGCAGCCAGCGCACCGGTCTTCTTGGGGCGGGGGAGGCTCAGGATTGAGTTAATGGCCTTTGAGAACTTACCCCTGGAGTGGGCAATATGCCCACTCCAGGAGTTGTTCGCAGCAAAGACCACTCCCAAATACGGGAAGCTGCTAGTTGACCCCAGTCTCTCTGTCCCCACAACAATGCTACCAATATGTCGTTTCTTTGGGCCACATGACATTACAAAGGACTTTTTAAAATTAGTCTTTAGGTCTAGGGAGTCCATATGGTCGACAAAGCCATTCACTAAAGTGCGTAGTGCGTTAGGGGTGCGGCCCATAAGGACCGCGTCATCTGCATATAGCAGGGCGGGGAGATGGTTACCGTTTATTAACGGAACGTCGCCAGTTAGGGAGACCAGGTGTTTGTGTAGGCCATTGATATAAATGATAAATAAAAGAGGGGCTAGGACGCAGCCCTGTCTAACCCCTCTATTGACTCTTACCATCTCAGTTACCTCACCCCCATGACCAATCCTGACACAAGCCTTCAGATCTCTATGCAAATAGGCCAGGAAGTGGACCATGGATTCGTCCAGACCATATTTCAATAAGGCCCTCCAAAGCAACGACCTGTTGACAAGGTCGAAGGCAGTAGATAAATCCATAAAAGCAAGGTAAATTGGGCATTTACGTGCAACAGTGTATTTGCCCAAAATAAGGTTGAGATTGAGGCACTGCTCTGCAGTGGCAACCTTATTACAAAAACCCAGCTGACAACTCTCCAAAATGTGCTTATCCTCGGCCCATGTTAGGATTTTATTATACAATACTCTGCTTAAAATTTTTAAGGTGTTATCGATAAGGGAGATTGGCCTATAACATGATGGTTGGGACCGATCGCCCTTCTTAAAAATAGGCACTATTATACTCGATGACCAAGTTAGTGGTGGTGGAGAGGTGAAAGTAAAATTTTTAAAAACGTTCAACAAGAGATGGGCCCATGAATCGGGGTAGGCTTTAATAATGTCAATGGGAAGGCCTTCTGAGCCTGGAGCTTTATTCCCCGCGCTCTGTGCGATGTCCTCTTCCACCTCAGATAATGATATGTCTACCCATGGAGGGTGGTTAAATATTGGAGTAGCCGTCGATGAGGATGGGACCGCATAAATCTTAGAAAAATGGTCCACCTAGGCAGCTTCGGGAATGGTACAATCCATTGGGGTCGAGAGCTGACCTGAGCAGCGCAGATCTTTAACCGCAGCCCAAAAGATATCCCCCCTTCCACGGGCAGCGGTTTGCGCTAACACCTCCCAGCGCTCCTCGAGGATCTCCTCCTTCCTTCTACTAATGGCCAGTTTATATCGAGTCCTAGCATTTTTCACGTTGGTCAAGTTCCTCGGGCAGGAAGATAAGACACGCCGCAAATCACGGTTGGCCAGAGAACACTCATGATCAAACCATCCCTGGTCAACCGTGATTACACGCGGCGGAGTCATAAGCTGGGCTCGAAGAGCCGAGCAAATCTTAACGAAATCCTCAACTGCCCCAGGATTCGGGTTTAGATCAGACAGACATGAGAAAAAAAGGAGTAGGTTATCTCTGACCAGAGTCTGGAAAGTCGCCGTAACATTAATACCCCTCCATTTTAATCTAAGGTTATTTGAACAAATGGAGAGGTTCCTAGCACCACATTCCTTGTTATAGACTGGGCGGTGGATTGCTTTTAGGCAGATCTTAATGGGGTTGTGATCCCCCTGCGGCATAGGAATTACCATAGCCTTACTGATACGATCGGCCAGCCCAGGGGAAATAAAAATATAATCAATTTTTGATGAGCAATCTCTACCTTTAAATGTGGGCACTAGGGAGGCTGTTGGAAAACAGTTAGCCATTATGTCCATGGCATTCTCCAAATTATGTGTGCTCAAAAAGGAAGTCAATTCCACACCCCTTTGACACCCAGGTGCCGGATTACAGTCCTTCATGGTTGAGCAGTCAGCATTAAGTCTTGCATTAAAATCACCTCCCAACACAAGGCCACTGGTGTCATCAAAATCGGGCCTAGACTCCAGAGTGGTAATAAAATTAAAGAGATTCCTAAAATGTATATTTGGTGATGAGCTAAAATCATTATTATAAAAATTAACCAGGAAAAAACTTATTTTCTGATTAAATAGTATAGCCTGGAAATTCTGATTATTCGTTGGTATAACCCTGGTAGTGCCTCCAACAGAAATATTAATCCAGATAGATAATCCTCCCGAAGGACGGCCCATTCTGGATTTAGTTGCAAGAGTGTTATGACACTGAAACCCATTAACATGTAAATCTGCGGTGGCCCACGTCTCCTGTAACATGATTATATCTTGACTCTGGATAAAACTAACCCACCCAGGGTCACAAAGCCTTTGTTGGAGGCCTGCTACATTCCAGCTTAAAACATTCAAGGTGCCTGCTCTTGATACTACACTCTCTAATTGATTGTCTGAACTATTGGGAGTGACAGGTACAAATACTAAAGGAAGAGCAGGGGCCTCATTCTGTAACAAGACTGGAGATTCAGCACTCGTTCTTGGTTGTCAGTCAGGGACGTCTAAATCAGACAAAGCCAAGAAACGATTCGCCAAAGGGAGGGCCGTAGGCGTGGGCTCGCTATTGTTAGTAATGGGTTTATAAAAATAACCAAGAGTAAACATACATATATTCGTCTTAAAACCCGGCAATAACTCACGGGTACGCATTAAAGACTGAACAGTATGAGGCCTGCAGAAGTTTATAACAATACAATCCCCGGTGATGTTTTTAACAGATGCACCCACCCATCCCACTCTCCGCACCATTAAAATTTCATGTAATCTCGCCGGATCGAAACCCTTGTGTTTCCTCAACCAGTCCACACATTTGTTGTGAAGGTCCACCCATGACTCCTTCTTTGTATCAGACAAACAGGGAACTCCATCCAAAATTATTACATAAGGGTGTGATGCTGGGGGGAGATTCAAAGTCTCAGTGTTAGGAAAAGTCTTTGGTGGAATTGGAGCTGTGGGCAATGATCTCACTTCATGATCCGATATTTGGGGAGGAACATTCACCAGGGGATGTTGTGATAAACTACTAGGTGGGCACTGGGTTCTATTGTTAGCATTGGCCATCCCAGGGCCTAGGTTAACAAGGTCCCCCGTCAAACGAGCCGATGTGGTTAGTCGAGCTACGATTAACAGCCAATGGGACAGAAGCTGACTCCCGGATTAACAGTTGCTCCATACGTATAAGTGGTAATAGTAAATTTTACCCGCCCGCTATCCTACGCAAAAAATATAGCATTTTTGTAATCAATATTACGTTAATACATATGAATTATTATTCTTTTTTTAGTTACATTAATTAATTATTAATTTTAAACTAATTTAAGTATTTTTAAGTATGTTTCAGTTAATTATATGTTTTATTTCATTAATTTTACATTCATTTTAAGACATTTACAAAAATTCGATATTGTGACTAACTATATTTTTTACAACGATATTTAGGATTCTATATTTTTGTACTTACCTATTTGGAGATAGGGCTTCGATATTTTGGCATTCTATATTTTTCCTTCGATATTTTGGCAATTCGATATTCTTCTTCTCGATATTTCGTCAGTGATCCGGTGCTGCATCCCTTAAAGGCCTTACCTGGTCACAGTGCCCTTGGTACCCATGGTACATTTTACAAGGGGCTTACCTGTAGCCAGGGATGTGCCAATTGTGGATACAAAAATACAGTCTTGGGAAAGAACACAGGCCCTGGGAACTTGATTGGCAGGGACCCACAGCACCACAAGTCAGGTCGCATCAGATGTCAGGCAAAAAGTGGGGTGTAACCATGCAAAAAGGGGCCCTTTCCTACATATAGCTATTAAAATGTTCTATTATACCTACATGTTCAGTCAAAGAAGAGCCAAACAGGGAGTGAAAATGAGGAAAAACCTCTTCTAATGCGCAAGTTAAGTTGGTTGTCTTTTAACTATTCTGAGATATAAAGTCATGTGTCTCTACCAATAAAGCTACATCTTATCGCATATCAAAGCTCCCAGGTTACCCATTCTCAGGAAGCACTCGGACCAAGGTGAAGCATCAAGCTCTTTATTGGTATGAACAAAGTCCTCATGTCAAACTTAAAAGCAGCTGCTCCGCCGCCTGACGCGTTTAGAAAATAAATGTCTTCTTCAGAGGTGAGGCGGAGTCATAGCGTGCAATGCGGCATTTCCCAGTAATTATCATGCATTATGGCACGCCCAGATGGGCTGTCCAATTCAAATCTGTGCCCTGCATGTTGGGATTTGTAGTTGCAGATTAGCATCCCAAATGTTTGCACCTTAATTCCTGCAAATAAAGACTCCACATGAGCCCCGGCATGGGGACCTGTTCTTAATCTACACAAATGGCCCACTTTCTGGCGCGATAAATATCGTTCCAACTGTGGCCCCTGTAATACGCAGGTGGTGCACTCCTCGCGGCTAAGCTGCCGCTTGTCAATCAAAGCTCCCAGGTAACCCATTCTCAGGAAGCATTCGGACCAAGGTGAAGCGTCAAGGTCTTTATTTTTATTTATCTTATCACATATATGTATATCCAGGCAAGTATATCTCTCCTGATCCAATAACATTTCAGAGGAAATACTCTCATTCTCAGATTCAAGAATTACTATGTTATAATACACCCCAGAAAAATACTGATCCAGCACTGAAAGGAAATGGCTCTTTTGTGTGGTCACCCCCAAAGTTTTGGAGTGATGCTCCTGGTTTTTCGACTCTGATAGTGCTAGCCTGACCTCACTGCCTGTGTCCTGACCTGAAAGTGTGTATGTTGAATTGGCTTATACCCAACTGGATAATGCTAGCTCACTTGTAAGTCCCTAGTAGATGGCACCCAGGGAATGTACGTTAGAGGGTCATCACAGGGACTGCAGCACTGGTTATGCCGCCTTGGGTGTGAAAATGTAAAACATGGCTCCTAATCTGCCACTGAAGACTGGAAGGGCTGTTTTAAAACTACTACCTCAACTTTGCCATTTAAAGTAATGGCAAAGCTAAGTCCTGCCTCTTTAAAATATGTAAATCACCCTTAAAGAAGCACAGGGAGCCCTAAGGCAGGGTTCTGTGTATTAGAGAGTGGAACATTTATGTTTTAGATGTTCCAACAGTAAAAATCCATTACCATGACGAATCCTTGCACCTCAAGTCAAATTACCATACATACTATTTTAACCAGTGCATGCATCTAACAAAGTAGACAATAAAAAATATTTTGTATTTCTTGCCATAATGGTAATTAAAAATGTGTACTTCACATTGTAGTCATAAACATTTTTAGGAATCAAACAATTGTAAATGAAAATTAATGTCAGGACAAACTTGTGGAAATGTACAACCGTTATTTATTAAAATCACAAGATACTTCTCTCATTTCTAATAATAAATGAAAAATATATACAAATGCCAATAGATGGCACTGTTATGCTCTTGTTTCTAACTTGCCTCCTATAGAGCTGCCAAGGGGAACCTCCTCAGGAAGGGGCATCTAGTGCGCACAGAGCAGGCACCTAAATGATCTTTCTCAGGAGGGGTTGGTTTAAGAGTGGGGGTTTGGGTTTCATAGGGGTGGTTTTCAGTTTGGGTGGGGTAGTTTTGGGTAAGGGAGGGGTTTGGCAGGGGTAGAGTTCAGAGTATTAATAAAAGCAGAACTAGGATAAAGCGTAAAAGGGGTGGGCGAGAACTGGGTTTTAGAGGTAGAAGGAGCTGGAGCGTGTGATGTACATGTGTCTGTCTGTTGTGCTGTTGCATGCGGGTCTGGTGCATGTTTTGTACGTTTGGGTGTGTGTTTCTTGGCATGTGTTTGGTATTCTGGTGAGTGTGGGTGTTTGCGTTTGGATGGTGTTGTTGTGGGTTGGGTTTTTGTGAGTGTGTATGTTTAGATAAATGTGCTGTTGAGGTGGTTGGTTTGGTGGTTGCTTGTGGGTGTGCTGGTGCTTGTCAGTGTGGTGGTGGTGGTTGTGGGTGTTGTGATGGGTGGGGTGGTGGTTGTGGGTGTGATGGTTGTTGTGGGTATGGTGTTGGGTGTGGAGGTTATGTGTGTATGGTGGGTGTGGTGGTAGTGGGTGTGGTAGTGGGTGTGGTAGTTTTAGGTGTGGTTGTGGGTGTTGTGGCAGTGGAGGTGGGTCTGGTGGTGGGTGTGGTAGTTGTGGGTGTGGCAGTGGATGTGGTGGCTTTGTGTGGTGATGATGGGTGCAGTGGTTGTGGCAGTGGATGTGGTGGGTGTAGTTGTGGTGTTTGTATGTTGTTTGGGTATGTGCTTGTGTTTCTTGGTGTGTTAGAGCTTATGTGTGCTGGTTGGCTCTGTTCTAGTGGATGCATGCAAAGGAGTGTGTGTGCTTGGGACAGGACTGGAAATTGGTAATAGGGATGGGGAAGGGGCCTGAGTTGGGGCACAAGATTAGGCTAGTTGGGAGGCTGCGGTCAGTGAGGAGGTTAGACCTGTAAATCCTCTCTGCCGGCCAGACATTGCACTATGAATGCCTTCCAGGTATGCTACCATTTGTTGCATGTGGCAACTAAGGTCCTGGATGGCATATAGGAGTGAAGTCTGGCCTACAGAGATTTTTCGTAGGAGGTCAATAGCCTCCTCACTCAGTGCAGCCGGAGGCATAGTGGGGGGAGGGGGAAAGTTGCCTGCAGCGAAGACGCCACCCCTTTTAGGGGAAGAGTTTAGCCAACTGGGTTGGAGCAAGAGGGAGGATGGAGATGGCTCTCTGGGTGACAGACAAGGATGCAGGCTGGTGGCCTTCATGCCACTGTGTCCGCAGGTGGTCTCAGCACCCGAAACATTTTTTATTTTTTTTTATTTTATTTGAATCATGTAACAAAAATAAGTTACAGTAACAGTGCAGGCTTACAAAAGACACTTCACAAATGGCAAAGCAAGATGCATGGAGTGTTACAGTCTATAGCACTGCCAGTGATGAACGACACCACACAGTACAGGTTTTACAGTATGTACAACAGTTACATATTATTACACACAGTAGTTGATGTCCCTAAATTGGAATTTGTTTGTAACTAGTCCATTAGAGTTATCCAATAGTCTCTTGGCCTAGATCGGGTGGGAAGTTCCTCCTCATACGTCTTAAGAGTGTCTCTGCAATATGCCATATCATGAAGCCATTGTTTGCCACTTGGATAGTGCTTACCTCCCCAACATATTGAAACCCTTCTCTTCACCATTAACAATGCTATTGTGCAAAATTTACATTTGAGAGATCATAACCCTGTTACTAGTCCTAGCAAACATATTCAAGGTGTGCATTCTATTCTCATTCCCAGCATATCACTGAACATCTTTGTTATATCTTCCCAATATGTCCTAATGTTAGGGCACGTCCATGCTAAATGTAGGAAGTCGGCATTGTCTGTATTACATCTTTGGCAGCGTGCATCAGATCAGAGCCCACATTTATGCAATTTTAATGGTGTGTGATAGGTTTGGTGTAAATATTTATAATGTATAATGCGCAGGTTCCCATTTGGGATGAGCATATCGGTTAGTGCGCAGCAAGTATTCCATTCTTCCTCCGAAAGCTGTAGGTCTAGTATTTTGTTCCACCTATCTAATGCTTTAGTCGTGGTGCTGTTTATATCTTCCTGCAGGAGCGCATTTTGTGACACGATATATATTATGGGGATTCGTAATAATCATTTGCAATGGTTGTAACACAGGTGGTTCGGTAGGAACTGTGGAGTATGGGTCTTTTATCGTGCTTCGTAGTCGGTGATATGTAAATTTGAATAGGAGGGTTCTATTACAGATATATTGAAGCGCCTCAGTATCTATAAAGGTACCATCTTTATAAAGATCTTCCATTCTGTCTATACACACCCGTTGTAATAGCTCCATCCCAACTTTTTCCTGGGTCACCGATAGTGCCGGATGATGTTGTAGTGGCAATGCTGGCACATGTAATGGAAGTTTATGTGCTAATTTCCCCATTCGCTGCCATGCTAAGTTCGTAGTGCGAATTGTATTAATTTCCTGTTTGGCCACATGTTCGCGCCGATGTGGCAGTATGTTGTGTAACGGGATTGGATGTGCGTCACCATCCTCAACTGCTAGATGTGGCATATACCGAGTAGGGTAATTCCAGTGATGCGCATATTGCCCTTGCGCACATAAATAGTATAGGAGGAGATCTGGTACTTTAAAGCCACCTCTTGAGTAGGGCAATGTGAGGGCTCGCATTTCAATCCAGGCTTGTTTACCGGCCCAGATAAGCCTAGTGACTGCGGATGATAATCTACTGAATACCGCTGGTGGTGGTACTATGGGGATATTATTAAAGACGTATAGAAATTTGGGCAATATGACCATTTTAACTATTGCTGCTCTGTCTGCCAGTGATAGTGGCAGTTGGATCCATCTGTCCACTTGTTCTTCCAATTTGCACATAGCTGTGCCATAGTTTATCTGTAGGACTACTTCGGGGTCCCTGTGATACCAGATCCCTAAGTATTTAATCGGATCATTCTGCCTTTCTGATGGAAATTCTATCGAGCATGGTTCAGTTATTTCAGTTAAGGGAATGATTGTTGACTTGCTCCAATTTATTTGAAGGCCTGAGTGTCTACCAAATGTAATATATTCTCGTAATAGGGGGGATAAGTTAATACTGTGGTCCCGAACTTATAATACCATGTCATCTGCATATAATGATATATTTAAGGGACGTTGGGGAAATTGTAGGGTCGTATGTTTATGACATTGTCTTATTTTGCACGCCAGTGGTTCTAATGCGATGGCGAATAGAAGGGGCGATAGGGGACATCCCTGCCTTGTTCCACGTGTTACTGGTATCGTGTTTGAGGCATATTGGTTCACCTTTATTCTCGCAACTGGCGCTGTATATAAGATTTTGATCCATGTAAGAAAGATTGGAGGCAAACCCATTTTTTGTAGCATTGTAAACATATATATCCATTCGACGGAGTCAAATGCTTTGGCTGCGTCTAATAAAATCGCGGCTGCCTGCAATTCTGGGTTTAACTGATGCGATAGTGCAAATAGGGTACGAATATTATGGGCTGTAGAGCGATGAGGTATAAACCCTGATTGATCCGGTTGTATAATATTAGTCATCAATGGTTGCAAACGTTTGGCTATTAGTTTAGCAATTACTTTTGTGTCGGTGTTAATTAATGAGAGGGGCCTGTATGATTCACAGAGTTCCGGGTCTTTCTCCGGTTTCAAAAGCGCTATTATCATCGCTTCTCTCGATGTGGCTGGTAGTATCTGTTTCTCGTGTGCGTCCCCATACATTTCCACCAAATGAGAGGCCATCAGGTCAACATATTCCTTATAAAGTTCACCCGTAAATCCGTCCGGGCCAGGGGCTTGCCCATTGGGCAGTGTTTTAATCACTTCTGTTATTTCTTCTACTGTTATCGCTTGTGATAGGTATTCCCTTTGGTTATCTGATAGCCACACTATTGCAATATCTCCAAGATATTTTAGTATTTCTTGTGTATCTGTTGTGCTTTGTGTAGTATATAAGTCACCATATGTATCTATGAAGGCCTTCAATATACTATCTGTGTTATATTGCAAAGTGTTGTGTCGATCTCTTAATTTTAATTACTGCATGTGTTACACGGTCTGTACATATTTTGTTTGCTATAGTACGTCCCGGTCTACCCCCTTCCCCATATGTTCTAGCAATGCTTTTTTAAAAAATATATTTAAGTTCATCGTCAGCAAAATGTTGGTATTCAGACATTATGGTGCCGATTCCGATCCTGTAAAAC
Source organism: Triturus cristatus (assembly GCF_964204655.1). NCBI lineage: Eukaryota > Metazoa > Chordata > Amphibia > Caudata > Salamandridae > Triturus > Triturus cristatus. The sequence goes on along the minus strand of NC_140581.1, from coordinate 370,462,282 downwards.
CCGGGTACGAATGGTCGGACGGAGCGTTTTGTCCGTCCGACTGGTACCCGGGAAAAACACCTTACAAACTCGCAAGTACGATTTGCACAGAAATACCATTACCGCCCGAGTCGGAAAAAACACCGACCGGCAACATTTTTACATACGAATCACTGTCGGGACGGCGCACATGCGACGTCCGGACGGAGTCAGGCAGCGTTTCACGGACCAGCAAGTACGATTCATGCCGACGTCACTCCGCACGCTGCAGGTTTTACGGGAGCCAAAAACTGCCGGGAAAGTGAGGACGCCGCGAACAAGGAGCCCCGGCACGCCAGGTACAGCGATGGACCCCAACCTATGCGTCATCCCGGCCCTCATAGCCTACCACCTGGTATACAGAAACCGACGCAGACGCCGCAGAAGGTCAGTACAACACCCAGGGGCAAAGGGGGGGTGTGTGTGTGCAAGGGCCAGGAATCATAACCCACACCCCACAAATAACTACAACATCATGCACAGCAATTGCCACCATGGACTGGTCACTTCGGGGGGCGTGTCCACTAATCCCATGTCCCGCCACAACGGAAGTGGACGTGGACGCGTACCCGTCACCACCACAATGGTGGTACGGCACATACCACGCCCACCCATACGTCACACCAACTACACCGGTACGGCCGCACCCACGTCCCAAAGGCATGGGTATGGGCCGCACCCCCAAAGTTGGTGTGCCCTAGGGGCACGGGCCCCGCCCAGGCCATCAGCGCGTGGTTACGGCACATACCACGCCCACCCCTACGTCACACCAACTATGCTGGTACGGCCGCACCCACGTCCCAAAGGCATGGGTACGGGCCGCACCCCCAAAGTTGGTGTGCCCTAGGGGCACGGGCCCCACCCAGGCCATCAGCGCGTGGTTACGGCACATACCACGCCCACCCCTACGTCACACCAACTACGCTGGTACGGCCGCACCCACGTCCCAAAGGCATGGGTACGGGCCGCACTCCCAAAGTTGGGGTGCCCTCGGGGCACGGGCCCCACCCAGGCCATCAGCGCGTGGTTACGGCACATACCATGACAGTGGACAGATACATAGGGGTGTGTGCCTATCACTCCCAGCAGTGCCCAGGCATATGTGGGGTGGCTGCCTATTACTCCTAGCAGTGGCCAGACATATGAGGGGTGGGTGCCATCACTCCCAGCAGTGCCCAGACATATGAGGGGTGGGTGCCATCACTCCCAGCAGTGCCCAGACATATGAGGGGTGGGTTCCATCACTCCCAGCAGTGCCCAGACATATGAGGGGTGGGTGCCGAGGACCCCCAGTAGTGGACAGAGACATGGGGGGGCCAACATCATTATCAGATGACCACAGCTCCATGGGTGAATGTACGTATCCCTAACTCAGGACAATGACGATAGTGCCATAACAACACATCACTGACAGCAGTGTCCCACTCCCAGGAGGATGGTCGGCCTACCCCCACTGCATGACACACCACATGTGGGTGTGAGGGCAAATTACACATGCATACCCACCCCTGGCAGGGGCAGCACAATCCACACACTGAGATTTTGCCACAAGACTGCACCCTCATGTCAAACACCACTAAACAATGCGAGCCAAAGGGAACACACACTGTCACGTACAGTCCACGACTGAGAGGAATGCACAGGTGCCGGGGCAGCCAACAAGTAGTTGCCCCCCATGGAAGTGAAAGGGTTGAATACACACAGATACAATGCCCACAATTGTCAGGCAGGTGCCCAAATACCCTGCAGTACACACATGCAAAGTGCGGAAAAGGGAAAATGTCCACATGAAGTCATGTCAATAGGGGCGTGGCTTGGACTCGGCCGAGCATGGACGCGTGAGCTGAGAGCTCCGTGTCGGCCTCGGCATTTCTCCTGAATTTCTTCCTCTCCGGCGGCGCTGAGGACTCCGAGGCGGCTCCTCTGGGCTTGTGGGTCGCCCGCCTGCGGATCGCGCGGGGTGTCGGCCCCGGGAAGCTGAATTGATCGGCACTGGAGGCGGGTCCGGCTGGGAGAGACCCGGCCATCTTGCTTTGGGCCTGCGTGGGGCCTGCAAGCCGCGGCCTCGCGTACATTGGTGGCCGGTGGGGGTGGCCATTACCCCGGCTGTGGTGGCGCCCGGCCCGCGCTGCGGTGCCCGACTGCGGAGACCGGCGGAGTGACCGGGGTGGACACCTGAGGCCGGTGGGAGCTGCTGGCGGACTGCTGGCACCGCTGCGTGTGCCGGCTGCAGAAGCCTGGGGACTGTTGGCGGCTGAGGTGGACCGGTCCTGGCAGTGGAGCCCTGCGGATTGCCGGGTGAGCGGACTGCGGTCTACTGTGGGACTGGTGCAGGAGGTACTCGGCGGACGCGCCAGGGCTCCTGATCTGTGGGCTTCCCCCCCTCGCCCCCCTGCTCCTGGTGTTCTGGCCTCGGAGAAGGCCTGGCTGCGGGGCGCTTTTGGCGCTGGAGAGAGTGCTGCGGCGGGGGATCTTGCCTTAAGTGACATCTGGCCCGCGTTTCCTTGCGGGACCGGCCCCTGAGGAGTGCCCTGTGCTGCCTGCCTCGAGGACGCCGTGACTCTTCTGGAGGCGTGGTGAGGACTGTCCCCCGGCTGTGCTGCCGCCCGACGGAGCACGCTGAGCGGGGCATTTGGGTGCTGGCTGGATCCCTCCGTGGCGGCGGTGGACCCTGGTGGGTGACCAAGGCGTGCCCTGTGCGGCGGCTACTCATGGTGTGGAGGTGCCCGAGACCTGACTGAGGCGGACGGCTGGCGGCTGCCACGAGGCGGACGTGAGAGGCTCCTCGCGACCGGATTTGCTGGGGCTCTGGTGGTCGGAGCATGGGGAAGCCGCGGCGCGGCGTGGGGGCGGCCCCGGTGGATCGAGCGGAGATCCCGCCGGACCCCCAGAACCAGGACCCGGCTGGAGCACTTGCGGCGGGACTGCGGCAGCAGCAGATGGACCGGATCCTCCAGGCCATTTCTGATTCGGGGGAGGCGCTGAGCCGGGACATAGCGCAGGTGTCCACTAGCCTCGAGCTCTTGCGAGCAGACCATGGCAAGTTGGCCGACCGCGTTGAAACCGCGGAACTCAAGCTGGTTGCGTTGGAGCCGGCCCAGAAGGCGACGGAGGCATCGCTGGGGGATTTATCGCATAGAGTGCACCTACTCGAGAAGAGGGCCGAGGAGGCGGAAGGGCGTAACAGACGCAACAATGTTCGGGTGGTAGGCCTACCCGAGAGAATCGAAGGGGACAACATGATCGGCTACCTTGAGAAGTGGATGCGGGAGGTGGTGGCACCGGAGGGCCTGTCGCAGTTTTTCACCCTTGAGAGGGCCCATCGGGTGCCGGCCCGCCCGCCGGCTGCGGGTCGCCCCCCAAGACCGGTGGTCGCACGCTTGCTCCATTTCAAAGATCGCGACCTCATTCTGCGGAGGGCCCGGACATCTGGCCCTTACAAGGTTGACAATGCCCTTGTTTCGCTTTACCCCGATTATTCTCAGGAGGTCCAGCGGAATCGCTTTTCATTCATGGCAGTTAAGAAGGCCCTTCGAGCGGAGGGGATCCAGTATGCCCTGTACTTCCCGGCCCGCTTGAAGGTGATGGTGGATGGGACTGCTCATTTCTTTGATGCACCCGCTGACGCATGGAGTTGGCTGGAGCGGTACCGCGAGGGCCGGAGTGGATTTGGACGGCGGGGCTCGGAGGCCCGGACCTCGCCGGGACCCCGTCGGGTCCGCCACCACAGGAGGCGTGGGGGGGATCGCCGGTCTCCCCCGCATTCACAGACGGAGTTGGAGAGGCAGGCGGCTTTGAAGGCGGTCTCCGTCATCTCTGGAGCGGCAGCTGCGGCCTCGCCTGCGGATTCGGGATCCCGGCGGAGTTCTGCGGCGGAGGAGTCGGGGGCGTCGGAGGAGTCGGTGGACTCTGAGAGTGCCGGTGGACACTTGCCGGAGGTCACCCCGGCCACGGCGGATGGAATGCTGGATGCTTGAGACAGCCTCACTGGGAGCTGTGTGCTGTGCCGGGTGGCGTGCCTAGAACTGCCTTGTGGACCAGTGAGGGGCGAGTATGGTTCCGTTACTATTGCTGTGGGGTGTCGCTCCTGGGTTCCGTGTGAGGCTGGGGCGCTTTGTTTTGGGGGGGCCGCTGGGGGTGGGGCGCTGCCGGAAGGAGGGGACTCTGATTCCTGAGGCCGATATACGGACTGGCCTTTTGGACTGCTGTCCGGCCCGTGCTGGTGTTGGGTCACCCCCTCTTCCTCACACGTATTGTGAGACTCTGGTAGTTACCAGGGTGCTTTTTTTGTTCGGGGGCTGTTTGGATGGGTAACTGTGCTTTAGAGCCCGTTCTGGGGTTGGGAGGGATTTGGGTTTGTTGGGGGTGGTTACTGTGGGGGGGTTGTGTCGGTGTGCCCGCTCGGTTGTCTTGGGATGTGATTTGTGGTATATGTTCCTATGGCGACCCGCCCTGAATTGAAGTGCATCACTTGGAATGTGCGGGGGCTGAACTCCATGGGAAAACGCTATAAGGTACATGCATACTTGGTTCGCAGGGGGATCAAGGTGGCCTTCTTGAAGGAAACACATGTAGATCGGGCTGAGGGGCTGGCGCTGCAGAAGCGATGGAGGGGACAGCTGTTTTACACTACCTTTTCTGCTTTTGCTAGGGGGGCTTTGATCTGGGTCCGATCCGGGGTTCCTTTTCAACCCACAACCACGCTGGTAGACCCGGAAGGGAGGTTTGTGGCGGTGTCTGGTCGACTGGACGGCAGGGATGTGACCTTCTGCAGTATTTACGTCCCGAACTCTGACTACACTGCTTTCTTTGCGCGGCTCTCTGGGAAGCTGGCGTCCTTTCTGGTGGGCACGGTGTTTCTAGGGGGGGACTTTAACTCGGTCACTGATGTGGACTTAGATCGCTCTCATCCCCCGCAAGCTCAATCGGCGGTACACAGGGTGGCCAAGGTGAGGCGCGATTGGCAGGCAGCCTGGGGTCTTGTAGATGCTTGGCGGGTGCACCACCCGTCGGATAGGGATTATTCCTTCTATTCTGTGCCGCACGACCTCCATGTTCGGCTGGATGGCTTCTTGTGTACCCCGGGAGCCCTGGAGCTGACGTGTCATAGCGACTATCTGGCAAGGACACTCTCAGACCACAACCCCTGCTTGATATCGGTCCTCTGGTCCCAGCAGCGGCAGGCGATTCCGACTTGGCTCCGGCGCTGCTGGAGGATCCTGTGTTTCATGCGGAGCTTGGGGAGGGTGTGGAACGCTACTTTGCGGGTAATGCGGGGACGGCGACAAGCAGGGCCCTCGAATGGGATGCGCTCAAGGCGGTGGTACGGGGGATTTGTATCTCGGCCGTCGCTGGGACGCGCAAGGTTCTGTCGCGGGACGTTGACCGAGCGGAGACGCGACTACGCCAGGCGGAACTTGCTGGTCACGCTGACGGGGGCGATCAGGGGGAGGTCTTGGCGGCGCGGGAGGAGGTGGCCGCGCAGGTGGAGCGGCTTCGCTGCTATGACTCTAAGGAGTACATGGTCCGTGCGCATGCTGAGCGAGATAAGGTTGGGTCATTATTGGCCTGGTTGGCTAACCCGGTTCTTAGGGGCACCCCTATACTGTCGTTAGCTACCCCCGCGGGGGACTTGGTTTATTCCCAACGGGAGATCAACGGGCAATTCTGGGACTATTACTCGCAGTTATATCGGAGCAGAATGCGGGACCTGCCTGATGGGCTGGACGCCTATTTAGAAGCTGCTGGGTTGCCACGATTGGATCAGGAACAGGGGTCGGCGCTGGGGGCGGAGATCTCCCTTGGAGAGATCAGAGTGGCAGTTAAGCACATGGCCCGGAAGAAGACCCCGGGGGCGGACGGTCTCCCAGTGGAGTTCTATGCTGCTTACTTGGACGTCTTGGCTCCGCGGCTGCAGGCGATGTACAGGGAGGCGTGGGACGTGGGCGAGCTGCCGGGTACCTTGAGGGAGGCGATCATAGTCCCGTTACTGAAGAAAGGAGGTGCCCCATCCTCCAGGTCAGCATACCGTCCGCTTTCTATGCTTTCGGTGGATTATAAGATCCTTAGCAAGATCTTGGCCACACGACTCATGGTCCACATGGGCGCGCTGGTGCACCCGGACCAATCAGGTTTTATCCCCACGAGGAATACCACGGCGGATATTCGCAGGCTAGTGCGGATCATGGGGGACCAGGAGGAGGGCCCTTCGGACGCCGTGGTACTGTCGGTGGATATCGAAAAGGCATTCGATAGCGTGGAGTGGCCGTATCTGTTTCGGGTGCTGAAGGGGTTCGGCCTGGGGGACCACTTCGTGCGCTGGACCAGATTGTTATACCGCTCTGCCGTGGCTAGAGTCCGCACGGGGCGTACCATCTCGGCTGCCTGTCAGGTAGAGAGAGGCACTCGGCAGGGTTGTTCGTTATCCCCTCTTTTGTTTGCTCTGGCGATAGAGCCCTTGGCAGCGCATGCCCGTCAGGGGCGGTCTTATGAGGGGGTTCAGTTGCGTGGAGAGCCACACTACATCTCCTTATACGCGGATGACCTCTTGCTGTATCTAGCGGATGCGCGGGATTCTCTGCGTGGCGCCAGACTCCTGCTCCGGGAGTTCGGCTCCTTTTCAGGGTTGCGTGTCAATTGGGCCAAGACTTGCTTGTTTCCTCTGTCTCCTGGGGCCCGGGCCCCTGCGGCGCTTGCGGACCTCCGCTGGGAGCCTGCTTGCCTGCCTTACCTGGGTGTCCGCATATTTCACGCTCCTGCCGATCTCTTCGAGGGCAATGTGGGTGGAGTGCTAAGGGGACTCAAGGGGAGTATGGCGTTTTGGAGCACCCTCCCGTTGTCGGTGGCCGGCCGAATAGCGCTGCTGAAAATGGTGGCGCTACCGCCATTGCTTTATTTCTTCCACACCATGCCGATCTGGATCCCGACCTCCTTTTTTACAACACTTCGGGCACTGATAACGGGGTTTCTTTGGGGCACGGGCAGACGTCGGGTGGCGTTGACCACTCTGATGAGACCGAGGGTGGAGGGGGGGCTGGCAGTCCCGGACTTCGAATGGTATTATCTGGCGGCGCAGTTGCAGTGTCTCACACAGGCTGTGGCACGCGAGTTCAGAGGCCCGGAGGGCCCGCAGGGTAGGATTATCCCTCGGCATGTACTGTCATTCATAATATTGCAGCAAAGGCTCCGGTTGGATCAGCTCACGCTAGAGGAGCGCACGCTTCGGCTCTGCTGGCTCCGTAGTCAGAGACGAGCGGGCTTCGCGACCCCATATGCCCCGGAGATTCCGTTGGGCCTGTGCACGGCTCTCCCCCATGGCGGAGACTGGACGGCGTTGGCGGGTTGGGAGGACCGAGGGGTTCACATGCTTGGAGATGTCTATCGCGAAGGGGTTTTGTTGCCGTTCCACGAGTTGCAGAGGGATTTTGATTTGCCAAGGGGGGATTATCTCCTCCACTCGGCTCTGGTGTCTGGGATTCAGAAACACTGGAGGATGGGGTTGTCGGAACCCCCAAAGTCCCTGGGATGTCAGTACGTCGTTATGGCGGCGGGTACCGTGAAGGCCATCACCTGCCTCTACGGGCGGCTGTCCACGGAGGGGCTCGCGCCCCTGGCGACCCTGCGGGAGCGGTGGGAGGGAGACCTTGGCAGGCCTATCCCGGAGACGACGTGGTCGCAGCTGCTGCGATGACCCTGGAAGGGCACGCGCAACGCTAGATTTCAATTGGTTCAATTCTATACTCTCCACAGGGCCTACTTAACCCCGGCGAAGATTCTGCAATATTTTGGGGGCTCCTCGTCGGACTGCCCCCGGTGCCAAACGGAGGGGGCTGATTTCGGCCATATGTTCTGGTCCTGTCCGGGGTTGGGCTCGTACTGGACGGATGTGGTGGCGTGCCTGAATCGAGCGACTGACCGAGTGTTGACAGTGGACATGGGAACTTGCCTTCTGCTCAGGTTCCCGCATACCCCCCGTACAAAAATCACAAGCAAATTTATCGATCTGGGGCTGATAATGGTGAAGAGGGAGCTTACCATGCACTGGAAGGCAAGAATGGGGCCGAGTGTTCGGAGGTGGAGGGTGAGCTTCCTGGCCTGGGCGGGGACTGAAGGGACGCTTCACCTACAGTTGGCTAGGCGTGCTTCCAATGACAAAGCGCAAGAGGCTGCCAGGGCGTGGGGGGCTCTGGTGGAGGAGCTTCGCCGCTTGGGGGAACGGGAGGAGGGGGGTGAGGGCCAGGCGGGCACGGCCCGGCCTGGAAGGAGTGTGGAGGGACCTGCTGGGACTCCCGGGAGACTACCCAGGAGGGGACTGCCTGAATATTCCCCGAGGGCTATCGCTATTTGTGCAAACTTGTCATGCTGTTCATGGTGGTCAAATTTCGGGGTGGTGTGCATGTGAGGGGTAGAGTACAGCCTTTGGTACTTTTGGGAACACTGGGGGGGTTCGGCCTCTGATTCCAAGTTCGGCTCCCTGGCTGCGTGGGGCACCTTACACCTCATCGGGTGGAGGACCTGAGGCGGGCACACTGGCAAGGGGGGGTGGGGGTAGAGAGGGAGTGGGGTGGGGGGTTAGGAATGGTTTTGTTGCGAAATTACTGTCTTTGATATTGTCCTCACTGGCCTGGTTATCCTTTGCAGGAATATTGCATGTAACGTGGACTTCATGCTGCTATAAGTTGGGAAAAACGAATAAAAATTGTTTAAAAAAAAAAAATGAAGTCATGTCAATATACGCCATACACAAGTACAGTAACCAGCAAGGATGCCACAAACGATGCAGGTGGAGACATTGCAGAGCATGCATGGCCAAAGTCGAAGGGATGTGTCACACACCGAGGCAATGTTGACACAGCTCAGCACAACAATTGGGAAACACCATGCAGGGAAGATGACAGGTGCCACAGAGGAAGGAACACACCTTGGGACAATGTCACCATGCAGCAAGAGCTAACATGACCTACGAATATATGCAGACACCATGTGACGGCATGCAGATACCAGGGTCCACCCCATGAGCAGGACACAACAACATTTACCAGACACCCAACACATCATCACCACCCCAACTCAGGGAGCAGCAGCAACAGCAGAATATAAATAGTGTGCAAACGAGAAAATAACAACCACATGCAGCATCTCGAAGAAAAGTAGCCACAGTACACCATTCCACAAGCCCATAGGCCACACCAGATGCGAAGTACCGGGGGGGAACACGTAGGGACGCGTCTCCCCAGGCTCGCCTGCACAGTACACTGTACCATATTATCCACAGAAGTGGGGGCATCATGTGGAGGGAAGAACCAGGCACCGCAGGGACAGGAGGGGCACGGGTAGGTGGCGTGGCTGCAGGGATGGACGACCCCACCACAGGGGGTGCGGTGCCTGGCACGAAGGAGACATGTTTGGCGTACCACAAACTCCCCTCAGAACCCAGAACCCCACATCCGACTAGCTAAGTGTCCCATTCGATATCCGAGGTTGGGCCCAGCAGTCCCAATGTACAGACAAGCCAGAACAAGCGACTTACAACATCCCCAGGAATGGTGGGAATCAGACATAGCTGTGCGTCATGATTCACAGATCAGTCCACAACAGAATAGACACAGACAAGGTAAAGTTTAATGAGTACATTCAATGAACCTCGCGTCCTAAGCTGCAGGACTGTGGCCAACATAAGCAGACATATGGTTAAGGCCAGAAACATCAGCATTGTTGCAATATCATAGACATTTAAAGGAGCAATCATAAGAAACTGACAGTGGAAACAGCAACCTTCCTGTCGGCAGCAAACTAATAGTAGTATCATTCGACTAATAGCAGGTCCCTAAGCTTGAAGGGGGGACCCCCCACCGCACAGATCAGCTCAGTGGTATCACATCACAGGATCATCTAGTCCCATCCCCTGCAAAAGTCCTCCATCCATTAGGGGCGCTAATTCAAGAACGCAGAGTTCAAGTTTGATAGAACGGGACCAAGGGCATGAACTGGAAGTCCATAGAAGGGAAGCGAAAAAGTCAGAAAAGAAATGTCAAACATGAACGATGTTGCAGGGAAATCAACCATGTAAAAGGGGAGGAAAATATCACATCGAGGGATGCACCATGAAATGAGCAGGGTTAATCCATCAAGGCATAGGCACTATAAGTTGCAACAGCTTCCAAGAGGAAATCATCTGCACGTTCCGAAAAATTGTCTGCCATCCAGTTCAGCAGGGGGAAAGAACACACGTGTTCCTCAACAATCGGCCCATCCAGCACAACTTGTGGACAACAGGTGGGGACATCAAGATAACTTCTGGTTAAGAAATCATTTGCTGCTGTTCGGATGTCCCAATTCCCCAGGACTCCATGTGCAGCAGCACAGGCCATGACACTGACGCCAGAACAGTCCAACTCATGAGCCACTAAGGGGCACATCAGTCCATCCAAATCCGGGTCAGGAGGCACCGAGTTACACAGGCACAAATCCAGAGCCCATTCGAATGGACAGTCTAGGCAATGAAAGACAGGTTGCACGCAGGTAAAGAAGGGAAACCGGAAGGACAATCCATAGGCACTGCTTAAGGTCGCCAGCGGCAGAGTGCCGTATAATTCAAGCATCATGTTCCGAAGATGGAGCAGCCGGTGCATGCTGTCTTGTAACGCAAGAGGTGAAGCCACAGCGTAGTACGCTGATCTATTATGGCACCCCAGCTACGAGGGCGAGAAGCAAACGGACACCTCCGAAGACGGTAGACAAAATCGAATGATGAAATGCGGGGATCACACCAAACAGAGTTTGGAAGGAGGTCACGAGGCCGGAGACCACAATGTAGAAAAAAACAGCCAGGTCACCTGTTGACGAGGCATGAAAGATAGTCTGAATCCGAGTCCCAAATATGTAGTGGGAGATCAGTGTTAAAAAGCGCTTGCACCTCTGTGCGCGTGTGATCTACGTGACGGCCAAATGTTTCTCGGGAAGAAGTCAACACGACTTGTGTTTGAGATAATGGAGCCCTTATACTGCTCATCTTGTTGAACTCCGCTTTCAAGGTTGCAATGGGAGGCCAGATGGATACATCCAGCCGGCCATGCGGGGGTGGGAAAAGTCCGAAATGACAGAAAACCACTCGTAGTGATACAGTCACGATCTCAGGAATTGCCGGAAGCATCCCACAGCAAGCTTCTGCATTGAATAGCACATAATTGCCGTTAGCAAGCAGCGCACAAGACGGGGTCATGACTGGCACACGAATCCACTTCAGTATACAAGCTACATCATGAGCGTGCATGTAACAAGCACCATGCAATTGAATGTGCCTACACACCACAGAATGATCCGGAGTGGAAGTGCACCCTTCACCTCTTAAATACACCTCCTTGCCATCTCTCACGCACCTGTTGTCACCTAGCACGGACACAAGGGACCCGAGCAACTGGGGGGGGCGGTGATGAGAATGGAGGGTGCGGCGACGGATGGAGTGCTGCTTTCAGCACTGGGGGCAGCCTCCGCCCCCTCTGGGAGCTCAGCCTTGGACCCGTCAGCATCATAGTCGGTGTTGGGACTGGACAGGTCCTCCGCCTGACTCCCCTCGGCCTCCGTGCCACATGCTGCGCCAGACTCCCCAGCACTGGTGGCCCCGGTGCTGGCTACCTCCCCCACGTCCGTGCCAGTGTATCCCTCTGTTTCCCCCGACGATGCTGTGGCCAAGGTGAAGAGACAGGAAATGACCAGACACCTGTCTACATATGACACATGAGTCCAATCTACATAGGACACAGCACATTGCATTAACGCCAACATGAGTGACATCTACAATACTACAAACATAAATAGGCCCTGCACCACACAGTTGGTTTACCCACCATGCCACTGGGAAACAATGGGGAGCATGACACAACAGAAATTTACTTGTCCAAAATCGATGCAGAGGAGCTACTCACTGGGGACAGTCGAGCACTGCATCACTGGCATGGCACAGTCACCTACACCCGCAACTGTCCCCGATGCCAGGGACACGGTTAATGACACCTCAAATGTAACTACCGGCGTTGCATGTTGTGACTATGTCATGTGAGTGTCATGTGATCCCATGAGCTAGCTGTATTAGTTCCGTGACATGCATCTGCATTTGCTGCATCCAACATGTGTGTGCGTGTCGATGGGCATGGCACACTATTACGCACACCAGGCCACATGTGGAATCAGACGTAACGGGTGTATGTGTGCATCGCACATGCACTTGCGAGACAAGGACATATCTGCGTAGTCTCAATGTATGTGTCATCATTCCTGACATGTCCCCCTTCCTGCCATGGTGTGTGGACTGTCCTGTTTCAAGGACATGCGACCTGTGCCTCTAGTGTCCCGCAACTGGTCTGTGTGATAATACATCCTTCTTATGCACATATGTGGATGTCTGTCACTCCTGTAAAGCCTCAGCCTCTTCACTTACACTGGCCCACAGCTAGTTCCATGTCATGTCATGTTGACCTTGCGCACCCACGTGTGTAGCTGACTGTTGTTAGGGGTGTTACCTGGCTGGCATACATGTCCTGGATGCATTGCACAGTACAGACTCTGTATGTAGCATATGTGTATTAGCTGTTGAACATGTGCTCAGTTCATTGACAGTGGTGTATTGCTGTACTCAATCTTCGTTATTCCTTCCAAATTTCTGCAGGGCACCGCCTCTCCCCCGACCAATGCCAGACTTGGCTGCCATGAGGGAACGTGACTGTATATGCCGCTACCGCTTCACCCAACCGTTGATTGACGACTTGACCACAAGGCTCGAGCCACACCTCCAACCGCTACACAGGTATCCTACTGCACTGACCCCCAAGATGAAGGTGATGGCAGCCCTACATTTCTTTGCCACTGGTACGTTTCAATTGACTATAGCTGATGTAGGTGGCATGTCCCAGACCATGTTCAGCCGTGTCCTGCATGATGTGTTAGAGGCCATGTTGGTACACCTTGATGAATTCATTGCCTTTCCAACTCGTGAGCAGTTGACAGGTGTCAAGGGTGAGTTCTATGCCCTGGGAGGGATGCCCCATGTCATTGGGGCCATTGATGGGACACATGTGGCTTTGGTGCCACCACACGCACAGGAGGTAGCCTTCCGTAACCGCAAGCATTACCACTCTATCAATGCCCTTGTGGTATGTCTTGCCAACATGATGATATCCCATGTCTGTTCACGTTTTCCAGGATCAGCACACGATGCCTACATCATGAGGCATAGCAGGGTGCCTGAAATGATGCTGCAGCTGCGCAACGAACGTGCATGTCTTGTTGGTGGGTATGATCTGTTAGTCCTGTATTTAGCCGTTTCTTCATGTCTTACTGCTTCTCCTGACCCACTTCTGTCCATAATGTTTCCATGTAGGGGACGCTGGCTATCCCAACATGCCATGGCTGATGACGCCTCTCCGCAACCCCAGAACAGCCGCAGAACACCGGTACAACGACACCCATGGGGAGACGAGGCGCGTGATTGAGAGGACGTTTGGACTCCTGAAGAGCAGATTCAGGTGCCTCCACAAGACCGGCGGCGCCCTCCCATATGCCCCGGTGAAGGTCTGCAAAATCTTCTTTGTGTGCTGCATGCTGCACAACATGGCAGTGGAGAAGGCCGTGCCACTCATCCTGGATCCTGATGAGCAAGATCATCCACCCGTGGAGGATGAAGGGCTTGGGCACGGGGCAAGTGAGGATGAGGATGAGGATGAGGACATCCGGAGTCAGCTGATCCGCAACTTCTTCTCATAATGGTGAGTTCTGGTGTCTGAGTGTGCACGCCCAGTGCCTTGTGTGGCATGTATTGCAATGTGTGTGTCGAGTTGACTGTGTGCCAAGTGACTTGGAGGTGTGTTCTGATGTGTCATACAAGTGCAAATGTCATTCCCCTTATTTGTGCAGGAACACAAAAATCATAATTCCCATGGTGACAACATCAATACTGTAGGGTGCATGTACATGTCTGCGGATTACTAGCTCCTCGCTGACTTGTTGTGTGTCTGTCCTCCCCAGGTTCCTGCGGCTGTCGTCTGCTCATGTCATCATTGCACTCCTGCTATTCCTCATGATTTTTCCAACGTGTGCTGGATCAGAGTTACATGCACAGAGATGGTGAGAAGTCTTTTTTGGTAAGGAGTGCAGCAAGGCGTTTTGTGGGTGGTACGTGTTTGTGATATGTGGGTACTGCTCCTGTGCATGTTGTGTTACCATGCATACATGTTGACTCACCATGGGCCACGTGACGTGTTGCATGGCTCCCATTAATTGATAGTCAACCTTCCTGACAGTCATCTGTCATGGATTGTGGATTCTGATGAAGGCATCAATGTGTGTCTAACGTCCCTCAGGAACAGACGAGATGGTCATGCTGGACATGGTGTGGGACATCCCCATATGAGGCTCAATGTGGAATTGTAGACTCGCCGTGTGCAGCAAGGGGTGTGAGGTCAACCCCTTCACTTGTGTGCCAGCTCAGTAGCATTTCCCACATCTGTGTGTTGCAGGGAGTGTCCAGTGTGGGTCACATATGTTCAGCCGAATGATCTGTGATTCTGTTCCAATGGATGCAACTCCATTAGTGTGAGGCTGAGTAATAAAGGTGTTCGTCATACTCCAAGGTGCCTCGTCTCTGTCAATGCTGGTCTCTTGCCACTTGGCATGCGGCATCTCTGGCATACTTGCTGTAGATAATGCATAGGAGTCCTTGTGTAGTTTAGCGACATGCATGCATTTGCTCATGGATTTGGCTCCCTATTGGGCATGTAGTACATGGTCGTGTATGTTTTTTAACGAGGTCAACCACACAATGGGCCATCACCAGTTGCTGAGGGTGTGTCTCCAGTGCGCAGGTCGACCTTCAGTTTCCTGATCCTGTGTAATGGTTCTTTGGGGATTGGGCATGCATTGTCTCTGGGTGTGCCATGTGACACTGGACCCTCCTCACTTTACACACGCGCCTGTTGCAGTTGTCCTTCTGACATCCTAGTGTTTGTGTGCAAGATGGGCCATTTGGCAGGGAGATGGCGCCTGCTGCTGCAGGCCCTGCACAGGCACACAGTGGCCACACTCACAAGATGTTGTGCATCATGTTTTGCTTGCTCACATTTGCCATGCTAGTCCACAGCATCTGTACCCCATGCTGCAATGCACTCTGCATCGTGCACATGATCCACAGATAGATCCACTCCAAGTTACGACAGACCATCCCCCAGGTCCATGACGACATCCATCTCATATACTGCCCTGCCCTCTATGGAGCAAGTACATCCACACTCCAAGGACACTGGTCCACTTCCAGGGGGCATCTGCACACCTCAGCTTCTACACCCTGCGCCCCAGCCACCTCACCGTCCACCATAGCTGGCTGCAATGAATCACTGTCTGCTGCAGGATGTCCTCCGCACACCCCACCCACACTCAGGAGGCAGTCCACAAACCCGACCCCACACCAATCTTGTACGTCTGTCATCCTAGATCCCGTTGGTCCATCTCCGTGCATCCAACCTTTCCCTGGCCCCCGTTCTTCTCATCCACCATACTCCAGCATACAGGACATAGTTCTCCCACCTGCCCACAAATCCCTGGGACTCCCTCCCCGGGTACCTCCACATGGGCCATGGCCTCTACGCCTTAATGATGATCTCCCAAATAGGTCTGTCCACACAGTTTAGCAAGCCCCCCCTCAGCAGCCAGAGGCTATCACAGGTGAGTGTTGTGCTCCATGCCTACATTGACTGATACTTGTGACCCATGTGTGTCCTGTACCAGACTCTGTTCCCAGGGGATGGATGGCTGGAGTTGGTTCAACACTCACGCATAGTTAGACATTTCCACACACATATGTCGTAGAATAATGCAAAATGACAGCAACATCTCATGTGCAGAACAATGTGACTTTATTTTTGGTGGGGTGAGTCTTTTGGTAGATGTGCTAAGGTGCACTACCGGGGGAATAGAATCCAAAATTCACTGGGGGAGATGGCATCCTTGGCATTGGAAGTCATCAGAGTCCAAACCACAGTGTTGGTCATCATTGGTCAGACTGGGACCAGCAAGTCCATGTGGCAGAGAATGTCATTGGGTGAGGTGCTGCTGTTGCGCCCGAGGGCCAGGTGCCAGGCCAGGTGATCTGGGAGATGGGGATGGTCCGCTGACTCTCACGGTCTTCTACGTGGACGACCCACTTTCCTACGGGGACCCTCAGATGCAGGCCTTGACGATGGTAGGGACGCTCCGTCAGATGAATCCTCCTCCTCCTCCCTCCCTGTGTCTGGTGCTGGTCTAAGCCTGGTGGCACAGGGAGGGTTTGCCAGACTTTGGGCGATCTGACGGAGTGATTGGCTCACGTCCCTGTGCACCGCCAGGAGCTCAGCCAGTCTTGCCTCCATCCGTCCTTGTTGTTGTTGGTGACTGGCATGATGCTCGACCTGCAGGTTCTTGATCTCATCGAGGGTCCCCTGCATCCCGGAAAGTCTGGCCACGACCTGGTCGATGCCTCTGGTGTCACGCCGGTATGAGTCCAGGATGTTGCGTATGTGGGCCATACCGGGGTCCTGAGCTGGCTGGTCAGGTCCGCGCCTCCGCCTGCCTCCACTCCCACCACCCCTGCCCACACGAGCCTGGCCTGCCATTGTGGGCACATCGGGTCTACGGGACCCCTGAGGGATGGCATCGGCAGGGTTGTCTGCCTCCTCCTGGGTGCCCGCAGAACGTTGTCCCTCGTGGTCAGACTGGCTGTGTTGTTCAGTGCGAGCAGGGATCCTGGGTGTGTCCTGGGATGTGGCGGGAATGGGGGTGGGGGTTGGCACAGATGTACCTGACGCAGGTGCTGCAGGTGCTTGTACACTAAGGGGCCAGGTTGGTCGGGGTCATCCAAGGAGTGGTGAGAGTCGTCGCTGCCAGTGGGATCGTCGTCACGCGGTGCCTGGGACTGTGAATCTTCCCCCCCAGTGTTGGGGGGAGATCATCGATGTCGCCCTGTGTGTGAGAGAGAGACAATGTTAATGCTGTTTCATGCCACATACATGTTTCATACATATTCAAGTTGACACAGTTCCCCCAGGTAGTTGGATGTCCCTGGCATTCCTCTCAGTGTCCACTTGGGGATGGGTATGTTGCGGGGGACAGATTGGGATGTTATCCTGAGTGTGTGGCCTGTAGATAGTTGGCTCTGATCAGGCGCGCAACACCCATTGGGCTAACCGGGCTTCTGCCCCCCCGTCATGTGTGTCAGCCCGGCTGAGACAGCCTCGCGGGATGGGTCCGTCTAATTGCATCCGGACCCGAGCACTTCACAGGTGTATGGTAGACCATTTACTCGTAAATTCGGCTTTTGTTGTGTTTTCACCCATTCTTACAGCCACTCTGCCTAGGGCTGGTTGATTTAGCCCCCCCCAATCTTTTACTGCCCCCCCCCCCCGGAAGTTGGCTGTAGTTGCCCGCCTGGCTCTGATGCTTACTTGGCTCCGGATTGGTCTTGTTGTGTCACATGTCCATTGTGGGAGTGGGTGTATCCGTTGCCTGCCCCGGGGGTGTGTGCTTGGGGGGGGTGACCTGGCGTGCCGTGGTGTGTTGTGTGACTCGTCATTGGGTCTCCCAGGTGATGTGTGTGTCCCCTCATGGTGTATGCTGGCATGACAGTGTGAATGGGTTCCTGTGCTGGATGCCTGTGATTGTGGATTTGGTGTTTGAGTGTACAGTGGTCCCAGGAGGGCCTTGTGCTGCATACAGCAGGGCCCAGTGTCAGCGACCTTGTTAGTAGTTTGCCAGTCCCTGTGCATTGTGCATGGGTATGTCCCTATGCCATATGGGCTGGGACATTGGTGTCTGCGTCTCATTTTCACGATGTGTTGTGTGGGGCCCACCCTCCCAACCTCCCGGACATCCTATCTTGTGTTTGTGGTTGTTGTGGCCTTGGACATGGCCCTGCCTTGATTTGTGAAGGGTGAATGGTGACATTCGTGGCATGGGCATGGTTATTGAGTGTGGTTGTGTGCGGTGAGTGCTTGGGGGTGGGTGCGTGCATTTGTTGTGGTTGGCAGGCGCGCAACACCCATTGGACTCACAGGGCTTCAGCCCCACCCCCGTCGTGTGTGGCAGCTCGGGATGAGACAGCTTCCCGGTGCACTCACAGCCGCACCCGAACACTTCACAGGTCTTTCACAGGCCATTTGCGTGTTAATGAGGCCTCGCTGTTGTTTCACCCTTTTGACAGCCCCTGCAGCTCCACTCTGCCTATGGCTTACAAGATTCATCCCCCCACGGAAATTTTTCTTAGCCTCCCCCGAAATTTTGCTCTAGATGCGCCTCTGGTGGTTGGGGTGTGGATGCCATTCCCCCAAGTTACATGAGTTGTTTGTGTACTCACCAGGCTCTGCGACTCCGTCCACTCCGTGTAGTCCCACCGGCGTTAGCATGGCCATCACCTTCTCCTCCCAGGGATGGTACTGTACGCGTCTGCGGGCGGCCCACCTCCAATGATGTTGGTCTGGGCATGTTCTTCATTCATCTTCCTCTTGACCGCCCTGCGCAGATCGTACCACCTGGCTTGGCATTCATGCCTGGTCCTTCGAACGGGCGCAACAGCATTCACCTTGTCGACGATCCTCTACCACATGGCAGATTTTTCGGATATGCTGGTCTGTCTGACCATTGTTCCAAACAGCTGTGGCTCGACTCTGATGACTTCGTCGACGAGGAGCTCCAGCTCCGCAGTAGTGAACTTTGGATTCTTGTCTGTAGGCATGGTGTGGGGTGTGGGGTGTGGGGTGTGGGCGGTTGTGGGTGTGTGGGTGTGAATGTGTGTGTGTGTGTGACCGTGAAGAGGGGGATGTTTGTGGGGGAGGTTGTGTGAAGGTGTGTGAGTGGCGGGGTTGCAAAGGTATGAGTTCTGTGGGGTGGTTTGTGTGTGAGCTCTGTCCGCAGTAGGTCTATTGCAAGGGCTCATGGTTTGTGTGTGTGGGCCATTTTTATTGGTCCATTTTTGGGTGTGGCTGTGTTTGGATTTTGGTGGGTGTGTTATAAGAGGTGGTTGTGTTTGGGGCCTCTGTTGGCCAGTTTGGATGTGGCAGGTCAGTCATTGAGTTGTATTTTTTCGTGTGAACGTGTTTTGTGTGTTTGTGCGAGTCGCTTTGGACCTCCTTGTGCTGTTTTCCACTGTCCTAGTTCTGTATGTGTATTTTTCGCGTAGGTAGGAGCCGTACATTCGCGATGGTGTGTGAGGGTGCTGGGGTTCGGTGTTGGTGTGCGGCAAGTAAATGCGGTGGGGGGGCTGGGGGTACAGTGCGGACAGGGTGGTGTACGGTGCAGACGTATGGGGGGGCTGTGCGGCTCGTACACGGGCATGGGTTTACCCGTGTACTTGTGTGCTTCAGCGTTGGCTCCGTACGGGCCTTTTTCCGTGCGATTGGGTTTTCGGACGGGCGGTCGGGATCGTACTTGCGCGCTCGGACTTGTGTTTTACGATTTGTAAGTTGAACTGTCCGGATCACTTTCGTACACTTTTCCAGACGATATTCGGACGTGGTCACTTTCCGACGCACGCTCGTAGACTTTTCCCAACACTATTCGTAGTTATTTTTCACGACCCAATCGTACTTGCCAGTTTGTACGGTACTTGTGCGACTCGTACGTAAAAAAATACGGATGCGAGTCGTACGGTAATTTTTTTTACCGGATCGGAATCACCACCTATGTTTCTAATGTCCCCCAATATGGTTGTACTGTGGATTAGTTCCTATTCCTGTTCTAGGTCTCTCAGTTTGGCTTTGCGTTGGGTGAGTTGTTGCCTCATATCTTTCAGTATGCCTGCGTTGGTGCTTATACACACTCCACGTAGGGTGGCTTTAATAGGCTAGGATCGTCTACTGAGGGTTTGTTTAGTAAGAAGTAGTCCTCAATAGCTTGTCTGATGGAAGTATTGTATAAGGGATCCAGCAATGCCTTTGCATTGAATCTCCATATATATGGTGGTGGTACATAATCGGGAGTCTCAATGAATGTGTAAGCGTGTCAAGTTTGCCATTGATTGCTTGTAGACTTCTTTGTATTGCTTGCAAGGCGGCATCCATATTCGATTGACGTGGTTTGTCCACGTCTAGTTCAGTGTCCGAATGTGCCACTGCTGGTTTTGGCGTGTGGCGGGTGTCAAAGGAGAGTTTTAATTGCTGCCTGTCAGGTTTGCCCATGTCCCTGGTACTCCTTCGTTATTGGGTGTCGTTGAGATGCACTTGGGGTGTGCAGTTCTTGTGAAATGCTTGATTTTATATCATAGACTTATTTTGGCAGTATTACAGCGCATTAGAAATACTGTCCATTGGTCTGTGGGACTGTTGAAATGACTACTTTACCCAGGACACCAGCCCTCTGCGAGGTCAGTTTGAGGCGATATTTGCTGGTTTACAGGTATGTAGCGTGTATGGCGTGCACTCTGCCTCCTGGCCACAGGTTACAAGATTGTGGGTACAATTTGGTGTCAAGTGGAGCAGTTCTTGTGCACGATACTCTCCAGATCACATTTCCCACATACAAGGTTGTGTTTTGTACATTCCAGTACAGCCATCAGAATAGATCAATTCAGCGTTTGCAGTCTACACCACAGACTGCCTGTATTCCTGGTAAGCAGCGCACTCTATTTCGCTGCCGCTCACAGTCGATGGACGCCCTGATTGATAATTGCTAAGTGCGGAGCACGATGGGTCTCGGTGACCGACCGCACGCGTATCTTCTTTCACGCAGGGAATGTGGAGACACAACTTAGTGCATATGAGCGGGGACAGGCAATGGGGGCACACTTTTTTCACCTGGCGTGTGTGATGATCGTAGCTATTCCTCGCCGTGCCCAATAAATTGTGGTTCAATGACATGCAAATAAATGTTGTGGTCTGCGCCTCTGGTGATAATTTTTACCTCGCACAGCTATTGTACCCCGTCATTGATTTGCCGTATGCAGCCACCCTCGCGGCTCCCGCTCCGGCGTATCGCGCTGGTCACAGGACAGCAGTCTGTGCCTCAGAGTCCCTGATGATGTTTGATCTTGCACCAACTCAGTTACTAAACTGCAGGCTGTTGCCCTCGATCAATCGGGTCTTTATCCCTTTGCACCGCAGGTCACCGGTTGCATTTACGGGTGATTCCCCACTATGGTCCATTTTTTCTCGGATTGCACTCTGCTGGCTTCTGACCGTGCAGTTATATGCCCACGCCTTCCCCTGTAGCTCGCGCTCTGATCAAGCCGCTAGTGTCCCTGTACTCACTCGTTTTTCCCCCACGGGCCTGTGGTGATTCCCAGCCGATCTTTGGTGGCTTCGTCAGTGCGCCACTACTGGAACCACAGCTTGGTTTTGTTTAGTCCTTCGCCACAGCGTATGCCGCCGCCATTTTATTTCCGGCCTGCTGCGCCAGGAGGATCACCTTCAGAGTTGAATTTCTGCATGCCGGAGGTGAATTGTTTGCATCCGACGCCTGAATTTTATCGTGCAGTAGTTCCGATTCGGTATTCTATGCACATTTGTTGTCAGGAGCAAAATAATGTCCTCGACCGGCGGAGCGGCACTAGCGTGCAGCCATTCCGCAGTGCGCTCTCTAGCCCCCCCCTCAGCACCCGAAACATAGTGACCAGATGCTTCCCCACCTGCGCCGCCAAGTTCTCCTAAGCCTGCTCCTCATTATGCTGAAATGAGATATACAATAGTTTTAATGTATCTGTGTGAATAGAACTAACTGATCATGAACTTTGATCACAAAACATTTTCCAACTTTTCATATTTCACCTGCTTCAAGGCCCTCAAACTTTGGTTCAACATCCTCGTTATCTCATAAACGTAGGCAACATTTTCAGAAACTATTTGGTCACAGTTTTGTAATTACCCATGATAGCTCCTATATCATGTATTATCTTGTCTCTTATTCATTTTTAATTCTCTCCAGGAACTGTTTAACATCTCTGAATGGTTGGGCTTTGTTGTTTAGAATTGTGAAGATATGTCACCAAAAATGATATAAGCCTAAAACACCTTTGTACAGTGTGTTTATAAGGTCAAAATATCTGCATTATTTTCATTCACAAAAAGTAAAATATGAATCAATGTGTGTCAACAAATACTGCAATGCTGTACCAATATTTGTGTGAACTGAAATCCTTTTTCCTTTGTTTGTACATTTCACAATGGTAACACTTACTTCAAGTAACTAAAGTATATTTCAAATGTAAAAAATATTATATGGATTCAGTACTGAAGTAGCTTGTCAATGTATCACACACTATGTATATACCTGTGCTGTAGAAGAAATTAAGAAATATGTTTTTGTGGATTGACAAATGACTTCTACAGCATAAGTAAATACATATGGCTTGATTAATTTCTAATTGTAGAGAGTAAAAGCATTTTCACATGTGACACCTAAATATCACAGGTAATTTCATGTTTGTTTTACTGTTGTGAAAATGTATAAAATATGCGGCCTTTCACTTTAGGCAAAATTTGGTACAACATCACGGTAAATATTACACTGATTCATATGAAGTTTTTACATCAAAGATTCACACTGAATTCACACTATGTATCAGATTACACTTTGATGCATTTCTACATTTTCCTAATGAGTCATGATTTGGACCTGAAGTTTGAGTTTTCCAGATGGGATACTCCAACATATATGTGATGAACATTCCATCTGCAAAAGTTCATTGAAGTATCCCATTATCTCCATCATTTATTTATCATTTGGACATAAGAAAGGGCATTGAAAAATGTTTTTGGGTATGTGTTACTCTGTCACCAATGTGTACACATTCCTGAGTTTTTCCAAAAATTGTATGCCTTTCACAAAATAAAATAAAATAAAAAACAGACTGGGCTTACATGCACTTTTGTGAAGGAGTAAGACATCATGCAAATCTGTCACTTTTAACATGGATAAAATTGTATTTTGTAATCAAAATACATTTGAGATATGTTTTGAATCTAAAATGTAGCTGTTAGAAATGGGGGTCTCTAGTTGGCAATGGCTTGCACCTTTGTCCAAATAGGGACCCTTGCTTCTAGTCAGGGAAAGGGGGGATACACTCCTAAAATACCCCTGCTCACCCCCTTGGTAGCTTGGCACGAGCAGACAGGCTTATCTCAGAGGCAGCGTGTAAAGCATTTGTGAACACATACAGTAGTACAGTAAAAACACTACAAATGGACACCACACCAGTTTAGAAAAATAAGTAATCTTTACTAGACATAACACAAGACCAAACAACAAAAACTCCACAATACAGTAATAAAAATATGACTTTTAGATGGTAGAAATAGCTTAGTTCAATGTAGATGGTAAATGCGACACTTTACTCTCAAGGGGGCATATCAACAAGGCCAACAACGGTCGAAAAGCGGCGATTGAATTACCTCACTATTAGCAAGGACACGCTAATAGGCATCAGCGCTTGTTTCCTAGTGTCAGCCGCCGTTTCACTAACGCCTCGCATCACATCTCTAATGAGATGCAAAGAAGGCATTCCCTCTGAAAACAACAGAGAAAAAATTGATAACCGCACATCGCGGTATCAACAAGCCGGACCCTGACACCTATAGCGACATAAGAATCAGCGCTAACCGCGGTTAACGCCGTCAGCTAACGTCTGCTAAATATCAGACTTAGCTATGTGTATAAAGGGAGGTGGATTGTCTGCCTACGACCACCATGGCGTATCAACAATGGATTCCCTATCGCAGTAGTGTTATCGCTGGATTTCCAGCGATAAGCCCGCATTTCGCCGCTATCGCTGCATTATCTATCGCCTTGGAGATAAGCGTTGATAATAACGTGATATCTCTGCGATGAAATGCAACGATAGCCGGCAATATTCAAAACCGCGATAATCGCGCTTTGCGATGATTATCGCAGATCCTTGTTGATATGCCCCAAAGTACCTTGGATGCATCACACAAAACAAGCAAAAGGGTCGCAGGGAAGGTGATGTGTTGGTTCCTTGCTTTGGGGGAGGTGATGCGTCGGTTCCTTACCGGAAAGGAGGTGATTAGTCAGTTTCTTACTGCATTCCGGTTACGATGTGACAAGATGGCGCCTCGATGCGATGCGACGATTAGGTGTGAACGCGACAAAATGGCGTCTTTGATGCGATGCGACAACTTGGATGCGATGCGTGCACGCCTGACAGCAGTGCGGCGAAATCGATGAACTTTGGAGCCATGACAGACCCTGTGACACGCTTCCCCGGTGATGTGACGGCAACCTCTGCGGAGGCGGCACACTTCTCTGGTGATGCGACACGCTTCCTCTGCGATGCGACGGCGAACAGCTGCGGCGGCGACACGCTTCTTCGGCGATGAGACTGCAACTGCTGAGGTGGCGACATGATTTTTCCTCGTTGCGTCGCGCTTCCAGCTCCCAGAGACACACATCCTCCAGAGGGCCCTAAATAACAGCAAGCACCTCACTGCAGGTAGAATTCCAAGCAAGGAAATTCAGGGGGAGCTGGTGGTGAGGTCTTCATGTCCCTGAAACTTCAGAACAGGAGGCAAGCTCAGCTTTAAGCCCTTGGAGATCTTCCTCAAGATAGTAAAAGTACACACAAAAGTTCCTTTTCTCCTTTCCTTGGCAATAAGTAACCACTGCAGGCCAAACCTAAACAACACAGGGACAGTCTCCTCCTTCAGCTTCCTTGGTTTCTCTCCTTGGCAAGGGTTCATCTTGATTCCCAGAAGTGATCTAAAGTTCTGGGGTCTGGGCCCCAATATTTATACTGCAAAATCCTTTGTCCTCTGAAGGCAGAGAGTGTCTGTGCCCAGCCAAAACCAGTTCTGAATTCTCTGGTGCAGCTTCCTGGCAGGAGATAGAGACAGCATTGTTGAAAGCAGACCTGACCCAGGTAGCTGAAAGGAAATCTCCTCCCCCTACTCTATATTCTATGAAGGCTCACGCAAGTGAAGGAAATCTCCTCCCCCTACTCTCTATTCAATGCAGGCCCTATTCAGCCCAGCCCTGACCCTTCAGACTGCTGGAGCCAAGGCTCTCTCCAGCCCCCTGTCACTCACAAACCAGACATGGAATACACAAACCTAGCAGAGGCATACTGGATGGTTAGGCAAGAAAATACCTACTTTCTAAAAGTGGTATTTTTAAACACAGAATGTAACAATCACCCACACTAAAAGAAGCATTTTAACATTCTGAGTTCAGGCATACTAAACTCGTTTTTCTACCTTGTTCCCTGGGTCAGTTAGGATTATAAGATATTATAATCAAACTGCCCATTCGGGCTTATGGGAACAGATAGCGGTGCAATAGTGAAAAATGAAATTGGCTGTAATTCACTATCAGGACATGCCACACACATCAAGCCATGTCCTACCTTTCACATACAGAGCACCCTGCCCGTGGGTCTACCTTAGGGGGTGAGTAACATGTAGAAAAGGGCAGGTTTAGGGACTGGCAAGTGGGTGCACTTGCCAAGTCGACATGGCAGTCCCAGACTGCACACAGGCTCTGCAATGGCAGGCCTGAGCCACATTTTACAAGCTGCTTCTGTGGGTGGCACAACCAGTGCTACAAGCCCACCAGCAGCATTTGATTTACAGGTCCTAGGCCCACATGGTGCACTGTACTAGGGTCTGACACGTAAATCAAATAGCCAATCATGGAGTCACTAATCCATTACAACAATTTACAATAGGGAGCACTTGCACTTTGGCACTGAATAGCAGTGGCAAAGTGCCCAAGGCATCTAGACCAGCAAAAATATAGCAAAAACACAGGAGGCAACAGCAAAAAATGGAAGGGAGACCCGCGTCAATGGTGCCAGGTCTAAGAGTAGCTATTTAATCTGATATTAGTAAACATTTTGGCTCACTTGCTTACTCTTGATTATGTATCAAGCCAACTTACCAATGTGACGTTTGGAACATCCACTGCATCATAAGTGCATTTCATGTTATGTCACCTGTAATAGGACTAACCTTACATCATTCACAATAGTGAAGGAGCATCACACCTGACACAATAAAGACTAGAGGCCTGTTTGGTAAGACTGTCCCTCATAACTGCAAACAACTGGATGTATATTTGTTGTTTAGGCAGGCAAGTGTCTGCTGAAACCAGTCCTATGGTAGTGAACAAAAATCAGATAGTATAATATTCCACAAATTAATATAAAAAACACATCATCATACACCCTGTGCAAAACCTATATCTTCAAGAAGTCTTCTTGTGCGTTGGACATGAGTCAACATTAATGTTGATGGCAAAATGAGTTGCTGTTACAAAAATTAGTTATTTAACATGTTATACTCAAACTAGATCTTACCTCCTTGATGCTGCTGTTGGTCTCTCAACTGCCCGTCAGGCTCCAGATAGGGTATCACAAGTATGCAGGCCATTGGGGTGGTCAAGGTGTGGCACTTGAGCTTCCCACTTTGGGAGGACTTGCCGAACTGGACTACTGATGACTTCTTAGTCCAGTGTTGTAGGTCCTCCCAACTTTTCCGACAATGAATGCTGCGCAGCTTGTAGACTCCCAGGGCCCGCGCCTTCTTGGTGATGAGCTTTCAAATGGTTTATTTTTTCATTTCACCATTGTAGAAAGAACTTCTTATAGCACACCACTTAAAGTTGGTTGTGACATTCTCCCAGATACTACAACAGTTTGTTTGAATGAACCTGTGGCCAGAAAATTCAGTACTGCCAGGATTTATGACTTTTGGTGTTACTGTTGTGCAATTCCTTTTATCAGGCAAAAGATCTGGCCCCAGCTGATGACATAATTAAATAATATTTTGCCTATTTAATCTGATTGTTTTTATTGTATCCCCTTATTTCATGGTGGCAAGGTGTAGAACTGGAAATGTAAAAATGGCCCTGAGTATTTGTGTTATTGATGGTTTGTTATGTTTAAGAAACATTTGACAGACCAATCTTTTTCAAATTTAATAAAGTACTAGATGATGAGTTTTTGGTATTTGTATTTTGTTATCATGATAGAAAATTGTGAGAAACCTTACTTACTTGCAATTCATTTATAAATAAACAATCATTTAATTGTTTACATTTTGAATTATTTGATTGAAGGGAAAAAAAAATATAAGAACCACAACACCAGTCTTTGGCTTTGTTAGTTGTGCATCAAACAAAAGCAAGTAAACAGGATGAAAGCCAAAAAGCAAACAAAAAATGAAAATGTCCGTCATTGAGAATGAAACTATTATTGAAGAACCAAAATTGTTTGAAGGCTAATGTCCCAAATAAAACTGGCATCAGAAAGGTATTTGTATCAAAAAAATACTCCACAGAGTGAATGGTAGTCACAAACTGGAAAACATTAGGTTCTGTGTCTCTTGGTCGGGGTTGTCATGCCATCCTCTCCTATTGGTCCAGATGAACGTGTGCTCCTGCGGGGGGCTGGTGGATCCATAGTTGCAGAGATGGTGCAGGTGTTGCCTCTTGTGGCAGGGCCTCCTTTTCTGTGGCTAAGACAGATGCAGTTGGCCTAGTTGTTGATGGAACATAGAAAGAGGAAGATGGTGCTGGAAAACCCCTGCACATGTAGGTGTAAATGTCATGCCCTGGCTTTTTTTCCCCCAACACGCGCACCTTTTTTGGCTTTGATCTGCTCAGCGCTAAGACACCCTCTGGTAATGCGCGCTATATAAAACTATTTAATTCATTCATGCAGCACCCCCAGTCAGGGAGACTAAATTGGAATTCAGCTTCTCTATCTGTACATTTTTCTCCCTCTGCAACTGCTTCATTAACCGGTGCTCTGAAAGGACCTGACCCTTCATGTCTTGGGACTGATCGAGGGATCCCAAGACTTGGTTGATGGTGGCCTGGGTGACAGTGAAGCCAGTGGCCTCACCATGCTGGCCCACAGATTCGCCCCAGGGCCCATATCCCAACTACCCTGTACCCTTGACCCAGTGTACTCCATCCCACTGGTTCCTGGCTGAAATGGAGGTGGTGGTGGTGGTGCTGCCCCAACAGCAACTAGGACTGGGGGGGGGGGGGCGGCACAAGATCGGTTTGATGTTGGTTTTGTCATAGGAAGTGGAGGTATCTGTAAGCAGAGGTGTGGTAATAGCTGGGGTGGGAAGAGTAGGTGTGGGCCGAGTGAGACCCACTGGAGCCGTCTGCACAGGCAGACCAGATGGACCAGCTAGCTCCTTTTCATCCGGAATTTCAAGAGTGGAGTCCTCCCTGGAGGTTTGATCCTGGGCTGGAGTCGAGATTTCCTCAGTGATGAATGTTTGGCCACGTGCTCTGGCTGTTGGACCTATTAAAAATGTCACAAAATGAATACATTGAAAAAGTGTGGATTGCATATCCAATGAGTTTCAAGCAAAAAATGTAGCAACCTAAAAGGGAAAATGAATTCAATATCATGATTATACCTTACAGTGTTATTGTAATTATTTACATAGTTTAAATTTCCAACCAAACTACTTTAAATAAACAGGTAAGAAGATGTCCTGAAAAACAAAAATGAATAACTATACATGAAATGTACCAAACATTCAACACAACACAGTAGAGAAGAGAAAAGTGAAATTAACCATTCCAAGTCCTAGCAGGACACAAAACAGACATTTACACAACTTTGCACAATGTTTAGCATTTGTCATCATATAAACAATCCAGAGTACTTTTTTTCACATATAGTACTTATATTCAGCATACAAATTACACACCTTAAAATGTTTAGGTCAATACATTTTGATTAGTGAAACTGATGACATCAATTAAATTACATGACAAGAAAAGGACAACATAAAATTTCAACACAAACAATTTTCAAAAGAGAGCATTAAATAGAGATTGATCAAAACATAACACTTTACCATATGTGAAAATATGATAGAAATAGGAAAATGAGCAAAACGAAATCACAATATAATTTTCTCAAAACAGAAACAAGGGATCATGTTAGTTGTAGTTATTTCTATGAAACATTCACAACACTTGCAAAATTGCAACTTTAACATACCTAGTGAAAACCTGACGTAAACAGACAACAGACATTTACCATATGAAACACACATATGTTATTTGTTATTTGGTGTACAAATACTTACAAGCACTTTCACATCATCTGAAATGTAATAGATATTGAAACTTGGAAACTTGTTATCTTAAATACAACACAATGCGTTCAAACAAACAAGCCACACAAGATGTTACTCATCATCAAAATTCCTTTATTTCAGTTCATTGAACCATAAAAGTGCACAGTACAGATATCAAAATGCATAAAGCAAAATAAACAGATTGGGATAAAAATCAGAACAATTTTGTTGAATAACATTGATTCAAAACATATTGCATCTTTATCACTAAAGTGTGTACCTGCAAAGACAAGGACCAAAACAACAAAAACCTCAGAAGAAAGTCATAGGAATGTACATAAAAAGGGGTTATGTTATCCGGGGAAAAAGTGCCTTGAGTTAGAATATGGTAACTGGTAAAGTGCACAGAACAATTCATATCAATATGGGTAAAAACTAAAGAAAAGGTTAAAAAAGGTAGCAGCAGATCTTATAAAAAGGGCAATAATCACAGCTAGAGGGCAATATTTCCTTGGAGTTTTGCATACCACTTGTTATGAAGTTTAAATCAGTGCAGATAATGTCAAGGCTTCTCTGATTTTCAATAATCTATAAATATGATGCTTATTAAGGATACACATCCATAAGACATATAATAAAGTATAGCAGGTGGCTCATCTGGCAGTAAAAACAAAATGCACATTCCAGCGTGTAAAATTGCTCAAATATTTCAGTTATTAAATAAATCAGCAGTACAAAAAATGTCTTTCTTGTTATGTTCAATTCATTTTCTTATCAGTCCCGTGTCCTTTATTTAAGATTATGACATAATGAGGAGAAACACAACCCACAAATACATAATACTGCCCCCTGAGACTCCGGCAGGGGCAGAGTTGTTTCTCCTAGTCACTTTTGAATAAGCCAAGCAGCCTATATGAATTTAGAATATGAGCCACGATAACTTCACTGGTGTCACACTTAAGGATCCTAAGAGCTATTTCTTGTGTCCCAAGGCATAATAGTTGGCACAGTGGGCCGATCCATTTTTTTTCCTGGTGCCAGGTAAGCAGCTCAAAAGAATAAAAAGTGTGAAATTGATTCAGGAGCATTGCTACATACTGGGAAATATTTGATAGGTCTTTTTGAGTTTTCCCATTTATAGGTAAACTGTGCTAACCTGAATTTCAGGTAAAGCTGCCTTGGGAGAGAGCCTTGTATGGCCTCAAGTGAAGCTTCATATGATGGCATTATCTTGTGATCAAGAAACTTGTCTGTCAGACCTGCAAATTGTGATCTTTTCACCTCAGAGGTAATCCCTACACCGGTCCTTTATCAGTTGTTATGAGTACCGGGAAGCCTCTTCTGGGTTGTCCCAGGGAGTGTTTCAAGGGCTAAGGTTTTTTTAAAGTAGGACAACCAAGAGATTCTTAGGTGGCCTGTTGTTTTTAGAAGCCCCCTCAATGGCTACCTATAAGATTCTAGTTTGGGAGTTGAACAGAGCCTGTCCCAAAAAACTAGGGGGCATATCATCAAGGCCAGGTGATAATTATCGTTCAGCGCTCTTATCGCGAGGATAATTATCGCTGGCCAACGTTGAATTTTATTGCAGAGATAGCGTGCTATCAGCAACGCTTATCTCCAAAGCGATAAAATTCAACGCGCAAGCTGCCAACTGTGCGATTATCGCTGGAAATCCAGCGATAATCGCACAATGTTTGGCGAAAGCTTGCTGACAGGGCAAGGCAGACTTAGCCATGATATCCACCTTCCATAGGATAGCATGGCTAAGTCAGTTGCAAAGCAGGCGTAAGGAAAGAAGCGATAACCGAGGTTATCGCTACTTTTCTTGTCAGTCTGCAGGTTAGCGTGTGGCTAGATAATAGGAGAAATGTCGCTTAGCGACATTTCTCCCATTATCTTGGGGTGGAACGCCCACTTTGCATCTCATTAGAGATGCGAAGATGGGCGTTGAGGGAAAGGGCGATAAGGAAAGGATTCACGCGATAGCGTGACCTTGCTGATAAGGCGATAAAATTAGTTGCAAAGCAGGCGTAAGGAAAGAAGCGATAACCGAGGTTATCGCTACTTTTCTTGTCAGCCTGCAGGTTAGCGTGTGGCTAGATAATAGGAGAAATGTCGCTTAGCGACATTTCTCCCATTATCTTGGGGTGGAACGCCCACTTTGCATCTCATTAGAGATGTGAAGATGGGCGTTGAGGGAAAGGGCGATAAGGCAAGGATTCACGCGATAGCGTGACCTTGCTGATAAGGCGATAAAATTATCGCCGCTTTCCGTCCGAAAACGGACGCTAAAGCGGCGATAATTTTATCGCCTGGCCTTGATGATGTGCCCGTAGGAGTCTCATCTGGATTGTGAAAGAGATTGGATTCAGCCCCATGTCCTGTAGCAGGAGAGGGCAGGGGTGCTCTATAGGAGGTTAGTAAGATGCCTTAGAAATCTGATCTCTACCAGACTCAACTAGTTAGAGCCTGTGTTGCCCCAGAGTTCAGCTCCATAGAGAGCTGCGTTTGTTGCCTTTACTTTATAGAGTTCAAGATGTTACTGATATATTTAGGTCTCTAAGTAAAACAATGTGGGGAAGACATTAGTAACAGCTAACTTCAAAGCAAAGAGGATATTTAGGTTTGGTGACACATTGAAACGTATAATTTATCAGTCTCCTCTCCACCAGATATTCCTGTCAAGCCTTAAGTATGTGGGATCTGCAAGACCTACTCCTCCCAGGGAAAGAGGTGTGATGGGTGTTTAGGAGAACCACCACCAGTCCTCTGGGCATTACAGCAGAGATTTCCCCAGATTTTACCTGGCAAAATGTGTGTGGGGAGTGAAGAGGAAATGCTGGGTGTTTGAGAAATGTGCACCAGAGTAGGGATTACCAGCCCAAATATAATCAGAACCATAAGGCAAAGTTTTCACCTTTTGGGTCATATTTACAAATATAACGCAAGGCAGTGCAGCGAGAGAAGTTGCTGCACAGTGTTGCCTGAAAAGCATAGAACAGAACAGTGCTATATATACAAAGATTTGGTGCAGTTCTGTTCTCCTAGAGTTGGTGTACTTTAGGCAGCCTAGCGCCAATGCAGGCCTCCTTGTGTCACAAAGTAAGGCTGCCTGCATTGTGCTCAGAATAGTTTTTGTGCCGGTAAGGATACTTTCCTGCACAAAAACTATTCATAGAGGCTTTTTCCTCTTTGTTTATGAAGCTCAAATCGGCTATAATGTCACTGAGAAACCTGATGTGAAAATCATCTCTGCTACTCACATTTTAGGCATCTATATTTTTATGTTATATATGGCCTTCCCAAATCATTTGCCCCTACTTACAAAATAAATATAGGAGCAAGGACTATTTAGGGGAGGGGTGATACATAACATGGCCTGCCCTCCTAGTGTTAACAGAAGACTAACCTCCTGCCACCTACCCCCATCACCCACTATGCCATCCAACACCTTCCCTGCTCAGAGCCATACTCTCTGCTTTGACGAACAAGTTTCTTACCTTTGATAACTTCTTAGCTACTAGAAACTTTATCTAGCTGCAGATTCTTTACCTTAGAATTATACCCAGGCATCAGACTAGATCCGGAAACATTTCATGAGCAGTACCCCTGTGTGTCGGTGGGTGCCATTGTTTGGCTCTACATGGCGTCGTTGGCCTCGTCCACGCTGGAAGTGACGTACGCGGTGCCTAAATAGGTGCCACCCCAGGACGCTGTCAGTTACTTTTCGTGACTTTCCACACCAGAAGCATAGAGCCATGAAATACACTGACCACTGGTATGGAAAACTAGGGCCCTGAAAGGGGAAAGCCCTGACCCTAAAAATCAGATCACAGACCGGGGAGGTTGGATTGGGTTGGTCAGTAAGGAATCTGCAGCTAGATAGAGTCTCTACCAGATAAGGATTTACGGAAGGTAAGTAGCTTGTTCATCTGATAGAGACTTCTAGCTGCAGATTCCTTACCTTAGAATAGATACCCAAGCAATAGCAGCCCGGAGGTGGGTTGGAGACTAATTTCAAACTAGGAAGTCTTGCAGGACCGAACGGGCAAAATGCCCATCCCTACAGACCTGACAATCCAGGCAGTACCAGACATCTGTGTGCTAATGTAGTGGTTGCAGCTTTAGCTCTGTTAGAATGAGTACACAAACCCTCAGGGGGTTGATTCTTATCCAATGTGGAACAGATTTTGATATAGAGCACGATTCACTGTGAAATGGCCCTTTTCTGTATGGCCCATCCTTTCTTCACTCTGACATACCCCACGAAGAATTGGCCATCCACCCGGAACTCTCATTTGCGATTAATGTTGAATGACAATGCTCTTTTTGAGTCCAGATGGTGAAGTCGCTCCTCTTCCTTGGAGGGATGAAGCGGAGCATAAAAATTAGGCAGTGTGATGGATTGGCCTATGTGAAATGGAGTGACCACTTTCAGAGAGAAAGGAACTCTCATATGAAGCACCAGTTTGTCTGGGTAGGTATTCAGATAAGGAGGATTGGAGGAAAAAGACTGAAGCACACTAACCCTCTGGACAGATAATATTGCTACCATGAAGGCCGTCTTGATGGAAAGGAGCCTTAAAGGACAGTTGTGCAAGACCTCAAAGGGAGCCCACGTAAGGAAAGTGAGGACAAGATTCAGGTCCCACCGGGACATAATGGACGGAGAAGGTGGAAACAAATGTAAACCTTTCAGAAGTTTATTTAAAATACGGTATTTGAAGAGGGCTGGATGATCAGGCAACCACAGAAAATCTGAAGTAGAAGAGAGACAACTCTTCAGAGTGCCCGGAGCAGAGCCCTGCCAGGCAAGGGAAAGGATGAAAATGAGAAAACGAGCAAAGGGGATCAGAAAGGGGATTGATCTGTCTTTCTGTACACCATGCCACATATTTACCCCAACGGCAGGCATAAACCATCTTGGTGGAGGATGCCTGGCTGTCAAGATAATGTTACCAACTTTGGGAGGAAGGTTAAATGCTGTCCACACAAGAAGGCGTACCTTTGACATGTTCTGGTGGAGAACCCTCCCCTGCTGCTGCGACAGAAGATCCTTCCGAAGGGGCATCCTGATTGGAGGACCGATAGCTATGCTCAACAGCTCAGGATACCAGTCCCTCTATGCCCAATCCAGAGCCACAAGGATGACTTATGCACGATCATTCCTGATCTTGTGAACTCTGGGCAAGGGTGGTATGGGTGGAAAGGCGTATATGAGGCCTGAGCTCCACTTGAGACAAAAAGCGTAGCAGAGCAAGAGCCACCTTGGAAACTTCAGTGCGCAGAACTGCTCACATTGCGTGTTCTCAGCGGTGGCAAACAGATCTAACCAAGGCTCTCCCCACTGCTGAAAGAGACCTTGCACCACCTCCTGAAGGGGATGCCATTCGTGACCAGCTAGGCATCTTCGGCTGAGTTCATCCACTGTGGTGTCCCTCTGAGATCTGGACCATGTAAGAGAGATTCCCCTGATCCTGCATCTATGGATTCAGGTCTTCACTGCAAACCCTGTATGTGTCACTGGACATGTGTCGCCAGCAGGATGTAGGAGGCCATGAGGCCCAGAAGCCTCAGAGTCAGTCTCACCAAAATCTAGGATAGAGGCTGAAACATTGGTACCATAGCCTGAATTACCTGAACTCGCCATTCAGGAGGATAGGATCAAAACTGCAACGAGTCAAGAAAAGGGAGCATCTGAGAGAGAGTCAGGTGTGACTTCGGCATGTTGATAGTGAACCCCAGCGAATGCAGGAGGTCCACCCTAGTGTGAAGGTAGGAGTCGACAGCCTGGGGGGAGCCCGCCTTCAACAGCCAGTCGTCGAGATAGGTCTCCACAGATGAGCTACAACCATGGGTGCTGCTGAGGCCAAAGGGGAGGGCGGCAAATTAAAAGCCCTCGTGGCCCACTCTTA
Organism: Triturus cristatus; assembly: GCF_964204655.1. Lineage (NCBI taxonomy): Eukaryota > Metazoa > Chordata > Amphibia > Caudata > Salamandridae > Triturus > Triturus cristatus. The sequence goes on along the minus strand of NC_140581.1, from coordinate 370,427,280 downwards.
AACCGCAAGTAACATCTGTGCGCAGGCAGGACGGGGCTGTAAAAATATGTGTCCTGCAAGACCAATGCTACCATTCAGAATGTTAGAAATGGGGTTCTGGTTGGCTACGGCTTGCACCTAAGCAAGGCAGAAACCACCAGTCTAGTCAGGTAAGGGAGTTACACACTGAAGATAACCCCTGCTCACCCCCTTGGTAGCTTGGCACGAGCAGTCAGGCTTATCTTAGAGGCAATGTGTAAAGCGTTTGCGCATCACACACTCACATATGCACCAAGGTCACCTTAGACCACCGCAAAGGACACTCCACACCGAGGTATGTAAAAAAAATAACATATCCTTTATGTTGCTTTTAAAAAGGATGTAGTAGTTTCACAAATCACGTTAGCAAAGACCTGTTCCTTGTACTGGGGGCAAGGGATGTAACAACTTTCCTGGGTCACCTAAGTAAGAGCAAGCTCTGGGTGTCAGGTAGCCGGGATGCAGTCCTGGTCTTGAGTCCCACGGGGCACAAAGGTCCTAATATCTGCAAAAAATATCTTATCTGATTCTGAGTAGTTAGGTTGTATCCCACAAAAGGTTCAGGCTCCCCAATTCACAGTCCCCACATAGACACGCACGATCTCAAATAATGGCGTAACAAGTAAAACAGGGCCCCGTACGATGTCAATGAAGAAAGTATGCCCCCGTAATCACTTCACTGCAAACAAGTAAAACAGGCCCGCACGATGTTGAAGAAGCAAGTATGCCCCCGTAATCACTTCACTGAAGAAAGCATGCCCCCATCAAGTGTCACAGCTTAGAAGGGAGAACAGGGCGTCGCGGCTCAGTATGCTGGGCTGAGTGTTACCTGGGTTTGAGACGCACACCTCCGGTTCTCCTCATGCTCGGAAGGGGTTGCTGTGCGACCCGCACTCCGTCCACTCACGATTGACGGGGCCCCAGTTGTCTCTCCGGTAGCGGGGAAGGCTAATACTGCTCCAGGGACATCCGGAGACACACCGGCCCAAGGCCCCCTTGATTCTGGGGCAGGGCAGTGCAGGTCTTCACAGCAGTCAGTCGCGGTCAGCGGCGGGGGAAGCGCAGCACTTCATTCAGGCCCGGAGCACACTCTTGCGGCCCGGCAGCTCGGCTGGACTTCCTGCTGGGCGGGTCTTCAGCGCTGGGGACTTTTGTCAGACAACGCCTCGCATGCCACTGTCTAGGCACACCAGGGGAGCTGGTATCCCGGACTCGGGCCAAAGGCGGTAATCGGACCAGATTTCCTCAGACGGCCTCTTCCTCAATGGGAGCACGAGCAAGCACCCAGTGCTTCCAAGCCCCATAGAGGTACACGGTCACAGAGCACTGCACAGATGCACATACAGTGCAGATTGACAAACAAAACTTGGAAACTTTGATATCCCTGAGTTTCCTACAACAGGAGGCTAGCACACACAGGCCCTTGAAGACTCCTCTCAAGCAGGGGGTGGACACAGCACAGTCCTTTTCCTTTCCTTGGTAGAATCAGCTACTGCAGGACAGCTCCAGACAGCACACAGCAAAGGGGCAGCGCTTCGCCCTCAGTCTCTCCAGCTCTTCTCCTTGACAAAAGTTTCTCTTGATTCATGAAGTAGTCTAATTTACTGGGGGTTTAGGGCACATACTAATACCCCAAAATATCTTTGATGTCTTTGAAGTAAGGGTCTCTGAACCCAGTCCAAACCAGTTCTGCATTCACTTGGTGCAGCATGACCACAGTGGGTGGGGACAGCACTGTGCAAAGGAGACAGGCTCCATTCAGGTGTAAGGTAAATCTCCCACCACTCTACCTGCAGCCAGGGTCTATTCATCTCAGGGCTGGGTCATCCAGGAAGGGCCAGGCACACCTCAACCCCCCAGAGGCTTTCTACAGGGAATACACATCCTCTGTCTCTGTCCCACTGAAACCAGACTGTCAATCTACAAACAGGCAGAGGCACAGAGGATAGTTGGCCAAGAAAATAGCCACTTTCTAAAATTGCAATTTTAAAACACACAATTTAAAAACCATCTTTTCTAAAAGATGTGTTATTAAATTCTGAGTTCAGGGATACCAAACTCCACTTTTCTATTTTGTCCCTATGGGAAGATATGCTTGTCAGATGTCACAAAGCATTCCCCAATCTGTCCTATGGGACAAGATAGCCTTTCAATATTGAAAAAATGAAATTGGCATTATTTCACTATCAGGAGATGTTACACACACCAGTACATGTCCTACCTTTCACATACACTGCACCCTGCCCAGCGGGGTACCTTGGGCCTACTATAGTGGTGTCCTATGTGTACTAAAAGGGGAGGGGAGGGCCTGGCAAGTGGGTGAACTTGCCAAGGGGACATGGCAGTTAACAAACTGTGCACAGGCACCGCGGTGACAGGCCTTAGACATCTTTTCAAAGCTACTCAGGTGGGTGGCACAATCAGTGCTGCAGGACCACTAGTAGCATTTGATTCACCAGTCCTGGCACACTCAGTACACTTTACTAGGGACGTATTGGTAAAACAAATATGCCATTCAGGGAGAACCAATCACCATACCAATTTATACAGGGAGCACTTGCACTTTGACACTGATCAGCAGTGGCAAAGTGCCCAAAGCAGCAAAAACTAAATCCAGCATAAAAAAACACAGGAGGTAGAGGCAAAAAGTCAGGGAAAACCACGCCAAGGATGCCAGGTATAACAAGGAAGAAATTGAGACAGCGCAGGCTGAGGATAGGACGAAGGCTTGCGTCCTTTTTGGGCACCAGAAGGTAACTGGAATAGCAACCACGACCCACTTCTGGCATCAGTACTCTCAGTATGGCTACCTGGGCCAAGAAAGACGTCACTTGTTAGTGGAGAAGAGATAAGTGGTCCTCTGTCAGCCTGTCGTAAGTGGGTGGCATGGATGGAGGGGTAGTCTCGAAGGGGAGGGAGTAGCCCCTTTGGACAATCTGCAAAACCCACAGGTCCGATGAATACTGCCCCCCCCACTGGCTACTCATATTGGTAAGAGGGTAGACTATAAGGGCTTGGGGGCTGCGGCTGCCAGGGAAGTGGTGGACTTGCCCAACCACTGGCTGCCCAACCCACAGGGTCTATGAGTACCCTCCTCAGCCACGATGAGACTGGGAATCTTACACACTGCGCTGGCTGGGCAGATAATGACATGGCTGGAAGTCCCTTCCTTGGCCACGAAAGGAGCGCAAGGAAGAATGGGGTGGCAAGGAGCCATGAAAAGGCCCAATGACCTGGTCCTAGTCCTGCTGTGCTTAAAGAGCTCCAGTCCAGATTATGTCTTGTCTCCAACAAGATGGGAGCCATAAAAGGGCATGTCCATAGGTGATGATTGTACATCCCCAGAAAAGCCAGTAGTCCTCAACCAGGCATGGCCCCACAGGGCCACTGTCGACAAAACCGTTCTGCCCAGTAAGTCGGTGCTGTTCATTCCACGTTGAAGGGTGAACTTCACTGCAACCCTCCCATCAGCAACAGCCTGGGAGAGCACGGCTCAGGCCATCTCTAGAATCTTTGATAACACCGGTGCAACCGTGTCCCACAGAGCGTGGTAATAGCGGGCCAAAAAGCATTCAGTGTTCACAGACCACAACGCCTGGCAGGTGGAAGAAAACATTTTCTTGCCTAAGTTGTCCAGCCTTTTGGATTCCTAATCCAACAGTACGGTTAGGAAAGCGCCAGTATTCATGTGGGAAGTAGAGGCTTATACCACCAGGCTCTCTGGGGTAGGGTGTTCAGCAAGGAATTTGGGGTCCCCTGGAGTGGGGCGGTGGCGGCGGTCAATTGTCCGGTTTACAGGAGCCCCTGTGTTGGGCTTGGGCCAAGTCCCAAGCATGACATCAGTACGTGCTTCATTGAATGGGAGAAGCGGATCTAAAGGGGGCACTCTCGATTGAAGTACTTCTGTGAAGACATTTGTCTTGACTGCCACCAAGGGCAAGCTAAGGTCCAGGATCTCATCCGCCCTCCACACCACCATTGCAAATGAAGCTCCCTCCTCCGCAGCCACATTGGAGAGAGAGAGCATGCCAGTATCTGGAGAGATATCTGCCAAATCCTCACACTAGTCCATGTTGGTATCATAAGGCGGTATTCTTCAGGGTCCAGCGACCCCTTCTACTCCTCCCCAAGTTCTAGCCCAGAAGAAAAGGGCTCAGGCTCTGGTCTGGAAAGCATGCTCCAGTTGGCTGTGGAGTCAGTGTCGGGCGATGCCCCCCCAGTTCCGTGTCAGATTCAGAAATGTAAATGGGGAACGCGCCACCATAGGGCAGAGAGTCAGGTGTGACTTCAACACGTTAATAGTCAATGCCGCGAGCGTCAACCTTTCGACTGGCACTGGGGAAGGTCAACATGGCACAATTGGCACCGATCCAGATACATCTGTGGATCCCTGGTGCTCTACTGGTGCCAGAGCAGCCGGTGTTGATCTAGTAGGGGCCCCTCCTGAACCTGCGTGACCTGAAGGAGTGCCAAAGGGAACGGGCCACCCAAAACATGAAGTACATAGACTCATAAAACTTTCTCAATTGGGGGGGGTCTCTCCGGCTCCCAAAAACTCAGGGAGGTACGGAGCTGGTCCAGTTGCTGGCTTAACCATGGAGACAGGCCTTGAGTTACGCTCCCTCGTCTTACAGGCCAACAAACAAGGTGAAGTTGAAGCACGCTTTCACTTCTTCTTCTTCTTTTGGTAGGACCTACCAGATTGGCCCTATGACTTTAAGTGCAATGAGCTTTTCGGACTCCACGACTGTTCCTGGGATCTTCCTCTCAACCAGGCTCTAGATCATTGCGGCATCGAACACTGAGCCGCCAGACGTTTGGGGGATCACTCCCTCAAGGCCTTCTAGTGCATAGTGCAGCAATCAGAGCAAGCCTTCCGGTCCTAGTCGTGCTCACGGCACCAAAGGCATACAAGGTGCGGGTCCATCACGGATATAGTGTGGTGACAGGCACTGCAGGGCTTTAAGCCGGCCTTCTTGGATGACATGCCACCCACACCACAAGGAAAAAACCTTGGACAAAACGAAAAAAAAAGGTTTGTGAAAAATTGACTACGGAGTAGCTCTTCCCAGATCTGCGCTACTGAAAGAAAAACAAGCATTTGCAATGCAATAGGTCTCGCATTTATTGGAGTTGGAGCTATTGGTATTGTAAATAACAAATCCTTTCTATTTAAGTATTCAAAAAGTAATCCCCAAAAAAATGCATTGTTATGTGCAATGCCAATATCTCAAACTCGTGTCAATGCGAGATCTAGTGCATTGCAAATGCCTGTTTTTAAATGCGAGACCTATTGCAGTGTAAATGCTTTTTTCAGTACTGCGTGCTTTTTAAAATTTGTAGTCAATACTCAAAATGGAATCCATGTTATCAGCGTTCCCAGTGCTCCTTTATGTTTAATGGCCTAAATGAATCACAATGTTTAAAGCAGATTGCTAAATAGGATCTCCAGCCCCGAGGACAATGTCTCACTTCATGGTGGACAGTGTGTACCCTGTTTTCATGCAGTGCCAAGACGGGGTTAACTAATGCAGAGAGTGAGGTCTGTTAGCCTCCGAGGATCAAAGCATTCCTTGCAACAGTGCGCTGTGGCACGGTGTTGCCATGTGTACAGCACACACTTTGCAACAGCAAGATGGTTTGAAAGTTGGGGGTGACTTTCTAAATTTTCCCGAGTGTTCATCGGGTTTGTTGACAGCGTATTTATGCTGTCAGCCCAAAAATTGTTTGTGGTTGTGTGTGTGTGTGTAGTTGTGTGTGTGTGTTGTTGTGTGTGTGTGTGTGGTTGAGTGTGTGTGTGTGTGGTTGAGTGCGTGTGTGTGTGTGGTTGAGTGTGTGTGTGTGTGGTTGAGTGTGTGTGCGTGTGGTTGAGTGTGTGTGTGATTGAGTGTGTGTGTGTGTGTGTGTGTTTGTGTGTGTTTGTAGGTGTGTGGTTGTATGTGTGGTTGTATGTGTGGTTGTATGTGTGGTTGTGTGTGTGGTTGTGTGTTCGGTTGTGTGTGTGTGTGTGTGTGTGTGTGTGTGTGTTTGTGGTTGAGTGTGTGTGGTTGAGTGTGTGTGTGTGTGTGTGGTTGTGTGTGGTTTTGGTTATGTGTGTGTGTTTGGTTATGTGTGTGTGGTTGTGTGTGTCTGTTTGTGTGTGGTTTTTTGTTCTGTTAGTGTGTGTGGTTGAGTGTGTGTGTGGGTTTGTGTGTGGTTGTATGTGTGTGATTTTGTGTCTCTCTGTGTGGTTGTGTGTGTGTTTTGTGTGTGTAGTTGTGTGTGTGTGTTTGAGTGTGTGGTTTTGTGTCTTGTTTGTGTGCTATACAGCGTTTGTTAATAGCCACCCTGGGCAGTGCCTGTGTATACCCCTGGCGCGCTGTAATGAGCACCGGCACAGAACTGAAAGTGCGCTGTGTGCGCGTTGTACTAAAACACTCACATGAATGGATGTGTTTGGCAGCGTGAAACCTATACAGCGTTTGTCAATAGCCACCTTGGGCAGTGCTTGTGTATACCCATGGCGCGCTGTAATGAGCACCGGCACAGATCTGAAAGCGCGCTGTGTGCGCGTTGTACTAAAACACTCACATGAATGGATCGGTTTGGCAGCGTGAAACCTATACAGCGTTTGTCAATAGCCACCTTGGGCAGTGCTTGTGTATACCCATGGCGCGCTGTAATGAGCACTGGCACAGATCTGAAAGCGCGCTGTGTGCGCGTTGTACTGAAACAATCACATGAATGGATGTGTTTGGCAGCATGAAACCTATACAGCGTTTGTTAATAGCCATCTTGGGCAGTGCCTGTGTATACCCATGGCGCGCTGTAATGAGCACCGGCACAGAACTGAAAGTGCGCTGTGTGCGCGTTGTACTAAAACACTCACATGAATGGATCGGTTTGGCAGCGTGAAACCTATACAGCGTTTGTCAATAGCCACCTTGGGCAGTGCTTGTGTATACCCATGGCGCGCTGTAATGAGCACCGGCACAGATCTGAAAGCGCGCTGTGTGTGCGTTGTACTAAAACACTCACATGAATGGATCGGTTTGGCAGCGTGAAACCTATACAGCGTTTGTCAATAGCCACCTTGGGCAGTGCCTGTGTATACCCATGGCGCGCTGTAATCAGCACCGGCACAGAACTGAAAGTGCGCTGTGTACGCGTTGTACTCAAACACTCACATGAATGTATCGGTTTGGCAGCGGCTGAGGGGGGGGCTTGCTTAATGAGACAGTGTGAGGAGCCATAGCCAGAAATACGATGTTGGTGCCATTCCGATGATAAACGGAGCCCTTTTAAACTTGTGCCTTTCCATTTTTTGGGAGGGTGGGGGAGGATGGGGGAGTTTGTGCTGAACATGCGAGTCCGACTTTGTATTCTCCACAGTTCACAGGGCCCACAGGCTAGAGTGCAATGGGCTGTAAGTCTGTAAGCAATAGAATGTGTACATTTCTGTGTTAGAACTGTGGCTACACGCAAAACTGTGCGCGTGCTCTGTATATCAATGTATTGTTTTTTGGATATCGGCTTGAAACCCATTCAGTGTTTGTCAATAGCCACCTTGGGCAACGTCTGTGTATACCCATGGCGCGCTGTAATTCGCACCGGCACAGAACTGAAAGTGCGCTGTGTGCGCGTTGTACTAAAACACTCACATGAATGGATCGGTTTTGCAGCTAGAGTGCAATGGGCTTGAAGTCTGTAAGCAATAGAATGTGTACATTTCTGTGGTAGAACTGTGACTACACGCAAAACTGAACAGTGTTTGTAGTGCGCCTCGAGGCGTGTGCACGCGGGGTGGGAGTTCTGCTCGGATTGAAAGTGCCACGCATGGCCCGGGGCCACCTGGCAGCCGTGACTCACTCCTTTGGGAAGCTTCTGGCACTGATGGAGCAGTACGTGCGAGTGAGAGCGGGAGACTAATGTAAAGAATCTGCGCTAGAAGTCTCTATCAGATACTGAAAGCAGAAAGCAGAAAGCCTGCACTGCACTGACAGTAGGTTTGTGAAACTACTTCTCTGTGCCGATTTCGTCCTGTCAGTGAAGGTCGGCAGAGATCCATACTGATAGGTGAAGGCGGATGGCGCAACCACAGTTCTGCCTGAAGCTCCCCCTCCCTGTGGTCTGTGGAAACCCGAGAGAGGCAGAAGGCAGGGGAGACACCAAATGCCATTCTTTCACTGTGCTTAGGTCTCGGGAGAACAGGACCAGACGGCATAACAAAAGGGAAGAAAGTGCTTCTTCCTACAATGTCACAGCAGTAGTAACCACTGAAGTAACTAACCACATTTCAATCTAGTTGTTGACAATAGGGGCTTTCTATGATAGCCATATACAGCATTGTTACTACAAAGCATGCAAGCAATGTATAGGTAAGATATTATTCATAAGTACTTACCATAATTTAGTGTGCTAAATTGAATACTGGTACCATTGGTCTCGCCACCCTTCGTTCTTGCTGTGATATAAACATTATACAATGTGCTTGATTGTAAATCCTTTATTGTGTATTCCAAGACTTCGGGACTCATAGTTTTAGCTGGAAAAATAAAATAATATAACACTGATTTTTTTTTTCTTTTACATTGACATTATTATCAGACTAAATGCTCTAGCATGTTCCATGGCAACACATTATAAATTTTCACGCATGAAGGGCCATGAAAATTGGGCCAAACAAGATGACGGCTGAGTATCTGCTTCCACATACTTCCTAAATTCTTTAAAAATCGTAAGCTATTGTACACATGCATTGTCTCTTCTTAGTGCTACCACTCAGCTCTGCTCTTCTTTCTTTGGACCTTTTTTTGAGGCAGACCATGCCCTATTGCAGAGTTAGCTACATGAGTGGGACCGCAGCGTTGTTGTCAAGACTAATGTGCAAGGTGGCTAGACCCAAAAGATCCTGCCAGGGACAGGTACTGTGATCCTGACCTGGAAGTGCTTCCTTGCAAGATAGTTGGGAGCTTGGCTAGCTTGGGAGGCAAGAAAAGAAGTGCGAGCGTGTGGATACGTCCAGATACCCAGATTGTTCATAATCAACTTGGGGAGTGAGAGGACCGGGGCAGTGGGTGCCCCGAGATGAGACTGGACTGTGGCAGCTGCTACCATGGTGAGCTGTGTGTGAGAAATACTAGGAAGTGAACAGCTGCCATGTTCAGCGCTTCGGTGTGTTAATGTGTCACTGAAGCCGCAGACAAGAGGTTGAAATAAAAGATCATATCACCTTCTTAGACCGGAGGGAACAACGAGTATTACTAAGTCATTAAAAAAAACAGCCACCTACAAACTCAGACTTGCGCTTGTAGAAATACCTACCTTTCTAGCTACAGATGAACAATAAGTGCACCTGTCAACAAGACCACTTGGCTGAACACAATTACAAGCAACACTGAAACTTCCTGGATCCATGACAATATGTACACTTATGAGAACTTCCTACTGGGGCAAGAAAATTGGTGTGACCTATATTCATAAGATAGCGGCAGCTGCATCCTCAACACCATGGCACGACTTGATCCTGTGTCAATGGTTGCAACCATGTAAATGCACTCATTCGATTCTGAGGGCAGCAGTAGACTAAGGGGCAGATTGATTAAAATGTCACTCAATGCAGCGCAGCAAAACACCTTGCTGCGCCGCATTGCATTCCAGGAAAAGGGCAGGAAAGCAGCACATTTAACATTATATGACGCATTCCCGCTCTCTCCCTGCACTGGCGCATTATGTGCTGCCTAGCACCAACGCAGGCACCCTTGCATCAAATCGGGATTTGTGTTGGATTGTAAATACTAACCTAAACTTTACATTGAGTCTGCGCTAAAAAATCAACACAAACCTGATGCGAGTTCTGGATCATAAATAGAAGCAACAAAGTAGTAGAAGAACAGATGTAAGGATATTTTGGAGCACTACAATGTTTTTGGGGGGTTTGTTTGCATTTTGGCTACCCTAGATCCCCCATCTTCCAACCTCTATTGAGTTGAAATTGATGGTCCCAATCTGCTAGGCTTTCATATTATTGACAGGTTGCTTTGGGGGATCATGAGTGCAGGCTTCACTGGTATTGCAAGTCTTCCAGAGTAGATATTGTGTGCTGTCTCCACAGTTTGTGAAATTAACTACTAAAATGCTGTAGTCGTGCTCAATTTTCCAGCAAGTTAGCCTACCTGTAACATCCCTTAATTTGGTCCCCTTAAATGTCAAAGCTACAGTAAGCCTAATCAAACCGTGACTGCTGAAACTGCAGAGGCACACAACAATCTTCAGGGTGAGTGGGCCGAAAGGGATATTCCCTGTCACTGGGACAATGTGTGGTCACTAATTATAGTGGAGCAAGTAGTGGTAAAGAAGCGAAGCCCAAAACCATACGTACTGTAAAGAGTACATCAAGCATCAACCGTGGAGGCAGGACCAACGCCTGAAGAAATGAGAACTTGTGAAAGTGATCGCACACCTGCCGGACACAACAAGAACACAGTATGAACTGATTACAAATACCCAGATGACTTGAGCCAAAGGACATAACGGTCAATTGGCAAAATAACTAGTAAGCAAACGCACTACTCACCCTACTGCAAGAAAGGCCAAGGCTGATTCTAAGGAAACTAAAGCACCATAGCCAAAACATTTACAGAAAGTCTAATCCAGGGACTAAGAGACGACTTGGCAACACTTAAGAGAGACCTGAAAAAAGAGCTGCTAGAACTGAAAAAGGCTATTATGGACCTGTGGGAAGGGAGGCTTTGCTGAGCAGGGATTGGCGTAGGCTGCACTTTTGAGCATCTCCTGGGCTTTCACTCAAAAACTCACCTTGATGTCTACCTACGGCAATTGTGTGCAGCATGTGGGGCACTGATGCTGGGTTTGAGTTTCAGAAGGGATTGCTATGAGCTGGGGCGCCCAGCAAACGACAAAGTCTGCAAGATGGCACCTATGACACATGTACTGCAGCGTCTTCTTACACATTGGGGGTATGAACTAGCCCCGTGCTCTGTGAAAGGAGAATGGCCAGACTCTTCCTGGAGTGATGTGGCCCTGGTGAAGTAGCACCCCCATCGGAGAGGGCTCAACTACCGACCTGGAACATGAACTATGGGAGCGGGTCAGCTGCCCACTCCTGCAGACAGACATGGAGCAACGAGAGATTACATCCTGCCATAACTGAAGTCACTTGCGGGATGCGTGGTCTGGTGGAGTTGGCCCCTGAGACATTAGACACAGGGCCCAGGTTACACCTTGAATGGAAAACCAAATTAGTGGCAGGAAGTGAACCCACTGGAGAAAACCTCTGAGGATGGAGGTAGGCTGCTTTACCCCATGTTTATCAGGACTGCTGAATGAAAGGGGGTGTTTTGTTCCTCTCGCCATGCCGAGCTTGTTGGCGGGGTAGCACAGATGACTGAGACACCCCCCTAGAGGGGCGCTGTGAAGGAACTGAGTTTATGATACCAAGCTTTAAACTATTGAGTGATCAGACCAACACCAAGCATTTATTAGTGTTTTCTGTCCTGCTTGAGGGCGCGCTGACCTGCAGTAGATCTCCCTTGATGATTGATCAAACTCCCTTTTACGGAAATTCTCCCTCCGACTGTCTTGTTGACACATGTAATCAGGGGCTGCACCCTAATAGATGGTAACGGTGCATATTTTACGTGGGAGGGTGGGTTACTCCTTAGTCAAGTTGAACAGTAGCCAGATCTTCAAAACAGCCATGGTGCTGTGCTGACAATAGGCGCTCTACAATGGCTTGCATCAAATGTTGACTATTTCAGCCCTGCAAATGTAAAAACCAAGGGGCATATCAGCAACAACCGGTGATAATTATCGCTAAGCGCACTTAGCGCTAGGATAATTATCGCCGGCTAGCGTGGATTTTTATCGCTGAGATACCGTGCTATTAGCAACGCTTATCTCAAAAGTGGTAAAAATCCTAGCGCTCACTGCCAAACGTGAGATTATCGCTGGAAACCCAGCGATAATCCCACGAACTTTGGCGATAGCTTGCTGATAGGGCCTCACATACTTAGCCATGATATCCACCTTCCATAGGATATCATGGCTAAGTCAGTTTCAAAGCAGGCGTATGGAAAGTAGCGATAACAGAGGTTATCGCTACTTTTCTTGTCGCTATGCTGCTTTGCGTGAGGCTTGATAATAGGAAAAATGTCGCTTAGCGACATTTCTCCCATTATCCTGGGGAGGAACGCCCACTGTGCATCTCATTAGAGATGCAAAGATAGGCGTTCAGAATTCAGGCGCTAAGGCAAGGTTTCACGCAATAGCGTGACCTTGCTGATATAGCGATAACATTATCGCCGCTTTTCGGCCGAAAACGGCGATAATTTTTTATCGCCGCCTTGTAGATATGCCCCGAAGAACCTGAAGCCTGGCAATACAAAAGGCTCTGAAATGGCCTCCATGGTGCCAACGGACAGAGGTGCAGCATCACTACAGCTCATTGAATGAGCACTCTACTAAGCTCAATCAAATTCTGCAAGCTACTTCGGACATGAAGGGCACCTTAGAAGTGTAAATTGACACATTGGCAATTGACATTAACTTCCCACGAGAGGACTACAAGAACTTAAAAGCAAAGATGTTGGTCATGGAGATATCCTTATTGAACCTTTCGCCAGTGCTTGCAACACTACAAAAAACCATTGAGGAACAATGCAGAGAAAGCCTACACCTACAAGCCTGTGTAGATGACGCAGAAAGCTGATTATGACATAACATCATCTAAGCGATGGGCATTCTAGAGGGCAAACGGGCCCTATCCTGGGAGCTCTTCTTGGAGGATGGACTGAGCTCTAACATTTATGATGGGCACCACCCCAAAGCTACTGTCTGTGAACAGAGGACAAAGACTAGGGTCAAAAGCCGACGCCAGGTGTGCCACCATGGGCTATGGTTAATTATAGGGTGAGGGAACAAAGATAGCAGACTGCTCGAAAACATGGCCCTTGGAAAATAGCAGGTAGTGAACTGCATATGTTCCCTGGTTACACTGCTCAAATTCAAAGACAGAGAAACTCCTACCCAACTGTCAAATGGAAACTGCATCAATTGAATTTTCCATATGCTCTTCTGTTCCCTGCAAGACTCCGGGTTGTACAAGATAATGTCACATGAAATGAAGAGTTGATATAGCGCTACATATATCCGGAGGTGTCTAGGCACTTTAACAAAGGTAGGCAAGCAAAGGTGGGATGGAAAAACGTTAGTAGAGCCAGGTTTTTAGGTGCTTTCTAAAATTAAGCAGATTGGATTATTTTTTGAGAAAACTAGGCAGGGAGTTCCAAAGTTTGGAGGTGGCGTATACAAAGCTTTATCCTCCCCATTTAACTTTGTATGCCTTGGGGATGATAAGGTTGCCGCTGTCTGATGATCTGAGTGATCTGGCCGGAATGTAAGGATTGAAAAGTTGCGAAAGTTGCCAAGGAGCAAGGCCATGTGTAGCCTTAAACGCAATGCACAATGCTTTGAAGTGAATGCGTTTGCTGATAGGCAGCCAGTGTAACTATGCGAGAGCCTTGGAGGCAGAGACATAGCGGGTGAGCCCAAGCAGGACTCTAGCTGCGGCATTCTGCGTCATCTGAAGTTTATGTATACTACGCCTGCTTGCACTTGTAAGAAGGTCCAGCCTGGAGGCAATAAGCGCTGGGACTACTGTTTTTCTAAGCTAAAGTGGGATAAGTGGAAGTACTTTTTTCAGGATTTTAAGAATGAAAAAGCAAGCAGATTAATCTGGGTTTCAAAGGACAGTTTGGTGTCAAAGAAAACTCCAAGATTTTTTACTTTTTTTAACAGGTGTCGGAGGAGAGCCCATATGATTCAGCCACCATCTGTCTAACCAGTTAACTGGCATGTTGCCGAGAGCATGACCTCTGTTTTGGATGTAGTCATCTTTAAACAGTTATCCTGCATCCACTTCCCTATGTGCTTCATGCAGTCTTTGAATCGAACTGCGGTCTTAGAGGATGAGCTGCTGATAGACACTATTATCTGTGTGTCGTCCGCATAAGACACCAGTGTGAAGCCGAAGCTTCTTATGTGTCTAGCCAGGGGGGTTTCTTTGCTTCTTTGGTATTCGGAAGAACTTCTGGCAATGGTTGAAATCCACTGGGATTCAATCAGATGAACCCAACCAACATCTGGTAGATTAAGGAGATGAAGGAGCACGCAACGTGGAAAACAAACCAGGAACAATCCAACTAGGGAACAGACAGCGAGTGAACATGCCCACTTTATTGCACAACTGACTCAATATAGACCCTCTGTTGAACTACCGAACACTGGGGGTAAAACACCCATGAGTGCAGGAGACAGCCCCACAGAAGTGGATGATAATGAACTAAAGCACGGGCCAGAGATCATGCCAATGACTAATGATGATAGCCTTTGAATTTATTCCTCCTCTGTTTCCATTCTTTTGCTGCTTCTTGATTGCAGAGATGGTCATTATATATGAGTGGCTCAAGACGATGGACCCTGATAAGGGCTCTTTTACGTGCCCTGGCTTGACTGTAAATGATGGGTTAAGTATGTATTTATTGTCAGTATGGTTACTCATATTGAAGTGGGCTCAGGGAGGCCCAGGGGCTGCACGATCTTCTTAGCAGTCGCCCTCTTGCACTTGGTTCCCTTATGATTCAGACACACATAGCATGTTCTGACGTTTGTAGTTTGTTTTTGGGTGGCCATGTAAGTTCCGAACTCCTGGCCGGGTTGGGTAGTTCTGTTGGACCCACCAGCACGGACAATGAGACCTTGATGTACATGCACATGCTTCTTGTGGATGGAGGAATGGTGCCTGTTCATGGATACAAGATGTTTGAGACCACTCATGTATGGAGCACAGCATCAAGATGCGATGTGTGCCATGAGCGCCTTGCCTAAGCTGAATGTATTACCCCCTTATAGGTCATACAATGCAGGCTTGCTATAATTGTATTATCATGGAATGTTAAAGTACTGGGCATTTCAACCGAGAGACATTGTGTTTTTTCCAATTTGAGAAGGAGGACTTTGCATGTCACCTGCTTGCAGGAAACATACCTGGCCTCTCAGGAGTTACCCAAACTGAAAAAAATGGCAAGGGCAGTTGTATGATGCTGCATAATCTGCTTATTCCGGAGGCATGTTGATTTGGATAAATTGTTTACTAAAAATCATAAGCATAAAGCATAGTCCGCAGCTGGTATACTGTTGGTAGGAGACTTAGGGGCACATGCATCAACGAAAATACCGATTGCAAACGGGAAGATTCGCAGAATCTGCCCCTTTGCGACCATTATTTTTGCATTTGGGATGCATCAACCCAAATGCAAATTCTTAATTTAAGTAATCACAAAATTTCCGATTACTTAAATTGCGAATGCATTTAGGGAATCGCAAATTGCGATTACCTAACTGCAATACATGATGCAATTCCAAATTGCATATTTGCAATTAGGGATCGCAAATTACCATCAATTTGAACTTGAAGGTAATTTGCAAAAACTTTGAAAAATGCACTAAAGTGCATTTTTCAAAGTTTCATGTTACACACACACACACACACACATACCCTTGGGGCATGTATGTGCGCAACATGTGGTAGCATCTCAATTTCAGGGGTGCAACAGGGTGTCATTTTGCCACCCTTGAAATTGCAGGCCCAATTTGCGAGTACCTATTTGGTACTCGCAAATTGAGCATGCAATTCCCATTCATTCCTATGGGCCTCAAAGCACATAGGAATGAATGGGAAGCAATTCCTTAATTGCGATTTGCAATTTGCGAGTCGCAATTATTTGTAGGAATCGCATTTTTTTGGGTGATTCCTACATGCATAGGGAAGTGCGAATCCTAAATAGCGATTTCTTAAGATTCGCTATTTTAGGATTTGCAAATCCTGAGTTTGGTGCATGTGGCCCTTATACTCTAACTGCACACTCCACACGGATGACACTCGGGCAGACTCCTGGGACTTGGGAGCAGACCTCACACCTCGATGCGACAAGTCTTACATGGGGTAAGGGTTGTGGAATCTATTAAAGATGACTTTCTGCAATTGGAGCCAATAAACATGCTATGTCTACCCTCTATAATGCCTTATCCCATGGGCTTGTATTCTAATAAGAACATTTTTAAACACAAATGGGAAGATAGATTGGCAAAAGTATTTACAGAGAGGCACACTTTTGTCATATGGTAGGGAATTGTGGGTGTAATTGCACACTTTTGGAAAGAGGCAGTGTAATTACGGACTGATTTATCAGGAAGAACAGTGGCATAGGGTATTTTATCCAGCATACTTGGCCAAATGCTTAGGCTGAAAGCAGCTAGGCATATATATTAATTTTTAGATATTGCAGTGGTGCTTTCCAATCTAAATATCATTGGGTGGTCAAACATGCACTGGGCATTAAAACTTGGTTCACAGATACCAATAATGAATAGAATCTGAAATAGCAATTATGACAGGTTATCAGAGAGAGCAAGGTAGATGAGTAGTGATCCAAGAGTGAGACACCATCCTACCGGTGATAGAGGCAAAGACGGAAGAGTGGCTGCCATGAGACTAAATACCTAACACTGAAATGCATGAGAAGTATTGATTGGTAAAAGTACATTTATGTGACTCCTGATGTATATATTGTTATTTGTTGGGGCCTAGGTTATAAAAGATTATGTGTTATATCTCAAATTTCTAAATACAATGAGCATTCAAATTATTGAATAAACACTAGAAGACGTTTGTTAAATGAAGATTAACCATTGGGGGTAATCCTTGTAGTTGACATGTCATGCTGATTGAAAGAAGTCTTTACTCAGTTACTAGTCAACACTGTATAATCTGAATAAAAGGATATTTAAAACCTGAAGGACAGTATTTTTATTCTAGACGAATTGAGCGATGGATAAGAGGTGTACAAATTCTTCTCACACTGAAGGAGAAAAACATTGAATAGCAAAATCAAATCATAGACATAGAAAATCGCTCATGGTGAAACAATGTCAGATCCTGGGGATCCTGAGAAGAGTGAACTCATGACTCAGGCAACAGATGGAGGCACCCTTCATGCCTAAACTTCAATTGGAAAGGCAAACGATATGAAACAAGATTACTATTGAAGGTAAAAGCTATATACAAATAGAGTATGAGTCACAGGACATGTGAAAGGCTGGAAATCCACAGCAACCTCACCCACTTAGACCACTTAGAGAAAAATGAGAAAAATGAAGTAAAGTCCCTTTGACTCACAAACATCTGAAACCAACCACAGTGGACTTACACAAAGATTAGAGGGCATTTATCAAGCAGATTCGAAACACAGATGGCATTTGGAGACCTAGCATCTAGATCGCCAACAGAGTCAGAAAAAACAGCACGTGACAATGTCAGCTCATTGCGACATTCAAATTGTTGACCAGGAATGAATTCTAATTAGTCTTTTAAGGGGGAAGGGAAGTAGGATATATGGTAGGGAGAACATGCTTATTCCTGGAGTGTTTTGTAACTTTGATATGGAGGTGAATGATAGAAGGTTTTAGCTGCAGAAATAAAAGTCGGGGAGTTAAAAATCAGAGCAAAGTTGGTAAAGGGAGCAGGTGAATAGTCTAAATAAGAAAAATATGGCACTCAAGACCCTTAAACAAGCAGACCGAAATATGGGCATATCAGCAACAACCGGCGATAATTATCGCTAAGCGCACTTAGCGCTAGGATAATTTTCGCCGGCTAGCGTGGATTTTAAACACTGAGATAGCGTGCTATTAGCAACGCTTATCTCAAAAGCGATAAAAATCCTAGCGCTAACTGCCAAACGTGAGATTATCGCTGGAAACCCAGCGATAATCCCACGAAGTTTGGCGATAGCTTGCTGATAGGGCCTCACATACTTAGCCATGATATCCACCTTCCATAGGATATTATGGCTAAGTCAGTTTCAAAGCAGGCGTAAGGAAAGTAGCGATAACAGAGGTTATCGCTACTTTTCTTGTCGCTATGCTGCTTTGCGTGAGGCTTGATAATAGGAGAAATGTCGCTTAGCGACATTTCTCCCGTTTTCCTGGGGAGGAACGCCCACTTTGCATCTCATTAGAGATGCAAAGATGGGCGTTAGGAATTCAGGCGCTAAGGCAAAGTTTCACGTGATAGAGTGACCTTGCTAATATAGCGATAGAATTATCGCCGCAAAAGCGGCAATAATTTTATATCGCCGCCTTGTAGATATGCCCCACAGTTCTCCAGATACTACCCATTGCATTACTACTAATTTCATAAAACAAAAGCAAGGAGTTTGGGCATTTTACTCCCTCCCCATGTGGGGTTTTCCTTGCATGACACAGCCTCAGACAAAGTGACGCAATGACTATTATTAAATGAGCACATGAGAGTTAGAGCAAGCTCCTTTGACACTACATATGAGCCAAATCAGGAATGAAAAGACTTTTTGAAGCACATAGTTAGAAACCCTTGGCTCAAGCTACAAAACCACCAATATTAGGAGGGGCTGGAATTTGATTATGTATGGAATCCGGAACCTGGGACATAGCTCACCAAGTGAATCTCAGAGTTAGGTACAGTGAATGCCAGGAGCATAAAAAATACAGGGTTTTTTAGAAACACAAAAAACATACATGCCCATTGAAATGTTTTTACTAGGTCAATCCCTATTCCCAAACCTAGGTGAAGTGAAACATTGATTGGTGTCTGTAGGAAAGTGCCCTCGTTGACATGGTCACCCCCCACTTTTTGCATGGTATTTGATGTGATTTCGAGTGGAAGTGCACTGGGTTCCTGCTAACCAGGTCCCCAGTGCCAGGTCTCTCTCCCAAAACTAGCCTATTGTTTCTCTAATTAGCTATACCTTTAGTACCCTCCATAAGTCCCTAGTAAATGGTACCCCTAGTACCTAGGATCTGATGCAGCTGCACAAATTATGCCATCCTAAGGAACCCCTCACCAAGCTAATGCAAACTAACAATGCAGGCTGCGTGTCTCATTGAAAGACAAAAGTGAAAACACAACATAGCATACATCTTGTTTGCCATGCCTGCCTAATCTGCATACAGTATAAGTAAGTCACTCCTACAGCAGGCCTCACCATCTCAAGGTAGGGTGGACTATACTACATGTGAGGACCCAACTGCAGGAGTAGATATGCCCCGTACTAGTCAGTTCCATTCCTGCTCTTACGAGTGATCAGGTAAACCATTTTAAAAGCATGTGCCAGACTCTGGTGAAAACGAGTTTCTAACCTACAGGATGGGTTCACTGAAGAGAGGGATATTTGATATCAAACATCTCGTATTAATAAACCCACACTGATGCCAGTTTCAGATTTAGTAATCAGGGGACGTCCCACTGCTCTGTGGTCAGGTGAAAACGTAAAAATAAAATGATAATAACGCATGTTATTATCATTTTATTTTTCCGTCCTTGCTCAGCTTGTTAGGGGCTGAGGGGCTGGCCTGTGTCAGAAGTACAGGGGGAGGAGTGGGGGCACTCTCCTAAGTGCGCATGAATGTTTGTCCGGCCATCTTGGGCCTGCCAAACAGTTATGCACACTTTGCATGTTCTTCACCCAGGCTGCATTACCGCCTGGGTGCAGAACATGCCCAGGCTCCCACTCCCTACTGAGCGCCGAACCACAGCGCTCAGACCAATCACAACACTGCTATCAGCAGCGTTGTGATTGACTAGGGGAGTATGGAAGCCTGGGTGCTTCCTGTTCCTGCCCTGGAGTCCTGGAAGTGGGTGAAGAGGTCTCCCCTCCCACGCAAGCCGCCCCCCCCACTGCCGTTAAGTAGCAGCCACTACTGTTATTAATACATGCACCCAGAGGGTACCTTAGAGGTGGCCCCTGAAAACTTACCAGCCACTGCTGTGCTGACTGACTGGTACAGCCTGCCACCAGAGACGGTCCCTTAACCCCTAAGGAGTGAGGGCCTTTAATCTCTGGAAGCCATAAACCAAGCCTACTTGAGCAGGGGGTGCCTGGCACCCCTGCCCACAGGATGACCTGCGGATTAGCATTCCAAAGCCAGGGAGCTTCAAAGAGGCGCACCGTCTTTGGTATGCAAATCTGACTTCTCTCCCAGGAGATGAAATTGACCCCCTCTGTCCAGAACCCCTTGTCACCTGGACAGGTGGAAAAATTAGTGAGGCAAGGCAGGCATCTCCATCCTCAGGCAGGCACCAACCCTGAACTGGGCTACCTGAAGTGGATGTGAAGTTTTCAAAGTTACCCATATTGGTGATTGCAAAATCGGGAAGGGATGTGGCCACCCGGGCGAAGATGGTGGACGCAACTTAAAGATGCTCGGCTTTACTGCCCCGTTATCCGACGAACATCCTAGGCTCAACGACCAACCAATAGCCATTATATACACTGCAGTGATGCCAGGTTTGCCCAGTGCCTACCGGTGGTACTGTTGAGCAGACTGCGGCTGACAGGCAGGGCCCAGATGAGACCCAACAGAAGACCCTTGCCACGTGGGAGTGGGCTGTAGCTGATTTTGTGGCTGAGAAACCTGCAAGATTGAGTGCAGTTGGACAGGAGCCGGTATCCCCTTGGGGCGACCCACTGCCTGGAGCGAGGACGCATTGAGTGCGGAGGCAGTGGAGAATTGAGTTGGGTTACCTGATGGATGGATTGGCCTGCCGCTGTACGGGGCTTGTGGAAATGTAACTTGGGCAGTATTCAACCCCCATCTGCCTACCACCCATGGTGTGCCTGGCCACGCACCGTGAGGCCTAAAGATAACTGGGACTGAATGTCTATGTGCTGCACTACCGGAGCCTCACTGATTCTTTGACGCCGGCCTGGGCCTGTCTTTTTCATGGTGGCATGTTGATCCCTGGGGGGTGGATTGTTGACCGGGTCTGTCAGAGCCCTGGGGCCATTGCTGCAGCTGGTGGAACAAATGTGACCTGGGGATTTTCATTTTGAAGGCACGCGAGGGCTGGGGGCACATGCACCAAGCAATGCCGTGCTGAGACCTGGGGCACCGGGATGAGGTGCTGCCCGTAGGACATGGAACTACACATATTGTGGTCTACTGGACATTGCAGGTGACCCCTTCGGTTGCAAGTAGGCTTTGTGTCTGTGACCTGGCCGCATGGAGCCCCCCACTGCTCTTTCTGACACCATGCACTGATATATCCTCAGGCCTGGGGGAGATATCATTGGGCTGTCCACCTCAGAGACCTGAAAATCTCTATGTGCCACGGGAAACATCCTAGTCTGCCCCTCTGTCAGCTGCTGGAACCTGCGGAGACCGGCAGGCAACATCGTGAAAGCAGTACAGATGCCCAGAGACACGCTGCGGCACTTGTCACTCATCATTATATAGATGGACAACCAGGGGTCCAGGGCTGCTCATACTGCGGCGCCATAGACACACCGGGTGTGCAGCAGGCCCTCTCCATAACGTCCCTCAGGGTTACTACTGAGAGCACCACCCTGATCCTCTACTGTGTCGCTCACTCTCGGGCGCTCCATCGGAAACGCACTAATTGGCCATGGGTCGCCTCTTGCCCGGTATACAACCTGCACCGCCAAAATCTCCATCAGCTGTGGAACGGACAATGGGGTTTCTAGTCGTATTGGGTCCACTAGACTCTGAAGCATCTCTGGGAGCCAAGCTAGATGTAGTGTTGCAAATGGTGGAAAGAATTGGTGCTACAGTTGAACAGACGTGCTCATTGCGCAAAAGCAGAATAGATAAGGTCACAGCAGACTTTACCTTACTGTGCGCAGGCCATCACAAACTGGCCGACAGAGTGTGCAAAACTGAACATATGGTAGCTGAGCTCCAACAGACAGCATGAGACTCTGCATTACACATGCAAAGCCTGCTAGATTGCATTCACACAGTAGAAAGCAGAGTTGAAGATGTGGAAGGCAGGTCCAGATGGAATAACATGCGTGTTGTGGGCCTGCCGGGGAGCGCTGAGGGCACACCTGTAGTGAGTTACACTGAAAATTGGATCTGTCCAGACATGGTGCTCTTCCCCTTTTTCACTGTTGAATGAGCTCATAGTGTGCCAGCCCATCGTCCACCGCTACAAGGCCAATCCTAGGCCCCTCCTGTTCCGTCTGCTTAACTATAAAGACTGTGGGGCATATTACCAAGCCCCTATCGCCACCACAACGTCACTTTTTGTGACATTGTGGTGGCTATAGAGTCAGTGCCCTATTACCAAGGCAGCGTTAAACCACATAACGTGGCTAAAAGTAGCTTAACGCTGCCTTGGTAATAGGGTCCCTTTCAAATTAAAATTAGCGTGAAAGGGGCGTGCAGTGGGTGTTACGGTGGGCGTTCCACTACAACACCCATTCACTTAGACGCTGCCACCTATTATCAAGAGAGGCGATAATAGGTGGCAGCGCCGAACTTAAGACCAGGAAAATCCTGGTCTTAAGGTGTCGAAACGAGGAGAAATGCCTAATTTCTCCTCATTTTTGCTTTTTCCACACATGGAAAAAGCTAAATGCCAAGGTTTGTTTATATACAGGAAGGTGTCCCTTCCTGTACATAAACAAACCTTTTTTAAAAATGCCATTTTGTAACTTACATGTGTGCTGCATGAAGCAGCACACATGTAAGTTACAAAATGCCATTTTAGGTTTGTTTATGTACAGGAAGGGACACCCTCCTGTACATAAACAAACCTCCCTGCTCGCAGACACCCCTGCACTCTGGTGCAAGGGTGCCTGCATTGGCGTTAAGTCATGAGACTTAGCGCCATCGCACGGGGAAACACCAGGCTGCACCATATCCTTGGTAATATGGTGCATCCTGGCGCTTCCGAAGTGGCGATGAGAGTCGTTAAGCCACGGAGGCTAACGCCTCTCACCGCCACTTCCTAGATAATATGCCCCTGTGTCTCCACCTTCCATGCTGAGTGCAAACTGCAGACCATAAGAGTGGGAAATGCATCTATCATGATTTTTCCCGATTACACCATGGCGGTGCAGGGCCAGAGAAGCTTCTTTCTTGCTGTTAAGTGGCGCCTTTGAGAACTGGACATACGCTATTCACTCCTGTTCCTTGCACTACTGCATGTGAGAGTAGAGGGAACCACACACTTCTTTGACTCAGCAGACAAAACCTGAGAAAGTATGGAGTCCATTGGCCTTGAGGCGGTACGGCTCCCTCCTGGAGTAGTGCAGCAAGAGGACGCCGTCACCAGCGGCGAAGGCGGGAGCACCCCTGACACAATCTGGCTCTGCATCAAATCTGGAACAGGTAATCCTAGAGCGGCAGCATGCCCTACAAATGGCATCCACGATACATGACGGAGAACAGAGTCCAGACCATTAGGCAACATCTATGAAGTCCTTCAGTGATGCTGTCTCATCTACAACATGGACCTTTTGTGCTGACTCAATCACCCATCAAACGACCTTATATGACTCACTGTTCCTTAAGATATGCCTAACTAACTCTGCCTTGCTATTAATTCATTTGCCGTTCCGTGAGGTTGCTTCCACATGCAGTAACATTTTTCACATTGCAGGCGACGGTGGTCAGGTTCCTACGGGACAACCTCCCTTCATTGACATGCCCTGTTAAAGATTGCTAGCTTAATAATCATACACCTCATTCGTTGATATCCCCATATCCTACGAGTCCGGGAATCACGCCCTTGACTTTGGCACTTTTCCTTCAGCTACCTCAGTATAGCTTGTAAGATTATTCCTCGCCTTTGTTTGACTGTTTGGGCCGATACCAGTTGTCTCTCTGCCCCTATGATGTTCTCTATTCTGGTTTGTCCCCTTTCCTTTGTTGGGACTGTCTGTCCTGGGTTCTCCGGCCCTCCTAACTGCCCACCCCCAATGGCGTCCATACGCACAGTGAGAATTCAAACCCCCACAAAACTGACATGTGGGGTACTCTTATACTTCCCTCATGGCCCACACTAATTTCTGTGAGAGGCATGCACACACCGATCCACAAAACTATCACTCCTACAGGAAACACACCTCACAATGGCGGAAGCTTGTAAACTCCAGTGGAAGTGGAGGGGGCAAGTGTTCGCTACCGACTACGCCTCTTTTGCGCGAGGGATGCTGAAATGGGCAAGTCAGACCTCTGGTACCCTTTGCGGCACATGACATCATAATTGACCCGAATGGTAGGTTTGTGCTGCTACATGGATGCTTAGAGGGAAGGTGCCTGCTATTAGGGGCAGTATATGCCCCAAACACTGACCAGTCCTCGTTTTTGCACACACTGTCCGGCTGGATCCCATGACTCATGGGGGCGAGTTTAACTCTGTACATGACAGAGCCCTAGAGAGCTGATTGACTCCCTTTTCTCATACACTGGCCCCCTCAAATGCACAGCTTTTCACTGACTGTCTTTCGCATTGGCAGCATGCAGACATACGGCGAGTGCACAATTCACACACATGCATCTTTTATTCCTCACCTCGCAGGCTACATGTTAGACTGGATCTTTTTGTTGGGTCCCTCAATCTGCTTCCCACTATTCATGACACAGACTATTTAGGTCACACCCACTCAGACCATAATCCTTAATACTTGCAGCTGACATGGGGGGGGACAACTTACCAGCTATACCCACATGGGGACTCCAGCGCACTGCACTTAAAACCCACCCTTTCGCACATCCCTGGGCACGGCCACAGCAGAATACTTCGAGCTTAATACTGATACCACCACAGATGAACTGATAGAATGGGACGCTTTTAATTAACCATCAGGAGACACTGCCTAGGGCTAATCAATAATGTCTGTAAACAAATGTATGGCGACATCGCATGCACTGAACGCAGGCTCATGCATCTCTAAACGCTATCTGTAACAAACTCAGACTATGTCCAGCAGCTCGCTGAGGTGCAATGTGAACATACCTCTCTACTGGAGCAGCACCGATGCCTGAACTATGCTGCGCACACCACGCTCACTCACATGACATCCAACCGTACGGGTAGACTACTTGCGTGGCTGATACGGCAGGACCAGCTGAGACACCCCATTCTCTCGCTAAACTCATCCACGGGACAACCCCTATACACCCAGCACGTACATGCAGAACTAACAGACCACTACACCTTACTTTACAAGTAGATTACAGACGATGACCTGATTGGACTGGAGGCCTTTCATTCTGTGCTCCGCCTTCCCAGAATCACACCTGAACAATGTGAGGAATTGAACCAACACATAACTCTATCAGAAATCTGCTGGGCCACTAGAGCTCGGGCCACTGGCATGTCCCGGGGCCAGATGGTCTTCCAGCTGAATGCTACAAGACATAGGCCCTGGTGCTGGCTCCTCATCTACTCGCTTTATATGAGGAGTACCTTGCAGCGCTCTTTCTGTCCCAGTCACTACGTGAGGCCTTGCTTATCTCCCTACCTAAACCAGACAGGGATCCCACAGCGTAGGGCTCATATCGCCCTATGCGTTTCTCAAAACGGACTAAAAAGGTTTTGCCAAAATCCTGGCTGGCTGCCTGGAGCCCCGGGACCTCAACTGGTCCATAAAGACCAGAATGGGTTTGTACCGGCCAGAAGCACAGTCATGTCCTTTAGGCTAGTCCTGTCATGTATGCCCCCTTTTTACATGCATTGCCCATCCACACGACAATAACGGTTCTAAACAGGTGACCTTTTACCTAGTAGCTTGCTCCTGTCTCTACAACACCAAGCTCTTAGTATTCTATCATATTCCCTGTTCCTGACGTTCACAAACATGCCCTCCGGCAATGCATAATTATTCTGTATAAGGGTGACCATCTTTTTCCATCCTTGGTCAACAGGCTGTTGTGCATGATCGCATTGTTTCAGAAAACATTTAGGATTGTTTCCAAAACCTTTATGATTGTTTTCAAAACATATCAATTCTATAAGAAACCCCGGAGTGACCACTCTAGTATATAAGACCCTTATTCCCCCCTGCAAAGTAGAGGAGAATTCCTTCCACGCTGACACGGGGTACTGCATGCTGAATCTTCGATATGCAGTGGTCTGACATCCCTTGCTGGGTTTAACCCTCAGAGCACAGACACGGTTGTTAATTCTCTACCATCAGGTGAGAGGGTTGGTTCTTTCCTAGGGGATTCTTGGCGATTTACATATAGATATATCCACACGCACTTACATGCTACACCTACATATCAGGCTAGGTACATTTAGGTAAATTACGAAGGGTGCACATTATAGGAGTATGCAAATGCTACTGTTTTATCTAAATATTATTAGCATTATGGTAGAAATGTGTCTACTGTTTACCATATTAGTACTTTACATTTTTTTTGTATGCTTCTGTCTCCTAATTGTCGCAGAAAATATGTTTTACGCAAGACAGATGCTGGACCAATAAATACTTATTGAACACGTCCTAATCGCCATCCTGTGTACTTTCTGATAATAAGCAACCACGAGTGACAGAGGGAAAAGCACTGTACTGTTTTCCACAATCACTGAAGAATCAGGGTTGTCATCTTCAATGGTTGCCAGAAACTACCTATACCACTGTAAGATACAGGGGGTGGTAGTGGCACTGTGTAGATAGCTGGTCTAACAGCTGACATATCCTGTGGGGGTGTCCAAAAGCGGTTTGGACACCAAGCCCTCAGCTTAGGTCAACCAAAACGCGCAGCTCCTGGGGATTCCTAGGAACTACAAGACAGCACCTTGCTAAACTTGCAGTGATTCTTCAGGGTCTCCCAGTACTCCATGCATCACTGGCCACACTCTGGATGCCTGGTCCTAGACTTCGAGAAAGCTTTCGACTCGCTGGAGTGGGGTTACCTATTTGACATGTTGCCTCGTTACAGTCTACGAGGCCGCATCCTGAGATTGATTAAACTGCTTTACACTATCCCGCTGGCCCGAGTCAAAACAGCGTATCATATATCCTATCCTATCTCAATAGACAGGGGTACTTTTTTCTTTGGCCATAGAACCACTTGCTCTAGCAATCAGGGCACACGGGAACGACAGGGGCATCCCATTGGGAGACAAAACGTACTCCATCTCATTATATGCTGATGATCTCTTTTATCTTAGTGACGTGAGACTGGCACAAACTCCCTCGCCACAACACTTACTGTGTCTGCCGCCCTCTCTGGAACACAGGTTAATTGGGCCAAATCATGCTTATTCCCCCTCTGTGGAAATAAAATTGACAATTGTGCCCCATCATTTCCCTGTTTCTGCCCGGTAGCCATTTTCCTCAGACAAACACCCATTTTGTGTGTGACATGCTCTCAGCAACTTGTCTGAAAACTGTCCTT
This sequence comes from Triturus cristatus, assembly GCF_964204655.1. Classification (NCBI taxonomy): domain Eukaryota; kingdom Metazoa; phylum Chordata; class Amphibia; order Caudata; family Salamandridae; genus Triturus; species Triturus cristatus. The sequence goes on along the minus strand of NC_140581.1, from coordinate 370,400,010 downwards.
CACATCCCCATTGAATCTTGCACAACCCCCTGCTCCTTGTGGTTGAGCCAATTCCAAGAAGCCTGCCTGTGTGCCTTCCCCCAGTTGTGCCAGAGACTCAGCCACATCCTGTCCATTGTTGGTGACTCAGCCTGTCACACCAGCTGCCCTGTGACCACCCCCAACTGAAAGAGGAAGCACGAGGTTAGGCCCTGAAACCACACCAACTAATAGAGGAAGCACAAGGCTGTACACTGTGAACACATATTTCTGTGGTTCTGCCAATTCCCAGAACCAGCAAGATAGTTCCTGTTTTACACAAGATGGTTCCTGTTCTTGACTCTAAGCCAGAGATAAACCCCCAAATGAGTAAGGCCCTTCAACTGAAAGAGAACACATTTCCACACATCACATGCCCTCTCACGAGACACAAGACACGCCCCTACCTTGACACATCTGTTGGAAATTACTGTTTGTCACTTCCCTTTTTCTTGTCACTTCTCCGTTCTTCTTTTTCCTATTGACTGAAAACTGTATAAATATTCTGATGTGTGAATAAAACTGCAGACCACTCCTGTACCCGCTTGGTGCTGGAGCTCTCCCCTTAACTCGAGTTACTGGACCCTTTTTAATTCGAACACCACGGACTCCTCTCTTTGCTTTGACTGAAATTATGATTATTAAGTATAGAAATTCTGAGATGAGGTAATATTGAATTAATTTACCACATTAATTGGCGCCCGAGCAGGGACATTCCCTTTTCCCCACGCGCCGGCGATATTGGACCTGGTACTGTCCCCTCCTGACCTTTGACGAACTTCAAAGTGCACAACGCGGGGAATTCCCGCTAACTCCTTCGAGGCAAAGAGGGGGACCAACTGCGGCCCGGCATCCACACGAGGCGGTGAGGAAAATTGCGGAACGTCCTGAACCAAAGCCCAACCTGTGAAGAGACGAATCCGAGGTTCTGCGAGTCCCACCTTAGAAGCTACGCGCATTTTTAAGATCTTCAAGAGGCCTTCCAGTTATTTTTTTCGGTGAGTACTGCTGAAAAGTATAAAGACGGACTCACTACTTTGTGGGTGGGGTAAAGATACAGGTTTTTGTTGGTTTCTCACTTATTTTGTGAGGACTGCTAAACTAGTATAAAAGACGGACTCACCACTTTCGAGGGTACGGTAAAGATATATGTTCTGTTTGTTTTTCTTTTTCTCTCAATTCTAAATCTTTGAAAAATCTTGCCATCATGCCTATTTTCTCGAAAATACGTAAGATAGCAACCAAAAGGAGTATTCTTGAGAAGGAAATTCCCCTTCCTCCTCGGGATACTCCAGGACACTTCATGTATGCAAAACATGTCGGTGCAATTATTTATTGTGATTTATGGGTGGATTATACTAAAGACCTAGAACACAGATATAGATGGCCTGAAAATTGTACTTTTGACATGGAATGTATTATAAAATTAGAGGAACAGTTGAGGAAGAAAAAGGGAGTCCGCCAGTCACAAAGTGACTCGGTGGAATTATGGAGAAAAGAAGTCCATAGGAGGCAACAGAAGGAATTGCATAACGTTGAAAAGGGTAAGAGAATGTCAGAGCAGGCCAAGAAAGAACAGTTACAAGAAATAGGGAAAGAAGTAGTTAGTGAAAGGAATAAAAGGGAACAAACAGCCAATTCTACTGGTTTTTATCCTGTATTGCCATCTGCACCTGAAAACCTTAACATTGCACCACCTAAGACACAACATACCGCCCCATCACCAGAGGATACTTTCACCAATTTCCTCTTAGATACTCCACCTCCATATGAGGTTCGAGTAATTCAACACCCTCTGCCTCCGCCACCCTTTTTACAACATAACACACTACCTCTCACTCCAGAAGGGGGTGCCGTAGGTCCAGACCCAGGTAAAACAATGCCCGACTGCCCCTATGACCCGACTCCGAGCAACACAGGGGAGGCGGGCCGATTAAGTAAAATACTTCATGACTCCTGGGAAGAAATAAGACATCTACCAGCAATTGACACGTTTCTTCAAGCGGCCTCTGAGTTTCTTCGTACTGGAGAGAACTCACGAGCCATTAACGCTATGACTACAAGAAGATCACACCCTGTAAAAATGCACATGTATAGGTTCCTCCTTTGCTGTTTCATAAAACACATACAAGCAGAGGAAAGAAATGTACCAGTTTCACTTTTTGACTTATTCGTTTCCGCATCCGACCACACTAGTCTAGAACTTATAAATGATGCACTAGACAGGTTCACCCGTAATGTGACCCGTATTCTGCAAAACTTGCAAACAAATGAAGAGAATAAGAAACTTGAGGAGGAAATTACTGAACCTACTGAAAATGTCCTACCAGTTCGTTCTTCCGCCCCTAATTCACGAACACCCCCGCCTACATTCCTCCGAGGTCACTCTGAACGGTCATCTCCAGATGAGTTATTTGAAAAAACATCCAATGCATTAGACTACTGGTTAGACCAGGAACCTCCGCTTACACCGGAGGAGGAGGAAATAGCCAGAACTGCGAACCAGTCACTCGTGGTTGCTTATTATCAGAAAGTACACAGGGTGGCGATTAGGACGTGTTCAATAAGTATTTATTGGTCCAGCATCTGTCTTGCGTAAAACATATTTTCTGCGACAATTAGGAGACAGAAGCATACAAAAACAATGTAAAGTACTAATATGGTAAACAGTAGACACATTTCTACCATAGTGCTAATAATATTTAGATAAAACAGTAGCATTTGCATACTCCTATAATGTGCACCCTTCGTAATTTACCTAAATGTTCCTAGCCTGATATGTAGGTGTAGCATGTAAGTGCGTGTGGATATATCTATATGTAAATCGCCAAGAATCCCCTAGGAAAGAACCAACCCTCTCACCTGATGGTAGAGAATTAACAACCGTGTCTGTGCTCTGAGGATGAAACCCAGCAAGGGATGTCAGACCACTGCATGTCGAAGATTCAGCATGCAGGACCCCGTGTCAGCGTGGAAGGAATTCTCCTCTACTTTGCAGGGGGGAATAAGGGTCTTATATACTAGAGTGGTCACTCCGGGGTTTCTTATAGAATTGATATGTTTTGAAAACAATCATAAAGGTTTTGGAAACAATCCTAAATGTTAAAGATATATGACAATGATCTCATAGCCCAACTTTTTCTAGCATTACCACGCTCACATCAAAGATGATTAGCAAGTCTCTACATGGTACAACATGTCATCACACTCAATGACACTCATTTTAAACATGATCCAAGACTCAAAGATTTTCTGTCTGACTGCGCTGTTAACATGTTCCTCCACAATAGTTCAGTTTTTCTCAACACACTTATAGATTTTAGACAGAAATACCAGAAAACGACTGAATGTAAATCTTTCAATAATACTTGTGGACCAATTAATAGACTTCCTCAAACACGCCAGTTCCCCATGAGAGAGGTCCACCCCAGAGCTGACACGAATGGCGCGCTACAACGCGCTTTTATTTATGTACCCTTGACAAAACTTGAGTTACTAAGGATAAAAGAGATGGTTCCCTCCCACTCAAAGGATCCTGCTGGATTCTTTAAAGAATTAGGAGATGTATTAATGATGGGAACATATACTCTTTCTGATATCACAGCAATTCTGAAATTATTGTTGCCATCGGGTATATATGACAAACTAAGAGAGAAAGATTGGGAAGTTGCAGGTGAACACATTAGATGGACCGAACTTCAGAATGACGAAAATACTAGAGTAGCAGGTCAAGGTATAGGAGACAGACTAAAAGCACTTCCTTTTCACTATTTTAAAGGTGCTGCCACAGTTACTGACAGTGAAAAAGGAGGACTGGGATACCATTTCCTCCTGCAAACAGAAACATGGTGAAGACATAGGAGATTATTACACCAGACCTGAAAAATGTTTTGCGGTAAATAGCGGCCTTATGCCGACAAGCGAAGCTTACCCGCATCTGTTTGTTTCCAAATTAGTAGACAACGCCTTGCCAGCTATTAAGGAAAGAGTACTAAAAGTAGAAAGTACCTGGCAAGCACATACACCACCACAGGTGTTAAAAATGCTACAATACCACCAAAATCGCATTAGGGATGAAGAAGAAAATGATAAGAAACGCATGAAAGACACCAAGATGAAAGCGTTAGTAGCCCAATCTGCACCCCAGCGCCAACAGACACCAGGTAGCCAGACAAACGTGAAGAGCACTTGTAATTATTGCAAAAAGACGGGACACTTCGTTAAAGACTGCCCTGTCTTAAAGCACAGTTTGGCTACTGGTAAGACACAGCCTCGTCCATATCAGCCAAAACAGAATGTTTCCCAAGACAGTTCAACACCTTCAGTTCCACCGACAACACAAATGGCCCAAATGAACATTATAGACAGCGACTACACTGAATACTACCCAGATTTTTCATGATGTTGCCCAGGGAGAGAAGATGACAAACTGCCCCTAATCCCCATCCTAGTAGATCAGAAAGGCCCATTTATAGAAGTCCGACTTCTTGGGGAGGATAGAAAGTTTCTACTAGACACTGGGGCCAGTAAAACAACAATAAGCCATCAAGAGGTCCCAGAGGCTCCTCTCTCGGGTTCAAAAAGTATTTCTCTGGGTTTCTCCGGACAACCTGTGACAAACGCCACGTCAAAACCACTGCCCTTGCAGGTTGGTCCCCTCACGACAACTACAGATCTTATATTGACAAAATCATGTCCAGAAAATTTGCTTGGTATAAAAACATTGAAAGAATTAGGAGCTGTTATTGTTTGCTCACCTAAAGATGTCAGATTATTTCTACGAGATTTTAAGGGCCACTACCCAAGTAGAGAATTAGACGAGCGTTTGAAAGATTTGCCACACACCCTTTGGGCCACTGATTCCACCACAGTAGGATGTATGGAAATAACACCTCACAAGGTTACACTGAAAGAGGGAGCCCAACTACCACGTATAAGACAATACAAAATTCCACCTCAAGCTGAACAAGAATTAATGTTAATTATTCAGGACCTAATACAGTCAGGTGTGATTAAAGAAACAACTTCGAACATTTGCAATTCCCCTGTTTTACCAGTTCATAAAAAAGTGGAACCAGGAACACCACCTGTCTACAGACTAGTGGTGGATTTGAGAGAGCTCAATAAATGTGTCGTTCCACAACAACCTGTGGTCCCCGACATCTCCACTTTACTCACAGCCATAGATGCAGAAGCAACGCATTTTTCTGTCATTGACTTAAAAAACGCATTCTTCAGTATACCCATTCACCCAGACAGTCAATACCTTTTCGGCTTCTCCTTACAAGGACGAAGTTTCCAATTCACAAGAGCTCCTCAAGGTTTCACCGAAAGTTCAAGTGTATATAGCCAAGCGCTGAAAAGACAATTGGACACTATTCAAATGCCCACGGGTACAGCCATACTACAATATGTTGATGATATCCTCATTACGGCCAGATCTGACGCAGCATGTGCTGAAGCATCACTACTAGTACTAGAATTCCTAGCTGCAAATGGCCATAAAGTTTCCCCTGGTAAGCTCCAATTTTGTTTACAGCAAGTGGCATACTTAGGGCACTTGCTGTCAAAGGAGGGTAGGCAGCTTACACAGGAACGCATCCAGCTCATACAACAAATACCACAACCAACAACACAGAAACAAGTTCGAGCTTTTGTTGGTCTCACCTCATATTGTAGACAGTAGATCCCGCAATTTGCACTCATTTCTAAACCATTAGTGCAGCTGACAACACTCGAAGCTGGCGCTACTCCACAATTACCCTGGACAGATGAACACACGCAAGCTTTTCAGTCTCTTAAAAAGGCTATGTGTCAAGCCCCAGTGTTAGCAACACCTGATTACACCAAAGATTTTACCTTGTTTGTAACAGAAAACTCAGGTACAGCACTAACAGTCCTGACCCAACTTCAAGCAGACAGACATAGACCATGTGGTTATTTTTCAAGTACATTAGATCCAGTAGCACAAGCATTACCTGCATGTCTAAAATCAGTAGCAGCTACTGCACAAGCTATTAGACAAAGCGATGCTATTGTATTGGGACATCATCTGATAGTCCAGGTCCCACATGCTGTAGAACTTCTGCTAAACAGAACGCAAACACAGCATATGACAATAGCCAGACTCACCGGATATGAGATGATGCTTTTTCAGCCACATATTGAGATTAGACGATGCAACATTTTAAACCCAGCAACACTGTTGCCACTGACCTCTCCTACTGAACAACTTCACGATTGTATTGACATAATTGATTTAGTGACCAAACCCAGACCAGATTTACAAGATACTCCCCTTTCTAAGGCAGAAATGACACTTTTTGTTGATGGTTCTTGCATGAGACTCCCCACTGGAGAACTAGCAGCAGCTTATGCCGTCATAAATGGTACAAACACCTTGGAAGCACACAAGATAGAGATACTGTCGGCACAAGCAGCCGAACTCATAGCACTAACACAAGCATGTCACTTAGCAAAAGGAAAATCAGTTAACATTTACACTGATTCACAGTACGCTTTCGGGGTTGTACACAACTTCGGCACATTGTGGAAAGAGAGAGGATTCCTCACATCACACGGGTCTAAAATACAGCATGCTACACTCATCACTGCCCTCTTAAAGGCCAGTCAGTTACCAGCGAAAGTTGCAGTATTAAAGTGTAAAGCGCACACAAAAGGAACCGCTGAAATATCAAAAGGAAATGATTCCGCAGACAGTGCAGCCAAATTAGCAGCAAACACAGAATTGAATATACTAAACCGCCAATACGCAATACGAGACCCCTTTTCTGACATCCAGGATGTCCAAAGTCACACCACACCACAGGAACTGCTAGAATGGAAGGAAAAAGGAGGGGTCCTTACAGATCAGGGTTGGATGACACCTGAAAGAGCAGTATGGTTTCTGCCGGATGCTATGGTACAGGTTATAATAAACACCATACATGGACCAGCGCATCTGGGAGAAAAAGCAATGTTAGACAGCATACAGAACATATGGGACAACAAACATTTGAGAGCTGCAGCCAAACAAAAAGTTAAAACGTGCATGATTTGTAATCAGTTCAACCCAGGTAAAGACACAAAGGTGGAGCAGGGTGGATTCCAACCCCCTGACCATCCATTTGAAGTTCTCCAAATGGACTATATCCAGATGGAGAGATGTAGAGGTCACAAGTATGTGCTAGTTGTAGTATGTGCTCTGACCAGATGGACAGAAGCCTATCCCGTCCCAGATTACACTGCAACGTCAACTGCTAAGCAACTAGTAAGAGAATATTTCCCGAGATATGGGTTGCCCCGCGTCATCTACTCAGACAACGGCCAGCCCTTCTCCTCTGAACTCATGAAGCAAGTGTCTCTTCTGTTAGGGTACACTTGGAAATTTCACTGCGTAAGACATCCTCAAGCAGCAGGTCTAGTAGAGAGACACAACCAGACTTTGAAGACAAAATTGGCCAAGATATGTACAGACAAAGGCGTGGACTGGATGGTAGCCTTACCGGTTGCCCTCTTCTACATGCGTATGGTAGCACATTCCAGAACTGGTCTATCTCCGTATGAGGTGGTCTTTGGCAGACCACCAAATATGTGGGGTACGCCAATGCCTAAAAGAATTACTGATGTAGACAGCAGAATATTGACTGATTACCTGGCTTCCTTGATGTCTGCACTCCAATCTTGTCGTTCACAGGTCGCTGCAGCCTTCCCTGACAAAACCGCCCCTGGAGAACACACCATCCGACCCGGCGACTGGGTGATGATAAGAAACTTCGACAGGACCAGTCCTCTTCAGCCCAGGTGGAAGACTCCGAAGCTCGCGCTCCTAACCACGCGGACGGCGGTGAAGGTCGAAGGCAGGAAGGGCTGGCTACACGCGAGCCACTGCCGGAAATATTTTGGACAAAGAGACACTGTTGCCGGCGACGCTGTCAACCCTGGTGACATTGTAACAGAACAATCTTTTGTGCCTTTGGAACTGACCCCACAACAAGAATATAAATCAAAGTTGAGGTCTGCCATCCGGACTCTGGCTAATTAAGTCCACTGGGCGCAGGTCCAGTGGTGAAGCGGTTGGAGCATGGGGATGGATTTAAACACCTTGACTATGTGGGAAAAAGATAGAATGAAACGCAGAAACAAGAACTTTAAGAAATTGCGTAGTGGTTCTATCATATGTTTAATGATATTGTTTTTCTTCATAACCATTATGACGTGTCTTGGTTGGATCCTCCACACTGTTTTTCCTTCAACACCACACACCTCTCATGCACCCAACAGCACTCAGGAACACACATATCATGACCTACCCCCTCATGAACAAGCCCATAGACTAGCCTTGCAAAACAATACCTTTATACAGATGCTACACTACACTCATCAGGCCAGCAATAGCACAAATTGCTGGATATGTGGCCGCCTCCCACCTCATCAGAAAAAGGGAGGGATGCCTCTTTTCCCCTTTCCATTTTCCTATAATGGGACTTGTGAAGCCTGGTTCGCCCTAATAACAGCTGACGATACCACCCCCACCTCCTGCCCCGACGGAAATAATTCATGCAAGAATGGGTGGCCTTGGGGGAACTTAAACAAGGTACTTAATGCTGCCTGTTACCCAAATAAGGATGGAAGTCCTCAGGCGACAGGAACAGTCCTAGAAAGTGAAGAATACAAGCAAGGGAACATGACCATTTCCTACAAGATGTTAAATACCAAACCTCTCGGTCTCACCAGTAAAAGGACACCTGTGCATCCAGAAAAATGGCTCTGTTCCATTAGGACACAGTGACTGTCATACCACTATAAGTTTTGAAGACAGAGGAAAGTCCTCATTTCAAGCATCTCGCCATACTTATTTCGTCTGTGGCCAAACGGCCTATGTGCAGCTGCCCTTGAACTGGGGGGAACTTGTTATATAGCATTCCTGTTACTCCCTGTCTTTGTGGCCCCATCCACTCACCACCGAGACCTCCTAGTGCCCCATGTCAGACATAAAAGAACGATCGATACCTCCTTGGTTGACCAAACAGAAACCTCATGGGAACAGATTTTAACAAAGGGTTCTTCTTCTTTGTTGGCCCTGTACAGAACAGCAAGCTTATACGCAGGTTGACAAGGACCTTAGAGGCCATTGTAAACCAGACGGCGTCTGCCCTGGGGAGCTTAACCCAGGAGCAGTCCGCCATACGATTGGTTACTCTCCAAAATCGCCTTGTCCTTGACATCATCCTGGCTGACAGAGGCGGAGCCTGTAAAATTATAGGCTCTACCTGCTGTATATTTATTCCTGATAATTCCCCATCTGTATACACGGCCATAACAAAATTACACAAGATAGCCGTAAGTTTACATCAAGAACCTGGCACCTGGACGTGGTCTGATTGGTTCTGGAAGATAATATCGTCCTGGGGATGGCAACTGCTGTCAGCAGCAGGTATAATATTCCTGATAATAACTGGATGCTGCCTTTGCATCCAATGTGGTCCTGCCCTGTGCGGTCTATGCGCTGCAAGCTGCATTCCTAAACCACTTGTCCAGCAGAGAGAAAGGGAAAGAATTATGCTACAAGAATGTATAGATGATCTCATGCAAATTGAGATATAATATAGGTACACTCTGGGGCAAGGAGGGAATGTGGAAATAAAATTGACAATTGTGCCCCATCATTTCCCTGTTTCTGCCTGGTAGCCATTTTCCTCAGACAAACACCCATTTTGTGTGTGACATGCTCTCAGCAACTTGTCTGAAAACTGTCCTTCACATCCCCATTGAATCTTGCACAACCCCCTGCTCCTTGTGGTCGAGCCAATTCCAAGAAGCCTGCCTGTGTGCCTTCCCCCAGTTGTGCCAGAGACTCAGCCACATCCTGTCCATTGTTGGTGACTCAGCCTGTCACACCAGCTGCCCTGTGACCACCCTCAACTGAAAGAGGAAGCACGAGGTTAGGCCCTGAAACCACACCAACTAATAGAGGAAGCACAAGGCTGTACACTGTGAACACACATTTCTGTGGTTCTGCCAATTCCCAGAACCAGCAAGATAGTTCCTGTTTTACACAAGATGGTTCCTGTTCTTGACTCTAAGCCAGAGATAAACCCCAGAATGAGTAAGGGCCTTCAACTGAAAGAGAACACATTTCCACACATCACATGCCCTCTCACGAGACACAAGACACGCCCCTACCTTGACACATCTGTTGGAAATTACTGCTTGTCACTTCCCTTTTTCTTGTCACTTCTCCTTTCTTCTTTATCCTATTGACTGAAAACTGTATAAATATTCTGATGTGTGAATAAAACTGCAGACCACTCCTGTACCCGCTTGGTGCTGGAGCTCTCCCCTTAACTCGAGTTACTGGACCCTTTTTTACTCGAACACCACGGACTCCTCTCTTTGCTTTGACTGAAAATATGATTATTAAGTATAGAAATTCTGAGATGAGGTAATATTGAATTAATTTACCACACCTCAATCAATCAATCAATCAATTAGGGTTTTGTAAAGCGCAACAACTCACCCACGAGGGTCTCAAGGCGCTGGGGAGGGGGGTGCGGCTTCGTTGAGTGCTGGGATAATCCGAAGAGCCATGTCTTGAGGTCCTTCCTGAACTGGGGCAGTGTGAGGGTTTTTCAGAGGGGGAGGTCGTTCCAGGCCTTAGCTGTGAGGTAGGAGAAGGACTTTCCTCCCATTCTGGTGTTGTAGATACACAGGATGGTGGCCAGAGAGAGGTCAGCTGATCGGAGATGTCTCTTGGGTGTGTGGAAGGAGAGGCAATCGTTTAGGTCAGTTGGTCAGATGTTTTGGAGGGCTTTGTAGGTGTGAGTCAGGAGATTGAACTTTATTCTTCTTTCGATGGGGAGCCAGTGGAGATCGCAGGGTGTTGGGTGATGCGGTGGTGCTGGGGAAAGTTTAGGATCAGTCTGGCTGCAGCATTCTGGATAGTGTGGAGCTTGTGAAGTAGATTCTTGTTGATTCTGGCGTAGAGAGCGTTGCAGTAGTCTAGTCTGCTGCTGATGAGGGCATGCATGACTGTTTTTCTGGATTCGGGTGGGATCCATCTGAACGTTTTTCAGAGTATGCAGAGGGTGTTGAAGTAGGCCGAGGATACAGCGTTGATCTGGAGATTCATCGTGAACAATGAGTCTAATATGATGAGGTTTTGTGCATGGTCCATTGGGTGGGGGGGGGGTTCCGAGGGTGAGGGGCCACTAAGTGTCGTCCCTGGCAGAGGGAGCCAAGGAGGAGAACTTCTGTTTTCTCTGAGTTCAGTTTCAGGCATTCGTTCCTAATGGGGTCACAGTCAAGTGGCAACCCACCATGTTTTGCATTCTAAGGGTTCGGATATACCATCAAGCTGCTGACTTATTGGACGCCAATCTCACATGGCCGACCACTGCTCTCAGATCCCAAATGTCATTCTTACCTAGACTACTCTATTTCTTCACTAACGTACCTCTATAAATCGTGCCCCCTATTTCAAAAGCCAGGGTGGCCAGGTGGGTGGCGGGGGACAGCTGTCAGACACCGTTGCTTTGTACCCAGGCTGGACGCATTCAGTGGTGTTCCAACTCTTCCATCCCGACTCTTCCATTCCTGTGTGCACGAGTCCGCTGAAGCCTCTCCTATTAGGGGTTGCATATAAATGATACCATCGTAGCTTGTACCTTACCAGGTCCATAACCCCATATGCATCAGCGATACTAATATTGGGCACAACCAGAGGTGCCGTAAACACCTCGTCAGCAGAGATTGCCGTCTGGATTGCCACTGTCCTGCACTCTCCAGGAGACTTTTATCGAGATGGCGAGTTCGTACCGTTTAACACACTGGCAGAAGAGGGTGTACTATCTCCAGCCTTGTTCCTGCTCCACACTTCACTGTTCACAGTCCTTGGCGACAAATGGGGGGGATACGATGAGAGAGCCTTCCACGCACCTCACAATTCAGTATCTGTAGGTTATGGGAACAGGGTGGCACCTTGCGAGGTGGTTTGTGGCCTTCCTCCACCAACGCACAGCAGTCACACTTACACTCCTGAGGAGACGCCGGGAGGGGAGTCTGGCCCAGCCCTATACAGATAAGGAGTGGGCCTCCGTACTGGAGGGCCAACCCACGTTCCTCGGAATGCCCGCTTCTGCCTTATCCAATACTACATTACTCAGCAGGCAATTATCACCAGACATTATTGGCAAACAGACGCATGCTGCCCTTGAAAGTCATTTGTTGGACGCAGATCTCCTACATATGTATTGGGCATGCCCTCATCTCCATGCTTACTGGCAGCACGTCACTACTAAACTAACTTTGTGCATGTATCGTAGAAACCTGCACATGTGTGAGGTCTGCATCTTAGGGCTCATTCGCAGAAGCAAGCGACATACGGTCACGTCCCGATTCCTAGGCCTCTGATTGATAGTAGCCAAATGATTAATTGCTAGGTGTTGGAAATCGTCCAAGCCGGACCCATTATTGGCCTGGCAGCAGTTGCTGCTTTCATGAGCCCAGGCTAAAAGCACCACATTACATAGGGAGGACACTATGGGGCTACTCAAGTTAGCCATTGCCACCAACTGGGGCATCATATTGCATGACTTTCTACAAGACCACATGGCAGACTCTGGACATGAGGAAGTCATGATGGGGCGACTGGTGAAGACATGGTACCCAAATGTGCTGAGATACACTTTGCAGTTGCGACAGTAACATCATGCTGGACCTCATCAGTTGAACATGGGCCACGGTAAACATTAATGGGAATTGTGCACATAGATGTGACATATTAATTTTCTCTTTGGGGGCAGATATGGGGTGATGGGGGGCCGGGGAAAGCCAAGCTGGGTCGAATTATATTGTTGTTTCACTTTATTTTCTGTCTTCCTTCCTTCTTTAAACCCTGGGATGTACTGATATGCCATTGGCCTACAAACGGGCCCTAACCCATGGCTTTGTCGCTGATAGTCAACTATGCAGGGAAAATGTATGATGGCTTGGTAGCATTTACATTTACATTTCACTAGAAATCTAATTGTAAACCTTTTCCGATACTTTAGACTATATACCCCTGTCCCTTTACAACTAATGCCTGCCTCACTTCTTGTATCCTTGTATATCACATGCATTAATCTTCCCTTCTTTTGGGACTTTTTTAAACAATAAAAATCAATAAAAGAGATTTAAACAACTGGTGATGAAAACATTGGGAATTCTGGGACAGGGTTATGACCATCTCCCCTGGGAAGTGGTCATATAGGGGGGGGGGTAGTGGCTCCAAGGGTAGGAAGCCCATTGGCTACTGCCCCACAGTCCCCTAACACCCTTAAATTCAGTATTTAGGGGAACCCTGGCACCAGAAAAACAGATCCTGCCTACCGAAAGAAAAAGAAGGTCCGGAGAGCTGCAAAAAGTAAGAAATGTGGAAGAAGCAACTGACTTAGTGCCAACCCTCCCGACCTGTCTCCTTCCCGACAATTTGCAACTTCTATGTTACCTGCCATTCCAGTGGCAAAGCAGATAGCTGCCTAATTCCACTAACTGTAGTTGGGGTTTCCGTTGAAACGGTAGGGTTGGACGTTGTTGGCCCCCTAGACCCTCCAACAGCATCAAGGAAAAGATATATACTGGTGGTGGCAGATCATGACACCAGGTACCCTGAAGCAATACCCCAATACCAGGGTGGGTTTTCCGAAGGAGGTAGTGTCAGACCAAAGTACAAACTTCATGTTTGACTACCTGAAACACATGTGGGCTGAATGTGGAGTGACTTACAAGTTCACCACCTCATATCACCCACAAACAAAGGGTATAGTAGAGAGATTCAACAAAACCATGAAAGGCATGATCATGAGACTCCCCAAAAAACTCTGAAGGAGATGGGATGTCTTACTGCCATGCCTGCTTTTTGCCTACAGAGAAGTGCCACAGAAGGGAGTAGGGTTTTCCCCCTTTGAACTTCTGTTCTGTCAACCTGTCATGGGACTATTGTGTCTAGTGTAAGAAGGCTGGGGGAGACCTCTCAAAGGGCCTAAGCAGGACATAGTGAACTATGTACTTGGCCTTTGTTCCCGAATCGCTGAACACAAGGAAAAAGCATCCAAAAACAGTGAGGCCAGCCGAGAGCTCCAGAAGCTCTGGGATGACCAAAATGCTGCACTACTGGAGTTCCAACCATTGCAGAAGGTATGCAGTTCGACGCCTGTGGTTTCTAGGGCCCTCCAAGACAAGTGGACCCTACCCTATTATAGAAAGAAAAGAATGGTATTTTCAGACACCCTCTCTGCCCAATAGCAGGTTGACTGCAGGCAAGTCCTGCACCAGTATGATGAGCTCTTCTCTTCGACCACCCTTGTCAGGCCAGCTGGGGTACACATGATGTGGACTCTGGAGACAACCTATGTGGCAAAAATAAAATCTACAGGTAAGCTGATCATGCCAAAGAGAGCATCAAAACTGTAAGCAAGATACTGGAATTGGGAGTCACTGAACCCTCCAAAAGTCCCTGGAACAGTCCTGTGGTCTTAGTCCCCAAACCTCACACCCAGAAAGAGCTGGAGTTTTGTGTGGACTATAGGAGCCTGAATGCAGTAACCAAAAACAATGCACACCCAATTCCTAGGGCTGACAAATTGATCGACCGATTAGGGGCAGCCAAATTTCTTAGGGGCATATTATCAAGGACGGCGTTAAAAATTATCGCCGGTTTAGTGGCAGAAAACTGCAGCTAAAGCGGCGATAATGGGCTTGATAATATGCCCTTGAGAATGCCAATAGAAGTCCATGTTCTGGTGTGAACATGGACTTCTATTGGAATTCTCCAGGGCATATTTTCAAGCCCATTATCGCCGCTTTAGCGGAAGTTTTCTGCCGCTAAACCGGCGATAATTTTAACGCTGTCCTTGATAATATGCCCCACAGTATTTTTTATTTGACATCAGGGTACTGGCAGATTGTCCTGACTCCAGGAGCAAAGAAGAAATCTGCATTCTCAACCTCAGATGGGCATTATCAGTTCACTGTTCTGCCCTTTGGACTAAAGAATGCCTCTGCCAGCATCCAAAGGTTCGTGAACAGAGTCTTTGCTGGGCTGGATTCCTTCAGTGCAGCATATCTTGATGATATTGCTGTCTTTAGATCCACTTGGCAGGAGCACCAGATTCTCCTTGGTAAGATCCATGGGGATCTGCGAAATGCAGACCTCACTATCAAGGCAAGCAAGTGTAAGATAGTAAAGAGCAAAAATCCAATCCGAGCACTCAGAGTAGTCCAATGCCAATAATGTTGTAAACACAAGTGTTAACGTTGTCCACTTTTAATCCAGAGAAATCAGTTTGGGTGACACAAAATCCAATTTATTTACAGCCAATGTTCAATTCAAATTTTTAAAATAGCGGGGGAGGAGCCTAGCGCTTGACCAAGATGGCCGCGTGAGCTTTGAGCTCCCGGGACCCACGCGCCCGCCGTCGATTATCCTGTCTTAAATCCTGGATTATATGCACGGCATCTTGCAAATGACTCATTGCTGAGGCGATTGATGCTGCCCGGGTTCGGATCGCCCACCGGGAACCGGAGTTGTGCACGGCGGAAGATTGAGGCCTATCTCCGAGGGATGCCAGGGGCTGGCGTTGGCAGGATGCCCGCCCTCTAATTGAACAACAGCGGCCTGGCGAGGTGTGAACTGGCGGACGGAGAACGCCGTACTTTCACTTTCTCGCCCTTTGTTTGCCCTGGCCCGGGAGTGCCTTCTGATGCTTTACTATCCTCTGGACGCCTTGCGCCCTACTCTGACTGGTTATTGCAGAGCTGGCTTCTCCTGTTCCCTCTGACTGAGAGAGGGTCGTCATTTTTGCACCGGATTGCTCGGTGCCAGACATGTCGGGTAAAGCAGAGGTGGATAGGCTGAAACCCAAGGCTACCAGGCGGGGAGCCTATATCCAATCCAATAATATGGATCGCTATGCCCAGCAGAAGGGATCGCCTGGTGGATCGGGCCAGTCGCTGGACGTACAGAAGACTGCCTCATCCCCGACCTCGGAGCTCTCGTTGCAGGATGTCATGGGTGCGCTCGAGGGGATGCAGGCCTCGATTGGGAGACAGTTCGATGCCCTGGTGCATAAAGTGGATACTATCTTGGTGGATGTCAACCTGATCCGCGCAGATTTGGGCAAAACTAATGAGCGGGTTAAAACCCTTGATCTCAAGACCACAGGCCTCGCTGATGATGTCTCGGAACTTCAGACCGAAGTTCGTAAGCTGCGGGCCGAGAACGACCTCTCCGCCCGCCGGCTGGAGGACTTTGAGGGCCGGGCCAGGCGCAACAACGTGCGCATTATTGGGGTCCCGGAATCCTCGGACGAGATCTCCGCAGATCTGCTCGTGGAGGACTTGGTGCTTAACCATCTGAAGCCTAAGGGCCTTGGGAAGTTTTTTGCAGTCGAGCGGGCTCACAGAGTTCCTGGCGGGAGGCCCAGGGCGGGAGCCCATCCGAGACCGATTGTCGCCCGGCTCTTTCACTTCCGAGATCGGGACGCTATCCTGCAAGCGTCGCGGGTGACGGGCCCGGTCCCTTTTCAGAACGCATCAGTGAGTTTCTATCCTGACTTCACCCAGCTGGTGCAAAAGCAAAGGCAGAGTTTCCTGGGGGTGAAGAGACGTCTTCGGGAGAGGGACCTGAAGTATGCTATGCTTTTCCCTGCCAGATTACGTGTGGTGTATGAGGACCGAACTTTCTTCTTTGAGTCGCCTGCTATGGCCGGAGACTGGTTGGACGCTTTGCCCCGACGACGGACTGGCGAGGATGCTGCCACAGACGTGGAGGGTGACCGGGATGGGCAGGGTTGATGCCTTTGGAGCCGGACTGACTTGATTTGGTTCCGGACAATGACTTGAGCTGATTGCAGTAATACGGAGGGTTGCGGGAGGACGATGGGAGCTCTTTCCTCCCTCAGGGTACTTTTTGTAGTTTTGTGTTATGGTAGGGCGACAGGCACACTGCAAGTTGGGGGGGCTTTGTAAGCTGCAGCAGGGGTGCAGGGTGGGGGGGAGAGTTGGGATTTTGGGGTTGTTGTTGGGGGGTTTGTTTTTGCAAGGCATAGTAATGGTTGTCAGGGTTGTTCAATGGTGGCTCTTCGGGTGTGGGGTGGGCCTCTTTGTGTGTGGGGATGGGGGGTAGGGGCTTAAATGTTATTAGCTGGAATGTTAATGGCTTGGGAGATCGTATTAAGCGGGGGCTAGTCTTGCAGTTCTTGAAACGGTCTTTGCCGGATGTGGCCCTACTGCAGGAGACACACCTTATAGGTAATACTTGCTATGCTCTTAATAGAAAAGGTTACAAATTCATCGCTCATTCGGGATTCTCCTCCTGCTCCAGGGGTGTGGGCATCCTTGTTAGAGCTTCACTACCTTTTGAGGTGGACTCCACCATTGTTGATGATAGGGGGAGGTTTGTGGCGGTGGCGGGGAGGTGGGAGGGAAGAACGTTGGTTTTGGTTTCGGTTTATGTCCCTCCTGCCCTGCAGGCCTCCACGTTTGCAGATCTGGGTAGGGCCTTGTTGGACCTCCCGGAGGGTATGCTAGTGGTGAGGGGAGACTTTAATGCTGTCGTCTCTGGGTTGCTGGATAGGTACCCGCCCAGGGACACCGGGGGGGCCCAGAAGTGGCTTCCAGACTTTATAGATACACTCGGCTTGGTAGACTGCTGGAGGCTCCGGCATCCCACACAGAGCCAATATACCTTCCACTCCGGGGCGCATGGTAGTCTCTCTCGGATTGATTACCTGCTCACTCTGGCTGCGCACGCCTCATTGGTATCTGAGGCTAGGCATATGGCGCGGGGCATATCTGATCATTCGCCAGTGTGGGTCCGGCTGGATGTCGGCCGCGAGGGAGGGGGCAGGGTTGCTCCTATTAACCCCTGGTACTTTCGCGATCCCAAGATGCGCAGCGCGCTGTTGAAGACAGTTGATCACTATTTTAAGGACAATCAGGGTTCCGTTGACTCGGCTGTGTCGTTGTGGGAAGCATTTAAGACCGTGTTGAGAGGAGAGGCCCTCTCCTTGGTAGTGGCCGCCAAGCGACGGAGAGATGGCTAGGTTATACAGGTTGAGGATGAGATCGCGGCTTTAGAGGTGGCCCTGGAGGGGGAGGTTACAGCGGCCTCACTGCATGATCTGAGCTTGAAGCAAGCGGAATATAGGGACCTGGTGACGAATGCCGCCAAGACCCTCAGTAGGGAACAGCAGGGTCGCTTGTACGATGTTGGCGATAAGGCCGGGAAACTCCTAGCGTGGTTGGATAAAAAAGAACGTGTTAATAGAGTGGTGCCGGAGCTGACGAGAGAGGGGGGAGAGGTGGTTGTTGATCCCGAGGGTATAGTACAGTGTTTTTCGGATCATTTCCGTATGGTTTACGCCTCGGTTTCGGATAGGCCAACTGAGGATTCGCATGACCTCCTGCGTGACATCGCTCTGCCCTGCCTTTCTGACGTAGATAGAGATGACCTCGATGGAGATATAACGGTTGATGAGGTGGCGGGTGCTATCCGTGCGCTGCACTCGGGCAAGGCCTCAGGCCCTAATGGTTTGCCGATTGACTTGTATAAGCTGTTCCCGGATAGGGTTGCCCCTCACCTGCGCGCCATGTTCGTGGAGGCGCGGGGGAGTGGGTCCCTTCCGTTGGACCAGCGACTGGCGACGATTGTTGTGATACATAAGGATGGTAAACCCCGGGACAAGTGTGCCTCCTATCGGCCAATATCACTCCTTAATGCTGAGCCGAAAATTCTGGCTAAAATTCTGGCGGGCCGCTTGGTCAGGGTGCTTGGAGACTTGATCCACCCGGATCAATCGGGTTTCATCCCGCACCGTAACACTGCGTTAAACCTTAGGCGTCTTCATGGAGTGATTGCCAGGGCGAGCACGCTGCGAGAACCAGCTATTGTGGCGTCTCTTGATGCCACGATGGCTTTTGATACGGTGGAATGGGCATATCTGTGGGCTGTGCTTGCCAAGTTCGGCTTTGGCCCTGGTTTTGTGAGCTGGGTGAGGTTGCTCTATGAGGGTCCCCTTGCGAGTGTTGTGGTAAACGGGCGGGCGTCGACTCCGTTCCAGCTTGGGAGGGGCACCCGGCAGGGTTGCCCCCTGTCGCCTTTGTTGTTCACCCTCGCCCTCGAGCCGCTGGCGGCGTGGATACGCTGGCACCCGGATATACGTGGACTTAGATGGTCGCCCGATCACGAGGACCGTATTTCGCTCTATGCCGATGACATCCTGTTATATCTTGCCTCGCCCAAGAACTCGCTTATAGTGGTTTGTGACGTTCTGACATCTTTTGGTAGGAACTCGGGTCTCGTCATCAATTGGAGTAAATCATATCTGTATGTTCTGAGCGGCGATGTTCCACCTGTCCCGCGAACTTGTTCGATCCAGATCGCCTAGCAGGGCTTCGTGTACCTGGGGATTTTTATCTCCACCGATTCCACTTTGCGGTATGAGAAGAACCTGCTCCCTCCCCTGGCGCGTTTGCGGCGGGATGTCGCGGGCTGGCGGAGGATGCCGCTCTCCCTCCTCGGGCGCGCCGCCTTGTTCAAAATGATGTCTCTTCCCCGGTTCCTCTACGCCTTGCAGAATACTCTTGATTGGGTACCGGCCAGTTACTTTCGGGAGGTCGAAAGCCTCCAACGATCGTTGTTGTGGGATGGGCGGCCGCGCATAGCGATTGCTAAGTTGACGCTTCCGTGGTACGACGGGGGTATTGCGCTTCCGGACATTCGACGCTATTACTGGGCCACCCAGTTGAGCGCGATTAATCATGGTTTCTATGGTCCGGCTCTAAGCCCCGGCTACGCCATGGACCGATGGTTGTTGCGCGGCGGTAATTATCACAGAGCGTTGTACTCGCGGTCGCTGGACTCGTCCCTCACAGGGCCCACTGGGGTGGCGGTGCGGGTGTGGAAGTTGGCAACTGACTCGCTGGGCTGGAAGGATAGGCTCACCCTTGCTACCCCGTTGTTTGAATCTGAAAAATTGGGGAAGCTTTGGCATGCGAAAGGTTTTGAGAAATGGGACTTGATCGGTATCTCCAGGGTTGGAGATTTGCTGATTAAGGGGAGGGTGAAGTCCTTTGAAGAGCTGCAGAAGGAGTATGAGTTGGGGAAATCCGAGTTTTTCCGCTATGTTCAGGTGCGTCATGCCCTGCGGTCAGTCCTCGTAGAAGGTGAGAAGGTGCCTGAGTCCTCTCCGTTGGAGGAACGGATCCTCGATGGCCATATGCCAGAGAGTACGATCTCTCTCATCTATAAGAAATTGATTAATGTTCGGGCGGACCTGCTATTGGGGCTGCGGGACCAATGGACTAGTGACGGACTTGAGCTGGATGACGAGGACTGGCAGTCTGCGGTTTCCTCTCCTAAGGAGGTCGCGATCCCGTCGCGTCTGCGGCTGGTGCAGCTCAAAATACTCCACAGAGTCTATGTTACGGGGCCAAGGCTGGTTCATATGGGATTTTCTGAGGAGGGCTTATGTAGGAGGGGCTGTGGTATGGTGGGTACCTTCCTGCATATCATTTGGGAATGTGGCGTCATCATGGAATTTTGGAGGAGAGTCCATGCGGTAATGGGGGTGGTGACGGGCATTGCTATGCAGCCGGAGGCGCGGTGTTGTCTCCTGAATGTTTGGGGGCCTACTGATCACGATGAGGCATAGACCCAGTGGGTGACCCTGGGTAACATGGTGGCTAAGCGAGACATCGCGCGCCTGTGGGGCTCCGCGGGACCCCCCACATTGGCTGCGTGGAAGGAAAACATGGACTGGAGTATGCTCAGGGAAAAGACGGTATATTGCGCTAGAGGGCGCCCTCGGAAGTGGCATGCCATTTGGGGGCGGTGGAACCAATATAGGGGGGGCATATGTCTTGCCCCTGATCTGGATCCCCCCGAGGAGCAGCTCTCTCCTTAGCATTCTTTCCAGCTCTGTACATATATCTGATTGTTAATTGACTTCTTGGGTCTCTGCTTTTCCCCTTTTTCCTCTTATCACAGCACTGTGACTGATAGACGAGGGGGGTCCGGTCTCCCCTGAGGGGCAATCACCAGTGGTATTCAGTGTTTTTCGCCTTGCTTGGGTTTGGTGTGTGTTTTTGTTTATTTAAAATAGAACCTTTTTTGCTTCTCCTTTTATGCACTGTGGACGCTTCTTTGTGCTGCTCTCCTGATGCTGCCGAACCTCCGGGTTGTCGGCTGAATAGCCGTGTCCCTGTTTTTTGAAGAATAAAGGTTTTTAAAAAAAAAAAAAAAAAAAAAAATTTTTAAAATAGCCAATGTTCAATTTTATTCAATCCACATAATCAGCATATATTCATTCAGCATTTATAACTTGATACAGCCAACACGTGTTTCATCGTTCGGTAATTCATACCTCGGCTTCTTCAGGGCTGTGGTATTCTCGATAGCTGGAGGAGTCTATTCCATCTGTTCTATAGGACCCTTCCTTTCCTAGTAGCACCGATCAGTGCTATTGCTCTCTCTACATTCCCATTACTCTTTGCAGAGCACCCTTAGCTGTTTCTATACATGGTTACCAAATCTTTTATTAACAAGTGTCAGATAGGGCAGGGCTCTGTTGTATACTGGGCCACCTGGTAGGTGGAGGCCAAGTTCAAACCTTGTGGACTGGGTAGCTCCAACCACCCAGACCCAAGCCAGGGCATTCCTTGACCTGACTTAGTACTACCAGAGGTTTGTAAAGCGTAATGGGTCCATTGTGGCCCCCCTCACAGAACTGACCTCTAACAAAATGCCAAAGAAAGTAAACTGGACAGTGATCTGTCAAAAGGCTTTTGTTATTGTTATTGTTAGGTTGCATTTATAAAGCGCTAATCACCAGAGGTCTCTAAGTGCTGCATCGAAGATTAAACAGTCTGGAGTTCATTCGCACCACTGAGCTCAGCATAGATCAGTGTAGGCCTGGTCAAATGCCTCTGTGAACAACATCGTCTTGAGTCTCCTCCGAAACTGGAGCAATCTGGTTTCCTTGCGCATGCCATCCAGTAGCTTGTTCCAAATCTGGGGGATGGAAACCGAAAAGGCCCGGCCTCCAAAAGTGGCCCTGTTGAAGCGAAGGCAGACAAGGAGGCTAGCCTGTGATGAGCGGAGATGGCGGCTCGGTTCGTATGGTTTCAAGCGATCTTTAATATATTTGGGTGCTTCACCAAACAGGGATTTATGTGCAATGCACAGGCCCTTGAAGCTTCCCCTTTGTTTGATAGGTAACCAGTACAGTTGATATAACAGGGGATAGCATGCGCGCTACGAGGCAGTTTAAATATCAGCCTTGCTGCGTCGTTCATGACCACTTGGAGTTTCCTCAGAAGTATACTAGGAAGGCCAATATAAACTGCATTGCTATAATCTAGGCAAGATAGAATTAATGCAGTCACCACCGCCTGCAGGGTGGCGGGTGACAACAAGATCAATAGTTTTCAAAGTTGTCGCATCAGTCCGATGCAGTTTCCCACCACAGCAGACACCTGGGTCTTTAAGGTCAGTCCGGTGTCCAGCCTGATGCCCAGACTCTTCACGGCAGGCACCAGCGTTGGAGTAGTGTCCAGCTCTTGGGGCCAAAAGAGGCTGGACCAGGTGGAAGAACCTGAGGAAAGTACCAAGACTTCGGTTTTATCTGGGTTCACCTTCAGAGTATTAGAGTTCATCCAATTCATGGTGTACCCAAGAATGTTCTGACCGTTCCACTGTGAATCAAGAGAGTTATCAATGCACACTATTAGCTGAGTATCGTCCGCATTGTTAAACACCTGGCAATCTGCTTTTGCCAGAGCCTCAATCAAGGGTTGGAGGTAAATGTTAAAGAGCAGGGGGGACAGCGCAGAGACCTTCTGACATTGATCCTCCAGGAATGAAATGAACCACTGGAGGACCGTCCCAGTCACTCCCAGCCGCCGCATGTGAGCAAGTAACTGCTCGTGATTCACCGTATCAAAGGCGGCTGAGAGGCCAAGTAGGATTAAGGCTGAGGGAGTCTTCTTGTCGGCTGCGAGTCGCAGATCATCCAAGACTGAAAGCATCACTAACTCAGTGCTGTTATGTGCCCTGAACCCAGCTTGGCGATTATGTAACAAGCGATATTGTTCGACATACGACGAAAGGACTCTGAGTACATGTTGTTCAAGTACTTTAGCCAGGAACGGAAACTGGGAAATGGGGCGAAGGTTTTTCAAATTCCTAATGTCTGCCCCTGCTGTCTGCCCCTGCTTTCTTCAGCAGTGGAATCACTATAGCTTCCTTAAGTTTCTGTGGTACCGTTCCTGTTGTCAAGGATAGATTCAGAACGGACAGCACCTCAGCCTCAACCAGAGGAATGATAATTTTAAACACCTTCGGAGGACAAGGGTCCTCTGGTGACCCAGATTTCACTTTGGCCACTATATGAGTTAGGTCATGTGGTTCGAGCGCAGGGAACCTAGAGAGAGAGAAGCCCTGTAGGTCAGAGGGCTCCTCCTCCACCGGTAGGGTACAGGGGGTGATGTGCGTATTATTAATCTCAGAAATAATATCTTCGACCTTAGTTAGAAAGAAGTCCTGTATTTTGTCGCAGTCGGCTTGGATAGTGACCGGCCTTTGCTCAGTCAACCTACTCAGCTCCTTGAGTACAGTGAATGTCTCTTTTTGCGTGTCTCTTGCCTCACTAATCCTGGCTTCATAACGTGCAGACTTGGTTTTAATGAGGGAGGCTTTATAGAGAGCCAATTTAGCTTTACATTTCTCCTTGGATTCTGGGTCTAGGGATTTCCGCCATGAACGCTCAGATTGACGGAGAGCTTGTTTTTCCCCTCTCAGCTCATGAGTGTACCATGGAGCCCCTTTCGTGCCATGCATTATCCTTGCCCTCCGGGCAGGAGCAACTTCATCAATGGCTAGTCTCAGCCGATGTGAGAGAGCTTCAAGTTGCAAGTCCAGGTCCTTGGACAAAAGTGTGGAAACTGAGGTCCTGTTCAAAGCATCCGTCAGATTGGCGGCATCTAATTTGCGCCAATTCCGTATTACCTTCCACCCCGCCGGCGCATGCATAAAGCGACTGTCTATCGGGAGTGAAAAACTGACCAAAATTGGTCCGGCCAGCTGCACCGTGTGCAATCGACCTGGAGTTTGGCTGAAGATATAGTCCAAATCAGGTCCAAAATGTGACCCTTCTCATGTGTCAGGGACTCCACGATTTGTTGCAATCCTAACGTGGACATAGCATCGTCAAAATTACAGGACGCGCCCTCTCTCGGGGTCGAATCCCAGTGATAATTAAAATCCCCAAGGACCAGGATTTGTTGATATCTTGCTTGAGCAAAGATCGCTCATCACTTCAAAAAACAAATCATTAAATAGGGGAGTGGGCCGGTAAGGACGATAGACCAATACCACTATCAGACAAGTAGAGGTAAGTCCGAGTTTAATCCCCAAGACTTCTGCCCCATCCAGACTCTCCTCCACTATTCTCTCTGAGGCAAACGTTCTGTGACTAAAAATCGTAACACCACCACCTCTTTTGTTGCCTTGCCGATTGTGGGTCCAAGCAGTGAACACGGGGGGAGGGAGGCCACTAAATCATTCCCTGACGTGTTGTCTAGCCATGTCTCTGAGAGTGCTAAGATATCCAACTCTGTCTCCTGTAGCAATGTAAAAATGTTAAAACTATGCTTGGTAAGGGATCTGGTGTTTAACATGGCGACCTTCAGGCCAGGAGGGGCCTCTGAGCAAATCTGTGGGTAGTCTACAGAGAGGAGGTTCTCTGCTCGCAGCAGCTTACTGACTAAAGCAAGGAGGACGGGCCTGTGGGACTTGCTTTTCAAATTTACCAGTCCTTCCTTCCGTAGATCAACTTTCGACCAGGGTTCCTGGCCCCTGGCCATGGTCGGGCGCGGACGGGCGCAGACGGGCTTGCCTTAGGCACCCCTTTGGCGTGCCAGCGGCGCGTCTGCTGCGCTCATCCACTGCGCGCCTGTCGCAGCATTGATTTTATGAGTGCGAAAATGGGCAAGGACTAGACCGCTAACCCAGACTAGGCGGAAGTGAGCCAAAGCTTTCTCCACTCAATCAGCACAAGCTGTGGTGGACCGGAAAGCGGCTCAGCAGGAGGGGGTATAGCGAAGCAGCAGGTAAGTGCGAAAAAAGTTACAAAGTTTTTAAGGCAAACAAAGCATTACATTAAAACAATAGCAACATTCAGTGAAGTTCGCTTCACCCCAGCGCGAGTGTGTAAAGGCAAATGAATATGAATCAAAGTGTTTAAAACTAATAAAAAGCAATGTTCTCGCACACAGTAACACACAGGTACTTGCACGGCTTAGTGAACTATGCCAGAACCAGAGTGCTACGAGAACAGCCAGCATCTAATCCACTGCACGTCCGTCGCAGCAGTGATTTTATGAGCGCAAAAATGGGCAAGGACTAGACCGCTAACCCAGACTAGGCGGAAGTGAGCCAAAGCTTTCTCCAATCAATCAGCACAAGGGGCATATTTACAAGCTGGCGATAAAAAAATTATCGCCGCTTTTGCGAAAAGCGGCGATAATTTTATCGCCTAATTAGCAAGGCCACGCTAACGCGTGAAACCTTTCTTTAGCGTCGGGATTCCTAACGCCCACCTTTGCATCTCTAATGAGATGCAAAGTGGGCGTTCCTGACCTAACATGACAGGAGAAATGTCGCTAAGCGACATTTCTCCTATCATCAAGCCCCACGCTATGAAGCATAGCGTCAGGAAAGGTAGCGATAACCCCTGTTATCGCTACTTTCCTTATGCCTGCTTCAGGACTGACTTAGCCATGATATCCTATGGAAGGTGGATATCATGGCTAAGTTTGTGAGTCCCTATCAACAAGCTAACACCACACTGTGTGAGATTATCGCTGGGTTTCCAGCGATAATCTCATGTTAGGCAGTTAGCGTGAGGATTTTTATCGCTGAGGAGATAAGCGTTGCTAATAGCATGCTATCTCAGTGATAAAAATCCACGTTACCCGGCGATAATTATCCTCACGCTAAGAGCGCTGAGCGATAATTATCGCCGGTTGTTGCTGATATGCCCAAGCTGTGGTGGACCGGAAAGCGGCTCAGCAGGAGGGGGTATAGCGGAGCAGCAGGTAAGTGCGAACAAAGTTAATACATTTTTAAGGCAAACAAAGCATTACATTAAAACAATAGCAACATTCAGCGGAGTTCGCTTCACACCAGCGCGAGTGTGTAAAGGCAAATGAATATGAATCAAAGTGTTTAAAACTAATAAATAGCAATGTTCTCGCACGCAGTGACACACAGGTATTTGCACGGCTTAGTGAACTATGCCAGAACCAGAGCGCTACGAGAACAGCCAGCGTCTTTTGACGCTCTGAAGGAAGCAATGTGCTCAGCACCCATTATATACGCTCCAGATTATTCAAAGCAGTTCATAGTGCAAAGAGATGCCTTTGAACATGGGATAGGAGCGGTCCTATTCCAAACCAATGATGATGGCCATGACCAACCTGTTGCTTTGGTTAGCAGGAGGTTATTCCATAAAGAGCAGTGTTGGGGTGCTATTGAGAGGGCAGCCTTTGCTGTGGTTTGTTACCTGAAGAAGTTGAGGCCATACTTGTTTGCCTCGTATTTCCTTGTTCAAACTGACCACAGGCCTCTCAGATGGCTGATGCAAATGAAAGGTGAAAACCCCAAACTGTTGAGATGGTCCATTTCCCCACAGGGTATGGACTTTACAGTGGACCACCGACCGAGGAAAGACCATGACAATGCAGATGGCTTTTTCAGGATCTTCCAATTAGACTATGTGCACGCGCGTAGCCGCCAATCACTGCTGCACGCGCACCACTCGCATGCTTAACACACAGCGTGTCCCGTCCTCGCGATCACTTTCGCTTTGATCACGATTACTTTCGCTTTCACGGCCGCGCGGCCGTTACATTTACGGCCGCGCGCCCAATGCTTGTTTTCTTTGTGACGTCAGAACAGTACTTGAAAATATAAACAATTGCAATGTAGAGCTTCAAGTGCCTATGCCTCAACTAAGTATCAACCCTTGGAGCCCAGGCATAAATGCAGGATACAATACTCATCTGCCACTAGAAGTCGCTCTTCTTCAGTACCAACAAGCAGCGTATTGGGCGCATGTGAGAAGTTGGCCTGGTATATAATGTTCACTAATTAAAGTGACCACCTTGTACCATGCCAAGCAACCCTTATGGTGTGGTTGTAAGTCAACCTTTTCGGACCAGCTGCCCTAGTGGTAGCGTAGGCTAAGCAGTCTTTCAGGCTAAACTCGTTTAGACATGTAAAGCAAGCTCTTTTACCATATGTAACCCCCCTTTATACCAATGAAAGGACACCACACAGAAATATATTCAAAATATATATGTATTCATTACTCAAAGTATGCCCTAGACTCTTTATGAGCACAGGAGCACAAATCGTTAAACAAGAAAGTATCACAGTATACAGAAGTTGCACTTTATATGGATAGGCCCTGGTGGCCGCTCAAACCATATACTAAAATAGTGGTATAAGTACCACGAACAGGAAAGGGAGAAGGCCTAGGGCCTCTAGAATCGCTGGGCCTACAAGGAGCTAACTTTAGTTAGTGACCAGGAGGTCCATGGGTCACGTGTGCAGTGAGGAAAGTTACACGCGAGCTCCCATAGGTTTTCAATGGGTGCGTAAATGTTCAAAAGTTACTACTAGAAGGGCCTTCTGGTTGGACTACGAAATCAAGACTTCAAACCTAGACATTAGAGATGTTACTCTACACTTGTGCACTGGAGTGCCAGCTTTACCTCACCCACAGGAAGCGGGTGCATAGGGCTCGAAGTGCGTCGGGTTTCGTCTATCTGTTCAATGGAGCCTGACGACAAAGATGCGGCAGGCGGTCGGTCCAGAAGAGATGCGGTGGATCCAAGGATGGATCGGAAGTGTAGAAGACCTGTAAGCAGAGGGGACAGTGTTCACAGTCACTAGCCAGTGACCGGCGTGGCACCAGGTAGGTACCAGGCGATGTCGGGTGCAAACAGGTGAAGAGGTGTAGCTTGTCTCTGCAGCCACGTGGTCCCTGAAGGTCGACGACGTCCAGGAGTCGGTTCACGAGCTGTCCCACGCAGGCTCTCGCTGTCGGCGGTGTCGGCGACTCAGAAGAAGCAAAAAAGCCTTGGCAAAAGCAGGAGTCGCAGGAATCAAAGAAAGCTGTTAGCTCTGACCAGCAAGGTCAGAGGGGCTGCTCCTTTGGAGGGAAGCAGGGGCCAGTCTGGAGCAACCAGACCAGCATCGTAGTTTTCAAAAAGGTTCGCCAAGATGGCCACTAGCCAACGGGCCAGGGACCGGGTAGGCGCGTCGAGTCGCAAAGTGCAGAGGGGCCCCACGCAGATCGTGGAGATGCTGGAGGGCTCACCTTTGGTGCAGATGCTGCTCGGATGTTGGGCTTCTCAGGACCCAAAGCACAACTTGGAGGGAGCCTCTGTTGTCCCGCTTGCAGCTTGTCGAGTGTCTTCCAAGATGGCTGGCTCCACGTGTCTCGGTGCCTCCACGGGTTCCTTCTTTGCAGGGACTGTGGATCGGGCGGTGAGAGGTCTGGAGGTCCAGTTCTTGTCGGTCTCT
Organism: Triturus cristatus; assembly: GCF_964204655.1. NCBI lineage: Eukaryota > Metazoa > Chordata > Amphibia > Caudata > Salamandridae > Triturus > Triturus cristatus. The sequence goes on along the minus strand of NC_140581.1, from coordinate 370,371,359 downwards.
GGGCTCGGGCTCCGGCGGGAGGCGGCGGCAAAGCAGACATCGATTCGCTGGTTGGTGCCTGCGTTAGCAAGATGGTCACTCCCTGACCATAGGGGAGATTTCCTTCAGTCTTCTGTGCAGCAGAACGTCGAAGTTCCAGTCTTCTTCTTAGTTTCAAGTTGATTCCAGGATGTCTGAAGTCTTAGGACACAGCTCCTACCTTTAAGCGGATTCTAGGGGCCGGACTACCTGCTAGGTCCCTCCCTAAGGGTGGGACCAGGAAGGGGGGTGGTTACACCCCCAATCCTTTGTCCAGCTCGCTCCAGGTCTGGGGCTGGTGTGCCCCAGGACCGGATTGAACTGGCACATGCACCGAGGCTCCTTGTGAGCCTCAGGCATGTCTGTTTCTATTCAAGCCCTACCTGACCAATACACAAAATCCTGTCTGGGGTGGTGCTAGCACCTCCCCTGGCAGGAAACCCTTTGTCCACGTCTCCCAAGCTGGAAGGACTCCCAGCAGCAGGAGGGCAGACTTGTGTCTGTGGTGGCAGTGTCCATTTTGTGGAGCTGAGGCTTTGTCGGATTTTACCCGGGTTTCAGGATCTGTACATGTCGTGTCCCTCTAGGAGGGTGGAATGCTAACCCCGTCGCCAGAATTGGCGAGGGGTTAGTATTCCAATTCGTATGACACCTTACTCGACATGTTTGATAAAGCCAAACCAAAGATAGCATTTAACCGCGAGGTTCATAATGCACTTAAGAGTATATGGTATGGCGATATCTGGAAACGGTAGAAGGAAGTTGTTCCGACTACTGCAGACAGGCTCAGCTCATGCCAGAGCACCATCTCACATGAAACCAAGCACTCTGCCTTCAGGATTGTTAAGGCCTGCCATAGGAGTGACTTATAGGTTAACATGTGTCCCATTTAAGGTTAGGTATAGGCATACTACACCTAAGTAAGAGGTGGTTACACCAACTTACCCCAGCTGAGTGATCAGCCAGTTGTGTCAAATTGCTAGGCCAGGCCAGGGGTGGCACAATACATGCTTCAGCCCCTGGTAGGCCTTAGATACACCAATGCCCTGGGTACCTAGTGTACACTGGTACAGGGGCTCACAGGGTGATCCAGTTCCAATGGGTTATGCACCTAAAGTGCATAGTGTCAATTTAGCAGAGAGAACAGGAGGCTGGGGGTCTGATTAGCAGGCCCACAGCCTCAATATGTCAAAAACCAGTGAAGCAAAAAGCAAAAATTTGGGGTGACCATAGGATAGCAGACCATACTCTCCTACAGCGCATGACTAACGTTGCCAAGTAGTCGGCGACGGTGTTGGGATTTTAATAGAAGGCTCTTTTAAGCGAAGACAAAAGAAGAACCCATTGGATTGCTTTGCTGAACTCTAGGTCCAACTCATCACAGTCACTAATGCAATGTCTACTGTCACCTCCTCTGTGGTTTGGTAGCTTGAGAGAACTGGGTTACCATATTCAATGGATTTTGTTGTTGTCACTCAGATGCGTACAATTGCATGGGGTTAAGCTTCCTTAGTACCGATTAAGACGGAAACCAGATCCATGCATCGCTCCACGTGCTCTGGTTAACTGTTTTTGGGAAACATTTTAACGGATATTCAACATATCATTTATTCATTCAGCACAGCTGGCTGCATCGTTATTTTCCAAAAGTTCTCTTTTGTGCCAACCTCCTCAACAGATTTCTTGAAGTAACCATTCAAACATAAATAAACTGAACCATGAACGTTTTCAACTGGGCTTTCACTCCCAGGCACAGAAATGTGGTCCGATAGCTAGACTGCCGACTTTGGTGCTGGAAACCAGGGTTCAACGCGTCCATATCCTGTGATTCTGGGCAAATCACTTAATCTCCCCGTGCCTGAATATGTAACGTAACCGGTGCTTATGTAAAGCGCTCCAATACCTTTGGGTCGAGTTCGCACTATAAAAAATCTGCAAAAAAGAAGATATATATGGCCTGAGGGCTGCTGTGTAGGAGGGACAGACAGGTGGCTAAGGCGCATGTCTACTCTTAGAGCCGCCCAACTTCTCTAGCTAAAACGGAACCAGTTGCACCAGCCCTAAGGCGAGGTACTTCCTTGCCAGCATCACAAACGCCATTTTGTCATCCTTCCGATGTCCCCATGCAGTACATGTAAACCATGGGGTTGATTGCTCGTTCTAATTCCCCTGGAACAGCATAGCTGATCAGCAACCTTTCTGTTTTGCAACTCAACTGGGGGTAGCAACGTATTATCTGGTGTCTCCTGAGGATAGTTCAGGTGTCTGTAACAGCACTGCTTTCCTAGCTGTAGTTTAAACAATTATATAAATGAGTAGTGGTAGCCGATGCTCTTTGTGGTCATCAGATGCAGTTACTAGGATTGTTGTATGATAAACCACTTACAGTAACCATTGCCCTAAAATCTTGAGCCACCCCACCATCTTGACAGGAGTGGGTTTACTTTTATACCTGTTCAGTCCCTTTTAATTACGATAGTGCGCCCGTGGCAGGCTCGTGCAATTCCTCGGTTTTCTTAATATTGCAGAATAATATGAACGAGTTGCCACCTTCTAATACTCACAAGAGTGGTGTCTTTTTTAGGAATGTAAGTCTGCTAATATGACCTGTAAGAACGTAACATTTAACAAGCATTTGCAATGCAATAGGTCTCGCATTTAAGTGTGTTTGAGGTATTGGCATTGTCAATGACAATGGCTTTTAGTTTTTTTTTCATATTTATGTTTTAATAACGAAAACAAAAATAAAAGGCATTGTTATTTGCAATGTCAATAGCTCAAACTCGTATACCTATTGCATTTAAAATGCTTGTTTATTTTGAGGGAGAGTATCTGCACTTCTCAAGAAAAACATAATACTGTTAATTAGAAAATACTGCACTTCTCAGAAACGAGATGTAACAGTGAGACTAGAGGCTTTAGTCCTGCTTATATAACTTACCTGTCCCAGTACTTGCTTCTCAACATCTGGTCACCCTAATCAAGTGACACATAAAGCTCTGAACTGTCACACACAAAAGTGTTGTAAAAAAAGGAAAAATCACACATAAGCAGACTGAAATCTTGGCGGCTATGTGCTGATGACCGGCTGCGTTTGGCAACCAAGCGGCACTGGGGTGACAGTCAGGAAGCTTTGCTGCGGAGAGTGCTCCCTGACAGTGACACACTCAACTTCCGTGTGAACTAGACTACTTCTCTGACGAACTGCTGTAGTCACACACTGCCTCTGTAAAAGACGCACTAGAGTGGCCCGTGCTCTTCCAAAAGCAGTGGACTACTTACCCAAGGGCTCCACGGTGAAGGCTGACATGGGATACATCTGGGAGCAGGGGAGGAATTCTAGGTGGCGGTTAATTTCGGGAACAGGAAGCGACCAATTCCCCGGTGCCGGAGCCACATGATGAGCAGAACTCCGTGGATTCCCGCTTCTAACCACGCCTATCCAATGACAGCAGTTTCTGTTTGGTTAGCAGTTTCAGCTGTCTCTTTGATTCAATGTTCTTGGGTTGGCGCGAAGGAGCAGGCTGGAAGGAGAAACAATAGCGTTCACGAACGGGACGGAACCCCCCTGCTTCCAAACGAGGAATGCTCAAAAACCGCATTGCACGAAGGGAAAGCGAGACCTATTGGCTATGCCAATGCTTGTTCGTGTGTGTGTCTGTGCGTGTATGTGTGTGCGTGCATGTCTGTGTGTGTTGGGCCGAGCCCCATTTGTACCTTTAATAGGCCAGCCTCCATGTTTCTTCATAATGTAATAGCACAGCATCCTTTAAGCAATTTCTTCTTTGCTTTTTCTTTAAATAGGCAGAGAAAATGAGTGCTTTGGTAGTAAAGTTGGACGCTGCAAGGAATCCTGATTTGTTTAATCTACTAGGAAATATTCTGAAAGCTCAACAAACCCCTCACCTGCTCAAGATTGCTAGGACCAGAAAGGCACAGCCATACCAGTTGGACGAGTTTATTCAGGTGACCTGGATTCATGAGAAAATTGTGCAGAAATCTTATTACCGCATGCTTGTGGCGGTAATATAAGCAGGAGTAAAACTACATCACAGCGACCTTATGTGATCAACAGTGAATGAACTTTCAGAAGTGCTACAGACCCATTCACTTGTGTGCTTCCACTGAAAAAAGAGTGCTCTTGTTGCACTTTCTGCCATTGTGGCGTAACTATAATTGAGGGGCCCCCCCTGCAAGGTACGTAGAGGGGCCCCCGCCGGACTCTATTAGGACAGGCTGCATTAGTCCCTGGTGCAGGGGTGGTGTGTTAGTGATAGGTGTGCAGGGTCCCTGTCCCTCAGACGTGCAGTCATGCTGCATTACACCCTGGTGCAAGGGGTGGTTTGTTAGTGATAAGTGTGTAGGTTCCCTGCCCCTGAGACGTGCAGACACACTGCATTAATCTTTGGTGCAGGGGATGGTTTGTTAGTGACAGGTGTGCATGCTTCTGTCCGTGAGATGATTTTAAAAACAAATATGGCATCAGGAAATGACATTCGGGGAGCATTCACCATTGCCTGTGGCCTGTGGCCACCATGTGTCCCCCGGCGACAGGTTTCGCTGAATCCATATCACCTGCTGCTAATTCCGTGAGCCTGGTGAGTGGCTCTTGTGCACCCCAGGCTTTGCGACCGCTAGTTCCGTGCACGAGCCTCAGACCGGTGAATGCTGGACGTGCCTCGTGTCTCTGGGTCGTGCACGCACACAGCTTCAAGTGCTGGGAAAGTGCTTGTTTTTGTTGTGAGCTTGTCTTGTGTTCCTAAGTTAGTTATCTCACTCAAGTCTCTTAGATTTGGTCCCCAGCCAGGAAAGGTTTGTGTGCAGGAAGTGAGATAGGGAGGGAGGAAAGCAGAGTGTGAGAACTGGAAGGAGGAAGGAGACGTGAGGTGGGGAGGGGAGGGGCGATGAGAGACGGACACATCGCGCTGAAGAGACCTAGGGCTTCCCAGGGTTCGCCCCGGAGTCTCACACCATCGCGGGTTCATTCACAACCCACGTGAACACTGTTTGTACCTGTGCCGGCTGCACACAAGCGAGACTGTAATTCATAACTACGTGTAGGGGTGTCACCTTGCCCAACACTGCGTGATTTGCGCTGTAAAATAACATTGTGAATCTCTGCTTACTTGATTTCAAGCGCTAGACCAGTTCAGGCTTCGAAGCACTGTAGAAAAGTAATGTTGCCAGTTGTGGGTGTGCCGGCAGAGGAGGCTGGGTCTGCGCAGCAAAGCGGCCGTGCGGCCCGAAAGTGAAAGTGATCGCGATCGTGATCAAAGCGGCCGTGCGGCCGCGAAAGTGAAAGTAAGCGCGGCGCGCGCGCCCGCGCACATGCACTGTAGCTCTAGGCTGGCCTGGGAGCACTTTTTGGAGCCCACATACAAAATGTCTCTTCGAGCCAGCGCATGCGCTGGGCTCAGCGAGTCCTAAAAATGATTAGACTAACATTCCTCTTCGAGAACTTTCATAGAACTCTTCAGGATCTTTAATAAAGTGAACACAGTAAAGGCGAACACTTCCTCTGCTGCAGGGGGATAGGCAGGGGAAGGTGGAGGCCGAAGTATCAGAAGTCTGAGGTAGAGCATGGGTGGAAGAATGTTGCGAAGCTTGTTTTTGGCTAGTGAGTTGAAGACGATCGTGGGCTCAATCAAACCCAGACATTTGACTCAAGCATGGCTTGAGCCATCGTTGACAACCTATCAAGGGTATTTGCAGTGCCAAACAAATATCACCCTCATTTTTGTCTTCAAAGGTTGGATATTTAGCTGTCAAAAAGAAGCACAATAAAGGTTTGGGCCATTTACAAACTGCTGGGCTTCCCGTAGATTCTTTGTGTATCTATTTATTGAAGAGTAGAGCTTAGAGCCAATTGGAGCTGGAAAATTACCTCCTATATAGTAATAATCAAGTCCACAACACATACATGCCAACATTTAAATTTAGATGAAGGGACATTTTGAAATAAAATCGGGGACTTTATTTTCCCCATTGACGCACATTGAAGCAAAGGCAATTTTAAGCACCAGAGAGCTAAAATAAAGGCACCTTAATCCACTCCATGTTTTTTCACTGCACAATAGCATTTGTAGCCCTGTCAAACTCATCATAAGTGTCTGAATCCACAGAAATGTCCTGGGCTGGATGAGCTACTGGTGCACGGAGCTGAGGATCTTTACGGCTCTGAAATGTAGTGTTGCTCCAGCTGAAACTTTCGAGAGCGGCCGCTGCGTCTGCACTTCCGATAAAAAGTCACATAATTTCAGTAGCAGGTTCTCAGAAAATTCTCCAACAGAGATATTTTGACTTCGTTAAACACAACACCCGTCAGGAAAAACCCAAGATTTACAGCCTCTGGTTATCACGCCGTAACCTCCACCCACTGGAGCCTGCACTAAAGCGAAACTATTGAGTCCCCAGAACTACAGAATGAGGATCGGAAATGTTCAAAAGTCTCCACAATGTGCATCAATTGGGCGGCCATTTTAGTGTTGCAGGTTTATTTCGTGAAAGAACATATACTGTAAACAAAAGTCTAAGTACTATGGGCCTCATTTATGAAAAGTGACGCATCACTGCGTGAAAACAGTGATGCGTCACTTTTCACTGTGCCCTCCCTGCGACTCCAATGATGCGTCATATTTACAGTATGAGGCATCATGTCGCAAGGAGTCACAGATACGTCAGTATTTCCGACGTATCTGTAGGAGCAAAAGTGACGCATTGCTGGAGTGTGTCACAAAAGTGACGCAACTCCAGCAATGTGTCCTTTCACATGGGGCAAGCCCCATGTGAAAGGGTCTGCGTCAGTCTTACGCCTGCTGTGAGGCAGGCGCAAGATATTGACGCATTTGCACCCTAGAAGTGGCGCAGTGAAATCTCGTAGATTTCACTGCGTCACTTCTACGATGCTTACTTACGTAGGAACGCCCACCCTGCATACATTATACCTGACGCAGGTATAATGTAGCGCAGGGGTTTACAAAGTGACGCATCTAGGTAGATGCGTCACTTTGTAAATATGGCGCATCATGGCGCATGTTTTACGCCACTGGTGCGTCACAAAAAGTGACGCACCGGTGGCGCAAAAGTGACGCAGGGGCTCATAAATGAGTCCCTATATTTCCAGATTTAAAAAGTAATGTTCTACAAAGCTCCACATGAGTTAGTAGAGCTGCGTTTTTTTATACATATAAACATAGTTCAATAATTATGTGTCTTAAACTCCGAAAACATAACATGTTGAATAAATCTGTGGAAATACGCTTAACAAGTAACTCAATTTTGGAATTTTGTTTAGATTCGATACACATACGCCTACTTCAAAATGGCCACTAATTTAACCACGGGTGACGGGCTATGAATTGTTGGTTTATTTCTTTGACGCATGCGCGATAGGCAAAGTCCCGTCACTGTCATGGCAGCCCACTGGAGCAGGTTGTTGCACATGGGTAAAGTGAGCTGCGCATAGGAAGAGTGCTGTTCTGAGGCTGTCATCTGAGGGTTCGCGCGCAGTTGCAGACATCTACCTCTCTGTGCATGCTGTACACAGAAACAGTACAGAGACAGAGCCGGTGATCGCTTGAGCCCCATTGCAGCTTGAATCGCTAGCTGTCTGCTTGATGTCTGTGGTCCTGATGCTGCCAGAAGCGATGGAGCAGGCGGTGCTGAGGGGCTTTCCAATCGCAGCAGAAAGACAGCAGCTCAAGCAAAACCCAGATGCCGCTGCAGGTACTATATATAACACAACAGTCATCTTAGCTCGGGAGTCTATTTCTGAATCCAAGGCACCTGGAGGGAGGCAGTATGTCAGAGAGGATAGGGGAGGGTTGTAAAGGCCAGTATCCTTTAGCTTACAAGCTTATGTTCTACATTTCAGCGGACTTTAAAAAAGAATGCGTTGCCTCTGTTGGTTATAAATGTCATGTTGATTTCTGTTAATATTCTTATATGTTGAAATTTGTGGTTAAAAGACAAGCTTTACAAATCCTGGTTTCTTCTTACCAGATGCTAGGAATAGGCTTCTAAGGGAAGAATTTCCCAATTTCATTTTGCAAGTGTTACGGTTCGAATCTTAATCGTGAAGTGTACTGCACGGAGGAGTCGTTGGTGATAGCCATCGGCTACTGAAGTAGTAACTGGAAGGGGAGCTTTTTATTGTAATCGCAGAGATGACGAGTCATTCATTACCACAGACTGCTGCAGAGCTGTGGTGCTTTAAAAAAAATGGAGCTTATTTGATGGTTGTAATCTGCCGACTGTAAGAAGCAGATCAATCGGAATCTGTTATTTTTTTATGTGTATATGTGTGTGAATTTGTTTTGTTGCCGTGCGGCCGCGAAAGTGAAAGTAAGCGCGGCGCGCGCGCACATGCACTGTAGCTCTACGCTGGCCTGGTAGCACTTTTTGGAGCCCACATACAAAATGTCTCTTTGAGCCAGCGCATGCACTGGGCTCAGCGAGACCTAAAAACGGCATGGCGGGGCAAAGGAGTTCTGTGCTTTGGTGTGATTCAGCGGCAGACCCCCACCAAAGCACAGTGTAACCACTGGGTGCTGCAGCCGAGGACCTTTGCTGCCTGCAGATGGAGCAGCCTGCAGCCAGGTTAAACGAGGTGATGGAAGAAAAGGACATCAGTGCTTGTAAGGCAGCTCTTGAGAAGACCCCCAGCACGACACAAATACATTTACCAATTTTCAAAACATCTCTAATTAGCTCTACTCGTAAACTCTTTTAATGTGTCTTTGAGTCTACAAGTTCTGTAGGTATGCAGATTACTTATACATCCACAGTTCTTTGCAAACTAACCCTCACAATCTTAAGAAAAGGAATTGGGGCATATGCACTGAAGTAACCACTGAAAATGAAAAGACAAAAGGACATGTTTCTTAGATATGAGTGACAATCATATCATTTACCTACCTGGTGTGATGGTATCTGCCTACAGCCTCTGAGTAGGGGGCATCAAGAGGGAGAGTACCTCGCAGAAAAGTTTTAATGCAAGGGCAATTTTTGAAAATTTCCAGGGGTGCCCCACCTCGCAAAACCCCACGGGAAAGTACATTTTCTGGGAATTTATCTTTCTCAACATTCACAATATAATTCAATATTGTTAAGTAACATGGGGCATGAGTAGGCAGAAAATAGGTAAACAGGGGCCCCCAAATGATTTCTTGTCCAGAACCCCCAATGTACTGTTCAGAAACGTACAATCACACTAAAACAAATCATAGCACAAAGCAGATCAAATGTGCACGTGTCAAGCAGCGCAGCATGTCACTTGTTGGAATTCTTAAAAGAGTAAACTTTCCCAACATTAGCTGAAGAACCAACCATGTCAGATGTGCCACTAACTTTGACAGCTATCAAACCTACAGTCGAATTGATGACCGGAAGTCAAACAGTGATTCAGAATTGTTTTCCAGACAAATTTAATACACAATATATGAAGTATTGCCGACTCCCCAGCTTCTACCAGTCATAATTTTGTAGGAAGGAAAATAGGTTTCCCCTGTCCACATTTGAGCCAATCTTACAGGTGGTACCAACCCAGATCGCAACTGCTTAGACCGCACTTCATATAGACTGCTTTCAATGCTAAATCTAGACTATCAGAAACTGGCAAAGGTACTTGCGCAAATAACACTACCGGTGCTATCTGAATTTCTACCTCAAGATTATAACCGATTTATATTGGGGATTAGTAAATTCTCTAATCTGAGAGAACGAATACACGTGATTACATCCTTTCCAGGGGTTGATCGAGTTTCCTCAGTAGCATCACTGGATACAGAAAAGGCATTTGCCCTTGAGGTTGGATTACCTGTATAGGGTGCTACAGGGTATGAACCTTGGCCCAAAAATTATAGGATGTCTCTGATTATTGTACATGGATCCAACTGCAAGAGTTAGAAGGCAAGAGATCATCTCTCAGCAGGGGTCAGATTGCAGAGGTACCAAGCAGGTATGCCTGCTCGTCCCACTTTTATATTCACTAGTGACTGAAGTCCTGGCCTTTCCGCCTGATGAGAGAGGAGTTGTCATGCTGGGCACACAACGCTAACTCATTAGACGCAGATGATATCCTATTGTACATTAGAGAGCCTGCTGACGCATCTTCAACATTGACAATGGTAGACAAGTTCAGAGTTTTTTTTCTTCGGACTAAGGGTTAATTGGGTGAGGCCCGGTCTGTTTCCTCTGAAACACAAGTTGAAGCCACACTGTTATCAAACAGATGTAACCCATTAAAATTAACCTTAGACACATATAAATATTTGGAAATAAAGATGTTATATAAAGACCACCCTCAGTGCTTAATTTGTAATATAATAAGTGCTGGTGCCCAAAGTTTTGTTTAAAAGCCTGTGACCAGTGCTATTGCAGGTCGCAGTAACCAATACCAAGGCTACGTAGTCTGAATTTCTCCCCATGCTTCTTCAATCCACCATCAGGGCCCCTCTCGTTCGTTATCTCACTGTTTAAGATCTTTCATCCCTGCTTTCTCCCTTTATTTCTGTTGCCCCATCTGTCTCTCCCTCCTTCTTTTCCTCTAGCAGGTTTTTCTCTTGCCCTGGATAAAATTCTGATGAGGAGAAATAAGTGCTGTTCACCAAAAATAAGTGCCAGTGGGCCCCACCTGCAACCACGCCCAAATTAAGCACTGGCCACACTAGACGGAAACACAGTGAAAGCGGTAAAGGCGCTGAGAAAATGATTACATCTGTAACGCTTTGGTGTGCAATGGAACTATATCATAGGTGGTGCTCTCAAAAACAATTACGTTACCCCCACCCGAACTACTTTGTAAATAGGCCATTTGTTATTCAGCTGCCATTATTGCTGTCTGGCTTGGCAGAGGGTAAAGGCAGGTGGTGGGAAGCACCTAATATTGAGCTATCTTATGCTGAACCTCTTCCACAATGTTTGACCACCTGGCTGTGCATGCGGGGTAACGAGCAGATCATAATTCCTGCGAAATACGATAAGGCTACTGATTAGTGCAGAAGTTATTCTAGGAAGGTAGGGATCTCCCGACATTGATAAATATGGCACAACACTGCTGGAAACACTACTAAACAAGCATTGGCATAGCCAATAGGGCTCACCTTTGGGACCTTATAAGTGCTTAGCCATGCAACAGTTGATGTTGTTGCACAAAGGGTATTGTGCTGCATAACTAAATACTTATAAGTTCCCAAAAGCAAGACCTATTGGCTATGCCAATGCTTGTTTGCTTGGTATTTGATGTCATTTTGCCTGGAAATGCACTGGGTTCCTGCTAACCAGGTCCCCAGTGCCAGATCTCTTTCCAAAAACTGTGCTATTGTTTCTCCAATTGGCAATACCTTTAGTACCCTCTGTAAGTCCCTAGTACATGGTGACCCTGGCACCTAGGGCCTGAGGTACTAAAAAGGGTTTCCAAGGACAGCATCACGAATTTCGCCACCCTAAGGTACCCCTCACCAAGCTCATGCAAACTGCCACTGCAGGCCAAGTGTCTGGGTGCAGACAAAAGTAAAAACCCGACATGGCACACAGTCTGTGTTCATGCCTGCCAATGCTGCATGTAGTACAAGTCACCCCTAAAGCAAGCATTACCGTCTCAAGGCAGGGTTCGCTATACTACATGTGTGGACCTAACTGCTGGAGCAGATATGGTCAGTTCCATTACAGCCCATACGAGTGATCACCCATTCTAAAAGCATGTGCTGGACACTGATGAAAACGAGTTCCCCCGTGTAAAGAAGTTGGGGTTACCCTTTGGGCTAATAAGTGCAAATTCCCGGTGCAAGAATTAGATTACTTAGGACATCATATTTCACTTGAGCGTAAGCAGTAAGTGCTGTCAGCCAGCGAAAATTAATCCAAGTGCCAAAACAACACGAAATTGTGGGTTCAATTACTAGTGGGCTCCTTCCCCTTCTTTGCCAAATAGAGTGGCGTAGCAAGGTCAAGTGGTACCCGGTGCAGAACATTTCTTGTCACCCCCCCCCCCCCCGCCCACATTGAAATTATTAAAATAAGGAAAAAAACCATAGTTACACATATTTTTGCCCTTTTGTCACCCCCTCAATGCCATTTTGTCACCCCACTCAGTGATGACACCCGGGGCGGCCCACACCCACCGCACCCCCGTTCCTACGCCACAGGCCAAATGTAAATAGGAGAGGTACACACATATTGTTGTAAAGCCGTACGTTTATTTCTAATTACAAAGGAGTTCACGTCTGTGACCGCAAGCCGATAGGAAGACTCCAACTTACCAGATCAGGTCGGTGCGCTCCTTATAGCAGTAGGCCTGAGCATGAAACTCCCCCAAACATAAACAAGATTGAACATACACAGAGCTAGGCACACAGGTGCATGCTCAGCAACAGAAAGAAACGGAAGTGCACGAAGATTTACTTGCAATTACAAATACAACATGCATGCCTGACGGGTGCATACTTTTTAGGTCTCGCGAGCCAAAGGCTCGAAGAGACATTTTGTATGTGGGATTTTCAAAGTGCTACCCACAGTCTTTTGGCTGGCCTAAACCTTGAGTGCACGATCACATGCACGTGCACAGCTGCTCCTCTGCTCATTGCATTCCCCCCTCCCTTCTCACCCAGCCCTTTGATGCTCTGCTCGATTACTTTCACTTTCGCCGCTTTGACCCTTGCATTCCCCCCTCCCTTCTCACCCATCCCTTTGATGCTCTGCTCGCATCTCCCTCCTCCCTGGGCGTGAAGGGAGACATTTTACTGCCAACATGTTTAAGGCCCACACGTTTTGGCAGCACCCATGAAGTGTTTACGGTCGTCGCCATGCCCCCCCCCCCGCGGTGCACTGCTAGACCCTCCGCCCGCCCGTCTCATCACGTAATCTGGAGTCATGTTTTTCGAATGCAATTTAAACATGCACCGATATCTCGTTTTGTCTAAAACATCCTATGTTAGTTGAAAGTTATCAGTCTTTTTTTCGTCTCTTTGTCACTGGTGGCAGCGGTCTGGTTTAACACGGCTGTCACGTTAAAAGCGCTTCGGAATGACCTCCCTGTTGCCTGTCCCTCCCCTCCTCCTTTGACATCTTTTCACAAATCAGTTAGGTTGTTGTGGCTGCTGGGGCCCACAGGGGTTAACACCCTGGCAGCACCCGTGAAGTGTTTACGGTCGCCGCCATGCCCCCCCCCCCGCAGTGCCCTGTCCTGTGACTGGGCATGCAGCTCTTATCTGAAGGGCTTCGCCATCTCACGCTGCCTTCCGCACACCATTCTGGGGCAGCTTTAATCCCTTTTCCTTCTACCTTCAGGGACAGGCTCACCTCCCAAGAGCAACATCATTACACACAGACACAAACACACCTGGCCTCATGTGACCTAAAAAAACAAAAACATCCTTATCTTTAATTACTTCGTCAAGACATCCATTTTCGTCTATTAGATCGGATATATCTTATTTTTGTTTTTTTCCAGTTAATGGCATACTGCTCGACTGCATCCATTGGAGGCTCAAAAAGAAACACGTACATTAATATGCAGAAAGGGAGTTCTACAGAATCCAACAGGGAAAATCCCTGCACCACAGGAGTCGCGTGAGATTACTCTGGATTAAGCACTTCCTTTTTTTAGCATCATCCAACTCTTAATAACGCCTTGCCAACTATTTATGCTAAAGAACAGTATGGTTCTTAAAACGTTAAAAAATAGGTTGTCTCTTTTTAGAACTTTGCACTTCAAGCAGTCTACGGGAATGTGCAGTGAATGCAAACCAGTTGTGTAGATGAACCTATATCCAGTTACGTGTACACATTCCATGCATGCTTTGAACAACACAATAGAGAGGTTTGCAAATGAACCATTTTATGCAATTATGCACTCGTTGAGTAACGTTTTATACTACTCCATAACCATGTGCACCCCTTCACAATGGGTTAGTCATTTAAACGCTCGTTGCTGGCATCCTCAGTGATCCCGTTGTAAGGAACTCAAAGCCGATCACCTATAACAGTCAGGAAACTGAGCGCCAATTTTTAGTAGTTTTATATAGCGCGAAGTCGACTTGAAGGTATTGGAGCGTTTTACATGAGCACCAGTTACATTACACATGGCATATTCATTTTGTGCTAGGCACGGGGAGATTAAGTGATTTACCCAGAATCGGAGGAAGTTGAGCGTCAGTGCCGAGACTCGAACCTGGTACCTCAGCTCCAAAGTTGACAGCTCTGATGGTAATGCCAAATCCTCTCGCATTAAAAGGCATACCGGTTTCACCTGTTAATTCGCAGCTCTTAGAAATGCCAGGAGTGCAGGATGAAGCGCTTTATAAAAGACATTTTATTGCAGGAGATGGAAGTCTAATGTCAAATGACTAGTAAAAGTGTAGTTTACACGCCTTTGGCCTACACTATTCACGAACCTGTCATATGGCTGAGGTTTGAAGATCTGAGAGGACATTTGTGTAGTGCTTTGAAAGATTTATTTTCACACTTGGTAAATAAAAAACGCAGTAATGAAATAAATGAACAACAGGGGGGGGGGAGACGTGATGAACCCGGTGGAACTATGAGGCAAACACTTGTCTTGGAACTGCTCACATTTACGTGAGTTTGAGCTATTGACATTGCAAATTACAATGCCTTTTATTTTTGAACATAAATAAAAGGCATTGTCATTTACATTGCCAATTGCTTAAACTCGTGTAAATGCGAGACCTATTGCATTGCAAATGCTTGTTATGTTTCTCTACTGGTTTCTCTTTTCCCAGTATGTTACTTTGCATTTGACAACACTGAAAGTTTCATGATGTACTATTGAAGTTCATAGTCAACTGTTTGAGGCAATTTTGATTAATTACTTTCATTTCAGGAATTGTGTTTGCAGATTTCCATTTTAATTTATCTGGGTATTATGGCTATAACTCAATGTCCATTCCAGATGCCTCCTTTTTTGCAGAACTCAGGCAAACCATCTGCTCCATGGAAGCAATGGGTTAGAATTTTACTATAGCTATTGATGCTACCAAATATGATCCCAAGAGAAAAGTAGCCTTATTATTTAGTCATCTTGGACGGGAAGGGCAGCAGATTTTTGACAACCTGCCCATTGTTTCAGCACCCAGTGGGAGGGTGAAGGTTGGAAGGAATATTTAGAGGCAATCTGTTGATTCCTAAACGTTTGTTAAGTTGCAGGGATCCTTCCTCAGTTGAAGTCATAGATTTGGCTAAGACTATTGAATGGTCCATGGTGTCGAGCAAACTTATGTCTGTGGATTGTCCTTCCGTTTTGCAGACTGAGACAGAGGCTGCAAGAGCTCGACACACTGTAAAGACCGGATGGCTCTCGGTGTCAGAGCACACCAGTGAAGCTACTGGGAGAGTAGTGTAGTAGGTTTGGCTTGCCATAGCATTGGGTGACAATAACTTGGTGGGTTGGATGTATTTGGCCAAGTTAGGATTAATGTTAATACCTGGAGCAGAAGGGCCTATTATAGCAGTTGACTCTTTCAGTACCAGCCTAAAAACTAAGTTGGCTTCTGGGGTGTTGGTGTGGCTTCTGCTTTCCATTCCCTGATCAATACCAATTTTACCAAATCTTCTTGTGAGTCTTTAGGGATTCCTGAAGTCTCTAATGATATCAAATCTGTGAATGAAGTTGGTCTGGATAGCACTAACTTTGGCATGAAATTTCCTGAAGTGTTCAGTAATAAGATTGGTTCTATTAGGAACTTTGTGCATAAAATCAAATTCAAGGTTGATGCGGTTCCTGTTGTACACATAGACCCATTCCTTTGAACGTGGGGAAGAACTTAGTAAATTGTTGCAGAATATGACTTTGGACAAAGTTATTGCTCATAGTAAAGCAGCTGAATGGGTAAGTCCCATTGTTATAGTACAGAATAGGTTCAAAGAGATTAGGATGAGTGTTGATTTGATCACATAAATGAAATTGATTAAATAAAAACATCAATTGCCATCCCCTTCCTAAGTTCAAGGACCTGTTGGCCAATATAGGTAAGGCCAAGCATTTCACTTTGATTGACTTATGTTCGGCCTACCATCAAATTCCCCTGGCCAAAGAGTCTCAAGAGCTGATTACGTTTGTCACACCCTTTGGGGCATGTACATTTTTGTAGTTTCCTTTTGGCCTAGCCTCAGCTGCCAGAATTCTTCAAAGATTAATGGACATGGTGTTACGTGAGGTGGCTGGGGTTCAGGCTTTGCAGGATGGCGTATTCGTTTTTGCAGTCAGTCAAGAAACATAATTTCATTTTGGACCTAGCGCTCAATATTTTCAAAGAAGGTGGGGTTACCCTTTGGGCTGATAAGTGCAAATTCCTGGTGCAAGAATTAGAATACTTAGGACATCATATTTCACCTTAGGGTAAGCAGTAAGTGCCGTCAGACAGCGCTAACGAATCCAGGCGCCAAGTGCCAAAACAACACAAAATTGTGGGTTCAACTACTAGTGGGCTCCTTTCTCCTCTTCGCCAAATGTAAAGAGGAGTGGTACACATGTATTGTTGTAAATCTGTTGGTTTATTTCCAATTACAAAGGAGCTCACGTCCGTGACCGCACGTCCATAGGAACACTCCAACTGACTAGATCAAGTTAGGGAGCATTCCTTGTAGCAGTGGGCCCGAATATGGAATTCACGCAAACATAAATACATAGGGCTGGGCACACAGATGCATGTCCAGCAACAGAAAGAAACAGAGGTGCACAAATATGCACTTACAAATGTAAATACAGCATGTGTCAGGGCACGCAGCCACTTTAATAAAATAAGCACGTTACACCCCGCTACATGATGGTTTCACTGAAAATAGGGATGTTTGGTATGAGACATACTGTATTAATAAACCCACACTGATGCAAGTGTCGGATTTGGTAACACATGCACCCAGATGGCACCTTAGAGGTGCCCCCTGAAAACTTATCAGCCACTGGTGTACTGACTGACTAGTTCTAACTAGCTTGTCACCTGAGAGGAGTTTCCAGCCCCCAAGGGGTGAGGGCCTTTGCTCTCCAGGGACCATAAGCAAAGCATGCTTGAGCAGGGAAGACGTGGCACCCCTGCCCACAGGATGACCTCAGGATAAGCATTCCAAGGCTGGGGAGCTCCAAAGAGGCCCACCGCCTTTGGTATGGGAATCTGGCTTCTCTCACAGGAGAGAAAACAGACCCCCTCTGTCCGGAGCCCCTTGGGACTTGGACAGGTGAGAGAATTCGAGAGGCAAGGCAGGTGTGTCCACCCTCAGGTGAGCACCATTCTGAACTGAGCCACCTGAAGTGGATGCAACTTTTTCAAAGTTAGCCCTATTGGTAATGGCAAAATCAGGAATTCTGGGACAGGGTTATGACCACCTCCCCTGAAGTGCTCATATAGGGGGTGTAGTAACACCAAGGGTAGGTAGACCATTGGCTACTGCCCTACACTCCCATAACACCCCTAAATTCAGTATTTAGGGGAGCCTTGGCACCAGAAAATCAGATCCTGCCAACCAAAAAGAAGAAGAAGGACTGAAGAGCTGTGAAAAGCAAGCAACTGACTTGGCGCCAACCCCGCTGCCCTGTCTGCTGTTCCCAAAGATTGTGCCAAAGTCGACTCATCTTGCAAGCTGCTGTGCTTCCAGAAGTCTTAGAGGACTGCCAGCAGTTCTGGCCAGACATATGAACTCCCATGGAGCAGCAGAGCTGCTTCCCTGCATCCTGCAGCCACCCCAAATAAGACTGAGAGACTCAGAAACGGCAAAAGTCTGACACTGCAAAGCACCACTGCACCCGCGTTTTGGAACCCAAGCTGAAGTGGGCCAATAGTGTCAGTATGGTCCTCAAGCCCTCAAGAGACAGCACCCACTTTGATTGCGCCCTTTATGAACTCTCCGACGCTGCCTGCAGCCTCTATTTGCAGGCCCCCTCTCCTGCAAGGGCTACTGGGTAATGAAAATCTGGTACCTGAAGACACCTCTGCAACCATCACCCCTTGCTCGTGGAGAAGAGATCCAAAGGTGTTCCCAAGCATCGCAAGACCTGAACCCCCTTGTGGTTCAGACCGACTGGTTTCCCAATCCAAGCCTGCAGCCTCTTTTCAACTGGACCCATCCCCATAGGGTAACATTGGACTCCCAACTCTGGAAAGCACCTCTGCACCCTGCTGCTCCAGTGCCACCTAAGGTTACCTGTTAGTGCTGCCTTGGACCTTGCCCCATACTTACCTCAAGTCCAGGAGATTGGTCCGATTTATCGCTGTGAAGTGCCCGAATACAGTACATGTTCTTTCCCATAGGATAACATTTGGTATCCAACGCTGAAAAGCACCTCGGCAACCGTAAATCTCTGTACTGTACCTGAATGCCATACTTGTTTCTTTTCCCATTGGATAACATTGCAGCTTCTGAAATATGCACTGTCGACTTTTGAAATGCAAAAGCATTTCTCTGGAAAAATTTAATTACCTAATTGTATTGATTCCAGTGCCTAAACATATATAAAGATATATGTTATTTTTATAAATTGGTGTGAAACACCTTATTGAGTTGTGTGCATCATTTACTGACTAATGTGTACATTACAGGTGTCTAACACTCCTCTCTAATAGGTCTAAGGCTGCTTGACCACACTACCTGCTAAAAGCGCACCTTGGGGTTGCTAGAGCAAGCCCCTGTCCAGTAGTGAGGAAATACCTGGACTCATTGCACGGTATACCTCTTTTTGGTATACCATATAAGAGCCGTTTTCCTACAATGGCGGTGCAGCGGTGGGGTACAAGACTTGCTATCTGCTGTACAGCTTGGTTAATAGTGATTCAACTAAGCGATCCAAAATTGTAGTTTAGTTTAAAAGTTTTTTTTTCTATTTCAGCATTTTTCTAAATTGTTTAAACTACCACATAGAGCCTTGTGTTAAGTCCCCAGTCCAAACTGTTTAGAATTTTAAAAGTATTTCTAGTTAACCCAAAAAGTTTATTTTTGAATTTTCTGTTGCTTTCAAAAAAGGTCTCAGCTTTAGTAACAATGTCTTCTACAGAAGATCTGGTTCAGGAGCTCAACCTGACCCTTACCTGCAGCTTACAATACAGCTGTTATGAATCGCCTGTAAAACGTACAAAATAAAAACAGGGCCAACTCCTACCAAGGCCGAGCTCTAGGAGCTCTTAGAAGAGTGCAGGAAAAACCACCCATAAGATGACACTGATCTCCCTGAGGGTCAGAGTGGAGACGCTTTAAGTGAAGATACAGCAGACCCCACTCCTCTAGGGAAAGAGAACCTCCCAGAGGAAGAACTCATTCTAGAAAGACTAGCCACGATGGCGGTTTTAGAAACCAAAATCCTGGCTATATAAAAGGAAAGAGCTGAGATGGGCCTAGGACCCATCTCTGGTGGCAGCAACATAATAAATAAGGAGAAAGATGAAGCTTTCGACCCTAAGATCCCCAAATGGATTGTCACCAAATAGTTTACGGCCCTTGAGAGGGCTTGTAAAATGAAGCAACTCAGTAAAAAGTATTGGGGCTCTCTTCTCTGGTAGCTGTTCTCAGGTAAATGTACGGATAGGCTACTAACACTGAATGAGGCAAATGCTGTGTCCTATGATTGAGGGCTTTGGACTCACTACTGAGGAATACAGGATCAGTTTCAGGGAGACTTGAAAAATCCAGAGTCAGACCTGTGTAGAGTTTGTAGACTTTTCAGTGAAAACACTAGGGGGCCAATTCACAAAGGTAATCTAAGACAAAAGTCTAACTTTACGACTTTTGGTATTCACAGAGATCATTTACAAGCCGTATCTTTATGTCCGCAGTCGGGCCAGAATCTCCGCACCCAAGCCGTACTCCCCCACACCCGGGCTATACTCTCCGGCTCAGGCCGTAATCTCCGGCTCAGGCCGGATGAAGTGTAATCAATGGGCCAAAATGCTAATTTTACAAAAGGGAACATCAGGAATATGTGATAAATGGGAGAGGAGGTCACGAAAAACAGTTTGGGCTGGAAAAGGGTGTGGCCAGACACTACAATATATCCCAGAAAAGTTTTCTCCTTTGCATCATGGTACAGCCAGTGCACAATTTGCATCCCCTCAGTGTTGACTGTAGTGTTAACACTACAGACAACGCTAAGGGGAGCACAAATTGTCCCACTCTTGAAAGCATGAAACAGCAATCACCTGATCAGGAAAAGTGAGATATCAGTGGCTCCCACAGGACCTATTTGGAGGAAGGGCTCCTTTACACTGAGGCCAGAGACCCCAAACTTGGTGCCACTAGGACAGTGGTAGTGCTTCAGAGGTATAGATAGTTCTTACTTACTTTGGCTCATAACATCTCCTTAGTTGGACATCTTGGTTAGGCCAAAACTTGGAGCCGGTTAGGCACCCAAATCTACTGGCCAGGCATGTCCCAGAAGGTGAAGGAGTTTTGGAGCTCCTGTGTTACCTGCAGGCCAGTGGCAAAGCAGGTAGCCACCCAAAGGCCTTCTTAATTCAACTTCCTGTGGTTGAGGTTTCCTATGAAAGGTTAGGGGTGTCATAAACCACCTACGTGGATCCCAGATGATTCCAATGGGGTGGCGATGCTAGTTCCCGAATCCTCCCGAGACTTGCCCTTGGTTTACAGGAGGAGACACTGCCCTGGTGACAAATCCCAGGGGTAAGGGGGTTGGGATGAAGAAAGCGTGTAAAGTCAAAGATGCTGTGGCTCATTTACTCAACAACAACACTGCAGCAGGCATTCACACCAGTCTGATGAAAGGTACCGGCAGATATGGTACCTATAAGCAAACAAATAATATGGCTATAGTCTAGTATTAACTCTGTCTCCTAAGGTGTCACCTGACGAAAGCTTTTCAGTATGCAGAAGTTAAACAAAAACACTAGTTATGTTTGTTTGCAGCACAACGTTGCAACTGAGCTCAGCGCACAATAAAATCAAGGCTGTCAATTTGTCTCTCTTTTTCTTCTTGTCCTTTTTTCCATCCAGGTGTGAGATTAATGTGGGATGTTCTATGCTGTGAGGTCAAGGCAGGAAGATCAAGGTAGCTGGCAAGACAAAGTCCTGCAAGCCGGGAAATAGGTAAGTGGCAGGCAAAGAGGCTAAGCAGAGGGGAGGAGTGTGGAGGGCCATTAAATAAGACTGGTTTAGAACGCTCATAAAAGTCACATTCTGATTGTTTGTAGCAAGGTACAGATAATTAACTTGATGAGGCTGCCTTTTAGATGGTGTATTAAAATGTTCACAAAGGTCGCGTTCTAGTTCTTTATAGCAAGCAACAGGTGCAGATGATTAATTTGATGCGACTGTCTTCTAGTAGGTGTGTTAGAATGTTCACAAAGGTCATGTTCTAATTGCTTATAGCAAGGAACAGGTGCAGATGATTAATTTGATGAGGCTGTCTTCTAGAAGGTGTTGTAGAATGTTCACAAGGGTTGTGTTCTAATTTCTCATAGCAAGGAACAGGTGCAGGGGATTACTTTGAGGAGGGCTGACTTCCAGAAGGTTCACGTTGAGGTCATCTATGCCAGATGGTTGATGCCTATTCTTGTGGATTTCTTGGATGTTTCCGTGGCGCCTGAAACCCGACCTTGCATTTATATGGTAAAACATTTGTAAAAGATATTAAGCCTTTTCAAACAAACCAGGGAACAGCAGCTGCAGCTAACTATTACCAACAGCATGTAACATGGTCAAAAGTAAGGGCACAAGACGTTTGCTCATCCACGAGTGTTAGGAGGAATGACATGGGTCAAGTCGGTATACTGTGATGGTCAAAAGAGGTGAGCTGTGGCAGGAATTCTGACAAGAGGTTGACGTTTTTAAACCCCAAGACCCTCCAACAACATCAGGGAAAAGATTAATACTGGTGGTGGTGGATCATGCCACCAGATACCCTGAAGCAATACCCCTTAGGACTACTACTGCTCCTCCAGTGGCTAGGTCCTTCATTGATATCTTCACCAGGGTGGGTTTTTCGTAGTAGGTGGTGTCAAACCGTGGTACAAACTTCATGTCTGGCTACCTGAAAAACGTGGACTGAATGTGGAGCGGCTTACAAGTTCACCACCCCATATCACCCACAAACAAATGGTTTAGTTGAGAGATTCAACAAAACCATGAAAGGCATGATCAAGGGACTCCTCGAAAAACTCAGAAAGAGATTAGATGCCTTACTGCCATGCCTGCTTTTTGCCTACAGAGAAGGGCCACAGATGTGAGCAGGGTTTTCCCTCTTTGAACGTCTGTTTGGTCATACTGTCTAAAGTATGAAGGCTAGGAGAGACCTCTCAGAGAGCCTATGCAAGACATAGTGACCTCTGTACTTTGCCTTTGTTCCCGAATGGATGAATACATGGAAAAAGCATCCAAAAACATCGCAGCCAGCCAAGAGCTCCAGAAGTAATGGTATGACCAAAAAGATGCACTGTTTGAGTTCTAACCAAGCCAGAAGGCGTGCGTTTTGGAACCTGTGACTCCTTGGGCCCTCCAGGACAAATGGAGTGGACACTGCCCTATCCTAGAAAGAGAAGGGAAGGTCACCTATCTGGTGGACCTTGGCACTTGCAGGAACCCTAAAATGGCCATCCATGTAAACCACTTTAAACTCTATCATGACAGGGCTGAGGTGGCAATGCTGATGCTCACAGATGAGGATCAGTGGGACGAGAGTGAACCTCTCCCTGACCTCCTCTCATAACTCTAAAGATAGATCAGTGGAAGGAGTGGTCTTTTCAGACACCCTCTCTGCCCAACAGCATGCTTACTGAAGGCGCGCCAAAGGCAAGCCCGTCTGCGCCCGTCCGCGCCTGGCCGGGCCAAGGGGCAACGCACCCTGCCCCTTTCCTCACATAGTCACCCCAGCAGCTTCTGGCCTACTACAACGACTGGCCTATCAGCCCGTCACCTCAGCCACGATCAACTTTCTTAACATCGCGCGACCTACCCAAAACTACCTCCCCAACCCCTCTCCTATGCCACACGCTCTGTTATCTCGCCTCACCTCCCCTTCTATTTCCCCCAGCCGCCCGGATAGCCCTCCTCAATACCCGCTCGGCGGTCAAGCATCATTTGGAATTGTTTGACCTTATTGATACCATCTGCCCGACATCCTGTTTCTTACCGAAACCTGGTATACGGCTGACTCTCTACCCGATGTTCTTAGTTCTTTTCCTGACTCCTACTACATCCTCCGCGCTGACCGCCCCAGGGGAAAGACTGGCGGAGGAGTGGCTATGATAGTCCGCTCCAACCTCCAATTCCAACCCCTTCCCCATCCTCCTATTCCATCTGTTGACCTCTTAGTAGCTCGCTCCACTAACCTTGCAACTCATTATTCTGCTTTATCGCCCCCCCCAATCCATGTCCCACTTCATTTCAGCCTTTCAGGACTTATTAGCCATTCTGGTATTCAACAATTCATCCCTCCTCTTACTAGGGGACTTTAACTTCTGGCCAGGTGACCAGCGTAAGGACACCATGTCCAAGGATTTTTCAGAAACCCTTCACAGTATCAACTTCACCCCCCACATCTCTGCACCTACCCACACACATGGTCACATTTTGGACCAAGTATGGTCCGCCAAACTATCCATCGCAGCACTTAACATATCCCCATGTGCCTGGTCCGACCATTCCCTGATCACCTTCTCTGCCCGCCTGGCAGAGGCCAACCTCCCTCCCTGTCCTAAAAACACCTTCGCCCGAAACTGGAACAGAGTAGACATGGCTGCCCTCGAATCCTCTTTAGCTTCTTCAGTCCCCACCCTGACTAACTTCCACCCCAACAAACAGGTAGCCTTTATTAACACCTGGCTCCTCGACGCCTGCAACCAAGTGGCCCCTCTTAAACGGGTGAGAACTCGGCGCCCTCATGACACTAACAGATGGTTCTCCAGCACCCTTGAAATCCAAAAACTTGCGCTGCGCCAGGCGGAGCGCCACTGGCGCCGTAAGTACCACCCTGACGCCAAGCTACAATACCATACTCTCCTGCAGGCCTACAAAAAATCTATCCTCTCTGCCAAACAAGAATATTTCTCGCTGAAAATTCAATTGGCAGCCAACAAACCCAAGGAGATTTTTACTATTGTGCACCAACTCTCCGCTTCCGACAGAGCCACCTCTAAGCCCGTCCCCTCCCAGACCCTTTGCGATGCCCTCAATGATTTCTTCATTGAGAAGATTACCATTATAAAACAGAATATCCCCACAGCCCCCGCCTCTTTCACCTGTCCCCCGCTGCCCTTCCCATCCTTCTTCATTGACCAATTTCCGCTGATTTCTGATGAGGCTTTCAGTATGCTCCTGAGAAAAGTCACCTCAGGCTCTCCTGCCGACCTCTGCTCAGCACACATCTTAAGAGATATTCTCTCTCGCTGCCCAACCCCATCCATTACCATCCTAAACACCTCCATCACTTGCGGCGTGGTATCTGACATATTTAAAGACGCCACTGTAATCCCCATTCTAAAAAAACCCGGCGCTGATCCCACCATCCCTTCTAATTTCAGACCCATTTCCCTACTGCCGCTCCGAAGCAAAATCCTTGAGAGCTACATCACCTCTTCGCTTTCCAATCACATTGAGACTCACCACCTCTTAGCCACCCACCAGGCCGGTTTCCGGCCGGCTCATTCTACTGAATCCGTTGTTCTCTCCGTAGTGGATGAGCTCAGGCGTAGCGCCGATATTAACTCCCCCCAGGCCCTTGTCCTTCTTGACCTCTCCGCGGCTTTCGACATGGTCGACCATTCCATCCTCCTCGACTGTGTTGAGGGCGCTGGCCTTCGAGGTCCAGCCCTCGCCTGGACCACTTCTTTTCTTACCGGTCGCACCCAGGCCGTCCGTCTGGACGGCCTTCTCGCTTCCACCCACTCTGTCTCTTGTGGGGTTCCCCAGGGTTCCTCACTTTCCCCACTCCTGTTCAACCTCTACATCCACCCCCTCATCGCTGCACTACAGGACATGGAGATCACAGCGTTTAATTACGCTGATGACCTGCAGCTTATTTTCAACCTCTCCCCCCCTCTGACTCTATCGCCAAGGTCCATTCTACCCTCACATTCATCTTCAACTGGATGAATCTCAACCAGTTGAAGCTGAACCCTGATAAGACCGAGTTGGTCCTCCTTGGCGGTCCCTCCAATCCTTGGTCCCCCGCTTTTTGGCCCTCCATCTTTGGCTCTCCCCCTACCCCATCAACCTCTGTGAAAACGCTGGGCATTAAAGTCAGTCAAGACCTCTCCATGCGTTCCCAGATCAGCTCCGTAGTTTCCTCATGCTTCTTGGCCCTCACAACCATCCGAAAAATATCACGTTATTTCTCTATGGAGGCCCTTAAACTTATCATCCTCGCACTCATCTCCTCCCGCCTTGACTATGGCAACGCCTTATATGCGGGCATTCCTGCTTACAAATGCCGCCGCCTACAACTCATTCAGAATCAAGCGGCCCGCCTTATTCACAGGCTCCCCAAAACTAGCATAATCACCCCCTTGCTGAACACCCTCCACTGGGTCCCCATCAAGGAACGCTCACTCTTTAAAATAGGATGTTTGACCTTCATGTCCTTAGCTGGCACCGCCCCCGCCTTCATCAGTGCCAAAATCAACTCCTACATTCCCACCAGAGATCTCCGTTCTTCCACTCAGTTCCTTCTCAAAATCCCTCACTTCCGCAAGAAAAAAACTGGTGGCTTCAGATTCGCCACCCTTGCCCCTACTTTTTGGAACTCACTCCCCCTCGCTATCCGTTCCATCCCCTTTTATTCCGACTTTCGGGCTAAACTCAAAACCCACCTGTTTTCCCTAGCTTACCCCTCTTAACTCTCCCACTTTCCCCCCTCTGGTCCGACTCCGGTCTATAGCGCCAAGAAACCGCATGGTGATAGTGCGCTCAAGAAATCCTTTTCAACTTCAACTTCAACTTCAGGTAAGTCCTGCGCTAGTATGCTGAGTTCTTCTCTTCGACTCCTGGTCAGAGCAGCTGGAGTACACATGATGTGGACACTAGAGACATCCTGCCTGTCAAAAATAAAATCTACAAGAAGTCTGACAATGTTAAACAGAGCATCAAAGCTGAAGTAAGATGCTGAAACTGGGAGTTGTTGAATCCTCTGAGAACCTTTGGGCCAGCCCAGTTGTCTTATTCCAGACACCTCACACCTAGGGTGATATGATTGTGTGGACTATAGGGACCTCAATGCAGTAACCAAAACAGACGCGCACCCAATTCTTAGGGCTGGCAAACTGATTAACCGATTAGGGGCAGCCAGTACTTTTGAAGTGACATCAGGGTACTGGCAGATTGGCTGACCCAGGGGCAATGGAGATATTTGCATTCTCAACCCCGGATTGGCATTATCAGTTCACTGTTATGCGCTTTGGACCAAATAATGCCCCTGCCACTTTCCAAAAGTCCTTGTGGGGCCGGAGTCTTTAGTTCAGCATATCTCAACGATATTGCAGTCTTCTGCTCCACTTTGCAGGATCACCTGATCCAAGTTGGTAAGGTCCTTGAGGCTCTGCAAACTGCAGGACTCACTATCAAGGCAAGCAAGTGCCAGATAGGGCAGGGCTCTGTTGTATACTTGGGCCACCTGGTAGGTAGAGGCCAAGTTCAACTGTTACAACTCCAGATCCAGACAATTGGGGACTGGGTAGCTCCAACCACCCAAACTCAAGTCAGGGCATTCCTTGGCTTGACTTGGTACTGCCTTGTTGCCATTCCACGCTATCGCTTTGTCAGAACGGGAGGGAGTTCCCTCTCTGTAAGGGCAGCTAGGGCCTGGAATAGTCTGCCCTTTGAGATCATAAATAATCATGATCTGAGGATATTTAAGAAGCAATTGAAAACCTTACTTTTAAATTAGATGGCTTAGCTCCTACTTATTCTTCCGCTCACCCCCGCATTGGTCTATCGCGCTGGGATACTTCCGGGTAGCTGTGCGCATTACAAATGTGTGATAACATAACATAACTACCGCAGGTTTGTGAAGGGATATTGGTCCATTTTGCCCTTCTCACAGAATTGACCTCCAAGAAATTACTGAAGAAAGTGAACTGCACATTGAGCTGTCAAAAGGCTTTTACGCTCGGAAGAAAGCAATGTGCTCAGTGCCCATTCGATAAGCTCCAGATTTTTCAAAGCATTTTATAGTGCAGACAGATGCCTCTGAACATGGGATAGGAGCAGGCCTATCCAAAATTAACAGTGATGGCCACAACCATCCTGTTGCTCTCATTAGTGGTGAAGTGTGGCTCAATGGTTAGAGAGGCAGACACTGATGCAGAGGTCTGGCCCGGGACCAGGGTTCAATTCCTGCCTCGGCGGGTCTTGGGCTCAATTTCCTCGGACCTGTTAATTCTCGCCTCGGTGCCTATTCTAATCATGGGTCCCACTCTGCAACTCTGGGCAATAGCTTGCTTAATCTCCACAACGGCCCCAACAGCGCTGGGATGCCTGGCTTCACCTTGGAGGTGCCCAGGAGTGGACATTTCACAGGGAAAAGCCAGGAAGGGTTCCACAGCGGTATGAGTACAGCGCCAGGACACCCTAGGGTAACAGTGCGCTATACAAGTTCAACACATTTACATTAGCAGGAGGTTACTCCACAGAGAGCAGTGTTGGAGTGTCATTGAGAGGGCAGTCTTTGCTGTGGTTTGGTCCCTGAAGAAGTTGAGGCCATACTTGTTTGCCTCTCACTTCCTTGTTCAAACTGATCACAGGCCTCTCAGATGTCTGATGCAAATTAAAGGTGACAACTGTTGAGATGGTCCATCTCCTTACAGGGTATGGACTTAACAGTGGAACACTGAATGGGACTGATCATGCCAATGCAGATGGCCTTCCCAGGTTCTTCCACTTAGACAATGAAGACTCTCTTGGGAAAGGTTAGTCTCATCCCATTTAGTTTGGGAGGGGGTTATGTAGGAAAGTGCCCTTTTTGACATGGTCATCCACCAGCTTTGGCCTGGTGTAGGAAGCTGGCTCTCTATATGCCATACCAAAAAGAGGTATAGTGTGCAAAAAGTTCAGTGGATCCCAGAGGCTTTAAAGAAGCTAAAGTTGATAATACTAATGCTCTCATTTGTGGTAGTGTGGGCGAGCAGTTAGGTTTATCAGAGGGCAGTATTAAGCATTTGTTGTACACACAGTGGCAATAAATGAGACACACACTCAATGCATAAATCCCAGAACAATTTATCAAAATAATACTTGGTAATATTTATTTAGTAGAACCATACATCTTCATCTCAGTTAAATACGCTTTGCAATAGAAATACTTTTCAATATAATAAGTGGACACCGTGC
This sequence comes from Triturus cristatus, assembly GCF_964204655.1. Lineage (NCBI taxonomy): Eukaryota > Metazoa > Chordata > Amphibia > Caudata > Salamandridae > Triturus > Triturus cristatus. The sequence continues at coordinate 370,343,063 of NC_140581.1, read as the reverse complement.
AATTTTCAGACTTTGCAATGTTAACCTATGGGAGGAAGAAAACACTCAGCATAAATATAGGTAACAGCGACTTAAAAGACCAGTCTTCAGAAGCTAAGATCTGTATGGGGCAAGCTTCAGTTCAGCACCAACAGTGTACCACCAGCGGCAAAAGGGCAGCCAGCTACAGGGTGCAAGTTCGAGGTCGGGCGCCCAATACAATAGGGACTGTGGCAATCAGACAGGGGCTGCTTACAGTAAGTAGCGGTGGCTTGGGGGACTAGTCTCCGGGGTTTAGGCAAGCCCTGGATAGGGCCCAAAGCAGCACCAACACTATACCACCAGCGGCATAGAGGCAGCCGGATGCAGAGTGCCAACATAGCGTTGGGTGCCCAATGCAAAGTAATTCAGAAAGGCCCAATCGGACTAGGATTGCTGGCCAGGAAGCTGGTCGAGGAAACAAACAGCTAGATAGGTCCGTTGCAATGCACGGGGACGTATGGACACCCTTGGTCCTCTTCAACAAGGCTCAGGGCGCATGGGTGCCTTTTGGTGTCAGAAATGGCTTACCAGAGAAGGTTGCGGTTGGGGGGGTTCTCCGTGTAGAGGCTGCAGGCGATGCTGGGGAGTCCAGGAGAATTCAGTTCACGGTGGACTCAGGCTCTGAATCGCTGGGGAACCTTGCTAAAACCTGTGGGCCACTTGGACTCTGGCCAGAGGCAGAAGTGGAACCAAGGGCAGGCTTCGCGGGCTTCAGGTCACAGAGTCTTTACTTTGAAGATGATTGCTTTGTGACCAGGTCCACTGTTCCTGGGAGATCTTGTTCTTTATCAAAGGCAAGCATTCCTCGCAAGGTTCTGGAGGTCGCTGGGAAGCAGGACGAGTTCTTTTTTGGCACATGATCGTCAAGGGCTGCAGACAGGCCAGTAGGGCTGGGGATAAGTCAGTAGTTCTCTGCAGTCTTTTCTGTTGGTGCGACTCTGTGGTGTCCGGCTCTTCTTGGGTCATCAGGAACTGAGGTTCAGGGCTCAGGGGGGCCTGGGGTATTCAGGGCTCCGGGAGGTTAGGGGCGTTTAAAGGGATTACCAGAGAGTAGCCAATGGCCTATTTACCTTAAGGGTGGCCACACCCTCTAAATGCTCTCTCCACAAGGGGAATTGGCATATCCCTGAACCTGAATGGAGGAGTCCTACAATCTTCAAGACAGTGGACACTGGAAATTGTACTTCACCTCGCCTCCAGCACCTAATGGGTGAAGTTGGTAGAGGGGGCCTCACCTCCTATTCTTTCTGTTTTCCCACTTGTCCTCCCACCAAAATGGGGGTGAGAACAGGAAGGGGGCCAGCTCCCTCTAACTGGAGAGGCTGGGTTTGCAGTACAAAGGTGGCAAGGCCTTTGAAGTTCCCTGCTACGGATGGCTCTTCCTGACCAGGGGGAATTTTGGACACCTCCACCCAAAGAAGGCATTATTCTCAGCCTCAGAGTGTGCAAGCACTCTCCCCATATGGTCAGATCACTGTCTGGTGGTAGGAGGCTGGCTCAGGCCAGTTGATGACCACACTAAGGATTGGTAGGTTTCAGGGGACCCCTCTGTGTGCACTTTTTAATAAATCTGACACTGGAATAAATGCAGGTTTATTATGCTGAGATGTTTAGAACCAAACATCCTATATTTCAGTGAAGCCATCATGGAGCTGGGAAACTCTTAATGGCGAGTGTCCAGCCCATGTACTTACTATGGCTTTCCTGGTCGCTTACAATATCCAGGAATCGGCAAGGATATTGCAGGGGCATATCTGCTCATGCAGATATGCCCTCACAGGAGATGTAGTGCAACCTGCCTTAGGGCTAAGGCATGCTAGAGGGCTGTTTTACCTATATCTCCTGCAGTATCTATGGGCATGGCACACAGTGATGCATGCCATCCTGACTCTTCAGTGTTGTCTGCACCAAGACACGCAGGCTGCAGTGGCAGTGTGCATGTGCTTGGTGAGGGGTCCCTTAGGGTGGCACAATTTGTGCTGGAGCCCTTAGAAACCCTCTTTAACCACATGGCCCTTGGTAACAGAGGAACCTTTTGTGAGAAAGTGCCCTCTTTTTGCATGGTCTCCCCCACTTTTTGCCAAACAGTTGATGTACTTTGACTGAGCGTGCCCTGGGTTCCTGCCAATCAGGTACCCAGGGCCTATGTTCTTTCCCAAAAACTGCATTAAAAACAAACCCAATTGGCACTCTTTAGCCACAGGTCAGTCTCTTGTAAATGGTACAATAGGTACCAATGGCACTGTGGCCAGGGAAGGCCTCTAAGGGATGCAGCGCTTATTGTGTCACCCTTAGAGGTCCTGTACCTCTACAGACACACACTGCCCTTGCAGGCTGCGTGTTTTGGTGCAGAACGAAGTGAAGAGTTGACATGATACACATCCCTGTGTGCCATGCCTACAATCCACTGCCCTGGCATACGTCAGTCACCCCTCTAGCTGGGTGCACTATACCAATGGTGTGGGTACAGGTGCATTAGCCCTTTACCCCTACAGTGTCTAAGCCAATTATTATTCAACAAATCAATAAGAGGAGGGACAAGGAGCAGTTAGAGAGAGGTCCTGAACCAATGCTCCTAAAAGTCATACATTATTCCAACGGATGGTTACAGTTCCTTCAAAGTGGAGGGGGAGTTACAGCCAGCAGGTAAGCTGTAAATAGTGGGGAATGTCTCCAAGGGTAGAGTGAGTGTGCAGAGTGAGGAGAGAGTACTCCTTTTTGTGGTACGTAGTGCCCTGACACACCCTCGCGGATGTATAGCATCATCATTGGGCAAAGTTGCTCCTCGTGGGGGTGGCGCTGCAGTCCCTCACGGGCCCTTGGTTAGGGGCTCTCTGGCGGAGTTCTTTTAAGGAGTTGCCGCATTTGTGAGTGAGGGTGTGTGGGTAGGGGTGTGCTAGTGAGTGCAGGTTTAAAATGAGACAGGGACCTTAAATGTTTTAATCAAGAGGTCCCTGGTTCAAACTAAAAAAATCACGGGGATGGAGATGCACTGTAGTGCTGCTTGGAGAGGGGAAACAAGACCAAATAGAGTCCCACTTCTCTCAACCCGTATAGTGTATTACAAAAGTTATTTAAAGAAAGGTCAACATGTTTCGCGCTATAGGACGGTCCCTATTGGATCCAGGAGCGCTTCGTCAGGACCAAGAAATAAATGATGAGAAATGGGATTCGGGAAAAGACGACCCGTAATCCCATTTGTTACCTAGGTCCCACCCTTCTAGAGGGAGAGACATGAAAGCACCGGTATACCCGGTACCAGCTAACAGAGCCCTGGCATCACAAAATGGATGCTGCCAGCCACAGACACGAGTCTGCCCTCCTGCTGCTGGACGAAACTCCGGCAGGGGAGGCCTGGACAATAGGTTTCCTGTCACAGGGAGGTGTCACCACCTCCCAGACAGGCTTTAGTGTATTGGGGCTGGGTGGGTGTACTCCAAGAGTGCTTTGAAGTTCAGCACTGGGGGCACATTTGGTGTCCCTGTGCATAGTCCAGTTCAAACCGGTTGCAGGGGCTCCCAGCCCTTGCTCTGGCATGAAACTGGACAAAGTAAAGGGTGTAGCCACCCCTCTTTCCTGACCCTCCCATAGGTGGGTCCCCAGAGAATGTCCAACCCCTTCCTTGGGTATAAAGAAGGAACCCCTGACTACAGGACTTTAGATTACACCTGGACGAAACTCTGATTCTGAATCCTGGAACTTCGGCGATCTACACTGAACTAGATGACTGAAGAATCTCCCTTGTAGTAAAGACGCATCTGTCCAGTTTGCATCTCTGAAGCTCCCGCCAGACTCCGAAGAATTTTGCAACACAGGAGGTGGGTTTCCGTGGTCTCTGTGGTCGATCTATGCACTCAGCAATTCTGAGGCTTGTATCCCTTGTGGAAGACCGTGCAACCCGAACCCCTGGGCACCGCGACCATTTGCAGAAGCATCAGCTTTCCAACAACTCCGACAGCTGAGCTTTGGGTTACTTGTAGCCCTGACCCCAAGCAGCATTTGCACCAAAGATTGCCTGCCTACACTCCACAAGTGTTCCGTGAGCTGGGCCTTTGTGTTTTCTATTGAGGTCCCTTCGCAATCCCTGGTCTGTTGACTGGTGGGTCCCTGTGAAGGTAACTTTAACTTTAATTGGGCTTATCTGGTTGCTCCAGACGTGCCCTGACTCTCCATCGCTTGGGGAGTCCCCAGGACCTTGCTGGTCCGCACCGAAGCATCTTTTCTCTAACTGCATGGGTTGCTGTTGCCAAGGCTTGTTGGGTCCAATCCGGGCACCGACACTGCAGCACTCGACATCCTTTGTGGGACAGCTCGAATCCAGCTCCTGGTCATCGTCGACGCCTCCCGGTCCTCGTGGCTGCAGAGTCAAGCTTCACTTCTTTGCACCTGAAACACCCGACATTGGTGGGCATTCGTCTATCATGCCCCAGGTCACTGGCAAGTGACCCAGACTCTGTCCTTTCTGCTTTCAGGCTCTTCTGATCTTCGATCCAGGCTTGGATCACACCGGACACTTCTCTCCTTCCCGGCAGCAGCACTTTGCAGCAGATAGCTATTAAAATCAACGACGATTCCCGACACCATTTGACACCTATGCACCGGCTTCCCTGGGTGAGGTAACTCGAGTACTCCGGTGCTCCCGGGGGTGCTGGCCCTAGAACCCACTAAGCCTAAAGGGGTTTTCGCAAAGTCCTCTCCTAAGTGTCCTTAACTTCTTAAAATTCAAACCGCGACTTTCCCATAGAATAGTATGGGGCTTGTGCCTTTGTTCTCACACTGCACACGTCCCCTGTGGGTCTCCTGTGTCACTACCTTGGGTGGTTCCTTGGGGTCCCAGCGATTTTACGTGCTCTAGGCACTGTGTCTAGTCAAGTCGTCGTTCTTATACCACTTTAATAATATATGGTTTGGTCCGCACCTAGGGTCGATTGTATATTGTGCTATTTACTGTCGTTTTAGAACTGTATTATTGTGTGCCTTGCTCTCTAACTTCATTAATAGTGTTTAGAAATAAAATACATATATTTTATATATATATATATATATATATATATATATACCTTGTGTGGTTCTCCTATCATTTAGTAATTCAAGAGGTTATACGCTGGTAAACCAAGCAATTTTTCACATTTATTCAAGACTTAGCCTGAAGGCTGCTCTCCATAGCTACCACTAGGATAGCTTTCAATAAAGGTTGTCTTTAAACCTATCATCAATAAGGGTTGTTTGGACTGGTGCAAGGTGCCCACTATAACTAGTGGACAGCATATGCCAGGCCAACTGCTCACAGTATGGGATTTAATAAAAAAATTAACTTAGAGGGCATCTTAGAGATGCCCCCTGAAAAACGACCTAACTCTAGTGTCCTTGCTAAGTGGCTGGTTGCCAGCTGCCACCACCAGACATGTTTCTGGACCTATGGGTCGAGAGCCTGCCACTCTCAGGATCTGGAACAAAGCACATCCTAGGACGAGGTGCCACGCCTCTTCCCCAGGATGGGCAGGATCCACGAAGGGGAAGCTTCTAAGGCTTGCCGCCTTTGTGAGCGACCCCAGCCATTTGCTGCTTCCAGCAACTGGTCTCCACCGGTTCTGACCCCCAATTTGGGTGGGAGAATTGGCAGGAAAACCAAGTGTGGAAGGGAGTTGTGCCCACTTTTGCCTACCCCACCCCTCAGGTTGGGGAGGCGAGGTGAAGCACAACTCTCAATCCCCACCATCTTGCAGATGGGGGAACCCAGTCAACCTGGAGGGTGGCATAATAGGAGGTGTACCCACTCCAAGGAAGGGACCCATTGGTTCGACCTTTACCTACCTGTCAAACCCCTAAATTTAGTATTTAGGGGCATCCCCGAAACATGCCTCCTCAGACAAGAATCGACCAAGAAGAAAAGAAGAAGAAGGAGCGAAGTAGCTGTGCTGACCTAAGAATAGGAGGACGCCCACTGCTTGGCTCCAGCTCTACCGGCTGTCCGCACCTCGAACCTGCTCCAGCAGAATCCCTGTGTGTCCTGCGGAGAGCAGCCCTCAAGAACATGAAGGACCTGCCCTGCCTTCTAAAACCAAGACTTTGTGTCCCGTGAGCACCGGATTTGCTCAACAAGAGACTCCGACTCTGGCCAAATCCGAGAGTCTGCACCACTCTGCACCTGACGCCCATGGGCAGAGTTTGAGTGGCCCAACACCACCAGGAGTTCTCCCCGACGAACCTGACCGGAGATCTAGTGATCTCTGATCTGCCTCGAATCTCGAATCGACACCTGCAGCCCCTTTATGGAGGATCGCCCTGACCACGACCGGAGCTGGTCAGAAAACCAGACGCCTAAAGACACCCCTGCACTCGACGTCCCACGGCCTAGGGTGGCCTACCCGCATCCCAAGGCATCCCAACTTATCTCTCCAACCGGTGGTCATCTCCAGAAGATCTTCGTCCCCGAGCCTGGAGTGTTTGTTGCAACCAGAAAATCCCCATTGAAAACAACAGGGCTCCCAATGCCAAAACAGCACCCTGCACCCAGCTGCCTCTGCGCAGCTGCATGTGTACTTTGGGTCCGATCCCCCTTTGCCCTGAGCCTAACACCAGGAGCTTTGCTCCCACAACCTTGTGGCCTGCTCGTAAGCAGCCAACAACCGGAGGCACCGTATCCCCCATTGGATAACATTGGGCTTCAGAACTCTGCACCCGATCGCCCTAGTGCCGCTGAGGGTGCTTTGAGAGTGCATCCTTGGCCCTGGGGGAACCCTGGTTCTAACTCCGGAAAACCAACTTCCAAACCCAAGTTTGTTTATTTAAAGTCTTGTAAAGCGCCCAAATCACCCCCTGAAGGGTATCTTTCCGGTGCAGGAGTGCTCTAGAAGGATAAGAAGAGGAGTTAAAAAGAGCTCAGTTTTCAAGAGCTTGCGGAATCGGAGATAGTCGTTACATTTCTGAAGGTGGCTAGGAAGAAGATTCCAATGGGAGGGAGCCAGATGGTAGAAAGCTTTCCCGCCTATGCGGGATTTCTTAGCACGGGGCACCGAGAGAAGTAATTTAGAGCCTGACCGAAGAGTTCTAGAGGGCTGATATTGGATGAGTCTGTCTGCTAGGTAGTTAGGGCCATTGCCATATATCGCCTTGTGTACTATGCAGCAGATCTTAAATTGGATCCGCTTGCTGGCAACCAAGGCAGTCCATGGAGAAGCGGCAAAGAGGCAGACCTGGCAGGAGAGTTGAAAACTAAATGGGCTGCAGTGTTTTGGACCACCTGAAGTCTGTTAAGAGAGGATTCATTAGTTAAGATCAGGAGGGAGTTACAATAGTCTAAGCGACTTATTACCAAAGCCTGCAGGAGAGTTTTGTGGACTGTCATGGGGAGAAAAGGGAAAACCCTCCTTAAGAGGCTTAATGCGTGGAAGCAGGAGCCCACCGTGGTCGTAACTTGCTCCTTCATCGTTAGTTTATGGTCTAAGTATACTCCTAAGTTTTTTACTACTGCTTTCGGTACCGGGGCAGCACCCAGGTCAGTGGGCCACCAATCTGGGGACCAGAACAGGGGAGCCTCTCCAAATAGCATAATCTCTGTTTTTCTGGCATTAAGCTGTAAGAAAGTATTCCTCATCCAAGCCGAGATGGCTATCATGCCTTCGGAGAAGGTTGATGGGTATTGGGAGAATTTATATCAAACACCATTAGGAGCTGGGTATCGTCGGCATATGAAATTGGGATGAAGCGTAATTCCCTTAGTAAATACTCTAAGGGAGCCACATAAATATTAAATAGAGAGGGACTGAGGCAGGATCCCTGAGGCACACCTTTCGTCAGCTCAGTTGTTTGTGAGCGGAAGGAACCAAGGTTGATGGTTTGGGTGCGGTGAGTTAGGAAGCTTGACAGCCACTGGAATGCAAGGCCGTGGACTCCCACGTTTCTTAATCTTTTTAACAGGATAGAGTGAGATATTGTGTCAAATGCAGATGCCAGATCCAGCAGCACTAGTAAGGCTGTTTGTCCATTGTCCAGTGCGTGCCTGAGGTTGTCAGTAACTGCAATCATTGCTGACTCCATACTAAACTTGGGTCGAAACCTGGACTGAGAGGGGTCAGAGCAACCTGTTGCTTCAGTGTACTCTGAAAGATGCTTGTTGATGTGTTTTCCAGAAGTTTTTCCCAGATAAGGTAAAAGGGAGATAGGACTATAGTTGGACAAATCATCTTGAGGGGCATTAGGTTTCTTCCGAATGGGAATTACCTCGGCAGCCTTCCATTCGGATGGAAGATGGCCAAGTACTTACCTTGAAACCGATAACCTCATTTCCTCCCATTGGACTGCATTGACTGCTTTCTTGTGAAAAATGTTCTAAGTGTGGAGTGGGTTTTGTATGAGAACTTGAAAAACTGCTAATTTCTAAAAACTGCTTTCCTTACATTTTCTCTAGGAAATGTCCCAGTGCGATATCTAGGCATATCGAACTGAGTAGAAAAAGTAATGCATAAAGTAATCTGAAAAGTAATCAAAAGTAATCTAACAGTAATTTTCACTGTATCACAAGTATTTACAAACCTGCAACAAAGACATTTGCATTCAGCTTGCATGTTTTGTTCAACCGGCCTTGAAAAGTACCATTTACCCTTATCTGTGCCAGGCTTGCTTGGCTCTAGAAAATAAATATAATTAAATAATATTTTTATACAAACAAATTGGTCTGAGCTCAGTCTTCGAGTGTATGACATCATTTGCTGCCTGAGTGTGTACAACAAATGCTTAACACTATCCTCTGATAAAGCCTTACTGCTTGCCCACACTACCACAAATAGAGAATAAAGTGCTATCTACTTTTATCTCTGCTTACCTTTGGGGTTCCACTGAACTCTGTGCACATTCTACCTCATTTTGGTATAGTACATACAGGACCAGTTTCCTACATTGGTGGATTAGCGGTGGGATATACAACTTTGCATTTGTTGGACCGACTTGGTCAACACCTGATCACACAACAGAACTCCTAAATTGTCTTTAGAATTCTGATTTTTAAATTTGAAACGTTTTTCCAAATTGCTAAAAGTCTTGTTAGGGCCTTGGTTAAGTCCCTTTAGAATTTTAGAAAAATAAAAGGTCACTTTAGTTAGGGGTAAGAGGGGTTAGAAGTTTCTTCTTTTACAATGACTCTTAACAAGAACCCAGCTGTTAGTGAAAATATAACTAATGAGATAGAGGATAGAGTTGAGGAGCTCAACCTCACTCCTTATCTCCACTTAGAATTCAGGGAGTTACGGTCTCTATGTAAACTAAAACATTTTAACATGGGGTCCCATCCCTCCAAGTAAAAGCTCCAGGAGCCATTGGCAGGGTATGCTAAAGACCATCCCTCTGAGAATGGTGAAGCTATCTCAGGGAGAAAATGTCCCCAGTGGCCCTGACTCCAAGAATACACCTTTCAGTACCTAGAGCCCACACAGGTGGGTCAGGTGCTTCTGAGGACATTGAGGACAGCCTCAATGAGGAGACCAACCATTTAGTAAGGTTGACAAAAAGATTGGCTCTGGAGACCAGACTCCTGGCTCTAGAGAAAGAGAGAGCAGAGATGAGCTTAGCTCCCATCAATGGTGGCAGCAGCTTAAATAATAAGGATAAAGAACAATCTTATGATCCTAAAATCCCCAAAGAGATTGTCCCTAAATTTGAAGAGGGTGATGATATCACAAAATGGTCCACAGCCTTTGAGAGGGCCTGTGAAATGAGAAATGTGAAGAAGTCACACTGGGGGGAACTAGTTTGGGAACTGTTCACTCGTAACTGCAAGGACAGACTCCTGACCCTAACAGGGGCATATGCTTGGTCTTCTGACCTCATGAGGAATATTCTAATTGAGGGCTTTGGACTCACAACTGAGGAATATAGAATTAGATTCAGGGGGGCTCACAAAACACACAATCATTCCTGGATTTACTTTGCTGACAACTCAGTTAAGACACTAGGTGGATGGTAAACTGGAAATAATGTGCATGATTTCAATGGACTTTACAATTTGTTTATGAACGAACATATTTTGAGTAATTGCACTAATGAAAAGTTACATTACCATTTAATAGACCTAGATCTAATTTCTCCACAAGAATTGGGAAAGAAGGCATGTCACTGGGTCAAGACTAGGGTAACAATAACAGTCACTGGGATTGACCAAATGAAAGGGGTTGCAAAACCTCCCCAGGGGAAAAGGGATGAAAACCCCAAAGATAAAAAGCCAGAGTCTTCAAAAGGGCCCAAAAAACCTGCTCAGGGGGGTGGGTCCCAAAACTCTTCCCAGTCCAGTAATAGATGCAAAGGGCAGAACCTTGATTCCCCTAAAGGCCTGGTGTTTCAACTTTAAGAAGTTGGGACACTTAAATGGAGATGCTACTTGTCCTCGCAAGAAGCCCCCTAGTCTTCCTACAACTACTACTGGTGTAGTCAGTCTCCAGATGGGATCGGCAGGGTGGCCAGAGCAAATCAGGGTTCACACTGAAGCAGTTCTAGTCACTGAGGGTGAAGTTGAATTTGCCACTTTAGCTGTGTGGCCACCCAACTTAAAGAAGTATTTGCAATACCCCTGGATCAATGGGTCTAGACTTGAGGCCCTGAGGCATACAGGTGCCAGCTTCACTATGGTGAGAGACACACTGGTTTCCCCAGAGCAATACCGGATTGGAAAAACGTACCCCATCACCAACGCTGACAGTGTTACTACTAACCATGCCATGGCTATGGTGACATTAGACTGGGGGGAGGGTGGGTTACTGGCCTGAAACAGGTAGTGATCTCTCCAAAGCTTCCAGCTGTCTGTCTGCTTGGAAATGACCTGAAGACCTCAGCATGGGCTGAGGTGAAATTAAAAACCCACGCAGCAATGCTGGACATTCCTGAGATTGTGTGTGTCAAGACTAGAGCTCAGAGCTGAACGAAAGGTGAAAAAGAAGTGTTGAAGCCTGAAAGAGTGGCCCAACTTTCCAAGAGGAAAGGTAAGAAGACTGGGAAAACAGTTTCTGCACAGCCAAAAACCCAGGACCCCTCTCCTCAGGGAGAGGACTTGGAAGCCCCAGAGGAAACTGAGCCCATAGAACTCGACCCTTACCAGGTTGAGCTCTTAGGCTCAGGGGGACCCACTAGGGAAGAGCTGTGCCTTGGACAGCAGACCTGTCCAACTCTTTAGAGCCTGAGGCAGCAATCTTCTGCACAGGAAAAGGGAGATGTCAGTGGTACCCACAGAGCCTATTGGGAGAAGAGACTACTGTACACTGAGGCCAGAGACCCCGACTCTGGAGCCACTAGGGGAGTGGTAGTGCCTCAGAAGTACAGGGAGGTCTTACTCACTTTGGCTCATGACATCCCCCTAGCTGGACATCTAGGCAAAACCAAATCTTGGGAAAAGGCTAGTTAGCCACTTTTACTGGCCCCAGATGTCTCAGAAGGTAAAGGAGTTAGTCATCCCCTGCATCACCTGTCAAACCAGTGGCAAAACAGGTGGACACAATCAAATGCCTCCTTAATTCCACTACTAGTGGTTGGGGTTCCTTTTGAAAGGGTAGGTGTGGACATAGTGGTTCCACTTGAACCTCCCACAACACCAGGAAACAAATTGATACTAGTGGTAGTGGATCATCCCACTAGGTATCCAGAGGGAATTCCCCTTAGGACTACTACAGCTCCTGCAGTAGCCAAGGCCTTCATTGGTGTATTCACCAGGGTAGGGTTTCCTAAGGAGGTGGTTTCATACAGAGGGTCAAACTTAATGTCTGCTTACCTAAAACATATGTGGAAAGAGTGTGGAGTGCAGTACACGTTTACTACACCCTATCACCCACAAACCAATGGTCTTGTTGAAAGATTTAACAAGACATTGAAGGGCATGATTATGGGGCTCCCTGAAAAGTTCAAAAGGAGATGGAGTGTCCTCCAACCATGCTTGCTTTTCACCTACAGAGAGGTGCTTCAGAAGGGAGTAGGATTTCCCCCCTTTGATCTTCTGTTTGGCCATCCTGTTAGGGGACCACTCTGTCTTGTAAACAACCCAAACAAGATATTGCGGACTATGTACTAGGCCTAAGGTCCAGAACGGCAGAGTACATGGAAAAAGCTTCCAAAAATATTGAGGCCAGCCGGGAGCTCCAGAAGCACTGGTATGACCAAAATGCTGCACTGGTGGAATTCCAATTAGGGCAAAAGGTATGGGTTTTGGAGCCTGTGGCACCAAGGGCTCTCCAGGACAAATGGAGTGGCCCTTGCCCCATCTTAGAAAAGAAAAGTGAGATCACCTACTTGGTGGACCTGGGGACAAGCATGACCCCCAAAAGGGTGATCCATGAGAACCCCCTTAAGCTTTTCTTTTCCATGACAGGGCTGATATCACTATGCTGATGGTGACTGATGAGGCTCAGGAGACAGAGAGTGAACCGCTCCCTGACCTCCTCTCTTACAGACCCAAAGATGGGTCAATGGATGAAGTTGTCTATTCAGACACCCTCTCCGCCCAACAGCAGGCGTACTGCAAGCATGTCGTGCAGCAGTATGCTAAGCTCTTTTCCTTGACCCCTGGTCAGACAAACTGGTATACTCAATGTGGACACTGGAGACAGTGTACCTGTCAAGAACAAAATCTATTGACAGTCTTATCAAATCAAAGAAAGCAAGATGCTGGAGCAAGGGGTTATTGAACCCTCTGTGAGCCCCTGGGCCAGTCCAGTGGTTCTAGTCCCCAAACCTCATCCACAGGGTGCAAAGAGAGAAATGAGGTGCTGTGTGGACTATAGAGGGCTCAACTCTGTCACCAAGACAGATGCTCATCCCAAGAGATGATGAATTGATAGATAAAGTGGGTGCAGCCACGTTTCTAAGTACGTTTGACTTAACTGCAAGTTACTGGTAGATTGGCATGGCACCAGGAGCAAAAGAAAAGACAGCTTTCTCCACACTTGTTGAGTATTATCAGTTTACTGTTATGCCTTTTGGTTTATTAAATGCCCCTGCCACCTTCCAAAGGTTGGAGAATCAAATCCCTGCTGGATTGGAAGCCTTTAGAGCAGCATATCTAGATTGTATTGCTGTCTTTAGTTCCACCTGGCAGGATCACCTGATCCACTTGGGGAAGGTTTTAAAAGCTCTGCAAACTGCAGGCCTACCTATCAAGGCATCTAAATGCCAGACAGGGCAGGGAACAGTGGTATACTTGGGCCACCTTGTTGGTGGAGGCCAAGTGCAACCCTTAAAGCCCAAGATCCAGGCTACCCTGGACTGGGTAGCTCTAACAACCCAGACACAAGTCAAGGCATTTGCATTAGCCATTTGAGAGGTCTGTGGTCAGTTTGAACTAGGAAGTGAATACCAAATAAGTATGGTCTCAGCTTCTTCAAGGACGAAACCTCGGCAAAGTCCTCCCTCTCAATGGCACTCCAATGCTGCTCCCTGGGGAGTAACCTGCTGTTTATAAAAGCAACAGGTTGGTCTTGCCCTTCAGCATTGTTTTGGGATAGGACCGCTTCTATCCCTAGCTTAGAGGCATCAGTTTGCACTATGAACTGCTTGGTATAGTCTGGAGCTTTGAGAATTCGTGCTGAGCACATTGCCCTTTCAGGGTGTCAAAAGCCTTTTGACAGCCAACTGTCCAGTTTACTTTTTTGGGCATCTTCTTGGAGTTAAGTCCTGTGAGGGGTGTCACAATGGACCTGTATCCCTTTATAAACCTCCTGTAGTACCTAGTCAAGCCAAGGAATACCCTCACTTTTGTCTGGGTTGTTGTCTGTTTTGTGATTGAAAACACTGTTCTTTTGAAATACAGGAGTGGTCTCTGTATTAGTCATGACATTTTGAAGAAATTAAGCATCAGTAAAAAAGAAAAAAAATCGTGGAATTAAGAATGAATGAATAGACCTTTATTGTATGATTATTTAAAATCTTTTACAAAAGAAACAACAAAAGTACAAGTTAAAAGACTTGTTGGTCGTGCTTATCTTTAGAGGACCCAGCTGCCAAGCCAGTGTTTGTTTTTTTGGCTTGTGACCAAATATCAGCACTTTGGTCTTGGATGCATTGGCTACAAGCTTGTTTTCCGTATTGTAGTTGTGTAGCGTCTCTAGTGCCCTTTTCATGCAAATTCTTGTATAGTCCAACAGGACAAGATCGTCTGCATACTGCATGATTGGCAAACTAAGGTGGCCCAATTTTGGGGGAAAGATGTTGTTTTTTAGCAATGCGTCTCCCAGTTCAGCAGTGTATAAGTTAAACAGGGTGGGGGCGATCACGCAGCCCTGTTTTAATCCCCGGTTTGTGAAGATCCTGGCAGTTGCGCATGTGCTAGTGAGCTTTACTCGCTCCCACGTGCCGGTATAGAGTGATAAAATAGCAGCGAGCAATTTCCGTGGTATGCCCCACTTAGCCAATTTTGCCCACAGAATGCTTCGATCGACTCCATCAAAGGCTGCGCTATAGTCCACAAAGCATGCATATAGTGGTGGGGAGACGGGTTCAGTTGCCTTCGTCGCCAGATATGAAAGAGCAATGGTATTATCCATGGTCGACGAGTTCGGCCGAAAGCCAGTCTGATAATGCGAAATTACTTGTTTTTTCGTGATCCATGTCTCTAGTTCTTTCAAGAGCCTTTTTGCGAATGCCTTTCCTTCCACATCCAGTATTGCAATTAATCTATAAGTCCCAGGTTCTGATGCATCTCCTTTTTTGTAAATGGGATGTAGAATGGAGCCTTTCCATGAGTCCGGGACAACAGAAGAATTGTAGCAATGATTGAATAAAGTTTGAATGTGGGGTGCCCAGAATTCGCGATCTTCCTTAAAGATATTCCGAGGCAGCCCATTGGGCCCTGGCGCCCCATCCTTCCTGATGCCCTGGAGGATGGTTAATATTTCTCTTTCTGTTTGATGTAGATCCCCCGCGTTGCTCTCCTCATGTTGTTGATCTTCATCTTTAACAATGCATTCCATAGATGTTTTCTGGTCGACGTATAGGTTGGTGGCATGAACAGCCCATGTGTTGGCGGACACGGCATTATGAGTGTGATTGCCACCATATAGGCCAATAATGTAGCTCCAAAATTCCTTGCTATTGTTGGGTGCTAGCAATGTATACATGATTCTCCATTTTTCCTCTATGCTGGATTGTTTTAGTTGCCAAACTATTTTTTTGTGATTTTTTTTGCTGTCTTCAGTTGACTTTCCGTGTGGATAGACTGTTCCTTCTTATACTTTAATTCTGCTAGTCGGCAGCTCTTTTTGCTCTGTGTGAAGATTTGATTGTCTGTGTAATTAAATTTCCCCGTTTGTATGTGTTTATTATTCTGAGTAAATTGCTTTCCTGGAGTTAATGCGTTGAATAGCGAACTCATGATATCTGCCCAATTGGTCTGTGGGCCATTTATGCAAGTGTTGTGCTTCCATTTCTTGTACTTTGTCCAACTTATAGGCCCCCATTTAATACGTTTAATTGAGGCTGTTTCATTATCTAGACTGAGCATATTGCCTACAGCTAGATATTCCTCATGCCTCATGCTGCTAATGTTGACCAAAGCAGAGATTGGTTGATGATCGCTACCAGAAGTGGATAGCTCCTTATACTCTACGCATCTCCTCAACAAATTCTTACTCAAGAAAATATAGTCAAGTGTGGAGATGTTGTTAAATGTAGGTTGTGGAGTTGTTGTGAGGTGGCCAGTGTTGTTCGCGGATCCCAGGTTAAATTAGTTAATGCAGGCTTCCATAAGCTTGCGACTGCTGTCCTCGTGATTTTGTTCCGGGGCACACAAGTCCCTGATGTTAAAATCCCCAGTAATGATACATTCGTGTCCAGGGTTCTCATAAAGGTAAGCTCTAACTATCCTGATGATCCTTCTGATGTTTATGTTTTTATCCTTTTTTTTGGGGTTGACATATAGGTTTATTACTCCAAGTTTGAGCGGAGTACCCTCTACTCTAAGCCCAATTATTGTTATAATCTGAACATCTGGTGCATCTGTGGGCCAATCCTCGAATTGTAATTGCAGATTTAATTTTGCAAATATCGAGATCCCTCCACTAGGTCTTCCAAAGATGTTTTTTTGCTTGCCATTGTGTGGAAGGCCTGGTAGCCTTTAATGTAGTTGGCTGTTTCCATCCAAGTTTCCTGCAAGCATAAAATGTCTCCAGACATCAGTAATTTCATGGCTTCATTATTGGTCATGATCGACTTGAACCCTGCCACGTTCCAACTAATTAACCTAAACTTAGTGTTTAGTGTCTCCATTTTAGTACCTCTATGGTTGTCTATATTAAGCCTCCCTGCGGGGCTGCATTTATGTAAACCATGCAAGGTTGCTGTGTCCCTTGTACTAGGAGTTTCCCCTATCCTTGGAATGCAATGCAACGGAAAGCCATGCCCAATCTTCCTGTGTGTTGGCCTGGGCGATGCTCACCTCCTTGCAGAGTCTGATGGTAGAGCCTTTATGTAGCTCAACTTTAATGTCGTTGTTGAATGGTTGGCTTGAACTTGTCTTGGTACCCCTTAATGTGCTGCAAGGTTGGTGTGTCCCTTGTACTAGGAGTTTCCCCTATCCTTGGAATGCAATGCAACGGAAAGCCATGCCCAATCTTCCTGTGTGTTGGCCTGGGCGATGCTCACCTCCTTGCAGAGTCTGATGGTAGAGCCTTTATGTAGCTCAACTTTAATGTCGTTGTTGAATGGTTGGCTTGAACTTGTCTTGGTACCCCTTAATGTGCTGCACTGAGTGCGAGGCGCTACTAGGTTTTGTGACCTCTGAAGAAGCACTTGTGGGTATTTTTCAGTTGGGCAGCTGTCAATTCGGATGCCCCAATCCTCAAGAGTATCTTTTTCTGCCAATATGTTCTGAATGTATCACTTATTGAGCCACTTTGTTAGGGTCGATTCCTTATTCCCTATCCAAGGGTATTTTTTAAAGTATATCGCTTCAAGTTGGGCAGATGTTAGGTAGGCCAGTGAGGGTATGCTTGTCAAAAGATACAGGATGTTTGCACGATTTAGGATATCACCTGGGCCCCTAGTCTCAAATTCAGGGGTGAAGATCAGCATGAACTCCCCATCTGCCTGAGGATTTAGAGCTAGGGCATTTTCCATGCCCTCATGACTTGTCCCTTGATGTATGTGTGCTGCGGGCTTGAATTGGCTATTATTTCGGCCGGGCGCTGCATTTGTGGCCTTTTCTAGGTTAATACTAAAGTGACGAGACTGCTCATGTCTCTCGCTCCTTTGGCCAGGTGAAGAGCTCTTCCTTCCTTGTGTTGTCTTTGTTATTTGTGTGGGGGAAGCGCTTGCTTTGTTTTGAGATTTGCAATAGCTTTCCGTTTGGAGTTGGTGGATTGTCACTGTGCCGGCTTCCTTCTCGGTTGCTGATGGTATTAGCTCGATTTTATCTCCTAGTGACTTTTCACTGACCTTCAAATATTTTGAGTGAGAAGTCGTGTTGTTGCTGGTATCTAGCCTATACCTTTGTTCCCCTCTCAATGACCCTACTCTAAGAGTGCCGGTTTCTGGTCCATTCGTTGGATTACCAAAGTTAGTAATCACTGTTTCAGCATATGTTTTTGCTTGTGGATTTAAGGAAGTTTGTGTATTACAAGATGATGCTTTTTCCTTATGTGGGCCTTCCATATGCTGTATTGATGGGCATGAATTCCCATAGATTTCCTGGCAGTTGTTCTCCCTTGAATGCTTTGGATGAGGAGCTGTTTCTCATTTGAAAGATAGGATAGATCATGAGACCCTCTTTATTGCTGACATTATTGACATTATCAATATCAACCTGATTGCCGTGTTGGGTTGAAATGTGTGTTATTTCATGCTTTTTTTGCATGGCTAGCATCCCACCTTTCCGTTTGTTTGTTTTTTGAGCTTTCCAAAGTTTTTTCTTTTGCCGTCTCGATAGCTGCCCCTCAGTTGCCTTGTAGCCTGTATTCTTGATTTGGTTGGCCTCCTCTATGCTGGAATTGTAAATCAGTTTGATTATTATTGTGATATATTCCTTTAAGCTATGCTGACTGGGTCTAGGAAATTAGTTGTTCCTAGCTGTTACTAAACAATTTGCCCTATGTATGGTAGACACATACCTACCAGTTTAGCATGCGCATCAACTTAACTTCATAGTACATTAAATAAACTTCAGGAGTGCACGATACACCTTAATTAACACATCCCTGTGTGCCAGGCCTACAACACACTGCCCTGGCATAGGTCAGCCACCTCTTTAGCTGGGTGCACTATACCTGTGTTGAGGGTACAGGTGCATGAGCCCTGTACCTCTACAGTGTCTAAGCCAATTCGTAGACATTGTAAGTTCAGTAATGCCATTAAGAGTATATGGTACTGGAAGTTTCTCATTACAAACTCCACATCACCATAATGGCTTTACTTAAAACTGCGAAGTTTGTTATTAAACTTCTCAGCACATTAAACCCACACTGATGACAGTGTGGGATTTAATGAAAAATGCACTCAGAAGGTATCTTAGAGATGCCCCTGAAAAACAACCTAACTCTAGTGTCCTGGCTGAGTGGCTGCATGCCAGCAGCCACTACCAGACATGTTTCTGGACCCCTGGGTCGAAAGCCTGCTGCTCTTGGGGGTCTGGAAGAATGCACATCCTGGGATGAGGTGCCATGCCTCTTTCCACAGGACGGGCATGGTCCACGAAGGGTAAGTTTCAAAGGCTTGCCACCTTTGTGAGCTACCCCAGCCATTTGCTGCTTCTAGCAACTGGCCCCCACCGGTTCTGACCCCACTTTGGGTGGGAGAATCAGCAGGAAAACCAAGTGAGGAAAGGAGGTGTGCCTACCTTTGCCAACCCCACCCCTCAGGTGGGATAGGCGAGGTGAAGCACAACTCTCAGTCCCAGCCATCTTGCAGATGGGGGGACCCAGTCAACCAGAGAGAGGCATATGCCCCCCTCCCACTGATGGATGTCATAATAGGGGGTGTACCCACCCCAAGGAAGGGACCCATTGGTCCTGACCTTTACCTACCTGTAACGGTGCAGATACAGAATATCTAGTACAAAATATTGAGTTGCACAAATATCGAGTCATTAATATCGTGGATCAGAAATATCGACAGCAAGAATATCGTGGTCAAGAATATCGACTTAAGGTAAGTAATATCTATTCTAAAAATATTGAAGTGTTTAATATTGTTTTATGTATGTTAGTATATATTTTATATACCGACCTGTCCACACCTCGAACCTGCTCCAGCTAAATCCCGGTGTGTCCTGCAGCCAGCAGCCCTCAAGAACCTGAAGGACCTGCCCTGCCTTCTAAAACCAAGACGTTGCCTCCCGTGAGCACCAGATTTCCTCAACACCAGACTCTGGCTCTATCCAAATGCGTAAGTCTGCACCCGACGCCGACGGCCCGAGTTCGAGTAGTCCA
This sequence comes from Triturus cristatus, assembly GCF_964204655.1. NCBI lineage: Eukaryota > Metazoa > Chordata > Amphibia > Caudata > Salamandridae > Triturus > Triturus cristatus. The sequence continues at coordinate 370,323,651 of NC_140581.1, read as the reverse complement.
ACACCAGGACGAGGTCTCCCCAACGGTCCTGACCTGAGATCTGGTAATCTTTGACCGTGCCTCGAATCTCCAATTGATGCCTGAAGCCCCTTTCTGAAGGATCCCCCTGACCGTGACCGGAGCTGGTAAGAAAACCCGACACCCAAAGACACTCCTGCACCCAACATCCCCCCGCCTTGGGTGGCCCAACCGATGGTGTCCCATCATCCCTAGGCATCCCAACTTACCTCTCCAACCAGTGGTCACCTCCATAAGATCACCGTCCCTAGCCTGCAGTGTTTGTTACAACCAGAGAATCCCCATTGAAAACAACACGGCTCCCGACGCCAAAACAGCACCCTGCACCCAGCCGCACCAGCGCCGCTGCGGGTGTACTTTGGGTGCTAGCTCTGATCCCCCTTTACCCTGAGCCTAGCACCATTAGCTTTGCTCCCATAACCTTGTGGCCTGCTCGTGAGCAGCCACTAACCGGAGGCCCCTATCCCATATTGGATAACATTGGGCCTTAGCACTCTGCATCCGGCCACCCTAGTGCTGCTGAGGGTGCTTTGAGAGTGCATCCTTGACCCAGGGGGAACCCAGGTTCTAACCCGAGAAAACCAACTCCCAAACCTAAGTACTTACCTTGCAACTGATATCCTCATTCCCTCCCATAGGACTGCCTTGACTGCTTTCTTGTGAAAATTGTTTTAAGTGTGGAGTTGGTTTTGTATGAGAACTTGAAAAACTGCAAATATCTAAAAACTGCTTTACTTACCTTTTCTCTAGGAAATGTCCCAGTGTGGTATTTAGGCATATCACACTTAGGTGCCGATTCCGATCTGGGTCGGAAAGCATTCCAACCGAGCCGGATCCGGAGTGTTTACCGACCGAGCCGGAGTCCTGCAGTCCCAAAGAAGTCAATGGAAGCCAGTCGTACGACGCGTACATGCGCTCCCATTGACTGAATGGGTACGTCTCGTGCAAGGGCACCCCCTACAGTGGGTACGCGTTGGTGCCATCCGCACCATACATGCTAGTGTTGGGGGGACCCTTGGGTCTCCCCCTGTGTCTGAGTCGTAGGGCTGCGGGTGACAGGGGGTCCGACGCGGACCCCCAAAGGCAACGACCCGGACGTTTTGCGAGCTGGACACTCCGGCTAGCACAGGCTGTCCGACACGTGCATCGTACTGGCTCGGTCGTAAATCGCATCCATTGCATGCCACGGTTAGCTTCCGCATCGTACTTGCTCGCTCGTACAGCTGTACAAGTCGGGCGGAAAACACGCGTTCGGCTCGTTGTTTTTCAGGCCGGATCGCGTTCGGTGCCCTTCCGACCCGGATTGGAATCGGCCCCTGAGTAGAAAAAGTAATCCTTAAAGTAATCTGAAAAGTAATGAACAGTAATATAACAGTAACTTCCACTGTATTGAAAGTATTCACAAACCTGTAACAAAGAAACGTTCATACAGCTTGATTGTATTGTTCAACCTGCCTTGAAAAGTACCATTTATACTTACCTGTGCCAGGCTTGCTTGGTTCTAGAAAATAAGTATAACCAAATAATATTTTTATACAAACACATTGGTCTGAGTTCAGTCTTTGAGTGTGTGACATCATTTGCTGCCTGAGTGTGTACAACAAATTCTTAACACCACCCTCTGATAAAGCCTTACTGCTCACAAATAGAGAGTAAGGTGCTATCTGCTTTTACCTCTGCCTACCTTTGGGGTTCCACTGGACTCTGTGCACACTATACCTCATTTTGGAATAGTATATGCAGAGCTAGCATCCTATACCTTTTACGAGGGACTTATATGTGAGCTAAAGGGGTGCCAATTGTGGAAACAAAAGGTACAGTTTAGGGATTGAGATCTGGCACAGGGGACCTGGTTGGCAGGGACCCTGTGCACTTTCCGTTAAAACTACATTATTTTCCAGGCAAAAGGTGGTGGACAACCATGTCCAACAGAGGCACTTTCCTACACCTGGTATTTGATGTGATTTCGGCTGGAAGTGTACTGGCTTCCTGCTAACCAGGTCCCCATTGCCAGATATATTTCCCAAAACTGTGCTATTGTTTCTCCAATCGGCGATACCTTTAGTACCCTCTGTAAGTCCCTAGTAAACGGAACACCTGATACCCAGAGTCTGAGGTACTAAAAGGTATACCCTCGAGTGGCGGCACAAACTATCACCCTAAGGGACCCCTCACTAAGCTCATGCAAATTGCCACTTCAGGATGTGTGTCTGGGCGCAGACAAAAGTGAAAAAATTAGCTGGTGCACAGTCTGTGTGCCAAGCCTGCCAATGCTACATGCAGTATAAGTAAGTCACCCCTACAGCAGGCCTGACTGTCTCACGGCAGGGTGCACTATAGTACATGTGAGGACCTAACTGCAGGAGCAGATATGCTCCATACTGGTCAGTTCCATTCCTGCTCGTACGAGTGATCAGGCAAACCATTTTAAAAGCATGTGCTGGACACTGGTGAAAACGAGTTTCCCAGCTACATGATGGCTTCACTGAAAATAGGGATGTTTGGTATCAAACATCTCGTATTAATAAACCCACACTGATGCCAGTGTCAGATTTAGTAGTACACGCACTCAGAGGTCATCTCTAAACTTATCAGCCACTGGGGTGCAGCCTGACTGGTCTAACCAGCCTGCCACCAGAGACGAATTTCTGAACCCCAAGGAGTGAGGGCCTTTGCTGTCCGGGGGCCATAAACCAACCCTGCTCAAGCAGGGGGCGCCTGGCACCCCTGCCCACATGATGATCTGTTGTTTAGCATTCCAAGGCCGGGTAGCTTAAAAGAGGCCCACTGCCTTTGGCATGTGAATCTGTCTTCTCTCACAAGAGAGAAAAATGACCCCCTCTGTCTAGAGCTCCATGGCACCTGGAAAGGCAGGAAAATTAGTGAGGCAAGGCAGGAGTGTCCACCCTGGGCTACCTGAAGTGGATGAACTTTTTCTAAGTTAGCCATATATGTGATGGCAATATCTTGAATTCTGAAACAGGGTTATGACCACCTCCCCCGGGAATTGATCATATAAGCGGGCATAGTGACCCCAAGGGTAGGTAACCTATTGGCTACTGCCCCAAACTCCCCTAACAACCCTAAATTCAGTATTTAGGGGAACCCTGGCACCAGAAAAACAGATCCAGCCGAACAAAAGAAGAAGGACTGAAGAGCTGCGAAAAGCAAGAACTGTGAAAGAAGCAACTTTCTTGGCGTCAACCCTGCCGGCCTGTCTGCTGTTCCCGACGATTGCACCAAAGTCGAGCTGCTGTGCCTCCAAAGGCTTGGCAGGACTGCTAGCACTTCTGCCAAGACTCAGAAACTCCTGTGGAGCGGCTGAGCTGCTTCCCTGCATCCTGCAGGTACCCCAAAGAAGACTGAGAGAATCCGCAACTGCAAAAGTCTGTGTCTCTTTGGTTTTGCCCCACGTGAACTCTCTAACGCCGCCATCAGCCTTTGTTTGGAGGCCCCCTCTACTGCAGGTGCTCTCAGTGATAAAAATCCGGCACCTGAAGACACCTCTAGAACCGTCATCCCTAGTCTGTGGAGAGGAGTGTCCCCAAGCATCGTGAGACGGGAACTCCCCTTGTGGTTCAGACCGATGAGTTTACAGCCTATTTCTGAACGAACCAATCCTCATATGGGTAACATTGGGCCCCCGAAGCTAGAGAGCACCTCTGCACCCGGCTGTCCCAGTACAGTTCGTCCAAGGTGACCTGTTGGTGCTGCTTGGACCTTGCCCCATACTTACCTTAAGTCCAGGAGATTTGTCCCATAAGTTGCTGTGAAGTGCCTGAATGCAGTGCATGTTCTTGCCTGTTGCAGGGATTCTGCACAGAACTATGCGCAGGAAAACAGGATCTCAGTGAACAGGGGTGTACCAACCTACCACATCAGTACCCAAAATCCCAAACCGACTAGCTATAGTGTCTCATTCGTTCTCCTCCAAATATCACGGAGCTACAAATGATTAGACAACCCAGAACACAACATTCCCGACTCTCTCAGGAATCACGGGAGCAAGACGTACTCTTTCGCCCACTCACTCGTACTTGTCCACAATGAGAAATAGGCAGAGTCACTGAAATTGTTCAAAATGTTTATTTTAACTATCGTGCTCTACAATACAGTATACGTGCCACTACTAGCAGCAAAATGCATAAACTCAGCACAGTTAGCATCTTACAATTCCATAGAATATAAAGGGAGAAGTCATTTTATAAAGGCTGTGGAAATAAGGGCTTTTAGGCCTAATCACCCTCCCCTTGGCTAGAAGAAGTTTATTTTAAATAAAGAACGATCTCTGGGCTTTGACAGCAGACCCCATACCTTAAAGCCTGAATGTAAGGTTTACATCATAGGAACAGCAGAGCTTTTCTCCATGGAACAGCTTTCTCCAAGTGTGTTAATACAACATGCAACAACGTAAAATCAAAGCACAAGTCTTCAGTACTGCAGCTGTGTGTAGCATGTTATGTCTAGGTGCAAGGGACTGACCAGAACAGAATAACAAGGGGCATTGTTGATTGACCTTGCACATCGTAATCAGACTAAACTCCAGGAAAGGCAGAGAACACGAAAGCAGCCCGTTCTCATGTGAAAGGCACAAACAGAGTCTTGCAAAAACAAAGTCATGTAGTAACGTGCGCAAAAGCAGCATCATAGCAGCGAAGCTCATGCTAACTTAGCAATGTCAACAATGTCCCTAAGGGCCCATATAACATGCCCCATGGGATAACATTGGGCACCGACACTGAAAAGCACCTTTACACCCAGTCACCCCAGTGCCGCCCGAGTCGACAGTCTCAGACCTCACCCCGCGCGGCAGCCTACAACGAAACTGCATTGGGTGCCGCGCAACTATGGCCAATCACTGTGGCTTATGTCTGAACACAGTGACAGTGATTGGCCATGAGGTGCGCAGCGCACTCTCTGCAATCCGTCGCGTCATCACGGACGCGGTGCCACACTGTCTGCATACACACCTCGTGGCGGCGGTGTACAGTGTGTGTCAGCTCTCCCGGAGTCGGACCCGTCGTGTGACTCGTGTCGTCGAGGACTCGTGACTGACGTGACTGCCAATGCCATCGTGACCGTGATGTTTGTCGAGAAAGGTAAATGATTAGATTCGATTCTGTTGAGATTCTAGGTGGTGCGGACGGGACATGCATCTACACTGCTGCTAATACACTGAATAATATATGCATCCCGTGAACTTACTACTGTGGGAGATGTAAAAAAAAAAAATCGGGAGAATGGGGCCTTGAATCGGGTTACTGTGACTGTCATGTGTGGGCTTTGTAAGTGTGCTGCTGCAGGATCGGACATTTGAAACGCAAATGCACGTTTTCGTACATGCCAACATTTCAGAAGAGCAAAGTGGGAGATTTTAAAAAGAAAAGCGGGAGAATGGGGCCTTGAATCGGGTTACTGTTACTGTCATGTGTGGGCTTTGTAAGTGTGCTGCTGCAGGATCGGACATTTGAAACGCAAATGCACGTTTTCGTACATGCCAACATTTCAGAAGAGCAAAGTGGGAGATTTTAAAAAAAAAAGCGGGAGAATGGTACCTTGAATCGGGTTACTGTCATGTGTGGGCTTTGTAAGTGTGCTGCTGCAGGATCGGACATTTGAAACGCAAATGCACGTTTTTGTACATGCCAACATTTCAGAAGAGCAAAGTGGGAGATTTTAAAAAGAAAAGCGGGAGAAAGGGGCCTTGAATCGGGTTACTGTCATGTGTGGGCTTTGTAAGTGTGCTGCTGCAGGATCGGACATTTGAAACACAAATGCACGTTTTAGTACATGCCAACATTTCAGAAGAGCAAAGTGGGAGGTTTTAAAAAGAAAAGTGGGAGAATGGGGCCTTGAATCGGGTTACTCATGTGTGTGCTTTGGAAGTGCATGCTGCTGCAGGATCGGACATTTGAAACGCAAATGCACGTTTTCGTACATGCCAACATTTCAGAAGAGCAAAGTGGGACTCTGTGATGCAAGTGAGTTAAAGAAAATCTGAGAAATAAATGGAACAAGGAATGACTGCAAGAAGCCTGTTCTTGGATCCACAAAAGCATCCTTTCTCGCCGCACGTGTATCTCAGATGAAGACAGATGGCAAAGGAACACAGTATAAAAGCGGGCACGCGCCGAGCTTTCCGGTGTATTCTTTGATGCATGAATCACTGTTCGAAACAACATACTACAAAGATCCACAAACATCTAATATATACTAAACCTCTTGATACAGTTGCTATATACACTTTTAAGATGTTCAAGACATTACAACAATGGTAAAAGTCTATTTTTCAAATTAAGTGTTTGCTTTAATTGTCAAATCCACTATACTATGTTGTTGGTGATGAAGACAAAACCATAGAAACGCCATGTTCTCATCAGGATATTTTTAGCAAGTCATCATTTCTACACTGTATATTCATCGAGCCTGCATTTCAAAATCATGAAATGATAGCATCAATGAAAAGGGCTTAGAAAAAGATCTAACAATTTCTGTTAGTAGCCTTTAGAAATGTGCTGGCAGAAATCTTAAGTTCTATTTTATGCCCAATAATTACTATTTGTAGCTTAAGCTAATGAGAATGAACAGTATAATTCGTACTGAATAAGCAGCTACCTATGTTATAAGACATCTCTTTATTAATGTTATAACTGCACTTTCACAATTGCTTTATTAACCTTCCTGCTTTCTCAAATTTGCTTGGAAATGCACCATTTCTCTTCTCTTTTTTCAAAATTTTCTCGGGGGGAGAACCCCCCCGAACAATCCTTATATAGGTTCGGGCTCGCTCACTACGCTCGCTCGCAACGGTGAAGTATACCAATCATTTTACGCCTCACCACTTTCAAATGTCACCAGCCGCCCCTGAATGCAGGGATTTTGTTTCCGTTAATAATTGGGATATCTTGACTTAAGGTCACCAGGGATTTGGTTAGATCATTGATATACAAAATGAATAAGAGGGGGCCAAGACACAACCCTGCCTGACCCCCCTACCAACTTCAATAGCTTTAGAGATCTCGCTGTCCCTACTAATACGCACCCTGGCTTTTAGATCTCTGTGCAAATATGCCAGAAAGGAGACTAATGAGTCGTCTAACCTAAAATTGAAAAGAGTCGACCACAGCCGAGATCTATTTACAAAGTCAAAGGCCGACGTAAGATCCATAAATGCCAGATACACAGGTGTTTTCTTAGCTATATTGTATTTACTGATAATCAGGTTAAGGCATTGTTCCACAGTGCCAACCTTACTTCTAAACCCCAACTGGCTTGGATGTAAAACCTGACAGTCCTCAGCCCATGACTTGATCCTTTTAAATAATACCCTCCCCAAAATTTTCAGAGTATTTTCAATCAGTGAGATCGGCCTATTGCAGCTCAGGTTTGACCGGTCCCCCTTCTTAAAAATTGGAACTATAGTACTGTAAGACCAGGTTTCAGGAATAGATGAATTTGTCAAATTATTAAAAACATTTACAAGTAGTGGTGCCCAAAAATCGGGATAACTTTTAATAAGGTCGATAGGAAGACCATCTGGCCCGGGAGCTTTGCCCCCCATGCTCTGAGCGATGGCCTCCTCAACTTCAAATAATTCAATCTGAATCTCGGTGGTGTATGCGTACTCCTTATTAGATTCACAAGGGTCCGGGGCAGCATAAATCTAGCTAAAGTGTGCCTCCCAAGACTCACTAGAAATGTTACAACTAATTGGTGAGGCTGTATTTCCCACAGACTTCATACCTTTAACAGCCTTCCAAAAGTCCTTTCCATTTTTTAATACATTTGCCCGAACAAGGTTAGCCCAGTGGTCATTAATAAGCTCCTCCTTCCTGCATATGGTAGCTCTTTTATAGCACCTCCTAAGTGACGACACAAGAGAGCTAACTCCAGGTTTACTTACAAGTGCCTTCCTTAATGCTCTGTTAGCTGCATTAAACCAGCCTGGGTCAGAATTAATACTCTTATTTGGCTTAGACATTAATTTTTTAATGCCAATACAAAGCTCTGAGAAGGCACCAACTACCTCTGCGTTGCGTTCTCTAAATGTCAGGCAGGTGTTAATCAGATCAGGATAACATTTTATCATTCTTTCAAATAATGCATTATTAGCAATACCACACCACACAAGTCTAAGTTTATCAGTTGTCATTGTTAGATCACTTGCCCCGTGCGTATGATCATACGTTGGGCGGTGTGTGAAACTTAGAATGGTATTAATAGGATTATGGTCTCCCTGTAATGTTGGGATTACTTCGGCCCTTAGCACATAGCTTTCTAGGGAAGCAGTTATGAAAATATAATCAATAGTGGATGCTGAACCTCGACTTCTGTAGGTCGGTACTATACATCCGTCACTAGGAGGCGCGACTTTTTAAATGCAAACATATTTCTCTTGAAAAACGTACTTACCTGATGGTATTGATTCTGGTACCTAAACTTATATAAAGATACGTGTTATTTTTATAAATTTGTGGGAATCTCCTTATTGAGTTGCGTGCATCATTTATGGACAAATGTGTGAATTTGCAGATGTCTAACACTCCTCTCTGATACGCCTAAGGCTGTTCGACCAGACAACTGTATAAAGGATCACCTTGGGATTGTCCGCTAGTAAGGAAATACCTGGACACTTTGCACGGTGTACCTCTTTTTGGTATACTATATAAAGAGCCATCTTCCTACAATGGCAATATCAGATCATGCCCTGGTAGCTACCCAAGTGAGGAATAGGTTACAATCTGAGAGGAACTAGATAGCATTTTATTGGCTGCCTACTAAAAGATAGTGACCTCATTAACCATATTAGCACAAATCATGAAATGTATAAAACTCAGTAACAGAGTGGATTGCTCCAAGCCAGTAGTCTTTTAGAAGAACTTATATCGCACCGATGTCTAAATTAAAAAAAGATCAAGTAGTTATGGCCGGTCGGCCATTTTTAAGATGGTTTCGCTCCCGCGCCTACTGTATCAACTACTGAATCATCCACACCCGATTCCCCCTAGGTGGTTCCGCCAGGTTTATGCAGCACTGTGTCAGTTTCTCTGGGATGGTGGAACGGCAAAGGTGGCGCTACGGACTTGCTTTCAGTCTACGTACTGTGGGGGATTGGCGACTTCAGACATTTTGTCTTATTATATGGCCTCGCACATGCTCGTCCTGAACAAGTGGTGGTATGGGGACAGGACGGACCCGGCATACGCTGTCGAGCAACGGTGCATGGGAGACCATACCCTACATACAATTCTCTACTCTGCCCCATTGAGACGCTCCCTACCGTCTGCCATGCGGACTGTCTTTCAGATCTGGAGGCAGGTGTTACGGAGGATGGGTTGGTGGAACAGACTGACCCAGGAGACCCCTCTTTGGCATAACGGCCGCCTGCCACACTTGGCGGTTCTGTCTGGATTCCACGACTGGGTACCCATGTCATGCGGGGACTGGTTTTGAAATCCTTCCAGGATATCCAGAAAGACTTTCAGATACCAAAAACCCAATCTTTTAAGTATTTGCAGTTCTGACATGCTATTTTCCCTAGCTTGGAGGGATTGGAGTCGCTGACGGAGTTCAGTCCGGTGGAGACCAAGGTATTTATGGGGGACCTTCACGACCACAAGATCTCTAAAATGTATCAGTCCCAGGTCACTCATTGCTCCCCATCACTACAGCATCTGAGGGAGACTTGGGAGGGCGACGTGGGTCAGATGGAGGAGGAAGACTGGACGGAGGCCTTGGCATCTCCGCGAGGAGCGGCCATCGCGATGAGCCTAGGACTTATCCAATTCAAGTACCTACACCGGGTATATTATACCAGGGTTAGGCTTTGGAGGGCGGGTTTGGTGGCCTCCCTGATGTGTCTCCGATGCAAACACGAGGACAGAACCCTGTTGCATACTGTCTGGCATTGCTCTATATCAGCGAGATTCTGGAGGGGGGTGCTGGCCTGTCTCTCTGAAGTGTTGGGGTGGGACCTTCTTAACTCACAGAAGCTGGTCCTCCTACATGTTATGGAAGTGATCGAGGGCAACATTTACAAGCGCCATCTTATGCTTCTGGGAATAACCCTGGCGAAAAGGGATATCGCTAGGGTTTGGAAGGCAGCGGAAAAATGGTCTGGACTTCTGTATGGGTCTATAGACCCCAATCTTTGTGGCCAAGGGGTGCCCCCGAAAGCACTTTAAGATCTGTTAGCGCTGGGCAGACTATCGAGGTCTGGAGCTTGAGCCGCCACAGGGGGATCGGAGCCGAGACCCAGTATGACCTCCACACTTTTCATTGTTATTCTCCTTTCTTTTCTGATTATTTTTATGTCCTTTCCTGCAGATAATCGGCAGGTCAGCTGCCTAGTAGATGATGAAATCTTACAATTGTACAATGACAGTTATTGATGTAATGTGTTGCTCTGGAATAGACGACAGTGCGCTGGGGTTGGGTAGGGGAGGTTACAGTTTTAGAGGTCTGATTTTATTTGTATTGCTTTTCATCTTCTCCTGAAAATTTGTTTAAATGGTCAAATTCAATTGATGTATATCGATGCGGCAGAAGCCTCTGGGTCCCAGAGCTCTGCATCATATGTAATGTTTTGACAAAAAAAATCTGTTTAAAAAAAAAAAAAGATCAAGGAGGTAACTCCAACTGATTAACAGTAAGAACTACTCGAAAAAGCAACACAAACATTCTCACAAAAAGTTTGGCAAAAAATCATAGCTGTTAGAGGCCAGCTATAGATACTGGAACTTAATCAAATGGAATACTCCCTAGCGGGCAATAAAGTCGCCAGCTGTCAGTTAGAAAACCTTTGAAAAAATAAGCTCTGACTTATGTAACAGCAAAGGTCAATCAAAAAATCTTTAAGAAAGGCAATAAAGCTGACAGCTGTTAGCTACAAAACAAAAGAAAGCTCTGACTTATGTAACCGGGATCAAGACGGAAAACGTATTGTGAATCATTAGGAACCGAGGGGCATATTAAGAAGCGGCAGCGATAATTATCGCTGGCCGCTCTTAGCGAGAAAAATGTTATCGCTGGCTATCGCAGGAAACTATCGCCATGCTAGCGTTGTATTAACAACGCATAGCGCAATGGCGATAATTTCCCAGCGATAGCGATGTTTTCCATGGAACATCGCTGGTTTTCCAGCGATGTTCCATGGAAAACGGCGATAACCTTGCTGATACGACCCTGTGGTCGTATCAGCATAATCCACCCCCAATGGTGAGTATAGCTAAGTCTGCATTTTAGCAGACGTTTGGGGCATATTATCAAGCACAGCGTTAAAATTACCGCCGCTTTAGCGGCAGAAAACTGCTACTAAAGCGGCGATAATGGCCTTGATAATATGCCCTGGAGAATTCCAATAGAAGCCCATGTTGACACCAGAACATGGACTTCTATTGGAATTCTCAAGGGCATATTATCAAGCCCATTATCGCCCCTTTAGTGGCAGTTTTTCTGCCGCTAAAGCGACGATAATTATAACGCCGTTTCTTGATAATATGCCCCTTAGTTTTTAGAGAAAACAGCTGTTTTCTCCAAAAAGTAACGTCTGCTAAAATGCGTGGGCAGCCTTGTAAATATCTCGATGTGTACATCAGCTATATTTACAAGGTTGTACTGCCCAGTGACGCCCACTTTGCATCTCATTAGAGATGCAAAGGGAGGCGTCGGGTAAAAGGGTGCTAACATGCGCTAATGCATGTTATCACCCTCTTGTAAATAGGGCGATATTTTTATCTCCGCTTTTTTGGCTTTAAAAGCCAAAAGAGCGGAGAAATGGCCCTTGTAAATATGCCCCAGAATAAGTTAAAGGCATTCCAAACTATGGGCCAGATTTATCAAAGGTTTTGGATCACTCTCGCGCCATCCAATGGGACAGAGGGGATGCAAAATCTAGAATGAGATTTACCAAGCCATGCAAGGCCACCTTGCATGGCTTGGTAAGTCTGGACGCTGCCTTGCGTTACTCTGCCCCAGGGAGGTGTTCCATGAATGGAGCATGAGCGTTTCTACGCATCCACCCATTTCTTGATTTACAATGAGTGGTAGACCTGGGAATGTGTCAAAATACTACGCCCTCCCAGGGGAGGAGTAACAAGGAGAAATATCTTTATTTCTCCACGTTTTTTCCTCTTTCTACATGTGCTACATTCTGCAGCACACGTAGAAAGAGGAAAAAGCTTCAAAGAATTGTTTTTGTGCTGGAAAGAATCCTTTCCTGCACCAAAGTAATCCTACCTGCAACGCAGGCACCCTTTGCACCATGGTGCAAGATTGACTGTGTTGGTGCTAGGCACCCATAAGTTCACCAGTGTAAGGAGAGAGCAGGTATTCATCGTATGTTGATAGATATGGTGCATTCCTGACCTCTCCCTTTTACACAGTGCTGCAAGGTGTCTTGCTGCAGTGTGTGAAAAAATTATAAATATAGCCTGCGACACAAGCAATTATACTGTAAAGATTCAATATGTGGAACTTACAAAGTCATACAGACAGTAGGCAAAGAGAAGTTGACTGAGGCACAAAAGGATGACTAGACAGCCTGGTAATAAAATAGAAAATTTGTGAAAGTTATAAAAAGATTTGAAGTACAGAAGGTGACAAGCCTGGATGGCGTTAGTCCCCATCTTCTAAAAATCTACTGCAATTCTTAGTCAGTTTATTGTTAGATTAATTCAATAGCTTTGTTCACATTAGGGTAGTAACCCCCTCAATGAGGAAGGCAAGGATACCAATCATATATTAAAGGCAGACATAGATCTAATGGGGTGTGGACCATAAGAGGCTATCGCACTACAAAATACAGATACAAAAATATTTACAAAGGGCATGATTCACAAAGGTTAACGTACACTTTTGTGTAAGTTTACGATTGTTTGCTATTCACAAAGGTATTTTACTAATAGTATCTATACGACTTTGGAGTCTCCACATATAAAAACCTAGCACAGTCCTAGTGATAAAATGCCGTGCCTAATACTCCCGGGCCAAACCAGATTTATTCGAGGTCAACAAGTGTCAGACGACACAAAAATGGGTATTCTCGTGATAGACATAAGAGCATATTTATCAAAAGTTCACTGAAAGCAGGGCAGCAGCAAAGTTGCTGTGCTGCGTTGAGTGAACGGTAGAGAGCTGAAACACGACATATTTACTCTTCAGCTCTCTCCCTGCGCAGGCACACTTGTGTCTCCCTAGTGCCAAGGCATGCGCCCTGCATCACAGTGCAATGGTGCAGGAGATTGGATTGTTTTTGTGCAGGAAAGGATACCCTCCTGTACAAAAACAATAAAAGGAAGCATTTTCCTCTTTCTATGTGTGAAGCAAAATACAACATTCATAGAAAGAGGAAGTAACGAGGAGAAATAAGCATATTTCTTCTTGTTACGCCCCTCGTGGTAGGAATACTTATTTCAAGCAATTCCAGCTTTCCAAACCTGAATAAATCAGAAATTGTTCGACATCCATGGGTGGATACGTGGGGACACCCACGCTCCACCCATGAAACGCCTACCACTAAGAAGTGCAACACAATGCAGCACAAGCTGCTAGGTTGCCATTTCTTTACAACGCTACGGAAGGCCTCCCGCATAAGGCCATTTGAGGCCTTGTAAATCACAAATAAGGCTGTGCGTTGTCCTGCGTTGCCTAACATGTTGCAATGGTAACAGAAAGGCTTAGTAAATCTGCTCCAAAGTGCATAAACAAGACAAAGTGAGTGTCAAATACACCAGCAGGTATATCACGAGTACTGCCAGTGACATCATGGCTTCTGACTCCTGGAAATCTGGTGCCCTTTGCACAACACTGCAATTGTTTTCATGCAGCACACTGCTGCATGAGAGGTATGGAATCTGTGCCTGGATAAGCTGAAGGGTACAGCCTATATCTACACCTAAGGACAGTTGGTTCAGTGCAAATGTCCAATCAACTTTAAATTTAAATTTCACCATAAACATTTAAGGGGAATGAATCACAGTAATTATCCTAAACTTCAAGACAACCATGTAGAAGTGTAAGGGCTGCCGTCCTTTTTATGGCTTCCAGGTAGAGTGTATGCTTTCACCTCAAAGCAGAAGATGCGCGATGAGGCAGGGCCCCTAGTCTTTCTTTGAGAGGTGTGCTCCAGACCACAGCCACAGACATTGCCCAAAAAGATGCGCGCATTCAAATCAGCACCTCACCTAGGGCAAGATGTACGAAAGAGCTAGTTACAAAAAGTGATCACAAATTGCACACCGACGTTTTGCAAATTTGTGAACTGACCTATGTACAAATAGGTCTGTTCAAACAAAGAATGGTAATGAGTCGCAGACAGCCCTGCCTAATGTATATTTATTAGGCGGATCACAATTTGTGCCTCACTAAGATTGGCCCAAATCACAGCGATGGTGGCTTGTGATTATGTTTAAAAAACACAGAAGAGTTGTTTTTTAAAAGCAGTCCTATTTCCCTAAATAAATGGGGTTGCTCCCTTCCCTTTTTCCAAACACGGTTCTACCCCAACTTGGGAGTCGATAATCTTTACATGGTATGAGACTGGAATTCTGGTCACACACCATTGATGCCTATGGGACAGATTCACAATTTGGAAGGGATGTCCACAACATGGCCCTTCCAGATTGCAAATCGGTACCCTTTCGCAAACACATTTTCTGAGTCAGGGAAGGTTTGCAGACTCCTAAAATGGACTACGCAATAATTATCTATGTTGCGGGTGGAGGCATTCCCATTTTGCCAATTGGAGAGTTTGCCTACATAAAATAGGTTAGTGTATCTGGCCTCTAGGGTTGCTTATAAGAGGCAGACAAAGTCCACCTAGTCCATGGCCAGGTATAAGAAAGAGGGTCTTACTATGTAGTGATATCAGTTAATAGCCATTATAAAAGTTATATGATTTCAAAATAAAGTAGAACTTGCAAAACAAAGAGGTAAAGTTGTTCATTGCAAACATCCCTTTGTTTCCATTGACAGCAGTAATGAACACATGTTGATTCATGAAACTCATTTTAATTAATGAAACACGTACTTACTCATTTGTCTACCATTGGAAGCACTGTACACTATAGTATAGTTGGTAACAAAGCCATGTCGTTCATTCTTTGGAATCTCTTCCCATTTCACGGTTACCTCGTGTTTTCCTGTATTGTGAATTTTAACTAAAGGACCATATTTGGGAGCTAAAGAAAATAACAAAATAAAGCAGAGAATGAAACATCTGTTGATAAAAAGCATTAGCCTTTTCGCATTACATAATTGTGTGGCATTAAAAAACTAATATCATTTCGAATCACAGTAGCTGAAACCAGCTTCCTTGAAATTCGATTTCATTTGCTCTAACTAATAACAATGGAGACTTTTACTTGGACTTTATTCGTGAAATAAAGTTTTTCAGTTCCTCTGTTTCATCTAAATAAAGTTTAAGTGCTGTGTCCAGTTTTGTTAAAAAATCGTCATTTCCACATTCTCTTTCCAGTGGCACTCATCCATCTAGACTTCCTGTTTCCTATTAGCCCCAATTACATAACCCTAGCTGACAACTCCCGACAACCTATGCCATTAGAGTTCATGCAGTTTGAACCTCGCCTCCGCCCAATCTTCACCCATCTTGATTAGGACACTTGTCATAGATTTACATATAGAATTCACAAGATCACAATCATTTGATGCCCCATTCTAAAGTGACCCTTTTTCGTATCGCCCACAGACACCTGTGTAGCTGTCACAGACGGACCTCAGACTCCCATGAAAGTATAACACACACACATACATACAGAGAGTGGGCTTTTGGCGAGCCATATCTAGCTGGCTGCTGTCATATTTTACGGGTTGCCATTCGTTTGGAGCCGGAGGGCTATTCTTAAGGCCATGCATACAATTTCTTCAAAATGTACAAGGGGCTTTAACACATACAAGCCAACAGACCCAGCTCAGGCTGGATACTCCTGATATTCAAAGTTTAAATAGCTGAATTTTAGCTGTCTCCCACCTAAAATTGTCTCTGTTTCAATATTTGTCAACAGGCAAAATAAATTCCCCCGATTTTGTTTTCACGATCTCCCTCTTTACTGTTTCGAACATGTAAGAAACTTGAGTATTACATGAGGAGGTTAGAGCCCACCTTAAATAATAATCACAATCCTTGTCAGGGTGAACCAATACAGCATTTAAATAAACCTGTGCTTATCTCTCAGGAAGCTTGGCACAAAACAGTCAGGCAGAATTTAGAGGCATTGAGAAAAGTATTTATGCAGCACTCAAGCATTAATAAATAGATAACATAACACAAGAAACTATATAGAAAAATAGAGAAGATTTTAATAAATAAAACAGCACCAAAACAACAAAATTCCAATAAATCGAACCAGAGGTATGAATTTTCTCTTTCTTTTTCTTTTTTTGTGCAAAATATTTGCTTTTATTTGTAAATAGTAATTTATGCCATGAACTCATAGGGAATTGGCTCCAACAGTTCGGGTTCCTTGTCCAGTGTACTAACGAAGTGCGCTGCTCTTGATGTTTCCGGCTGGTATTTCATTTCAACCCACAAGCCTTTCGCCTTGCCCTCCGTCTTCCTCCTTTCATTCTCTTTGACAAGCTTTAGAAAGCTGTCTCTGCTTTTTGAATGTATAATATGCTCAATGCGCACATTAATTCTCTTGGCAAGTATTTTGCCCTTGACCTGTTTGTTTACAATAATGCCCACTGTATGTTGGGTGACGTTGAATATTCTTTCAGTCTTGCCATGGTAACACTTGTGCGGCATACCCTTTTGGATTGTTCCCAAACCCTTGATGTCCACTATGTCCCCCTTCATGTAGATGCGCATGTAGGTCGCCAGAGGTACAAGTCCATGTTTGAGGAATGGTCTAGAGGACATGTAACTCGTTCCTCGCCTTTTTCCTCTTGTGTTTGTAATTTTGGCGGTTTACTGGAAGATGGCGAATCCGTTTAAAGTCTGAATTCAAAATAGCGCCAAATTGCACAAACCGCCAAACAAGGGTATCTGGTTGTGCTACACATGGTGGTCAAAAGTTAGGGCCAACTGCGATGGAGCAGGAGTCGGATACGGGAACCAGGTTCATCCCAGGGGAAAGCTTACCTTCTGACTTCGAACTTTTAATGGAGAAAAAGTGGTAATCGATGAGTTGTCTGCAGAGCAAGCTGCAAGCTGGACCTGAAGCGGAGCTTGATGATGGCGGGGTGCACAAGAGCAGGAAATCGGTGTGGTTGTGGGAATAAGCGTGAAATCTCTGAGCAGGCGTAGTCCGTGCACAGGAAGACCTCAAAGTCAACTAGGTGATGATCGGCATTAGTTCCAGTGAAGGCTTCTACATTCGGACTTAGAAACATTTCTGGAAGTCAGACCTCCTTCAGCGGGGCAAACTGGAAAATGGAGGCTGACCGGCGATACGATGTTGACAGCTGTGGCTTCGACCATCACCCCAATCTCCGTCGGTACTTTAGGCACCAAGTTGGCAAAAAGTTTCTAAGTCCCACTTCTTGCAGTTTGGGGACAGGAGGAGTACACTCTCACACCAGCCAAGGATCCAGAACCTGGGGCTCACCACTTGAGAATTAAGACTCACTCGAGCAGAGGCAAGCAGGAGGGTCCAGGCCTGGTCCAGTTGGAACTGGTCAGCTGGACTGTTGCACGTGGAGGCCTCTGAAAGCTTGTTGTGTCCCTGTAGCGTGAGCAGGTTATTCAATTGACCCTTGGAGTCACTTCTGGGATCCTGAGTTCAAGGCAAGGAGGTCCAGTCTTCCTTCAGGTTCTTGAGGCCAAAGCTCAGCCCTTTTGATTCTTCACAGGTCCAAGAGTGTTCTGAGGAGAGGTCAGTGGGACCCACATTTATGCCTAGTGCCAGCCTGTGGGTAGAAGGAAATCCTTTGTCACCCGATAAACCAGTTCTGGTCAATTCCTTTGCTCCTATTGGATTTGCAGCCAACTTGACTTGAGAAAGACAAAACGGAGGCATGCCTAGGTGTGAGCTTCATCTGCCAGTAATAGAATAGGCATCCTTTGAAGCTCAGGAAGGGACTGGAAAGAGCTTCCCAGCATTCCTTTCAAGAGAGGACTCTCCCTCCCCACACCTAGAGCCCCTTTTCCACTGTATGGGTGCAATTCATGCCTCACTACCAGAGAGCCATCAGGGGTCAGGTGACAGCTGGACACTGTAAGGAAAGCCTTTTGGTAGAAAGGAAAATGAAGATTTTCTAAAAGTTTCATTCCCAAAATAGTAACATAAAATCTGACTTTATCATTAAGTGGGATTTTAAATTCCTATTAAAATAAGTCCTTCAAATATTTTCTAGCTATTCCTGAACTGAGTTTAGCACGTATTAAATGTAATAGGGTAAACCATGGTTAACACATGGGAAAGCCAGCTTGCAACAGTGACTTTGGAGGTTTTTCACTGCCATGGCATGTAAACATTAAATATACAGGTCCTACTTTTAAATACCATGCACCCTGCCATATGGGCTTTAAAGGCTTTCCAAAGGGTGAGTTATAAGTGTACGAAATGTAGATTTATGCATGGTAAAATGTTTTCTTTATCAGGTTGAAATGGCAGTTTTAAAATGCAAACTCAGGCTGTGGTGGCCAGCTTGGAGACATGTTTTACAGTGCTACTATAGTGGGTGGCACAATGGGTACAGGTGGTCCCATATCCTAGGGACTTACAAGCAAATTAAATGTACCAATCAGGTGTATACCAATGCTCACATGTTTGCAAGGGAGGGCAAAGAGTCCTATGGCCAATAAAAACCTGTTCAGAAACAGAAGGCAATAATCTGGGAGAATACAATGCACAAGATAGGCATTCTCAACATGTGGTCCCCCAGCAGAATGCAGAGAGAACAACTCACCCTTATGAGAGGTCTCATTGCTAAGGTGGAAAAACCTGGAAAGACCATCAGCATTGGCATGGTCAGTCCCAGGGCGATGTTCCTCCGTGAAGTCCATTCCCTTGACATTTTCAACAGAAATACTCGCATGAATGCTAACTGGTCCCCTGTTTAACCTCTACACTGTTCTGCCCCTAGCCTAGCATCACTGTTCCTGTGCCCCTTCTACACACTAACACTGCCCCTAGTGCAGGATGTTCCTTTGCAACCACCTGCTGGGTATACCCAGATTATGTCTAAAGACCAAAGCTGTAAAAAAGAGTGAAGCATTTTCGAATGCGCATCCTAGTCTTTAATTCAAACTTTTAAATTGTTGCTCTAATTTCAAAGTGAATGTGTTACATTATATACGAGTGGTACCTGCTTTAGCATGGCCCCTGTGTTTACGTAGATTTTGCCCATGTGAGTTCAAATGCTGTTAAAATATAAGCATAACGTCTCTCCACAATCTGAAAAAACAGACATTAGTTGAATTATTCACACTGTTTATTGTCATATTGACGTCTACAAGAGGTCACGCATGCATGTGGGATGTGTTTTACTCAGATAACGTTGCTGCTACTGGAAGAGGGAGTTGAAGAACCTCATTATATGCCTGTAACTGTTTTCCCATGGACATACTCCTCAACTGCACAATGGTATTTAGACCCACAGATGATTGTCTGCCGAATAAGCAGCCACAGACATGGTCCCTCTGCATCTATCTGTCACTTGGTGCACCAGTCTGCTTCACTGGTATTGCTTTTTCTGGGGCCAACTCTAACTCTTGGGCCTGAATTTACTAAGATTTCATGCAACGTAGTGCAGCAAGAGAAGTTGCTGTGCTGCGTTCCATTTAAGAGAGCGAGCATAGCGGTGCCATTTTCACAAAGATATGGCACAGTTCAGCTCTCTCCTTGCACTAGCAAACTTTGGGCTGCACAGAGCCAATGCAGGGACCCTTTGCGCCATGACACAATGTGTGTCAGCATTGAAGTCAGGATATTTGTTTTGCTGGAAGAGATACCTTCCTGCACAACAACTATCCTTTAAGGTTTCTTTCTTTCTCTATGTGTGCTGCAGAATGCAGCACGCTGGCAAAGAAGAAGTAACGAGGAAAAACAAAGATATTTTGCCTTATTACACCAGCCTCAGGTAAACGTATCATTGTGGCTAAACCCATGTTTACAAGTCTTTCTAAATATGGGTTTGTGTCAAAATACATGAGTGGATGCACAGAAATGCCCATGCTCCACCCATGTAATGCCTACCTGAAGCAAGCTAATGCAAGGCTATGAAAACTCTTGGTCTCTCTCCTAAAGTATTCAGCCCCACTCATACAGCGGGACATACATTGGATACCATCTTCTCGAACATACAGGACCTAGTAGTGGAACCTCCTATAGCCTTGACTTGGACAGATCACTTTGCTCTAAAATTCTGGTTAGAAATTCCTAAGCCTATTAACAAACCTCTGTATCTCCGGGGATCTCGGAGACCTTGGAGGAAGGTGACCCTTGCCTCATTCACCTCCGCGTTCACAGCCCCAGTCCTTCGGCTCTGTGTGGACAGTGATGCGGCACTGGAAACGCTGGAGGCCTCGGGAACTAAGGTTTTGGACATTATTGCCCCATGTAAAGTAGGCAAGATCTGGGAAAAGTCAGCCCCAGTATCATGGTATACTGACAGTCTTAAGAAAGAAAAAGCCGCCTGTAGAAAAAGGGAAAGGAAATGGAGAAAATCAAAACAGGAGGTGGATAAACTAGCCTATAGAACAGCCCACAGAGCATACTTAAATAAGTGTAACACCGCTAGAAGATCTCACCTAGGGACTAGAATTAGCGATGCTAAAAATTCCTCCAATGAGCTGTTCAAGATCCTTAAAGAGTTCATCAACCTGAGGGTTAATAAACCTTCTTGCCCGTTGACTTAAATGTTATGTGATGATCATGCTAATCACTTTAAGCTAAAGATCGATAAAATCTATAGCTCTTTTAGCACAGAGGAGGAACTTAGCATGGTATCACACAATCCTGAAGATCCCATCACGATGGAGCAAGTCCTGTCTTCATTAGCGCACATACAATCTGGCTCCCCTCTAGACCTTGCCCTTCCTTTTATCTTCTCAGCTTTTGCCCCGACCCTTGCGGCTCCGATCACTGAAGTCTGTAATTTATCGTTAGCCACTGCCACCTTCCCTCAGAAATGGAAGTTGGCTCAAATAAGACCCTTATTAAAAAAAAAAAAACCTGGCCAACCCATTGGATTTGCAAAACTATAGACCCATTTCTCTTCTTCCTTCTTCCTTTTTTTTCTAAAATTATGGGAGGTCTGATTAATAAACAGTTAACTGAATATCTTGAACGGAACAACACACTTGATTCTTCCCAGTCAGGCTTCCGCGGGTTGTATAGTACAGAATCCGCACTAACTGAAGTAACGGATACGATTAAGCTGGCCCTAGAAAAGAGGACACCAACTATGTTGATTCTCCTTGACCTGTCAGCAGCGTTTGACACCATCTCTCATTGAATACTAGTGTATAGGCTACAAGAGATTGGTGTCAGTGGAACGGCATTAAATTGGTTTGAAAACTTCCTTGCTGACAGAACACAGCAAGTCCAACTAGATTTGTTTATATCTCAGACCACAGCTGCAGACAAAGGGGTCCCACAGGGTTCAATCTTAAGCCCCACTTTATTCAACATCTAAGTAAATGTAAATGTAAATGTAAGGATACTTGTATAGCGCACGACTACCCGGAGGTCTCTCGGCGCTTGTACGAATACCGCTGTGGAACCCATCCTGGCTTTTCCCTGTGAGGCGTCCACTCCTGGGCACCCCCAAGGTGAAGGCCAGGCATCCTTAGCGTTGTGGGGGCCGTTGTGGAGATTAAGCAAGCTATTGCCCAGAGTTGCAGAGTGGGACTCCATGATTAGAATGGCACAGAGGCGAGAATTATCAGGTCCGTGGAATTTTGAGCCCAAGACCCGCCGAGGCGGGGAATTGAACCCTGGTCCCGGGCTAGACCTCTGCATCAGGGTCTGCCGCTCTAATCATTGAGCCACACTTCTCCACTAAGTGTCTTCCCTGGCGACCATTATTAGATCTTGTGGGTTTGATACATTACGTACGCGGACGATACACAATTGATAGTTACTATTGATACTGATCCCACGTCGACCAGAGAAAAATTCAAAAACTGCATGTTAAAAACGGCGGCATGGATGACTGCAAATTTTCTACAGCTTAACACCAACAAAACCAAGATTCAGTTGTTCGGGAAAGCGGGGGGACTCTGGTCCTCAGATTGGTGGCCTTCTGAGCTGGGAGAACCCCCTACGTCACAAAAATGGGTGAACAATGTGGGTGTTCTAATGGACGACAAACTCTCCATGGAAGAACATGTGAAAAGCATCTCGGGCACATGTTTCGGCCTGATACGAATGTTTAGAAAGATCTTTCCCTGGATCCCTCTCTCAGCAAGAAAATCCCTTATACAGGCACTACTAGTGAGTAGACTAGATTATGGAAGATCTACTTTAAAGGCTGCAGGTTGTGCAGAACACAGCTGCACGTCTAGCCCTTAATCGGCCTGCTCGAACCCCTTCGGAACCCCTCCTGCGACTGCTTAACTGGCTGCCCTTCAGAAAAAGAGCAGTGTTTGAGCTTCTATGTCTGGTATTCAAAACTCTCCAGGGGAAGGATCCAGCTTACCAGAGAAAGAAGCTAAAACCGTATATCCCTTATCGCCAATTGAGATCAAGTGGTCGACGGTTGTTGTGCCCCATGAGAATAGAATCAGAATGGGTGTTTTTTTCCGTATCTCGCTCCCTTCCATTGGAACAAATTGCCAGACAACATCCGTGCATGCTTCAATCTCTGGCAGTTTAAAAATACTTCTCAAAACCTGGCTGTTCTGTCACTAATCAGTAGTCTTTGCTCTGCTCTGTCTGATATTAATGAGATTAGTTTTGATGTTTGTCATTTGAAAATTGAAGTATTTTCTTGTCTGTACATTGAATGTTTGATAAAAAAAAATTCTTAGAAAACAAATCAAATAAAAGTGGATAAATAAATAGTCCATTCAAATAGATATAGTGGTTGTCTGTTTATAGCTCGTCAAATTGAAGAGCATAAAGTACAACGGGGTTAGGTTCTCTTCTGTGTTTGTACTTTAAAAACGGCCCTACCTGACCCCGGTCCAATTTGGGCCTATTCCCTTTTGTTATTGCTGTCTGATATTGTGGCGCCGAGAGATCCCCATGGGGATGATCCGGTTTGCGCCTAATAAATAACAATAATAATAATAATAAAGGCACCGCTAAGTGCTTCATTACTTTTATTTTTTATTTTTACAAAACCATGCAAAACTATGCAAATTGGGCTTTGCGTGGCATTGTAAATTTCAAAATATATTTTGCTTTGGGGCTGCACCAAAAAAGTGACCTAACCATGACACAAAAACTAAGTAAATCTGGGACTTGGTCTCAGGCTGCTGCAGTTCTTAGCCCTGCTCGTTTTATCTAGGGGGAAACTCTGGAAAATTATGGCATCGTGTTGCTGTGTGGCATCTTGATGATGCTGGGCACAACTCGATCACCTCTTCCCCAGGGCTTCTTGCCATTGAGTAAGCCATTGCTTTCTCTATGTGAAATAGTCTCACACTTGCTCTCGACTGATGTTTTTTTTTTAACGTTTAATTTAAATTTTTGTCATATTTAGTTTTTGATTTGACTATCTTTCTTTTTTTCACTGTGTTGTTTGATCATCCTTCCTAGATTTATGTTTTTTACCATTTCGTTTTTTTTACATAGTGTTTTCTTGTGTAAGATTCTGCGTTCATGTGTTTTTCATTTGCTTATTAATCTTAGTGTGTTTCACATTTCTAATGCTCCCTCTTCCTTTTTTATATATTTTAAATTAACTCCGTTTTATCTCTACTTTTGTATTATCTTTTTGGGCCAAGAGCTGTCTACTATTTCACGCCCTGCATTGGAGCTCCGAGAGTAAGCATTAAGTGGGAAGGTGAATTGCCTAAGTCGGTAAAAATGAATTTCATTGCATATTCCTATGTTATCAAATAAGAGCTTCTAAACAAGACTCAACGGTGGTAATTTAAAATCATTAAGCGTTAGCCTAAATTAAGCCTCTCATAATAAAACCAAAACATGCCATGAAATCCCCACCAAATCTCAGCCTTTCAGCTCTTTGCTGGAATGCTAAAATGTCCCATGTCTTAACAGCTGCATTTGGAAATGGCATCAACTGATTGCAGGGACTTAACTCATCACTTGACCCTCATCTCCCCCTCCTTTTCCGACTCCATACTTAACTCCAAACTTGCTGAGATGTCCCTGGAGCGTCATCAACATAAGGCTGACATACAATGCCTAATATCTTGTGAGATAGCGATCTCTTCCCACACCAAATGGGATCTCAACACCCTCAACATTTCCCTATCTGCCTGGAGAGCAATTCTATATCCCAACGCCTCCACCCAGCCCAGCGGGGTGAAAGCTATTCTATCAGACAATGATATCTACTCCCTCCTCCTCTCATACAAATCTATACACTAAGACATCCCAAACAACTTGGGTCAAATTCAATCTAGTCAGACCAATCCACACAGAGAACCTAGGCCCAATCCAAGGGTAATAAACAATTCCACCTGGGATGTATGCTACTCAGTTGCTGATCGGCATCTAAACATGCAGCGAATATTGCTGACCTTATCATTACACATGGTCTCAACCTCATTGTTCTGACTGAAAAATGGCTAAATGACTCCTCCACACCAATTCTCGATATTCTCGTGCCTCCTTTATACTACATCATCAGATTAGATAGACCAATCAGACCAGGTCAGGTATTGCCTGTATACACCTCAACAATCTGTGTGAAGCAAGCTCAAAACATCAGTCTCAACTTGTGTGAATACCTGGGCATCGATATCATGAGAAATGATAGACCTTGAGGCAAATTGCATGCATTCTACCATCCTCCAGGAGATAACCTCCCATTAATTGAGCAAATATGGAAATCCTCACTACCAACTCCAGGCCACACTGTGCCCAGATCTTCCTGGGGGATTTCAACCTCTACTGGAACGACCGAAGCGACCAAGCAGTGATTAGCCTAAAAACCTTCGTAGATTACCTTAACCTGGTCCAATTCAGCGATAGTCCTACCCACAAATTGGGAACGATCTTGGATCTAATCCTCTCTGAGTCCAGTTCCATTCAACCTGAATTTATTGTTCCTTGTAATTGGATAGACCACCACTGCATCACTTTTCACATCACGGAATCGAAGTCTGATAAAAAGGCACAAATTAAAACACCAAGTCACTGGAAAAGGAACATTAGAAACATAAACCTGCACAAACTGACATCTAGCAGCAACCACATACTAAGCCCATTGGAAGACATGTCAGATGTCCAGGTCCTTACTGAGCATTTCAATAATTCAATGACAAACATTCTAGACGATATGGCACCTCTCCACCTAAAAAAAGTGTCCATCAAAGACTCCAAGCCTTGGTTCATTGGCAGCCTAAACACTGAGATACAGAATCTTAAACTAGCTGAACGATGATAGAGAGTCTACCCCACTCTTGATTACCTCAAGCACCTGAGATCTCTGAGAAGCATTTACAACTAACACATACGTAGCACAAAAGCTAACTTCTTTAGACAGCAATTGGACAATGTCAGGAACCAAACTAAAAAACGGTATGAAGTTGTGAAATTGCAATCGATCATGCTACCCAGCCCTCTATCTGGGTCTAACCTGCAGCCTAACTGCAAAGAACTTGCCGCCTTCTTGCTGGGAAACACGGGAAAGTTTGAATTTGACTTATAATCTGCATTAAATCTCCTCCCGGTGCTTTCACACATCATCCCCATCCGCCCACGCTTGAGGCATGAGCGTCCAGACTTCACCCCCCAAAAAAATTGCCTTGTGGATTTCATTCAAATATGTTGATGAAACTACCCTTCTAAAAATCCTGTGAACTCTGAAACCTCCCAACCACTTCAGCGACCTGCTTCCTTCGAATCTCTTCAGGGAGATTAAAACCTCTCTTCTCCCACTCTAGACCAAAATAGTAAATGCTTCATTACTTGAGGGCACTATACCAGATTGCCGCAAGTCTGGACAGATAACTCCCATTCTAAAAAAACCCATGGAGGACCACATTGACCTAAATAATTTCCGCTCAATTTCAAACACCCCAACTCATTCAAGCTCCTTGAGAAATGTGTCCATACCCAGCTATGCAATCACATCGATTATTTCCATCTCTTAGACCAATATCAATCCGTTTTCCATCAGGTCCACAGCACTGAATTGGCCGTCACTCACATAGTTGATGAAGTGCTACAAATGTTTGATCAAAACGAATCCTGCCTTTGAATCCTCCTCGACCTCTCATCAGCATTCAATACGGTCAAACATGACAGCCTTCTTGACTTAATGGAATGCAGCGATGGGATTTTCTGGTCCTGTCCTAGACTGGTTCGCCTCCTTCCTCCACAATAGATGTCAAAGAATAAAGATTAATTATTCGCTATCTAACCCCATGCATGCCACATTAGGTGTTCCGCAGTTTTCCACACTATCACCTACTCTCTTTAACCTGTTCATGGAGCCGTTATCTGAAATTCTGAAATCATCGAACATTAATCATCACATGGACGGTGATGAGACCCAACTTTACCTGAAAATCTCCTCTTCTGAAGATATTAGGTCTCCTAACGCAGCTCTACAAAAAATCAAAATTGGTTGACCTGCAACCACCTCAAACTAAATGCTTTCAAAACAGAATTCCTTTAATTTCACCCCCACACATATTTACTCAACATTCCGGAATAGTTGAAACATTTAACAGCCCTCAATTGTATTCCACATGTTATCAACTCCACTAAATTGTTGGGAATAATGCTCAACAAGAATTCGAACATGCAGGAACACATCAGCTCAGTCACCAGAGGAGCTAACTTCCAAATAAGCATCTTAAGGAAAATTAAACCATTCCTCCCCTTCCGATAACTTCAAGTCAATTGTTCAAGCCCAGGTAATCTCCAGGCTGGACTATGGAAATGTAATTCTTTCTGGCTTTCCAAGATCAAAGTTGGCCCCCCTTAGGGCCTCCCTTAACTCAGCTGCTAGGCTCATTAACGGATCTAAATGCTACAACCATATCACACCAGATCTGAAATAACTAAACTGGCTCCCACTCGAAGCAAGAAATCAGTTAAAAATTGCCTGCATGACACACAAAGCCTTAAACTCCAACAGCCCGCTGTACATTGCACAAAAACTGGAGCTATCTGGCAGCGCCAGATCCTCAAGAAGCACTTAGTCCTTACTATTAAAACCACAGAAATTTAAGAAGAGGAAAACTTACAATCGGACCTTCTCTGGTAGTGCTCCACGAATTTGGAATTCCCTACCTTCTGAAATTCGAGTTAATCCTCCACTGGTGTCTTTCAAAAAACAAGTAAAATTGTTATTGATGAACAAATTCCTTCTGTAGCTCATCGGACCTCTACTCCTCAGCAATGACGATCCACACTGACTGCACGTGCGATCTGTCACTCTGCGCTATAGCCTATTACGTTATTTTCTGTGGGACTAGAGGTAGTTATTCATGTTTTGTTATTTTGATTGTTATTATTACTTATTATCATCTGCTTTGCTTCTTTTCTCTCACCCTGTTCATGTGCAAAGCGCTCTGATACCCTCTTGGGTCATGTTCTCACTATATAAAATTCTAAAAAAATTAATGACCTGGTAGTGAAAAACTCCAAAATTAGTTTTTCACTACTAAAAAGGCCTACTTTTCCCACATGAACATATTAGGTTACCCTATTACATGTAATAAGTGCTAACAGTTGATTGGGAACAGGTAGGAATGTCATGTTTGGACTAAAATTAATTGCAATTTAAAAACCACTTTTTTGGTAAGTTTGATTTAAAGTCAAAATTCTGAAATTACCACTTTTAGAAGGTTGGCAACTTCTTGTCCTAACCATTTGCTACATGCTGCTAGAGTTATGTGTCACATAACTGTGAATAGCTTAGCTTTTGTGCTTTCTGTATTTGTCCCAGACAGTGACACAAAAGGGGAAATGGTGTTGGCAAGATGGGCCATTCTGCATGGATTGCGGAACTAATCCCTGCCCTACTTACATTTCCTCCATATGGGACCACAGCTGGTGGCCAGCAGAAATCAGACCAACACCCACACCGCCAGACCATGCACGCAACCTGGGCATCATTCTCGACAGCCAACTAACCATGAAACGACAAGTCGATGCAGTCACCTCCTCCTGCTTCCACATCCTTTGAATGCTTCGCAGAATTTTCAGATAGATCCCAATCAACATCAGGAAGACTGTCATGCAGGCCCTTGTCACCAGCCACCTTGACTACATTAATGCCCTCTATGCTGGAATCTCCACCAGAGACCTCAGAAAACCCCAGACCATACAGATAACCGTAACCATACTCATCCTGGACCTCCTCAAACGGACCCACATCATCCCCACCTCAGAAACCTCCACTGGCTCTCCATCCAGAAGAGATGCTAGTTCAAGATTCTCAGGCATGCTTACAAAGTCCTACACAACCAAGGACCAGCCTACATCAACCATTGACTGAATTTCCAACTGCCCGCAAGACACCTGCGTTCCTCCTCACTCGCTCTCGCACACAAACCCTGCATCCAACACAAGCGCAGCAGGGACCGCTCCTGGTCCTACATCACCACCAAGTCCTGGAACGACCTACCCCGTTACCGCCATATGGCACCCTCTCTGGCGGACATCAGAAAGAAACTCAAGACCTGACTTTTTGACTGAGACACAGCACCCTCAGTGCCCAGATACCCCTAGGGGTGACAGCGCTGTGCTATACAAATGCTGATTGATTGACATTTCAAAGGTATCTCTCCAACACATAGAGAAAGAAACCTGGCACTAGTCTTTTGTCACTTCAGACTTGTTGGAGCCTTAACAGGGGAAGGGTAAAAATTCCAGACCTGGTGTGGGGGTAGCCTAGAAGACTCCCCCACTTCACAGGCTGGCACCCGGTTTAAATACTGAACCCTCTAAGCAACTTTACAAAGCACTCTTGGACCTGTGGACATTACAGAAGAATGACTGCCTTGTTCCCCAGAGGACTACCCTGCTTCTCGGGCCTGTCTTGCTCCTCAGAAGAATGCTCTGCTGCTACTAGAGAACTACCCTGCAGCTTGAGGCCTGCCTTGCTTTCTGAGATGGAATACTGGACCTGCTAGTCTGAGTGACTCCAAGGGTCAGTTGACTGACCTCATCTTATGAGCTACTGGGACACAACAAACTCCAGAGGCCTCCTTCCAACTGCCCAGCTGACCTGCTGCACAGAACCTGACTATGCCCTGCTGGCCTCTACTGGAGTGAGTTCCTGATCTCCAAGAGGTGCCTCCCAAGGTCCTGGACACTTGTTGGGTGGCATCAGAGAGAACTCTTCCTGGTTTAACTCAAGGTTCCAACAAATCCGGCACAAAGCGAAGTGAAGCCCTGCAAAGCCTCGCCGCACAGCAGAAATCTTCATTGGAACTGACGCTGAGAAATGCAGAACACTGCAAAGACTTGTAGCTAAGCTACAACTTTCCCTGGAACCAACGCCATGTGGAGCAATGCCCCAGAAAGCCTCGCAGCACAGCTAAAAGCCTCACTGGTAACAACGTGAAGCTTAGCAAAGCAACGACATGCAGACATTGCCCCAAGGACAGAAGGTAAAATTCTCAACAGGCAAAACGTGGTCTTGTGCCCAGCCAGCACTCCATCGCAGCAGACCTCAATTTGTGACTTTGTCCTGGTCCACCGCAACCAGATACCCACATTTGGCACTTTGTCCTTTTAGGTGCTACATTTAAACAAAATCTTTGAAATTGCATATCTCGGGTTCTACTGATTGGATTTTTGGCATTCTGATATCATTTTACTTATTAAGATGTACTCTATTTTCCAAATTGGTTTGTACTGTTTTTGTGCAGCATAATACTAAATTAAGCCTGACTGCTTTTGTGCCAGGCTACTAGAGGGTTAAGCACAGGTTAATTTAATGACTTTTGTGGTTCACCCGGACAAGGATTTTGGTTTTAGCTTGGGTAGGGTTTTCACCCCCTGAATCAATAACCCCATTTCTTACAATTGGCATTTTGCATAGTTGTACATAAGTCAATAACATTCTCATGACAATTATAGCACAACATGTTTTCGTAATATACATGACTGGTCAGAGGGTCTCCCCTGCTTTCAAAGCAAATAAATGCACTTTTTAAAATCTCAAGTTTTCAATGGCTAAGTACGCACAATACAAACCAATTGAAAATAAAACAAAATACATACGGCCTTCCACAAGATAGACTTGTGTGGAATAAGGATCTCCCACTTTGTTTTCAAAGAGAGGAAACACAGAAATATTGTAGCATTTTAAAGGTTTGAATATCCCTGCGAAAGACAAAGGATTAAAAAAATTGAATTACTGAACATATCACACCACACAACATTATTAGTATGAAATATGCAGGCGGATCATTAGAGCTATGTCCCAGACCATAACAATTTAGTGTTAAACATTTGATGGTAGGGGAACAACAACTCAAATAGGAACTAGCTCGCGTTCTAATGTTGCCACTTCGATTCACTCTAGAAAAGCACTTTACCTAAAAACAAAAACAGTACCGACCTTTTAGGGATTAGTTAGTGCTCACAATCGAGTAACTGGTGTTTTTTATATTCTCCACTGGCGTGTATACAACTGGTGAAAAGATATCAGGTTCTGCCACAGTAAGAGCAACTGATGTTCCAATACCATCAGATGCTTTTTACCAACAAGTAATGATGTATCTATGGACCACTTCTACTAATAAGAATTCACAATCATTTTTAATTCCTTTCAAGAACAGGTGAGGGAGAACATAATTTTCCAACGTGCTTATCAATGGTGAACGCCACACGTATGGCTGAGCTATGCATAGTGCAACACTTAAAAAGATCACGACTGTTGCTGTACCTTCTTGAAATGTCCATTCTGTGGAATTAGAAAGGCGCTCCCATGAGCGGTCACACGCGTCTGTGTCTGAATCCACACACCACTCAATCACATACCCATCCACCGCCACAGTGGAGGGTTTCCAGCTCACCACCAATTGTTCGCTGCGAGTGAATGTCTGTACATCTTCAAGCATCTTGTTACCTGCAAAAAGAACCAATTTTACCAAAACCTGCATTTGTGAAGAGTGCTGATAAGCTTAACACCACTTGCACGTGAACCCATTTCTTTTTAATGTATTGCCTGCTGTACTTTTAGATGACATTTGCAATCAACCATTGGCAACGCAATAGGTCTGGCATATTACTGAGTGTGCATGGATTCTTCCATGTAGGCACTCAGTCACTCATCCTTGCACTCGTGAATCTATTCATCCACACACTGACTGATTCATGCACTTACCCATTTACAACCTGACACACAAAAACTCACCAATAAATGGAGAGTAACTTTCAGAGTGTCAGGAAATTATTGAAGATGTGGCTATTTTTTCAGTCATTTAGCAATTTAATGTTAAGAATGTAATCACTTAGAAATGTAGGGGCATATTTATCAAAGTGTGGCATCGCCCTTATGCCCAGCAAGGGGTACCCTAAACCGAAGAGATTTACCAAGCCACACAAAACCACCTTGCATGGCCCGGAGTAGTTTGGTAAATCTGGAGTAACACAAAGCTGTGCAAGTCGCTGCCTTGTCTTTCTCTACGTGGAGGTTGCTTTACATGGGTGGAGCGTGGGTGTTCCCATGCATTCATTCATGTATCAAAGGCATTCCCAGATTTATCAACACTGGTAGACCTGAGAATGTGTCAGAATTGATCTCCTCCCCACTAGAGGTGCAACGAGGAGAAATATAGGTATTTCTCCTTGTCGTTTCCTTTTTTTCGAAGTGTGCTGCATTGTGCAGCCCACATAAAAAGAGGAATATACCTCTTGTGTGCAGGAAGGTGCCCCTTCCTGCACAAAACCAATCCTGCGCCTGTAAGGCGCAAGGGTGCCTGCGCTGGTGCTCGGCTACTGATTGTGCACCAGCGCAGGCAGGGGACAGGAATGCACCATATCTTGATACCCGTCTGGGTATTGATTGACTGGTAGATATGGCGCATTCCTGTGCTCTCCCTTTTTACGCAGCGCAGCAAGGTGTCTTCCTGCGTTGCGCTGAGTAAAAGAATGATAAATATGGAGTGTAATGTCATTACCCCGTCTGTGTTCTATATTCCTTTGTGCTGGGGTGCCCTTCAGGCCACTATCGGCTGGGTAAATAAATTAAAGGCAGAAATATTAGCTTTGTTGCATCTTTGTGAATGGTAGTAGTGTGCTTCAGGCGGTGTGTCCCCTCAGTCTTTAAATTCACAGCAAATATGACAAGTTAAACCCAAAATGTGAAGGTATCTTTATTGCTCATTTACCTTCGGAACTCCAGCTTGGTTATTTTTGGGGGTGCTACAATCCCGCCCCCCCTCTCCCTCCCCCCCCCACCCGGCTTAATCAGTAATCCTTAGATGATCAATGCCGCCAGTGCAGCATCAGATGTATCATTCTCCATCCAGGCATTAATTTCCACTGGGAGAGGTACAATGTTTTTGGAAATTAATAGTAAAACAAGAGTCAATGTTTTGGTCGCAATTCGTCAAATGTGCATGATATTTTCATCAGGAGGAGATGGCATTCTTATATAACCTAGTCACAAAGCTGCCAGCAAAAAAATAATGTACACTAATTTATTGAGGCAACAATCAAATAACATTAACAATTCATTTGAAAACAGCATCCTATAAAAGTCAAAATAACTTACGTTATAGAACATGCTTGCTTTTACATCACAAACATTGTGCTAAGAAAGGGCCTTTCAAAAGTGACACCCAGCATTTATACCAAGTAATTATCCCCATATAGCACAACATCAAAACAAAAGACCGAAGGACACCAAGTGAAACCAGTCCCCCACCAAATAGAGTGTAACAAAAATGTATCCTAACCTGTACTTTATTACACAATACTATTTAACTTAAGCAAAGGTCAAAGAATTTAGAAGACACCACTGCGCTCAATTGAGTATAACAACTTATATAAACATGCATACATCCTCCCAGGAGACAATCAACCAGGCTGTGCACTATTTCGCCTCAAAAGGGCTTTCCATGAGTGGTACATGGGCATTCCCATGCAACCACGTATGGGTTTTGACTCAAACCCCTATCTACTTACACTGGTAGATCCGGATTTGCCCCAGTCTGGCCCACCCAGACTCTGATTGAGTGGTTCCCCCTGTGGGTGGTCTCTCTATAGAGATCAGGCTCTCAATATTATTTTCCCCATTTTAACACACAGTGATGTCCAGCAAAAGAAAAGGGCGTAGGTTTTTGCCACTGCCTCCGATTTACGATTTCTCGTAAATCTGGCGCAGAGTACAAAAAGCCATGGATGTTGAAGGGAGCGCCCCCCAGCAACACCCATTACACACCCCTTTAACGCAGAAAACTGAGTTAAAGGGAACGATATTTACAACGCAGCATTAAGCCAAAAAAGTGGCTTAGTGCTGACTCGTAAATATAGAGCAGGCTCCTGCGCCATGCAACGTCACAAAAAGTGACGCTCTGATGGCGCAAGGGGCCACATAAATGAGGCCCTAGGTACTCAGGCAGACCAACACATTTTCAGCAGAAAATGCAGACTTCAGGTGACCTTCCCTCACCTGACTTATGAGAGGCTGGCTGTCAGGCAGGCACGAGCCCTGGTCACTCTGCAGTCTTTTTAGTACTCTTCAGAACACTCCTTTCAATGTTCATGGAGGACTTTTGACATGGAAAAAAGTGGGCTAGTTTAGGTCCCACTTCTATACACTATTCACAGATAGGGAATGTTGATCCACTAACTCGAACCTCAGAATCAGTTTGTGGTGGTTCTGTTTTTGAAATGTCCTTTTAAGGCTGCTCTCCAGACAACCTTTATGCAGGCTATTGTTTCTCAACGGAGATAGCTCTGGGGCAGTTTCAACACAAGCACAATGAAGGACAAGTTACTTGCCTTTGGTATCTGGTAGAGGCATAATCTAGCTGCAGATTCCTTACCTTAGAATATTCCAGTCGTCAGGCTGGATCCAGAAGACATTTGTTTGAGAAATACACTTGTGCACTGGTACGTGGCATTGGACGACTCCGTGTGGTGTCGTCTGCGTCTTCTGCGCTGAAGGTAACGTGTGCCTCACCTATATAGGAGCCACCTCAGTGCTCTGACGTCAGTTACTTTTCATGACTTTCCACGCCAGGAACGCAGAGCCATGAAGTGCATTGACAGTGGTGTGTTTAGAACAACTAGGACCCTGAAAAGAGATCAGCCCTGGCCTTAAAAACTTGTCCAGAGTGCGGGAAGGATGGGTGGGACCGTAAGGAATCTGCGGACAGATTATATCTCTACCAGATAAGGTATTACCAAAGGTAAGTAACTTGTCCATCTGATAGAGACATCTAGCCAAGGATTCCTTTCCTTAGAATAGATACCCAAGCAATACCATCCCAGGAGGAAGGACTGCGGAGAGCTTTAGATCAGGAAGTCGTGCAGGACAAAGCGACCATAAAGGCCATCCCTGTGGACTTGACTTTCAAAGCAGTAATACTTAGTGAACGTGTGCCGTGAAGCCCACGTTGCTGCCTGACAAACGTCAAGGACTGGAACACCACTTTGCAATGCTGTGGTCACAGCCTTAGCTCTGGTGGAATGAGGTCGTAAGCCTTCAGGGGGCTGTTTCTTGCCCAGAGTATAGTACATTTTGATGCAGAGGATGACTCATTGCAAGATAGTCCTCTTCTGCACTGCACAACCTTTCTTTGATCCAACGTAACACATAAAGAGTTGGTTGTCCACGTGGAACTCTCTAGTGTAGTCAAGGTAGAATGACACACTCTTTTTGGGTAGACGGTGGAGTCGCTCCTCCTCTTCAGATGGGTGCAGAGGAGCATAGAAAGTGGGCAAGGTGACTGACTGACCCACGTGAAATGGTATTACCACTTTCGATAAGAAAGAGGCTCCAGTGCAAAGACCAACTTATCAAGGAAGATGGTTAGGTAAGGAGGCTTGGATGAGAGAGCCTGTAATTCACTCACCCTCCTGGCAGTAGTTATTGACACTAAAAAGGCTGTTTTGATGGAAAGCTGCCGGAGGGGGCAGTTGTGTAGAGGTTCAAACAGCGCGCACATCAGGAAGGTGAGAACCAAATCAAGGTCCAACTGAGGTATTATGAATGGGGCAGGTGGTAACATATGTACAAGCCCCTTAAGAAATCTGTTCACAATAGGGGTTTAAATAAAGAGGGATGATATGGCAGCCTTAAGAAGGCAGACAGGCCCGAAAGGTACTTTTTAAGAGTGCCAGAGCAGAACCCTGCTGGGCAAGGGTCAGAATAAAGAGAAGAGCTTAAGAGAGGGAAGGCATACATAGTCTTGTTAAAGGGATGCCTGGCTGCCAAAATCACATCACATACTTCGGGAGTAAGGTCAAATGCTGCCAACTGCCACCGCTTAGTCTCCAAGTAAGAAGGCGTAGAGTTGGCAAGTTCGGGTGGAGGACCCTCCCCTGCAACAGAAGATCCTCCCGAAGGGGCAGCCTGATCGGAGGATCGATGGCCAGTTGGAGAAGTTTGGGATACCAGAATCTCCATGCCCAGATTGGAGCCACAAGAATTATTTGGGCCTGGTAGCTTCTGAACTTCTTGAGCACTCTGTATAGGAGTGGTGTTGGCGTAAAAGCGTACAGGAGGCCTGAGCTCCACTAGAGATGAAGTGTCGCCGAAAGAGTGACGCCTTAGAAACTACAGCGTACAAAATTGCTGACATTGCGCGTTCTTGGCAGAGGTGAACAGATCTAACAAAGGCTCTTCCCACTGCTGAAAGAGACCTTGCACCACCTCTGGATGGAGACACCATTCGTGATCCGCTAGGCATCAACAGCTGAGTTCGACCGTCTTGATATTCACAGAACCTCCCACGTGTTGATCCACCAGGGATATGCCCTGCTGTTCCAACAATGCCCAGAGATGCAGCACCTCCTGACAAACACTCCAGGACCCCACCCTGCCCTGTTTGTTGCAGTATCACATGGCAGTGGTGTTATCCGTGAACACCTAAACCAGCTTTTTATTGAAGGAAGGGAGAAGAGCAAGCAAATTACTTGGAGCTCCAGTAAGTTGATTAGCCCAGATTCCGCCGGGGACCAGAGTCCTCTGATCTTCACCTCGCCCAGATAGCTGCCCCATCCCAGGAGTGACGCATCTGTCAGTACTGTGTGATCTGGTTGGGTAAGGGACCTGCCTCTTAATCAGTCACAGATGGTCAGACACCACTGCAGATCCTTTGCAGTCCCCTCCGAGATCTGGGCTAAGTCAGAGTGATTTCCCTGATGCTGAGCCCACTAGAACTTTAGGTCCCACTGCAGAGCCAGCATAGGCCATCTGGCATGTGTCACTAGCAGGATGCAGGAGGCCATGAGGCCCAGCAACCTCAGAGTCATTCTCACCGAAATCCAGGATCGAGGCTGAAACATCGGTATCATAGCCTGAATATCTGGTACTCGTCGCTAGGGAGATAGGTCCGAAACCGCACGGTGTGTGTCCAGAACAGCTCTGATGAAAGGGAGCGTCTGAAAGGGAGTCAGGTGTGACTTTGGCATGTTGACAGTGAACCCCAGCGAAAGCAGGATATTAGCCATAATCTGGAGGTGGGAGAGGACAGTCTTCAACAGCCAGTCATTGAGTTAGGTGATGACTATCAACCATGATCCATCCATATGAGCTGCGACCACCACCATCACCTTGGTGAACACCCGAGGGGCGCTGGTAAGGGAAGCTTTGTGAACTGAAAGTGCCTTTGACCTGCCGCAAACCGCCGATAGCACC
The DNA here is from genome assembly GCF_964204655.1 of Triturus cristatus. Classification (NCBI taxonomy): domain Eukaryota; kingdom Metazoa; phylum Chordata; class Amphibia; order Caudata; family Salamandridae; genus Triturus; species Triturus cristatus. Next base: position 370,286,751 of record NC_140581.1, on the reverse strand, counting down.
GATGGTCGGGCATGACGAAAATGTGAAAATAAGTGTCCTGCAAGTCCTTCACCACCATCGAAACTCCAGGGTCTAGGGCAGACAAGACCGGAACCAGAGTGAGCATTTTTAACTTCTCTTTTTTGAGGAAGTAGTTGAAGGTTCACAGATCTAGAATAGGACAAAAAGGCCCTTTTTCTTTTTCAGGACCAGAAAGTAGCAGGAATAACAACCACAGCCGACATCCTCTTAATGGCTTCCTTGGCCAAGAGAGCCCTGACTTCCTCCTGAAGCAAGTTTAGTTGGTCCTCCGTCAGCCAGTCGTAAGTCGGAGGCATGACGGTAATGATAGTCTTGAAGGGGAGGGAGTATCATAAGCACCCACTTGTCTAATATGATGTTTTTCCAGTGGTGGAGGTGATGGCTGATCATGCTACCAACTGGCCGCCCATGATCCCGAAGGGCGGAGTAGGAAGGTTAAGAGGCTGCAGGGGGAGGAGTGGACTGACTTGACCTCTAGTCACCTGACCCAGGGGGTCGAAAGGAGTCGAGCCCACAGCTGCACAGAGGTTGCTGAACTTGCACATTATTGTGGGTGTGATATGGCTGGTGCAACTGAAAGCCCCTGCCATGCCACGTAAGGGGCGAAGAGCAGATGGGGGACGGGTGGGCACTGAGAGGCCCAAGGACTTGACCTTAGCCCGTGAGTCCTTAAAGCGCTCCAGAGCCATGTCTGCCTGGTCTCCGAAGACCAGGCACCATCAAAGGACATGTCCATAAGGGAACCCTGGACAGCCCCAGAAAAGCCTAAAGTTCTGAGCAAGGTATGGTGTCGAATGGCCACTGTCGATTACATTATTCTGCCCAGCGAGTCGGTGGTGTCAAGCCCACAACGAATAATGAACCTTGCCGCATCTCTCCAGTGTGATACTGTGAGAAGCTGGCTTAGTATATGGTGCACACTTATGTGAGTGGGCACCCTGCACTAATCCAGACAACACTTGTGGGGATTTTAGTGGTCTCAGACAACCTTAGAAAGCTCTCTAAGTGGTAGATGTGGAGAGCAATCTTCAGGCTTAGTCCAGAAGGAGTGTAAAGAAGCTTGTTTTACCAGATGTGAGGACCCACCAGCTGTGCTGCTGAGCCTTTCGGAGTGCGCGGGAGATCGGGATCAGCAGACCGGTGAGCTTTGTTACGGTGCCTGCAGATGCAGGGAAGTGAGTCCTTCACTTCAAGGGATATTCCTTTAGGTTTCTTGTATGTCCACAGGCCTTGGAGGGTTTGTGTATGGAGCAGAGGCACAGACGTTACAGCAGACTTGCAGGACGATGAGACCAGGAGCAGCAGGAGTCTTCCTAGTTGCAGTCTCAGAGCCCAGAGCAAGGTCCAGCAAAGTCCAGAGTGTCCAGATGGAAAGGACTCTTTTTCCACAACAAATATCGGGACCCACCTACAGGTAAGCCCTTAAATACCCTAAGAAAAGGGTTGGGATGATTCAGGGTTCCCTCCCAAGGGAGGGGTTAGACACTGGGGAGGATACTCCCATGTCTTTTGTCCAGTTCTGTGCCAAAGCGGGAACCAACAGCTTCCTGAGCTGGTTTGAACTGGACTATGCAAGGAGGGCACCAAATGTGCCCCTCAAGCAGACTTAGTGGCGCTGGCAAGTGCTCCCACCCGGCCCCAATATACTAAACCCTGTCTGGGAGGTGGTCACACCTCCTTGTGACAGGATACCTATTGTTCTGCCTTCCCCTGCTTGAGCTTGGCTCAGCAGCAGGAGGGCAGAAACGTGTCTCTGGTCAGCAGCAGCCATGTTGTGCTGTCCGGGTCTAGAAGACTGGTACCGTGAGCACTGAGGGCCTCCCGGAGGAGCTTTACAGTCCATGGAATCATACCCTCCCACACCATTTAAGGTTTGCGGGTATGATTCCAACATGTGTGATACCAAACCTGACAGGGTTCGTTACAGCCAGTTTAAAGATGGTCATCGCGTAATGAAGCATTGCCACTCTAGGTATCATAAGGACTGATGCACTTACAACCCGTGAGAATGGACTTCAAAGGTTTTAGGGGTGTCCTGCTCATGCAGGGGCACCCACACCCTGCCTTCAGGATTGAAAGGCCTGCTTTAGGGGTGACTTATAGGTTTTAAATGCAGTGACCTTAGATATAGGGAAACCTATATCTGTCGGTAAGGTGGTGCTAGCACCAGATTACACAGGCTGCAATGGCAGGCCTGTGGTTACAGTTTGAGTGATCCACCGTGAGTGGCATAATGCGTGCTTCAGCCTATGGGGGACCTATGGTGTACCAACGCCCTGTGTACCTCAGTACCATATACTAGGGACTTATAAGGGTACAATCTGGGATGTACCTAAGTACTTACCATACCAATTTAGGGGAGAAAGCACAGATACTAGGGTCCTGATTAGCAGGATCCCAGTCAGACTAGTCAGAAACAGCATAGCACATGGCAAAAAGTGGGGGTAACAATAAAAGCAGATCTTACTTTCGTACAGATTCTACTTGGGAGAGAATGGCCTTGGCCTCCTCCGGGACCTGGGACAGCATCTGAGCAACCATTTCCCACAAGCAGTGGGCGTAATGACCCAATAGGTATGCAGTATTCATTAACCATAATGCACGAGTAGCTGATTTTTTTTTAACCTTCTTGCCCCAACTATCCAGTCTCTTGAATGACCTGTTCGGTAGTGTGGAGGGAAATGCACCCTGTGAGGTAGAGGCCTAGACACCAAACTCTCGAAGTCAAGTTGGTTGTTTGGTAAGGGCTTTTGGTTCGCCTGGAGCAACTGTCCAGGTTCCCAGAAGGACATAAGTCAATACTTCATTGAAAGGGAGGAGGGATTCTGAGGAGGAGACACCCGGCTGCAGAACCTCTATCAAGATGTTCATCTTGACTTCCACTGAAGGGAGCTGAAGGTCCACGACCTCGGCTACCCTTCTCACCACCATAGCATATAAAGCTCCCTCCTCTGAAGCCATGGTAGGGGGAGAAAGGAGGCCACAAACTGGGGAGATACCCAGACCTCTGGCCTCACCCAACTCCTCATACAAGTCCATTTCATGCTCAGGTTGGTCTTGTAAAGGGTCCAGCAACCCCGGAATCGGTTTTGATAGGTGCTGGTCCGGGTCGTCAGGAATGAGAATGGGGCTGGCGCTGCTGAGCTGGGCACCAGCGGCGCAGGGAGTCTCGGTGCGGGGACCGGTGCTGGGGAAGGTCGCATAGGAATGACCGGTACCGGTCCGCATCCACCATCAAATCCACTGGGGGCATCGTGCTGGACCCGCTAGTACAGAACACGATGAAGCTTCTCCTCAGCCCGCCCGAATATGAGGCAAATGGTGTCATAGAAGTCTTTTAACTGGGCAGAGGTCGCTCCGGTCCCTGAAAGGCAGGGAAGCACAGAGCCGACCCAGGTGCAGGTTCCACAGAACAGGGGGTTGAAGCTCTTCCGTCATGTCAGCAAGAGGAAGGGGAGACATTGAAGCATGCTTCGACTTCTTGTGCTTCTTATGCCTCTTACCTGACTGACTCAACGACTCTGAGTGGGAGAACGAGAACTTAGGATTCCCAGAGTGGTGCTCGGACCTGCTCCTCAACTGGGAACAACACCTCCGGGGTGAACGCCATGGAGTCGAACGCCGGGCCGCAAGCAGCTTTAGGGACCGTTCCCTCAAAGTCTTTGGAGCCATGGCTCAGCACTCAGAGCACGACTTCAAGTTGTGGTTACTCTCAAGGTACCAGAGACAAACTAAGTGTGGATCTGTCACCGACATGACGTGATGGCAGACACTGCACAGTTGGAATCCAGAAGTCTTCTTCAACATCGAGGAAAACCTACACACCAAACATTTTCGACAAAATGTAGAAAAAAGCCTGTCAAGAAGTGACAGAGTAGCTCTGTTCATGGATCTGCACTGGCTGATGAGGATAGAAAAGAACTCACGTCACCACCCAAGGTGACGCCTATATAGGTGACACAGATGTCACTTTCAGTGCACAAGGGTATTGCTTGAACAACGCATGGTGGTGCAAGGGCAACGCAACAGTAAAGTATTATTTATCAAGCCCGCAAAGGCCACCTTGCATGGCCCTGCATGGTTTGATAAATCTGGGCTAACACAAGGCAGCATGCGTCGCGGCTTTGCATTACTCTGTGGCAGGGAGGCGATCCATGGTTGGAGCATGGTTTTTCCTACGTATTCACCCGTTAATTATGGCGCGTTCCCAGATTTACCTCTAGTGGTAGACCTGGGAATGTGTCAAAATACTATGCCTTCCCAAGGGAGGCGTAACGAGGAGAAATATCTTTATTTCTCCTAGATTTTTTTCTTTCCATGTGTTCTGAGAAAGGTGCCTTTTTGCTAGGCAGCAGAAAGTGCGCCAACACAAGGGAAGGACAAGACTAAGCTGAAAGGTGTTAAATACAGTGCCTTCCTGCCCTTTCACACAACACAGAAAGGTGGCTTGCTGAGTTGCGCTGAGTCAAAGTATGATACATTTGGGCCTCCGTGTTTTAATGAAAAATTTGCGGACCTTGTATGGCTGAACAGTTTGCTCAGTGTGCACATATGGAAATGGTATAGGACACTGCACAATTGCCTCAAAATCGATGACGCTGGAGTCATGGGTTTTAGGAGTGTATATTGCTTGCTCACAATGCTACCTTGCATGCATGGTGGGTGACCTCTCCGAATACAAATAAGAAAACAACAATAACTGTTACGTTTAATTGACCTTTTTATGTTTGCGAGTCCTATATTTCCTTGCTTGAGCTAAACATAGCAATGTTGCGAGTGTAATGTTTTTATTTGTGTTACTCAAATCTCCTTCCCTCTAAAAGAAGCTGTCTACAATGTCGGCTTTAAAGTTCACTGTTTCCTCACAAGTGGCGTTTTAACGAATGTCTACAGTTCTGAAATGAAATTCCGTTTCCATAATGCGGTTAGAAATGAAGATTCTGCACTGTTGTTTTTAAATTGTGTTTTCGAAACGTTTAAGACTCACTTGTGGAGAAAAGACAATTTCCTTAATTAAACATTTCAGCAGAAGATTTATTCTCAAACATCAGTTTAGAAATTGCCTTCAGAGAAAGAACTCGCATCAGAAACAAGAGCTGTAGCTCTGAATCAGTGCACGTGTTCAAGTAACCTATTGGCTTTTTAAAAAATGGTAATCTAGTCTTCTAGTGATTATGTCTTACTTATAAATTCTTTTGGGAACACCACTTCCCAATCTAAGCTGGTTACACTGCAGCTCAAAGTTTGTTACAGTGTAAGCTCATGGTCTGGGATTCAGCTCAGAGCCATTTATGGAGTGACGTCTGGTGAAGAGTTCACCAAGGTTAATTTAGAAGATGAAGAGCAGAGATTCTTTTTCATTTACCTTTCCTATAAACTTACAAGAGAGAATGGAGTAATAACCTTAAATCATTTGTTTGCTTCTTATTGAGTCTGTGGCGAGAAAGAGAGATCCTTTGCTTTCTAAACTATTTAGATTTAGGCATTTATTTGTTAAAAGTGACTGCAACCTAGAACTGATTATAATTTGCTCATATACATGTTATTGTTGAGTTTAGCAACATGCAGAATTATTTCTGCTAGTAATTGTAATTATTGTTCCAGGAAAGAGATAAAAGAAGGGAGTAGTAGAAATCCTGATTGGGCTACAATTTAATTTGTTTTTCTTTCTTTGAATGAATGTCTTCTTTTTAAGAGTATTTTGCTGGAAAGAAAATAGTTTGTAACGGAAAGTAGACAGCCAAGAAAGTTCAGATAGTAAAACGGGCTGTGTGAATAAAACATTTAAACCAGGTTCATTAAACATCTGAAGTAGTTTTATTCTGTTTCTTAGGTAATCTGCAGTCACCGAGTAATACAGGAAAACTGTTCGCTGTGACTCTTGCCTTTTCCCCTGAATCATACTTCATTCAAATTTACGCCATATTTATCAAGGTTTTGCGTGGCCCTTGTGTATCAATTTGTCTCTCTATATAGTGCACTAAAATGAAGTACATTGTGCAGAGAGCCAAGGGGGTCCGCAATTGTTTTAAAGAGGCAAAAGTAGATAATACTGATGCTCTATTTCAGGTAGTGTGGACGAGCAGTTAGGCTTATCAGAGGATAGTGCTAAGCATTTGTTGTACTCAGAGGCAATAAATGAGACACACACGTAAAGAATAAATCCTAGACCAATGTAGAAAAATAGCAATTATTTTTATATATATTTTTGAACCAAGAACTACGTTGAAAGGAGAACATCCTTTACTCCGCAGTGCCATTACCCCGCAGTTTTTACACCGCAAAATCTTTTACAATGCAGGGCTTTGCACTGCAAACTATTACAAAGCATTCTCTGAAGTAACGCCATGGTGGAGTTAAAATAGTAAATTGCGTTTTAATGGGAAATGCGTTAAAATGGATTGCGTTGAAAAGCCCTGCGTTGTAAAATAATTTGCGGTGTTAAAACTGCAGGTAAGTGGCACCCTGAGTAAAAGTGTGCGGGGTAAAATGACCTATTCCATTCAAAGCTAAGTACTGTATTTCTTATGAATCTTCAAAGTTAATCAAATAGTTCAAGGTTGTGCGCAATTACGCACCATGCAGTCCTAAAGGAGGAAAGAGCAGGTAGGTAAAGTACACAGCACAGACAGTTGTAGGGGGTCACCTTCCGGGTTTGGAGTAGTAGGAAGCCAAGGTCCAATGTTCTAGCAACAGTTCGTCGGGTGCGTCTCGAATTCTGCTGGGAGCAGGGAGTTGGTAGCTTGCGGTACAAGGATGGGACGCCCTCTAAAGACAGGCTGCACAAGGGGAGTTGCAAGCAAGTCCCAGAGCTCCCAAATGGGGGCTAGAGTTGCAAGGGCCTTTGGGTTTGTCACTACCCAGGCTGAACAGGCTGAGCAGGTAGGTTGGCCGACTACGGTGCATAAAGGTTCTCCTTGCAGTCAGGGGCCAACAGCTGCAGAAGCAAATTCGTGATTGCTGGGCTACTATCAAAGTGGGTCTCAGTGGACTTGATTTCCCTCAGTGGCTGCTGGGCTCTGGTAAAGTTGGAGTCTGTTGTAAAAGAAGATACAGAGTCCATCTGTACATGTAGGTTACTTCCTTATTAGTAGCTTGGTTCCAGCATAGGTGGTCAGGATAGTAGGAGAAGATAGATGGTACAAAGATAGCCCCACCAGGAGCAGGCTCCTAACCGCTCAGCCTGAGCTGACTAACTGACACTCACACAGAGAGAGGCACTCAGGCACTCTATGATGTCATGGAACATTCTAGCAGAGCAGTACAGTGGAGAATAGTAGACAAGTAATGTACTACACATCCTCCTTCCTTAGGGAACAACAGCAGAAGTAAATATGAAAACAAGTAAGATACCTCAATACATCATTAGCAAGAAGGTACAACAATGAGAAGCACATATCCACAGGTGTAATACAGGAGGTATCAGAAATTCCACTGGCATGAACAGAAATGTGTTAAGATTCAGAAATAAGAGAAAACATTAAAATTGCAAATAACATTACTACACGCCCCATCCCCCTCCCTTAGGGAAAAACAAAGCATGGCTTAGATGAAAAAAACAATGCAACAGGGAAGAGTGGTCACCCACACAACCTCCCCATAAACGGGTACACCACAGGGTAGACACCCTATTGAACAAAGGTGGGTGCAGACACTGACCCTTTGGGAGAAAACCACATCCCCAATAGATAGGTAAAATAGGGGTTAGATTCACTCTAGATAACCGGAAGAGTGCAACCTCAACGAGAAATATACACCAGAGCAAGAAAACGCTCTGGAAAAAAACAAAGGTTCCCCTGGTTAGGGTAGAAGGCATGCTGACGCTTAAAATCCGTTAGGAGTAACAGAAGAGGTCTAAACCCTAGAAAGAAAACTTCACACTCAAAGTCCTACAAACGTGAAACCCTTGGCCACGAGTTCCATGCAAGTGGACTTCGACCGGAGCATAGTGTCAACATGAAAGGAAAACCCATGGTAACGCTAGGAATTAACCAAACAACCTCCACCGAAAACATAGGGTACTAACCCTTGAAAATAAGAAAACCTCCCCTAGATAGAGTACACCATAGGGTAGACACCCTGGAAAACAACATCACCTCCCCTAAATAGGGTACACCACAGAGTAATAACTGTGGAAAACAACACAACCTCCCCTAAGTAGGGTACACTACAGGGTACTCACCCTGGAAAACAAAAACTACGACCTCCCCTTAAATAGGGTACACCGCAGGGTACTCACCCTGGAACACTGAAAACTAAATTAGAGGCATTGACTACCCCCAAAACCTCCCCAAAGAAATGGGTACACTCTATGTAGGGAGACTAAATCAGGACACCCACCGTCTAATGGCACACTACACTTGTGAGCTGAACGGAATGCTAACTGTCTCACAACACCCTTAAATTACAACTAAATTAGAGGAGTAAACGCACCCACAACTTCCCCAAAGAAAAGAGTACATGCTGCGCTAACATAAAAGGGAAACCGAGCGCCACTAAAACCTCCACATGCCAATGCATATTTCATACTGTTGTCTGCGCAGTGCCCACTAAACCAGGAGCGCAGTACTTGCCCCTGCCAGGATAGACTATAAAAGCTGCGGGTCCATGCATTGTCTGTCCAGCTGTCCGCACAACCACCACAGCTCCAGAAAAATTGTTCTTGCTCCTGCTTAGACAGGCAACTCCTCGTGGACTTTGTCAGGAGCATAGTGGACAGCAGCATGTAAGACCAGGAAGGCAAGACCGAGCACCTCAGGGAATATGAAGTCATCGCTTGGCTTGACAATCGCTTCCCACCTCAGATCTTCTGAGCTCCCTGGCTGTGCCCCCAGAGGAAGGCGCACACATCCGTACCTCTCGATGTGTATGCGAAGACGACCTTCATGGAGAATCGCGCTCTTACCAACTTCTTAGGGACAACGCGGTCTCAAGGCCCTCTGCTACCGTTTCCCGCGAGACTACACAATCCTTCAAAATAATGTGCTAAAGCCAAGCACAAGATGGCGGTACGCCTCTAGACGCCGCGCAGGATGGCTAGCGGCAAGGGCGTGCGCCAAAGCGTACACCACAGTCAGCAGCTTGAGGAAGATGCGAACGTCATATGAGTTGGAGGCATGACACAAAGGTAAGTCTGCGCGCGTTGATGTATGCGCGTGGTAAAACGTATATGAACAGTAGCGGTTCAACTGTCAAATGGTAACACGATCCCTTCCAAGCAGCTAAATGAGCAAAATAAAGTTGGTCCACTCACCGCACAACACACGGTTTCTTCCCCCGCAAACATGGGCATGTGTCACGCTCCTCACAAAACAAAACACTTTCCTCCAAGGTGTAGAGGCAGCGCGTTGAGACTCCACACATTCGAGATTGACTCACACCTTTGGTTCCTCTCCGAGGCTCTAGGTTTCTCATGAGTAAGCGCCAATTTGCACACGACCACAAATAGGTTGACACGACGCGTTGGAGGAACTCCCTCAACATGCCACGCTTCCCACTCAGACTGAGGGCCAGGTAAAGAAGGTAAACCCTGCAGGCCTCAGGGAAGTCCGTTGCTGGAAAGACTGCTTCAAACGTCTTCCTGACGGCAGTGGAGTGAGAGCAGGTTCACTATCGACAAACGGCCAGGCTGCAGGCTGCCCAAGCTTCCCAGGCAGACCGATACAGAGCGTCTGTCTTGGGGTGTGTCAAAACAGGGAAACTCGGCAGGGTGTAGCTTGAGAGACAGAACACTGTTGAAGAGTCCCAGGTGACAGTAGACAGATGGGTGACAGCAGACTAAACGCCCAGGCTGCAGGCTGTCCAGATGGAACAGGACACTGGTGGGGCTAGCCAGGGCATTACCTCTGACTTTCAATTGACGTTTTGAAAGTCCTTAAAGTCTTTAATTGCTTGTCCTTTAGTTCCTTACTCCTTACTGCACACGTAGGTTCAAAATCGTCGCCAAAATTGTTGTATAGGAAGATACAGAGTCCATCTGTACATGTAGGTTACTTCTTTATTAGTAGCTTGGTTCCAGCATAGGTGGTCAGGATAGTAGGAGAAGATAGATGGTACAAAGTTAGCCCCACCAGGAGCAGGCTCCTAACCGCTCAGCCTGAGTTGACTAACTGACACTCACACAGAGAGAGGCACTCAGGCATTCTATGATGTCATGGAACATTCTAGCAGAGCAGTACAGTGGAGAATAGTAGACAAGTAATTTACTACAGAGTCCCACCTGGACTCTTGATTCGGTGTTGATTGCAGGGCATTCTGCAACCTGGGGATGGATACTGCACAGCTCTGGTTGGTCCTGGTGCAGGGTGGGGAGACAGATCCGACCTTCCAGAGCACGTGTACCTTTTTATGGCCTATTGCTGCATGGGCCGGGCAGGGGAGCTGCAAGTCGGTGGACCAGACTCTGCGGTTTCGGTGCCTGCGATCTGCAGGGAAGTATCTCCTCTACTCTGAAGGAGTTCTTGGGCAGTTTGCGAAGGATGGAAATCCTCTGGGGATCCTAGAGGCTACACAGCAGTAGAACAAGACAGTTTGCCTCGATTGTTAAGTCTTGAAGCAGCAGGCAAGGGATTGTGCCAAAACTCTGCGGCAGGTGCTTATTTCTCATGTACAGCAGCTCTTCTTTGTCCTCTTCAGCTTTAGGTTGAACCAGAAGTTCTGGGTCGAGGGGTGCCACTTAAATACTCAATTTAGGGGTGTTAAGGGGAGTACCAGGGAGTAGCCAATGGACTACCTACCTTTAGTGTGTATTTTACACACTTTAAATAACCACTTCCTGTGGGAAGTGGCCATAAGCCTGACCCCAGTAGGCAAATTCTCTTCAACACAAGATCGAGGATTCTGAAAAGAGGTGTCCACATCAGCTACCCCACCTTAGGGCTGGCACTGGCTAGGCGCAGTGGCGGCTGGTGACATTTGAAAGTAGTGAGGCGTATAATGATTGCCGTACTGCACTGCGGCGAGCAGGCGTAGCGAGTGTGCCTGAACAACCTAGAGAAATGTTTGAAAAAAGAGTGTATAAATGGTGCATTTCCAAGCAAATTTGAGGAAGCAGGAAGGTTAATATAGCAATACAATTGAATTATTTATCATTTAAGAAATTGCCAATTTTTTGGAGCTATAGAGGACAATCTTTGCATATGCTGATGTTATCATTTCCCATATTAACTTTTGAACACACTGATACACTTGTAATGGTTTTAACTATATAATAAACATAGTCATTGACTGTGCAGTGCTGTACATCAATATGATGACACTATTTCCATAAATTATTTTTTTTGTTTTCATGCAATAAACGCCATTTAAAAAGAAAAGTGCCACAGTGACGTCACTACAACATTCTGAATGAGAGAGCCAAGGGGAGTCGTGTGAGAGAGTGAAACCAAGGGGAGCTGTGTGAGGGAGAGAAACCAAGGGGAGTTGTGTGAGGGAGAGGAACAACATACCCATTTTGAACAGATTGCCTTCTAAACAACCAGGAATGCTGTAAGTAAATAAACAAATGCAAGACATGGCAGTTTGATGCAGTTTGTCCTGTTGGCATGAACCCAAAAAAATGCACTTATATTTTCACTGTCTTTAGTGTGTTCAAATGGACATTTTTATTCAGCACATGGCAATGGGGTCATAGTGGCACAGTGACTTAATGCATTCACTGCACGGACCTGTGTTTTAGCCCAAGGTCACAAGCTCTGATTCTGGTGGGCCCACTCGGCCTTCATCCCTTTGAGGTCAATCAAAGGAGTGCCCTTGAGTTGGGAGAACAATAAACATCTCTTTCCGAGTGCCAGGACACCCTTCTCGGTGAACGTGCGCTTTAAAAATTGTCATGTCATAAGTACCGAAGAGGGGCAGCGCTTCCTGTCCGTCAGGGTTTGTACAGGAAGCGCTGATAGCTGAACTATTTGGGAACTGGGCAATAAACCTCATTTAGGAGTAAAATGCAAATTAGCCCCTTGACAATTACATTGACGGGGAGGGTGGAGGGGTGCGTTGGCTGCAAAAAAGGAATCAATAATGATGGAAGCACTAAAACATGTATGTTATATTTAATTGCAGCCCCCACTTTATGAATATATGGTGTCGTTAGTGGGCGGGATGACTGAAGTACTGATAGGTGATATACATCATCTCTACCATTTTGATGCCTATAGAAATGAACTCATTTGAGTCATTGCCTTGAGACTCTATTATTAAAGAAAATGCGACATTGAAACACGTGCAGTTTGGAATGATCAGAACTGTGACATTGTGCAGGGGTTTGAAGCGTCACTGAACATTCACTATCACCCTGCATTGTTCGCTTTATAACAGAATACGTCATTAAAGACAAGCGCTGATAAAGACTGTAGGCTTGATTTTTGTATACTACGGGAATAAAGATAACAAGATATGTGCAGACCTGAAGACTTAGATCATACATGTATGCAAGCAGAAAATCTGCTGACATGCATGTGCACCGGGACCAAAACCACAAATGAAAAAATTCCAAACACCTCTCTAAACAGAAAATAGACACAATGGCACACACAGACACACATACGTATAGATCAACGGTGTCAGACACACAAAGATAAATACAGACTGCAGTGATGCGCGGACACACAACACGCAAAGAATAAATACACACCCCTACACCCTCAATTCAGCTCTTAGTAACTGGAAAAAACAAACCTGCTGTGCGCTTGTTTAGGTCGAGCCTAGAACAGCGCATGCGCTGTTGCTCGAATTTTTGTAAGGGGATTTTCAAAGTGCTGCAGCCGCTGGCCTAAAGCCTGCGTGCATGTGCGCGTGAACGCGCGCAGCCGCCATATGTCTCCGTCACGGGTACTTCATGAAGGCGCTTTTGCTATAATCGGGCACCGGCGCTTTACTTTTAATGTTAACAAGCATTTGCAATGCAATAGGTCTCGCATTTACGTGAGTTTAAGTTATTGGCATTATAAATAACAATGCCTTTTATTTTTATTTTTTAAACGGAAACAAAAATAAAAGGCATTGTCATTTGCAATGTCAATAGCTCAAACTCACGTAAATGCGAGACCTATTGCATTGCAAATGCTGTGGCTGCAGGCGCCTTTCTTTTTCCATTCCACCTGGTGCCTGAAGTGTCACTTTAGCTCAGGAGCAGCTTGATGGTGTCCGTCGTGCGCCATAAAGAGCCATCGCGTATACTAGAGCACACCTACTGTGTGCTGATAATCCCGGAAATAGGAACAGCCGAACTCAATCATAACTCACGCCCCCAGCTTACATTATTCAATTAAAAAGCCTAACAGTGCGGAGGCGAAAGGAGCGCTGCAATCGTTGCAACCCACTGCACTGTGTTGCTGTCAGCCAGCCCCAACCCTTCCCCTCACTGTGAATGACGCTCTGCTGACTGCGCCCTGGGCCACGTGAGAAGCACTCCATTTAAAGCCTATTCACTGCTGCTTTGTGCAGCCACTCCCCTTAGACTGATGTCACTCTCCTCGCTTGTGTCTCAAGTGGGAGGAATTCCTCGCCCTGCTCAGCACATGCGTAGGAGGACTCTCGTCTCGACCTCACAAAAAAAATATTAAAAAAATTCTCAGGGGAGAAGTGGAGCACCAAGTAGTGAACACTTAAAGCTGCTCCATGGTGTTTCTTTTCTCCCTTTTCTCTCCTCCCTGACGCTGGGAGGGCAACGCCCATTTCGCCTGTTAATACCAGCCTCCACTGTCTAGGTGTGGGCACGCCTCCTAATATAACTAATTTTCCCACCTGTCCTCCCGGCAAACAGTGGGGACAGGACAATGGGGGTTGGCATCTTCCACTAGCTGGAGACAAATTTCAAAGGCAGCATGGCCTTTGAACCTTTCCGCCTGGAACACCTCTGCCCAGAACAGGCTTTGTTCTCAGCCTCTGAGACCGAAAGCTCTCACCCCAGGAGGCCTGAAACATGTATAGTGGTGGCAGGCTGGCTGAGACTAGTTGGTAACCACACTAATAGTCAGTAGGTTTTCAGGGGCACCTCTAAGGTGCCCTCGGGAGCATTTATTAATAAATCCTACACTGGTATCAGTACGGGTTTATTAAGTTGGTACGAAACATCTTATGGTACAGTTAAGCAATCATGGGGCTGGGGAACTCGTAATGACAAGTTTCCAGCCCATGTACTCGTTTTGGCTTCCCTGTACACTTACAAAGTCTAAGAATGGACTACTTTGCAGGGTCATATCTGCTCCTGTAAATATGTCCACACATAGGGTATAGTACACCCCGCCTTCAGGCTGTTAAGCCTGCTGTTGGGGTGGCTTACCTATAATTCATGCAGTGTGTGTAAGCATTGCACACAGGAATGTGTGCCATGTCTACTCTTTGCACCAAGACACGCAGCCTGCAATGGCAGTTTTTCATGATCTGGGTGAAGGGTCCCTAGCGTGGCACAATTTGGACTACAGCCCTAGTGGACCCTATTCAGTCCCAATGCCCTGGGTACCAGGGGTACCTATTACTAGGGACTTACAGGGGACTGAAGTCATGCCAATAGTGAAACAGTTTTAAGGAAAGAACACTGGTACTGGGTACCTGGTTAGCAGGAACCAAGTACACTACAGTCAAAGGTGCATCAATACCAGGCAAAATGTTGGTGGTACTGCAACAATTACCCAGCTTCCTACACCTTGCGCCACGCAAGGTGACGCAGGGCCACGCAAAACCTAGAATGAGATTGCACGGTATGTTTGAGTACCGCAATGCAGTGCAAGTCATTGCCTTGGGTTACTCTGTCCTGGAAAGGCGTTCCTTGGACACAGCGTGGGTGTTCCCACACATCCACCTATGGATTTTGGCGCATTCCTAGATTTACCACGACAGATAAACCTGGGAATGCATCAAAATGCTACACCTTCCCGAGGGAGGTACAACAAAGAAAAAAGTGCTCCATTCTGTGCCACACTTAGAAAGAGAAAATGCTTCTGATAGAGGCGTAGTTCGACCTTTTGCCACCTGTGGCGCTCCCTGTGTTTGCTGCCCTGCGGCGGCCGCATGTAAAAGTGGGGGCGGTGCTGGTAATTCCTGCATTTGCCTCCTCGCAGCGGCCGCAGGAGTGGTTTTTGTGTAGGAAGGTGCCCTTTCCTGCACAAAAACAATTGTGTCTACAACGCAGGCACCCTTACACCAAGGGTGCCTGCATTGGCACAAGGAATCACAATGTGTGCCAGCACAAGGAGAGGACAGGAATGCACCATGCAATGTTAAATATGGTGCATTTGTACCCTTTTCCTTTTATGCAGAGAAGTGCAGTGCAGCAAGGTATCTTGCTGTTTTGTGTTGCATGAAAGTATGATTAATCTGGCCCTTAGTTTGGGCAGGGAGCCTCAATGAGTTTAAGAGTGAAATATCCTACAACAGCTTATGATACCCCCGCGGTGCAGCTGAGGTGTTTAAAGTGAAGTTGTGACAAATACTTGGGGGCATATTTGCAACAGGCAGCGATAATTATCGCTGAACTTGTATACCGCATTTTTTTCTATCGCTGGAATATTTCGCCAGGCTAGCGTTGTATAAACAACGCTTAGTGCGATGGCGATGTATATTCCAGCGATAGCGCCCTTTTCCATGGAACATCGCTGATTTTCCAGCGATGTTCCATGTAAAACGGCGATATGCTTGATGATACGACCCTTTGGTCGTATCACATGAATCCACTTCCCATGTTAGGTATGCCTTAGTCAGGAATTTAACAGGCATTAAATTCCTGCGTTAAGGCATACTTAGTGCGATTAAAATAATCGCTTCCCTGCATTGTAAATATCGCGAAGCTGCCTTCGCGATATTTACTCATGTTGTTTCCACAGACACGCCTACTTTGCATCTCATTAGCGATGCGAAGTTAGACATGCTGGAAACGGGAGCAAAATCAGCAAAACACGCGCGATAGCGTGTCTTTGCTGATAAGGCGATACAATTATTGCTGCAGCTGAGAAGAGAGAGACAGAATGCGCAGGTGGGAGGAGCGCAGAGGCGCACTGTGGGGGTAAGTAGTGACTAGGGTGGCGCGGGTGATGTGGCGACTCCTGACTCGGTGACACACAGGGGTTTGTAGGCGGGGGTGGCTGGTGACAGATAAACCTATGTATTCATAATTGCTGTGTGTTAGAGGTGCATGGAGGGAGGGTGGAAATGGTAGGGACTAACGTAGATACATCGACTATGTAATTGTCTATTGCTGTCTTTGTTTCAAATAAAAAAATGATTAAAAAAAAAAAGAATTATTGCTGCAAAAGCGGCGATAATTTTTTAGCGCCGCATTGTTAATATGCCCCTAAGTCATTTTTATCGGTTGGTTAATAAAAGTTGCACATCATCTGTTAGATTTTGTTAGTTGTGTATGCGCAGCTCAAAATCCTTGAATCTCCCCATGCCTAAAAAACAAAAATGAAAGTGTTCTTCTATAATGTAACTGATGTTCATGTAAAGAACTCCAATACCTTCGGGTCGAGTTCGAGCTATATAAAACTGCAAAAGAAAATCCTCTTTCCACTATGAGAGCATGCTTGGTGTGCCCCTCCTGGTCACAGGACAGATCCAGGATTCCTCATTGTCAAGGACTGGCCTAGGCACACATGCTTAGATTAGCATGATGTTAGGGTCAAAGTAAAAGTCAGGTTACTTCAGGAAATATCTATCAAAAGCTCCTGCAAAGCAGGGTGCAAGCAAAGCTGCAGCACTGCACTGTGTGGAAGGGAGAGTGATGAAAAGCATGTGTTGGGATAGAAAAGACCCTCGCACGGTGACCGACGTGTAACCCTGCCCTGAGTGCCCTAGCTGCAAAAATGTCTGGATCCCTGGTGCTGATTTTTGTTGTCATGGGCGAACATGGATCATGCATGTGCACCATGACATAGGTCTGTCTCACAGATTGCAGTCTTTTTGGGCCTCGAGGGGCACTCAAAGAGCTACCTTCATAGTGCCTTTGCCAGGAGTTAAATAGCATGGGGGTGGCAGCATATCGAGTAGTGATCAGCAGACATGAACAGGCCTTTTTACCTGTGTCAATGAAGTGAGGCCAACTCATGTAAAGTTCCACTGCTGTGTACTTCCTTGGCCTACATCAAGTTGGTATATAGTGCTTTTGTTGTATGCATGTTTTGGGTGTATGTGTGTCTGAGAATGGTATAATATATGGAAGATTTTGGGTTCCATTTTGGGAGACCTAGGGCTGGCTAGAGAAGTATGAGGGGGTAGAGGAATACCCCCTGACATATTTGTAGTTTGATTAATTCCTGTAAGCTGAATGGGCCACACACTGGAGGAAGGAGAGTCAGGTTCTTAAGTACACTTCAAAGAGTGCTCTTTGATTCAAGGAGAAGTCACTGGAAAGGGGTCAGGCCACATCTCAAGAATGAGATGGAGATGATAAGAGAATCAAAAGAGTAGGGCTAGTGCCCTGGAGTAACCTTTTGATACACATCACTGTGGCTGACATCCAGGTGCAAACCTCTAGTCATTCCCATGGCCTATGTTGTGGGGATATCCGATTTAGAGTCTGCTGTGAAAGACTACTTTCTGGAGGAAAGGTAGCAGAGGAGAGGGCACTTAACAAACTTCAAAGACTCATGCCCGAAAACACATTTGGTGTCTGAAAATGGACTAAAAGAAGGGAAGTTCGAGACCCCCAAAACTGTCAACTGTAAAACAGCCAGACTGTGCGAGGAGGACAACCTCTGCAAGACTTCTGCCTCTGACCAGGACTGGAGGCTAAGGCTTGCCAGTCTCCCAGAAGAGTGAGGGGACATCCCCCAGGGACATCAAGATCACCTGCCCCTGGAGCCTTGAGCACCAGTGCCTGCCTACTTCCCAAGACCAGTGATCCTTGTGAGGAAGAAGACAGTATTGCCGGAAGTGAGGCCTGGTGGGGAATCCTGGCAAGAGGATTCCTGTCGAGCGGTGTGAGGAGACATCTGCTGGTGTGAGGAGACGGGTTGCTACCAGCGAGCAGGCTCAATTTGACTACTCCGTATGCCAGAGGGGGCTGCTGTGAAGTTGGCAGAGCTGTTCCGGCCATCGCACATGTGTGATTGATAAGTCTACAACCCCCTAAGCCAGAGGGAGCTGCATCAAAGTGGAGCCTGCTGCTATGCCGATCTGGCTGTCACCCAAGTAAGGAGCAGGTGTGGTAGCCATGTATGCCAAAGGGGGCCATCGGACAAGACAAGGATCATAGCCTGGTTGATGCCATAATTGTGAGGAGAGGCTGCTGTGGTGACCTGTGCTGGCACAAGCCGCAACTGATGACCAGACCCACCAGCTGATGAATACCCCCCACCTGTGCGGAAGAACCAAAGGAGCCTTAATGTTGCATCGGAGGAGGGTTGAGGACACCCAGAAGTGGCCTGTGCAGAGCCACATTTGTGGTACTCACCAGAGGCAACCACCATGCTTGTGAGAGAGACACTATTGGAGAACCCAGTCTGGCAATCCCTGCTGGTGTAGGTAAGACTGATCAAAGGGCCAGACAGCCCTGGGGGAACTGTCTGCCAGATAGCGTTGTGGCACTGCAACACTTTTGACTTTTCTAAGAGAGTCGGAGTGGGACTCCCGAGTCACGGACTGCTAGTGGGCTTAACCTGAATGTTGTCTATAATGAATGGGGAATAACTACTACAACTAGTGAGAGAGAAGTGGGGCTCAGGGGTCTGCCTATTGAACACTACAGCACCGAGCTCTGGGGCTTGGGCTGTGTGCATAGTTTGTGTAGGTCATTAAAATACGAGACACACCCTCTATTTGTCTTTGCTACCTCCAGATTTTTATTTGCGATGTGGAGTATACATTGAGGCATTATAAAGAAAAAAGAGCTCGGAAATGTCCCAATTATGCCCATTTGTGAACTATCCTGCTAATTTAAATTTGCACATCTCCCTGCCATCAAAATTGTTTTGTAATCTCCCCTCTTCAGCTATTTTACTATTTTTATTTCTTTTTAATCCTATTTATAGTAGCTGTTTTTAAATGTTTTAAATTGTGTTAATAGATCTTCTGATAGCGAGTGATACCTAAGGTTGTAAACTATAGGGAGACGAGTAGTAGTGGCGCCGGTAAACACTTCATGAAATTGTAGTATATCATTTCTTGCCGGTTTTGGACGATATTCTGTAGTACTATTAATTACATAAATTTCTGTGTTTTATCATTGTTGTAATTTTTGAATGAATGTTATATTTAATTGTGCTTTTATGGCTGTACAGCCGAAATAACGTTTTTTTGACTGACTGGCATAGTTTGTGTATGCCATATTTCACTTTGTGTTTGTATATGAACACCACTTTAGTCATAAAAGGCATAATTGACTGGACAATCATTAATTGCAGCTATTGAACGTATCTTGAGTTGCGAGTCTGTGTTCACTCCCCTGTATCTACCTCCCCCACGAGAATCCTTGAACTGCTACACCTGCGCTACTATTGAGAGCCAGATGCTAAAGGGTTACTTGGCCTAGTTGTTCAGGATCAATAGTAAGTCAGACCTGGGAACATCAGGAATAAAAGGTCCCAAACCCTACGGTTGTGCCCAGCAGCCTTTGCGTGTCCTGGGGCCCTCTAAAAGGGGGTCTGACAACTTCACACTAGCCTTTTGTCACCCCAGGACCAGGGTGTTCATCTCTAACAGCACTTGCTCGTAAATATAACAACCTTGACCATGCCCTTGATTATTGTTGTATCAGACTGTGGCCAAGATATTGCTATGCCCATAAAAGTGGCAAATGGTGAATTGCACTGGAGCTAGAACACTTTTCAGAATGGGGTGCTGGCCTGTGGCATCTGTTCACTACAATCACAATGCTTTTGAACAGTTTTGGTGTTGAAGCCAGTGATTTTAGCAAATGTGAAAGCGAATTTGAAAAAAAACTTTTGCAGCAGAGTATGAGGTAAAGTTTCATATCCATGTTTGTGTTAAAATAAGACCCAGTTGTGCATTTTGGAATATGAACATATATTATCTACTGGCGGTCGTCAGTAGATAGTTAAAGTTAGGACCGAGTTTCCATAGGAAATCTGAAAATTCTATTTTGAATAACCTTTGGCGCCGGTAGATGAATCCTCGCGAAATTTTCAAAACTAATGGGGCGCTCCGCTCAGCTCCTACCCTTAAAGTCTCGGGGTGATTCGTCAAGCGGGGGCTGAGAAAAAAGGGGGGTCCCAAAACCCGTTTTCCCCATGCATTTTCCCATAGGACCTTTAGTCGAAGGTACAGCCCGAACGGCTGAACAGAATTACTTGAAATTTGGCAAAGAGGTAGTCCTCAGGTCGGGCATGTGCCTTTTGCATATATGGTGTCAATCTGTTCAGTAGTTCCTGAGAAAATTGCATTTAAAAGTACATAAATATCTATAAGCGTGCACCGTGCGCGCACCGTGCACGCACGTTAGGGTGAGCGCACCGTGCGCGAGCGCAATTCTGATTGGTGGTTACATGTCAGTCAACATTCGAATCGGTCGAAATCAGGAAGTGTCGGCCGCCATTTTGTGTGTTTGGTGTATGACAGTGAAAAAGAAAGGTGGAGAACGTGAAAAGGGGGCAGGGTAGAGAGTTCCTGACCCCCTAGCCTTTGTCAGGGGGTCCCTGAAGGACCCCGAAGGGTGAAAAAACCATTTTTTTTCCCAAAAATTCGCGGGGTGCGCGCACGGTGAAAAACCTTCAAAAAAACATTTTAAACAAGCCATTCCATATTACAGGATACAGTCAATCTATAACTATATACATAGGTAGTTTATTGTAAAATAAATATATAAAAAATATAATACATACATAACTTAGCATTTAAAAAACCTTACAAATTCACTTAAAAAACCATAGGTTTCACACACGTTATAGTTAGGAATTAGCATTTAAAAAACCTTGCAAATTCACTTAAAAAACCATAGGTTTCACACTTGTTATAGTTAGCTGGACATTTCACTCGTAAAAAAACAATGAAATTTCCCTGTAGAAAATATAGATAATATATATATATATATATAATACATTTATGTCTCAAAAAAAGATTTTTTGCTTTTAGAAGAACATTGGATCAATGGCGCTGATAAAAAAAAAGTCTCCTGTCTTTTTTAAATATGAGCCCTTCGGGGTGGGCCAGGACCCAGGGGGTAGGTGCTTATATTTTTATCGGGGTCTTCAACATCAACATGTCTTTGAGTCTTTCTTTTAAAATGTAAACTTTTTCAGGCTTGGGTCAGATTTGAGAAAATGCTTCACCATCCAGTCCCTTTGAGGACTGTGAGAGACGCCCATCCTCTGGAAATCCTGCAAATAACAACTGGGTGCCATTGGCATCAGTTCAAAGATCGCTAAGGGGTAATCTTACTTGCTCTATATGCAAATTGAACAACGGGGGGTACAGAATTGTGCCTTGAAGGTTGCTAACAGGTACACAGAAGAGTGCCTAGGAGGAAACAAACCAGCTCAGAAACTAAACCCTTCAATCCAATTCAGTTCTCAAAGTTGTTATGAACAACCCTACGTTCAACTGTATCAAGTGCTACAAAGATGTCCTGCAGCATCAGGAGGCAGGAACTTCCCTCGAGCAGTATTTGAAAGACTTTGGCCACAAACTGAACAGTGGCCAGCTTGGTGTTCTTGGAAGGTCTTTGCTGAGTAGTTTAAGCAGACAAGAGTAGGGCCACAAGCACTCTACAATTTTATCCTGGAATGGCAAACCTTTTACGGGCCAAATATATGCTGAGGCCTCAGGTTCAAATTAACTTGAAAAAGCTGCAGTGGAAAATACAGAATCATCAGGTTAGTTCAATAGGCAAGATGAATCTAAAAATTAATTACTTGCCCTGAACTTCTAAATGGTCAAACTGATGCAACTAACATCAGCAGAGTTACGCATATTTTGCATCACATTCAGGTCTAAAAATGTCAATATAAGCGTACCCTTTTCTCCGATTGATGGAATCCTTAGAGTAGCTTCAGGGGAGTCTCCAGCAGAGTTGTATGCAACTACAGATATCCAGTAAGCTTCTCCAGTAATATTGAAGGTAATTGTCTTTTCTGTGGTGTTGCCCATCAATTTCTGTGCAGCATCGCTTTCAAGAAAGCATTCTGTTCTATATCCAAGAGTTGTGCCAGATGAGGGAAGCGGTAATTCCTGTTCATGAATGGAATGCATACAAAACATAAGTTTACCAATTTGCATGAAGTGAGACTATGGTGTAATAAGCATTTGCCAAATAAACAGTTATGGCATTTTTCTTATCACAGACATAACGTCTCACATACGCCCACATCACCATTTCTATTATATACAACGTTGTCAGACACACAGTGCTCTTGCACAATGGCCATCTTGATAATGGTACTCGTGGTAATGGTGGCAACGGTAATGGAGGTGATGGGGCTAGTAATGGTAGTAGCTGTATTGGTGGTTGAAACAGTAACAATAAAGATGGTAATGATAATGGTGGTGGTAGTGGAGATAAGGGAAATTACAGTGGTGGTAACAGTAATGTTATTGGTGGTGGTAACAGTAATAATGGTATCAATTCTGGTGTGTTAATGGTAGCAATGGTGAGTGAATTAGTGTATGAATGAATGAATGTATGAACGGAGTTGTAAAGAGCAACTGATACCCTATCCTGAACATGGTGCCTCTGGTATTGGTGGTGGTAAGAAAGAAGCTACTTACCTGAAACTAGTTTCCTAATCTAACTGATGTTTTTTTAACAGATTCACATTCTTGAATAATTGCCTATCGTTGAGGTAGGACTCCATGTTAACCTTAAATTAGTTGTAGGATAGTGTAACTTGTCTGCATGGCCTTAAGCAGTGTCACTTTAGTAACAAACACAAATCACTGAAAAAGAGACCAACTTCAGCCAATGAAGTCAGGGTGCGCTTACCTTCACCCCTTCCAGAGGCAACCATTCATCAAATATGAAGAATGAGGCAAAAGGAAGCTTGATAAGTAAGTGTGCCTCTAATAGGGAAAGAGGGAGGGCTTCATGCAAATATACAAAAGATACCAAAACATGAAAGCTGTAGCTAAAGAT
The DNA here is from genome assembly GCF_964204655.1 of Triturus cristatus. Taxonomy (NCBI): domain Eukaryota; kingdom Metazoa; phylum Chordata; class Amphibia; order Caudata; family Salamandridae; genus Triturus; species Triturus cristatus. The sequence goes on along the minus strand of NC_140581.1, from coordinate 370,263,710 downwards.
AAAGTTGGATATTTACAATAAAATGTCGGATCACAGTGTTACTCCAAAACCCTCTGGTTTGCGTTAGGACTGCACTTTATATATTGGACGCTATACATTCTAGAACAAGTACTGTTCTTGTAGTAATTAGGGTTCTGTTAACTGATGTATTGCAATTTACAAATCCATGTAATTGGGCCCACCTTGGGGAATAAATACAAACAGATGAGCACTCACCTGGTGCAGGTTTCCATCTGCCCCCAACATTCTAACCCACAATATAAATACCCCAACCTACATTCTAAACTATCCCGCTATAACCTTGCACTACTTGTTCCAGCCCAATACAATACTTCTCTCCTTTTGGAAAAAAAAAACCTAAAAAAGATCAATACTCCATAAATATTATGACATTAGTAAAGAATATAATCTTTGAGTCTAACAGGCACAACTACTTTTCTCCTTGCTCAAACAGTATTCTTTGTACCATCATCCTGTAATTCAACCCCACAATCATCATTTTCATTTTAAAAATTGTTTACATTACTATTTTCTTGTGTGTCTGGTACATTAATTTCAGGAGCCTGTAGATCAAAGAAATCATGCAAAGAATTACCTACTTCAGTGCAATTTGAAAACATTTCTTGCCCTTGATAAAGCAATACTACTGCACTCTTATTTAACCATCCTTTATCCTTCAATAGTTCTGCACTCCCAGATACTTTCAAAACTTGTTTAGGTGAAAAAAAATGTGATTCACCTTTTTGAACCTTATTTGTTTTTTTCACTAACACCCAGTCCACTTCTGACAATTGTTTTGTTTTTGTTCTGTACAAATTGCAATGATACTACTTGTCTTTCTTCTATTTCTCTTCAATCCTGTGTTTCACTTCTAAATTTCCCTCCACATTATCAGTGACACAATTTTGCATCCCATTCTTATTTATCTTTAGTGTCAGAGACGTTCGACCTACTCTCCCTCTCATCAAGAAGAAAGGAGAATAGTCCGTAACTGAATGAGGAGCATTATTAAAACTAGTGATTTATTTCCTTAAAAACTCTCTCAGGCAAATTGGAGGACAAAGCCATTTGAATGCTGTCCTTTAAAAACCTATTAACTCTCTCCACCAAGCCTTTTGATGAAAGATTATATACAGGTGTTTTTTCGTGTTTAAGGCAATATTCATACATAAAGTCCAACATTTTGTTTTACGTTAACTGAGTGCCTTTATCTGATACTAAGATAGGGTGCCGCTCGCTGAGGAGTCCTTGACCCGTTGTTGCTCGTTGCCTGGTGGAGCCCCGTTGGGCATTGCCTTCATTGGACCTGTGTGCTGGGAGCCCCGGTGGACATTGGAAGAAGACTGGGGAGCTGCTGTGCAGGAGGACGGGACTGCGAGGACCAGCAGGCTGTGCGTGTTCCATCGAGCACACCTGCCGCCTCTTCCCGTGACTCCGCCCCCTGCTGACCGCTGATAACTCCTCGCGGCCCCCGCTTCGCGGGTGCCGCTCGCTGAGGAGTCCTTGACCCGTTGTTGCTCGTTGCCTGGTGGAGCCCCGTTGGGCATTGCCTTCATTGGACCTGTGTGCTGGGAGCCCCGGTGGACATTGGAAGAAGACTGGGGAGCTGCTGTGCAGGAGGACGAGACTGCGAGGACCAGCAGGCTGTGCGTGTTCCATCGAGCACACCTGCCGCCTCTTCCCGTGACTCCGCCCCCTCTATCCACAGTCAGCATAAGACCTGAAGTTCATTACGCGTCAGCGGGACGCGTGTGCGGGACATCACCCGGGACAAAGCCCGGACTAAGGGCGGACCCTCTGAGACCCTCAGAGACACGAGGAGACCGGACCGGGGGAACTTACTAACTTCATTGCCCACTAACCGTGAGTCCTGTGTTCGATACTGCTGGAAATACACCGCATCACTAGTGAGGCATTAGATTCTGGCTTTCTAAGCAATTTGGAATTTGACTATCTCAATCAGAGGAATCCACGCCTACCCACTATATACACCCTACCTAAGATACATAAGGACCTCTTTCACCCACCCGGCCGTCCCATTGTGTCCGGTTGTGGTTCACTACTAGAACCTCTCTGTAAATATATTGATTTCTTTCTGAAACCACTGGCTGAACAAACAACAACCTACCTACGTGATACCATGCAAGTAATTACTATCATTGACCAAAAATCTTTCAACCCCTCGGAACAATTACTTGTCACCTGTGACATCGTATCACTTTATACTAGTATCCCTCAGGAACCAGCTTTAAATGTGATGAGAGAAGTTTTGAATTCCAGACCAGCACCAATGAGGGTACCCACGGATTTCATCATTGCACTTCTTGCTATTGCAATGAAAAAGAATTTTTTCTACTTTCAAGGAAACTATTACATCCAAAAGAAAGGAGTAGCGATGGGAGCTGCATTTGCCCCAGATCTGGCGATATTGTATATGGACAATTTTGAACAGCGTCATATCTTCGATAACAACAACCCCTTCTCTCGAAAAATAGAACTATGGAAGAGATATATCGACGATATATTGCTAATCTGGAATGGCGATAAAACTCAACTTAATGCATTTCATGAATGGCTGAACCAGTGTGATCGGGACATTCAGTTCACTATTCAGTCGGACCCCCTGGTGATACCATTCCTGGATCTAAAAATTTTCAGTGAAGATGATAAGCTCTGTACGACCTTGTACCGAAAACCCACTGAACGGAACTCACTTCTAAGATACAGTAGTCACCACCCCCGAGGTTTAAGAGATAACTTGCCGGTGGGCCAATTCCTACGAATCCGTAGAAATTGCACCAAGAGGTCTGATTACCTAATGGAATCTGAAGATCTTAGCATCAGACTTATCTCAAGGGGATACCCAAAGCGCCTGGTGAAAAAGGCCCAGAAGAGGGCGTGGTTCAATCCACGGGAAACCTTACTAACGGCGAAAGAACCTGCCGCCTCAGCCCATCAAAAAATGATTTGCGTCACTACCTTCTCTACTAGAAGCAACGCAGTGAAGAGGATAATAAACAAACACTGGAGCCTTGTGTCCACTGAAATTGATCAACCATCGTTACCCATGCATTCTTTCAAAAAAGGAATGAGTATTAAAGATCATGTTGTTCATTCTTTTCTTGAAGACCCAGTGGAACCAACGATACAGTCACTGTGGAACCTGCCACCTATTACAGGCCATTTTAAATGTGGATCCTGCAAGGCCTGTCCAACAACGATTCAAGCTAAAACTTTTGCATACAAACATCATGTTGTCACACTTGATTCCCACACCAACTGTAACTCTACTGACGTTATTTATGGGATCCTTTGTCCGTGTGGCTAACTGTATATTGGCCAGACACAACAGAAGGTTAAAGTGAGAATATTACAGCACCAAAGCAGAATTAGATGCCAGGTCATTGGGGCACCTCTAGTCGAACACTACAAACAGGTGGGACACCGCCCAGAACAAATGCAGTGGATTGTATTAGAAAAAACTAGACTGGGGCCAAGGGGAGGTGATATATCCTCTGTACTTACGGTCAGGGAGTGCAAATGGATGATTCGTTTTGGTACAATTAACTCGGGTCTGAATGAGCAGGACCTTAGCAATGCTCAGCTGGCTATTCTTAACACCTAGGTACCCCGGGTTCCTGGGCCTCTTAGTCCTCTGCAAATCACCCTGATGCTGGGTTAGACCTCTTAGAGGGTTCCCCTTTAGGTCCTTGTACTCGCTCACTGTACATCCCTGTGTATTTTGCTCATGATTGATTTTTGTATATATCTTTTGGTTTTCGACAACTACCTCATTTACTAACAAATGTCTATTATGGTGAACCATGGCTTTCTTTTTTACTATTTGTGACGTTGTTCGAGGGCCATAAATACACTATGTGTCTCTATATACACTTAGTCTAACGGTGTTCACTTTTCTGACTATGTTAGACTTTATGTTTATCTTTGTACCCTTCCCTGCAAGGTTCAGTTACTGCTGTTTAATTTACTGACATAACAATTGATTGTGTATTTGTTGTTTACCAATGCATGTTTTGATACGATGTTTTCTTTAATCAGACCCAGATTTGTTAGTCTGTATATGTCCCAATGTTTCGCTTTGACACTGTTCACCTCAGGGGTTAATTGTATTTAATTATTGATAAGCACATGAACATCAAATCAGCAATTATGTGTCCTTCTCCCCCCTGGTTTACTATAATTTTGACTTTAGCTGAAATTGTCGTGAGAAAGCAACTCCCGTTGTCTTTCTTCTAATACATCTTAGACTGCAGGCATCTAGCGTCTGCGCCGCGTCTAGCGTCACGCGGAGCGTCTGCCTATTTACATGCACAAACGGTGCAGTTCTCTGTGACTTCCGAAGAATTACGAGGCGAGTCGGTGTTGCCGCGTCCTACGGTAAGGGTTAAACAAAAAACCCCCGCCCCCACTCCCCTGCTACTGTATGCTCAGTTGCCGAGACTGTTTCCATCTGTCCGGCTGCTCGCTATTTCGGGCTATTTTTAAATCAATTAATTTCCCGTTTTACTCTGTTTATTGCTTTAATCCCTTCTGGCCTCCGCTGGCTCTGTGTAACATCCCACAGTGGGGTTTGTGATTTAGCCTACCCGACTTTACCCATTCAACTTGCTGGCCACATACCTTATGTTAACTTTTTCCATTTCTGCTGAACCCCTTTTCGTTAGGGGCCGATCAACAGCATACTCTGTAAAGCAATGTCGTTTGATGACATGGCGTGGTTTCTTTGCTCTTTTAGCTGTACTCCCCTTAGGCTGGGGTTTTTTAAGACTTTAGTTCTATTACTCCTCTATTTTTACCTTTAGAGAATGGATTTTCCTGCGATTAATTCCACTGTCGCCTTTGAGTATGTACCATGGCGTCTGATTCGGGAGATATTGCATTCCCCGATTTTTTCAAGACTGGCAATTAAGTAAGTTCTCTTCCTTGAATTAATTTTTGAATCCTATATGTGCTCTCTGGATCTCCACTCAGACACCTTACAATTTCCTTTTAGGTGTCACTCACTCTACCCCCTCTCCGGAGCTTTCCAGCCCTTGCGTCATTTGACGCCAAGAAGTTACCGATCACTTGTTCATCCTTGTCTTGGGTAAATATGGTTACTTGTCCCATTTGGAGTCCCCTTGATTCAATCCAGTTTGGGATTTCGAATTTTTTCATTAATTTATATATATATGTTTTTTAGGTGCCACTCCCCTTGTCACATTGTCTCTGTCCTGAAGAAGACCCCGTTAGTAAGGAGCTGACTTACCTACCTATGTCCAGGGGTCGAAACGTCGACAATACTTCATTGCCAGTACTGCCAACAGTGTAATGTACACTGTGCTTTTGCTTGTACATGGTTTTTGTAAATAATTTTGCTATTCATTCCAATGAATTTGATCTGGATGTTTTGGCTTGAAATTGTTTTGCCTTGCAATTAAATTGTGACGTGTTTATAATTTATATGTCACTTACCCCCCATTCCTCACTCAAATCACCATCCACCTCTTTCCCTTCCTTGGCACCCCGCACTATTTGATCTAAGTCTACTGTATTTATTAGTAAATGTGTACCTTCCCAAAGTGTGATTAAATAACACTTTGGTAAGTTTTCTTTGCATTCTTCTTGCATTTTTTTGCGATTGATCTTGTGTTAGTTCTTTTTTATAACAAATAGTTTGTATATCCTGGGACCCTCTCCCTTATACTGGAAAAACAAATATGGCTGATATTATAGATACTAATCCTCCTGTAATACATGGTGCCCCGACCAAAGGCACATTGGTTGATTATTTTAAAAAAGTTATTGTACCCACGGACAAGGAGACTACGCTTGCCGAACGAAGGGCCGAGCGACGTCGCTCTATAGAGTGTATTAAAAATAGGACATTTACGGACAGTATATCTCCTTTGACTTCGTCCCTCATTGTGCTAAGTCCCCCTACTTTGACGCAGGAGGCGTTAGCTATGGATAATGTCCCTGAGCTGCTTAGATCTATTGAGTCTACACCTAGCAATTGCAATGTGTCACCAGTTTCAATTGCTTTGCCCCCTTCCAGTACTATCACCTTTGATAAAGAAACTGATACTGTCACTATTCCCTCTGAGTTTAAGGCTAAGTCGTCCAGTAAGAAGGCAGGGAGGGCGTTGGTGTCTAATGCTCCGAGGCCCCCTCCGCCGAAGAGAAGAAAGAGGCTAGGCAACTTGCCAAAAGGCAAGATCAATCACACTGATTTTGGCAAGGGCCCTATGCAAACTGTGGGCATTGCATCGCCGACTAAGGTTCCATCATTGCCATTAAGAATACACGATGTGGCCTTAACATCTTCTACTTCTTTGGTTCCCCCTCCTCCTGACCTGTCTCGTTCTTCGTTGCTCCTACCTGATTTGGGTACAATGCCATCATATCTTGAGAGCATCGAGAAATTGATAAGATCATTCACTTTACCCATTATAGAACGACTAAAAAATATAGAGTCACGATTGGGGAATCTAGAATCTTTAATCATAAAAGACCCGGGGCCACGGGAAGATCTGGCTCACTTACTCCCGCCCCCCCCCATGGTTTCAGACGCACCTCTTACTCACACTAGGACTAATGAGACAGGTAGTTCTAATTCCCAGTATAGGGACAAGCCGCTTGACATGACAACCCTTCAAAGTCATCGTCAAAATGAAGAGGGTGAAATCAGGAAGGAAATAGCAAATTCCATCTTAGTAACGTCCCCAAAGGAGAGGGGTGAGAATCATCACCTAGCTAGAGCAAGTGACCCATATAGCCATCAAGTTAACTTACCCCCAGAGGCGGTACCGTATGTGGTAGTGTTAACAGAAGTTCCGCCTCTGGCTAAGGGTAAAAATGAGGGCTATTACGATCTAAAAAATAAAACCATGCACTGGCTTAGGACTAATAGACCCCTCCCCCCCAACATCAATGGGGAGATATTGCATGTCCGGAGACTTCCTTGGCTAGGTCGCAGAATCAAGGATCTTGAAGGGGATGCAATTATCATCAACTTTAGAGACCCCAGAGCAGTCAAATACATCTTAGACTACCCCTTGGGTTCTACATGGGGGTCTATAAATCCCCGCGCACTATCATATTTTTACCCAAGATCAATAGTCTCTTATAATGCATACCCCAGGGCTCCAGTAAAAACAGTGACTTATCCTCACCCATTTCTAGCAACTTCTGGTCCCCAAGTTCAACACTGTAATATGTATGTACCCAGTCCTGTGGTTTACGGAAATGCAGCAGAATGGATTACGGTTCCCTCCGGGAATCATAGACTTGGACCGCGGAGGATGAACTATAGGCTACCATTTACCCCTCTCGAAGTTGCTAATAGATTTGGGGCCCTATCAGGAGTCGATGACTGCGACTGACATAGTACTATCTTTGACTATGGGCTCAGTACACAGGGCGACCAGGTTGAGGATATGGATCTGATCCCCAAATTGTTGACTTCTTGTCCAAGTAATAATTTTACTTTCAAGGGGTCACACTTGTCCTTACCGGTGACTCATATAGAGCCCCTGGAACATGTTCCGGCGGCTGCAGACGAACTAGCTCTAAAACCTTATCACTCCGAACACAGGGAGGAGAGGGTAGAGGTGGAGGGTGGTTGCTTTTCCGGAAAGACTAAAGTTCTACAGGGGTCCTCAATTAAAGTACGAAGTGAGTTGGGGGTCTGCGCCCCATCAAGGACGGTAGAAAGCACTCTGTATGAGATCTCTATGCCTACAAACAGGGCCTTGAGGCCACTAGAGATACTGTCATGGAACGTGGCTGGGCTCCCAAATAAGCTAGGCAATACTGATTGGGAAACTTTTATTAAAGAACATGATATATGCATGTTCCAAGAGACGTGGGCCAGAGAAAACCTTTGCCACCCCGGGTTCGCAGTTTTTAACATTCCGGCTAGATGGGGTGGGAAGGGACGCCCGTCTGGAGGACTATCAATATGGATTGCTTGTTATCTAGGCTGTACGGCCGAGGTGGTAGAAACAAATTCTCTTGACATCCTGTGTGTGGTCTTACGTTGGCCCACTGGGAGGGGTCTGAGTCTGGTAAATATATACTCCAGACCAGTCGGAGCTGCGGCCACCTCAAGGACATTGGAGGATTTAACGACTTTTCTTGATTCTCTCACCGGCCCAGATATACTCCTGGTCGGAGGGGATATTAATATTCAGTTTGAACCACTTCCGCTTCACTTAGGTGGGATTAGTAGTGAAGAGGACGATCTCTGGGGAATCCAAAGTATTGCAGGTCCACCAGTAAGGGCAGCATCACCCCTCCTATTGCAAGTTCTAACATTAACATTGGCAAATTCACTCAGAGCATGCAATGGTAGGTTCAATGGGGATATTCCGCCCCAGTCAACTTTTAATAGACCGGGACAGGAGTCCCGGATTGACTACATACTGATTAGACTCCAGGATTGGAAATTGGCATTAGATTTTAAAGTAGTCCCAAGGGTGGATAGTGATCATAACCCCCTAATTCTTTCATTAGATGCAGATGGCTTCCTCAGGACTGAAACTCGAGGAAATAGACTACCTTCCCCCAGTCTCACCTTATCCAGTAACAGACGAAGAATAAGGTGGGACAAATTGTTAGAGAAACCGACTCGTATAAGGGCAATATACGAGCAAATGGCTTCTACCCTGGAAAGAGTGGAAAGTCTCCTCCCTCAGTTGTCCTCGCTAGAAGGTCGTTCTTCACTTGAGGTCATCCATCAGACACTTTGTGACAATTTAGCTGAGGTTTTGAACCCTGTGGTTCGGGGCAGGAAACTGAGGAGTGAAAGAGCCTCATGGTTCAATGCCACCTGCAGGGGAGCTAAGAAAGATCTTCTCCAAGTGCTCAAAAACAAGGAAGCATCCTCGGTGGTTAGGGAGAAGAGGGTGGCCTATAAGCTCCTCCTTGAATCTGCTAAAATAGACTGGGATTGGGAGAACTGGGCAGAAATAACATCTGCTCTCAAAACCAGAGATTCAAGGAAATTTTGGCATATAGTCAAACATGGCTCAGTTGAGCCTGTTATGGCTATAGAAGGTAATATTGCACCGGAAGTCTGGGAAAAACACTTTTCATCGCTCTATTGTAGAGCTGAGCAAGACAAAATGGGAACTCCGCCTGAGTGCTTAGTGGTCCCCACCATCGACAATCATACTGAGCTGGAAGATTTTAAGCTGGAGGAATTAGAAATGGCAATTACTTGCCTTTCCACAGGAAAAGCGCCAGGCTTAGATAAGCTCCCAGGAGACCTCTTAAGGCACGAGGTCAGCGTTTGGGCACCATACTTCCTGGTATTGTTTAATGCCATCATCCATGGGATGGCACTTCCTCCAACTTGGCTTGGGGCGGAGATTGTGCCCATTTTCAAAAAGGGCTCACCTTTGCTCCCTGCTAACTACAGACCGATCAGTCTGATAGACGTCCCTCAGAAGCTTTTTGCGAGGCTTCTGTTGGATCGACTTTTGGACTGGATCGAGGAGAGGGACATCTTGAGCCCTTTGCAGGCTGGGTTTCGCCAGAAGACCTCTACTATAGATCAGGTATTCAGGCTGTCCCTTCTACATTGGAAAACAATACAGTTGGAGGGTGGCAGCCTCTATACTGTATTTGTAGATCTAAGGGCAGCCTTTGACCTGGTCCCTCGTGGCAAGCTCTGGCAGGTCCTGGCGAATGCTGGGATGCCAGCTGACCTCCTGAGTATGATCATCCGCCTACACACAAATACCTATGCTCGAGTGAGGTGCGGTGCACAGGGTGTACTCTCAAACAAATTTCCCGTTGAGAGAGGGGTAAGACAGGGGTGCGTACTTGCACCGACCCTGTTTTGCCTCTTTGTCAACGGTGTTATTGACCATCTTAACGGGGTCCCCAATTCGGATGTCCCGAAGTTGGCGGGAAGGAGGGTCCCAGCAATCATGTTTGCTGATGATACCCTCCTTCTCTCCAAGTCACCTATGGGAATCCAGCGTGTGCTGGATGGATTTGGGGACTTCTGTAGAGACCACGGATTGGAAATAAACACCACAAAGACCAAATTTATGGCCTTCAATCCGCCACCCAGGTTCCACCGTATTCCCCGTATAGGGGACAATATACTCGAACGAGTAAACACCTTTGAATATCTTGGTGTTACACTCAACGAGGAATTGGGGTGGGGCCAACATCAGGAGAAAGCGAGGTTGAAATTAGCACAACACATTGGTGGAATATTAGGGATGGTTGGGAAGAATAGGTCGACCCTTAAACCCATAGGCCCTCCCCTACACATTTATAGGGTTCAAGCAAGAGGAGCAGTTACCTATGGGAGTGAATTATGGGGTCACAAAGTACTGGACAGCTTGACAAAGGAGGAGAATAGATTCCTCAGGTGTCTAGTAGCTCTTCCTCCGAGTACACCGTTAGTGCCCTTACGACTCGACCTAGGCATTAGACCCCTAGAGGAAGAGTTGGCACTTCGTCCTGTGATCTACTGGCGTAGATTGTGGACGGTGCCCGAATTGACTCACTATAGACAAGGCCTCCAGGAAGTTCTTAGCTTCCCAAATTCGGGGAACATTGCCTGGCTTAAATTCGTAAGGAATAGTTTGGAGAACCTAGGTCTTGATGCACTATGGAATGATCCTTGTAACGCCTGTTCCAAGCTTTCCAAGAAAGCTCTAACCAAAGTGTATCATGACTCCAAGGCACCCTTACTTCGACCTTCTAAATCCTTAGGGTCTCTAACAAATCAATTCCTTCTTATGAAGAGTACTTATACCTTCGAATTGGCCCTCGACAATGTTTATCCTATAATACTTAGAAAGCTTTATTTGCAATGGAGGCACGGGTCTTTGCCAATTCGTGCTTTTACTAGTTCTTGGTCTCTGTCGTCACCCAGTATTTGCCCGGCTTGCAGATCATGTGACGAAACTGAGTTGCATTTCATATTCTTTTGCACGGGTTATACTGAGGCCCGCAGAAAATGGATTATCCCTATCTGTAGGAACCTGGGCTTCATCAGGTGCCATGAAGCCTTCAGAATTCTTAAGAGCGAAACGGCCGTGCACATTATGTTCGCAGTGGCAAAATTTTTGGGGGCTTTTTGGCACAAACGGAAAAAATATCTAAAAATGCCAATCTGATCCACTGTATGTAATTAGTATGTATTAGTCATGTGGCTGTATTAATTTTAAACATTTTACTATTGTTGTTAAATGGTTTTATATTCATTTTATGTACTTTTATGGAGTTACTCCGAAATAAAGTTTTTGAACTTGATACTAAGATAACAGGAATGCCTTGTATAACAAAGATTGTTTGTAAAACTTAAATGACAATAACTGTAGTCACACGAGAGCTAAATTTATAATGCACCCAGCTAAAATAATATTCTATTAAGACTATCAAAAAACGCATATCTCGCACTGCTCCCCATCATTGCAGCGTCTTCGGGTGGCATGGGAGGAGGATGTGGGCACACTTGAGGAGGAGGATTGGGTGGAGGCTTTGGCCTCCCCACGCGAAGCGGCTATTGCTGTGAGCCTTCGCCTAATTCAGTTTAAATACCTGCATAGAGTGTATTTTACTAGGGTCAGACTGTATAGGGCGGGTCTGGTGGCGTCCCCGAATTGCCTTCGCTGTTTACACGATGAGGGGACTTTACTGCATACCATATGGGAATGTACCGCGTTGTCTAGGTTTTGGCGGGGTGTTCTGGCGTGCCTCTCGGAGGTCCTGGGCTGGGATCTCCCCCGGTCTCCTAAATTAGTACTACTGCACGTCATGAATGATATAGGGGGCAATGCTTACAAGCGCCGTTTGATGCTCCTGGGTTTCACCATTGGCAAACGTGACATTGCAAGGGCTTGGAAGGCGACGGCCGCACCCTCCGTTTCAGTGTGGAAGGCAGGATTGGATTTCTGTATGGGCTTGGAAGCCCCCATTTTTCTAGCACGAGGTTGCCCGCGCAAACATTATAAAATCTGGAAGTGCTGGGCAGACTACAGAGGATTGGATTTAGAACCCACTCCAGAATAAGACTTAAAAGGCTTGCGGTATCTTCCTCTCTTGTCTGGGGGGGCATGTAACACACGCGCGTTGGGTGGCATGGTGTCGATTGGACATGTTTCATGGCGAATACAGAGCTGCCGATCCGATCATACCTGCTGATGTTGCTGGGCTGGTTGTGCGATGGGGTGCGGGGTGGTGGGTGGGGTTCGGGGGGGGGGGGTTTGTTCAATTGGGCTTTATTTCATATGCATGGCCCTTCTGTATTCTTCCTTAGTTATTATCTGGGAAAACGGTCAAAGTCAGGATTTGGTTCATGGATGCTACGGATGCCTCTGGGGTACAGAGCTCCGCTGATTGTATATTTGACTAATAAAATTTGTTTACAAAAAAAAATAAACGCATATCTTCAGTCAAAGTATTAAAAGGGCCAGCAAAATTAATTCCTAATTTCAACCAAGGTCCTTCCGGAATGGCACCCAAATGCATTTCCTCCTTAGAAGTCTACCAATGCTTGTCTGATCTCACACATTCTAAACACTTGTCAGTGTTAGCAGCAACATTCTTATCCACACCTGGCCACCAATAATGTCTCTTCGGTAATCATTTTGTGGCTGTTGCATCTGAGTGTCCATCATGTGCAAATGTAATTAATATTTCTCTCAACGTGTATAGTGGAACAAAAACATTACGTCTTAAAAGTAACTGATCCTAAATAGTATATTAATCTGCAACTTGCCTTCAACTTTTTAATGTGTTGTCCAAATTTCTATTTGGTGGCCAACCTTTAATTCCAATTTTTTAACTTTCTTCAAAACGACATCCTTCTCCATAGCTTCTATCTATTCATTATCCGAAATGCAACCTTCCGAACCACTAGTTGCATCAACAACAGATATCACACATTTCTGATCAAACACATTACAATAGCCATCCACTTCTTCAATAGGTGATCTGGACAACTAATCAGCCCTTTTGTTCAAACCTCCAGATATGTGCCTGACCACAAAATTATATTATTGCAATCTGGACATTAGTCTGATCAACCTTGATGAAACTGTTGCTGTACCTTTAGAACCATCAAACATGAATAAAAGTGGCTTATGATCAGTGACAATTTCAAACTCTTTACCCCATAAATAACATGGCAATTTTTCCACTGCTCAAACACTTGCTAAGAGGTCTCTTTCAATTGTGCTGTATTCCTTTTCTGCCTCAGTTAATCATCTCACAATGAAGGCTACAGTATATTCTTTGCCTTCTACCACCTGACTGAAAACTGCTCCCAAACCTATGCCTCTAGCATCTACTGTGATAATAGTTCTCCCATTGGGATAATGGGACTAAAGAGCATGTGCAATCAATATAGCCTGTTCAATGTGTTGAAAAGATTGGTTTTTGGTCACTGTTCCATTCAAATTTCATTTTTTTATAGTCTTCTGAGAGGTTCCACCAAGACAGCATAACCTTGGATTAAACGTGCATAGTAATCGCTCATACCAAGAAAAGACCTCAAAGAATCTGTGTTCTGAGGTACAGATGCTTCCCTGATATCCTTCACTAAATCAATCTTAGGTGTAATCCCTGGGGCAGATACTGTGTGCCCCAAATAATCAACTCTGGTTTTCAAAAATATTCTCCAATATTTCCAAAACTTTATTCAAAATAACATTATAATCATTTACTGTTTAAGCATGCACCATCATGTTGTCTTGAAAAGCTTGGACACCTGGCAAACTATCAAATAAATCATCCATCAATTTTTTGGAAGTCACTGGCAGCCGACGCCAAACCTAAAGGTAGTCGGACATACTGATATGCTCCAAAAGGTTTTAAGAAAGTGGTAAGATCCTTTGAACTGTCAAATAATTTTATCTGATGATATGCCCATTTTAAATCAATTATTGAAAAATATTGAGACCCACTAACTGCATTTAGCATATCGTGTATTCTCGGAAGAGGATGGCAATCCTCTATGATGTTTTCATTTAATGATCTTAAATCTGCGCACAACCTAATCCCACCATTTCCTCTTTTAGTAATAACTACAGCAGAAACCCATTCAGATGAATCATTTGGTTCAATTACACCATCTTTGCAAAGTGAGCCCAGAAGTTCTTTTAGTTCTTTCCTGACCGACAGTGGTACATGCCTAACTTTATGTGTAATAATTATGGCGTTATCCTTCAGTTTAATGTGATGTGCAAACCCCTTTACACAGCCAATACTTGTGGAGAATACATTACTATGTGAATCCAGAACATTTTCAATTGATAAACTTACTTCTTTTTGTTCTACACCAAGTATAGGCATATCACCTAATACCATGGCTTCTTCTGAACCAGGTTTGGATAAAATTCCAAGTTTTCCCCAGCCCTGCCAGCCTACCATATCCCTTCCTCTTACAGCCACATCTATGTTTGTCTTTATGGGTCGACCTTTAAACTCTAAGACATCATTAAAATAGCCTAACATATCAATGTCGGACTCCCCAAATGCTTTTGGGTTGACATCGGAGTCTATTAATTGTACCTTCCTCCATAAACGATTAAAGGTTTGATCTACCAGCATTGTTATAGGAGACACTGAATCTGCCATTACTGAGAGTTCCACATTTCCTCATCAAATGAGTCTACAGAACAAACTTTTAGTTTACTAGGAGGTTGAGAAGTTCTACAAACAGCCCTGACATGTCCCGTTTTGTGACATTTAGTACATCTCTACCCAACCACTGGACATCCTGAAGGATTCCCTAGTTGATTTTTTTGAGCCACACCTGTAACAATATAACCTTTCCTCTGAAAATGTATTTCAAACTTATATTTTTCTTGTCCCTGCAAAGCCTTACTCCCAGTTCCAATATCTGACTTCTTATCAAGAACCATGCAAACTGATTGATACTGAGTGTTACCAGAAGATAATATTTTTGCAGACTTTAACGATCTCTCAATACCTTTGGCTATATCAATAACTTCATTAAGAGTGGGATTCCTACAAGCCAAAAGTCTCTCTGGTATTATATTCTTGGAGTGACAATGAAAAAATAATTGGTCCCGCAAATAGATATCCATCATGTCTCCAAATTCACACGATATGCCTTTCCACCATGACATTTGGTGCATTAATAAATAGCTTTTCCATTCTCTTAACAGCCTCCTGGTATTCATCCAAAGGTACAAACTAACCTGGTGCTGCTTCAACTTCAGGTAAATTGTCAAAGATTTCTTGACCAGCAATCCCTAATAAACCATACATACTAGCTTTCGTCCTTTTTACCATCTACAGCAATTAAATAACTCTCAAAAGCCTTGTTCCAGATGTTCCACTTCATTACTGGTTTTCCAGGTGTTTGTAAAAAAAAAAAAGGTGGTGGAGTAAACATAAAATTGGCCTTACCGAAAAATGCACAAATGCTCAAAAAGAAATAATTAAATAAATATTATGGTAGTGGAGATCCTACAATATATCTTTGTGCAGTTTGCCTGGATAAATATTTGCTTACCAAGTTATACAATAAACACACATAAGATGTCAGCATAAACTTATTTATGTGAAAAGAAGAATAGAAGAAAAAGAGAAAGAAAAGGAATAACAATAACATAAATATCAAAGGTGTGCGAATCATCAATTTATCTAAAACAAAACAGTGTCCGCAAACAGGTGTGCTAATCACCGTTTTAACTTTATAAATAGGTCCAGCCTAAAACAAGGCAAAACAGTGCCTGCAAAGAGGTGTGCGAATCACCGCTTTAACTTAATAAATTAATCCAACATAGCCGATGATGAAATACGAAAGGAGTGCCTGTCGCCGAAAACAGGCAAGTAATAAGCAACATGTCTCAAAAGATGGCCGCCACAACACAAAATGTGTGCTTTCTATGGAAATCTGAGCTTGTTAACCCAACGTGGAGTTTGCGCGATGAAGGAATCACCAGCAGTATGTGCGCACCAGCACAATCAGACGAAGAAGAAGTAACGGCTAGAAAACAGCGCGTGATGGCCACTTCCTCAAAGGTAATGTCACCCACAGACACTGACGCTCTTCATTCAACAAGGGGGCCTCGCACTGTATGGAAATCACGTTGCAACGGACTTCCCAATAATGATACGCCCAGTAACGGACGTTTCAAACAAAAGAGCTACACAGCAGTTGCTCTGATAACTTTTGCCATTTCCCAAAGAACTGAGCAAGTTATTAAAACTTATATAAATTAATAATAGATGTGCCGATGCCAACTGTATTGATGCCAACTGAAACCTGCATCTCAGAACTGATCAATGATCCCTGCGCCTCCACAAAGAGTGGCAAAAATAAGAAATACAATTATACATACAATTTGTTGTTTTCAATCAGGAAAAAGGTGCTTGGAAATAAACACAGTATTGGTCTAGTTTTTCCTCGGTGGGCCTGAATAGTTACGGGTCCATCCTCAGACCATCGTCAACTTGTAGTAAGCACAGGAACGCAGTAGTATATATTCATTAAAAAACACAAAGGTTACAGAAGATAATGAATCCATAACCAACCCACAGGAAATAGTGAACGAATTAGCAAAACACTACCAACAGGTGTACACACCGACATCCTCGACGACAGTCGAAGAAGAACAAGCTTTCCTCATAGATATAAGAATGCTCACACTAACGCCGGAGGTTGCCATGACACTTGAGGCTGACCTCACAACAGACGAACTGCAATTAGCTACAGGAGCCATACAATCAGGGAAAGCGGTGGGGCCAAACGGCATACCCATTGAACTCTACAAAAGAACAGTAACTACTAATATCACTTCGCACCTTTTAAGTTTAAGTTTAAGCTTGGGAATGTACATCCTACCGGCCCATATCCCTAATTAATGCAGAGGCCAAAATACTCGCTAAACTCCTGGCAGCTAGAATAACTCCCCATCTCACCGCATTAATACATCCGTACCAGTCCAGCTTCATGCCGGGTAGAAATACGGCCCTTAATCTGGGACGTCTACATGGTGTTATGGCGCGTATACCCACAATTCAGGAGGCAGCTGTCATCCTATCTTTAGACGCTGGTATGGCCTTTGATATGGTTGAATGGCCCTTCCTCTTCGCAATCCTTAAGCATATAGGCTTTGGCCCCAAGATTTGTGCCTGGGTACAGCTGCTATACACAAACCCCTAGCCCACGTAACGGCAAATGGTCATATATCAGATGATTTCCCTCTGGGACGCGGAATGCGTCAAGGGTGCCCCCCTCACTACTTCTATTTGCCCTTATACTGGAGCCACTGGCTGCATGGATTTGGGGGGACCCGATTATCCGTGGGCTCCATTGAGCGGAGGGCTAGGAGGACCGCATATCACTATACGCCGATGATGTGCTGTTGTATATGGCATCTCCCAAACAATCCACCCACGAGCTCTTGAACATCTGTGAACTATATGGCCAATTTTCTGGTTACACCATCAATTGGACCAAGTCGATCCTATATGTCCTTCATGGCCCACCACCGCAACCCCAGAAGGGTTGTAATCTACAAATAACTAAAGGAAGTTTTAGATACTTGGGAATCCACATCACACCACTACCGGAGGAATTTATAGAAAAAAACCTCATGCCACCTTTGAAAAGAATTCAACGAGACGCGAAACATTGGCAGTCCCTGCCATTAACACTGCTTGGGAAAGCTGCACTTTTCGAGATGATGGTGCTTCCCAGGTTTCTCTATGCCCTGCATAATACCCCGTTCCTTGTTACTTTAAAGCAATAATGGCGGAAGTGTCCAATTTACTCTGGGGGAAAAAAATGGCCCGTTTCACCATGAATAAATTGGTGAAGAGCTCGTACATGGTGGAATAGCACTTCCAACCATACAACTATATTATTGGGCATCCCAGTTGATGGTACTTAATCAATGGATTCACGCCCCACTAACAGACCCCGCGTTTAGATCAGACAGACATGGGTTGGGGGGAAGGAGGAGTAATGAGGGCACAATACACTAAAGGGCAAACTACACCATGGATTGGACCTACGGCACACACAGTCCAAATTTGGTAAATGGCACTAAAAAAACTAGGATGGGATGGTGTCATAACCCAACTCACCCCACTCTGGGAAACACAATGACTAGGAAGACTTAGTACTAGTAAAGGGTTCAAACGATGGGACTCTATCGGAATATCAACAGTGGGTGATTTGTAGATTAAGGGAGAGGTTGATACCTTCGCTCACCTCAAGGAACAGTACAAAATAGCGACCCACCGAAATATTCAGATACACACAGATCAGACATGCACTCCTGGCAGCTATACCTGCTGGTACCACACTTCCGGAGGCCTCCCCATTAGAGGATAGGCTATTGACAAAAAATCAATTTTCCTCACCTACTGCAAACTTATTAACAATTAACCAGATCCCACGAAACCTCACCACGAAAAATGGTCCATCGAACTTGGAGAATTAGATGACACAGACTGGCAGGCAGCACTCTCGTCCCCTGCGAAGTAGCAATATCCTCAGAATTAAGACTGTTACAACTGAAAATACTTCATCATACTTATTACACCAGAGCGACCTTACACAGAATAGGTGGGGCCGAAAATGTGCTTTGTCTGAGGAAATGTGGGGCAGAAGGTACTTTTTATCACACACTATGGGAGTGCGCACAGATAGAGTCCCACTGGGCAACAGTTATGCGAACCATTACACAAGTAGGGGGAGTTTCGGTCCTGTCAGAACCCAAAATATGTCTCCTGAATATTTGGAAGCCCACTGATCTCAATCACGCAACACAGGACTGGGCAACGCTAGGAATGATGTTCGACAAGCATAATATAGCTAAATACTGGGGGTCACAATTCTCTCCGACACACAATGACTGGTGCAGGGACATGGACATGGATGGTGCCATGGTGGCAGAAAAGGCGAGGTATGTGCACCAAGGGTGCCCCAAAAAGTGGGAGCGAGTATGAGGAGCCTGGAACGGGTATAGAGGAAACATTTGTACTCCGCCTCTGCCTGCGCCAGACACAAACTCTGACTGAGTTGGATGAGTTAGAGATAATGATTGTAACTTTCTGCCAAAATTAATGTACTGAATGTAATGGTATCATGACTGTATCAATGTGCTGTGAGACGTGAGATGTATATTAAGGTTTAATTTGTAACTGCAGTTTTTCAATTTTGCCCAGTAATCAATAAAAATAAGTTAACAAAAAAACCACACAGGTTGCAGGGATGTTACAGTTAGGCTCAGATTTCCCTCGTACAAAACCATTGAACTTTAGCCGTTATGGTTACCTGAGCTAACTATAACTTATGCCCCCGCAATGCACAGCCTATGACCTCACATATTACATCACTCATGACCTGGTCAGTGACATCACTGATGATGTCATCCAGTGAGTGAAAGATATATAGTAAGCTACTGAATAAGTTACATTAATTTTCTTTCTAAACAAGTAATGAGTGATACTGTTTCTAATATATGTCATCTGAGTGGGTGTGAAGCTGTTTGTATCTGTATGGGAGTGGGTATCTGAGTGTTGTATATGTGTGAGTGGGTGTTACGAGTGGATATATAGGTGAATACGGATGTTTGTGTGAGTAGCTGTATGGGTGTTTGAATGACTGTGTGAGTGGCTGTTTTGGTGATTAAGTGTGATTGGCCGTACGGGTGAGTGAGTGGCTGCCTTAGTGGCTCTATGGGTGGAGGGAGTGTGAGTGGCTGTTTTGGTGACTGAATGGCTTTGTGAGTGGCACTATGGGTGGGTGAGGGAGGTGTTAGTGGCTGTATGGGTAAGATAGTGGCAGTTTGAATGGATGTGTCGATAATTGAGTATGTGTGAGGGGCTGTTTTGCACAGTAAGTGTCTGTGTGACTGGCTGTATATCTGAGTAAGTGGGTGTGTGATTGCTGGTATGGATGTGTGAATGGGTATGTAAGTGGTTAACTGGATTAGTGAATTAATGTGTGAGTAGCTATATGGGTAAGTGAGTGGCTGTGTGAGTAGCTATATGGATGTGTGAGTGCTAGTTTGAGTGGCTGTGTGGGTGAGTAGCTGGTGAGTGGCTGTATTGGTGAGAGGGTTGCTCTGTGAGTGGCTCTATGGGTGAGTGAATGCTCGTATGAGTGGCTGAATGCGTGAGTGAGTGGGTGTGAGTGGCTGTATGGGTGAGTTGGAGTGTAAGTCGCTGTATGGGTGGGTGATTTGGCTGTGTTAGTGGCACTAAGTGAGTGGATGTGTGTGAGTTGTGTGTTTGTGAAGGGGTATGTGAGGTTGTGTGGATGTGTGCATAGACATGAAAGGTTGTATGGGAGTGTGAGTGGGTGTGTGAGTAGTTCTGTGAATGATGTCATCAGTGATATAATTTGGGATGTCATCAGTGATATCACTGACCACGTCATAAGTGATATAATATGTGAAGTCATAAGCAGTGCATTGCAGTGGTGTAAGTTCTAGTTAGCTAAGGTAGCTTTAACTGCTGAATTTCAATGGTTTGGTAAGAATTAAATCTGGGCCAAACTATAACAACCCTGTAACCTTTGTGTTTTTCAGTGAATTGCTAAGGTTTTTATAAATTCTATTCCCTAACTATAACATCTTTGTAACCTTTGTTTTTTTCAGTGAGTTTCTACAGTTTTTTAACTTGTTAATACTAATTGCAACCTGTCAGCTTTGAGAGTGGCTATGTGAGTGGCTGTGTGTGTCTGTGGGTGCCTGTATGAGTTTGTGAGAGGGCTGGGCACTCCATATTTATCTGTAACTAATATGAGAATACACCTTGGTAATAATGGGGAACAGAAACAGTGAACGTCTTTGCCTAGATTCCATTATGCATAATATCCATGACATTCCATGATTGCTAGATTAAGTTAACCACTATCAAAAGGTATAGGGTCAATGTGCAGTTTGTAGTGTACTGAGAGCAAAAGAGTCAACTTAAAACCTAGTTCAATAGTTTAACTAACAGTGGCAGTCTAGATAGGAAGATAGATTATGTAGTTTGTGGAAGCCACCCTAGTCTCACCAAAGACTGCCCAGGATCAGGATAATGAAGTGGCTAACCAGGTCTTTTGGGTGTTTCCCACGGCACAAGCCTTCATACTTTCCAGGGAAACATGCAGGGCATACGTTCCAGACATCAGATACTGGACCTTTTAGTGTACAGTGAGAACAGAATTATGGCTTACATATACATGCCTTATTCATCTGAATGGTCTTTTGTATGCCTTAGAAGCCTTTCTGCTAATCCTGAAAATAGTGAGCAAAGACCAGCAAGCAGATGCTACAGGCTACGTTGAGCATGCCAGTGTGGACAAGAAGCTCTTGTTTTCCACTTCTTTACTGAGTAGCCAGAGATTCAATACGACAAAAAATACAAGTCTAGCGTCTATGCAATGCCCAAAGGCCAATGTGACCACAATGAGATGCACCAGGTGCTCAGTTTAAAATTTTAGTGATTGGGGCAGCAGTATCATGATGGCCTCTCAAAAGAAGAAGTAGAGGTAATGCAGGTGTGGTAGTGGCAATCTGTTTACACAGCCTACACGTCCTACTGAGCAGGATGTATTTCCAGATTTTGTACCTTGGAAAAGTGACTTAGTTGTTGGCTTGTCCTCTTTAATAATCTTGTACTTTTTTGTAGAGTGATTCCACAAGGGATTGGAAGTGTTTCTCCTAATATGAGGAATTACAAAATATTGCAAAATGTTTGCAGGCTTTCCTCTTTGCACCTTTGGGCAAGTTAGGGGGGTGTTTCAATTGATCTAAAAACATCAGTTCCTAGAGGCTCTAATGTGCCCCAGTTGGAGAATTATGGCCTTGTGTTTGTTGGTTCCTTTTTGAGAATCTTCTCAGACAGTTAGATTGGATTTGAAAATGAGAGCCTTCTTTTCTTTCAAACATCAGTTACGGTATATCCTCTGTATTAAGCAAGGTAATGAGGGGAGGTGCATGGTGGCAGCGATGCAAGATAGTTTTCCTCTGTCACACCAAGGATCTTTTTCTCTTCTGAGGATAGTTTACCGGCACAGTGCGGGCATGTTGGTCCAGCAGAAGGCGTCGGAGGCCCCCGGGAGCGGCAGGGTAGGCTTATAGACCTTGAATTGGTCTCTTTTTTCTTTTTACTAGCTTGTCCCTTGCCACTCCCTGTGCAATCTGTTCAGTGGCCGCCATTTTGTGAGCTTCTCAGCTCGTTTTTATCAGAAGTTTATGCACCCATGGCTTTTCCTCTTCCATATGTCAATGTTTGCAGGACAAAAACATGAAGAGACTCTGTTTATACACTTTCCCATGTTTTCAATATTTTATGGACACACTTTAAGAGCAGCTTACATGAAGTGTGGACCTGACAGAAGCATACTGGCATTTTTGAATTGTCATCATTGAAAGAGACATTTCAAACATCTTTTTTGTTTATCATTCAATTGGTCTGTTTTACTGGTCCTTCTCACTGAGGTTGTGCAGTCTCTAACTTGTTTTTGTGGTTACTTAAGGATTACATACGCCATCTTGCCTGTTTCCTTCAGCTCAATAGAAATATGGAGTTTGTGGAGACAACTAAATCTCAGTCTACCAGCAACCCTACTGCTAATAGTCGCAAAGACCCTGGAGGTAATGCTAATAAAAGGGCTAAAAGGATCGGTCTTCTCCGCACAAACTACCTTTACCTTTGGAAGACATCATGGATGAGTTGAAAAACATAAAACTTTTTATGGTGGTTACCAATGCAGCGTTTCAGAGAATTAAAGAGAAATGGTCTCATCTGGATTCTAGACTTACAGAGGTTGAACAGAGAGTTAGCGGCGCTCAAGATGTGGCCGCTAAGGTTGATAACCTATCCAAAGAAGTGTCTCAGCTAAAGAAACTAACAGAGGACCTGGAGAACCGAAACAGGTGCAATAATCTACGCATATATGTCATACCGGAAGGTTCTGAAGGCTCCGACATGAACAACTTCTTGAAGATCCCTATACCAAAAATAGTTGGTCTAATGACTCTTACAGATCTCAATATCCAAAGAGCACACGGATTGGCCCCCTCGGTGAGTCAACCACACATAAACCACGAGGGATCATTGCCTATTTTCTTCAATACTCGGATCTAATGATGATACTCACAGCGGCTAAACAACGCAAACAAATGCTGTGGTCTAGTCAGAAGATTTTCTTCGGTCAGGATGTCTCCAGAGATACAGCTTAACGCTGGAAGGAATTTTTAGACCTTAGGCCTATGCTGCGATCCATGAGCGATTGTTATGGACTTATACATCCGTGCTTTTTTAAGGTCAGTTACAAAGATAGGACGGTCACTTTTACAGACCCCATAGAGCTCAAGAAATGTATACATATGCACAAAGGAGAAGTCAAGGTACGTAGTAACTCCTAAAATGTTGGCAATTAAATATTTTCTTTTTTACAGGTGCCTGACTCCCTCTTGTTTTGATGTTGGTGTCTTCGTTCAATACCGTCTCCTAGTCCTAATGTCTACGTCTTGTTCAGCTATGCTTTCCCCATGCTGTTTGGTAAGATCCATTAGCACTGTGATTGTTATTTTTTTTTGTTTTATAGTATTCCCTCTGCACTTGTTGATACTTTGATCATTTTCAGCAGCGTCTGTTTCTTTTTTCTTCTCTTTCCCCCCTCAACATTAAGGTCTTTTTTGTTCTTTATTCTTTTTTCAAATATGTTTATTGCCATTTGCGTGACAACAACTTTTCCTGTAAACAGGTATATCACATCAATTACATTGTTCCCAGTGAGAGGCAATCAGAATATACGAACAATCGACATAGAGTGTTAACAGTGTTTTACATATTGCTAACCCCAGCCCCCACATTTTCACTGTCGTTATTTATTTTCCAATTGTAGGAAATTAATAACAAAAACTATGAACTGAACCCCCTCCCTCCCCCCTCCTACCCCCAACTGCCCCTGGTCATGGGTGTAATATTCCATCCTTTGTTCTTTATTCTTATGGCTAAATTCCAATGGCTTTCTGTCATTTCTCTTTTCTATTTCCATCAGGGGAGACCCTGTTCTTCCCTAATTCCCTTCTCCTCTTCATCTCATTTTCTCTTGTTTCTCTCTTTAACTTTCCCATTCTTCTTTTTTCTACTATGTTGCAAACTTTCATTGTGTAATTTTTTTCTTGTGGTCTTCCAACATTTTCCACCGGACTTCTCTAACTATTCCTTAGGTTCTTCTCTATAAGTAATTTACGTATTGTGTCATGGAATGTTAAAGGTCTTCGTGACCCGGTTAAAAAGCAAAGGGTATTGTCTCATTTATCAAAATTAAACTGGCAATTTGCTTTATTACAAGAGACTCACCATAAAGAATAAGACATAGCTTCCATATGAAGCCAATGGGTTGGGAGTGTTTTTCCACTGCTGTAAATAACAAAACTGGTGTTCTTATATTGTTTCATAAATCGTTAAGTATTCAGCTGTTGAATGAATTTAAAGACAATGCTGGAAGATGGCTGTTGTTAGATATTAAGATAAATAACACACAATTTTCGATTTGTAACGTCTACGGTCCAAATGGAGTAGATTTGTTATTCTGGAATGACTTTTCTTCTCTGTTATCTTCCCATGCATCAGAGAATCTCATAGTGGGGGGAGACTGTAATCAACTTATGGACCCCTTTCTGGATCGTAGATCTCAGACTAGATTTATTCCTACCAAAATGCACAGAGCCTTCAAGAGAACCATATCCTCTGGAGGGTTAGCTGATGTTTGGAGGTCATCACACCCCGATGTCCTAGAATTCACTTTCTTTTCTCATGTTCACAATTCTCACTCTAGAATAGGTTATATTTGTTTTACCCAGCATACCCTTCAATTTCTAACGCATGCTGAGATATGTTTTATTCTCATCTCGGATCATGCTTCCGTCATTGTAGACCTGGACTATCCTAACTCCATTCCTCCTACTCGCAGATGGAGATTTAACAGCCTCCTACTAGACCAACAATGTACACAACAATTTACAATATTTCTACAAGGTTTCTATGTGAATAATCTTACCTCAGACACACAAATTAACTTTATTTGGGATGCCTTTAAAGCCACCGCAAGGGGTTTTGTGATAGATTTTGTAGCAAAAAAGAAGAGGAGGGCTCTCAGGGACTTTGTGCAATATTTAGGTCAGATTAAAGATTTAGAACTTTAATATTTCTCCTCTAATCGCATTGATACGTTATCTAAACTTAATAAGGCCAAACTTCAATACAACAAACAATCCTGGGACAATGCCCGTGGTAGCCTATTTCATTTTAATGCGAAAGTGTATGGTGGTCGGAACAAGGCTGGCAAAAATTTGGCTAATTACCTTAAAATAAGAAAGCCGAAATCTAAGATTGGTGCTATGAAAGACTCAGCCGGGGTCAAGCATATTAGGGACTCCAAAATATTAGAGTGCTTTTCTGAATACTACACAAAACTATATACCCCAGAATGGTCTCCTTCAACTGAACAAGTAGATGCTTTTTTTCAATCAATCCCTAAAACTCCTGATAGTAGTGTAGATCTGTCATCTCTTGACACTCCACTGTCAGAACGAGAAATTGTAAATGCCATCAATCAACTTCCAAAACATAAAACTCCCGGGCCTGATGGCTTTACTGTTCGCTTTTATTTACATTTCAAACATCTTTTAAGTCCTAAGTTATTACTTCTTATTGCTAATTTCTTGACCACAGGACTGACACAAGGTTTTTTCTCTCAGGCTATGTTCTGCTTACTCTCTAAGAAAGATAAAGATATTTCTCAATGCAGCAATTATAGGCCTATTTCATTGATTAATATGGATTGTAAGATCTTTGCTAAATTACTGTCACTCCGTATTAACTCTATTATTCCCAATTCAGTCGATATTCATCAATCAGGATTTGTGAAGGGAAGATTTATTTTAGACAATTCTAGACCGTCCTTAACATCATTCACTTAGCCGCTAAACTTAATTCTCCCTTAGCTGCTATAACTCTTGACGCTGGTAAGGCTTTCGATGGGTGAATTGAGAATTTATGTTTGGTGCATTGAAATGACATGGTTTTAGTCCTCATTTTCTCCAATATATTCAGTTATTGTGTTCCGAACTCTCTACCTCTATTTATAATCACAACAAATACATTTAATGAGTGGGGAACAATGGACACATATGCAAGCAGGGGTGGCGCCTCCATGTGGACGGAGGAGCTCATTACTCAAATTCATTCACTAGTGGGCATGAAACTCCTGAGCCTCTCTCGTAGGTTTACAACCACACTTCAGTTACTGTTGCCTCAACAGATTGAAGTGTCTGCTTTTTTCAGAGAGGCTTTTGTTTGGTGGCGTCAATTAATTATATGCTAGTCTACGCGACCACTCACCCGTCCCCCCCAACCCGCACCCGTTCCCCCACCTGTGAGCATTGCCAACCGCACCTGTATGCAAGGGTGACAAAGTCTTCACACATTTGAAGCACGAACTGTCAAGATATAGTAACATGTATCATACAATTCAAAATGTGTTGGTTCAATAAAACTTAGTACAACCTACCAAAAATAGTTCATGCTTTTGAAAATCAGGCTATTTGCCTTTCTCCTCCTACCCATTAATTCTATAATAGTTCATAAAACGAAATTCGATACCTTCCACATGAGCCGCACAGACCGATTTCCATTCGGATGACCAGAATCAATAGCTCTCCAAAGGTCCACCTTTGATGAAGGCGCTGGAGAAAGGCAAAAAATATCACAAAATCAAGAAAATGCCTTTTGACAAGATGATTTATTTTTCCCATTGAAATAATACGTTTTCATCAGTATCTGAGTTTGAAAGCACCCGTGTATGAAATGCCTTAACACTTCTGTTGTTGCGTTTAGTATCTGAGGACGGCGATAAATAGATGCAAAGCGCGCTTAGCACTTTTCTAGTTATCGCCATCTATCACTTGATTATATTGCCCTGTTAGCACGTTATTTACAACGCGTTTCCCCAGGGCGATATAATTACCAGCGATAGTGGGGAGATCGCCGTTTTGCAGGGAACATTGCTGGTTTTCCAGCAATGTTCCCTGCAAAACGGCGATAACTTTGCTGATACGACCCACAGGGTCGTATCAGCACAATCCACCCCCATAATAGGTATGCCTAAGTCTGCATTTTAGCAGACGTTAGTTTCCGGTGAAAACAGCGGTTTTTGCCCAAAACTAACATCTGCTAAAATGCGTTGGCAGCCTTGTTAATATCGCGATGTGCACATCAGCGATATTTACAAGGTTGTCCTGCCCAGCGACGCCCACTTTGCATCTCATTAGAGATGCAAAGGAAGTCGTTGTGTAAAAGGGTGCTAACATGCGCTAATGCATGTTAGCACCCTCTTGTTAATAGGGCGATAGTTTTATCTCCGCTTTTTTGGCCTTAAAAGCCAAAAAAGCGGAGATAAAGCCCTTGTAAATATGCCCATGAGTTTTATACCTTTCCTTTGACAATAGCTCGCGCCAAGTAAGATTATTATTACCTCAAACTCCCATTACTCTGCAAAGTATAATCAGAAGTGAAACAATGAAAGATGTGATTTTTAAGGTTCTCCTGATGAGGCTAGTTGGCCGATTCGTTTTGGGAAATGATTAACAGCATTAGGAGAAGACTGGCATGACAAGTTGTTTATATCAACATGTATGCTTAAATATACTCAAGACAGACCAAAAACTAACATAGCAATCAACATTAGCAAGAGTACAATATTTAATAAGATTCTAGACCATGCATTACATTGTATTTAGTATTTGGAAATGGTGGTTTAAAAATGCAAAAGGCAATATAAAATGCCTGAAAATAATGGTTTGAGAGATGGAGTGTTTTAAAAAGTAGAGTTTGGTGGAGTCAAGAGAATATGTAATCTGAAAGAACTGTCCCAATCAAAGGGAGAATCAAATGGAAACTCAATCACTTTGTACTTGACAGGATGCCCAATGTTCAACTGTATTAGCAAACAATTAGTTTCTGACAGACATCTAGCTGCAGATTCCTCACCTTTTGTATATTCCCCAGACATCAGACTGGATGTGGAAACCTACACCTACATGCTTTGAGATTGAGCTGCAACAGGTGAACTCCTTTGTCTTTCCTCCAGACTTGGCTGATGTTATTTTGAGAGCCGAGAAACCCTCAACAAAAATTGGATACACCTGTTAGAACACATTTGTGGATTGGTGTGGTACTAGGCAGATGGTCCCCCTCCAGGTCATGTTTTCAGGTGTTTTGTTGTTTGTTTGTTCCCTAGCTTATCAAGGACTGTTTGTGGGCACAGTTAAAGGGTATCGTTCCTCTCTCTCTCTGCTGTTTTGTAGTTGCAGGGTCAGCCCTCTTTGTATAGGTCTCCAGTTGTTATGCGATTTTTGAAAGGGTTACCACATTTGTTTCCTCCCTTCCCCTTCATCATGCCACAATGGGACCCAAACTTGGTCTTCACTTTTCTGATGTGCATTCCATTTAAGCCACTTCACAGCTGTTCTCACACTAAAGGCAGTGTTACTAGTTGCCATAACACCTGCATGGCATGTGAGTGAGCTATAGGCTCTCTATGTTCACTTGCCATCCACCACTTTCTTTCAAGACAGGCTGGTTTTGCTGTTCTTGCCTAAGGTTGTAAGACGGTTCCATGTCGGTCAAGGCATCAACTTGCCTGTGTTCTATGCTCTACCTCATCCCTCTGAGCAGGAGAAGAGACCACATCACTTGAACCCCAAGAGAACGCTGACCTTCTACATAGATTACACCAAGGAACACCAGGAGGACAATCAGCAGGTTGTGAAGATCATATGAGCGAAGTAAGGCAAGGCTGTGCAGAAGAGAACCATCGCCTTCTGGATCGTGCTCTGCATTAAGATCTGCTACACATTGGTTAAAAAGCAGCCTCAAGAAGGACTGCATGCTTATTCTACCAAGGCAGATCTGCTACTATTGCCTTAGCACACAGAGTCCCTGTACCAGACATTTGAAATGCAGCTACAATGCCGTCCCTCCATACGTTCATGAAGCACTAATGTCTGGACAGTCAGGTTCGCTGAGAGGGGCACTTTGCCCACTTAGTCCTGCAGGACTTTTAGTTTGAGTCAATTCATAGACCCACCCCAAAATAGGTACTGCTTTGGTATCCAAAAGGCAAGGAATCTGTGGCTCGAAGTCTCTATCAGAAGAACAAGTTACTAACCTTTGGTAATGCTCTTTCTGGTAGAAAATCTATCGAACCGTAGATTCATCACCGACCCAACCATTCTCCCCATTTTATGTTTGGACTCTTTCCAATAATAAGATACCAAGTCTAGGAATCTGCACACTGGTCACATCAATATAGTAATGGGTCTCTGCAACTGGAGGCGTGGACAGCCTTGAACGCAAATGGCATCAGCACACAGGAGTGGCACCTTTATAGGCCTAGTACATAATTTCTGGAGCAGAAGTGCCTGCCAGTAGGTGGTTGTGCAGCAACATCCACCGGCGCGCTAAGATACCGCTGAAAAGTGTCCAGATCCAGTCTGATGCCTGAGGAATATTCAAAAGGTGAGTTAGATAGTGTCTTTACCAGAAAGAGCATTGCTGGAGGTAAGCAACTTGTTCTTTAGGGCCTAACGAAGCATGCTTTCATTATGTATGATTCTTTGGGACCCTACATTGTGCAGAATTATGGATTAGACTGGGTTAAGCATGAAATGAACTAATAATAGGAAAGTAACCCACCTGCCGTTGTTCTGCATAAAAGTGGTATCACAAGCACCTCCTCAGAAACCTCACTAGACCTCCAGATGACTAGATGAGTCTTAACCTGTTATCTAGGAGCTGAGAGGAGCCCTGAAGTACTGGACCTGCTCTCTCTTGTACCTAGGGCAAAGAAACGTTCAAGGGTTTGTTGACTGACCTCCTGTGTGGCTACAGGGGCACCAGCTGACAGCTTTTCCTGAAAGTACTCAGATGATCAGCGGCAACTTGACTTGGATTTAACTTTGCTGTTAGCCTCTATCGGACACCCTGAGACTCTCTAAGTGCCCTCCGTTAGAGTCGTGGGGGCATTAGAAATGTACGTCTGTGGTTGTTTGGCCACCAAAAGAAATTTTGGAAACAATAAATAACTTTTCCTCTAGACCTTCAGGGTAACCTGCAGGAAAAAGTATCGAACCAGCAGCTCCACAGCACTGGATTGAATTTCAGCTTCACTCCAGTCAGGGCTCGCAACACCTCCCGTTCTCAATTGGGACTTAAACAATTTTCAGCAAGAAATCTCCAAAGCTCCGGAGCCCCATTGGGACCAACTTACTTCACTTATCTTGCCTTCAGTTCCAAAGTAAAGGCTATAATTTCAATGGCGGCTCACACATGGAAGATTTTTCTTTTTGAAAATTGAGAAAGCCCTGTGCTAAGATTTAAATCTTTTTTTAACTTTGTGGATTCCAGACTTTCACTGGGACAAAGTCTTTTGTTGCATCCAACCAGGGCTCATTGTTGTTAACCTCAAATCATGCCTAGGTCCCAGTATGCCTCCTCCACAGACTGTCATTGGTACGTTTTGCTTTTTCTTAAAATTTCCCTTAATTCTTTAAAAAATCATATCTCCAGTGCTCTTACTGGATTTTTGTTACGTTGTCTAATTTTACTCATATAATTTTTCTCTTTATTGTAAAATTGGATGCAAATTTTTTAAATAAAGTATGTTTATTAGCATGTTTGTCATTATCTGAAAAGCAACTAACTTCAAAAGAAGCCCAGATACTCAAGCAAACGTAGATTATTTAGGTGAAAAAGAACACACACAACCACTCACCTTCTTCAGTCCCGGAGCACTCAGTTATACATCATGCACATCAGTTGTGGAATTTTATTGCATTTAGTGTGACTTTTCTAATGTGTATGATCTGCTTATAAACTTTACCTATTGGCTTTGGTTTAAGCCTGACTGCTGTGTGTCACATTACCAGGGATTGAGCATAGATTTATTTTATTTAATTTAAAAAGTATTCGCTTGCCAATATGTTTGGCACTGTGTGATGAGTCTGTACAAAATTTGGCAAGAGCTTGAAAGGATTAGATTTCTATTTTGAAGTCTTGAGCTATGCCACCAAGGGGGCAAACTTAAAGGGGGGTGTTGATAACATGTAATTTGCTTATATCTTTGGCACTGTTTGACAAATCTGCATCAAATGTGGTGGGTAGTTAGCAGGTAACACCCAGGGCCACCATTTCAATTTAAAGAAAATCCAAATGGGGACGGAGGAGTTAAAGAGGTGAGCCAAAATAATTTGGATTCACTAATAACTTTGGCACTGCTTTATAGATCTGTAGGAAATCTGGCAGACATTTTTCCTGTTTAGCCTTCTTATGGAATTTTAAAGTTTATATAGAGCCATCGGTAGGGGCAGTTAAAAGAAAGGGGGCAGCATGTGGCATCTGCTAAGTACATTGGCATTCCTTGAAAAACCTGCACAAAGTTTGCTGAAGCTTGGAAGGATTTGATTTATGTTGGTATTTCAAGTTTGGCTCTAAACCATAAAAAGGCGGGAAAAGTAAAAGGGGGGGTAGTGACATTTCAATTTGCTTATAACTTTAGTGCTGTTTGATGAAGCTACATCAAATGTAGCAATCAAAAGAGAGTCAACCTTGGATCATGTAAAGAGAGCCCACTCATTCTAGGAGAAAAACCTTTTTCTTAAATGGTACTCTCACACACTAAATGTTCGTCAGTGACATGCTTAATCATCAAGTTCTTTCCAAACCTCTGAGGCTCGGGACATGCTACAAACCTTTTTCTCTACAAAAGAAATACTTTTTAAGGAAAAAGGTGTGGGATCTATATGTAGTGATGGTTAAAAATTACCTAGGTGGTGCCCATATCAGTATTTATTCTGGAGTCCATCTGGCAAGATTAAAAACTAGGAAAGACGGGATAAGTAGAGTTGCTATTACTCCTAAATATGATCAACTAGTTTCTACCACGTGCCCCAACACAGTGACTGTCATCAGGATCTGTGAGTTCCTATTAGTACTCTTTGGGAAGGGGTGGCTGGTTATTTAGTGATCATTCATACAATTCCCCCTACACATACACACACACATGGTACTATACCATAATACGGTTCATAGAAGTGGGTCCACCTAAGAATAATAAAGCATGTTAGTTAAGTAATGGACTATGGGTAGGCTGTCCAGTTTTAGGTTTAAACCTATAATAACTGATAAAACCCCACTGAAGGGGCAATAGCCCTCAGCAGTGTAAGCTTATAAACACTGAAAAAACCCTGCACAACCACAAACTAAAGGCCATTCAAAGAAACGATAAGGAGAGTGAAAGAGTCATTTTTATTTCTTCCTGAAGGGGCCAATATAATGTAACTTTGTTATATAAGGTAGCCGTAAGTAAGACTTGGCTAACATTATTCTGCTTGAGTTTTTTTATTTAGGGATGTCACTAAAATATTTTTTTTTCTTCCTTTTTTCAGTTTTGTGGTCTTTGGTCTAAATATACAGGGTTAGTAGCATGTTTTAGGTGTTGTTTATTTATTTTATAAACTGTAGAGAATCAGGAAATATCAAAATCATATTTGATTTTTTTGGCTACGTTTCAGTCTTTCACTGATAGGAAAAAATAAGGTTTCATAAGAATCTTTCCCAATATGTACCATCACATTTACCGACAGAGAATGGGTAAAAACCCTTGAACAGCAGCCCCCTTTTCTAGTGAGTCAGTATTGATATTAGGTGAATTGCCAAACACCCCCGGCTTTAAACATTCAAAGCAACGTATAGTGACAGGTATATGTGAAAAGAGTGCAGTCACAAAGCATCTGGCATACTGGTGAAAACATGACACCAGACCTTTGAAAAACATGGAATGCAGTGTCACTTGGAATGCTTCTGCAAAAAGTTCTTACCAAGTTCAAAAAAGATTGGAGTAATATTGTTTGTATTTGCAGTGATTCAGCTACGTAAATGAAAAATGTGTGTGATGACCTGACAAAATCAATACCTGGGCTGAAGTGCTTCCCTGTAAGTGATCCTTGCCACTTGTTAGATGGAATGCTGAAAGCATTTTTACAATCTTCAGAGTTAAATAAGAATGCTATTGACTTTATAGTCCATTCTGGTGCACTGTTTTGTTCTGAGCGGAAACTAAAACAGAAATATTTCTCATTTTGTGCTTTGTGTGGCATCAAAGAACGAGTCATCCCAACTGTTACTTAGCTGGTGGTTCTCAGTCCTAGAGGCCATGAATGCTATATTATCCATGTGGCAACCGTTTACAGAACTTTTGCTGAAAGATGATGCCAAAGGCAAGAAATGTGAGGATCTTTGGTCACATATGGATAGTGATTTGAAAAAAAGGACACTCTACTCCATTCTTAGATTTTTACAGAAAAGCATGACTGCTGTAGTGGACATAATAAAAAAACTAGACTCTGAAAATACCCTTGTCTACCAAGTGTTCAGCATAATTGGTGTAGATGTGAAACTTCTCCTGGAGAGTAGGTTGTGCAACAGTTTCAGTGACGTTGGCACTGCAACGTATTCCATGTTAGAGTGCTTGCCACTTGGTCAGCTAAGAAATGTTGAGGAGCAATTCAAGAACTTTTATTTTAAAATGTATGAGAAATACCCTTTCCCCAACCAGAGCATTTGGAGTCAATGAAACCTCACTGCGGTACTCTGCACAATTTATCGATCCCTTCCATAAAGGGAAATTTTCTACACAGTTTCAAAAGTGATGCCTCATTTTTGACCGCTTCAATAACTCTGAGAGCATATGCGCCCAGTTCAACGCATCTGTTGCAGAGAATCACAATCTTCAGGTGCACCAGTATTGGCATGGAAAGCTATGTCAGTGGCCAAAGTTAGCAAATTGTGTACTGGCTATTTTGGCGTTGCCAGTCTCAAGTGCCAATGTTGAGAGGGCCTTTTCACAGATAAAAGTTTAAATGGGAAGAAAAGAGCAAGTGTGCATGACCAAAGACTCACTGAAGAAGTATTGTATGGTGTACAATGATAAGTTTGATTTGTAAAAATTTATTTGGACCTCATATACACTGTATGTACACAGTCTATATACCATGCACTATCAGTGCAGAAAGCAAGCAATAATAAAATCAAAAAGTTCCATAAACGCTGGAAAAACACTGTTTCTGTTGTTTTTATTGGTGCGTAAATGTGTAACCACTGATAACCACTGTTTTTGAAGGTATTGAAATCACTTGAAAACACTGAAAAAACCCCACCAGAAATGACCAAAAATAGAAACTGAAAACAGGAAAGCCTAACTATGGGTACAGTCCATAACAATGATGCTGCAATCTATAAAAGTGGGAAAAACACATAGGTACTGTGTGTACCGTGAAAAAATAGTGTTAACTCAAGAGCAGGTGTGTGTGTTAGTGTATCCTATGCCGGTACAAACGTGCTGGTAACACTGCAAATACATGCAATATGTGAAAGGTTCACTACATACAGCAAACATGCATATATGTCCCAATCTATTCAAGATGATATAAGGAATTAAACGCTTACTTAATTTGTGGATGCCTATTGCCCCACAGGGATTGTTATATTCCTGAGTTGGGCCCATGTTGTGAAGCAGCTTATTTCTTACATTACCCTAGAAAATAGCATTACTGCTGTGAACTTTTGCACACATTTGCATGCACAACAAAGTTGGATTAGTTTCTCTGAAACTACTTTGTTTACACTTCTAGCATCGCACAACATTATCACGACGCCTTGAACATCATGTACTAGGCCTCTCTTTGCACTAAGTTCAAAAGCCGTCGTATCTTCATCCACCAGGCGACAATGCTTCTACATATCCATAACATCACTAATCCAACCCACACATCGCGAGACCGCCTATTATTATAAATAATAGGCATCCAATAGATAAGTGGAGGAGGTACTTCCGCTGACACAGAGGGTCCTTGCATGCTGACGAATCACTATGCAGCAACCTGACATCTCATGAGGGGTGTCCAGTTCATGACCAGGATGGGGTCCTTCACTCTATCCCTTCGGGTAACGGGGTTA
Source organism: Triturus cristatus (assembly GCF_964204655.1). Taxonomy (NCBI): domain Eukaryota; kingdom Metazoa; phylum Chordata; class Amphibia; order Caudata; family Salamandridae; genus Triturus; species Triturus cristatus. The sequence goes on along the minus strand of NC_140581.1, from coordinate 370,228,673 downwards.
GATCATCCCTTGGGGGGATTCTTGGCTCTACACCTACACACACTCTAGGTACACTTAGAGTAGGGTCCGTATAGTAGGAGTACGCTATATTACTACCTTGTTTATATGCCTGAATATATACAACTGTTTAGCACCATGGTAGAACTATATCTGCTATTTACGCTGGTGCTTGTAATCACGTTTTTCTGCTTCTGTCTACTATTCATTGCAGCACATGTATTTTATGCAAGAATAATGTTGGTTTAATAAATATTATTGAAAACGCCCCACAGTGCATTCTCTGGATACTTCTCTAAGAATAAGTGAGCACGAGTGACTGAGCGAAAGGTTCTGTACTGTTTCCACGATTCCTGAGGAATCAGGGTTGTCATGTTCAGTGGTTGCCAGAAACCATTCATTCCCGGGTAGGTTAGGGTGGCTTACGGTGGCACTGTGAGCAAGCTGGTCCTACATGGGGTGTCTGGAATCAGTCTTGTTACCAAGCCCTTAGTTTATGTTGTCCTAACAATGTGCAGGTCCTACGGATTGGGAGAAACTACACTACATGGCCCCGCCAATGTTGGTTAGGCACCTTTTTAATAGTCAATTCTGAGTAGTTCAGTTGTGCTTTCTCAGAGACCCATACTCAAATTTTTACCCGAGACCTCCATAGTGGGATGGGAAACAAATCCGCCTAAGTTGAGTAGGTTTACCCTATGTATTTGGCCGCAGTTTAATCAAGCTTGGAGGATTAAAGGTTCCCACATTGTCAACACCATATCTCAAAAAAAATGTTAATACAATAATTCTTCTGTGACAATGACAGAATGAAATGATGACTTTGGAGAAAGGTTAATTGGACTAAATATTTTACAAAATTGTAGACAGGCAGTTACTATGAAACTAGTACAGCATGGCCTCCCGGTGGCGGGTGGAGATGTTACCTTCGTGGTAGAGGCACATGAAGCATTCAGAACAGAGGTATTCTATTTTTGGGTTAAATTCCTGCCTGCAGATGCACACACACATTTATTTCATGATTACAATGAACCACCTGAAGAGTATTTTCCATGCGTGGACTTAAAAGTCCCAATAAATTACCAAGAGCACATTGCTTATTTTAAAGGCGCCCTATCCCATACAACAGAACACGTGAGACTCGGTCCACTCAGTAGAGAAGAAGTGACCTGGCCGGTCTTAGCATCATACACGCCGCATCCAGACGTCGCTGACCCTAACACCAGCAGGGATGACCAAACTTTACAGAGATTAAGTAAATTTCAAGTAAACATTTACCGGAATCTAACACAATATAGAATGAGAACATTAGCAGCCCAACCTGCGGTGGCTGCTCAGGCTACACAACCACACATGGCTACTACCGGAATTAGCCCACAAACACTGAATGCATTTATGGGAAAGGTTCTCACCAGCCGGGAGCAAATCCCGTTCTGGAAAGCACAAAAATCAGCACAGCTTGAAGCAGTTTTTCCCCATACGGGTCCACAGGAAAAACACAAAATACTGACAATCTGCTTGCCGATGGGGATGGCTCCCCAGTTAGAAGATTGTGCCACGTGGGGTACAGTCTTCACTGGTGTGTACACCAGAATGCATGGTAACCCTTCAATAGCAGTCATACCAGATGTACTGAAACAGATTCCGAATGAGTATGGGGCAGAGCCTGCACTAGATATGGGAATGAAACTGATTGGCAATTTTGTCCAGGTATATTGAGAAACATAAAAGGGGAGGCAGCAGGGGTGGCTATACGCCAACACCTTAGGGAATTCACTCCCGCACAGCAGGAGTGCTAATTATATAGGATTATTAAAAAAAGATATGCCTCTCTAGGCCAAACCTGGGAAACCAATAGTTAAGAGTAGTTCTGAAAAGGATAACTCTAAGCAAGCAACCGATTCTTCAAAGAAGAAATGGGATAATAAACAAAAAAATAAACAACACCAAACACAGTAACGGGGTGGGTCTCCTCAACAGGAACACACCGACCGGAGATATAATTTTTGCAACTGTGACAATATTAGAAAACCTGATTGGTATCAAGATACTGATACACCCTCCTCTCAGGATCAGTCCGAAAGTCGGAGAGAGTTGGGTGGTCAGAACATAGATCGGAAGAGCGAGTCAATCCAAAAAGGAGACACATCGCACTTCGGATTACACCATTATACAGGAAGATCAACAAAAGACTGCAAAACCTCAATATAAAGAGAAAAAAGTAGCAGGAATTAAATTAAGTAATGCCCAGGCTACTGACGTCTCTCCTTCCGAATGGGGAATGGGCAGTGACGATGCTAGACAGCACTGCTGAAGTCACCATAGCTCGCCAGTACCTGACGGACTTTCTGGGAGTAGTAGAGCTGAATGAGGATATCACGGTGGAAACACCTGATACAAGGGTAAGTGTCCTACATCGTTTATACAAAATGGAGCGGAACATACCCAGGAAAGTGAGGAGTCTCTTTTGGGAGAACCTGACCTATGGTTACAACTTTCTTTTGGCCAAAAAGGATTGACCACCTGAGTTCGTAATGGATTGCCCAATGGGAAAATAACTAATTTTGCCTGCTTTTTCCGACCTCGTACCAGAATCAGTCAAAAAGTCATACACGCAGGAGTGGGCGTTAGCTCCTGAACCATACCTCAATCATGTTGGGTGGGATGATGATTCACCTCATCACGAAATCCCATTACAATCAATTCCTCCAACACAGAGACAATACCCGATTAAACATGAAGCAAAGATAAACTTGAATACCAAGGTGTCATAGAAAATTGCACCTCGGTATTCAATAGGTGTGATAGAAAATTGCACCTCACCTATGAATAATCCCTTGTTTCCCGTAATGAAATTCGATAATTCATATTGTTTAGTATTGGATTATCGACATTTAAATGCATGCACACGAACATTTGCAGTACTGAAGGCACACATTGCAGCACTAATGAATAACATAGTGTGGAAGAAGCACAAAACAACACTAAACATCTCAAATAAATTTTTCGGACAAAATATAATGCCTGGTAGCAGATATTTGAACACATTCTCGATGCTAGGCTCTAAACGCCAATTATGTCAGTTATACCAGGGTATAATAACAGCCCAGGGTTGTTTTCAGCAAGGGTAACAGAGTTACTTCAAAACCTTGACGAGGAGGCTTTGTCCTATTTAGATGACATCTATCTGATGGACAATCAATGAATGGAACACTTGGCCAGAGTGAACCACATAATTCTTGGGTTTGCTCATCTGCGTTACAAATTTAATGTAACAAAATACAAAATTGCCCACCTCAGTGTCCTATTTTTATGGTACAAGTTGTCAAGTGAAGGCAAAAGCCTGGCAACACATTTTTTAGAAAAATGTGCACTGCTCCAACCTTTGACAACTCTGAAAAGTCTACAATCCATTTTAGGATTTTTGAATTTTGGCAGGATATACATTTTGGATTATGGAGAAAGGGTAAAACCTTTCTACAACTTGATTAGACCTGATTTTTCAGCGCACCATTGGACACAGGAACAAACTGATATTTTACGTTCTGTATAAGCCGATATGCTAGCTTCATGGCATTTACATACACGTGTTAACACAACTAACCTGGTGATCCGCGTAGTCGCTGGACCAACAGGGTTCACCTAAATTACTTTTAATGAAGGTGATACAGTACATATTGCATACAAATGACATTTGCACACAAGCACTGAAATGTGTTTAGCACCAACAGCAAAAATACTCAGAGTAGAGCAGACTGCTGTAGTGAGAGAGAGAGCGCTAGCGCAGGGGAAACGCATAACTGTCATCACCCCAGAACCGACCTTGGAGACCGTTACGAAGGCTAGCATTCCAAATGCTAAAGCACTGCATCCACAATGGATTCAATGGGATAACTCTTTCACTGCAACCTATGTAGATTATAGATTTGATTCTACATTAGAAACAAAGGCATTCCTGCAATATGAAAAGAATATCCTCTACAGAATTAAATAATGCCTCTAGATCTATATGAATGTATCATTTATATCGAGGGATCTGCCCAGCCGGCGGTAGGAATGAAACAGCAATATTCCACGGCATGCGCCGTTGTAAAACGGCGCATGCAGGGTGGAAAGTTTCTTCCTGGGAAAACACACATACAGTCTTTAGGAGATTGTACGGCGCAGCTGGCGGAACTAAAAGCCCTAATACTGGTACTACAAAATACAGATCACAAATTCCCTGCACTCATATTGTGTGATTCATTTAATTGCATCCCATCCTATAACAAATATTTACATTTTTGGAGCCAGAATGGATTTAGGGATTCCAAATGTTGCACAGTAAAGCACAAGATGCTTTAGAGAACAAGTGGCGAAGCTGAAAGAAGGCCTGCCGCAGGCTCATGTTATTCATACATTGAGTCATCACCGTGTTGGCGTTCATGTTGAAGGAAATTCACTGGTGGATGAAGCAGCCAAGGTGACAGTTCGTACTGTTAACACGCCCTAGCCCGCAAATAAATGGAGCAATTATAAAAGCTGTCAATGCCACGCGCAATAGTTCAGCACTGTCAAAAGGTTTTCCACTAGAGTACTCCTACAAATAAGATGTGCAAAACATTCCATGTGCTCAAATTGCAGGAGTGGGGGATAGAGTAATACCAAACATTGATCGCAGATTGGGATTAATACTAGCTGCACATGAGGGTCAAGGCTCAGCACATGCAGGGATCACTGCTACAGTTTCACTACTAAAGCAGCGCTATTGGTGGCAAGGTCTAATAATAATGTTAATGTTACTGGGTACTTATAGAGCGCGCAGCTACTCCCAAGAGTGTCCCGGCGCTAGAAAAAGGAACCAGTGACAGAACCAAACAGGACGCCACGAGGCCGCTGAGCTATTATACAAACAGCCAAGTTTTTAAGCTGCGTCGAAAACTGAGTGGATCCTGCGCCTGACGCAAGGCTAGAGGCAAACTATTCCAGAGCCGAGAGGCCATCACCTGAAACGACCGTCCACCCAAGCGAGAACGGGGGAACCTTGGGGTCTGCGAGAGTAGCAGATTAGAGGACCTAAAACTTCTAGATGGAACAAAGTGTTGGCATCTGTTTCTCAAATACACGGCCCCAGTATTATGGATGGCTTTATAAGCCAGCATCAAGACCTTAAAATGTACCCTCTTGCGAACTGGAAGCCAGTACAAGGAGGTGAGGAGTCATACGAGTCCTGAGGTCAACCATAAGTATGGCACTAGCCGTGGCATTTTGTACCACCTGAAGGCGGCCAATAAGATAATCAGGAAGGCCGACATAGAGAACATTTACATAATCAAGACGTGACAGAATCAGTGCTTGTACTACTGTCTTCCTATGGGATACTGGGCGTAACGGAAGAAAATTACGCAGCTTTTCAATAGGCCGAAACAAGTACCAGCCACAGCCTGAACCTGGGATTTCATGGACATATCCGTGTCCAACTTTACACCAAGATTCTTGACCGTTGTGGCTGAGGAAGCGGGAGGAGACATATTCAACGGCCACCATTCACGCCACTCACCCCCAGGGTTATGACCGAAGAAAATAATTTCTGATTTCCCCGAATTGCATAGTAGTTGATTCTGTTTAAATCACTCAAATATTGCTGACAAACAGAGGTTTATCTCATTCCCATTGAGGGCCTCATCCTTACCACACGTGAACAACAATTGTGTATCATCGGCGTAAGAGATGATTTTGGCACCATAGTGTTCAGCAAATGGCGCCAGAGGGGCAATGAACACGTTAAACAGAGTGGGGCTTAAAATAGATCCCTGTGGACACCTACATTCAGAGGCGAGATGGGTGCCGCAAAAGGGGGTGACCAAACTGTTTTCTGACGATTCTCAAGGTAAGATCTGAACCACTGTAGGACCATGCCCCCAATGCCACATCCTTGGAGCCTACCCAAAAGGAGTTCTTGGGGTACAGTATTGAAAGCTGCGGACAGGTCCAACAGTATCAAAACTGCCTTCCCTCCTTTATCAAGTGTGGCCTTAATGGATTCAGATATTTCCAAGAGGGCTGTTTCCGTGCTAAACTTAGCTCGGAAACCAGATTGACTTGAATGTAAAACACAGTTGGTTTCAACAAACTCCGCAACAACCTTATTTACAAATTTCTCTAAAGCCTTGGAGAAAAAAGGCAGCAACGAGATTGGCCTATAGTTGCTGGCTACAGAAGGGTCGGCAGAGGGCTTTTTTAAAAGAGGAAGAATTTTCCTGTGCTTCCAGCTACCGGGCATCATTCCTACGGCCAGAGAGAGGTTGAAAACCTTATTGACAGCCGGGTTTATCACTTCTGCAACAGATGCGAGAATTTTCGCAGGGCAGGGTTCTGATGGTGAGCCTGATTTCAGCGAACGCATTATCTTTAATGAGTCTTCCAACGTGATTGGAGGAAAATGCAGAAGGAATCCACCAGCATTGGGTAAGACATGATGGGGGTTATCAAAATTACCTGCTGTGGCTGCAGATGCTTCCCCCAGTGAAGCTTGTATGGTAGTGATTTTTGTATAAAGATAGTGTGCAATGCTGGACGTCCATTCATCAGTGGGAATAAAAAGTTTTTTTATTGCACTTGGGGCAGAGACATTTGACAATTTTAAAAAGTTCCTTGCTTTTGCCTGCTTTCTCTATTTTTAAGGCCAGAAAGTTCTTTTTTTCCAAGCGAACTTTGGCGTAATTAACTTTTAATGCCTCCTTGTAAATTAGCTTATCCACGGAATTAAAGACCTTCCTCCACGTTCTCTCCAAATGTTTGCAGAGACTTCTACTTTTCCTAAGAGCCTCAGTAAACCAGGGGGCCGAGGCTCTGCCACCATAAACAACACGGAGCTTAGGAGGAGCAAGCTCATTTGCACGGTATTCCAGCCAACTCTCTAAAGAACGTACATCGTGCATTAGATTGTCCCTAAAACAGATAGGATGAGATTTAAGTGCACTGCCTAGTGCAGCCACTGTCATCTGGTTAAAAGGTCTAAAACTTCTGGAGCGCTCTGTGCATGATGTATGAGACTGGACCGATTTTTTATTTATTCTAAAAGTAAGTAGGCAATGGTCTGACCATACAATAGGGCGGGCGGGTCCATTACAATCTTATCCGTTGAAAAAACCTGGTCAAGGATATGTCCCCTTTCATGCGTAGGGGTAGACAAATACGGGGTAAGATTTAATATACTAAAAGATTCATATAGTTTCCCTACAATGGTCCATATGAATATTAAAATCTTCAAGTACCAGACATTGTTTATATTTTGCAATTATAGGAGCAATAGCGTTGCCTAGTGACTTCAAAAAACTTGTCGCCTGACCTGGAGGCTGGTAAATTAAAGTACCTGCAATTGACTGGTGGGCAGATACCAATAACAAAAAACCAAGACTCTCAGCATCATCCAACTCTAGAGTAGATAGTGCAGTACAGGTAAGTGAACTTTTATAAATAATGGCGACTCCCCCACCTCGACCACCCTGTCGATCTTTCCTCAATATTAGGTAGGCTGGGGGGATAGCGTTCGCAATAGTCGGATTGGACCCTTCGTGAAGCCAGGTCTCCGTCAGAAAGATATCAGGTTTGAAATCCGAAAGCATATCGAGGATTTGAAACTCGTGCTGCTTCAAAGAGCGTGTATTTAGAAGCATCATTATTAAATCATTGTTATCCCCCAAGTTCAGCACCACCGAGGGACAAGGGACCTGCTTTCCAGGCTTTGTTCTGCTTCCTTCAACAGGGGGGGGAAAGAGGTACCCAGTTGGAGACACTACAATTAAGACCCTTCATGTTGGCAACAGAAAAGGATTGGGGGCGGCAACTCGCACACTTACCAATTGCCAAAAGACTTTTCCCACTGTAGCATATGCGATTGCCCCTTGAGCACAGGTCACTTGGCGCCAAACAACCAGCATAACCGCCTCCAGACACCTCCAGGATGCTGACGGGCGCAGACGGGCTTGCCTTAGGCGCGCCGCTCTCACGCAGCGTCACGTTTTGAAGGCTCCGGGTGCATAAACAACTAGACAGCGCCTTCTTTAAAATGGCGGGTCGTTGCAATTTCCCCCACTTCCTGTTGGTCAGGGTTCAATTCCCATCGCCCACCACATGTCAAAATTCCCCCAAAACAATGTCAAGTGCAAATTTAGGTATTAAAATTAATCTAAAAGCACACAGCAATAAAGTAGCAGCTTTCACAATTTCAGCGATGTGCAAAGAGCAAAAATCAGCAGCAACGAGGCAGAGCAGCTGACTGCACTGCCACGGGTTCGCTCGCGCAGTGTCCTGTTTTGAAGGCTTCAGGTGCATAAACAACTAGACCGCGCCTTCGTTAAAATGGCGGCTCGTTGCAATTTCCTCCACTTTCTGTTGGTCAGGGTTTGATTCCCATCGCCCACCACACGTCAAAATTCCCCCAAAACAATATCAAGTGCAAATTTAGGTAATAAAATTAATCAAAAAGCACACAACAACAAAAGTAGCAGCTTTCACAATTTCAGCGATGTGCAAAGAGCAAAAATCAGCAGCAACGAGGCAGAGCAGCTGTCTGCACTGCCACGGGTTCGAGCGCGCTCACGCAGCGTCCCTTTTTAAGGGCTCCGGGTGCATAAACAACTAGACCGCGCCTTCGTTAAAATGGCGGGTCGTTACAATTTCCCCCACTTCCTGTTGGTCAGTGTTCGATTCCCACCGCCCACCACACGTCAAAATTCCCCCAAAACAATGTCAAGTGCAAATTTAGGTATTAAAATTCATCTAAAAGCACACAACAATAAAAGTAGAAGCTTTCACAATTTCAGCGATGTGCAAAGAGCAAAAATCAGCAGCAACGAGGCAGAGCAGCTGTCTGCACTGCCACAGGTTCCTAACTAAACAGACCAAGGATTCTGTCCTCAAATGCGACATCTAGGCATAATATTGATTTATGTATGTTGCAAGAAACTGACCTGCATGTAACTCCCTCCCCAAAACTGAAACATAAAAGATGGGGATTCACGTACTCATCGGTCTATTCTAACTATTCCCGTGGGGTGGCGGTGTTGGTTAAGCGTGGCATAGACTGCAGGGAAAGGGAAGTCACACGGACCCTGAAGGCAGATACAATATTCTGGTGGGCTCGTTGGGGGGGGGAAGGGGTTCATGGCCTTGGTAGCGATATATGGCCCTAACATAGACTCTCCCTGCTTTTTTCAAGATATATGGGCAAAAATTAAAGCGATTGGTTGCACCACGATTCTCTGGGGGGAGACTTCAACGCCGTTTTGAATGATGACGTGGACAGGCAGGGAACGGCGAGGACACATCATCCCGCTGCTGGGAAAGCTCTAAATGCCTTACTTGGAGATGGAGACATGGTAGATGTTTGGCGAAATCCACAATCTAGGAGGGCACCTGCTTCTTTGAACATCATAAGGCCTGGTCTTGGTTAGACTACTGGTTGGCGACCCGAGATGTAGCAAGCTGGGTGGTGAGGGTGACGCACTTACCAAGAACACTATTGGATCACTCTCCATGCCTCCTAAGTCTCTCGTTCCCTGATGCCGCGCGGAGAGCGTTCTCTTGGAGACTCCCCCCGCATGCATTATTAGATGAGGCATTTAAGGAGGAAATCCGTGCAGATATTACTGATATACCTGACTCAGGTTCCGTTGATACTGAAGCCTCTTTATGGGAGGCGTTTAAAGTGCATCTCTCGGCAAGCCGGGGTACTTAAGGCCATTAGAACTACGTCGACTGCTATTGAGGCTAAAATAAAAGATCTTAAGACACGCTTTTACTCTGATAGCACACCTGCTATTTTAGCTCAGTTAAAGGCCACATTGTTGGAGTACGATGAGGAGGCGCAGAGGGAGGTTAAGTTTCTTGGGAAATATGCGGAAGCACACAGCTATGGAGAGGGAGATAGACCAGGACGGCGCTTGCTGGCATGATCCGCCCTTCAAGGTCCACTTCTTACATCCCAGAGCTTACTAACAAAGACGGCAGAACTGTCAGAGGTCCTGTAGCTATACTTGATGAGTTTTCTTCCTTCTATGCCCAATTATATACGGTTACGCAATCCGGGTGCTCGGAGGGTCTGCAGACGTTTCTAGATTCACTGGAATTGGTCTGGTTTAACAACAGGCACAGGGAGTACATGGATCTGCCCATTACGGCGGAGGACGTGGCCACTGTGATCAAAAGCTTGCCCTTAGATAAGGCCCCTGGGCCGGACGGGCTGACAACTGCCTTTTATAAAGCGTACGCGGAGGAGCTGGCACCCAGACTCCTGGGGGTTTATGAGGAATCCCAAGAGACGGGTATCTTACTCCCTATGATGCGCGAAGCAATTATTATCACCTTGCTAAAACCAGGGAAACTGCATACCGATCCTGATTCATACCGCCCCCAGTCGCACCCTAATGTGGATGTGAAATACTGGCAAAATTAATAGCGAACAGGTTACAACCTATGCTTCCCATCATTGCTCACCCAGACCAATCAGGTTTTATACCAAGGAGATCTACTTCCCATAATCTTAGGACGTTTTTTTTGGTCCTGCATTATTTGCACCCGGATGTGCAGGCTGCGTTGGGGTTCTTAGACGCAACCAAAGCCTTTGATTCACTCGAATGGCCCGATCTCTTTAGAATATTAGAGAGGATATGGTCATCCCCCTTTTTATCAAATTGATAAGGCTATTATGTACCAAACCCACAGCTCGATTACGTGTGAATGGTCTCGTATCTTCTCCATTTCCAATTACATGGGGCACGCATCAGGGGTGCCCTCTGTCACCCTTGTTATTTGCGGTTGTGCTGGAGCCACTAGCTGCACGTATCCGACAACCCCACACAGACAAGGGGATAGGGGTCGGCTCTAGGAGTCTCCTGATATCGCTCTATGTGGATGATGTCACCTTGTATATTTTGAACCCTGCACAGAACTTAGATATTGTACTGAGAGAATTCATCAAATTTGGTGGGCTGGCCGGTATATCTATTACGTGGGCAAAATCAATGATTTTCCTCTTAACTGATAACACCAAGGCTGTAACTTCCGAGTTCCTTCTGCAGTGGGAGGATGAGAAAGTGAAATATTTGGGAATATGGATAAGTTGTGACTTCCAAAAAATATGGAACTTGAATTATGGTAGGGCCATCACGTGGTTGGAAGAGAAGGTTGCTTTGTGGGCTAAGCTTCCTTTGTCGTTGGCAGGGAAGATCACGTTGGTTAAAATGGCTGTACTTGTTACATTTCTGTACCTCTTTGCAAATTTGCCGATCATACTTACTCAACCATTCTTTAGAACACTGCGATCGCTGCTAATATCTCTAGTGTGGGCGGGTGGCTAGGCGCGTGTATCGGGAGAGCTATTGTCTCTCCCGCTGAGGCAGGGAGGTCTGGGGGCCCCAGATATGAAATTATATGCACTTTGCGCACAAGAACAATTCCTCCATCATTGGGTTCACCCAAACCCCTTTCAGCCGCACGTGGCTGTGGAGAGGGATGCGGTAGCACCAGTTCCCCTACAAGTAGCGGTGTATCAGACTACCCACAGGTGATATAGACACTCCCGAAACTTTGAGATGGGCTTGGGATGGGTTGCGGAGGCGGGCGGAAGCCCAGATATTGTATGCACCTTCAATTCCCTTAGCACAAAATCCAATGCTACCCAATGTCAAAGATGAGATCAGTAAAAAAGTTGTGCAGAAGAAGAAACTTCAAACGTTTGCGGACCTCTACCCAGGGAACACTTTTAGAGACCCCCGGTGGCGGAGGAGGGACAGGAGGTTTCATTCGGGGATATATTACTCTATCACAAACTACGGGCTGCCTGCCGCACATTGCACAGTGATTTCCCAAACCCCCTGCCCCCATTATTGGCCCTGGAGAACATACTTCATTCCGCATCTCCAAGTAGGCTTATAACCAGACTATACACACGTATGCAAATAGACGCCCCAGTGATAAGACCTAATGCATTGTTGAGATGGAACGCAGAGTTATCACCCTCGCAGTCTGACGATCAACGGACATACTGTTGCACTCAGCTGACTGAGCTATCTCCGAACTACAAGCTTAGGTTGATCCACTTCAGATTCCTGCATAGGTATTACAGAACACCTCTTAGCTTACGTCGAATGGGGCTATGACGAGGCACCCGATCGATCTGTACCAGAAGGAGAGAGCGGCGGAAATTTCGAGAGGGCCGCGGTCTCGTCCCAAGGAGGAAGTGGAGGCAGCAGTCTAGTCGTGCGCGAGGAAACCCCTCCCATCACAGAGACTACAAGGCCAGAAGACGCAGTTACGGAGGTGCGTACGAACACGGAAGCGGAGGAGAAAGAGAGGACGGACTACACCCTGAAGATTCGAGACCAGGAAGTAGACGGAAGGCATCCCAGTGGGGTGAACGTTCCAAAGGAAGCAAACGAGAGAAGACCTAACCCTGTTTACACCGCGAGCGAGACCGGCACTCCGAGGGGAGCCGAGGAGGCAGGATCTCACCAGATCACGGCCCCGGAGGGCCGTGGATACAGGCAAGTCCCAGCTGCACGTTTCTTTTCTTTACGGGGCTGGTGGGCAGATAGAAGAAGCACGTCACTCCCTGCACAAGACTAGCCCCCCCTCACAAAGGCACCTGGCACATAGGGCACTGGTGAAGGTGCACATAACCCTTTTTTCTTTCCCTTTTCCTCAGTATATAGGCAAGAGCCTAAAACCTTGTTTTCTGTTCTCTCCCCACTATCCTCTTGAGCGCCACGACAAACGAAAGAGAGAAGCAACTAACAGGAAGGAGGAACTATACCCAAGCCCAGTGAAGCCCAGTGAAGCGGATAGAAGACCACCCTCACTCTGTACCAAAGAAGGAATGCCCACAACGACTTAAAGAAAAATAAAGCAAAGAAAGAGAATTCCAATTGGTGTACTGTGATAGGATAACTGCTGTTGGCGTTGTGGGGTGGCTTCGGCCTCCTTTCTCCACATGGCATGGGAATGTCCTGTACTTATTGAATACTGGTCCCAGATTTTCACGTCTATTAATCAAATCCTGGGTTTGTCCTTGCCCACGTCCCCGCTCTTGGGTCTGCTGGGGTATGTTAAGGAAACGCACATAAAAAACGTAAATTAGCACTCTTGCTGTTATTCGCCAAACGCCAAATTGCAGTACACTGGGGGAGGAAGCGGAAGCCTACGATAAAGGAATGGGTTAGAGAGGTTACATACGGTCAAGTTCAGCTAACCACTTTCTGGGAATTGATGTCACCCACTTCTCGACCCAGAGAGATATGGGAACCGTTTATTACCTGGGTTCAGGAGAGGACGAGTGTGAATGAGGATGCTGGACTCACCGGTGTCCAAACTGGGGATGTATAATTAATATGGCATGGGGATCTGCTATGGGTATAAGATGGTGATTGCCGGGTGCACTCTGGACACTGCTATTTTATTCAGATAATGTCACCTCTGTATGTTTATGGTTTATGGTTTCATGTATACTGCTCCTGGGGCTCTGGTAGCGTATTGCTGTGGTGGGCACATAATGACAGACGATCAATGTATGTCTTTGAACTATGCTATCATTTTGGTACACCAGGTTTGTTAGTTGTTGTATAAAATGTATATCGCATTTTTCTTAAAATACCAATAAACAAATAAAAAAATGCGACATCTGCCAGCAGATAAAGGGCTCCACTGTAGCATTTCTACCACAATCACCTTTATTGATCTCAGGCAAACCTCTTGTGTGTGTCTATTTGGATCACTGCGGCCCCTTACATGCAGAAGGGGCTTACAAGTACATCTTGGTGGCAGTGGATTCATTTTCTAGATTCCTGTGAGTTTGGCCCCAGTGTGTGGCAAACGCTTGAACTGTTATAAAGGGTTTGCGAGTCTTTATCGGGACATACTACATTACGACCAGGGCCTGACGTTTTGCTCTTGGGCTTACAAAGAAGTCATGGGAAGTTTGGGTGTGGCGTGGGAGTATTCCTCTTACTATCATTCTGAGGGAAATTCGGTGGTTGAGAGTAAAAAACATGACTTAAAGCAGTCCTTAACAGCAAGGGTATTAGGCTCAGGTGATAGTAGGGTCAATCTCCTATATTGGGTCCAGAGGGCATTTAACAACATGCCAAGAAAATTCCTGGGGGGTCGTACACCTTATAAGCTCCTGTTCGGGTAAGTGGTACCTGAAACACCATTTTACTTCAATGATTGTTGGGATGTTTTACAGACCTGAAAGAATTTGCAGCTTCAAGAAGCGAAGTCCAAATAAAACGCACTGCCACTAGGGAAGTGAAAACAGTAACAGCAAGATCTGCCTGGATCCCGGAGATTGGGGACCTGGTCAGAGAGAAAATAGTGGAGAAGAAAGAATTTGGGCCATCTTACCTGCCTGCCTGTACCTGCCCTAGCTGTCAAAGGAACCAGAACTGTCGTCCTTCCCGCTCTTGCTGGCCATCGAGACAAAAGATTTGTCTCAATTGATCTGAAATAACCACAGTATGTGGCCGATTCTCAATGGAAGGCCACAAGGCTCCTGGGTAGTCGCCAGACTCCTCTCGCTACCTTACAGGAAGTTCAAATGGAAGCTTTCATAACGACTAAAGATTTCACTTTCCAAACTAAATGAGATGATGCTTCTCCCTATTGAAACAACTACAACTGCACAGTCAAGGAGTACAGAAATTTCAATTCGAAAAATGTATGACGTCTATGTCAACAGGCAACAGATCGAGTCATCTCTCAGTTGTACAAAACCTGCTAAGCTGCCAAGAATAGACTGGATGGCGTCTGGCCACTTTGTGAATTATGTTGACTTTTAATCCAATCCAAGTGAACCTGAGCTGCCGACATCGCCTCTTCCATTCAAGCTTCGAGTGTATGCTTTCTATCTTTGGATGAAAAAGACTTGCTTCCTTGTTCCCTGGATACATCTATGGATTACAATTGGCTTACTGTTCCTCGAACTTTGGATTGGTATGGTAACTGTCTTTTTTCTACTTCTGAATGGACACTATCTCCCAGAATGCTCTGCAGTCCAACACGTGAACTTGGTTCTTAAACCACATACATCATCACACCGTGAACTAAGAGACTTGTCCCTGGTTAACATTACAGCGGTTCCAGTGACTGAAGGAATTGTATGGGTCAGGGTTTCGTTTGATGTATATAGTCCTACTGAACTTTTGCAATTTCCATATTTGTTTGAGATTTCTTTAAATTATATCATCACCTTTAGTACTTTCTCTGATGATTGTGACATTGAAACGGTGCATAATTTGCTTTCAGATTTAGAACAATCGGCTGCATTTTCTAATGATGAAATGTATGATGGTACATCCTGCTTTGGTGACATGTTCTGTTATCAACATTATGGTCACAATGTTTTACACATAGCTAGTAACCCACGTGCTGTTTACAAGTACACCCAATGGGAACACTACTCAACACGGCCGAAAGGTAGTTAAAAAACATTTGCACAAAAGTTTGCATATTTTTCAGATTTCGACCCATCTCACTCAGCTTCTTATTATGATAGGCTTGCATCTACACCTGCGAAGAAAAATATGCTCACAAACACCAAGCTGATTTACTCTGCTCAATTTATTTCCCAACTGTCTATACAGGGTTTCAACTTTTGTAAAGACAGAATAGACACAAAGTCTATTTGGGGAACAAGAGATTGGCAGGCTCAGGGATAAGAGGGCTTATTCAGAGCAGGCCTCATACCACATCAAATAATTTTCCTGAATAAAACCGTGCAGCAGACTTCCTGTCTTGGTTTAGCTAAGTCGAATGATTTGAACATACCTCACATTCCTACATTTGCTTGTTTTGAACATTGGCAACAATACATAAAACACAGTGAGGATAAGCTAGATGTCATGCTCCGCAATGAACTAAACTATACATCAGACCCCGATCAACAGGGTTGGATGATTTGGCCTCTAGACACAGATAAATGTCAGTCTAGATTCCTAGAAAATACAGGAGGGTTTAAGATCAACAGACCTGACCTACACTGTGCACAATCAGAACACGCACGGGTGGTGACATCACGTAGTGTTGGGAAGTTATGCCTGGATTGGCTAAAGACCTCTGCACTTTCCCAGGTGAAACAACTCCTGTCCCTTCTTTCTGATGACCTGGATCTCAGAGATTTTTGACTAGGTCCCAGAAACCCACATCAAAAGCGCTTCTTGTATGGTATATACAATAAGCTATAGAAGATTTCTCGGCAGGAAGCTGCAGATAGACGGCACAAGATCGACAGGGTTAAAATGGAAAGGGCCTTGGCTGTGGTTGACGACAGTATGACCACATCATCATCCAGAATTTATTCATTGGATAACATTGTGTCTTCTGGAATTGACATGATTCAGCAAGACGTCTATTTTACAACATGGACAGTCACAATTACCATCAATCGTAATGCTGAGCTGGACTTTAAAACACTACGTTCTGGCCATGTGCCATGGTGTTACATCAACACTACCAGCCTGTTTTCTGAATATGATCTGTCAGAAAGGAAATAACTATGCCATGCAGCGATGGAAAATACACCATGCTGCACATTGAAAAATTAGACCAATTTCCTTTTACCGTGGCAGAGACACCATCCACAGACTGGATTATCCATGGTTCTATCACCTTACCGATCACGACCCTCCAATTCCAATATTGTCTCCAATATCACTAGGTAGGCAGATATGAAGAGCTAGGAGAAGGTGCGAGTATTGGGAATTACCATTCAGGTTTAGATGCAGAAAAGAGGACACTGAGATTTTCCTTAGTGGTTCGAACTGTGAGGATTCTTTGAGCGGATCCTTATTTTGCAAGGGCATTTCTCTTCATGAGGCATGTAATGCTTCTTTTGCAAATTTGTCTTGTTATCCGGAGGGATCCCTGGCTGCAGTGATATGTCAGGTTTTCAAACTACTCTCGATTGGGAGCTATTTGATGCTGAATGGTCAAGGTTGCTGTGGAATTAAACTGGGCATCACTTATCTGGTGACGGTTAATTCCTCAGTCACTTGTTGTACACAAGTACTGTTTCCACCTGCCCGCACATTTAGGGAGACAGCGCTGTGGCCTTCGATAAATGTTTCAAACGTACACTTTGATTCCCTTAGCAGACTGGAAGCCATGCTTTTTCAACAGGAAGTGGTCTTAACTTCAGCCTGCGAGACGTTTGAACTCCAGTTTGCAAGGTCTTTGTCTGAGATACAGACACTACTCCATACTAACGTCCTGCTGCATTTTGGGAAGCTAGTCCATCGTATCCTTAACATTTCTGATACAAAGGGAATAGTGCACTTTTTCATATATATCATCTCTGGACTGGTTAATACCTTTCAGAAAATTTGCAGAGTTATTCCATCATTTATACACTCCGTGAGTGGAAGCGCTTTTGGAGGGCTCCTGCTTGTCCTGCTATTTGTTGCGGGAATCTTGATTTTAATTTTTCTGTTCCACAATGGATGTCCCTGTTCGATTCGGAATGGAGACAGCACTGCTTGTGCTGCAATGCCGCAAGCACATGGTTCACACATTTGGCACACTTCGACTTCAAGAACTGGACGAGCACTGGTTCTTGTCTTTCCGGCCTGTTTGGCTTAACTGCATACAACCTGTAGTCCCCTGCCTGCTTTGCGGCCACAGATGCGTCACTGGACATTGATGCACTTCTGGACCCATTAACAGCCCATGGGTATTGTTGTCCCCAGCGTCTTCCATTGCTGATGAATGCATTTCTTGAGCCACCCTAGGATGCTTCGGATCCTAGTAACTCGGACAACAGCTACGCATACAGGATGCAGTCCCTCCCTTAGTGGCATCTGTGGGAACTAGATGGAATCACCTTTACTCCATAAATCTGCTTCGAAATGCGCCTCTGGGATCTTCATCTGCAGTTTTAGGCAACAGCAATGTTGCGTCTGCCACTCTGAACACATGAAATAATTGGCCTTTTCCATGTAGGAACAATCTGGCTTGTTTTTTAAAAACAAATTTATCCAAAACAGTTTTGTTTTATTTTTCCAGGCACCACGGCTTTTACTTTAGCCTTCTTTACAGTCTAATGACTTAAAGGCTTTTTAGGATATTTGTAAGGGGAAACTTGCTTTTAAAAGATTTTAAAAGTCACGGTTTAGCATTTTTCCAGTTTTGGCTTTTTAGATAGCTTTTATATATTGACCCATAGAATGAGAAGTTGGTGTTATATTTCCGATTTAGGGCCATATTGCGAAGCAGCCTATTTCTTACATTGCCCTAGAAAATAACATTTCTGCTGTGCATTTTTGCGCACATTTTAATGCACGACAATGTTGGGTTAGTTTCCCTGAAACTATTTTGATTAGAAATCCAGCTCCACACAACATTATCACGAGGCCTTCAACATCATGTATTAGGCTTCTCTACGCACCAGTCGCGGCTTGCATGACTCGCGGGTGGTGGGGTCGTGCGGGGGTTAGCGCAGGGGGGATTAAAAAAACTTACCTTACTGAAACTTATCTTACCTGGCTCCGCTCCTGCCCAGGTCCTGCATTTTCCTGCTGCTTTCCTGCTCTCCTGCCTCTGGCAGGAACAGGAGGCAGGCAGCCTCCCTACCCTAAGCCAATCACAACACTGCAATGGCAGCGATGTGATTGGTGGGCACAGCACCCAGCCAGGCGCCTATGGAGTGGCCATTTTGTTTTCTGATCTTTTTTCACATAAAACATCCAGCCATCAGTTTATGTTATTTGACCTGCGTCAGGGCTTCCGCACATCAAGAATTGGAATGTTCTCACTTAATCTTGCATGAAATACTTGTGTAGATAGAATTCCTCCTCTTTGTGTTAGAGGATATATCATCAATAATTCCTTATGTTATGCTCAATCCATAGGTATGGCCACCGGTTGAATGTCCCCGTCAATAGTACCTCTGGAATAACAATGCCGTCCGCACGTCAAGTATCACAAACATATGTGTGCCGAACAGTCTGTTCTGCAGAAGAAGGGACCAGCACGCACTTGTGCCATTTTCTTGTGTGCCTGAAGTGACTCACTGACATACCCAGAGCCGTGGCACTTCTCCCACTTATGCCTGAGCAGTCTGTGCCATGGAAAAAGAATCCATTGAAGGAGTTGCATTCACCTAGGTGTACCAAAAGCACTAATATTGTGTCTCGCACTTGTCAATTAATTATGTGCCAATGCTGACTATGCCACACTAACCGAAAGTTGCTATTTCGAGTTATTTGCAAACCAAGAATAACTTTGGTTTAGCTAATTCTGACAATGTGTGAATTTACTGTCACAGAAGATGACACTCAGAATTGACATACAAACTACAGTCCAGATGGAAAATTATAAATGTGGAAGGCATGCCAACTGGCTTGTTTGTGGGTTCACCTTTACATTTTGCCTTACACATGATAGAGTCCATTTTCGAATTCCAGCTACATCAGTAACCCATATCTTTTCTTTTTATAAAGATAAGTATTGGGCTGAACAATCACATTATTAATCTTGGGTGTCTCTTTAATTTCAAGACTGTTGTAACCCCACGCTAACCTCCCTGGAATAGCCTGTGACGACTTGCCACTGCTACAAATGAGAGTCAAGATGTGAAGGGTTGTACTTGGCCCACTTTGCAAAGTGATTGTAGGACAGACCCCTGAATACCAGAGGCAAATGAACCCAGCCCCCGGAACTACAGTTTAAAGCCCCTGCTCATATATTTTCACTGAAAAAACCAAAGCACAGTGTTGTCAGCAATAATGTCATTTCAGATGTTGCAGTGACATTATGAGTGATGTCACAGAACATGTCACAAGCGATTTAATATGTGAGGTAATTAGTAGTGCATAGAGAAGGTGTAAGTTATATTTACTTTAGGGCACAAGTTACAGTTACGTGAGATAGCTATTACTGGTGAATTTCAGTGGTTTGCTTGTTTAAAATGGTATGTTTTAGCTGACATTTTCCTCTTAATATAATTTCCCTTTAATCTTTGTTTTTTTGGTGAATTTCTAAGTTTATATTCTAACTTAAAATAAGATATAATTACAATTCTAACTACAACGTCACTATAAACTTTGCTTTTTTTCAATGAATATCTATGTTCTCTTTAACATAAATTAATATGTCCATTGCAAGAGTTGGATGCAGGAACTATCCTGTAGCCAGGATCTGTGCCCAGCCCCCGGCTGGCGCCTAACCCCCATCTTTGCTTTGGCCGTGCACATTGAGGGTTGGGCTAAAGTCTGGCTTGTAGCCAGGCCCTGCAAACAACCCACCGGGGGCGGGGGGCCCTAACCCCCATAGGTGTGCAAAAGCTGACTATGTGATGTAAAAATATAGAGGGTGTCATTTTAAGTAAGGCAGACCTACTGACTGTTAAATGGTCGAAATACCAACATTTATATGGCTTTTGTAATGTACAGAAAATGTCTATTGCAGTATGCGGCACGTGGTAAGTGCTGGCCCTGACCTGTGGCTATGGCCTGTGCCCAGTCCCCTCCTGAGCATGGCCTTTGGCTTTCCCCCAGCACCCCATGGGGGACCTACCCCCACAGGCGTGAACAGACTATGTGATGTCAGGGTCCGAACACCGAAATGTAAGGAGTGGGCCTATTGGCTTCACCAAGGGGTCAGCACATCAACATATATAAAGCAGATCTATTGCCTTTGTCAAAAAGTCATTAATAATTGTAAGCAAATATTTATGTAATATGTTCACCTATTGAAAAGTTCGACAAATGTATTAAACAGCAAAACATATGGTTCAATGTCCAGTTGAAAGAATAGTATGCAACCACTCTTGCTTACCTTGTATTCCAGCTTACATTGGTAGAAGGATTTGATTCACCCCTCTACCTAAATTTGGTCAAACAGCATTCTGCACCCATCTTCAACCAAATTTCAAAGCTGTTATGTTTTACACAAATGCTCGTAACCTTATAATCGCAGTATGAATCTTAGTAATAAATAAGGGCATTAAAAAGCACACGTATACGCTGTAATGTTGGCTCTTTGTAAGACTGGAATCAGAAAATATTTTCGATGGAAGGTGTGAAGTGTACAAAATAACGAATGACCATCACCGGGGATGGGGGTATGGTTTGCGAACCAGGAACCTTAGGTAGGAAAGAAATAGATGTCTGCTCTTGTGAGATTTAATGAGAAGAAATCTTTGTCATACATTTGAGATACATGACAAATAAACCTCAGGGTCAAGTCTTTTACCGCGATTACGATCACTTTCGCCGCCGCACGGCCGCTTGGCATAGCCAATAGGTCTCGCTTTTGGGACGTTATAAGTATTTAGTATTTAGTTATGCAACTGTTGCAAGGCTAAACACTTATAAGGTCCCAAAGGCGAGACCTATTGGCTTTGCCAATGCTTGTTGCTCTTTCTATGTGTGCTGCATTCTGCATAGGTGTGCCGTATTCCTGTAAATACGGCGCATCAATGCGTTATGGAAATGACGCAGCTCAGCCCAGCAAAATTAGTTGTGGCGCTGCACTGTACCATTCATTGTAAATAACCCCCCAACTTTTTAATAGAAATTTCCAATTACATGCTATGTCTAACGGTATTCCCAAGTGTATAAAGTTTGGTCCCTTAACCATCTCTTCCCCCGACATAGTACATTTCTTGGATTTGGTACACTTAGGCCCACATTTCATTAAAAACGATTTTGTAAGATTAGTTTTCATCCCTTGGACGTTCATGAAGGTACAAAAGGTATCAAGGAGAAAGTGGAGCCCGTTAACGATTCTGGCTAACAACACCATGTCGTCAACACATGACATCGCTATCTAGCAATGAAATAGGGTGATAGCAGCTGGGACAACTACAGCTTCCTGCCAAGTTGGGACAAGTGGACCTATGATGTTGGCTTTTAGTACACTAGTAATTATAGAGGCCCAAAATTAAAGATTTTCTTTACATAAGTCCATCAAGATCCCATCCAGACCAGGCGCTTTACCTGAAGAGCTGTTATCAATGGCCAAGGCCACATTCTTGACATCAGAATCAATGGATTTGCTCTGGTGCATAACGGCATCAGGGTCATCGGTGATCTCCTCCTTGACCACTTGGCCCTGTTCCTTATTACCTGGATTGAAGATCTTAGTAAAATGGTCAACCCGAGCTTGAACTTTAATGACTGTGTCTATCTGTGGCCTGTCATAATCTGAAAAAAACAGGTAATTGACCAGTCTCCAGGAGGCACTGCTATCCTTCAATTTTCCTGCGGTTTCAAGGTCCACCCGGGCCTTGTTCCTAATTTCCAGTTTCCTTGACGCCACTGATGCTTTATAGGCTTGACCATCTGAATTACTTTGTTCTTGTTGTGTGGACTTTCCCCTAAAGCAAGCTTAAGGCATTTGTGAGCTAAGGAACAGGCATAATCAAACCAATCAGTTTTAATTTGGCAAGGACGATTGCACAATGTTAACTTTGAAGAAATGTATGTGCAAAGAGAATTGGACACGGTTAGAACAACATGTAGAACCATCCCCTTTTGTGTACTTAAAGTGAGTGCCTGCTGATTTTCTTCCACGAAGTCCTGCATAAATTGGTCTTTGTCCAATTTATCCCACTTAATTTGAATGACCCTCTTCTGTGTATAGTCAATGACCCAAATGGAGCCAAATCTTCCTCATTGACAAGATCAATATCAAGATATAGAATGAGTGTATAGTGATCACGTGCACAACTTATACTCATTTAAGATAGGAACAAGGTCTGATGAAAGTTACATTTGATCAATGCACTATGGTTTCCAGCTCCATTGAAGGTAGGGAGTAAAATAAAATTGCTAATCTTTTAATCCAATGCCGTCACCAAATTTTTAGACAGGATTATTCTATTCAATGCACCACCATATAGTCTATGTTTAAAATGTATGATCTCTTAGCATCCTGTAATCCACAGGTCAAAGCAAATTTGGGATTGCAAATAAGTGTGTTCAAATCCCCGACTTAAAGAATGAAAAGTCTCTTTTTTGTTTATTCTCAAAATGTAGTCCCTGAATGGTCAAAAAATGTTATGGTAAGAATCTATCAAAAGGAGGTCATACGTTTTCTGACATTTAGAAAATGAAATCTGATAGTGCAGAGTGCAAAACAATCCCTTGACGGTCAACCTAGTAAATTTTACAGACACACATATCGCCAGGCAGCTCTTTGCTCTCCCTGCCACTGATGGGATAGCAGGTCTCACAAATAAAGATTACCATTTTATGTGATGGTGCTCCTTTTTCCATGTCTTCTGACAACACACAACATCATGACAGTTAATTAAGTCCAACTAATCTTGATTGGTCAACTTCGTTCAAAGACCTGCCACATTCCAAGAGATAATCTTCAAATTTTGTAATACGTTAGGGGCCATTATGCTGCCACAATTTCTTGTAACTTGAAGGGTACAATTCCTTAGTGGCCCAGTGTGGTTAATATGGTGCCTTAATGGTTAGTCACACTGGTCCAGTGTTGAAAGGGCCTCATACCTATTTGTAGTTGGCAGATTACATTTGAGTTCAAATTAGGGCCCTGCAATTAAATATTAGGGTTCTAGTGTCTCTAAAACATACTGATTGGACCATAAAAGAAACCTAGCAGATGAGCATTGATATTTCCAGTTTTATTGGCTGCAAGGATTAAACAATGTAGCATCAATTGGGTGATAAGAAGATTTTTAAATTCCCAAACACAGTCCCCTGGAGAGCCCTTTTTACTTGTACCCAGGGAAATCTTCGCACCAAAAGGATTTCCATGTGCAAATTACATCTCCAGCTTGAGCGTTTCATAAAACAGTGAATGCCTTTGTTTTTAAGAGACACATGGTCTTCCTTCAGGGAATGCGCTCATTTGAGAACATGCTATAGCACTATAATGTACGGTGCACATTTTGGGAGGATTTGGGGGCATGCAGCCTTTTGAACCGAATGTTGTCGGTTTACAGATTTGGAATGCGCACTTCGCTAAAATTGTGTTGCGTCTCTTGGGGTGCCATGTTGTCCAAAATCCAGCAGAGCTCTCTTTCAATCATCACTCCCTCTGTGCCTTATATCAATCAACAAATGGTTGTCAACTAGGCTTTGAGCTGGGTGCCCTGTTGTCAATAAATAAGTGGAAGAATTCTCAGGTTGCTCACTCAGTAGCGGTGCAGGGCTATTACTGGAAGCTCCACAGAAGACGTGGACTTGTCATTCAAGTCTGTAATTTTTCTTAATATTTGGGAACAAAAAGTGTTGAACAGATTATCCAATTTATCCAACCTTGCCATTCATCTCATCTGCAACAATGATATTTAAGCCTCGCTTTTTACATGGGAAATTGGATGCAATCAATGAGGATTCATTGTGGGATCTTGGTACTGCCTCAGACCTCGTAGGCTCTGGGCTTCCCTTTCTTGTTCTTATAATTGGTGGACAATTAGAGGGGGTAAAAGGCACTGAGGGAATAATGTCAGTCATTGGGTCTCGTATCACGCATGGATTCCTAGTGCCACATTGGAAAGAGGAGCCCCTCCTTCTTAAACTTGAACCTCATCTTGGTCTTGAAGGGCATAAGAGAAAGTCACCTTAGACTACCCATTTGGGAGCCAGTTAGGAATGGGTGTTATATTCAATTCCATCGTCAATGGCGAGGTTAAATCTCTTGAAGTGGCATCCAACCTGACCTCCGCTCGCCCTATTTTGGAATCAATAACGCCCATTACGGAAGACAAGTAATTTTTAACAAGGTTGGTGGTGGCGCACTTCTTGCTTGCACTTTCCGTGGGTAAATTACTCTAGTGTTTCCCTATACTGCAATGAGCTACAAACAGTTAGTTATTTGACAAAGAATGAATATGAGAAATACCTCAGCAAAGCTCATTGGCAAATGGTGCCTCAGAAGGTCCAGAAGACCCAACATGTAAGGCCAAATGCAGTCTTGTACAGCTCTGGACAGGCACGGATGGGCCCACTCTTTGCCTGGACTTGGCCCAGGCGTGTCCCGTTTCACTGACAACTGACAGTCAATTTATAGACCTCGGCCCCGCCTACTAAAGCAGTGCTGAGTACAAGACAAAATTCACAAGGAACTCATTTGTAAACAATAATTAATAATATGTGACTCAATAATGTCACTCTGAATTAATCATAACCTCATATGGCTTTTCTTTACAAAAACCATATCAAATCAATTGTAAATCAATCTTCACAATAAGCCCACACAAAAAAGCCTTTTTCCTTTTTATTCACCCTAACCTCAGCCGAGGTAGGTATTATTTTATTCTAAAGGTCATTAATATCATAGACTTTTCAATACATTTATGCAAATTACAGATATATACAATTCATATTTACAGTGACATGTGACCCCACGTGAAAAACCATAACCTATTGTAAATGCTAGTGTATGACAAAGGTGAAAAACTGGGGAAAGGTTATTGGAAATTATATAAGGACAGACTCGTTATTGTTTGTAATTGTTGGTCAAGAAACTGTCTCTTTATATGTGTTGTCGACGACGTTTCGACCCACTCTAGGTACCGGGTCTCTTCAGGACTGTATTTTCTGGGGACTAAATAAATAAGCTCTACGTTAGTAATCTTATTGATATAACAGTTAATAAAGGAATTGTGCTTTTTAGGGGCACGGATGGTCGCTTACCAATACTTGCGCACTTATGTCCATGTAGGATCCAATGTGTAGCGGCGGTGGATAAGTATCTCCTAATCCTACAATCAAAGGTACAATGTTTGAGTGCACCCGCTATATTAATGCGTGAAAGTGCTCACCCCAGTGATAAGGAGAGTTAAACTTACTCTAATTCACTGTTTCACTCCAAATGGCTCAAGGACTCAATCAAGATTTTCCATTGTTAATTCTTAGAGAATGATATCTCTTAACGCGGTGATTTCTGCAACTGGTATGCAAGAATTAGCACATTATTATGTGCATCAACCAATACATTTAGTTACGTTGTAAATTTAAAAGGACTTACTCAGATTTGCCTGTCTTCGCATATAATGGATGGTGATATCGCAGGTGTGTTCGGTAATTTTCAATTTAGACCGAAGCGTTTCTCACTAGAAAATTAAGTAATTCAATGAGGGAATTACGCCGCTATTTTTTGGTAGTTCTAATAAATGTACGCACTTATTTAGTTACAAAACCTCGTGGGGCATCAACTTACATTAATGGAGACGCCCGTCCAGCAGTCGGTATAACGCTGTATGGGATTCAATCACCAGGATACCGGACGGCAACCCGGAAGTAGTAAATCCCGTTATATTGAGGTTACAGAGCTCCAGACGTCACTTCAGACATGAAGCAAGGCTACGTGCCGGCCATCTTAGATTGGGAAGGGCGCATCATTTCAAATAGGAATTATATTACTTTTACACCTTAAAACATTTAAGTTTATGTAGTCTTCCTTCTCTTATTTCTAAATTGCAATAATCGGGCTCATGACATAACGGGCCATCACCTGTAATCTTTATAACCTCAAAATAATAAAAAATCGTACAGTCTTGCTCTTTTTTAAGAGGTGATCAAGAAACATTAACAACAATATTCACAATCATATACATTTGTCAATGATAGGCAAGTGCTATACAATTATCTTCCTAATGATTAATTATATCAAAGCAGCGTCCTAACTAATAAGACAAAACATCAATAATAAGGGGGAAAAAAGAAGGGATGAATAAGGGAAGAGAGGGGAGGAAAGAAGAATTATTTACAATACATTCTGCAGTGCCAAATTATATACAGTGCATATTAAAAAATCTACTATATGTCCATTTAGCATCTTTTCTAAATGACAATATCTTTTTCTTTAAAAATTGTACATCGTATCTCCTCTACTTCCTTAAAGTGCCATGCCAGGGCCCTGTCAGTGCAGCAATGTGGGCCTTGAAGTCCTGTGCAGCCCAGTCCCAGTCCAGCTGCCATTTGCAGTGATTTTATATTCTTCTGGGGATATTTAACCTGGAGCCCCTGAAGTAGCTATAACAGTCTAGGTAGTATATTCTGCTTGATATCTGCCACTAACCAGCATATAAACAGATTGCCTAATTTACATACATCTGTGGTGAGTCTGTTAAGAAGTCTGAGATCGTTTACTGTATACAGTTGCTGGGTTTTCAGTGTGGTATACACCCCCAGGTATTTAATTTTATTGCTAGCCCATCGGGAGGGAGTTGTCTGTGAGACGTGATTTAACTGCCGGCTATACTCTTATATTGAGCTTCTCTGATTTATCAAGATTAACTTTAAATCCAAAGATCTTTACATATGTTTCCTACACCTCCATTACTTTGGGGACAGTGCGCTCTAGGTCAGTAAGTGAGAGTGAAATGTTGTCTGCAAATAAATATGTTTTGTGATGGTCTCTTCTGAATAACATCCGATCTGTGTCCGGTTGTTGCCCAATAGTTGCTACTAAATTAGTAGCAACTATTGGGCAACAACCGGACACAGATGGGATGTTTTTTAAAAATTGCGGCATTTTTACAAAAGTGCCAATTTCGCGGGCACTTTAGTAAAAATCGCGGCATTTTTACAAAAGTGCAAACCGCGAAATCGCGAAATCCTGGAGGGTCTGACTAATGGTTCCACTGTAGGATCAAACAATAGGGAGAATAACAGCAACCATGTCTCATTCTCAGAGTTATGGAAATTTCTTCAGCTCTATCTCCACTGACCATTACTCACGCCTAAGGAGTCTTAAACCTGCTGCTATCCATTTATCATATTTGGGCCCAGGCTCATTGTCTCCAGCACTCAGATAAGAAAGCTCCAGTTGACTCTGTTAAATGCTTTTTCAGCATTGATGGACAGGATGGGTAGGGGTATCTTTTTAAAGTTTGCTTTTTCAATGAGGTGCAGCATTCACCTGCTTTGGGGAATGAAATCCATATGGTCATGGTCATGGTCAATGTGGTAGGGAATACGGTCCACTTGTCTATTAGTCTAGTAAGAGGGGTAGGAGTACACTGCCTTACATTCGAGCGCCATTACCCCTTTGCATCCTGGTAAGTGTAGTACAGGATTTCTGACCTGCATCAATGTTCATCATAAATTTTACCAGAGCTGGTGCAGTCATTGTCCTATCTCTAAACAGGTATTTCTGGATTATTTAGTCATCAGTAGATAATTATTCTGGGGTTGCTGTACATGTTGCCACAAATTTCCTCAGGCCAATACAACTCGAGGCACACAGGAGCTCTGATGTTCGTCAGCTTGTAGGCTCACAGGAGTCTTTTTAAACAGTAAGGGGGTAGGAATACACTGCCTCACATTCCAGCGCCATTACCCATTTGCATTCTGGTTAGTGTAGTACAGGATTTCACACTTGAATCAAAGTTCATCATAATTGTTACAAAAGCTGGTGCAGTCATTGCCGTATCTCTAGACACGTGTTCCTGGATTATTCCGTCATCAGTAGAGAATTATTCTGAGGTTGCTGGACATGCTGCCATAAATTTCCTCAGATCAATACCTCTCCGGGCACACAGGAGCTCCAAATCTCGTTAGCATGTGGGCTCACAGGAGCATTTTTAAACCGTAAGGCAGGTAGGAGCTCACTACCTCACATCCCAGCGCCATTACCCATTTGCATCCTGGTTAGTGTGGTACAGGATTTCGCATATGCATCAAAGTTCATCATAACTTTTAACAAAGCTGCTGGTGCAGTCATTGCCGTATTTCTAGACACATGTTTCTGGATTTATTTATTTATTTATATAGCGCCTGAATCACCCCCAAAGGGGTATCTCTGTGCTAATGGACAGACGTGGCAGTGCTGGTGCTATGTGAGGCGTCGAGAACAGAAATGTTTTCTGGGATTTTCTTAAATGGAGATGGTCCGAGCACTGCCTTAGTGCAATTGGGAGCGAGTTCCAGTTCTGTGGGGCAAGATACGAAAAGGCTTTCCCCCGAGCCCTAGACTTATTAATCGGAGGAACTTTGAGAAGGGATTTAGAGCTAGATCAGAGGTCTCTAAGAGGGGTATACTGTCAGAGTTTCTCAGCAAGATATGTTGGACCATTATCATACACTGCCTTATGAATGATGCAGCAAACATTGAATTGTATTAGTTTACGCACCGGAAGCCAATGGAGCTGCCGCAGCAGCGGACTCGAGGATGATCTACAAGGGGCATTCAGTACTAACCGAGCCGCTGTATTTTGGACTACTTGTAAGCGATCTAACGAAGCCTTGCTAGCCGAAATCAATAAAGCATTACAGTAGTCCAAGCGACTCAACACTAATGTCTGGATAAGAGTCCTCCGTATATGGTCAGGGAGGAAGGGAAATACTCGTCTCAACAGACTCAGCACATGAAAGCATGAACTCACAATATAGGTCATCTGCTCCTTCATATTCAGATTCTGCTCAATGCGTACCCCCAGTTTTTTTACTGATGCCTTAGGGACGGGAGAGACACCTGCTCCTGCAGAGGTAGACTAATTAGTCTTGTGTCCAGAAAGCTAAATATGCTTCCAAATGTAGTCTGCTGATTTGCACGGGGAACACACCACGGCCGGGAGATCCGAAGGGTTCTACCTAATACTGCCGAATGGGGCAGCTCCTCTAAAAGAAACTTCCTTACATTTGGAAGCATATTTAGCTTTCCGGACATAAGACTAATTAGACTACCTCTCCAGGAGCAGAACTTATAGGAACCCCTTCCGGGTTGGAATTATCATCGGAACTAAGAGAATACTTGAAACTAATCTCAGCCCTGAAGAAGTCGCGGGTTAATCCCCTGTAACAGCGACGAGACCCGTGTTGGCTAAGAAGGCTTAAAGATTTTGAATTAAAGACATCTGAAAATATAAAGAAAAGCATCTTTGTGATAGTTTATATAACTTTATGTATTTACTTTTGAACGTGTGCAGAGGATTTGTATATACAGTCATTGCCATATCTCTAGACACATTTTTCCAGATTATTTTGTCATCTGTATAGAATTATTCTGGGGTTGCTGGACATGCTGCCACAAATTTCCTCATGTCAATACCATTCCAGGCACACAGGAGCATGTCCAGCAACCCCAGAATAATAGGCCTCACTAACCTATTGTCAGCTCTGAACAGCCCACAAAACCAACACATACAGAAAGGAGCTCTTGGTCAGCCTGTTCAGTGACTGGCTTATTTGGGTGAGCCCACTCCAGAACCTGTATAAAAAGGCTGCCCATTGCGTTTTGATATAATCTCACAGCATTTCAGGGACAGTTACATTTTCAAAAATGGTTTTACTCATTGTGACATCACTGTTTTGGTGAATCCAACAGCTTGCTTTCCCTTTCATTGAGCAATGTCTTCTCACCCACTCTCCTTGAAGCAGATGTTCTGGAGCAGAGGATGCCAAGTCATGTTGATGTAAGATCCCAATCCACATGCTCTCCTTGATGCTGCATGACCCATGAGGACTCTACTGTAAGCCTCTGCCTGCTCTCCATGAAGCTACTGCCTCCGAAAGGCTCTGATTTAAGCCCTGCTCACTCCCATGTAGGCGGGCCACTGGTTTTCAGCTCACACCCTTGAGCAGGACTCAGGCGCTGAGCCAGAAACAAGAGACTTAAAGCTGACATCCTGCTAGAGTCAAAGTCTTGTCTCCCAGCTGATATGAGAGGTACTGTAGGGTGTGCACCTTGCCTGCCTTTCCTGCACTAGTTTACCTAACTGGACTCAGGAGTGCACTAAGCAAGGGCAGCTCCCCAGGGCCTCACGCTCACCTCGTCACAGGGAGGCCCGCACCAGTGTGCCTTAAATTATATCTTTTTTCTCTCTCCTTCAGCTGTGTCTCACTGGGTCATAGAGGCACGGTTCAACACAGAGAGATAACGAAAGGAAAAAGGGTCCCCTGCCCTGGACCTCACAGCGCCATCTGGGTTTTTACTGTGGGGCCCAGGGGAGGGACAAAGTCATGTTGCAGCAGTGTGAGGCCTGGGGGGTGCCCCTGGGCATTGCATTTATGATCCAGTACTATGAGGCCCAGGAGAGTGAGAGAGGAAAAGGGCCCTCACACTTGGGACTTAAAGTGCTATATCATGGCTGCAGGGCTCAGTGGAGTACTAGACTGTGAGGCTTAGAAAAGCATATCCTCTCCTCTAGGCATCACAGCTCCAAACCAGGGCAAGGCCCAGGGGAGGAGGTGCTCGCAGGCTTGGTTTGTAGCCTAAATGCCTTGGATCATGGCTCTAAGGCTCAGTGGAGTGGGGCTCCTCCCCTGGGCCTCGCAGTACTAGACTATGGCTTTGAGGTCCATAAGATGGATTCACCCTACCATGTACCTTGCAAGACTAGACCATGGTTGGGGAGCCCCTTCCATGGAAATCGCAGTGCCTGATCATAGTTGCAAGACCCAGGAATAGGACTTCCTTCCATATGTCTTGATGCTCTAGACCACAGCAGAGAGACACAGTGGAGTGGGGACCCCTCTTGGGCCTTGCAGTGCTAGACCATGGCTGCATGGCCAAAGGATAAGGGCTCCCTTCCCCTGGGTCTCACAGCACTACAGAACAATTGCCTGGGGGGACTAGCCCCCTCCCCTGAATCTCACAGAGCTTTACCATGGCTGAATATATGTCTTTACATCGAATGCGCAACAACGCATTCCATTACAACGCAGTCGATGGACTTAGGAATAGTATAATTTACTATTCCTACTCCAGTTTGTGCAACAGCAGGAAATGTGTTGGATTGTAAAGCCAACACCAACGGGCCCCCTACAGCAAGTCGTTGAAACGACTTGCGATGTAATGGTTCGCGCTGTAATGGAATGCGTTGTAGCGCATTCGATGTAAGCGATGTTTAAGACCATGGCTATGTGCATGGGCCTACGTCAGGAGCATAGCCACCCACAGTGCAGCAGGTGCAGTGGCACCATGAGTGTTAAGTCCCCAATGCACCTAAATTATGGCTCTATTTTACTGTGCTGTCAGTGGATGGGGAAGGGGTTGCTTTTACTTTGCACAAGGGCACATGGCAATATTGCGATGCTACTTGCCTCTCATCCATGGGCGCCACAGTCTTGTTCCAGTGCTGCTAGGCCTTCCGTACCCTGGGCCTCGCAGCCATGGTCAAGCTATGCACGGGGGATGTGCCCCCACCATGGGCTTCACAGAGGTGGACCATGGCTGCAAGAATCATGGGCGTAACTATCAAAAGTGCAGCAAGTGCAGTGGCACTTGGGGTCAGGGATGTTGGGTACCCAATTCATCCAAATTATGGTTGTGCTTCACTGACCGCTAAGGGGATGGGCTGCCAATTTGCTTTGCTTGCATAAGGACCCAAGCTGCCATTGCTACACCAGTGGACCCTGTTCCATGGGCCTCACAGACATGATCGAGGAGAGGCCCATTCTCCTCTGAACCTCAAAGCGCTGGACTATTGGCTTATAGGGCTAGGAGAAGAGGTGACTCTGAGGGGTTCAGCAATCAATAGTGTAGCAAGTGCAGTGCTTTTTGATATGGGAGCAATGCACCCAAATGATAGCAGCATTTTACATCTAGCATTACACAGGGGAAGAGGGAAGCCTACCTTGCTTGCACCAGGGCTCCTGGCACCATTGCTACTCCTCCGGACCCAAATCTCTGGGTTTATCAGCCATGATTTTAAGGGGCTAAGGGAAATTATGGCTGCATTTTACTGTCTGGTCAGTGGACAGCATGGAAGGTGGTGCCTCATTTACCTTACTTAATTTACTTACCATCAAAGTAGGGTGGCATGGCACAGCATAATTTCTCATTTTAGATGTTTGTATTGCAACCAGCAGTAAGCTCCTGAAGAATACCAAGGTCAAGATTTACAAAGACATTCCGTTGGATTTGCGTTAATTTTAACACAGACCTAACGCAAAGTTTACTGGTAGCATTTACAATGCAACGTAAATTTTGATTTGTGTTGGAATGTAACCCAAAGTAATTCAGCACGATACACTGCCTTGAATTACTTTGCATTGAAAGGATGTTCCATGGGTGGTGCATGGCCATTCCCATGCAACCACCCAGGAGTTTTGATGCAAAACCCTATCTACAAAAAATTGTAGACAGTGATTTGAGCCAAAATCCTGTGCCTTCATGAGGCAGACATAGCAAGGAAAAATGTTTTCAATTCTCCTTTTTTCCTCTTTGCATGTGAGCTGTGTTTTACATCACACATACAAAGAAGAAAATGCCTTAAAGCATAGTTTTTGTACGGCACATGGTCCCTTCTGCACAAAAACTATGCTGACCACAACACAGACTGCATTGACATGTAGCTGCCAAAAGTGCACCATCGCAGGGAGACAGCAGGTCTGCACCACTTCTTGGTACATAGGGTGTAATTCTGCTCTCTCCCATTCATACAACGCAGCAACTTTTCTAGCTCCATTGCAACATAGGAACTGTTTGCAAATCTGGTCCTAACTGTCCAACTTTTTGTGTTCACCAGAGGACTGATGCAAACAAGCAGGTTAATAAAAAAGGATATGCAAACCAAACAGGCCAGCTTAGAAGCCTGGCGCAGCCAGTGCAGCAGGATATCACAGCAATGACACTCAGTACAACCACTGTGCAGATGTGTGAGGGGTAGCATTTGTTAACATGGTAACTGGAAGGGACCTACAATGCCACTTTATTAAAATGTTTACCTTTAGATGTACTAAAATGGAAAGAGTGTAAAAATTGCAAATGAAACAGCCCTAATTGAGTACGTGCTTACTCTAAGCCCATTCCCAAATGGCAGATAAGGAGACAAAGGTAAATAGAAAACATGATTTGCCCAAGAACAAACAATTTGGTTAAATTGGAGAACCAGGAGTACAGCATTGGACAGCTCGTTTAGCAGCCTGATTTAGGATACGGTATTATGGGATGAAAACCCCAAAAATGAACAATTTTGGCTAACCCTATACAGACATAATCTTGGTGAAACTACAAGACTGTTAAGGGTCCTGTGAAATGATAATGGAAATTGGTTCATGTATTTAACGAATTAAGAGGGCTATTGGGACCATATAAAGCAAAGGTTACAGGATTGAGCCTGGAGAAGTTCAAAATGGGCAAAGTTCGGAAGACAACACATAAGGTGGAAGAGAAATTTGAAAAAAATCTGTTGTGCAAGACGTTGGTAAACAAGGACAGTGCCAACTCTTTCAGTCTGAAATCAGAGTCGGTCCAGCAATTTGTTAGCACACTATGTTGATTACCACCAACAGATTCAGCAGAATCAGGATGGCCCGGATGTTAGCATCGTCACAGTGACACAAGTCGTGAAAGGCTGATACTATGGCCAGCTCCATATTGTGACCTGGACGAAAACCTAATAGGGCATTGTTAACCTACAACAATGAACTGAGATGATGGAAGACGGCCTTCATCAGCAGTTTTGCCAAATATGGCAGTTGGGAAATTTTCCGATAGTTTGCTAGATTGTCTGGTTCGAGAGATGCCTTTTTTATCCAAGGAGTCACACAAGACAGTTTCAAACAGAGAGAAGCAGTGACATAGAAGGAAAGGCTCTTTCAATGAAGTTTAGGGAGGGGGGGACAGGTCGAGTGGCGAGCTGGAGGATTTACTTGCTGTTATTAATTTGTTGAACTGCTCTAGGATCAGAAGACTGAATTTGGTCAAAGCAGTCCAGATGAGTGAAGGAGATCTCAGCTGGAGCAGCTAAAGTGGCACGGTGGACCAAAACAAATGCTTGTATGGAACTAATCTTGCTATGGAAAAGGTCAGCAATGTGTTTGCATTTGTCAACTGGCATGACAGGATCTTTTTGATTTGGGAGGCTGCGTAGCTCACCAATGACTGAAATGCCCACCACCATAGAATTAGGGGCCCTTAGGATTTTCTTGGAATAATAAGCTTACTCTCTTTTGTAATCCTACATTTCTTGATGTAATTGGCTTTTTCTCATTCTTGTTTGACAGCTGGTTCATAGTTCTGATACCATATGTGCTCAATTCCACATAATGACTGTCAAAGCTCTCAGATGTCTTTGGTTAAGCAGCTGGGTAATTAACCAGCATTTCTACAAGCTTTAATAATCAAGGAAGCAATGTTATCTAAGGTTGTATGTAGTTCATTTGTACTACTCAAATGAAGCTTTGATATAGGCATAGCAAAAGCTTGTCTACGAGAGCCAGTCCAGAGTATTTTATATAACCAAAATTCCCATTCACATTGTATGTAAATTTCTCTTGTCGCTATCCTGAAAATCCTAGCAAGAATACTGCCATCCTGGACAAATATCAGAGTTTTGACTTACATCAGAAGTCAATACATTGGGACTACCATTCCACAGTGGTGCTTTACATCGAGAGTACTTTGCCCTTTGCCTCACAGGTAAGACAGTAGGTATATTTTTCAGTTTATCTATATGTGTGTCTGTTTGGTGTGTGTGTGTGTGTGTGTGTGTGTGCGTGCATGAGTGGGTGTGTGTGCATATATGCATATATCATATTTATACATATATATATGCATATATCATATTTATGCATATATATTACCTACTGGCAGTCGCCAGTAGGTAGTTATAGTTATGACCTATTTTCCATAGGAAATCCGCAACATTCTATTTGGAATAACGTTGGCGCCGATTGACGAATCTTCGCAAAATTTTCCAAACTTTTGTCCAGCTCCGGTCCGCTCCTATCCTGAAAATTTCACAGTGATTCGTCAAGCCGGGGCCGAGAAAAAAGGGCGGTCCCCAAACGTATTTTCCCCATGCATTTTCCCATAGGACCTGTTGACACAGCTACAGCCCGAACTCCTGAACGGAATTACACCAAATTGGGCAAAGAGGTAGTCCTCAGATCAGACTCGTGCCTTTTGCTTAAATGGTGTAAATCCATTCAGTACTTCCTGAGAAAATTAGAGTTAAAAAGATAGATATATCTGGGCAGAGCCTAACCACACATCTCATCGTGAGATCTGATTGGCTGTCAGTACTTCATCCAAGAAGTGTTGGCAGCCATCTTGGGACCAATATACATGATAGCACCTCATTAAAAAGCATTGCAGTTAATAGAAGGTTTTAAGACTTTAGTTACATTATAAATCATTTGTTGATGGTACCATACTCATTTTAGGAATTGTGGTGTGTTCTAAGGTGATTTTACCATGTGAAAAAGCCTTCTGCTGTGATATCATGAATCATGTTTGAGAGAAAACTATTTTCTCATGCTTTTCCCACAGAGGTTTGGAAGGTGATCTATAAGCTAAACTGAGAGTATATTTTCTGTAAATTCACATTATCTTTCTCAGTCATGTGAGAATGAAGTCTGACATTCTCAGTAAAACATGTACATCCAACAAGGGAAGAGACTGTCAGTTGATTCCTTTGTGTTCTACTGCAGCCTCCCAGAGTATTCTAAAGAACAACTAGAGCGCTAACAGTCCTACTTATGACAAACGTATTGCACACCTGAAGCCATCTTGATTGGAATAAAGTGGTAACTCTTAAAACATTTAATTTAAAAAGGAACAAAATGAGGGGGTTCATTTTGCCATAGAAAGTATGATTAGTGCTGCAGAAAGAAAAATTAGGGCACATTTTGAGTGACTTCTCAAATCCTCTTCCATTTCATTAAAAAATTCTGACATGCAGAGTGAAACATGCGCTTTCAATACCAGCAGCAGACTTCCCTGGTGAGCAGTAACTTTACTACAGTGATCTACTAAGCAACTAGAGTGCTAACATTCTGAATTTATGGCAAATGTGTGACACATCTGAATACCTTCTTGATGGAATTAAAGTAAAAAACTGAAAGCATTTCCTACTGAGGAGACTGCAGTAAATGAGGAAACTTCATAACAAAGAAATCTCCCAAGATGGCCACCAGAGACAAAAGAGCCCAAATGCAGCACAAATATCACCCAGATGTAGGCCCACATGTAGCCCAATGACAGAAGTGTGCAAAACACTTATTTTTTGTGTATTTTCAGTTTTATATAGTGCAGACTTGTCTGGTATTGGAGTGCTTTACATGAGCATTGGTTACATCACACAAGATCAAATTCATTTTGGTTGTAGACATGGGGAGATTAAGTGATTTGACCAGAATCACAGAATGTTGAGCTGAAGGAGAAACTCCAACCTGGTTCCCCAAGTGGTCAACTGGATAAAAAAAACAAAGATTACAAATAATTTAAAAGTTCTTTCTCGCTATTTGAAAACTCACAAAAATATGTCCTCATTTTAGTTTTTTAGAGCACTAACCATAATTTTGATGCAAATAAGACCCTCTCATATATGTAATTTCTAAAGGAAATGCTCTAGGTATTACAGTTTTGATTACATCAAGATAACGTCAGGCGTTCCACACTTTTGTAATAAATATAGAATGTTAGCAATCTAGTTGTTCATTGGGATACTGTTGAGAGGCAGAGGTCAGGGGCACGGATTTTGAAAATTGAAGGCAGGTAGGAGAGTGCAGAGGCAACAATTTGACCACACTGAGCAGGCAGGAAGGGCAGTGGCAGTACAACAGACTATGGAGGGCAGTGAAAAGGGGGGCAGGGGCAACAAGCCAACAATACAGGACTGGCAAGAGAGGCTGTGGCAATATAATAGACCATTGTGGGCAGAAGGAAGAGGCAGTGGTAGTACAACCATACATGCCAACAGACCCGTTTCAGCCAGGAAACGTCCAATGTTTTTAAGCTCAAATGGGCTTTATTTGATCTGTCTCCTGTCTACAATCTCCTCTTTTTCAATGTAACTCAAAGGGGAAAATCAATACCCCATTTTGTTTTCAAAATCTCCCTCTTACCAAGTTCAAAATGTTCGTAAGTATGGTACATTGGATCATGGTAGTCAGGAGGAATTGGGGTAGGTACATGGACTCGGATATCAGAGGACAGGAGGGACATGGAGGGACATGGAGAGTTGCATCAAACTGACCCTACAGGGCAGGCATCAGGGTTTGCAGCAGCACAATACACCACACAGGGCATGCAGGATGGGAGTGCAGCACAACAATCCATAGAAAGCAATAGGGAGGGGACAGGGCCAAGCACATGGATAACAGAGAACAGAGGGGAAAGAGGCAATGGTAGCTAGCTGACCATAATGGACAGACAGGAGAGAAAGCTGCAGCATAACAGACCAAAAAGGGCAGGAGGGATGGATCAGGGGCATTACAATGGAATAGACAAGCCAGGAGGGAGGGAATAGGGGCCTGCACATGGAAACAGTGGGCTGGGGGTAAAGGGGCAGGGCAGGAGCAGCAAGATGACCATGGAGTTTAGGCAGGATGGGCACTAGAAACATGATACACCATGGAGAGCAACAGTGAGACTATGATGGCATACACACAGACCATGGAGGGAAGGTGGGAGGGGGTCAGGGGCAGCTAGCTGACCACACAGGGAAGGTGGGAGGGGCCATGGCAGCACAGAAGACCATGCATGGCAAGCGGGAGGGTTAGTGGCAGCACAATGACTATGATGGGCAAGAAGGAGGGTGCAGGGGCATGCACAAAGGACCATGGGGGGATTGAAGGGAGGGTCAGGACCTGGGCACAGACACGGGAGTTCAGGGGAAGGGGCCTCACAACAGACAGCGCGGGGCAGGCAGGAGGAGCAGTTGCAGCACAACAGACCAGGGAGGGCAGAAGGGTGTGGCAGTAAAATGGACCATGGAGGACAGGAGGAAGGGGATAGGGGCATGGCATGTGGGCAGGCAGGGTGGAGGTGGCAGGGACAGGTTACAGTCATCTGACAATGCTAGGCAGGTGGGAGGGGAGTGGCAACTTAACAGAACACTCAGAGTAGATAGGAGTGGCAGGTCCATGGAACATGGTGAGCAAAAAGGATGGAGCAGGGGCATGCACAGACATCGGAGAGCAGGGGGAAGGAGAATAGGGGCAGCAAGCTAAGCACAGAGTCTAAGCAGGAGGTCAATGATGGGCCATAGAATTGGGCAATGGAGGGCAGGAGGAGTGGACTGGTACATCTTGCTAAATGGAGGGCAGTGGCAGCACATCAGACCGTGCATGGCAGGAGGGAGGAGGCTAGTCCATGGATTCAGACAACAAAGGATAGGAACTTTATTGTTTTTTAAAATGTGTGTCTGTGCGAACTACTTAAAATATGAACAAGTATGCAGCATAATCTCACTTTTATTCAGGAAGAAGAGGACGTTTGTGACTGTGACTCCGGGCTCACTTGGCAGAAACACCCCCTGACCCTCCACCCCCATCGCAAAATGTAATGCCCATGAAAAGGGTAGGTGGACGCAGTGTTATATAGAACATAGTCCTGAGAGCACGATTGAAAATAAAACCTAGATATAGTATATGGTATAAACTATGCACCAAAAAGTGTGATATAAGATGAACCGGGGCGTGAAATATAATATGCAATACATTGTGCGCGATGACAGCACAGGCACTAGCGCGTGCTATGCGATATGCGCCTTGGAGTGTAATATGCACAGGGCAGTGTTGTGTAACCTAACTAGTCTCTAAAGTTGTAATAGAAAATATGCGCTGGGGAGTGTAACGTTGCATATGCACTGTGACAAAGATATGGATCCCAGATTGTAATATGTATGGCATAGCGCTGTGCGTTATAACATAGGCATCGAGGAAGGCACGTTAGATGGGGCAATAGAACCCGTGCGAAGGCAAGTGTGGCATGACATATTCACGGGGTGGTGTTACAGTGCACATGGGCTACAGAGTGCTAAAGCATACGCACTAGCTGGTGGAATACAACACAGAGGTGTGTGGCACTCGGCGGGCACTGGTGGGTGTAACACAGCATTGGGCTCAGCCAGGAGCACGCTGTGACTCTCAAGTGAGGTTCGTCTCCTTTCCAGAGAGTAAGATAAAAAGTATTACACATCCGGCGGTGGATGTGTGTTTTATTAACCGTGAGGGGGGTTTCTTGCATAGTTTGGTCGAATTTTTGTCGAATCCCCTTTGAATGGCTTGGTGTGTGTGTGTATTAAATGTGCCCGTCAATAGCTACCCATGCTTGTATAAATAAACGACAAGGGTGTCTACTTGGAGAGTACCCACCGGCGGGGGCGCCGTGATTAGGCACGGTAGGGCGTCAGACATGTCAGAGCTTCACTAGCGGTGTAAATACATTCCACGTGGATTCATTGTATGCATAGTCGCCTTTTAATGAATATCACGCAAATCGTCATGATGATAGGTACATACGGTTTGTCCAGCATGTCCTAGGTGTTTCTATAAATATATATATTTTTTTAATAATAAAAAACAAAGGCCGGCCCCGGGGGATGGGGTCCTGGGGTCATAAGTGGCCTGAGGAGGGGGGCAACGCAGCCCCCCTCCTAAAGAATAAAAAAAAAAAAGGCCATGGCCGATTAAGGCCTTGGGAGGGGGGCCACGCGGCCCCCTTCCAAATTTATTTTTTTCAGCAAAAAAAATTAGGGTGCAGGCCCTGGGGTCCCCAGGGCCAATAAATTAGAAAAAGAAGGGGGGTCACACAGCCCTTCTTCTTAAAAAAATAAAATAAATAAAAGACCGGCATCGCGCCGGAGGCCACGCCCCCTCCTTGCAGCACTCTGCAAACGCGCCCCCTGGCCAGTTGTAAGTTGGGGAATTAATTCCCTTTCAATACTGAGGGTCCCTGAGGGCCAACTAGCCCAACAGGTATCTCCAGTATGCGCTAGGGAGCTGCGTTGCAGACTGGTGTTCTGAGGGCACGCCCCTATTTACACCTCTATGCAACGCAGCTCTGTGGCACTTACTGGAGGTACCTAGTGGGCTAGTTTGACCCTCGGGACCCTTAGGATTCAAGGGGACTTAATCTCCCAACTTAAAATGGCCACAGGGCGCGTTTACACAGTGGTGAAGGGAGGGGACGGGGCCTGAGGTGACGTGTGCAAACACGCCCTGTGGCGCGTTTTAAGTTGGGAAAAAAAAATTCCCTTTCAATCCTGAGGGACAATGGGGGCCAACTAGCCCACCAGGTGCTTCCAGTAAGCGCCACTGCTCTGCGTTGCAGAGTGGTGGTCTAGGCCGTGCCCCTTTTTACACCTCTCTGCAACGCAGCTCTGTGGCACTTACTGGAGGTACCTAGTGGACTATTTTGCCCCTAGGGACCCTCAGGATTCAAGGGGACTTAATCTCCCAACTTAAAATGGCCACAGGGCGTGTTTACACAGTGGGGAAGGGAGGGGACGGGGCCTGAGGTGACGTGTGCAAACACGCCCTGTGGCACGTTTTAAGAGGTAGTTTTAATCCCCTGCTCTATTATATACTAGGGGCTTACAGAGGAGGTCATGCTAATCACAGGGGGACCCCAACACATAGTGTTCCCTAGTGTATGTAGGTGTTTTCACTGTATTCTGAGTGTCTTTTAACATAGCACTGGCTCTAGGACTGGTTAGTCAGACTCAGTTACCACCAGTATCCGTCTGAAAAAGTTGAGGGTACAGGATGATTTTGCAACAAGGCTTCTTTCTGCTCTTCTGTTTGTTCTTTCTGCAGGTTATCCTTCTTCCAGCACTTTTCTTCGTCTTTGAGGTCTTCTGTTGCTTGTTTCTGCATTTCTTTTTTTTCTTTCTGTGCGTTTTTTCTTCTTTCTTCACATGTCCTATCTCTGTAGGCATAGTTAGAAATTAGCATTTAAAAAACCTTTGAAATTCACTGAAAAAACCATAGGTTTCAGGCACGTTATAGTTAGGAATTAGCATTTAAAAAACCTTAAAAATTCACTGAAAAAAACCATAGGTTTCAGGGGCGTTATAGTTAGCTGGACTTTTCACTCGTACAAAACCATTGAAATTCCCCCGTTATAGTTTGTTCAGCTAACTATAACTCGCGCGCCCGCAATGCACTGCTGATGACGTCACATATTACATCACTCATGATATGGTCAGTGACATCACTGATGACATCTCAAATGACAT
The DNA here is from genome assembly GCF_964204655.1 of Triturus cristatus. Lineage (NCBI taxonomy): Eukaryota > Metazoa > Chordata > Amphibia > Caudata > Salamandridae > Triturus > Triturus cristatus. The sequence goes on along the minus strand of NC_140581.1, from coordinate 370,186,807 downwards.
CACTGATGATATCAATGATGACATCATCCTTGTGATAGAGTGGCAGACCTCCTCTCCCCTAATATAACCTTCGATACACACATTCAAAAATAGAAACTAAAATTTTCAAAACAATGGACATACCAATACCAGTTGCAACAACCTATTCAGTAATTCTAAGATCCACATACACATCCACTCATTCACCAACAGTCCTATACAGTCACTCATACATGTACTCACTCATCATATGTACTCATACACCTATACATCCTGTTACACAATGCCACTAATCCATAGAGTTACTCACACACATAGTCACTCATGCTAATAAAGAGTCAAACATCCATTTACTTGCATATACAGTTACACACACCACCACACTTACTTCAACAGAAACTTACACATACTTAGTCTTTTAAATATTCACTTATAGAAACAAATACTTATTCATACAGGAACTCTTCCAATCTCTCACCCTCACATATACTCACTTATATACACCAATAGTCACATATACTAGTTTAAAACATATGTAGTTACTCATAAAGACACTATTGAGACAGTCTTTCACTCACTAACACACCCATGCACACACTCATCCACCCATACAGTCCTGCACACATGCTGTCTTCAACACATGCAAACAGTGAGTCACTCATCAATGCACCTATGCACTACGTAATACCCCCCACCGAACCATACAGACACTCAGACAATCATACTGATACTCAAAAAACCAACTAATAACCTATAAAGACACTCATGTAGCTACTCACCAACCCATGCAGCCACTTATACACAAAGTGAGAGACTGATACAGATATTTACATATTTAAACATTACACACTAAGCCATGTATTCACTAAGATACACTTAGTCAGTTATACAATCAATTTTTCAAAAACAAATCATCCATTTAGACACTTATATACCCATTTATTCTTCCATCGACCTTGAGATATGCATATATAAAACATATGTAATTTTCAGAAAAACACACATTCACTGGATGATGTCATCAGTGATGTCAATTGTGATGTCATCAGTGATGTCATCAGTGATGTCACTGACCATGTCATGAGTGATTTTATATGTGACGTCATCAGCAGTGCATTGCAGGTGCGCGAGTTATAGTTAGCTGAACTAACTATAACGGGGGAATTTCAATGGTTTTGTATGAGTGAAAAGTCCAGCTAACTATAACGCCCCTGAAACCTATGTTTTTTTCAGTGAATATAAATATAAATATATATTCAGGAAAGCTCGTCCAGTGCTCCTTTGCTTGAGGAAAGCAAGAGTAGACCCGGGTTCAGTGTAATTCAGTGTTTATTCAGCACAACACCATACTGCCATGACGGGTTTCAGCCGTTTACCTGAACAAATTGATGTTATAGTTGGGTGACAATGTCAGTTGCAACATAAGATTTCTAAACAAAAAAAACACTTAAATTCGCCAGTTAAGGTTAACTGAAGTAACTATAACTCAAGCCATGAAATAACTATAGGTAGTGCCAGTCATGCACAGTGTTGTTATCAATTACGTAATTTCAGATCTCATTAGGGATGTTATCAAGTCATTGAAAATGTCATTAGTAATGTAATATGTGACGGTATAAGCAGTCCATGGTGAGGGCGTGAGTTATCATTACTTCAGTGCTCGAGTTATAGTTACTTTAGTTAATTATAACCAATTTCTGTGTTTTTCTTTTAGTTTCAAATGTTATGTTGAAACTAACATTGTCACCTACCTATAACTCCACTTTAACCTTAGCTTTTTTCAGTGAATTTCTAAGATTTTATTTTGAATACCTACTATAATTGTCATTGCAACCTTCATTTTTTCAGTGACTTTCTAAGGATTTTTCTAATGAAAGTCACAGTCAATATATAAAATGTAAGTCTATTGGTTTTGTAAAGGGGTGTCTACATCAACATACAAGACAAACCCATTGGCTCAAAAACTGCTGGAATGATTTACATTAAATCACAAAAAGTGCATTTTTTGAGTAAAGAGCTAGGTTTCTTCAAAACCTGGTGTAATTCTGTTCAGCATTTTATTTCGGTATGCTTAACACAATTTCTAGGGTAAATTGCAGGAAAAAATGTTTTTGCCCCTCCCCTTTTCTTGGCTGCACTTGACAGATCACCCCAAAACTCTACAGGAAAGAGCTGAGGTGGATGAACTATTTTTAAAAAACTTTTGTGAAGATTTGTCAAATGGAGCCAAATCTATAAGCAAAACAAAAAAAAGCTCTTCCTGTGAAACACTGACCTAACATTTTTTTTGGGGGGAGTTTTCTATAGCGCGAACAAGACCCAGATTAGGGTATCAGAGCGCTTTACAAAAACAGCAGAGCAAGAATACACCTTTTGCCAACAAGATCAGAGAACTTATAAAACATTTTTAACAAGTTTAGGCAGGTAGCAGAGTAAGAGTAACACTTTTTGCAAAACAAATATAGTATCAAGACATTTTTAACAAGATTCAGCAGTTAGCAGAAACAGTAAAAGAGATGGTTTGTACATAAAAGTAGGAGCAAGTTTGAGTGCGAGAAAGTCAAAGAGACGTAGGTGTCAATAATGTGAATGTGGGGAATGTGGAGACAAGTTTGAGGTAGTGGACTGGTACAATACTATAACTACAAAGTAGCGACCGCATGGTTCAGCCACACTTTTTAAAGGCATTTTTTGAATTGCCGGTATCTTTTGTGCCTATCAATGGTTATATACCAAATCTGGTTGTCACTTAGCATAGTATAGATATATACGTATTCATACAGATATATTTTTAAGGTTAGGACATTTAAAACTAACATACCTGTGAATTAAAGACCTGTAATGTACAAAACTGGAAAACACCTGTCATGTAATGACTCCTGAAGCAAAAACCGCAGTGTAATGACTCCCGATGTAACTGTAACATACCCTGCTTGAACAATGTTGCCTCCTACCACAATAAATGTTCCTCGTCTCACCACCACTTTAAAGACAACTCTGGTGTATGTTGTTGTCTATAAAAATCCAAAAGCATACATTAAATACACACACACACACGTGTTCCCTGTCTGAAGACTTTGATGTGAAATTAAATAAAATGACGTGAATCTGTCAAGAGGAGAGGAAACAGCCCAGAGGACTGTAGAGGAAAATTCTAGAATATTGTTTTGGGTTGATTTGTTTTTAAAATTGTTGTTTAAAGTGGGAAATCTAACAAATAAAATTAATTATTGCCATAAACAAAGCTGATAAAACTCAACATAGACATAACATGAATCATTATTGGTGACAAATAATTACACGTTTAAAATGAATAATCAACTAACTTTAGGAATACATGTTATACATTAATTCTTTATTAGTTACCTCTCTCTTCAGTTCTTCCAGTTTTTTCTGCACTCCAGTCACTCCAAAGAATTTGCCCTTCTGTACAAATACATCTCACAGCAACAGCGTATTCTGTGTAATCATGCAGTCCTCTGAGGTTAAACATTCCAAGTTCATCGGTACTCATGTTAACTTCACTTGAAGCCACCTACAAAACAGAAAATATTCAAATTGACCAAGAATTTAGACGTTGGCAAAATAGATAAGTGGTCTGCATGTAACCTGGAGGCTATAGGTTTCATTTTTCATGCTACTAAAATAGACATAATGATTGCCACTAAGCTGGGCAATTGTAACACCTGTTGCATTTTCCCTGGAGTTGATTTATTTAGAAATGCCATCATTACAGTTTTCCATAAACATTATCTTGACACATTTCTTTTTTAGATACTTTAAAAAAATTGTTTTTATTAAATGAATGCTAACAATATGATGTGAACATTGAACATTATTTTTCCATAAGTGCCACACCCCTGGGCCCTGCCATGGCTTACTATACGCTTGCATATATACAATGTTTTAGCAAGATGGTGGAACAATTTATTTTGTTCACTGTCCTTATACTGCTAATTACTTTGATCTGCTTCGGTCTATTGATCATTGCAACACATATATCTATACAAGAATCACAATGGTTCAATAAATATTGAAAACGCCCCTCTGTGTATTCCTTGTAAATTCCTCTGAGAGAGAGCACTGAGCGAAAGGGTTCTAGATCTGTTACCAAGATTCCTGAGGGAGTCAGGCTTGTCATGTTCTATGGTTGCCAGAACCATTTGCTACCTGTCTAGGTTTAGGAGTGCTTATGGTGGCACTGTGAGCTAAGTGGTCTATAGGACCACGTATTCTGCGGGGATGCAAGGAATCAGTCTGGCACCATCCCAAAGTTTATGTTGTCTAACAAATGTGCAGTTCCTACTGGAAAGTGGAAATTGCACAGCATGGCGCTGCCATAATTGGTAGATTGGGTTCTTATTTAATGGATCGCCTGAGTAGTTCTCTCGTACATTCTCAGAGACCCATACTTACTTCCTAAGCAGAGACGTCTGTGGTCGAATGGTACTATCCTCCTCAGCTAAGTAGGTAAATCCTAGGTATGTATGCTACAAATGATTCATTCCCATTGTGTTATCCTCTCTGAAATTCATGTATAATAATGTCTGGAGACGAAGGGGCTCCTGTACTTAACATTGCTGAGAACTGCAGGCATGCAGTTACTCAGAAACTAATACAACATGGTCTCACTGTTCAGGGTGGGGCACAAAAGCCTATTGGGCAGAGATATTCTCTTCCTGGCTGCAGACACCACAACACGGTTCTTTCACATCTGCAAACGGGATGAAATACCTTGAAATTATACACAATACGAAGAAATAAAAATACCAGTAACCTACCAAGAACATTTAAATTGGTTTAATGATGCCTTACCAGACACAACAGAAAATGTTATACTCGGTCCCCTCAGCAACGAGGGAGTGACATGGCCCTCCTTAGCCAGATACACACCACATCCTTATGTTGATAATTTATCAACAGCACAGGTGCGGACACTGTACTAAGATTTAATAACAACATACAGATGCTTAACACAGTTCGTCATGCAAACACTAACACTTAACCCTGCGCGGACCGGTCAAGCTGAACAGCCACATTTGTCAGCCCACAAACACTAAATGCAGTCATAACCAAAGTTATTGTCAGACCGGAGGAGATTCTGTTCTGGATTGCTCATAAAACAAGCCGGGTTGATACGCTGTTTCCACATATGGGCCTGCAAGAAAAACATAGAATACTCACTATTTGCTTGGGGATGGCTCCCCCTGTGGGAGACTGCACAACTTGGGGTACAGTCTTTGCTGCAGTATATAACAGAACAAATGGCACCCCTTCATTGGCGGTTTTGCCAGAAGTGCTTAAACAGATCCAGAATGCTGGTATTAGGACTCTGCTAACCAGTGCTAAAGGGCCTGTGTTGTCTCCTCTAAACATGGTAATATTGGCTTATCCCCAGTTGGCATATTTAATTTATTTATAAGTCCCTAGTAAAGTGGCACCTCATATGCCAAGGGCCTGTAAATTAAATGCTGTTCGTATGCCAGCAGCACTGGTTGTGCCACCGTCTTATGTAGCCCTTTCAAAATCCCAGGCCTCCCATTGCAGATCCTGCATGTGCAGTTTAAAGTGCCACTTCGATCTGGCAAAATAAACCTTTTGCCAGGCTTAAACCCTCTGTTTTAATACATACAAGACACCCCTAGGGTAGGCCCTGGACAACCCAGAGGGCAGGGTGCATTGTATTTAAAAATCAGGACAGGTACTTTTATGTTTTACATGTGCTTGTAGTGAAAAAGTTTTAAAAACGTTTTTCACTACTGAAAGGCCTATATCTCCGATAGGATAACATTGGAATTACATTGGAACCAACAGAGGCCACTGACAACTATCAGTGTCAAGAGCCAGGGCCCTGGCCATCCTCTGCCAGGTGGAGGTTCCAATCTGGTTATTTGGGCAGGCCTCACTTCCAGCCTTGGACATTGCAAGGAGTCTGTAGTAAATTACTTGTCTACTATTCTCCACTGTACCGCTCCGCTAGAATGTTCCATGACATCATAGAATGCCTGAGTGCCTCTCTCTGTGTGAGTGTCAGTTAGTCAACTCAGGCTGAGCGTTTAGGAGCCTGCTCCTGGTGGGGCTGTCTTTGTACCATCTATCTTCTCTTACTATCCTGACCACCTATGCTGGAACCAAGCTACTAATAAAGAAGTATCCTACATGTACAGATGGGCTCTGTATCTTCCTTTACAACAATTTTGGCGACGATCTTAAGAACTGACGCGTGGAGTAAGGAGTAAGGACAACTTAGGAACCAAGGAACCAAAAGACAAGGAACCAAGGACATTAAGGACTTTCAGAACGTCAATTGAAACTTAAAAGTAACGCCCTGGCTAGCCCCACCAGTGTCCTGTACCATCTGGACAGCCTGCAGCCTGGGCATTTGTCAATGGTAAGCCTGCTGTCACCCTGCTGCCATCTGGAAGACGCACTCTCTCCAGGAACGGTCTTCCCTGAGGCCTAAGGTGTTTACCTATTTTATCTGGCTCTCATTCTGAGTGGGAAGCCTTGTGGTTTAATAGCAAGTTTTGTAAACTTCCTCACTAAATTACTGATTTACCTGGATATGCCTAAAACCAGTGTCTAACAGAGTCTGCCTGTGTACTTTCAACAGCGTCTCCTACAAAGTTTTGGCAGTGACTGTTAGTATTTACATAGGCAAGCTACATCCATGGAGGACAGCGGTGTGGATTCTATGACAGCTGCGGCGAATTTGAGGAACTGATCTAACGTTTTGTTCCATGAGTAGCGGCATCTTGAGTGAGCGCTTGCCCATGTTCGTAGAGGCAGAGACTGCGTGTTTTCCCTTCGAGTGTGCCTCGCTTTTAACGTTTGTGCCCCAGAGTGGACCTCCCTTCGTGTCAAGTGGCAGCACAGCTTTTTGATTTTACACATGGGCGGCATTTCTGGTGAGCCTACGCGCATGTTTGAAGTGGCTGGACTATGACTGTGTTTTTGCCGGTGAGTGGGGGCCCTGTTTTTTTTTTTTTTGCTATTTTGTGCACTCTTAGTGTTGCATGCGCCACATGGCATGTTTGCACAGTAGAGCGTAGGTAAGCAGCTGGGAGAATCTGAAAATGCCGGAACGTCACAGAGGAAGCAGGCATCATGAGAGCGGTAAGACTATGCACGTCGAGTGTGTGTGTGCAGTGGGGGCTCGTGGCTTGTTTGAAAGGCAGCAGTTCAACTGCCATGTGGCGCATGCAACACTAAGAGTGCACAAAATAGCAACAAAAAATAAAATCTTAACACATTTCTGTTCATGCCAGTGGAATTTCTGATACCTCATGCATTACACCTGTGGATATGTGCTTCTCATTGTTGTACCTTCTTGCTAATGATATATTGAGGTATCTCACTTGTTTTTATATTTACTTCTGCTGTTGTTCCCTAAGGAAGGAGGATGTGTAGTAAATTACTTGTCTATTATTCTCCACTGTACTGCTCTGCTAGAATGTTCCATGACATCATAGAATGCCTGAGTGCCTCTCTCTGTGTGAGTGTCAGTTAGTCAACTCAGGCTGAGCGGTTAGGAGCCTGCTCCTGGTGGGGCTGTCTTTGTACCATCTATCTTCTCTTACTATCCTGATCACCTATGCTGGAACCAAGCTACTAATAAAGAAGCATCCTAAATGTACAGATGGACTCTGTATCTTCCTTTACAACAGAGTCCCCCACTTGCTCCTATGGTTCCTCTGTCCTCATACGTTTCTCAGAGTGAGGAGGAACATCACCGGGTGATAGGCACCCCACTTCCACTCACCGTCCCGCCATATCAGGGGTGGGATCCTGAGACTGGCACCCCAGTCTATGGTCCGTACCATGTGGCTGAACAGGTGTCTGGCAGGTCAGGACTTCCAGGGGTGACACCATGGGCCAGATTTACCAATTTGTCAAATGATGTGCTGTGCTGTGAGAGGCGAGAGAATGAGAGCACCATATTTGCAGATATATGGCACTCTCCTCTCCCTTCCCTAACGCCAGTGGAGAAATGCGCGACCATGCGCCATGGACACACCTTTGCACCTTACTCTCCATCTTGACCTCCGTACTCTAATTTTTTGAGTGGTACCCCCAGAAACCTGAGCTTTTATTGCAACTAGGGCGTCTACCCAACCCAGCTCATCTATTATTGTTGGTAGTACATTCTCCAGGATGCAGTCAATGGGAATCTGGGGGCTGACAATGACCCTCCTCTGGGACACTCCCTTGCCCCATTCCAGGGAGACCAGGGCCATCAGGCGGACAATGTCCTGCCCATGTGCCTGGGTCACCCAGCATACTTGTCCTGGCAGATACTGTTCTGAGGAAATCAGTCTTTCCACCTCCATGGTCTGACTGGCACAAGTATCTCTTACAGCAGTGACATGATACCATTCACTGTGATTTGTTGGAAATGACTACCTCCACTCTGAGGAATCACCAGCTTACCCACTGGGTCCACCTTCCAACTAAGGGACACTAGGCCCTGCTCTTACCTGTGCTCTAGCTATTACCCCCCCCAAGCCACTTTGGCAACCCCTGTGGAATGCACACATGTGGGTAGCTATCCTTGCACAGACACGGCCACCCTGCTTGTACCCTAACTGGAAACAGTCAAACCACTTGAGTCATGGGCTTCCGCCCATCACAACCGTTCCCTCATTCTCAGAAGGGGCTAAGGAATCCTTCTTTCATGCACTATTGTGGGGCTCTTTTTGTAACTCATTTCTTTTTTCTTAGTCTTCCCTTCTTGTGGGGACATTACCCACACTTCTGGTGGTACCCCTATGTAGCTTCTTTGACTCTCTTGTACTGATCAAGAGGTTGGCTTCCTTCGCAAGCTCGCTGGGCACAGTGACCTTTGAATCAATCAGGCAATTCTGTAAAGCCATTACTGAACATGCGATCTCTCAAAAATAGATTGTACAGCCATAGTCACTCACTTTGCTGTTCTTCACCCATCCCATAACCCACCCCTCTAATGCCTTCCTGAAGTACTCCACAAAATATACCCAGTACTGGTTAGATAGCTTCTGACTGTCCCTAAACTGCAAGCGGTATTACTCTGGGGTCAGACAATACTTTACAACAAGATCTTCCTTAACAGGGCCATACTTCAACCTATTACTTTTCCCCAGGGCTAGTAGGGTATTTTCCCTGAAGTGAACATATGCTTTCAGAGACTAGTGCCACACTCCTCCTCTAAGACTCTGTGCATCTCTAAGGTCACCTCATAGGCCTCAAACCACTTGCCAGAGTCATTCCCCACCACAAAGCTAGACTCCAGGTATTTAAGGATGTGGTCCCTTTTACTTCCTCTAGACACCTCTGTATCATCACTGGAATCTGTCAATTTCCAGTCTTTGAGTTCGTGACTCAACATTTTTTTCTCCTCTAGGGCCAGCCTCTTTTATCAGGGCCTTTTTCGCAGCTGACAGAGCTTTCCTCTCTTCCATGGCTAGAGTAGCCGTAGGTATTTGCAGGGCCCTATCTGCCCATCTGTACTCTATCTCTGCTGGGGTAAGATTACGAGATGATACATTTCTCCCTGCTTTGTACAAGGCAGGGGACCTCACTCCTGTGGGCCCTCTTTCTTTTGCTGGCTTTGGGGCCACTGTTGGGTTATCCTCCTCTTTCTCTGTCACTGCAGGGTCATCTCTCCTTCATCCTACCACTCTTCTTCGCCTTCTGCTCCCTTGCTCCTGTGCTGCAAACTGCAGTAGGCAGACATTCTCCCAGACTGTGAGGCGACTATCTGATATGCTAGGTTCTTATAGCCCTTTGCTATCTTCAGTCCCCTCTCCTTACACAACTATTTTAGCTCTGCTACAGTGAAGTTTATTTCAGCTCTGCTACAGTGAAGTTTCAATGTTGCTGATATCTACCTTCATTCTTGCAAAATTCACATGTGCAAAATATGAGAAAAGAAGTGAAATTGAGGGAAAATACCCAGTTAAAAAAATAAAGGGGAATTAAACAATCAAAAATCGATTTTGTTGTCAGATTATCGCACAGGAGTTTTGGTTTTACACAAATCACTAAGTGGCACTGTAAAACCACAAGCACTAAATTCCAACACTGAACATCATTTTAAGAAATTAGAGTATGAGTTGAGGGGGTAAAAACCCACCTCAAATAATAATCTCAATCTTTGTCGGGGTGAACCACAAAAGAAATCTCGGCTTAATCCCCTGGTAGCTTGCCACAAACGTAGTCAGTCTTAACTGGGAGGCAATATGAAAATTATATATGCACCACTCAAAAAATAATAAAGTGAAGTCACAACACAAGAAAAATCAAAAACAAATTCAGAAAAATAAAATAAATGACACCAAAACCATAAAAATCCAATAAGTAGAACCAGAGTTATGTTTAAGGTGCAAGATAGAGCCAAGAAGCATTAAGCACCAACTGCAGTCATCTGCTTGACCTGGACAATGGTAAGTTTTAAGGTAGACTGCGAATGAGTGTGGGTAAGGTACAGGGACCAGGTTTGTCTGGGTGGAAGGTTTTACCTTCGGACTCAGTCTACGCAATGTAACTCAAAAATCCTCAGCGGAGCAAGGCGACAGGCTGTGGCTGAAGAGGGTTTCCCATCATCAGATAAATGCTGGATGATAACTCTGTGAAGCTTCTGACCCAGAGTGGGAGAAATTAGAATGAGAATTTCGTGCTCACAGAAGATGCCACGTCGACCAGATACTTTTCACGCCTTAGCCCAGTAAAGATTTCCACCTTTGGACTTAGCCACTTTCTTTTGGAGCTTGGATTCTTCCAGTGGGGCAAGGCTGCAGGCTGTAGCCAAAGAGAGTTCCACAAGGTCAGACACCTTCTCTACAAGGTCCCGATGGATCGGAATTGCTGCTGCAGAAAAAAACATAGCAGAAGCAATTTGAATCTTTGGTCTACAGGTGATGCACCTTTATAGGTTTGGACCATTCCTCTTCTGTTCTTCCACATGTCCAGATGTGATCTGAGGAGGATACTGAGGATGTCGTATTTATGTCTCGTACCCACCGGGGAGGGGGTATACTCCTGGCCACTACCTAACCAATGGGATAAAAGTTCACAGGCGTGACCATAGGCAATTTGGCAGCACTTCCTATGAGTTTTACCTTAAATGAACCCACAGTCCCCCTCTCCACCTAAAACCAAGATGGCAAACACCTTCTTCCCCTGTGTAGTGCTCCCTGTGCCCACACTGAGGTATGGGTATGATAATGGGCAAACCCTCTCTTGTGGTCACTCTAAACCAGATCTGGAGGTAGCAACTCTCCCACTGTGATTGGTCCCTGGTTGGCTAGCAGGACAGTAGAGGAGCAGGCCTGGGTGTGAGCTACTTCTGCGCATGACAGGCTCGGTATTCTTTTAAGTTAATTAATTCATTGGGATAGCCAAGATGGCCATCCTGTCAGGGGAAGGTAAACCTGTCTCCTTTTGTCTCAGCTCTAGGAGCCACCTCACACCCAATCAAGGAGCTATTCAGCTCCTCGGTGACAGTAAACACTGGCAAAAAGACACATTTGGCTCTGTCAAAGAGTTATTTTCAAAACTGTTATATAAAACCCGACTTGACTGTTACAAGTTTATTTTAAATTACTATTAAAAAATGTCCTTGGAACCCTTTCTCTCCAAAACTGAAACTAAGCACTATAAGTTGACCTAGTATAACCCAGTGTTTTCCTACGGGAGGGCCACAGTGAAAACAACTTTGGAGGTTTTTTACTGCAAGGACATGTAAAACATTCAATACACAAGTCCTATTTTTAAACTACCATGCACCCTGCCCTATCGGCTGTCAGGGCCTACCTTAGGGCTGAACTTTAAGTATAGAAAAGGAAGACTTGAGCCTGGCAAAAAGGTTTATTGTGTCAGGTCAAAACAGGAGTTTAAACAGCACACCTCGGCTGCAGAGACAGAACTGGATACATGTTTTATAGTGATAGTTTAGTGGGTGGCACAATGATTACTGCAGCCCGATTGCAGTATTTAATTTACAGGCGCTGGGTACACGTAGTACCATATAGTAGAGGCTTACAAGTAAATTTAATGTGGCGAACAGGTGTCTACCAACTTTAACATGCTTAAGAAGGAGAGCACAAACACTTCATCACTGGATAGCAGAAGTAAAGTGCACAGTCATATGGCCAACAAAAAACGTGTTTTAGCAACAGAAGGGAAAAACCTAGGTGACCCTGCAGAAAGAGCACATTTCCAGAAGTTAGGATCGGATTGCTTCATTATTTAATGTCCTTATTCAAAAATTCCATTAGCTATCTGCATATCGTGTTTTTTAAATTCATATTACACCACTTGGGATTAAAAAACATAAAGTAATGTATTCCCACTACCTTTTTCCAATTCGATTGTGACTACAAACAAAGTGTTTTTCAAAAATGTTACTGCACACGTGATGTGCTTTGTGTAAATACATTTACATGCAGGGAATTGACATAGGTCATAATTAAAGTCCGTTTTGAATTATCAATACTAATACTGATCAAATGGTGGTGCAAATGAAACAATGGGCTTCTGAAATATTGAATGAATGCACAGAGGTTAACCTTGTAAATACTGATGGAGATCACGTCTATGTCACATTGTGTTTATAGAAGAGCAAAGGCATAAGGAAACTTTAAATATCAAGACCCCAGTATGGATCAATATTTTGCTTTACTCCATATTAACATCACATTTCTACAGTTGTCTACTGTGGCTTCATTATTCCGAACTCTCTAACATAGCAGCTCCAAGCTAAGGATGGAAGTTATCATTCAAAGACTTGCACAGAGTGATATTTTCTTCAATTTCAAACACAATTTAGTAATCTGTCACTGTACTACAGATGACGTTGTGAAAACCATGAAAAATATCCAGGGTTTTGGGTTAGTACATTATCAATTTGGTAAATTTGCAAGACATTGTTTGCTTGAAAGTCTCAAAAAAGTGCAGACAAAGTGGCAGTTTAAAGTTATTCACTTCCTTGTACGCACACAGAGCAGCTGGTATTGAATCTGCAAGACACATACCTGAGCTCGCACCCAAAATGACCCCAGACTTTATATCATGATTTTATAAACTCCAGTAAAGAACACTATAGCAGAATGCAGCCGCACCTATACGCAGGACCGAACGGTCTTCAAGTTAACAAGATACATTATGGATGGCCACACTTCCGGTTACCTGACACAAGCTGAGCATAAATGCATGTTAACATAAGGGAGGGGGAGGGGGGGGGGGAGAAACTCGCATAATTTGCTGTAGGGTAATTACGAAATATTAACTGGAAATTGCGTGTAATTTTGCAAAATGCATCTTGCACTCAAACAATTACCCAAATGTTCCATTTGGGTAAAAATTCAACTAAAAAATTTAAGTTTGTGGTGATTTGATTCCAGCTGCTCACGTTCAAATACTGCTTCTGCTTCGGATCTCTAGTTTTGCACTTAAAAATTACCTGAACTGTCTATTTGGGTAAAAAATCTACTTGAAATGTTTGTTGACTGCCCATGTTAAAGAAACTTTGGCTCACATTCAAAATACTGTTGCTCGTGTTCAAATTTGTGGTCCAATCTGTTACAACATCTACTTGAAATGCCACTAGATCATAGATCACACAAACTGTACACCTTGAATGAAAAGTTCTCCTCGAAATTATGCAATAAAGCATAATCTCTGTAATTTTGCGTACATTTTGTTACGTGAAATTACTGTCATTTGCCAAGTCCTACTTAACATAACACTTTATTATTTTATTTGGGATTTTTTATAAAGCACTTTGTCTTTCTTTTTGGTTACTCCTTGCGTTGACATATGAAATATCAATCATATCCCATGCATAGTGTAACCGGAAGTCCTGTAATGTGAGACTAAAAAGTGAATTGGTCCAAATAGTCTCTTTGACAATTATAATATCTATCATCTTACAGTGATTGTTTATGGAAAGAGACTGGTCATGTGAATATTGTCATGAGTTTACAGATACCATATTAACCTGAATGCTTTTATAGTACAAAGTATTGCCTGATTACTTCAAGAAGTTGCAACTAAGGAGTGCACAATTTAGTTTTGTAATAGGTGCCATTAGGAGGTCACTTAAGTACATTATCTCATATCATGAAGTACAAGAAACATCAATCTTTGCTCACCGATTCATTGCTGTTTGCCCTTCTGGATCTCAGAACACACTTTACAGGAAGGCCATTTGGTGCTAGTAGAGGTCTCTTCCAGAGTACTTCCAGCATTTGCTTCAAGCCTGGTATTGGTTTCACTGAAACTACCTCAGGTGCTGCAGTTTTGGCTAAAACACAAAGAATAAATCGAGTAATGACTACAGTTACACCATGGTACGATGCTCTATACAAATATATCTTTCTTCAGAATACTGTATGATTTTCAAAAGAAAGTATTTTGATATAAAACTCTGCTCGGCCATGTTTAAAATGTACAATTCCTACTCCTAATTTAGTAAACTTCGGACAAACTTATGCTTCGGTTTATTTGTCATATCTACTTTCAATAACTAACTTGTGCCCGCATAAACAACATCAGAGCGCCCCAAAATGAAACGTATATTGCATTTAATGCATGATCCATGCGTTACCATTTTAGATTTATTATGCAATCATTGTTGTAGTTGTCGCAAGAATTCCTCACGTAGCATTGTCAGACCCCGTTTGGGGTTGGCGGGGGGCGGGGGGGGGAATGTATGTGGGCTGTTGAGGTTGGTTGCCACTGATGTCTTGGGCCTGTCCTGCTATGCCTCTACAAACTGAGGCAAGTACACCCCCCTCCACACTTAACTAGCAGTGGAACCGGGGAGAGCAGTCACAGGCTTTTCAAAAAGGTAGCCTGGGGTGCTAGACCTCAGCACTGAACATTCAACCAACAGACACAATATATCTCCAGTATCCAGCCCTTTAATAAAAACAGATGTAAACAAGTCAGTGTATCTCAGTGCAACACCCTCCATGCACCCTTTGCTACTTCCTCCCAGGTTAGCTCCTAGCTTTGGGTTCGCCCCTTAAGGAAATAGCATGAATCCAGCATATATGCAGCCTACAGATTCGTAGTCAAATGCACAGTCAGACCCAAATGTATCAAGCATTTGCATTGTCCTTGCGTTGCGCACGGCGATGGAAGAAAAAACGTAAAGGCTTCCGTAATATTTACGAAGATACGCAAGGGGAGATTTGTGCCGCCTTGCCTGGCTTGGTAATGAAATGTTGCTTTGTAAAGCGATGCATTACGTTGCATTTCAACTTGGGAGGCGTTCCAGTGGGTGGATCATAGGTGTTCCCAAGCATTCAACCATGCAATTTGACCCATTACCCTATTTACTAAAGATACCTGAGATTGAGTCAAAATGCTCCAGTAAGGCATAACAATTGAACAATCTTGATTTCTCCTTTTTATTGCCTCTGCAGCACACATAGGAAGACAAAAAGGCCTCCAAGGATTGTATTTCTGCACTGCAGAAAGGCATCCCTTCCAGCACAAAAACAATCCTGGCTGTAAAGCAGGCACCGATGCACTATGGTGCAAGGGTGCCTAGGTTGGTGCTAGACAGCACAGTGTGCCAACGCAAGGACAGAGCGGAAATGCTCTATAGCTTTGTAAATATGGAGCATTTCTGCTCTTTCCCTTTCACACAATGCAGCAGAGATTCATAAATGTGCCCTTGAGTCTTTAAGCCGTCCCCCACAGTTACTGGAGGCACGATATGAGTTCTTGTTCATCTCTTGATGCATTGGCAGCCCTCCTCTATGTATCCTGCAGAAGCCATAGTGACTAGAAAGTCTACTAGGCTGCATAGGACAACAGCCACTAGTGTTCTGGTTATTTGCATTGTTCCCACACTATACTTTTGACGCAAACGGCGGGGTGGTGTAATGGTGTAATTTTATGTAGTAAATGTAACACAAAATTCACAAAATTATGCCAGCGTGACTAACATTTTGCCCAGGCCTATTCCTTAGCAGGCAGTACAGCTTTACATTAAGGCTTATTTAAAGTAGCACTGAAAACCTGCCATGGGGAATGAGGACTCCCCTAAAGTCGAACAGCTCATCCAAATCTGCCTTCTTGAGGCATCCACATACCTTGATCTGCGAGTCAGTAGGGGGTGATTAATTGATGTAGTGATGAACTGATCTGGAATATTTACAAAAAGAAATCAATAAACTCAAACCAACAGTTAAAATGGTTCATTTTAATAACTGTAACGTTTACAGAAAAATGTAATGATATCGTAAGGTAAGTAATAATAGGTCTTACTAGTAACACACGCTGGGGTGGGAATATCCCCTGGTTTGTGCTCCCCTGCCCTGAATACTTGACTGCATGTATCTGGGTCCTGGTCTTTGACTTTGGCCCTGGTGTTATGCTAATCTAGTGTGTGTGTAGAGGCCTAGGCCTCTCCTTTGATATAAGTAAGGTCCTGGACCAGTGTTGTGGCTGAAAGGGATGCACCCAGCATGCCCTCACTGGCAGATAAACTACTACTTTCCATGTTGTGTGTTTAGGAAATAGAGCGGTGATTGCAGCGTACCCTTTTTTTGTGAATGCATATTTGTGACCAGACTTTTTTAATGTGCGTCACTGCAGTGGAGGCCTACTGCCTCACTCATATAAAATTCCACTTCTACAGGCTTACTTGACTCCTAGGGCTAACACTCCAAATGTATGTTGTGTATGTTTGTGTAAGTTTCATGCATGGTACATACATTGTGTTTATGAGTAAGTCTGAGTAAAGGAGGCTTGTGGGATCCATTTTCGATGACTCTGGCATTGTGCACAAGATGGAGGTGAGGATGTTTTCCCAGACAGAGGACGTGTACTGATGCCATTCCTGAAGCTGGAAGGAGGAGACCTTGACAGTGAAGTGAAGAGAGAGTAGGCAGGGCTCATTTAGAAATTCAGTTACCCCTTTGCTGAGAGAAGCTGTTGTATAAGTGTTCCTGTTGCACTGCCATTTGGTAGATGGTGGGGGTGAAGGCTGGACTACTGTTGTTCAAGGTGAAAGGGACCCCTTTAATGAGGCCAGCCTTTTGTCTTTACCCTAGTCATGTCTCAGTGTGGCTGATGACAGTGAGGTGCAGCAACCTCATACCCCTTTTTGCCTCTTTTGTGGACGTACCATGCTGGAGACAAGCCTGTTATAAGAAGCTTTATTTTACACAAAGGGTGTGTCGGTAGAGCAGCCTGAAAAGGGCACTTAAAGGGAGAACCGACCCAAACCCATTCTGAAAGTAGAGATAGATTTTGCTATATAAAAGTGAGATCCCACTACCTCATTTTTCATTCTAGTTCCATGTCTTATATTACCAAAGAAGGCAATGCTCCGCAGAGTGCGTAGAGGACTACCGTGCAACCAGTGCTGATGTCTGCCTGACAGCCAGCTTCCTAAGGTGAAGAGATATCACTTCGGAGTCTGACCATTTGCTGGAAGATCTGTATACCTAATCTGAAGCATGCAGATGCCTGGCTACCTGCTGAGGGAGGAAGGAGCCTATCCACCTTGCAGAATGGTTTTCTATCCAGGAGCAGAGAGGTGAAGGTAGTACCCAGTGACCGCGGACCACTGAGAGTAAGAAGAATAAGGAAAGTGATCAGTGCACCTCCTGTCTTTGAGGCCTACAGTTTTTCAATTAAATTCAAGCAGGATTTATAGAGGTTGACTAATCACCCAGGGGGTGGGGGGTATCCGGGCGCTGTGGGTCTTGCTGCTTCAGGTAGATTCAACTGAACAGCCAGGTATTGAGTGCCTTCTGAAATTCAAGGAGAGAATCCTAAGTCCTAAGTCCTCCTTGGCATACTGTAATATTACTATTTATAACTACATCCTGGTCCTCTCATTTTGTTTTCTGTTTACACTATAGGCACTCTGCTCAATACATAATCTTAATTATTCCTTTATTTTTGTATGACCATTTGTTTAATTTGCTTCATCTATTGCTATTGTTGTTTTTCCGGTTCATTTTCATTGTCCATGTAAAGCGCTTTGATACCCTCAGGTGTAGCTAGCGCTATATAAACCTTTCAAATAAATAACTAAATAAATAAATTAAAGAGAGGTGAAGTTACAGAGGTTTAGGAGGAGTTTGTTCCAAGACTTATCCATGAGGTAGGATAAGGAGCATCCTCCGCTGTTGCTTTGGCGAATGCTGGGGGTGTGCGCGAGGAAGTCAGAGCGCAGGTGTTTCGAAGGCTGGTGGAAGATCAAGCAGCGGTTGATGTAGGCTGGTCCTTGGTTGTGCAGGGCTTTGTAGGTGTGGATCAGCATCTTGAATTAACATCTCTTATGTTTGGAGAGCAAGTTGAGTTTCTTGAGGTAAGGGGTAATGTGGGTCTATTTTGGGAGGTCGAGGATGAGTCTGTCTGTCGAGTTCGGTATGGTTTACAGTTTCTCCAGGAGATGAGTGGTCATTCCTGCGTAGAGGGCGTTGCCGTAGTCCAGGTGGCTGGGGACTATGGCTTGAGTGACGGTGTGTCTGATGTCATTTGAAGATTTTCTGGAGCATGCAAAGAGGGAGGAAGCAGGCAGAAGAGACTGCGTTGATCTGGGTGTTCATGGTGAGTTTGCTGTCCAAGATAATGCTTAGGTTACAAACATGGTCTGTCGGTTTGGGTGAGGGTCCTAGTTCCAAGGGCCACCAGGAGTCGCTCCACAGGGAGGTGGTGCTGCAAAAGATCAGGACCTCCGTTTTTGTCAGTGTTGAGTTTCAGGAAGTTGTTATTCATCCAGTCGGAAATGCTTGTCATACACCTGTGGAAGTTGCTTCTCATGGTGGAATTTAAGAGGGAGAGGATGAGCTGGGTGTCGTCTGTGTAGGATATGATGTTTAATCCATGGGCTCTGACCATGTTCGCCAAGGGGATCATGTAGGTGTTGAACAGAGTGGGGCTGAGGAAAAAGCCTGAGGAGTGCAGCAGATGATGGTCTTGGATTGCCAGGTGAACGGTGGAAGAAGGACTATCTGGGTTCTTCCAGTGAGGAAGGAGGCAATCCACTTGAGGGTGTCCCTTTGGCTTCCAATGAGATGTAGTCTTTTTATCAGGTTGTGGTAGGTTACAGAGTCGAATGCTGCCGAGAGGTTGAGGAGGATCAGGACTGCCGTTTCTCCTTGATCGCGATGGTTCTGATGTCATCGGTGGCAGCGATCAAGGCAGTTTCAGTGCTGTGGTTGGTGCGGTATCTGGATTGGGAGGTGTCCACAAGATGGCTGCTCTCCAGGTATTCTGTGAGTTGGAAGCTGATGGCTTTGATGACTTTGGCAGGGTAAGGGAGCAGAAAGATGGGACTGAAATTTTTAAGTTTGCTGGGGTTGGCGGATAGTTTCTTGAGAAGGGGTTTGACTTCTGCGTGTTTCCAGTCTTCGAGGAAGGTGGCCGTGGTGATAGAGGGATTGAAGAGGGTGGTGAGCTCGCTGCTAATCTTCCTGCTCCTGAGGCGGAAAATGTGGTGTGGACAGGGGTCTGTGGGGGCACTTGAGTGGACGTAGTTCATGATTGCTGTGGTGTTGTATGTAGTAGGCTAGTCCCAGGAGGTGAGTCAGTGGTTGGGGCTTGCTTCTGTGGAAGTGAGGTGGCAGAAGAGGTCAGATGGGGTGAGCAGGAGTTCAAACTTCTTGTAGAAGGTGGAGATCTTGTCATGGAAGAAGTCTGCAAGGGTATTGCAAAGTTCCTTGGAAGGAGTGATGATGTTTTCGGTGGCTGAGTGTTGGAGAATTCGCTAATTTGTTTTTTTTTTTGCTGAGTTTTAAATAGCGCGAACTTGACCCGAAGCGGGTATCAGAGCGCTTTGCACAGCACCAGTTACGTTACATTAGGACACACATTAATTTTTGTTAGGCACGGGGAGATTAAGTGATTTGCCCAGATTCACAGGATGTTCAGCGTCATTGCCGAGACTCGAACCCAGCTCCCCAGATTTGAGGTTGACCGCCCTAGCCGTTAGGCCAACTCCTCTCCCCTAATGATGTTGAAGAGTTTTATACTGTAGTTAGAGCTGTGGTCCGACAGGGAGTTCTTTTTCATCTCCTCCAGGAGCTGGTGGCAGTGGTTGAGGACTGACTTGAAAGTGGTTCTGTCTGCGGTTTCCGTGCTGGTGTGCCATTTCCTTTCTTGTTGCTTGCAGTTGTGTTTCGCGGTTCTCAGCTCCATGGTGTACTATCTGGCCTGTTAGGTGGATCTCTAGCATTTGCTGGGCTTGATGGGGCGACTCTGTCGGCACAGTCGGTGATTCAGGCAGTGACGTTCTTGACAGCCTGTTCCAGGTTGGTTGCGGTGTCAGGGTGGGAAGTGCTAAGGGCGTCAGTCCATTGGCTCTCTGACACTTTGCTCTAGCTACGGTGAGGTATACTGGGTGCTCAGGTGGTGCTTGGGGGTCTGGTGATGATCAAGTGGACAATGGCGAGGTCTGTCGAGGTAAGCTCTGACATGATTGTACTTGCCTCTGTTGCTGGCCGTGAAGATGGGGTCAAGCTGTGTGTGGGACTGGTGACTAGTTGGGTAAGGCTGATGTTGTTGAAGCTTTCGAGGAGGTTGGCGGTGTTGAGGTGGAAGTTGAGGTCACCAAGGAAGATGTGGTCCTTGGAGTCTACGGTAAGCAAGGCAATGACATTTGGGAAGGACATTGAAGAAGCTGGGGCATGGTCCTGGAAGTCTGTAAGCGAGTGTGCCCCTGATGGTGAATTTGCCGTCTGTTTGGAAATTAAAGTTGAGGTGTTCCATGATCGGGGTGGTATCGTCTACAGTGGTGGGGCAGTGGATGTTTTCTTTGTAGATGATGGCAATCTCTCCTCCGTGTTTGTAGATCTGATCCCCGGTGCGCTATCTTGTAGCCACCAGGTGTCGCCGAGGCGATTTCGGGAACGTATGCAAGGGTGATCTAGGTCTTGTGAGGAAGATTACATCAGAGGTGAGGGTGCTGAATATGTCCCAGGTTTAGGTGACATGCTTGCAGAGTGATCATGTGTTGAGGAGGAGGCAGTCAAGTTGCTCTGAAGCAATTGTGATGTGTTGTTAGGTCGGCGTGGTGGTGGTCGGCTTGTGTGTGGGTGCTACAGTGTTGCAGGAGAAGTGACAGTGCAGGCAGGTGAAACGTCCTACCATTGATCGTGGAGAGGAGCAGCAGCAGTTGTTGTTGTGGAGTCTGGGGTCCAGCCTCGGAGCTCGGCGGTGAGTAGCTGCGAAGGGCAGAAGAACAAGGGTTCTTGTTGCTGGGCACGGTCCAGGCGCTGATGGGTGCAAATGGACTAGTTGGTGTAGCGCGGCCTCATTGTGGCCCAATTATGTAGGTCCTAGGAGGAGGGAAGTGTGCTGCGTGGCAGTGGGCGGGGTAGGCAGGAAGTGGGAGGGATGTGGAAGGTGGGAAAAGGTGGGAAATCAGGCAGGAAAGGGGGCAGCAGGTAGGAAGAGGCAACAATAATGCAGTAGATAGGCAAAATAAGCTAGGAACAAGTGACGGAAAAAAGAGCAGAACAAGTCGCAGAGTGGAAGCGCAAAGGAGCAAAAAGGGTAACAAAGCAGAAAATAAAAGGAGCAAAAAAGGATCACAGAGTAGAAATGAAGAGGAGCAATAAAGGTCACAGAGCAGAAATGGAAAGGAGCAATAAGGGTCAGAGAGCAGAAACAAGTCACAGGCACAGGAGAAGAGGTGGGCAGAGCGGCACGGGGTAAAACCTACTGTTAGGGGACAGCAAGGGAAAGTTGGTTCAGGGACCTGCTTCACAGCAGTTCTTGGTAGGAACTGCAGAGACTACGATCACCAATGCCCAGTTGGGAAAGACTGGCCTGTGCATGGCCTTATGGCATACAAGAGATCAGCCTGTTTGTGGCCACATTGCCACCAAAGACTAGCATGTGCCTAGCCACACTGCGTCAAGTTATCTGCCCATGTAGGGCTCAACAGGTTGCATCGACATCAAGCCTTCACCTGGGACGGTTATTCCCTTCTGCTTGACTGCTGCAGGAGCATCAGAGACTTTGCCAAAGCCATCCGGACAAACCCACACGTGCCACACAGGGCAGCCAGCAGAGGTCCCAGACAGAGTTGCCGGTCAGCATGCCTCCTCTCAGAAGAGAGAAGGAGGATGAGCACGCTGTTAAGGAATCCTGGTGGCTGGCTGAAGGACTCATCCAAAGCAAGTGGTAGAAAACTATGGAAGACTGCACTGCGACTAAGCGCAAGCCTGTTAGAGGGGAGATCAGCATATAAACCATAATCATGCTAATACCTAATCCCAAAGAGAGGGGACAAACTGCCTGGGCCAAACAAGAGGGACTGGGGGAGATAGAGGCCCAGGACATTAAATTGTGTTGTGACTATATCTGTTTATAGCATTCTGATCTTGTGTAATTAAAGTACTTTTCTTTCTTGAAAGTAAAGCGGCTCCTCCGCAAAGGCAGAGGAGCGTTGCCCCACTGCTCTCGGAGCAGTGAAAAAAGGAAACAAATTATAACTTAACATTATTATCATTTTCTTTTTCCTACTGCAGTGGCTCCAATGTTTCCTGGGGGCGGAGCTGGGCCCTGTGACCCAGAGCACTGCAGGGGTAGGTGTGGTGCCACTCCAAGTGTGTATGACATTTTGATCGGCCCAGACAGTCATGCGCACTTGCCATGTTCTCTATCCAGGCTGCTTTACAGCCTGGGTGAAGAACATGCCCCAGGCTCCCAAGCTTGGTCTGAGCGCCGACTTATGGCATTGCAGCATCGTGATTGGGTAGGGGCCCTTGGGAGCCCAGGTGCTTCCTGCTGCCAGACTCCAGACAGGAAGAAGACAAGAAAATGAAGAGGATCGGAGAAGAGTCTGCCGCAACATCGCCCGTAGCCAGGTAAGTGTTTTTATTTTATTTTAGCTTTTTCATTTCCATCATCTACCTCCCACCATCACCCTCCTCGCCCCACCTCCTGAGTCTGGTAGCTGCCAACCAGGTTGGACATTCAGTTATTCTGCTGCGGTGTGACTGTTGAGCAGGGTCCAGGAATCTCGAGATCATGTTCCCAACCTATGCTCAGAGAAGAACCACTCACCAAATTCAAGCTCCAGAACGCAACGCAGCACCCTTGCTTCAGGATTAACTAATAATCGACTACAAGTCCCATAGTGCAGTGCATAGCAGTCACCTGTGACAGTTGCAATAATGTCAGACCATGTCCAACATCCAATGCTAAGTACTGAGAAGCTCCAGGTGTGAGCAGTGCAAGAGGCACAACTGGCGTGGCTGAACTCCGAAGACTTCCCTAGAGGTCAATCCACTAGTCTCCTTAGCACTGAACTGCATAATTGACGAGGCCTGTCACTATGAGGGGAGAGCAGGAGGAGCACCTATATAGCAAGACAGAGATTCGTGCAAATCAACCGAACAATCATTTCTGATGAAACAGTATTACAAAAGCTTAGACCAGGTATCGTAGAAACTAAAACCCAGAATATTACTTCAATATATTGATGCCTTCTGATATCATTTGATTATACAAAGACTTCTAGCAATAAGAGGTCGACTGGCGGCAGAACTAAGGGGCATATTATCAAGGCCCGGCGTTAAAATTATCGCCGCTTTATCGGCTGAAAACTGCCGCTAAAACGGCGATAATGGGCTTGATAATATGCCCTTGAGAATTCCAATAGAAGCCCATGTTCTGGTGTGAACATGGGCTTCTATTGGAATTCTCTGCGGCATATTATCAAGCCCATTATCGCCGCCTTAGCGGCAGTTTTCTGCCGATAAAGCAGCGATAATTTTAACGCTGGTCCTTGATAATATGCCCCCAACTTTTTCTCTCTGACAGGAAATTTGAGAGTCTTGCCTTTCACTACCACTAAGCAGTGGACTAGAATATAATGGAATTATAGCTAATTTGGGGGCATATTATCAAGAAACGGCTTTAAAATGATCACCGCTTTAGCGGCAGAAAACTGCCGCGAATGCGGCGATAATGGGCTTGATAATATGCCGCAGAGAATTCCAATAGAAGCCCATGTTCTGGTGTCAACATGGGCTTCTATTGGAATTCTCCAGGGCATATTATCAAGCCCATTATCGCCTCTTTAGCGGCAGTTTTCTTATAATTTTAACGCCGTGCTTGATAATATGCCCCATGGTGTACTGACCTAAAGACGACTTTGGTGACTCTCCTCATGCTGATGTCATCTGTATATATATTTGGAAGGTTTTAGGCAATACTGTATGTTGACAGGAAGGTTGGAGTGCAATGGCACTGAATGCGGTTAAACAGTTCTGCCTGGGTTTAAGATCTTGGGTACCCTCTGAAATGACCTCTCTCTTCCTGTGGCCAGATGCAGAGGACCAGATCATGAAGTTAATCAATTTTTGCCCTCATACCTGATCTCCTTTTCTCATAGTTCCCGGTTATAGGACTGAAGGTCCTACAGTTACACATCTTCTCTTGATGTTTTAGGTTTTGTTCCTAGTTGTCCCTTGCACCATTTCCTTACCCTCATCTGACCATTCCAAAAGTCTGATTTTATTGCTACCATAGTCAATATTGCTAGAAGGTGAGGCCTTACACAGCATTGTACCATTCTGAGGAATAACATGGCATTGACCTAATATTGAGCCTCAAATGTACTTCCTCTACTGCAGTACAATAAAGATGGCTTCCTCAAGAGGTGAGGTTTCATACGCCTCAGTGGTAATGCAGCAGGATGAAGCGAAGTCCAGAACTGTAACAGCAGCACTTGCAGATTGGTCAACCTAGTTGCAGGCTAGATCTTTTCCCTCTGTAGGGTCGTAGAGAAATCTTTTTCACATACTCAGGTCAAGGGGCCTGATTCACAGAACTAACTTAAGACCACATCGTAAACTTACTACCATTTTGGTATTCACAGAAGCCACTTACTCATTTTGGTATTCACAGAAGGCACTTACTCATTAATGAGTAAGTGCCTTCTGCAAATACCAAAATGAGTAAGTGCCTTTTGTGAATACCAAAATGGTAGTAAGTTTACGATGTTGTCTTAAGTTAGTTCTGCGAATCGGGCCCAAGATTTCCACAGCAAACAAGGAATCAAAGTGCACTATAATCCCCACCTATTATAGTAACCCATTTCTGCGACAGTTCCTCCTTGGCTTCTAGGAGAGGTTTTTGGATAGTCCATTAAAAGAGCAGGTATTTTGAACACAGGTCCAACTTTATTTCACAGGTCATCCCACAGAGTTCGCTGGCGCACAGCCTCGTGCAGCTGTCCTCATATATTATTTTGGGAGAGATGCAGCCAGTGGCAGCAAGTAGGAAACGGTGGTGGGGGAAAGTCGGGGGTAGGGAAAAAAAAACAACTTACCTACTGGTCGCGCCGCCAGCCGCCTTCTCTATGCAGCCTTACCTCGTCACAGGGCAAGCACCCGGGCTTCCAGGCTCCCTAAGCCAATCACAATGCTGCAATGCAGCGTTGTGATTGGTTCCCCTAAGTCAATCACAACGCTGCATTGCAGCGTTGTGATTGGTCTGTGCAACGTGGTTCGGTGCTCAGACGGGGACAGGGAGCCTGTTCATGGTCCCCACCAGGCTGTGTAATGTAGCCTGGTGGAAACATGCAAAGTGTGCATGAATGTTAGGCCAGCCCAAGATGGTCAGTAAATCATTCCTGCGCACTTTGAGTGGGCAAACCACTCCTCCCCTGCCCATACTCTTGGCCAGCTCTGCCCCTCCCTGCGCCTAGGACGAGAAAAAGAAAATGATAATGATGCGTTTTGCTATTATCATTTTCTTTTTCCTCTGTACTGCCTTAAAGCAGTGGGGTGAAGCTCCTCCGCCTTAGAGGAGGAGCCGCCCCTGATGCAGCATTTTGCAGTTCCTTTGGTCCATGCCTTTATAACTGGGATGCCTTCCGAAAAGGATATGTAAACATCTTTGACACAACATCAATTTTGCTCTTTGTTCACAGGAAACTATTAGAGCTCTGGCAGGGTAATACATCCTTGCTTATCTACCTTGCAACATTTAACCATTTAGTTTCCGAGACTCCATGTCTGGAAGAAAAAAACTCTGGGGCAGATTTACAAGCCCCTTGAGACACTTTTACGCTGCCGTTGCGCCACTTTTGCGCTGCTGTTGCGCTACTTTTTGTGATTCAGCATCGGCATAAACAATGCGCCACATTGCGGCCCATTTACAACGTGACGCATCTAAGGAGATGCGTCACGTTGTAAAGTCCTACGTCAGGTATAATGTATGCAGGATGGCCATTCCCACGCAGGAAAGCCCGTAGAAGTGATGCAGTGAAATCTACAAGATTTCACTGTGCCACATCTAGGACGCCACTGTGTCAAAATGTTACGCCTGCTTGAAGCAGGCGTAAGGAGTGATTGCTGGCGTTGCGTCATGCTTGCGACACAACTCCAGCCATGCGTGACTTTGCCCCAACAGATGCGTCAGAATTTCTGACACATCTGTCAGTCCTAGCGCCATGGTGCGCCGTATTGTAAATACGGTGCATCTATGATGGGGCAAGGGTTTTGCATGCTGGAGCAGGGTAACTGATGTATCTCTACAGATGCGTCAGTTTCTTCTAAATCTGCCCCAAAACTCTTTCCTATCAGGGATTAAGGGAAGAAGTGAAGGTTCCTATCAGGGATTAAGGGAAGAACTGAAGGATATATGAGCCCACGTATGCAACCAACCCACCACTTGCAGAGATTTAATCAATGTAACTGTTTGATGGGATCTTCACTTAACTGAACGTAAGATTGAACAAAGGAAACCTGAGAAAGTCATGTCCGTTTTGAGCATCCAGAGGTTCATTCTAATGAGGCAATGGGGGTGGGGGGTCCCGAACCAATGGACATTGACAGCATTTATGCTCATTTGTCCCTTGAGGAAACTGAAGGTTTCAGATGGAATAGTGCCTGTATTGTGGCAGGAAAGGTCAGTTTATACGGAAATGCCCCATTAAACTGAAAACTAAATCATCGCCTCAAACAAAGTCAACAAGTAAATCACTGATCCAAACTTCAGCAGTTGGCGAAGGTGAGGCTACACATTTAATTTTAAAAGTCATGTTATCAATTCCCACAAGAATTTAAGATTTAAACCTAGGTTATGATAGAATCAGGGTCATTCATAGATGTACTGTTGATTGTGCAATCAATAAGCTATTTCCCGGGAAAAGAAATAAAAACCTAAGTTCCACTGAGCAGTTGATGGCATGTTGTTTTCGTCAGGCCCTGTCATAGCACACATCATTTTCTTTCAGATACACTTCAGACATGATTGGGATATTCACAAGGAAGTGGCGGAGAGAGGCGTCAGCCTTCTTGGCTTAACGCCTCTCTCCACCACTTCGGAAAAGCAAGACTTCACCATATTCACAAGGACATGGTGCAACCTTGCTTTTCCCCCTGCGATAGTGCTAAGTTTCAGAACTTAGCGCCAACGCAGGCACCCTTGCACCAGAGTGCAAGGGTGTCTGCAAGCAGGGAGGTTTGTTTACGTACAGGAAGGTGTCCCTTCCTGCACATAACAAACCTAAAATGCCAGTTTGTAACTTACATGCGTGCTGCTTCATGCAACACACATGTAAGTTATAAAACGGCATTTTTAAAAAAAGGCTCGTTTATGTACAGGAAGGCACACCTTCCTGTACATAAACAAACCATGACATTTTGCATTTTCCATGTGTGCTGCACAAGGCAGCACACATGGAAAATGCAAAAACTAGGAGAAATAAAGCATTTCTACTCGTATCGCCAACTTAAGACCAGGGTTTTCCTTGTCTTAAGTTTGGCGTTAGCTCCTATTAACGTTGCCCTTATGAATAGGGGGCAGCGTAAATATCAATGGGTGTTGCGGTGGAACACCCACCACAACACCCACTGCACGCCCCTTTCACGCTAAACACAGCGTGAAAGGGGGCCTATTCACAAGAAGGCGTTAAATCATGTTAAGTGGCATAACGCTGCCTTGTAAATAAGGCAAGGCCCCTATCGCCACCTAAACGTCACTGAAAGTGATGTTGTGGTGGCGATAGGGGCTTGTGAATATGCCCAGATGTGTTTTGCCACAATGAGAACTTTTTCTCCAATATCATTAGCGCCCCACAATGTGCTGCCATCCTTCGTATGCAATGGCTAGAACCACTGAATTCTGTAATTATTTGGGTGACTAGTTATCATCCACCATAGTCTGATGTCTCACACATCACCTTAGCAGTTCCAAGAGCAATCTTTGTTGCAGTCTCATGTAGTAGCCAATGCAGTTCATTTATTGAAATATTGCCCAAGCAATAATTAGCCTTTCGAGATGTTTTAGTACAGAAGAGGTGAAAGGATGCCACCCCAGAGGCACTAAGATTACCAAATAAATCTTATCCCATGTGATGCCATCCCAAACTGTCCTATATGTGTGCTGATTGAGAGCAAGAACGAACAGAAAAACTTTTAAAAAACATACTTGGCAAATGGGTTTATTAGACTCTCCCAGTCTCCAGGAGTGTCACCATTATTTGTTGAACCAAAAGTGAATAGAGAATTTTGCCCTTTTAATAATTACCAGGCTTTCAACAAGATAGCAGGAGGGAAGAGCAAATACAGACTCACTTTGATTCCTGTAATCCTAAATTTGTAGTGATTTGCATGGAGCTGGACTTGTAAGGAGCCTGTCACTTGGTAGAACTGAGGCAAGGAAATAAGTGAAAGACAGCATTGAAGACTGGGCTGCCTGAATATTACACAATACCATTTAGTTTATACAATACCCTAACCACCTTCCAATATTTTGTTAAGTAAGTGCCTAATGACTACATGGATAGGTTTGTCATAGTATATCAAAGGCATATTGATATACTAGGAGTGTGAGATAGCTACCATGGGCCTGATTCACAAATTCCACTCTTGAATAAAAGTACAATTTTGAGTATGTTTACTACTTTTCGGTATTCACAAACAGCACTTTTGTAGTAACTTACACCTTTGTAGTAAGTCCAGCATTTCCCACACACAGCCAACCACTGGTGCTGTAACACCATCCCATAGAAAATAATGGAGGCAGGGACTTAAAATAAAACCCCGTAGGAAATAATGCTAATTTAAATTAAATTAATATATTTAAAATACTTGAAAGAATGAATATGTCAATGAATGTTAAAAATATATAAAATAGTGCATATTTATTTATTAATTAATTATTAGTTCTAATTCAATAATACATAGGTACGATTTTCTTATTTTTAACATTCATCTATATTTATGGTAAAGGTGTTTCAATTTATAAAACCACATTGGACAAACTGGAAAACCAAAGCAAAAGATCGAAGAGTGGCCTCTGTTTTACCCACACCAGGAAAAAGAATCTTCATTTCAACTGTGGCTCTCCGGAAAAAGGCATTCCATTGGTGTCATAGGATCACAAGCACATGCCACCCCAGGGTAATGAGATGCTTGGAGTTGCTGCAAAGATATGCTGGGTGCCTCACACGAGTAGAGATGTTAAAAAACTATTATGTCTTTGCAACAGTTGTATGAGCGCTTATTATATCACACAAAACCACTTGTAGCTTTTACTTATGGCATCACAGCCATAAAAAACTATTTCCATGGACTTAATTACTGTATTGCTACTGCACCCGGGAATGACTACCATTTTCGTGATAGTGGCTAACCTTACACAAACACACTTAGTCTCCTAGAAAAGCTTACCAGGAGCAACACAGTCAATTCCTTAAACATGTTCTTTGATTACAAGGCATTCCCTGCACTATAATTTCTGACTGAAAGTCACAGTCCAAATTCTTAAAAAATGGTTCTCCACCTTCTAAGTGTCATCATATGTTTCCACAAGTTTCCTTTGTCAGCCTGATGGCCAGTCAGAAAGAATCAAATAGATGTTAAAACAATATTTGTGTAGTTTATTTGCAACATTCCAGTGGGTCTTGGGTTGATCTGCGCTGGCTTGCGAACATTAATGAACTAGTTATTCAGGCCCATGGTCAGCCAGCATCCATGGAACCCTACTGTTAATATTATCATATTTATTTCCTTACAGGTATCCACGTTATTGAATTACATATGTTAGTTGTTTGAATATAAATGGTGAATATGAAATGAACATTTATACAGGTCACTGTTCATTGCAACATAATAACATTTGCTTGAATATATATTTATGCTATTTTATTTGAATGGGGTTCTTTGTTCCAATAATTGTTTTGAAATTATAAACCAGGTTTCATGGAAGCTAATAATTTCACTTTTCCTTTATTATTATGAAGCAGTGAGCACAGTTTCACAGACTTAAAGTGAGAGGTTACCAAGGCCTTTTCTGTTAATTGTTTATTTTAAAAGATTCAGCAATGATCAGATACATTACAAAAGCTTAGAACAGAGTGTGAGAGCTAGAAAGACACTTCACACCTGAGACTTGGAACAGGGTCCATACCGAGATGTATCACCTTCCTTTGCTAAAGTCTAACGGGAGGGACTGTTAACCTTTGTTCAGTATGCTTATCTATCTGCCTGCAGACGCAGATGAAAATAGATAGTAGATATTGCTATGACACTGGACACTGATTCTTTGTTCAGAGAGGGTATGTGGGTATGAACCATCTTTGAAACTGGAATTAGGCTCTTTCTTTGGTGCTACGAACAGTTTAGCTAGCCAAAGAGGTGAGGGTGGGATTGTAAATATTGATTTTACAAGCATGTTACAATACTATTTACACTTCTTATGATTGTTGCTGCTACTTTATTATTTCAATTTATGTAGTTACTATTGATAAGAGGTGAACTAGGATAGGGTTGACGTTTAAAAAAAAAAAATCTTTAAAACGTACCTGTTGCCTAGTGTTCTTGAGTGTGTCTTTCCATCATAAAAAAGTGTTTGAGTTCCACTAATTATCCCTTTGATATCGCATAGGATTGATTGTTACCTTAAACACATCTCATTGAGGCATTGTTCAGTTGGTTGTGAGGTGATTGTCTTTCTGTCTGGTGTTGGCATATTGACATAATCCTTAGTGCCATGGGGTCTAGAAAGCCTTTTTCTGGGCCATGTGTTGTAGTATTTAGCCAGACAACATATCACTACAAACCCTTAGCTATTCTAAAAAACAGGGACCAAGGGGATTCCAGGATCACGTGGCTTGCACGGATCCCAATAAATCATCTTACCCGGAATGTATTAGAAACATCATGACTATGTCTAAAAAAAAAAAAACTTTCATTTTCTGGGGGAAGGAGGTGGAATGCAGTTTTCAGCCAGGTTCTGACGACATAAAAACCTCTTCCAAGCCCATGATCACGTCTTTCAAGGTTTTATAGAATTTCTCCACAACTCACTCCTCTGAGCTGATGAGGCTTGTAAACTTGTAAGTTATCCCACACTCATCTCACATAGACTTCATGCATACAGACATTAAGATTGTCGCCCTGTCTGAGGCAAGCTCCTTAATCTGCAATGCCATGACCACTAAGGGGTGCTGTCACTGTCCATAGAGGTATGGCTTTAGGGTACCAGGTAGAATGGTCCAACAGTAGCAGGATTAATTTGTTCCCTAAAGCTATCTTAGGGTCGAGTAACCTAACAATTTATATCCTAAACCTTTTCAAAAGATGTTCTAGTCATTGAAAGTTGAATTATAGGAGCCTTATATTGTCTGTTTGACTTGACACTATCTTGGAAAAAGACAGATCTTCAGCTCTTTTATAAAACTTTATTTGATTGAGGCAGACCCAGGAGTCTCTGTAAAAAGGATTCGAGTCCACATGTATGGATTCAGAGTTAACACAAGCCAAACACCAGCATCATATGTGGCAAGTGATAAACTTTGGATGTTTTACATTCTAAACATTTTCATATCTGGTTTACTACCAAATGTATGTAGAAATTGAAAAAATATTCCCAATCGACAGGCCCAAACAGTTCTGTCAATTTGCTAATCTTATTGTGAAATTCAGCCCAACATATGGAAAGTTTAGTACTCTAAATAGCTTCTGCGTCTTAAAGATCATGTGTTTTGACCTTGAATTCCAATTTTCTTTCACTATAACCTCTCATATATCAATATTTATGATCCGATCCCAGTGATCATGTAGTCAGTGTAATAAATAATTAACAATGTGAGAAGCCAAAGCTAAGATGGTGAGGCAAGTGTAACCCTACTACTCTGCTGTGACTGCGGGTAATGCAGGACCTCCAACCTCTTGGTAAGGCTTCCCAGAAGTGGCCACTTTCATCTGAAGACACACAGAATCAGAACAAGGCGAAGCTTACGGTGAAAACACCACGCAGAGCATTTGCTGGGGTCCGAAACCTGGCCCACTGAAGATGGGAGTCGAGCCGGAAGAATGCTCTTGAAATAGAAGCTATCCACTAAACAAGATGCAACCGTAGGTTCCTCCATAAATTGGAAGGTGGGCACCTTTGATCCTTGGGCAGAGGGAATCTAAGAGGCAGTACACAAGAGATCGTATGTGGCCCAGGAGGAGGAGTGTGCCCGATGAAGCAGAACTATGAGAGAAATGGTGCAACACTCGAAACCCAACTTAGCCTCGTGCAAGATGGCGTTGATACAGGTCCTTCATTCCACTATAGATCTGTATGTGGTAGGGTTGGATATCCCCGCCACCAGGGGCATGAAGTAGATACCATACCCACCTTAATCGAGGCAGGTCAGAGACACCTGAGGTACACTTACTTAGCCCACAAAGTGATGAAACTGCAACCGCCAAGGAAAACATCTGGCATTTCATCCCAGCAACTGCAAGGACTCAAGTATCAACCATAATACAAGGCTAGTAGTGAGGGACAAATTGACCATCAGAGCAGAGAGAGACGAATATATAGACTTGAAGGAGATTCAGCTGCAAGCAAATTTTTTGTTAAGAAGTTGGGGACCCTCATCTCAAAGCAAAAACAGCAGCAGTAGTGAAGCATGGAGGGCTGAAGTATAGCGGCATACACCAGTGAGCTGGGCGTAGGAGAGAGAAATAGGTGACAGAACTCTGCTCAGGCAATAACAATAAGGGGTCCCAAATAACATCACTAAGCTGATGCTGCATTCATTGGCTCACGATTCATGTTGAGTTAACACCATCTGGTTGTTCCAACTAGCAAATTAACCTCCCGAAATCCCATGAACAAAGATAAGGCAGACTCAAACTATCAATGATTGGAGCCCTGTATAGGACGGGTCCAATCATACTCCAGGATAGAATGGAATTCTATGTTCCTACCAGGATCCTACGTTCCACTAATTCAGCATTGGCAAGGACTAAACGCATATATAAAGTAAGAGCGGGCGGCCGCTCTTTCTCTTATCTAGCGGCCAAGAGATGGAACGAGCTGCCCAACGATCTCAGACATACAACCAACTATCTGTTGTTTCGAAAAAAGCTTAAGACTTACCTGTTTCCTTTCCATCACTAATTAAAACCCTTTCTAACCGCTCGCTGTTTTCATCTGGTCTTAGCGCCGTGATATCCCTTGGGATGAGTGTTGCGCTTTACAAATACCATAAATAAAATAAAATAAATAAATCAAGACTCTTCAGACTCACTCACAGGGAAAGGGTATATTACCCATGACCACTAAGGCCTGGGCTGCAGAGTTACAGCCTTCATTAATGCCCATGGAAATCTATGAAGCAGGATAATCCTGGGCCGGAAATGTGCCTGAATTTGGGGAAGCTTAAAATAGGGACCCAGCAAAACTTAAAGATCAAAAGAGTATTGGCCTAAACCTAGTGGAACTGTTGCAATGATTCTGCAAAGTCACAGAACTATGCTTGGGGTCATGGAACCTTAGTAGGCAGGGACTGAGTCATCCTGCCAAATGAGTACCCATGAGCAGAAGGACCGACTAGCTATAGTGTCTCACTTGCCCTCCTACTTACTCACAGAGGAGCAAGTGATTAGACACCCCAGAACACAACACCCGACCATCTCAGGAATCGCAGTTGCAGGACACACACTTTCGGTTGTACACGTCCACAATAAGATCTGAATGTTTATTTTAACTATTGTGCTCTAGTATTCAGTATACGTACCACAACAAGTAGAAAAATGCCTAACACAAATACGGTTGGCATAGCATGTAGTCAGTAAATCATAAAAGGAGCTGTCATTACATACGACAGTGTAGCCTAACCTCCTTCCCCTTCTATAGAAGCCAAATGATTATATATTGGAAGATCTCTAGGTGTTAGCAGCAGACCCTGTACCTCAGTCTATAGATGGAAGATCTACATCACAGGTGCTATACCTATATGACCAAAGTACATGTTCCCAAACAAAAGCTGCATCTGGATGTTTTGTCTAGGTGCTAGGGCCTGACCAGAACAGAATAACAAGGGGCATTGTTGTTTGACTTTGTCTGCAATGTTCAGACTAAATCCCAGGAAAGAAAAGAACTCAAAAACATCAACATGTTCAATGTGAAAGTTGCAGTGTGGCACAAAGCAAAATAAGTTTGTGTAGTAACGTGCGCAAAGCAGAAGACAGTCTGCAATGGGCTCATGCTAACATAGGGAAAACGACAATGGCCGCATGGACCACGTGACAGAACAATCTTATCAAGGAGTGAACAATCGGTGGTCCATGGTTTGATTACCTGTTGACAACCAGATCACATGAATTGCACCATAGAAACGTACACACTCAAAATGGCAGAAGCTAGGGAAAAAAGAGACAGCAACATCAAATATTTGTTACAGCAGGCTCTCACCAAAAGATCAGAGGGACCTCCAACAAACCAAGCAAACAGAAGGAGAAACACCAAATACAGGTGAAAATAGATACACAGAAGTCAAGCAAGTCACAAAATAAAGCAGTGTTTCTCAGAAATAAAAGTAGAGTTAGAAGAAATGTCAACTGACTTGAGAGAAACCTTCAAAGAAGTGAGATAAGATATGGAGAATTTAGGCACCATGGTAAACTCACTGGAAACAATGGAAGAATCCTGGACCTGATGGAATAGAGGGCCCATCTGATAACCCTGAAAGAGTAGGTAATAATCTTATGAAAAGAACACAGGAGAAACTGGAAAACTGCTCAAAGAGATGTATTATGTGCATCAGTAGGTCCTCATAGGGAAAGAGGGAAGGGATATAAAAATGTATAAGCAAGCCTTCTAGATGCCATCCTAGAGCAGGAGCAAAACAGATGCAAATAGGGTGAGAGTGATTGGACTAGGAACAAAGATTGCTGGATATCCTTTCATGCCTCAATCACAAGAAACATAGTCATGAGAACAGTTCAAAAAAGGTAGCTCTAACACCTATATTGGGGCAGACAGACAAAAATATTATGCCTTGTCATCTATTACCCTAAAAAAAGTGAAGCATTCAGACCAGTGACTTCCCTCCTGCGAGAAAAAGGCATCAAATACTTATGGGACCATAATGTCACATTAGTTTGTATGGCATTGAGAGCAGTTGTCCAAAAATGCCTAACTGGATGTTGACAGATCCTGGGACTAAGCCCCCTAACATAGCCAAATACAGCCAGCAAGCCGACCTATGCTGCTTCAAGAGCCCCAAATGGGACAAAGGCCTCTGGCAACAGATAAACTCCAAAGCAGGAAGAAATAGAGCAACTTCAAAAACTTATTGGAAAGGCAACACAAATAAATATTATACTGAAGGCAAAGAGGCCAGGGGAGAAGATTCCTTGTTGAGGAATGACCCAGGAACAGAGACTGCCATGAGCCATATTTCAACCACCAATATCAAACTTTGGATGACCTGTGGGGAACAAACTGCTTAGAGACAGTTTTCTTGACTTCCCCAATGTTAATTTGGACTTCCAATATTTGGAATGGATGGTTTGACATCAGTAGTTTGCTATTGTAGCCTGCTTAATTTTTTGTGTGTGTATTGGTTGATTGTGATGGTTGTAGAGGTATGCTGTTTACAAAAGTTTGGCTAAATGTTAAAGCCATCCACAAGCAAGGAAGTACAGACAAAAACCTAAGAAGAACTACCCTATTTGATAGAAGCCACCACTAAGGCAGGCATGACAATGCTGTCCATCACAATGTACAATGTTAGGGTCCTGAACAACTCCACCAAACAGAAAGGTATCGTACACAAACTGACACTGTTATTCTCTGATATAGGGCTTATTTTAGAGACCCATCTGCTACGGCAAGAGCAAAAATAGGTCTAAAGAATTCCCAGTTCCTTACTTGTGTTGGGCCTGCTAGATGGGTGGAGAGCTGGAGAGCTAGACAGCTATTAGTAGGCAAACACACCACTACTCAGCCCACACAGCAAGAGTTATGTCCACATTAATTATATGCTGTTAGACAAACAGCTGCTTTGTCCTTTGCAGCAAGTGACTGAGAGGTCTGCAACATTACCAGATCGGTGACCTCTGTGCTTGATCGTCCAAGTGTTATCCAACAGAAGGAAGGGGGGCTATCAACCTTAATGATGCTTTGCTTAAGAGCAGGTTGTCTCAACCAATGTAAAACAAACCATCTCAGATTAGATCACATCCACTCACAATGGATATAGGGAAGTTAAGGCTTTATAATAATGGGAAGCTCTGAAGGCAGTACTGAGGGAAACTTTGAAGCAGCCCAACTCAAAAAAGATGAGAGAAACTCTGATAGGGATGAGCTCACTTGAACTAGAAAACCCCACTAACATACACAATCACAAATTCTGGAAAAGATCTCAATGCTTCAGTGACAGATTGGGGCCTTAGAAATATACAGGGTAAAATGTCTACTTGCCCAATTACACTAAAGTTCCTGTCGATTAGCTAATACCCGGTAAGCTTGTGGCTAATCTACATCGAGCCAAGAGAGAAACCTTATTGAGGAGGTCAAAGATGAAGACAGCCATCTTCAAAAAGTCAAATGCTTCCAGAAATTCTATGAATGACTATGAATGACTATGAAACACAGCTACCAAAGGTATCAACATCTGATAAAGTTAAATTGGAAGAGCCAGTCAAAAAAGTACAAATCTTAAAAGCTGTCCACTCTGCACCTCTCAAAGGCACCAGGCCCAAATGGGTTCACAGCATAATTTTATAACATATTTAGTGGGTCTTGGCTCCCTGTCCTCCACAAAGTCTACCAAGAAATTACTCAAGCAGAAGGATGACTCCTCACAATGTCAGGGTCCATCATATCGCTTATTCTCAAGCCTGACAGACACCCTGAGAATTGTGCCTTATTATTGAATATAGATGTGGAAATTGCCACAAAAATAGCAACCCTGTACCTACTGACAGCA
Source organism: Triturus cristatus (assembly GCF_964204655.1). NCBI lineage: Eukaryota > Metazoa > Chordata > Amphibia > Caudata > Salamandridae > Triturus > Triturus cristatus. The sequence continues at coordinate 370,149,642 of NC_140581.1, read as the reverse complement.
ATCGAGGACTTGCCCTCTCCAGCCCATCAGGATTTATCCAAGGCAGACAATAGATGTAGGACCAGATTTACTAACATTCTGTGTCGTGTTTGTGCCACTTTTTTGGCGCATCTACAATGCAAAATGCTAGTTGTGATTTGCAAAGTCACACAAGGGTCAATGTCCGCCTTGCATGGCTTTGTAAAAAAGTATCACTATACAGCTCCTTGTGCTCTGTTGCATTATACTGCATTGTGTATGCATTACATAGGTAGAACATGGACGTTTGTCATACAACCACCCACTTATTTATGCCCAAACCAAGATCAACGAAAGGCAGTAAACCTGTATTTGCGCCAAAACAGTGCACCTAACAAAGAGGGATGCAACAAAGAAAAATACCTTAATTTCCCCTTGTTACTTCATTTTTCCATGTATGCTTCATTCTGTGGCACACATAGAAAGAGGAATATGCCTCTAAGGATTGTTTTTGTGCATCCCTTCCTGTACACAAACAATCCTGCCCGTAACAAAGGCACCCTTGCTACAAGGTGCAAGGGTACGTGCATGACGGTAGGCTGCCTGAAGTACATTAGCACTACTATGGAGCAGAAATGCACAACGTCTTAGTAGATATGGCACATTTCAACACTCTCCCTTTCAAGCAATGCAGCACATCAAGTTGAATTACTGCATTAAGTTGAGTTGCATGAAAGGTTAGTAAATATGCGCTGAACAAGGTGGCAGAAAAACAATCCTAATTTCCATGAACACTGAAAAAGCATTTGATAATTTAGACTGGGGCTTCATAGTAGATACCCTACAAGCAATGAACTACAGAGAGGAATTTTGAGCCTCATTTTCAATATTTTGAAACAAGACAGCACAGCAAGCATTTCTGCAGCACTGCCATGTGTCAAATGAAAAGGGCAGGAATGCGCCATATCTGAAAGATACAGCGCATTCTTGTCCTTTTCCCCTGCGGTGGTACACAATGGGCTGCCATGCACCAATGCAGGCACCCGTGTGCCATGGGTGCAAGCGTGTCTGCGTTGTTGGGGTGATTGTTTTTGGCCAGGAAGGGATATTTTCCTGCACAAAAGCAATCAAGAGAGGTGTTTTCCTATTTCTATCTGTGCTGCAAAATGCAGCACACATTGAAAATGGAAAAACAATGCGAAATAAAGGTATTTATCCTCGTTGCGCCTCATTTACGCCTCCCCTGGGGAGGCATAGGAATTTGACGCGTTCCCAGGTTTACGAAACCGTGTAAATCTAGGCATGCATCAGGTTCCATAGATGTTGCATGAGAACACCAACAGCAACACCCATGGAAGGCTCCTTTCACTCAAAGAAATGCGTGAAAGGGGACCATATTTACATGGCCATGAAAAGCCATGCAGGGTGGCTTTACGTGGCCTTGTAAAAATGGGCAGGCACACTCTGCCGCCGGTGTGTCGAAAAAAGTGACACACCGGCAGCGCAATGGGCTTGTAAATAAGAAACTTTGTGGTTGGGTTCTGGAAGGATATCAATCTACCAAGGCTATAATTAAAGTCAACAGCACTCTTTCCCAGTTGGCATCCATTTAAACAGGGCACCATGCAGGGGTGGACATTGTCACAACACATACCCTGTGTTTGCACTGACTCTAGAACGGTTGGCCAGAGGATCAAGTGAAAGAAATTGACAAAGGGCATTAAGTTGGGGAATCATAGCTCACCGTGTTCACTGATGATACTCTGTTCTCTCTAACAGAAGCTAGAAAGTCCTTACCCCATCTTATGAATGCACTAAGAGAACACCAGATGGTATTGGGGTTTTAAATTAACCTGTATAAATCTGACATTCTGAATATCTCAGTTCCCAAAGATCAAATTCAGAAATTAGAGGACCTTAACACCTTGTGGTGGGCTGGCTTCTCTATCAATTAGTCTTGGCTGTATTTAGCAAAAAGCGTAGAAAACAATTTTGCACAATTCAAAAGAGTATTGAAAGTTGGTGCTATATGATCTTGCCATTCTTTGGGTGACTACGCACCAACAAAGTGACAATGCTACCCAGGGTACTCTATGTATGCTAGTCAATAAGACTGCACATAGCCAAAGACTACATTGCAAAGCTCCAAGCCTAGTGCTCAGACTTTATTTCGGAGGGGAGATAGAAAATGTTTATAAACACCAGTGCACGCAGGCAATTAATCTGAAAGGGATGGGTGTGCCCAACCTTCTCAGCTATTACTACTCAGCATTACGACTGCAGTTTATTATTAACTGGACTAGAAGAGAAACCAACAAAGGATGGTTTATGGTGAATGAATCATTGGGGGGGTGGCCAACTTTGGAAAGTGCCTTGGACTGCAAAGTCCCAAAGAAACCAGATGTTATATTTATCCTGGATAATGAGTGCTACACTAAGAATGTGGGATAGCGTGGGTACAAGGGGCTTGACCTTGTTCACCTCCCCAGTCACACCCTTATAGAAAAGCAGTGGGTTTTCATCCAGCCTACATAAGCATGTCTTCCAAAAGTGGTAGGAAGGGGATAAAAGCCCTTGTGTGACATGATATCGATTGATGAAGTGAAACTCTTTGAACAACTGAAGACTGAGTTTGGTTTGCTTAAGGCAGTGCACTTCTGATATCTTCAGGTGAGACAATGGATCTGTCGTACGGTTCATACTATATCAGCAAGACTGTGCGTTTGGACAAAATAAACATCAAAACTGTGTGAGACTGAGTCCACACACACAATCAGGATAGGTTGGCCTTCGTTCTGGCTGGCTCAGATTGCACCATCTGGACCTCTAGTCTTACAAGGTACTGGAAGCTATGTGCAAACTCAGAACATGACAACCATGACTTCCTAAGGAAATAATGGAAACAGATCAGTACCTTTCATTAGTAACTCATGCATGCCAAAGGGAGACACAGGTAATACCCGGATTGGTATTGCAAACATTTATTGAAGCAATATGATTCTTGTATAAAATATGTGTGCTGCAATGATTAATAGAAGGAAACCGAACAGAGTAATCAGCATTACTAGAGTGGTAAAGAAGATAAGCAATTCAGCCATTGTCTTGTTACATTGATGATACGCATACATATATAATCATACCTATACTCCTACCCAGCGCTTCTTAACCTAGTGGGTTAAGGGGATGAGAATCTGCCAGAATACCGTAGGTTAAACTAACTCCCCAGTTATCTGTGGGTATGTTTCATCTGGGAGCCCGTTCTTGTGCAAAGCAGACAACTGTCCTTCCCAGGAAGATAAACAGGATTCCACTGGGCTTGAATTCCAGCATGTGACGACCTTGATTGTGACAGCAAAATGCTCCTCTGTCTAAACAAAGGATTGGTGTCGTTTATATAATAGACTTCAACCATGTTACCATGCCAGAGTTCCAGTTACGCCGTCGTTATTGATTCTACCCTTACAAAGCTGTTGCCGAGCGGACAACACATTTCGTGCAGTGAATGTAAGCCTGGTACAGAATGTTCAAGGCCCTGATAATATGCCTACAAAGAAGTGTAAATGTAAGCAAATATTATCCGATATGGATGTGCAAGCAAATGTGTGTCAAGAGTCAGCGTTTAAGAAAGGTGTCAACTTTAAAATGGTGGTGTTCCCAGTCTGAGGCCCATGTAACCACACAACAGATCCAGCAACCCAGAATTAAGCTAGGAGCAAAGAGAAAACTCACCCCCCCCCCCCCCATAGAAAAACACATTTGCTCTTGCAAGAATGATGAAAATGCAAACTTACTTATCTAAAAATTGTTTAATAAGACAATAGCTAGGGAGAAATGTCCCTTTCAAATAACATGAGGGAACAAATTAAATATAACATTAGATGAGGACCAATGGAGCAACATACTCGCACAAATCAATAATTCTGCGACCCACACTAGGGGCAGGGAAACAATGTTAAAAATATTGTGCCATTGGCACTATATGCTGGAGAGGTAGGGGATAACGGGACGGCCCAGGGAAACAAACTGGTGTCCAGGCTGTGGAGGCAGGGCCCTGCAACACACATCTTATGGTCCTGTCCACAGGTGAGAGCTATCTGGCAAAGAGTGCTATAAACTATCATTGAGGTACGGGGCCTCAATGATTTATAGCAGTAATAATCCTTGGCAGACCATCTGAAGAAATCTATCCCCTGTACAGCAAGAAGGGAAAGCTCATCTCGCACTAGTTATTAACAGCCAAGAAAAGTATACTAGTGCTATGGAATTCGCCCATTATTCCAAACTATGGTGGCTACTGGGAATGGAAAAGCTGGCTAAAATCACACAAGGCAATGAAAACACTTAAATAAACAGAGGCGTTTCTTCCAGGTTGAGCATAGGAGAAAGGGAACAACAAAAAGCAGAGGTGTTACTTCCTTCTGCCAAGGAAAGCTGTACCACTGGGCCTAGGGTTTATTATGGCAGAAAGGGAGCTCTGGGATAACTTACGCCATTGATTTTTGTTCACCTCATCAACAGTTTTAAAGTGATGATGATTAGAGCAGTATTTGCACTCTGGCACAGAACAAAGGGCCAGATGTACCAAATCCTTTTACAGCCGCAAACCCTGTGAATTGCAACATCAAAGGGTCTATAAAAGGGCTTTTGAGATTCGCGGAGCCTTGCAGTCGTCCATCCTTGTAACAGAAGGGAGTAGCAGAGTGCAACCTATGTAATTAATAGTCATTGGTCAGGCCGGTTTGCCACCCCTTTGCAAATGTACAGTTTGCGCTGCAAATTATTAGCACATAGGTTACATTGCAAATTACAATCCCATTCACAAACCAGTTGTTATGCAAATTGCACGTCCCTGCTTTTAGAATGGGAATGATATCTCTAGACCATAATAGAGTGCAGTTTGGGCCACATGTCATTCATGTGTGAAAAAGACATAGGTCCGTGATTTAGGCACACAATGTTGTAGGTCTTTCCTGGTATAATTTTATCTTCTCGTCACAGTTATATCATATATATCTATGGACATTTCATTCAGCTGCTCAGTTTTCGATACCTCTATGTCTCAAATATCTTTAGCAGAGTTCTATTCCACTTCTACATGATTTGGCAACCAGTTTTCTGACTTAGCCTGGCTGCTCTCCGAGGAGGGCCGCTGTTTCATTTGAGTCAACTTGTTTTAATTCATACAGTAATGCGTACTGGCTTCTGGTCACACAGAAGGGTGCCCCTATCTTTACCTTCAGAGGGAACAGTAACAGGGAACCAAAACTAATGATCTATCACCCCAAGTTACTCCTGTGAATATTTCCTCTGTAGGACCACATGGGTCCATCCTGTCTCCCATGCTTTTAAAGCTCAACGTGAAGCCATTGAAAAGTCTCCTATTGGAGGCTGAGCATCACCTACGCCTCCACTTTATTAATTACACCCTGCACTTCCTCTGTGAAATCAAACAATGATACTAAACACTTTCATAATTTAATAGCTTGAACATCACAATTCGACGCTACGCATCCTCCTGGCTTTTGCTAGGCATATGTTACCAAACCGAACCAACACTATCAAGTGCATGTTCTCAATGGGATTGTTATCTTCCAAGCCAAGTAAATAGGGGTAGGACTTGGGGCATATTTATGAGGGACGTTGTGTTGCTCTTGCACCATGCAACGTGGTGCAAGCGCGGTGCAAAACCAAAATGCGATTTTGAAGCCTTGCAAGGCCACCTTGCATTGCCCTGAGAGGCTTCATAAATCTGGAGTGATGCAACGCAGCACAAATCGCTGTGTTGCATTACCCTCCCCTGGGAAGGCATTGCATGGGTGTTCCCACGCAACTACCATGGTTGACGCATTCCCAGATTTAACAAAAGTAGTAGACCTGGGAATGTGCCAAAACGATATGCCTTCTCAGAGAAGGACTAACGAGGAGAAATATTCTCCTAGTTACTTCCTCTTTCCGTGTGTGCTGCATTCTGCAGCACATATAGAAGGAGGAATGCGCTTCTCAAGAATATTTTTGTGCAGAAAGGTGCCCCTTCCTGCACAAAAACAAACCTGCATGCAAAACAGGCACAATTGCACCATGGTGCAAGGGTGTCTGCATTGGCGCTAGGCAGCCAGAATGGCACCAGTGCAGCGACAAAGACAGGAATGCAATGTACTCTTCCAAATACGGAGCATTCCTGCTTTTCCCTGTGATGCAGCGCAGCAAGGTGACTTACGGCGATGATTCACAATCTTATCACTATGCGCCTTGGTGCATACCTGTACCTGAACCTCCAGAGGGCACTCTATGGACCCCAATGCTATCCTGCTCATCCCAATAGCTTCCCCACCACTGTACTGTGTACTTGATATAGTTTGTCTTACCATGATGTACATTTATGTATGCCTGTACATCGCACTTATGGATGTGAGGAAAATAAAAATATCATGAGGCCTATGTGTCCCCGTGTGTTCCCCCACACTCATGTGCACATACATGTCACCTACGTATTTCCCCTCCATGGCCTGTCTATCATGATGCTCATGCTATAACGTAGCCTGCCATAATCCAGTCTCCCATGAGAGAAACGACAAATCTGCTCTGAGGCCTACACGTTTGCATCATGTTTTCCTGCATTTCCATTATTGTGGCCCAGCCAGAGCCGAAAAGAGGCTTCAGGCCTCAGAACGCTCTGAAAGCTGTAGCTGCGTATCCTTGGCCTTGCACACTTGGGCCTCAGCCAAAGGGGCCCTGTCCGAGACAGTATTGAGCACGGTTATCTGCTTACTCCTACCGAAACCACATTCCTGCCTGGAGAAGGAGGGATAAACATGACATCTGCAAAGGAGAAGCCTAGCCTTTCTGTCTCTTTTTGTGTGATTACAAAGCTCACGTCAGTGAAAAGCCCATAGCCCCCGTGCAAGACTTCAGCAGTAAACGAAGAAATAAATGCCACATTGGCCCTTGGTGATGGGCAACCTATGTCGCGAATCAGTCCCTGCTCCAAACTTTAGATATCAGATAATACGAGATGTGCTGGTCACCCTGACACTGAAGGTCTCACTTCTAGACTACAGACTCCCCGGTTGCATAGCAACCCTTTTACACGTCAGTTACACGTTAGCTCAAATTGAGCACAAGTAAGGCAAAGTTCCAGTAAAGTTCCAGCTGATCACGCAACCCCCTCTAGGCATCCACCCACCTATGACACTTACCTATTATCATCAAGTGGACGCCCACCTTCACGCCTACTTACACGCCCACATGCTCTTATCTCATTCTCTCTTGCTCCGCCTGAAGCGCTCTTGCTTACGTATATTATTTACAAACATATATATACTGTACTCTGTGAATAAAGTGGGAGAATACCTTTTTGAGAACCCTGGTCCTGATCCCTTGTGGTGATGGAACTATTCTCCCTATAACTCGAGTTATTTGAATAAAGCCCTTTTGAACCTGATACCACGGACTCAGCCTTTTGCTTCATGTATAATTGTATTGATTTCCAGAAATTCTGAAACTCGTAATAATTTATTTACGACAGATGAACTGACTAGAGACATGAAATAAAGACATAAATGGTCTTCTTGCAAGAAAGCTTCACGATCCTTTACTGAGCAGACCATTGCCATCATACGAAGATTCACATTCAAGCTAGAGAAGGAGGCAGACCACAATCGTATAGCAAAGAAGGACAGACAAGTTGATAATCATCAATTAAGGTTGCAAAGGCTTTTTCGAAATACCGACATGAAAGTCCATGCCTGGCTATGAAGGCTTTGTCATTCTGTTCTTCTTTGACATTTCTGCCTGCCGGCGACTTTCCCCCAGGTAATTAGATAACCAGCGAAACCACTGAAGGAGCTATATGTTTTATACTGTTGATGCATGTTGTGTGGCATGTTACACTTGAATCATGTGACTGGAAGAATGTCTGTGGTGACAGATACAGTGAATGCTGCAACAAGATGTTGCCTTATGTCCGTCTAGAGAATGAAATAACCTACATACTGCATGGGCCCCCTGCTCCAAGAAACCCTAGATATTTGGGTTAACAAAAGTATGTGCATCCACATGTTGACATGTTCAAGCCATCATCTGCTTGTATGTCACAGTATCACAATTAAAATATCAACCTGCAGATATATAATTACCATAATATTGACTAGCAAAATATCATCTAAGGTGAGTGTAAATTTACTATTATTAACTCTGCCTTGGTGGTAATTTGTAAGTCAGATCTGTTCATAAATTAAGTTTAATAGGAACATTGTCCATTAAACAAAATATACTAAATACAGGAACAAAATCACAATAGAAACATAAAACGAAATACACAATTAATAAAACACACGCAAGTTATTAAATCTATATAGCAAGATATATTACAAATGTAAAACTAGCCCTTTATACTTAGTAAAAATCTACCTACAGCATGTAGCAAATATAAAAACACACATCTAAATTTAGCTGGCAAAAATGAACTAATGCCATTTTTCAAGAGGACCGGTTTTAAATATGTCTTCCTTTTGTTTTTGATAAGATTATACAATCAAGCTAGATGTGTTCTTTCATACATTTTCATCCCACTCGACACCTACAATAACCTTCATCTGACTGCAGCATCTTTCCAAGGTCTTGTACCCCATACACAGGATTCAGGCCTATTCTAATTCTTAGAATTTTTTGTCACAGCATTATATTTGCAAGTGTCTCAATCTAAGGAACAAAACCATCATCCTTTCAAGCGCTCAGAAAAAGGCTCATCAAAAGTTTTTAACTTAAATACATCTACAATATTTGACACGAACTTCAGCAGCTAGAAAATCTCAAGCAAAACACATATTCAAAGATTTGATAATTTTACATGCAGGTCTAGCCTAATCTATTTCACTGTTTATTTATTTCCTTATAACTGAGGTTAGCAATCTTTTCTTGGTCCTAGGTTGCCAGTTTGTTTAGGTAGCGCAGGGTTTGATATCTGCCACTATTACTCCTGGGAGTTAGATTCAATTAAATACAAATTGATTGAGCCATTGTGGCTTTACATAAATTTAAAAGACTCTCAGATTGGTCCAATTGAATACTCCCACCAAGGCTAATCTGATCAATACCATATGACATTGTTGGGCCAGCAATGGCTTTATAGGCTTTGAGGAGAGGGGCATGGAAGAACCTCAATAGGTCTGATAAATGTTTTCTAGCCCACCAATTATAGCAGACATTTTGCCTGGTCAAGTGGTCTTTGTGTGTAACTGTTTAGAGGGAATGCACAAAGCCCAGCTGTCACCCAACCCAGACGTGTATTCCAGAGACAGGCAGAGGCACAGAATGGTAGCATTTTCAGACCTGCAATTTAAAAACGAACTTCACTAAGAGATGTGTTTTAAATTATGAGTCCAGAGACACCAAACACACTCTTCCTATCTCTTCCTATCTCTGCCCAATGCTAACCTATGGGAGAGAAAGGCCTTGCTGTAGTGAAATATGAATTTGAGGGTATTTCACTACCAGGACATGTAAAACTCAAAAGCACATGTCCTACCATTGAAATACACTGCACCCTGACCATGGGGCTATCTAGTACAACAAATAAAAATGTTTCAACAGATGTCCCTTCCTGTGCTGCTGTAATGAAGGGGTGGGGGGGTCCAGACGAGGGCAGCACCAATCCCCGGCGCTGCTGGGGGCGAGTCACAGCTCTGTAGTGAAAAACCACAGACATTCCCTCAAGGACGAATCACAGACGTGGCCTTACAACTCAATGAGAATGGATCTCCACTGCAAGGGGACAATTAACCTCAGGCCTACAATGCTCCACTGTGCCACGGCCTTTACATTTCACTTCCTCTGCACAAGGCAAGTGGAAGTGAAACAAGCCAGTCTGAGTTCATGATTCCCAGCTGTCGCATCCACGACTAATAATGACAGACACGTGTCATGCTTTTCTAAGGAGCTTTATTCTCATGCTCTCACTCGGTCCCTGCCCTTATCCTAACTGCCCGCTTCCCGCTACTTCTCCGCCCCTTCCTCTCGCCTCCTGGCTCCGCCCACACCAACTACTAGACAGCTCACACCTCAACATTTTCCCCTTTTTTAACAAAATGAAATGACCGACTTGTCTACAGTTCTTCAATAAGTCGTTTCGGCTTGCGGATGTCATCGTTTCTGTTCTCAGATCCAGTTTTCCTGGAGTCTCAGGATGCTGACTTTCAATCGTCCCATCAGGTTGTGCTCCGACGTCACGCTCTTGAGGCCCCAGCATCCTAGGGAGCGACTCTTGCATAACTGGAGTGCATTTCTGAAAGTGTGAAGTGTTTCGGGTGACTCTCAGACTGTCAGATTCTGCAGTCACCATGGTGCCCTTTTTTTGAATGATCGTTAGAGGCTCAGCTCTGAACCTGGAGTCTGTTTTCCTTTGCTGTTCCTGCTGGACTAGGACACAGTCACCTTCATGGATGGATGGTGATCTCGCTCGCCTTCTAGCATCTGCGTATGATTTCATTCTATCCTTTCCACGACGATCAGCTGAAATGACTTCTCGATGAATGCGAGCCGGTGAGACCGCTCTCAGAGCACCCTCCCAGGTGGGTGTCCGGTTCCTGATTGGTCTACCCAGCATTAAGGTGGCAGGGCATTTTCCCGTGGTAGCATGTGGGGTCGTTCTATAGGCCCTGAGGACTTCATTGAGAGCCACCTGAAGATCCTTCTTTTCAACAGTCGCTTGTTGAAACATCTTCTTCAAAGTGGCCATGAACCATTCTATCGTACCATTGGCCTGCGGCCAGAGGGGCGTGACTTTGCGATGCGTGAAGTTCAAGTGTCTCGCAAACTCACCAAACTCATGTCCATTAAACGGAGGTCCATTGTCTGTCTTGAGTACTTTCGGAATACCCCACGCCGCGAACACTTCATCCAGCACCGCAACCGTGCTTGCTGCACTAGTGGAAGATACGAACTGAGCTATCGGGAACCGCGAATACTCGTCCATAATTGCTAGGACATACTTTCCTGACTGAAGAGGTCCATAGAAGTCCATAGCAAGTTCCTGCCACACACCGCTGGGTAATTCGGTCATTCGCAGAGGAGCCGGGGGACTTCCCTGACTGACAAGTTGACACTGCAGACAGTCTTTGAGAGTACGTTCCACCATTTGGTCTAATAACGGTAACCACACTCGCTCTCTCAGAGCTCGCTTCGTTGCAATTATACCACGATGACCTTCGTGAGCTAGACTGACAATCCCTTGTCGTAGTTGCGTCGGGATGACGATCCTGTGATCCCTCAGCAGAAGCCCTTCCGAGGTGGCAGACAACTCCTCACTCACATGTCTGAATGCTTGCAGCTTTTGGTGGCTTACTGGATCTTCCAGTTCCCCATCACCATCAGATATCCACCTGTTGGTCTGCAGACGCCGAAGTACCTTCTGAAGAATGACGTCTGGCGCCGTCGCTTCCAGAATGGCCTCCAGGGGAATCGCAGGCGGTTGAGCTTGGCCCACGACAAAATGGACATATTCCTCTGCTATTGATGCCCTTGGCGCCGACTCAGTTCTAGGGTGGCGAGACATGTAGTCGGCCGGGTTGGCTGACTTGCCCGGCTTGTGCAGGATGGTGTAGGTGTACTCTTGCAATCGCAGGCCCCAACGCTCGATCCAAGGTGGCATCTTTGACCGTGGATTTCCAAAGATGGTAACGAGCGCCTGATGATCCGTCACCATCGTAAAGTGCTTGCCATAAATGAACACATGGAAGTGTTCGCAGGCCCAACAACCGCCAGACTCTCTTTCTCTGGCTGAGAATATACCTTTTCAGTGTCAGACAAACTGCGACTCGCATACGCTACGATGTGGCGCTGGTCCACCCCTCGGTCATACTGAGCCAGGATCGCCCCTAGGCCCACCGGGCTGGCATTCACGGTTATTTCCGTCTTCCGTTTGGGGTCAAAGTACGCCAGATTGTTGGCTGCCTCAACTGCCCGTTTGATGTCCTGGAAGGCCTGCTCACATTGATGGGTCCAGTCGAACGATTGTCCCTGCTTTGTGAGAGTGCGAAGTGGATGACTGATGGTGGCATAGTCTTTGATGTACCTGGCACAATAACTGTCCATACCCAGAAAGGAACGGACATCACTGACATCTTGAGGGCTCTTGGTGTCATTTAAAGCCATCACTTTCTCAGGGTCAGGCTTCATCCCTGCTCCAGAAAACACATGCCCAAAAAACTTGAGTGTGGATCGATGAAACTCGCACTTCTCTTTGTTCAATGTCAAGTTGGCGTCCAAGAGAGCGTGGCATACTCGATCGAGGGCCTTGTCATGCTCTTGGACGTTGGACCCATACACAAGGATATCGTCGCTGTAGTTTAGCGTATTAGGTATATGGCATATGGTTTGGTGTATTATATACCTTGACCGTTCATGTAGTTCCAGCTGATGATAGCCTTTGTTTAAGTCCAGCTTCAAGAACACTCTGGCTCCATTCAACGCGGCAATCATATCACTTAAATGAGGCCCAGGATGTCGTTCCCGTTCAATCGCGGTATTGGGAAGCCGCATGTCTACACACAGTCCGCTTTTCCAGAAGTGCCCGATGACTACGGGTGACACCCATGGAGTGGGGCCGTCAGTCCGTTCAATGATATGACGCGAGCAGTTCTTGCAGCTCATCCTCCACAGCCTGCTGAAGGTGGTATGGTACCCGTCGGGGATGTTGAGCGACAGGTCGGATCTGCTCGTTGATGTGGAGCCGAACTTGACATTTATTCAATCTTCCCAACCCGGTTAATAGCTTGGGGAATTTGTGTAATATGTCCTGATCACCACTGACCCGGTATAAGATCTCAACCAACCGAAGTCTCTCTGCCGTTGGTAGGCTGAGAAGGCAGTCAGCTTCCGGGCCATCAATCACGTATATTACAGCGGGCACCGACTTGTTCTGATGTCGAAGAGTCATTTGAAACTTCCCTAGACAGGGGAGCGGTTTCTTTGACATCCAGGTGAAGATCCGGACGTACGCCGGGCACAACGGAGGGGGTGACTTCATCTTTTTGTACTCCGTTACCGGGATGTAATTCAGTGATGCCCCACTGTCCAGGACAAACTGAGTGTCATGATTGCCCACGCTGATATCCAGTCTCGGGTAAGTCTTCAATTGATCTGGATCGGCAACCATGCTGGCATATTCAACCGTGTACTCAGATTCACACGACCCTGATCGAGAGTCCGGGGATGGTGACCTTCTCGCCCAGCGAGATCTCCTCGACTCCCGGCTGGAATGTGAAGAGCTGGAAGACGATTTTGGCCGATCTTGCACAGCTTTTACGTGGTGTCGCCTGGTGTCCGAGCGAGTTGGCCTCATCGCTTCATTCTTCCCCTCCCTGCGATATTCGCCACACGTCGCCTCAAAATGGTTAGTTCGTCCACACTTCCGACATTGCTGCCCCATGGCTGGACACGCTTCTCTGTGCGGGAAATCATACCCACATCTGTAGCATTTCTTTCCGCCATCTTGTCTCTTGTCTTTTCTCCTTGATCCGTGTCTCCTGTGCTCGGTGTACCTCTGGCGAGAGGAAGGCCTAGAGTGGTACTGGCGCTCCTTCGAGTGCCTGTGTCTGTGACTGTCTTGCACCCGGCATGCCTGCTCACGTCTTTCAGGGCGCCCGGCTTCCATGCTTTTGGCTTGCTCCTCCGCTTGGTCGTACACTCGAGTCATCTCCTCTATTTCCTCTAGGTTGTGACTTTTCCTCAACAGCCTCCTCCTCAGTGTCTCAGACTGACACCCATCAATTATCTGCGTCCGGATGGCATCATCCGTTGAAAACGCATCGAACTCGCAATATCTGGACAATCGACGCAGTCGTGTTATGAATGAACTCATCACCTCTTCTTTCCCTTGACGGGCTTGATGAAAGGCATATCTTTCATAATCCACATTTCTTTTAGGCAGAAACTTCCTGTTTAGCGCCTCGCGCACTTTATCATAAGTTCCCGTGTCCGCGCGAGGTAGTTCTTTGATGATCTTGCTAATTTCTTTGCCGACCAGGTTGCGCAGTGCAATCACTTTGTCCTCATCCTCGGTCACCTTCGACCCTTTAATGTAATCCTCAAAGTCTTCAAGCCATTCTTGCCATCTGGGGCCCATGCTCTCCCCAACGGTCAGTGGTAATGGCTCTGGTGGGCGCAAATGTGACACCCCCGTCACAGTCGGTTTGACTTCAACTCTTTGCGGCGAACCATGGTCCGACATCTTGGCCGCGCACTACTGAGCTCGTCTTATCTGCTCACGCGCTCGTTCGTTTCCAGCTTGCCTTGGCAGGTGCTTGTTTGCTTTCTTTGCTTCTCTTCCTTTTCCTCTTCTTTTTTTTTTTTTGAATTGCCAAGTGCTTGTTTGTTTCTTGCCTGACTTTAAAATGGCCGCCACTTTGATTCCATAGGGATGTCTTGCAGGTGACTGCCTGACTCCAAGATGGCCGCTGCACCACGCCTCTCACTCCCCACGAGGTATTGACTGTCCCTCTTATCAGGCTTGCCACACTGCCCTCAGCACTCCCGCAGTCACAGGTCATTCATAGTGCTTCGTGCATCGCTTACGGTCATTCACCTGATACAGCGAGCTCGGGGTGGGCTCCCGACGTTACTCTTCTCTCGCGTGCCAAATCTCACGCATCGGGGGTGAGGTTTCACTTTGGCGCTTAACAGCGCTCCTTCAGCCACGATGTCCTGAGGCTCCGGTGCACCCGTCAGGCAGCGCAGGAGCTGCCAGCAGTCATCGGGGTGAGCTCCCGCTCTCTCGTTGACGTTTGCACCTCAGCTTTCACCTCAAGGATGGCACTGCATTCGGCGCGAACCGGCGCTCTCAGATGGACGCGCTTTCTTCGGTCGCACCAGGGACTCTTCTTTAACTGGGACAATGGGCCACAGCATCCCACCTTCGTTGCCAGCTGTCGCATCCACGACTAATAATGACAGACACGTGTCATGCTTTTCTAAGGAGCTTTATTCTCATGCTCTCACTCGATCCCTGCCCTAATCCTAACTGCCAGCTTCCCGCTACTTCTCCGCCCCTTCCTCTCGCCTCCTGGCTCCGCCCACACCAACTACTAGACAGCTCACAACTCAACACCAGCCACCACGGGTAAGGAGTGTGCCCCAGCTGTCAGAGCTATAAATGACTTTTATTTGGCGACTTGCTTAACTGTGTCTCACATAAATGGCAACGGGAAAAATATCTGTATTCTGCAGGAGCGGGCAGCAAAGGGTATTTTAATGCATATCTTTACCCTGGCAGGGAAGGGGTTCTCCTTCTGTGCCACATAGTCATATAAACTGGTATACACCTAAGCAGAATGTCATACAATTCCGAGAACTGCTGAAGAAACCATCAGTAAAGGAATTTGTCACTGTATGAATTTCTACATTATAAGGACATTTTGTGGGGGACTTTCGTTAAAACTGCACACTATATGAAACAGGCATGCAAAATATCGATGTAATCCATCTTGAATATAACTTTCTTGAGTAGAGAAAAATAAAAACGGACTATTGTTCAAATATAACATCAGAAACTGCATTGCTTTGTGACGCGTGAATAATATGCAATCCTGTTACAAGACACAATGGTATTCGTTTTATCAACCTCAGAAGGATGAAAGGCGGAGTCTAGTCTGCCAGGAAAGAAACCTGTGACCAACAGATTACGCACAGGGCTGGCTGCTACTCGTTTATCTTAAAGCACACCTCCCACCCAACAAGGGCTCCAGTGAATGTAGCTTTTGAACTCAGCATTTAGTGCAGAAAAGTGTGAAACTGAAATGAGCTCGGATTTATTGAAGTATACTAACAATTCAGTAAAATAACGCAAAATGTAATGCTACAGCAAGTTCAAGTGTTCATAGAAAAGACATACACTCTAGGGCTGTTTGGAGCATGTAGCAACGAGCTGGCTGTTTCAAAAAGGCATTTTTACTGGGCAACGCGGAAACAGTCGGTCAGCTATTTTGCCGCTCCCTCACACAAAAAAAATGTACACTTCACTCAGCCAGGCAACTGAAAAGAAGCGGCTGCTGCACCGACTCAACATGCATGAAATCAATATACCATAAAAAAAAACAGATTCTTGGGTGGTGGGAATAACTGCGCCATCTATAAGTTAATAATATAGGATAGCAATCAGCATTGTTCGGAAGTCACCAGACGGGAGGTGAAGCGGGCGCTTCCCTGAGACGGAGAGCGTCCGGACCTCTTGCTGCTTCTCGTTGTCGGCCAGCCTGCAAGAGGGAGGAGGCTGTGAATGGAGATCATTCTTCCCACACACACACGCACACACTGACTGCACTCCCTCGAAAAGGGCACCTACTGTCATCGCCGGGCGCGAGCCGCTGCAGGCAGGGGAGGGCGCGAGGCGGGGAGGGAAGTACCACTGGCGGCCCTCGGAGGGGAGCGGGCTGTAAGAGTTGAAAGGCAGGCCACGGCAGACGGGGAAGTTGTGCAACACGTGTCTAGGGCCGGTTTCTATGCACCGCTAATGTCAACAGTTTACATAAGCGGGCAGGGCTGCGCCTAGCTGCGGTGGGAGGCGCAGCGTGGCCTCGTGTGTGAAGGGCTTGTGTCAGCCCTGCAGCTCCGGAGAGCAACATCTTTCCCTCAACAAACAAGCGTTGGCCGCGCGCAAGCGACCGGAGACGCAATATGTGGTGGGGGAGGGGGGTAAGCGGGAGTTGTGTGTGCGCGTGCGTCATCGTGATCGCGATCGCTCTGAAAGCGAAAGTGATCGCGATGACGCACGAGTTTTCAAAGTGCTGCTGGCGGCCGGCTGCGCGCGTGCACGATCGCGTGAACGCAAGCGTTAGGCCAGCCAGCAGCACTTTGAAAATCCCACATACAAAATGTCTCTGAGCCAGCGCATGCGCTGGGCTCAGCGAGACCTAAAAAAGGACCATTACATTTTCCACAGTATGGTATATTCAATTTGAGGATCATTGAGAACCTGAGGGTTTTATTGTATGACATGAACCCTCCCCTGGATCTGCACAGTATGAGGGTTTGAATGCTTGACAGCATGCTGCACAAGTCAAAGATTAAGAGAAATACCAGAATAAAGCTAAAAGAGCAGTGCATAATTTTGTGGATGCTAAGTGGGATGAAGAACAGCATAGATGGAGGAGATGCATTGTTGAGGGAACTAGGATGTACCTCACATTGACAACCATGAAGTTTACAAAGAAAAGAATACAGGGAGACAAAGATATTGATGTCGCTGAGAAGTCTAGCACTGACAGTGATGATCTCTTAATGCTTTGTTGCCCTCATGTCAACCACCTTCTGCTGCCCAGTACACAGATCAAACCAGTGCTACTGCTAGTAATAGCACTATTGCCACAGCCCCCATTGACCCAAATGTGACTTAGATTGGAGGATCAGCTCCAGTTCTTCCTGTTACCGTTGTACCGTTGCACCTACTGAGACAGCTACTACTATAGCTGCCCCCGGTGTTCCTACTCCTGTTGCGCCTGTTCATGCACTGACACCCCAATCCATACCATCTCAAACTGTAGCTGTTCCCATTGTACCTGCCCCAGTGACTTTTGCCCCAATTCCTGCAGTTCCAGGTGGAGTGGCCGCATTAGTGTGTATACTGATATCGCAGAATTCACAGATTGTTGCTTGGAGCCCACCACAAAATGTACGATCTCTGAGAGAAGTAGGGAGACTTGTCTTCACAACACAAATTGCCCAAAGTGGAATGGGACCTATTGATAATGGCATTTTACCTCCATTATTTGAGGAGTCACCTCAGACTAGAAGGATGGATGAGACCGAGTCACCATATGCGAGTCACGGTACAATTACATCCTTAAATGTACAAAAACTGAAGGTAGAATTGGAAAAGATTATCAGGGGATGGTTACACCTTTCATATTTGAATCAATACCAAGAACACGAGCTGATATATATGAGTAAAGAGATTACTAGGCATGTAGCCATGACACATAAAAAGTTATCAGACTTAGCAGGAAAATATGATGTAGATCTTTCTCAAAGTCTTCCCTTGCAGAAGAGTTTTAGAGCTCCACTAAATGATGATGATGTAATTGTCACCATACAATCTTCAGAGATGAGGTTACATATTTGCCAATTTGTTAAATGCATTCGACAATGGAATGATTTTGACAGGTTGGAGAGCAAGTGAGCACAGAAAGAAAAGGAAAAAGAAGCAAACAGTTTAGGGGTGGATGGAAAACTGACTCCATCACCCCCAGATGGAAATAAGGCTCGGACGTTCCCCACAAAAGAGATACCAGGTGGAGGGTATGTTCATTCGCCATGGAGTTGAGGCGATCTTGCATAATTTACTAACAAATTCCCACTATTGAGAGAGAATCCTTCACAATGGTACAACCAGTTTGACAGGTTTGTTAAGATTTTGAAGATTTTGTGGAATTATTTGAACACCTTTTTTGACTTTGCGGAACCGAGTGATTTATGAGTGTAAGATAGTTATACAATGGCCTCGTACAGAACCTCCAAAGGATCCACAGATTCATGCACCTTTTCGTACGGTGATAACAAAGTATGATTACATTTCTGAAGTGAACAGTCCCAGCAAGGGATATTGACTAACTTAAGATCAACAGAATTACCCAGGAATCTAAAGAATAACTGCAGGTCTATTATGAATGGCTATTGCAAGGGCCTGATTCACAAGGGGCTTCCACACACGTGACAGAGGCCCCACAGTCGGGGGGGGGGGGCCTGCAATGCAAACTGCAATGCAGAGGTCCAGCCATGAGTGAGGGGCCCGCCAAATATGGCAAGTACTGTAGTGATGTGCAGGAAATTAAACAGAGGAAAATTAAGGAAAAATTGACGGTGGAACAAATTATGCTAGCACAGAAAGGATTTCAGAATCAACTGTATGTGGGAAATATTGGCAGAATGCAAGGTGTAGGATTGCAGAGTGGAAGTCAATGGTGCAAGGTGGAAATGGTGTTCCACTTGGTTGGGGATGTGGTGTTCCGTTCGAATCTAATTCAGGAGGAGATATTGCAACATTGACGCGATCAACTCCAAGTCATTATTGTAATAAGTGTGACATTGGAGACGGGAATGCCGTCAAAACCCCAATTGCGTGCTCAGTGATAGTCAAATGCAAAATGTAAATTCTACCCAAATGCAGAATGTTCCAGTCCAGGGAATGCAAAGTCCAAATCAGTCACAATCACCATGGATGCAATTACCACATGCTCCGATGCCCTCGCAGAACATGGACAACCCCTGTACAATGTGAATCAAACCTAGAGAGCAAACCCGAATCCTTTCCAGAATCAGAACCCATTTAAACAGTATTCCATGTTTGAGAATAAGAGTTTTAATTCCAATCAATCACAATGATGGTGCCTGAATAGGGAAGGAAATTGCGTGCTCAGAGCAGTCTTGGAGGTAGACCAGAATGGCCCATTCGTAGAAAGTGAGGTGAATGCCCACAAAGTGTCATTTTTGATTGATACTTGCGCTACCCACTCCACTGACAGAACAGCGCAGGTCCCAGACCTACCCCTCTCAGGAAAGAAAATTCAAGTTGTAGATGTTACAAATAAACAAATAACTAACCCTGTATCAAAGAAAGAGCCTGTTAAACTAGGCACATTTGAAGAAGACCTTCAATTTGTTGTATGTGATTTGAACCCTGTAAACCTTTTAGGGAGAGAACTTTTTTGTGCAAGATAAATTGCACTATTTACTGTACACAACATGGTGTTGAGTTGCAAAAACATGAAGAAGATGTTAAATTCACAATGGCCAGAAAAGGGACAGCGGTAGGACTGTTCCCTGTGAGGACAGTAGATGATTTACCGCCCAATTCAGATGATACAGTGAAACATAAAGTGTGTATTTCTCAGGAAAAAACTTCACACTTATGAAAGGTGTAGACCCTGTCCGAATAACAATTAAACCCAATGCTGAGTATCCAAGAGTGCCGCCGTATATTCTTACACCCAAGACAGTGGCTGGAGTTATCCGAGTGATTGAGTTGATGATTCGACAGGGGATTTTGAAGGAGATAATGCGAAGCCCGTGAAATTCACAGATTAAGGGCTTGCAGAAGCTGAAAGGCAAATATAGAATAGTAAAGGATCTAAGAAAGAATAATAGAATTGTTGTTCCATTTTGTCCCATGGTACCAAATCCAGCTGAAATATTATTTTATACATCCTATGATGCTGAGTGATTCACTGAGGTCTATTAGTGTCAGGCATTTTTCCCTATCCCCTTCCATGAGGAAGGTCAATTCCTTTTCTCATTGTGGTTCCAGAATAAAGTTCTGATATGGTGCCGAATTCCACAAGCGTTTACAGAGAGCCCTTCAATTATCAATCAGATCTTGAAGAAAAATAATTGACCTGTAGCTCTGTTCTTGTGTAGTACAATGATGATCTGATAGTGGCGTCAAGTACACAAGAAGCCTGTAAAACAGCATATAATCGCCTTGTTAAATCATTTGACTGAGAATGGACACAAGGTGTCCCCAGCAAATTACAGTACTGTCAAAAAGAGGTTCTAGGACATCACATTGAGAAAGGAGTAAGGAAGGTGCCATCCTGAAAATGAATCCACCTAACAAGCAGAGGGAAGTAAGAATGTTTCCAGGAATGGTGGGCTACTGTAGACAGTGGATACCCAGTGTTTTCCTAATGGCCAAGCCTTTACTGAGACTGACACACACAGATGTGCCTGATCCACTTCCATTGGACAACAATTGCTCAAAAACGTTCCTAGATCTGAGAGAAAGTCTTTGTTGTGCCTTGGCACTGGGAATACCTGGTTACAGTAAAATGTTTACTCTGTTTTGCAGTGTGAGGGAGGGCTGTTTTCTCTCAGTGCTTACTCAATTACATGGAGACTCTCAAAGACTTTTGGCATACTTTTTGACCACCCTTGACCCTATAGTCGCAGGACTGCTCGGCTGCCTTAAAGCGGTTGTGGCGGTTCGTATCAGTTCTGAGAGAAGTGAGAATATATTCATGGTACATCCTCTTCCAGTGATGATCCCACACACCATGGAGATCATGCGCACATGCACAAAACTCAGTACCTGACAAATAACAGGCTCACAAAATATCTAACTTTGGTTGTGGAAAATGTTACTCTAAAGAGATGTCAGACCCTTAGTCCAGCTATCCTGTTCTATTGCCTGCAAATGAAGTTGATGGGGAGAAGATTGAGCATGACTTTCTCAACGTCATCGATTTATGCACCAAGCCAAGACCTGATATTAAGAATGAACCCCTTGATGAGCCCGACTATGTAATATTTGTTGATGGCAGTGCTTAATATGATCCAGTGGTTTCCGTTGCTCAGCACCGGCACTTAATTATCAACACCGGCGCTTTTCATGAACACCAGTTAAGGACACATTCACTTACGGGGAGATTAAGTGATTTGCTCAGGATCACAGGATGTTGAGCCGACGCCGAGACTCAAATCTGGTTCCCCAGCTCTGAAGTTGGCAGCTCTGGCCATTATGACACATCCTCTCCCAACTTTCATGGTTAGTATTTGGCTCTGTTTTAGGAGGCGCTAACAGGAGAAATGGGCTGGTGCAAGTTGCCTCCTGACGAGAGCCCTTGCACTTATTATTTTACAAACGAACTACTGGTTGATGGCTAATGCTTATGAGACAACATGGGTGATTTGAGAGCAGCTTATGCTGGCTGCACAATTCATGAAGTAGTAGAAGTCTCCTGGCCCCATGGTATCACCTCTGCATCAGTAGCAGAACTGGTCACTCTTACATGAGTTTGTTGTCTTTCAGGCCAATTGAGGGCGACAATATTTACGGACAGTGAGAATGGGTTTTGTGTGGTCCATGACTTCGGACAGTTGTGGTCACAGAGGGGTTTCATGACTTCATCCAGGTCACCCATCTGGAAGGAAGAATATGTGAAGTGCCTATTTGAAGCTTTACAGTTGCCACGGTAAGATTCTATAGTTCAATGGGTAGCCCACATGAGTGGAATTTAATATGCAACTTCTGCCAATAGATATGCCACTGCAGTTGCTCGGTATTGTGCCACTGTGGCATTCTCATTTAACTGGGAGTACATAGATGAATCTGATGAGGAGCTATGCTGTTGTTTGTGGGTGATACTTGGGAGGAAATTAAGAGTTTACAGGAGAAAGTGTCAGAGGTTGAACAACAAGGATGGGTCAGAGCAGGATGTATCAACAATGCAAATATGATCAGGGTCTCATCTGATGGAAGACCTGTATTTCCTGACAGTTTTCTGTTCCCAATGACTAGACATTTTAATGGTCCCACACACAAAGGGAGAGACGTCATGGTTAGATTGTTCAAACTTAATTGGTTCAACCCCCGATTTAGGGTTATGGCTTAGGATTTGTACCATAGGTGTGCAATCTGCCAACAAATTAATGTAGGGAGAAGAACACCAGTAACCATGATTCACATATGCAAATCAGGAGGACCCTTTAACAGACTGTAGTTGGACTTCATCAAGAACCCTGTCTGTAGTGGGCTGAGACATGTCCTGGTCATAGTGTGCATTCTTTCCAGATCGATGGAAGTCTACCCAACTCGGAGGAATGGCATAGCCAAACGTCTGCTGAGAGAACTCATACCACGGTTCAGATTTACAGTTTCTCTGGAGCCAGACAGAGGGACTCATTTTGATAATGAGATCCTTTGAATGCTGTATGTGGCGCTGAAAAGGAAGATGGCGGACGGCTGTTCGCTGCCGTAGGACGCCCTACTGAAGCTCCCCTTCGCCGCTCTGACCAAGGGATTCCTGCCCTGCTTTGCCGCGCTGAATCGGACTAAGCGCTGCCGGGACAAGTTTCCTAAACGCTCGATCTTCAAAACTAAAGCCATGAGGATTATGCGACGGCAGTAGAGAGGCTCCTTACCCGATGTGCCGCCTCGCGCAAGCAAGCGGAGCAGTTCTTGACGTCCGCAGTGCACGGTGGCGTTCAGGCTCCGGACCCGTTACGCCGCGCTTCAATAGAAAGCCCGGTGAGAATCTCTACGCTACCGGGATGGCCCCCCCCCAGGAATAATCGACGAGCCCGGGGTGAGCTTGTCGGTGAAAACGTCGCTCCGCCAGTAACTGCAACGGTGGATCTTGATGGTGAGGAGGAGCCAACAACACCAGCAAGCAGTAATCAGCACAGCCCTACCCAGGTTCTCAGTCAAGCTAGGGGGGGCCGTGTTAGTGATAGCGCTCATGCGAATGCCTCACCAAACACTAATGCAAGTAATCTTGGCAAACCAATCATGCATTTTTTTAAATCTGGACAAGCCTCTGTTTTGCTCCAGGCTTTTGGCACAGAGACTTCCACTCCGGGTTTTCCAATAGCCAAGGTACTCAACGCTGCAGTTGAGTGTGGGATGGCTAAGAGTTTTGGAGAGGTTGGGAAGGACGGTTTGTCTCTACACCCATTTCGTACAGAATACCCCTCAGAGACTGATGGCTTATCACCTGGGAATGTCGAGAACGCGATTTTGAATTCTTTTTCTGTATCCCACGATCTTACCTCAGACTGTGTGGCTGAACCTGTCGAAACTGCTGAAACTGTGTTGTCCGAGCAGACAGAGCCACAAGATGTGCTGCGAGGAATGAGCAACCCTCTGAACCAAGCCCCAATTTCAGCCGGCCCGTCAAAAATGTCTAAAACCAAAAGTGGTAAAGTTTGTGGGGCTGGTAGCAGGGGTGGAAGGGGTCGAGGTCACGGGAAACTACAAAGTGTTGGCGCTGCCATCGGGGGCAAGGGCTCTTCAAGATCTGTTGTCAACGACACCAAGAAGAAGGACTTGGGAGCAAGTCCCTTACGTAAATGGGTGTCCTCGAAGGGCGAAGTGAAAAATCTTGTTGCTCAATTATCCAACATCGGACTTACTGTAGGGCAGGATAATCCAACAATCGGACAGGTAATATGATCCGAGAGATCAAGATCTGCCCCTACTACCCCCATTGAGCAACCAATAGTGGTGGGAGAAGGTCACGCCCCGACGACGCAAGATAGCGACAATACGAAAAATGAAAACAAGCCAAAGGAGTGTTAAAATCTATAGTGGAATTATGCTTCACGATTGTGGAATGGAAGGATTATGGTTAAGATTAATTTTCTTTAGAAAATGCCCAGAGTTCGTATAATGTGTTGGAATGTGGCTGGGCTGAACTCATCTATTAAACGTCGATTAGTCTCCGAGGAACTAAAAGCATATCAACCACAGATTGTTGCCCTAACAGAGACTCATTTGGCTTTCAAGGACCGTAATTTTTTTAAGCAAATGGGATTTGAGTTGATAATTTGTACTTCCCAGACAGTTTCAATACTAGGGGTCGCGCTTCTGCAAGCACGAAACACAAAATATACTTTACTACGTTCACTTAGCGATAAAAAGGGGAGATGGGTTATTGCGCAACTTTTGGTCCTCGGACACAAAATCACAATTTGTGTGGTTTATGGCCCGAACAGCGACTGTCCTACGGATATCTCTTTTTTAAACACAGAGTTGCTGGGTTGGGATGGTGAACTTTTGCTCATGGGAGATTTCAATTGTGTTTTAGATCAGAAACTAGACTCTTCAAATGTGTTAGGTCGGGTAAGAATGGTATCAACCCGAGCGGCTATCAAAGATCTTTTGCGTATACATCAATTGGCTGATCTATGGCGGGCAATTTACCCATTAGCTAACGGTTTTACATATTTTTCACAACCACATCGTCAATATTCTAGGATAGACATGGTGTTTGTCAACTTAATTAGGCTAGTAAGTTCCAGCATTGAGGTTTGTCAAAAAATTACGTCAGACCACAATCCTTTGTTAGTCTCATTATTTCTTGGATCCCAAACAGGGGGTTCTACATTTCCTAAAACTCTGCTTAAAAACCTTGACTATATTCAACTTATGCAAGGTCAGATTGTGGAATTTATAGATACTAATGCCCATATTGCTCCATGGTCTATGGTCTGGGATAGTCTTAAGGCATTCATTCGGGGTATTACCCAACAGTATCTATTTCGTCAAAACAAGGTTAGAGCACGGCTTGCAGAAGCCGGGAGAAGGGAGTGTTTGGAATTAGAACAGCGCCATACTCTAGCAATATTAAAAAGAGATCCTCGAGAAGCTGATATTTATCAGCAACTTGTAATAGCGAGAGCAAAGACCACGCGCGCGATGAGGGAGAAAAATGCTAGTCTATATCATGAATTAAGACTACGACAGTACGAATACGGAGAGAGGATTGGACGGGTGTTAGCCTATCAGCTTGCGGATTCTAGGGCCCACACGTTAATTAAGAGCATTACTGGGGAGGATGGATTGACTTATTCCCAACCTATAGATATCTTGGAGCAATTTAGGAAATTTTATTTAGATTTATATAGTGATGACACACCCTGTGATTATTCTGGGTTGGCAACTTACCGATAGGAGAGTGGGTTGAATGTTTTAGAACCTTCCACGACTTTGTCAATGGACAGGGATGTGGACTAAGCTGAAATATTGGAAGCAATTAAGGCTTTGCCCCAAGGGAAAGCTGTTGGGGGTGATGTATTACCTCTGGAGTTCTATAGAACTTTTCTAGGTACTCTGGGCCCGGTTTTACTAAAGGTAGTGAATGATATCTTGAATGGTAGAGATGCTCCCCCATCTTGGAAGCTGACTAATATAATCGTGTTTCTTAAAAAAGGGAAACCTCAGGCTGAGAGAGGCTCTTATCGTCCAATCTCACTTATCAACCACGATGCTAAAAAAATTTCTAAGATTTTGTCCTCTCGACTCGCCCCATCTATACATTCAATAGTATCAGATCAACAGCACGGGTTTGTCCCCGGGCGGGATACTACTACACATATTAATACTGCTATAGCAGTGTTTGATGCCGCCCAATTTTTGGGTGGCAATGTAGCTATGCTAATGTTGGACGCCGAGAAGGCTTTTGATAGAGTCAAATGGGGAGCACTCTGGGCTATATGTTGGAAGTGGGGATTGGTTGTAAGTTTGTTTCGGCTATTCAAAAAATATATGAAAACTCGCAGGCTGTTATCCGGCTCAATGGTTTGACCTCGGATCTTTTTTCTATTTAGAGGGGCACCCGACAGGGATGTCCCCTCTCTCCTTTGCTTTTCGCAATCTATATTGAACCATTTATTCGACATTTGAATCGGAACCAGCAGATCAGCCCGATTTTTTATAACCAAATATATCTTAAAATAACCGCCTATGCGGACGATATAGCTGTTTTTACAACGGATCCGGTTAAAGCGATGGGGGAGATTGTCCTGGAAGCACAGAGCTTCGGATTGATTTCAGGATATAAACTCAATACTAATAAAACTCAAACCATCACTAACATCGTACATATCCCCCGCTCATCTATTTTGGGCGTTACTCAAAACGCCACCTATTTAGGAGTTAATCTTACTAGCCATACGGAAGAAATTGTGAAGATCAACTATGAACCATTACTTAAGAAGGTTGCTTCGGATCTGCGTAAGTGGCATCAATTACCATTAACTATCTGGGGGGTTGTAACGTCATTAAGATGAATATCCTTCCGAAGTTTTTATATCTGTATAGAAGCATTCCCCTTCGGGTTCCATTTTCATTTTTTAAACGACTTGAAGGCATTATAGGCAGCTTTATCTGGGGGTTTAACCCCTTCGCTGCTGCGGACATTCCGCTGCAGCGCTGGGGGGGGGGCAGGGGGGCAGCGCGGTGGGCCTGTGCTCATGACGGAGCCGCTCCGTCATGAGCCACAGTTGAGCTGTGCTCATGACGGAACGGTTCCGTCATGACTCCGCCCATTTGCGTTGTCCCCTCGCACAGGCGGGGAAACAGCGCCGCGCAGGCGGAGCGGCCGCCAACAGGATTGTCATGACGGAACCGTTCCGTCATGAGCACACGCCAACCGTGGCTCATGACGGAACGGTTCCGTCATGAGCAGGGAAGGGGTTAAAAGGGCTAGGCGGGCTATTAAGTTTCTTAAACTTCCTTACGAGAGAGGGGGTCTGGGATTACCGGATTTTAAACTATATTTTTGGGCTGCTTTCGCTACGCGTCTGCAGAGCCTGATGGATGGCTATGGCACTTGTCAGAAGCTGATTGCGTATCAGTTGGTATGCGGGCCGGAGTATAGGTTTATACTTTCTCAGATGACTGACCCGAATTATTTTAAACGCGTTCGCTTTAAGATATTGAGGCACGCTGTTTGGATTTGGCTGGACATTTCAAAGCAGTGTAACATTCCTGATTTGCATGCAAGTACTTACTTAACTGGGAACCCCAGGCTGGGGGTTATATTTGACGATTCCGCCTGGAAGATTTGGCAAAATTGTGGTATAATACAGTTAGGACAATTATACGACCAGGATGGATTTAGATCTTTTTCTTCTTTGAGAGAGGAATTTGGGGTTCCCAATCACTCCTTCTTTAAGTTTCTGCAAATTAGAGATTTTTTTATTAACGGGGAAGGCTTAGTGAGCATTAATGTGCTAGGGGACTCTGCTAATTCATTGCTGCAACTTCGGGGCAGGGGCTGTATAGGAAAAATATACAAATATTTGATTATAGGCACAGTTGATGATGCTGCTCAGGCTGCAGACAAACTAAATCGCTATTTTGGAACTAATATTACTATAACAGGTCGTTACTGATTATCAATACCTCAGTTACTTCTATTAACTTAAAACTTCAGCAACATCGTATGTTATTCCTTCTATACTACACGCCGGAAATCATTTCTAAATGGGCCATGTCTACTATTACATCTAAAACTCAGTGCCCTAAATGCTCTCTTTTTGCTGCAGATATCAGACACATGTTCATTACTTGTCCTGTACTTTCTACCTTTTGGTCACGAATTGCTGAGGAGCTGTGTAATCTTTCAGGAATCAATATTGTCATTTCTGAGAAAGAGATACTCTTGGGGCTTATAGAAGATTCTGGTTTAATTTCAGCAGCCTTATTTTCCATCATTATGGCCTGCTGTCGCCTTTGTATAGCTAGGGTCTGGATTGAAACTAAACCTCCTACGCTGGCAGAGTTCTGGCAGTTGTTAAGGGGGGTATTTGAACTAGAGATTGCCCTAGTTAAGGCCAGGGGCCTCACCTCACAGATGAGAACTGAACGAATTTGGCACTGTCTTCAATGGGACTAAAAGCTTTTGCTGATTTTGATTTTGTGTTGATGTTTTATGCTACCTATTCTGCCTTGATTTGTGGATTTTCTGCTATGATTTGTATTTGTCTCTTTGTCTTCACTTTTTTGGCTTAATAAAAAAAAAAAAAAAAAAAAAAAAATGCTGTATGTGGCACTGCAAGTGGAACAACGATTACAATGTAGCTACAGACAAATGCCCAAAGCAGGTGGTTTTTGGGTATTAACCGCCCTGCTGGACTCGACCCACCGTATTGATAAAACCGTAGAAAAACAACCCTAGTGCCAAAATTTCATGAACCATGGTAACAATAAATGTTACAAATTGGTGGAGAGTCGAAAAACGGAAAACATAACAAATCTACTTTAATGAAAGAACAATTAAATTTATTTGTTGAACATATCAATACAATATTTATTTCGTTAGTTCTTCATTTTCATTTTGCAAGTTCGTATCTTCCCATAGCACGTAACATTACTTCCAAAATTCAGTGTTGCGAATTTAAATGTTATTAATGATAATCAAAATCAAACAAGGGTTGAACAGTCAAACTCTGAAAAAGAAATCAGCTATCCAGGAATCATATTTCGCCAGCCAGTCAATAAGGAGGCAGTCCACTTTGAAAATGAACGCATATCACAGAAAGTAAGAGTCCGGTCACAATTCAGGTCAAGGGGCAGGCATGATATAGTCAATAGTGCAAACATCCTGAAGCTCTTCCAACACATGGCTTCACGGTCAAAAAGAACAAGCGCAGAACTCCTCAGTATCCAATTTGAGATGGTTTGTTGGGAAAGGGAAGCTTTGATGTCTGGGGCTTATCGTTCCAAGAAATAAAGGAGCAAAAATACCCCATGTGCTGGCTCGGCTAGTAAGATCACAATAGGGACATTACAACAACCGAGAGACAGCACAAGGCCTGTTATGGGGGCCCCAAGGGTACAACCAATCCCTGGCTTCAAGAACTTGACCATACTGTACAGACCAAACTAGGGGCCAACATAGACAAGAAAGTAATGTCTGAACCAACGGAAGACGTCCAACCAGAGGGCAAGCACAGCACAATCTTCAACATGGGGGGCAGAAATAACAGCTACTGCTAAGACAAATGCGGCCCGTTCTGGACCACAGAGCAAAACCCCAACAACAGTACACACAACTGAAGTAAAAAATATAGTCTCCAGAGCGCAAAAGACCAAAATCAAACTCATTTCCTGCAATGTTGCCGGTATCTTAAGGGTGCTAAATAGAGAATCTTTCATCAAAAAGCTGCAGGAGGGGGACATCCTCTGCCTGCAAGAGACTTGGGTGACCAATGCTATTCATATGGAAGGTTTCGCAGCATGGATGTCAATTCACCAAAATGCCTGGGGTAGCGGAACTGACTTCACATGGCCTTTAAGCCCTATGTGACATCACATGAAATTACATCACATGACCTTGGATCTGGTCACATCATAGGAATTGCCATCATGTGACCTTTGACCTGGAATTTTGTAGAAAGTGACTTTACATAATCTTTGACTTGATGGCATTAGGGGTAGTGTTATCATGTGACCATCTGATAACCCAGCCAACTTACTGTTGTGGATAACTCTGATCTTATTGCCATTAGGGGGCCCACAGACAGGCTGGCATATGGCAGCTGCAAGAAAGAGCGAGAGCCATTACCATACGCCCATCCATTTACTTCCTTTTGCTGTTGTTACTATGTGCCCATTTCTTTGCTCCCTTATGATATTCTCTCACAATGATCCTATTTCTCTAGTCTCTTAAGCCTCTAGTCTCTGCAATGAGTGTCTGTTTTCGAACCAAGCTCTTCCGGGCTCCTCCACCAATAACTCTTTCATTAGTGAGTGTTATGCAGTACTATTCATCCCAATGTAACATGTCAAAGTGCTTTACATCACAATTATACAGAGACCAGTGAGTCATACAAGTGTGAAAGTCAATGTATAGGAAATGTCACTTAACACAATTGAGGGCTATAAGGTGTAGAAGCCATACTGGCAGGTATTATATCTATATAGAGTGCTTGAACTGGAGAAACAAAGGGGCAAATTAATAAGTTTTCATGCAGTGCATTAACCAAAGTTGCTGTGCTGTGCTGCACTGCGTTACGTACTAAGGAGAGACTACAACAGCACTACATCTACTAAGATATGGTGGTGCTGCTCTCTCTGAGGACGTTGATGTACATTAGACTGCTTTGCCCCAATGCACATTTCCTTGCACGATAGTGCAAGAGTGTGTGCTTGCTGTCAAGCATGGGTTTGAACTGGAAAGGTACCCTTGCAGCACAAAATGTTATGCTTTGACAAAGTTTACCACTTTACACCTTTGTATGCGTGCTGTATAGTGCAGCACAAAAGAAAAGTTGTAAAGGTTTAGAGAAAATAAATCTGTTCTCCAACCTTATGCTTGCCTCAACGAGGTGTAATGTTTTTAATGTAAATCCCTTTCTACCAAAGTTAGTAGATTGGGATTGGTGGGATTAGTGTCAAAATCCATGGGTGGGTGCATGGGAATATACATGTACCACCCATGGTACGCCTCCGTGAAGTAAAGTACAGCATAGTGCTACTTTGTGTTACTTTAGGGATATTTTCCAATGCAATTCAGGATTTGCTCTGAAAAGTAAACTTCAAAACAACACTTTGCACCAGGTTTGCATCGCTTTTATGATGCAAACCAAGTGCAAAGTGTTTGTAAATCTGCAGCATAAACTCAGGATGTGAAACACAACACAATGATTCGGGGTATCATACTAATATATTTATATTACTACCAACAGGAACCCTTTTAAGCAACCTTAGAATTAACCACAAAAAAACCAATAAGTTTCTAAACCCATGCCTTGCAGTTTGTATGCAGAGCTTTGGTGCAGCTCGATGTGCTATTTTAGAAGGACTGTAATTTATGAATTCCAAGTAGCAAAAGGATCTCGCTGACAAAATCAGTAACGCACTGAGCTAGTTATATCAAATACAAGTCTGCGACCTGCATGTTACACGTTGTGCTTTACAGCAAGAACATTAACCATCTATAAAACTTTATCATTAGTCAAACGTTTGGGTAGACCAATCACAGATCTCTCCATCATGAGCAATAACCACCAGAGATATCCCGGCATTGTTAATATCCCCAGAAAAATACCAGGAACAGAAAGATCTCTGTGGGCTGCTTTTATTGCACTTCAACATGTCGTGCAAAGGGTGCCCCTTCAGCTTGGCACCCAGTGCAGTGGTAGCACTGCCCCAGAGACGGAACTGCTGCAGAACCCCCATTGAAATGGAGTTACTATATCCATACATCTGCATAAATCACCACTATCCATTTTCCATCAAACTCGTATTTTAATTTGGGGTCTGAGTTTAAAAGTGTGCTCAATCGGGATTTGGAAACTTTTTTTCTGTTCTGTTTTTGAGTACCAGACAACCTGTATTACTAAAGCACAAAAAAGTAGCGAAAAAAGTAGCGAAAACAGTGCAATGCGGCTTAGTACTCTCATATAATGTGTAACACCTTTAAACAAGGCTTGCATTTTTGAAAACCTTTATTGTGCACATTTATGTCGTCTTACAACGCACAGTCACCGTCCAGGTGGTGAAGCAGTTAAATAAAGTGTACATCTCCAGATATGAGAACACAGCCATTTAGCCGACAACCCGGAGGTCCGGCGGCATTGTTCAGGATGACATGCGCGCAGAAGGGGGGGTGTGTGCGTTGTGAAGGGAGTAGGCGCGGAATGTTACGCATGTGCTTTTTAATTTTAGAGGTGTCTCAGGTGTATGCTATCAACTGTAGAGGATGGCGCTGTGATCTAGCCCGCTCCACGGCTATGCCGGCTGCCACCCAAGCCCCAAGCTAGTGACCCAGCGGACGTCGCCATGTCCCCAGAATGTAGAGGCCTCTGAGTGGTCGAACGCCAGCAGCACGCTCAGAGTGCGGGCCGAAGCGCGGCAAGGGTAACCCAGTATAGCTCACAGCTACACATGTGGCAGCGCATAGAGCTGGCGAGCCTGGTATGTAGCATCATAGTCCTTATTTATCCCGTGTGTGCTTAGCAAGAATATGTGCTAGGGTTAAGGTCATAAACTCAAACAGGGCTGAGGGGGAGAGGGGGAGTGAAGGGGGGGGGGGAGATCGGTCTGCGGCAGAGCAGGAGGGTCATTGGCTGTCAGGCTGGGCTCGGCAGGGCCGCGCGACATGCGCGGGGAGTCGCAAGTCAGGAGAGGGGAACAAAAGAGACAGAGGGCTTTCAGGGAGGTCGAGACTCCCTAGTGTCCGCGTCCGCACCCGCCCACCAGTTTCCCCAGGGCGCCAGGGGCAAGCAGGGGCAAAAAGGGGGGGGGGGGGGAGATAAGGGTCGTCCTCCCAGCAGCCCCAGGGCCGGCGCTGTCCCACCAGCGGAGGTGCGACATATCTCAGGGATTCAGGTTATCCCCCTATCCCGGCAGGCCCTCTGGAATGTCCCAAGGAGAGCGTCCCAGAGGTGTGCGATGGGGAACTTCCGGAGCCCTGCCGTTTCCTCGCGAAGGAGCACCGCGCTCTCTGCTTGCGCCCAATTAACAAAGGAGGCTCTCCAGTGGCGTACGTGCGGGGAAGCTGCTGCCTTCCAGTGCTTGGTAATCATACGTTTGGCCGTGATAAGACCCATGTCCCAAAAGCGTGCCTGCACCTTATTGTCTTTTGTGCGCCTGTAGAGTCCTAGAATGCATGCTTCCCATGTGTGCGGGAGCCGCCCATTCGCGCCGTATGCGAGCAGTAGCAGCACCGTGCCCCAGTATGCCTGTATCTCCGGGCAGTGCCATAGCATGTGTAAGAGATCCGCTCCCGGCAAGGAGCATCGCGGGCAGGTTGCGTCTGTCCTCGCGAAATATCTGTTAATTTTATCAGGGGTGAGGTATGCGCGCTGTAGGATGTAGTACTGTATAAGTTTAAAGCGGGGGTTGCGTGGGACGTTCGTTGGGCCGGCCAGTATCATCGCCCATTCCTTGTCCGCCCAGTCTCTTTCCCTGTCCGTCGCCCAGCGCTCCCTCAATGCCGTTGTGGATGGCTGCGAGTGCACCTGTAGTGCCTGCGCCAGCCAGTGTACGACGTGCGCGCCATGGCCCATAACGTGGAGGTATTGCATAAAGGTATGCATCGGAGGCTCATCTGTCATGTCACCCCAGGAAGCCGTGAGTGTGTGTAGAATGGAAGCATGTAAGAGGAACTGCCCCGCCGGGAGGGTCGAGTCTTCAGACAGGTTGGCGAACGTGAGCAGTGCGCCATCAGCATATAGATCGCTCAGCGTGGCCACTCCCGCTTGGTCCCAGCCAGCTAAGTGAGTCTCCGTGAGCGGCCCCGTCGGGCTGGGCATACCCAGGAGTGGTACGCTAGGGGCATATGGTTTCGTAGCGCGCGTGAGGCGAAGGCTCCTCAGAAAGCATCTGCGCGCCACTGCCAGGTAGATCTGGGAGGGGCAGGGTGCGCGGGTTATCGGATGGAACAGTGCATTAATGTGCGTTTGCGTCCATGTAGCTATATGTGTGGCCGTGTCTTCGAGGTGTTTGCCGCTCAGCCATCCCGCCACCCATTGCATCTGCGCCGCAAGGTAGTACAGCTCCAGGTTAGGAACCGCCAGACCCCCCGAGTCCGTGGGCATATATAATTTAGTCAGCGCCACTCGTGGCCTTCCCTTGTTCCAGATGAGTGAACGGAGCAGTGCCTCTAGGTCGCGAAAGAGCCTGACGGGCACATACAGAGGCATGTTCGCGAAGTAGTAGAGGAGGCGAGGTAGCACGATCATTTTGGTTAGCGCCACACGGCTGGGCACGTTCAGGGGTAGGGTATTCCAAAAGCCAATTTGCGCTCGGATAGAAGCGATCGCTCTGCAAATGTTCCCTTCCAAGACATCCGCCGGTGTGCGGTAGATTTGGATCCCGAGGTATCGGAAAGTGGTGGGATGCCATTGTAGCCTGTCCCCTCCCAGCCGGATGTCACATTCCTGTACGTCAGGGTTAAAGGGGTACGCCCCCGACTTGGTCCAGTTAACCCTGAGGCCCGATATTCCTTCAAAAGTGCGGAAAACGCCAGCGAGGGAGGCAGGGATGGCGGTTATGTCCCTGACGTACAGTAGCAAATCGTCTGCATACAGTGACACGGCGTGTATGCCATCCGCCAGCGGGATTCCCCATTCCAGCCCTTGTGCTCTGAGGGTCGTGGCCAATGGCTCCATGGCCAGTGAGAACAGCAGTGGCGACAACGGGCAGCCCTGGCGGGTGCCCCTGCAGACCCGGATGGTGTCCGAGATGAGGCGGCCCGTGCGAACCCGGACTGTCGGTCTGCCGTAGAGCAGGCCAATCATAGTCTGGCATCCCCCCCCCAGTCGATATTTCTCTGTGACCGCCCGCAGGTACGGCCACTCCACAGAGTCGAAAGCCTTCTCCAGATACAATATGAGGCATCCCGCTCGCGGCCACTGCCGTGTAGCGTACTCCTGCACCCGGAAGAGGCGGCGTATGTTAAAGGAAGTGTGGCGCGTGGGGACGAACCCGTTCTGGTCACGGTGTACTAAGGTGGGCACATGGGGGACCAGTCTTCTAGCCAAGGTAGAAGCCAAGATTTTATAATCTGTGTTCAGGAGTGCCAATGGGCGATAAGAGCCCACCTGTGTGCCATCCTTGCCCGGTTTAAGAATAGAGACCAGCGTGGCCTCATTTAATGTGGGGGGCAGAACGGCAGTCTCCGCTGCCGCGGTGTACATCTTCAGCAGCTCCGGAATGAGAATATCCGAGCCGGCTTTGTACAGCTCGGCCGGCAGTCCATCCGGACCCGGCGTTTTACCATTCGACAGGTTAAAGATGGCTTCTCGGAGCTCATCAGGCTCCAGGGGGGCACTTAGTTCGTCCTGTTGCGCAATAGTTAGGTGCGGCATTGGCAGGGGGGAGAGGTAGTCAGCGATAGCCATAGGAGGAGCCGCTAAGCGGGAGCGATACAGCCCTGCATAATGAGTCGTGAAGGCTTCGTGGATACCGATCTGTGTGTATACTAAGTCCCCCCCTCCCGTCTGTACAGCCGCCACTGGTGTCGAGCGGGTCTCCTGAGAGATGAGCCACGCTAAAAGTTTGCCAGGTCTGTCGCCCAGGTGATGCGTCCTCGCCGAGTGCGCGGCATAGTTTATGTTCCGGAGTCGCTCTAGAAGGCGTGCGTGTTCTGCGCGGGCCTCATGTAGCGGACCCCCGTCGCCAGCCACAGCCCCCTCTTCCCGTGGCAGTAAGTCCGACTCCAAGCTGGTCAGGTCCCTCTCCAATTGGAGCCTTATGTGCCCCTGCGCGCGTAGACAATGTCCCCTGAGTACCACCTTAAAGGCGTCCCATTCCGTCTGTGGAGTTGACGCCGTGCCAGCGTTGTCCTCGAAGTATTGCGCAATGCATGTGAGCAAGTTATCTCGGAAAGCCGCGTCTAGCAGCAGCGCAGGCTGCAAGCGCCAAGTGGGGACAGGAGGGTGCGGGTGCGCCCAGGCCAGCGACATGAAGTGTGGGTTGTGTTCCGAGTGCGTGCGGCCCATGTATTGTGTGTCCGTCACGTGGGGTAGGAGGGCAGCGGAAGCCATGAATCTGTCCAGGCGGACATGCAAGTCGTGAGCGCCGGAGTAGTAAGAGTACGTCCGCACCCCCGGGTTGCGCTGCCGCCAGACATCATGTAGGTCCCACTGCGCAGCCCACTCCAGTAACGCTTTTGTGGCTCCCCGTGTAGAGGCATTAGCAGGGGGTGGGAAGGAGCGGTCCAGCGCCGTGTCTAGTGTGCAATTGTAATCGCCCCCTATTATCCACGAGGTTGCGTGCCATGGTGCCATAACCTGTGAGATCCGCGCCAGAAAGCCGCCCTGATCTACATTGGGGGAATAGAGGGACACTAGTGTGAGAGGCTGGCCATCTAATCTGCCCTGCGCAGCCGCATATCTGCCCTCCCCATCTACTGCCACCTCCGTAGTTACCCAGGGGGTCCCAGGGCGGATCCATATCAGTGTGCCGCGCGCATAGGAGGAGTACTCCGTGGCGTAAAGCTGCCCCCGCCATCGACGGCGTAGGGCTTGCACCTCAGCTCCGTTCAAGTGGGTCTCTTGGAGTAGTGCTATGTTGATGCGGTGGCGCTTTAGGTAAGAGTAGATTTGATAGCGTCTGGTTGGTGTGTGCATTCCCCTGACGTTCCAGGTGCATATTTGTATATTAGTCATGTCAGCTACTCGTGCCTGCGCGCCATCCCTCCCCCCAAAGTGTGGCCCCCCGGTCAGAGGCCCTCCAGCTCCAGTAGCCCGTCCCAGCCGCGCAACTGTCATAGGTGTCATATGCGCAGTACCATGATCTCCAACAGGGTAGTGGGGTAGGGAACAGGGGGAATGCAAAAAGCCTTAACATGGCAACAAAGTCCAAATACCAAAAGGTCGGCCACACAACAGGTCGCCGTCCAAACACTCAAGTGAGCTCGCGAACTATACAGTCTAAGGGGGTTCTTGTGGTTGCGTTCGAACAGTAAACAAAACAATGCAGTTACGGGTGTGCCCAGTGTCCCTCCCGGATGCAGCATGCAAGCCCTCGCTGGCCAGCGGACGCCCAGTGTCTCCTATTCCATGCTGCGGCAGCTGCATGTCCAGGCACAAGTCCGGGGTGTGAAGGAGTGTCAGGGGGGGTGTAAACCCCCTCCTCCCAGGCAGGTCAAGTCGCCGCGGGCCGGCCATGAGTCGCGGCAGAGCACTCCCCCGCGTCCGCAGCGGAGGTGCGTGTGCCGCAGATGAGCAAGTAGGTAAAGTACTTACAGTGGCCAGTGCCGCATTTCGGCTCCCCAGGGCAGCGGCAGCGTGAGCGTTGGCAGGTCCAGGACAGCCCCAGGGCCAAGCGGGGCAGTCAGGCAGAAGCCCTGGCGGGTTCTCATCATGCAGGTGGCAGCAGTCAGGCCCAGCCGTCGTCAGCCAAAGAGATCCACAGTCTGGGGTGTGACCTCCGGGGGTCCCCCAGAGCTCTGCGTGTCCGGCAAGCCATATATCGCCTCGTCATCTGTAGAAGACGCTACTGGGCTGGCGCCCGGGTGGAGCGACGGCGCCGGGGAGTTGCTGATTTCCGCCACCCTGCGTAAAGCATCTCGTTGCTCCTGTTGGACAAGAGCCGCTGGCGGGGAGTGGCGTACTGTCTCCCCGAGCAGCGGTGGCGTGGATGATCTCCTGCGACGTCGCCGTCCCGGGCCCCTGGACTGTTCTATCGTGTTGGCTCCCGGCGCCCTTCGCGGCGCGTCAGGCATACCTCCATCCAGCCAGGCCGCAGCCTCCTCAGGGTTCATAAAGAAGTGTGTCTTGTCACGTAGCACGACTCGTAGTTTGGCCGGGAAAAGTAGCGAGTACTTTAGGTTTGC
This sequence comes from Triturus cristatus, assembly GCF_964204655.1. Classification (NCBI taxonomy): domain Eukaryota; kingdom Metazoa; phylum Chordata; class Amphibia; order Caudata; family Salamandridae; genus Triturus; species Triturus cristatus. Next base: position 370,112,128 of record NC_140581.1, on the reverse strand, counting down.
TTCACGCAGCCTCCGCTTGACAGCCAGGAAGGAGCATCTCTGGCCCTGAACTTTCGCAGTGTAGTCCGGGAAAAACATCACCGCAGCGTTCTCGACGGTGACCTCCCCGAGGTTCCTGGCTTCGCGTAGGATCGCGTCTCGATCCCGGTAGTTGAGTACTCTAAGGAGGAATGGCCTGGGGTTAGAGCCCGGAGGGAGCGGCCGCATGGGCACTCGGTGGGCTCTCTCCACCACAAAGTGGGGGGAAAGTGTGCCAGCTGGAAGAAGGTCTCGTAACCAGTCCTCGACCCTACGTGCGGGATCCGCTCCCTCCCATTTCTCTGGGATGCCCACGAGGCGAATGTTGTTTCGTCGTGCCCGTCCCTCCGCATCCTCAGCCCTGCCCTCCAAGAGGTCCATTCTGGTGAGGAGGTCATGCACCTTTTTGTCTGTTTGCGCCACCAATGGTTCAACCGCTGCCACTCCATCTTCCAGTGTCTTAGTGCGGGCCTGCAGCTTCTTGTGGTCGGCGCGGAGGTGGGTCAGGTCAATCGCCACGCCATCGATTCTGGTCTCCAGGGAGGCGCGCGTCTGTTGCAGCGACTCTTCCATCCGCTCCATGGCCGCCAAGACGCTGTCCAGCTTCGCCGCCACGTGGTCGGCATCCATCTTGTGCGCCGTTTTCGTTTGTCTCCCCTTTGCCACCGCAGATCCCGATCCAGTGCGTGTCCGCGCTCCTCCCGGCATGGGGCTGGTGGCGAGCGCAAGTTAATGGCCCCCGGTGGTGCGCGTCAGGGGCCCGTCGGCCGCGACAGGTCACCCCGGCGTCTCCGGGATCGCCGCCGGGAGCCACGTCTCACCTGTCGTAGAGTTAGTAGCTCCAAGCAGCGCAGAGCAGAGGTCTCGTCCCAGGGGAGCAGGGCGCCTGTGCAGCTCCGATCAGGTCCAATCTCTCAGAGGTTCGTCAGCGCAAGTGCGGCCGCAGGCGGCGTGGCATGCCGGTCTATGGGGGGCTAAACAAGGCTTGCATTGTAGTATATTGTAGTCAGGAACTATTAGTCTCACTCCTAACATTGTAACCATAGTTGTAAAAATGCCACGATGCAAAAAGTAATTGGCTAAAATGACACACATTGCTAATGATCTCACCCATGACATGGGGCTTCCTGCAAGTTCTGTGGGCATATTTAAATGCACTGATGTAATGCTTTAATGCACCTCTGCGAATCAACTGTGAAGATCTTTGGCTGATCAATTTAGCATCTAATAAATAGCACAGAATGTCACTCTTACCTGCTGCTTGCCTTTCATTCTCTGTCTGAACTTTTTGCTGCTTGCCTCTAGGTAACACTGGATAGTGGAATGTCATTCATTCTTCTCAGCTCTTGTGAAGCTAAGGTGCAATGTTTTTCAATATCATGTGATCCTGGCTGTCAAGAAATTCAGCTGTGCCTCTGGAGTTTGGACCTTGTGCACCTCCTCTTCTAACATAATGCAGAAGCAGTAGCCATGCCATCTTGTCATTAAAAACACAATGTACACACATGCATTCCAGGCCTTATCTTTTTATTGTGCAGTGTAGCACCAGTACTGTGGGCTTAGAGAGCACAGTGTAGCTCCCTCACTCATGCTTGACGGTGGGTGGGGTCAGAGTGGCCTGTGAGCTTGTTGCCAGGAACTACATCTGCAGGTCCTTACAAATGGCAACAGTTTAGCTTTTTCAGTTGAAACTGTTCACTGTTTCCATCCAACTCAGTTGCTTTCCAAATCAGCAACTGCCCAAGACTTGAGTGGAAAGAAAGCTACTATTTTTAACATTAGCACTGCCTTTGAGACTCTAATGCCATGGGTTCCAAGGGCAATGCCTGGGGTAGCAAGACACAAGCCAGGGGGTGCAGCTGTTACCCCTGGTGACCCCTTAATGACGTCCATGCTTCACGGGCTTACATAAACCAGCAAGCAAATTGCACCTCTTTGGAAGGTTTTCCAGAGGCCTCTCGATATCCATAAAACATGCCACAGACCTCAGCATCAAAGAAATTATTGTGGACACGGACACGCAACAGGCAGCAACAGTGGAAAGCAATCAAGGCAAAGAAAGAAATATGTTACTTTTAATAATCAATGTATATCTCAATGCAAACGGATCTATATAAAGCTGGAGACAACCAGAACAGTGATATCTGCACTAGAAAGGTACTATGTGCAAATCCATCCATGGCCACAGTAATTACCGGGGACTTCAATCTTCACTCCCTGGGGTAGCATGCCAGCAGAAAGAACATTTAACAGCTTCCTATAAACCTTTACATATATATCTGCAGAGGCCCTTGCCAAAGAATACCAGCCCATTGCACCTAGCTCTTTCTCTTTCAATATTTGCATAACAATTGATCACACCTTCCAAAACAACAACCTCAAACAATTTATGGCAGATGTTTCAATGAACGAATAGGGAATAAGTGACCACAAAATGCTCAAAATGGAATTCGAGCTACATGGATACCTACATGAACAAACTGAAACCATCACCCACACAAAGTGAGCAGAGGATTACACATATGTGAGAAGAATTAGATGGAATGCATGCAACACAACCACGCGGGTGGCGTGGAAGAATAAACAAAAAAGTGGAAGAAACATCACAACATTTACACCCATGATCCACAATGAGGGTAAATGGGTCACGCATCTACGCACCGCTCTCCTGGGGGGAGGCAGGAGGAAAATACACAGAAGGAATCGGAAACCAGGGTTAAATTTGAACTAGAGTGAAAGCCTAAGGGATTGTACCCTCAAGTTAAGGCGGGCAAAACAAATCCACCAGATAGCAGGTACAACAGACTCAGGGAGAATATGGAAAGATCTTAACCTGGACCGCAAAGGCCTTATTTGGAACGTAAAACAAAAGAACATCGAGGAGGAATGGATTGAAGTCTATGAGCTATCCAAGAGGAGTAAACAGAAACAATTCTGGGAATAACTTTCCCGCCTGTAAAACAATAAAACTGACAGGTGTAACTCTCTGACCACGGAAACATGGTTAACCCATGTAGCAAATATATACACAGAAAATCCAGGTGAGACACCGTGAGGTGAGAAGAGCGAACCATGGACTGATAGAGCAAACAGTGATATCAAGTCTAATATGGACAAAGGATACACGGCGCAGAATAAGCCGCCAGTCAGGAAAATCATAAAAAGATAAGGGATGAGGCACCCAGCCTCAATGGACTACCTGGTGATATGTTTAAAGAGAAGCCGGCATACTGGGCAGAAATTCTATCTATCTTGTACACAAAGCGCAGGCTACAATCAGACATCCCAGACTCAGGGCGAGGCTCTTCATTACAGCCAATATTCAAGAAAGGTGATAACAGATTAATTGCCCCGCTGGAAATAGAAGGAAAAGGGTATGCAGTACTCTACTAACAGAATTAATCAGATGGATTGAGGAAGAAGAGATATTATCTTTCGAACAAACCGGGTTCCGCAAAGGTAGATCAGCAATTGACAACATAGTTGCTCTATCCTATATAGCACAGCAAGCAAGTATAAAAAACATGCATGCTTTGTAAATTATTAGCTCACTTGTGATGAGGTCTCCCATAATAAGTAATGAAGACATATAAAAACTGGAAGATCCCTGACAACCTCTTGAACCCCATTGTCTCACTATATAGAAGGACCTGAGTATGAGTAAAATTGGCTGGGGATATGGTCTCCCAAAAACTCTACTGACCGGGGACTAAAACAGGGTTGCTTCCTAGCCCCAACGCTTTTTAACTTATATATAGCTGACTTGGGCAAGTCCTTCAAAACAGCAAACTTAGCCACCCTGAAAATAGGGCTGCAAAAGGTGCGTCTTTTGAAGTACACGGATGATCTTGTAATATTCACCCACACTAAAACAGGTCTACAAAAGGGGCTAAATTCTCTTAACATCTACAATGAATGCACCAACCTAGTGGCCAACCCAAACAAGACCAAAGTGGTGGGTTTTGGTCATTATGCAAAAAAGGCCTTACATAGATGGAGATTGGGAGCCCAGACAAAAGCAACCGCAAGAACGTGCAATTACCTCAGGGCATAGCTCGGCGACACAGGGAAGTCATCTACGCACCAACGTAGGACGAAGTCAAAAGTACAAACGACAGGGGGCGTGGCCGAGGCGCCGCGCAAGATGGCCGCTTAGAGGGTTCACTCCGCCGCACCGAGACGCGCGTCGGAATAATTACAGCGCTTCCCGTGGAGTCCGCCGCCTGTAACTGCACGCATCATGCACCAGAAACTTGACTGCCTCTGGTGAGCTCTCTTTCGATGTTCAAAGGGCAACGTTTGATGATTTTTCAGTGCTTTTTTGTATCTCCTCACAACGGCCGCCATTTTGTCTACTCGCGAGTTCCTAAACTACCTCAATGTCGGGACTTTGCTTCATAGGGATGCCTTTTACATGCTGGCTCCTCTATTGTTTCACTGGACTTCCTGCTGTTTTTTATTTTTATTTTAATTGCCACTTAATTCATTGAGGAGGATCTGTTCAATTGTTCTGCTTCAGGCTAATGCATCTATAAGGCTCTATTTGCACCCTCATTGGCTGCCATCACAGTTGCTAGACCTCCTGAAGCCTTCTATATTTTTTACGCTGGAACGCTAGCAAAACTCCCACTTCTGCCTATGCCCTTTCATCACTAATATCTCAGGGTTCTCTGTGTCTCTGTTGTTGTGCACTCATTTTCTCATTGTGCTGTACTTTTTTCTTGCTGAGATAGATGCTTTGACTTACCTGCACTACGCGGATGTCTGTTCTTGAGAGGAGTATTTCTGGCGCCACTGTCTTCAATTAACATTCAGTTTCTTTGTTCATTCTCCTAATGGATGGTCTTCTCTCTATGGGCAAATTGCGCCATCCAAAGTTTGTCTTTATACCTTCAAAGACCGCTCCAACATCTCTCTCCTCTACTCCGGGCTCTCCTCCTAATACAAGCCAAATGGCGGGTGCCACTCCTAATCGCTCTTCCTCCACACAGCCCACTTCAAGTAAACCTTCCCCACCTACTGCGTCAACTAAACGCCTGAAACACGACCCACCTTCTCCAGACAAAACGCCATCTCCCATCTCTATGGAAATACTTTTAGAGGAAATTCGTGCTTTGCGCCCGTTTGTGGAGGAGACCAATAACAAAATGCAGTTTCTTGAAGAGAAATGGTCATCAATGGATGGCAGAGTGACGTCTGTGGAACAGCAGGTTTCAGACCTACAAGTCAATTCTCAACGTATCGCCTCTCTGGAAAAGTCGGTCCTTGATCTTCAGCGACACACGGAGGACTTGGAAAATAGGAACAGGAGGAATGACTTACGTATTTATGGTTTACTGGAGTCTCTGGAAGGTGACGACCCTGTGACGTTCTTCTCCTCCTTTCTTCCCAAACTTCTAGACATGCCACCTACCACTTCTCTCAGCATCCAAAGGGCACACTGGCTTGGTCCCCGTTCAGCTGCCTCAACTAAGCCCCGTGGTGTCATCATTCTTTTCCTGAGGTTCACGGATCTTCTTTCAGTTCTCTCCGCAGCCAGATCTAAGCGGCAGATCTCTTGGTTGGGTCAGAGAGTGTTTCTATCTCAAGATGTTTCCAACGCTACTGCTTCTAGAAGAAAAGAATTCCTAAACCTCCGTGCTCCTTTATGTTCTATAGGTGCTAGATATGGTTTATTTCATCCATGCATTTTCAAAGTCACTCACCAGAACCAAACATGGACTTTCCTGGATCCAGCGGAATTGAAGAACTTTATTCTTATTCACACCAACAGTGGCATGGATACTTCCTCTTCTTCTTGTGGCTGACTGCTTAATGTTCTTTTTCCTTACAGGTCTTCTTTTTATTCACCAGTTATTTTTCTCATCTGCTATATATCTGTTATTTGGAGCTTTTCGCCTTTTGTTGTTCCTTTAAACAGATATTCTGTGGTTCCTTTCGTTGCATGCCTCTTCTTTTACGTTTGTTTTTCCTCATATCTTAATCTTTTCCGGACCTTGCATCTCTTTAGGTTGCTTGTTCGTTGGCATATCCTTATATATTTCCCTGTTGTTAATTGTTTTTCTATATTGCTTTCTACAGATCGGTCGAGTTACTTACCTTCTACTCATGTGAGTTCCCTTTTACGTCTTCGTCTTGGTGCAGTTGGGCTCCCAACTCTCGGGAGGCTCGTCTTGTTGAGTGTCACCATTGCCCCATCATCCTTCTTTATATCCCTCTCAGGTATGTTATTCTCAGTCATCCATTTTGGATATGTACTGTCTCTTCTTGTTTCTCTTTCCTCTACCCCTTTCCCTCTTTTCCTTTTCTTTCCTCTTTACTTATTGGTCAAATTCATTTTCTCTTGGCCTATCTTTCTCTCCTATTTTTCTACTCTTCCTTTTTTTCTCTCACATTTCGGCTTTATAGTGCATGTAAGTATTTTTGTGCTTTTTGTTTCTATTGATTTTCTATTTTGTGTAAATTCAAAGTTGTTTCTTGGAATGTAAAAGGTTTTATTAATCCCATTAAAAGGCAGAGAGTCCTTTCCCATTTAGCTTCCTATAACCCTGACATAGTTCTTTTACAGGAAACCCACCTTACTGATGTTGAATCTCTTAAATTAAAGAGGAGTTGGGTTGGTACTGTCTTATTTTCACCTTCCAACAACAAAAAGAATGGAGTTGCCATTTTATGTCATAAGAAACTAAAATATAATGTTTTATCACAAGAAAAGGACACTGATGATCGATGGATACTAACTAAATTGCTAATTAATTCTATTCCATTAACTGTCTTCAATGTCTATGGTCCTACACAACCAGATTGTTCCTTCTGGCCTTTAATTACAAAAAAATGTATCCAGCATAAGGATGAATCTTTTATCTTAGGAGGAGACTGTAACCAGATTGTTGACCCATTCCTTGATCGTAAATCTACAGTTCGCTTCATACCTCACAAATCTCACAAACAATTCCTTGACACTATTTTGCAATCATGCTTTATTTGATTCTTGGCGACTCTCGCATCCTGATACTTTGGACTACTCTTTTATCTCCTCCTCACTCTTCTTTTTCTCGTCTCGACTATATTTTTCTTTCTCAACCTCTATCTCAAAACTTATTGTCTTCTTCTATCGAGCCCATAGTTATCTCGGACCATCCCCCGATTGTAACGGACCTTGACTTGCTTCCACCACAACCCAAGCCCTCCCGTTGGCGCTTCAAAAGCGCACTTCTTACTGATCTCAACTTCTCTTCCTCTTTTCGTTCCTTTACTAGGGAATTCTTTTTATTTAATTGCAACCCTAGCACCCCTCCTCACATCCTCTGGGATTCCTTTAAGGCAACGGCACGAGGGTTTATTATCGATTTCGTCCCTAGGAAAAAGAGGCAATATCTTTAAAAACGGAAAACCTCTCTTGCACACATAAAATCTTTGGAGCATAAATTTTATGCCTCTTCAGATAAATTTATCTCACCAAGGGCCTCATGTAGGTAGCCAAATACCGGTCGGTAACGGCCGATTTTCGGTAAATATGCCGTTACCGACCGGTATTCAGACAAGTGAGATGTAGGAGTCCAAAAACCACTTTTCGGTAAATATGAGGCGGTAAATACCGATTCATAGTTACCGAATTCTAAAATACCGATTCATATTTACCGAATACATTATTAACGAATCGGTAAATATGAAGTGGTAAATATGAAGTGGTAAAAATTTAAAATGACATGTAGGAGCAGTCGGTAATTAAGAAATCCAGGAAAATCGGTAAATAAGAGTCGGTAATTAACACGGATGGAAAGCAGGTGGTAACCATCAACAATGCACATAAGCAATCCCAAAAAGCAACAGGGTGGACAACATGGCCGCCATGTACGTCATTGCAAGGCGCCTACGTCTACAGGCAGCAGGACTGAGGGTGTGGCGACGGGAGGAACAAATCTACAGACAGCGCATCACACTATTCCAGCTGACTGATGCAGAGATACATGAGAGGTACAGGCTACACCCCGAAACCATCATGGACTTAATCAGGGACCTTCACCCACTCCTGGACCAGCCAATAAGAAGGGCGCACGCCATACCCCCACATGTGCAGGTGCTCTGCAGCCTACATCTGTTGGCATCCGGCAGTTATCAGGTGGTGATAGCTGCGGTGGGTGGGGTATCCCAGAGTTGCCTGTCACGTTTCTTCAGGAAGTTCCTGGATGCCATGATGCAGAGAATGCACCACTACATCAGCTTCCCAAACACACAGGCTGCACTGCAGAAAACAAAAACAGACTTTTATCACATGGCACAGTTCCCCCATGTCATCGGCTGTATTGATGGTACACACATCCCAATCTGTCCTCCAGCTGACACAGAGCACATCTACAGGAACAGGAAGTCCACCCACTCCATCAATGTGCAGGTGATCTGTGATGCAGGGAACATCATCACAGATATTGTTGCAAAGTTTCCTGGGAGCACCCACGACTCTTACATCTTCCAGAATAGTGGGATCTACACACGACTGAGAGCCGGAGAATTCGGAGAGGGATACCTGCTGGGTAAGTAACAGTGACGCCCCTTGAAACCTGCAAATCAGAGTGTATAGAGGCATGTAACTGATGGTTCCCTTTTACTCATCCAGGCGACAGTGCATATGCATGCCGTTCATTCATCCTCACTCCCTACCTACACCCAGCAACCCAGAGTGAGAGACGATACAACGTGGCCCACAAATCTACACGCAATGTGGTGGAGCGCACGTTTGGACTGCTGAAGAGCAGGTTCCGCTGCCTCCACAAGAGCGGAGGCGCACGCCAGTACAAACCCATCACCTGCTGCAAGATAATTGCCACTTGTGCAATGCTGCACAACCTTGCCACGAAAAAAGGTACAGATGTGGAACTAACATATTTTGAGGACAACGAGGATGAGTCAGGCCAGCCAGAGGGCAGCGCAGCTAGAGTGCCAACTGCAATCGATGGGAGAGAGAGACGGGCAGAGATCACATGCAACTATTTCTGAGTAAGTGAGGGGACACAGCGAGTCGTGAGAAGTCATGACGTAGTTTAATGTGGCACCACGCCATGAACACATGAACAGGCCAATCTGGCAATATGCCATCTATACAATGAGTATGTCCAGGGTTACGTCACCCAATGGCAAGTGGATAAGCAGGGCCACATCAATGTTTGCGCATACGCGCTGCAGTGGTGGATTGCACGGCCTGTGCATCCTCACTAGAGCCAACCCCAAGCCGTCTGCTGCTCCTGCGTGCTTCTGGGACGGGGGGTGTGATGCTGCTGCTGGTGTCGATGCTCTCCGCAGCATCCCCTGCAGCAGTTGTCGACGCCTGACTTGTCAATAGCACCCCTAGTGCACTTGTCACCTGCACCATCCCCCGTGACAGGTCGCTGCAGCACTGTGTTAGGCCCTCCTGCATCGTCACAGAGCGCCGGCAAAGTAGGGAAGTCGCAGTTGCCAGACGGTTGAGTGCCCTGCTGGTAGTGTCCCTTCTCTGGCGTTCCCGGCGCCGTGCTTCGATGTCAGCATCTAATTTGCTGCACAACTGCTGGATTGACTGGGACATGTCCCGAATGCCCGCAGCCATGCCGCCAATGTTTGTGTCCATGTTGACTAAGCTTGTCCTCATCACCCGCATGTGCCTCTGGACTGACATTACTGCCTTTGATTGCAGGCGCTGTTGCTTCAACATTTGGCCCTCGAGCCCCAAGAAGACACCATGGCCGTCAGTGGGTGCTGGTGGACTCTGGACACGCGACCTGCGGCGCCCTCTTGCTCCCGTCTGTGCTGCCTGTGAGGTGTGGGGCACAGTGGGATGGCTCCCTTCCTGGGGCCCGGTGCGGTCTTCTGGGCCCATGCTGTCGTCTGACGAGGTGTCTAAGGCTCGTAGCCTGGCTGCTGGACGCCTCCTCATTCTCACACCTGCAAGCGGAGATGTGGCCGGTGAATCGAACATGAGTGGCGATGCTGGCTCTGGTGGTGGTGATGCTGGCTCTCGGTGAGGTGATGCTGGCTCTGTGTGCGGCGAGGCTGGCTGCGTAGGTGGTGCGGCTGCAAGTGGGCCTGCTCCCTGGTCTGCACTCGTGCTGGCTAGCGGTGATTTTTGTGGCCGGTGTGCCGTCTCCCCTGCAGCATGCCCTGTACTGCATGATGTCACATCTGTGGACAGAAAAACAACATTGGCTCAGTGTCCCCGAAGGGCTGCATTGCAAGCGTCACAATAAATCATTTCACATTCCAATCTGTCCTCTGTCTCCTTGTGCCTCGAGTGCGTGACATGCCTTGTTGCCCTGTGACATTTACGTCATGGTTAGTGTTGCCCTGACTACATCTCCCGGAATGCATTGCCTGTCTGCACTGACACGTGTGGACTGCAGTGTGATTCTCGTTTCACTATGGGGGATGTGGGATAGGGGTAGGGGCGGCTACATTGCTGTGCTTTCGTCTTACCTTGGTGTGTTGCGGCTCTGGCAGAGCTGTCGGCGTCCCCAAGACCCACGACGCTCTCTTGCTCGAGTGTGGCCGCCACCAGCTCCTCCAGTTCGGTGAGGGCAGGTGCCCTGTTGGTTCCACCTCCGGTCTGGCTGGCCTCCTTCTGGATGTCGCCCATCTTCCTCTTGGTCACAATCCTCAGGTCATACCAGCGCTTTTTGAGGACCTCAATTTCCCTGTGGGTCACTCCCACAGCATTGACCTGCGCCTGGATGGCCAGCCATATGTTGCGCTTTTCGGCCTCAGGCACTTGCAGGGATTGCCTCCCAAACAGCTTCTGGTGCTGCTTCACCACCTCCTCCACCAGCACCTGGAGTTCCTTGGGGCTGAATTTGAGCTTCCTCCTCCTTTCCCCTCCGTCTTTCTGTGTGCTCTGGCTGGACATGCTGTTCGTTTCCCGCTCGCACATGCAACTGCTCCCTGCCTCTCCTCTGCACTCCGAGCCTCTCCAGGGTCGGCTAATTATGTACACCTGCCTGGGTGTGGCCACTTCGGCTAATTGTGTACACCTGCCTGGGTGTGGGCAGTTCCTGGTTGGGTGGGCTGTCGTTGCACAGGATTAGCTGTTTCGTCAAGTCATGTGATGTTATTTACCGAATCCGTACGTACCGATTCGGTATTTTCCGATTCGGTAGATACCACCTCGGTATTTTCCGATTCGGTAGATACCACCTCGGTATTTTCCGATTCGGTAATTATCACCTCGGTATTTACCGAATCGGTGAATTCCGATTCGTATTTACCGACTGTTACCGAATCGGTAACTGTTACCGAATTTTTACCTACATATAACTTACCGATTCTAATTTACCGATTCGGTACGGCTCGGTATTTAAGAACCGGTAAAATTTATTTACCTACATGAGGCCCCAGATCTTTTGCGTGCAAAATTAGATTTTAATAAAGTTACCACTGATAATGCGTCTTCAATTCTTCTTCGTAGCAGTGCTCGTTATTATGGAGGTCGTAATAAATCAGGGAAACTCTTAGCTAATTACCTTAAATCCCGTAAGGAACGTACTCTTATAGAATCTATTTACTCCTCTGATAACACTCTCCTATATAAAGCTAAGGAAATACTTGACCAATTTCAATTGTTTTATCAACGACTTTACACTCCAGAATCTCCCCCTATTCCCTCTCTCATTCAGAAGTATTTTGAGAAACTTCCTAAACCTTCTAATTCTCATCTCAATTTTCCGGATCTTGAAATTGACCTATCATTACACGAACTCTCCATTGCTTTGACATCCCTTACGAAAGGTAAAACACCTGGCCCTGATGGTTTCCCTGTTGAATTCTATTTACATTTTTCTGATCTTTTGTTGCCCAAGCTTCTGACTCTTTTTCAGTCATTTTACTCATCTGGTAAAGCGGAAGGCACTTTTCAGGATGCTACCATTTGTCTTATCCCGAAAGAAGGTCGTGACCCCCAATTATGTAAGAACTACCGTCTGATCTCTTTAGTTAATGTGGACTATAAATTGTTTGCTAAAATACTTGCGTTGCGTTTAGATCCCTTTATGCCCCATCTCATTGGCAAGGAGCAATGTGGCTTTGTTAAAGGTAGGCTTACATCTGACAATTTGCGTCTTTTTCTTAATGTTTTAAATAAAGCCTCATCTCTTTCAACTCCTTTAGCCGCTATCTCGGTTGATGCGGAGAAGGCTTTTGACAGAGTTGATTGGTCTTTCTTGTTTGCTTCATTACGTTGGCATGGTTTTGGCCCCAACTTTATATCCCTTATCTCACTGCTATATTCTTCGTCCAAGGCCTCGGTGTTTGAAAACGGTCAGCTCTCTTCACCCTTTACTCTTCGGCGGGGCGTTCGTCAGGGCTGTCCTTTATCCCCTCTTCTTTTTGTCTTGGCTCTTGAACCATTTTTATCCTCCATTCGTAGCAATACTTCTATTTCTGGTTTTCCTTATGGTAACAATCAACTGAAGCTTTCTGCATACGCAGATGATATTCTTTTGTTTATTTCCGATCCAGAAGTATCTGTTCCCCTCTTATTATATGCATTCGAATGATTCTCCCTGGTTTCAGGATATAAGATTAATTCAGATAAAACTGAAATCCTCCCTCTCACCAAAACCTGTCTTCCTCACCTTTTTTCTTCTACTGGCTTTGCTTGGAATAGCTCAAAGATTAAATATCTAGGTATTTGATTCTCTAACTCTATTCCTTCTTCAATTAAATTAAACATGTCGGCAGCTTTATCCAGAATTGAACAACTTTTCAATACCTGGAACCCTCTTTTTCTTTCTTGGTGGGGTCGACTGGACTCAATTAGGATGATGATAGCTCCTATTCTAATTTATATTTTTTCCATGTTACCTGTTCATGTTCCTGCACTCTATTTTAAGCATATCGATTCTCTCCTTTCAAAATTTCTCTGGAAAAATAAGAAATCTAGAATTTCTCTGGTAAATCTTCGTAAGCCCAAACCTAATGGTGGTGTTAACTTTCCGGATTTCCGTCTCTATCATAAGTCCTTTTCTTTACGTCAGGCCTCGAGATGGCTTTCACCAAATCCTTCCCCCTTTACTCCTCTTTGGCTCCTCGTTGAACAAACATTATTATTGCCCCTTTCCTTCGGTGAAGTGATGCGTTTCTCTGCCAGGTCTCCCTATTCCTCATTTCCTTTATTCAAACATACGTCATCTCTTTTAAGATCCTTGGTTCACCCTTCTACCGTTACACGTGACTCCTTTTTAAACACCCCTATTTGGTATAATTCAATGATCCTCTTAAATAATAAACCCATATATTGGAACTCTTGGAGACAAAAAGGTGTCATATGGGTTAACCAACTCTTTGATGGATCATTACCTTGCTCCTTTCCCCATTTTCAAATCTTATTTCATTGTCCCCGATCTTTTTTGCATAAGTTTACTACTCTCATGGCAATAATTCTTGATCGTTATTATTCTCTTCCCTTTTCATCATCATCAGTGCCTCCATCTCCTCTTCTTAAAATTCTCACTGCCCTCCCTAAGGCATCGCTTATCTATAAATTTTTCGTCTCTCCTGACCCAGAACGCACCAAAACCAAAGTGGAACTTTCCTGGGAAACAGATTTTGGGTGCACTTGGTCTGTCGCTTTCTGGTATAAGCTTTGGTCCAGATCCTTAAAAATTTCTCGTTCTGCTTCTCTTACTCAATCTTTATCTATATCATAGACTTTATCTCTCTCCTCTTTCCTTATCTCGTTTTATACCCTCTTCTGATTCTAAATGCTGGACTTGTGGTAATTTGAATGCTGATCTTCTTCATCTGTTCTTTTTCTGTCCTGTTGTCTCTGCTTTCTGGAGAAAAGTTTGGTCGTACCTCTCTTGCATTTTTCCATTTTCTGCTTCTTTCTCAATAACTGTCCTCTTTCTGGGTAGTCTTTCTGATTCTTTAGATCTACCTGCACACTCACATGGTCTTTTTGACCTCATGCTTGCTCTTGCATTTCAGCACATATCATCTAATTGGAAGACTCTCACAAATATTTCCATACAAGGCTGGTGGAATACTTTATGTCATTTTCACAGACTTGATGTTGCCTTTGCTTCCTCTTGCAAACCAACACGCAATGTTGATTTTTTCTAGTTACCCCTTACTACATACCTAGATCGCTTGGCTTTGAAGAAATCTACATATTTCAATTCAGAAAATTTTAAGCCCCCTTGAAGGACTTCAACTCTCTCCTTCTTGTTATCTTTTATTGATTTCTCATGTTATACCACTTTTTTATGCTGATCATTTTGTTTTATTGTTCACCTATATCATCTGATCATATGCCGTAATTTACTTTTAGTGTTCATATTTGGTCATATTGTTTTTCCTCCCCCTCCTCCCTCTTTCCTTTCTTCTTTTTCTTCTTTCTCTCCACCCCTTATCTTTAAAATCCCCATAAAATGCTTTTTGTCTCCTTAACACTGATATTAGCACTGTTAATGATTTATACGGTGTTTGAATATATTTCTTGTTTATGCTGATGTCTTTACTTGTTAACCAATTTTTCAATAAAGCTTTTCAAACATGAAAAAAAAAGTACAAACGACAATCTACGCTCTATGTAACCTTCATGGGAAACTATGAAATCCAACCACGGTACCGGGATCATAAAAGCCAAACTATTGCCGATAGCAGGATATGCACAACAAGCATTCCCAGGCCAAATGGATGCTATGCTGGAGAAATCCCAGTGCCAGGGCTACAGAAGTATATTCAGGCTACCAAAATAAATGTGTAACAGTCTGATTCGCCTAGAGTTTCTCCTTGTTCAGCAAAAATATGAATGTTTGGGCAATCAAGCGAAATACTAATACCAGGTCCTTAAAGCCCCAGCAGGATCCATGAAGGCAGTGCACAAAACAATCTACGAAGGAAGGATCAACCCCTGGAACAGCTATATGCAAAAGGAGGTGGTGTCACTAAACCTGGTAACTGAAAATTGGGCATGTGATGGCACGAATCGCACTGCCATAAAGAACACTATAAACAAACAATTCTGCCAGCTATCGCAGGAAGTGGAAATGGCCAGATAGAAGGGCAATAAAGAACAGCCTGTTCTAATCGCATCCTAGGAGGCACATAATACACAGCCATATCTGAACCAGACCCTGGGCAGGAAATGCCTAAAAGAGATCCAGTGGGTCAGGTTGGTGCCCCTGCTAACAAAAGAGCTAAATCCAAGGTGGCAATCCTTTTTTATTGGTTTTCAAACAATTTTGATTGAACATTAAGGCATGTTACATGATACAGATTTAACAAGGACTTTAGCATCCAATATATTAACAGATAAGGTTGACACCGATACATGCATTGTGCCGATGCGCCCCCCCGGCCTGCTGCAGCAAAAGATGGATGTAAAGCCAGAGCGATAGTGTTGTGTAGAGGTAAATTACTAAGCTCTAGGGGTCGGTTTATTCGGGGTCAGTGGTCGCAATCGGTGGATCAGTGAGGTGGGGATCGTCAGTGCGTTCGTCAGGGTACGGCAATCTTTGAAGGTAAGTGATGAGGGGACCCCATATATCAGGATTTCTGTTTACTGCGGGCATCAAATCCCAGAATTCCCCCAGGAGCGATTGACAATGGGCAGCGTTGGCCAGCCAATTTTTAATTAGTTACACTGGCTTGCGACCCCAATGAATTGTCACCTGGCATCTGGCTAGTATTATCAGCATGGCGGTTAGCTTGTGGTTGGTGTCTGAGATGTCTTTGACATGTCCCAACAGACACAGGAGGGGGTCGGAACTATACACTCTGTGGTGATGTCGCTAATTGCAGAACACACCTCTACCCAAAACCTAGAGACCTTTGGGCACAGCCATGCCAGATGCACGAAGACGGCACCAGGGGATGAGCAGCATGTGCATCTGTCGCTATCTAGCAGCCCTAACTTGTGCAGAGAGGCAGGCGTGCAGTAAAGTCGGTATAGGTATTTGAAATGGATGAGCCTTAATCAGTAATTTGGGGAGAGGCGCTTGGTTTGGCTGCAGCAATACTGCCATTGCGCAGGGTAAATGCCGCTATCTAAGTCCTTGTCCCATGCGACAAGAGAGCGCTCCGTATTTCTTGGAGAGGCTGCCAGCATCAGCGCATACAATCTTGTAACTAGCTTGCGGGGGAGGAAGTTGAGGAGTGAACCTATTCAAGTGCGGCGCAGGGTTGGGGGGTGAGCGGGAAGGTTGGATGAATATTTTTACATGTGACCGTGATCTGGTAATAAAGCAATTTGTCAAGAGGTGCGGTATTCTCTGGAATAGTGAAGAAGTTATTATTGGGGTAGAGATCAGCGTTGGTGCAGACTCCCAAGTCTGCGGACCGGCGAGCCATGCCCACGGTTTGCAGCGGGGAGAATGAGGGGTTGTTGGTGAGTTGCATTGAGGTTGCAAAAAGTTCTTTGGTGCAAGTGAGACTACAAATTCCGTCCCAGGCCCAGTGCACGCTTTTCACAGTGCCGACCTCGTTGCAGGGGAACTTGCGCGGCAAATACAGCGCAGTCTGCAGTGGCCAGGGTAGGGCTAGGTCTTTTTCGACCCCAATGTGGGGCTGGAAAGTCGTTGGGTGGATCCAGACGAACGGATAGTCAGTTGGGAACGGCTTGGTAGCGTCTGTGAGGGGGAAATGGACAGATTTGCTCCAGTTTACCTGTCCCCGGAGAGGTAGCCAAAACGGATCACCTTTCTTGTCATGGAGGCCAGGTTCTCATGTGGGTTACGGATGTAGATTGTGACACTGTCAGCATACATGGAGGTCACTAGGGCGCAGGACGAGAACCTGATGCCCCGGTTGGTGAGGTGGTGACGCAGGCGCACCGCCAGCAGCTCCATTGAGATGGCAAATAACATAGGGGATAGGGGGCATCCCTGCCTGGTGCCCCTAGTAATCGGTATGGGGTCGGTGACTTGCCCATTAATCCTGATGCGTGCTGTTGGGAGTGTGTAAAGGAGTTGGATCTTTTGCATAGCCTGGGCTGAAACCCAATCTCGGGAGGAGATAGAATAGAAAGGGCTACTCAAGCGTCTCAAAGGCCTTGGTGGTGTCCAGGAAGGCACCCACTGCAGGCAATGCGGGGTTGATTTGATGGATAACAGAAAAGATAGTGCGCAGATTGTGCGAAGTGGCTCGGCCAGGGATAAACCCTGATTGATCAGAGCAGGCAATTATCATCATAAGGGGGAGAAGGCGGTTGGCCAGCAATTTTGCATAGATTTTGTTGTTGGTATTGATTAATGATAAGGAGCAGTACGAGTCACAGCACTCAAGGGATTTGTCCGGCTTGAGGAGAAGAGAGATCATAGCCTCGTGAAGGGAAGGGGGAAGCACACCATTTTCTAAAGATTTGTTATACATTTCTGACAAATGGGGAACAAGAAGAAGCGCATACTCTTTATAAAACGCCGGGGTAAGCCCGTCAGAACCGGTGGCTGTATCGCCCAGGAGGCCGGCTACAACCTTGGTGATCTTTTCGGGGGTGAATGGCTCATCCAAATATTCGCGGTGGCCATTACCAAGCCATAAGAGCTCAATCGAATCGAAGTATTGATCCAGGACTTCCCTGGGCACAGGCGCGCCTGCTGTGTATAGTTGGCCATAAAATGCGGAGCTCCTGGCCATAATGTCGTCCGGGGAGGTGGTCCTGCCAGCAACCTCGTCGCTAAGATCAGTAATGTAGGAGGAGGCGTGTGTAGCTGTCGTAGCAGACTCGCTAGAGTCCTGCCAGGGGGGTTGCCCTCTCCTTAATGGCGGGCACGTGCCTCCCTGCCAAGGAAAGCAACCTCTCTGTCAGCCTCCTTGTGGAACTCGGTTAGCTTAGCCCAGACTGAGGCTAAGATGGCAGGGTCCGGGTTCTGAGAGTGTTGCAAATCTAGCACCTTGATGTCCCTCTTCAGGCGTTCTGATCGACTTTAGTACCCCCGCCTGCTTAGCAATGCACTCCCCCGGGATCATGGCTTTGAAGGCACCCAGAGCGTTGAGGGTGACTCGACAGAGCCGGAGTTGCGTTAAAAATTATCCATAATGGCACCCGAATCTCCTCACGAAACGCGGAGTCTCGAAGCGAGTGGGGAGGCAGGTGCCACGAGAACGTGCGGCGGAGAGTGTACGGGTATTGCAAGCGCAGATGCACCGGGCCAAGATCCGAAAGTGTGTGAGCCAAATGGTCCACAGTGGCAGGCCAGGATGCTACATCGCGAGTAGTAAACAACAAATCAATGCGGGACCAGGTACCGCGCGAACCGGAGGAGCAGGTGCCTTTGCGCGCCTCAGGGTGTAAATGGTGCCAGATGTGTACGAGAGAGTTCTCTGTTGTTATGGAGTGCAGTGTGGCTGTGGCCTGAGGGTGTGAGGAACGGTCCCCCGAGTTTTCGAGGGCTAGTGAAGGCGCAATGTTAAAGTCGCCGCCGGAGATGAGAGAATGGGATCCCAGAGAGAAGATTATGTGCCAGACATGAGTGAAGAAGCTGGGGTCATCAACATTGGGATCGTATATTGTGGCAAGTATCAGTGGTTGGTTATAGAGGGTACCAGCTAGGATCACATAGCGCCCGTCTGCGTCAATGAAAGAGAGGGTGCCTCACAAGGGAAGACCCTTTTGGAAAAGGATAGCTACGCCGCATGCGTAATTAGAAAAATAAAAGTGGTATAGGAATCCCCCCAGTGCCGGGAGCACATTCTAGGTGAGGTGGTGGGAAGGAGGTGCGTCTCCTGAAGGAAGCAAACATCTACATTGTGCCTGATGAGGTATGCATGCATGAGGAGTGCTTTTTAGCCATCATTTAGGCCCCTAATATTCCATGTTAAAAAGGTGGTGTCAGCCATGCAGCGAGGGAGGAATGGCGTGACAGCGTTTGTGACCAAAGGGTCAGCGCAAAGAACCGGCGTCCAGAGGATGGAGACACTGTGAGATGGATGTGAGGAGTAACATGCTAAAAACAGTGCAAAAATGACAACAGAACAATTTCCCAGAAACCAGGTGTCCAAAGCGGAGCCCTGGACTCAGAACCCAAACCCTCCCACCTCCCAATCCAACCCCCAATTAGGTTGAGCGTCAGAACCCCTTCCCCCACACCCAGGGTACCCAAACTTGGAAGGGGAAATCTAGAGGTGGGAATTATCCCTTTGGGTGTGTGTGCCCAACCAATTACCCCTTGCCATGTAGGCAAGTTGGCTGAGCGTTGCAAGCCTCAGAGGGAGGCAGGTGGAACGTAGCACATGTGGTTATGTGCAGGCATCTGGCACAAGGAGAGGAGAGCAGGACCTGCACGGTTTGCCTTGGGGCCTCGAGGCAGTAAATGGAACATTGACAGAGTAAAGCATAGTCAGGCGCTGCAAAGGGAGGCAACGGCCAGCACAGTTAAGCAATAGAGTGCAGCAGTCGATGTAGCAAACAGGATATGCGGGCAATGTGTCAGGTGCAAGGAGTAACTTTGGAAGATAACCAGCTGGCAGCCATATCAGTCATTATCGCTTAGGGGGTCACCCTCAGGGAGGGCGCGGAGGTTTCGTGTGGAGGATTTTTGCAACTGTTTGGCGAAGTTGAGGGTGGCCTTTGGGTCGGTGAAGAATTGAGGTTTTTCCCCCGAGTCGATGCGCAGCCTTCAGGGATACAGCATAGCATAGGTGATGTAGAGCTGCTGTAGGATACGCTTAGCAGGAAGAAAGTCTCTACGGGCTGCCTGGACGGATAGGGTGAAGTCTGGGTTGAAGGATAGGAGGTTGCCTTGATGGTTTATCTCCCTCATCTCTCGAGCCATGTGAAGACTGGAGTAGCGGTCAAAATAGTTCAGCAGGCGAGCGATGATGGGGTGCGCAGGGGCCCCAGGGGGTGCGGCGGGCCAAGAGATCTGTGGGCTTGTTCAATAATGAAGTGCTGGGAAAGGACGGGGCCGAAGAGGTCGCGTAGCAGGGACTCCAGATAATCTTCCATCTTTCCCGTTGCAATGGATTCCGTCAGGCCAACAAGTCGAATATTATTCCGACGGGAGCGCGCCTCTATGTCCTCATTTTTGGCGCATATAATCTCAAGAATGTTGTCCATTTTAAGGAGCTTCTGTGTGCCCTCGGCGCCAACATCCTCCGCGTCTGAGACCCTGGATTCAAGCTGAGCAATGTGGGTATCATGAGTATCGACCCGCTGTTTGGCCTGGTCCAGGCATGATGTGAGATGATCTATTTTGGTATCAATCGATTTTAAACTTGATTGCACCTCTAGAAGAATGATTCAGAGGCTGTTGTCACGCTCAGTGGGAGGATCGGTCTAGGTGGACTGCTCTCCGGCGCCAGGGGGGGGGGGGACACCGCCCTTGCCCGCCCCGTCCAGCGAAGTTAATTTTGGGCTGTCAAGTATCCATTTTCTCCATGCTGAACTCGGGGTGTGGCGAGGAGAGGAGGGCGCCAAGGGTATTATCAGGCAGTCAGCCAAGGCCCTGAGCTGGAGGGCAGAGATTTAGTCAGCACGGTTCCCGGGAATGCGGTGTGGCAGCTCTGAGCAGGGTGGATGCAGGCCGTAGATGGATGTGGGAGGAGAGCAGGCTGGTGGGTGAGGTGCGACCATGCAGACACGACCGTCCAGGTGCGCCACCACCCTGTGGGTCACCGGTGATAACCTCAACGAGGAGGAGCGAGGAGGTAGAGAGCAGCTTCAGGGACTATCCCTCCAGCGTGGACCAGCCAAGGCAGCAGCCAGGTTCCGGGGTCGGGATTGCCTATACGTGAGTCAAGATGGCCGCTGGCGCAGTTGGTGCCCGGCCCACAATTTAAACAGCAGCCAGAGGGAGCGAGTCACCAGGGGGGGCAGGAGCACAGACCGGGCAGCCAGCAAGGGGAGCACAGGGCGTGCTAGACCTCACTTGCGGTGTGCGATGTCACCAGTCCGGCGCCATCGCAGCCCCACGACCAGGACTGTCCTCAGTAGGTGGGCGCCTTGATGCCAGATTTGCAAGCAGGTCCAGAAGAACGACAGGGCCCAGGCAGAGAGGCAATTGAGGCCACCGCCTCATCGGTAGTTGTGGCCCTGACCGGATGGGGCAGGGCAAGCTGGCGAACCAGGTACAGATGGGCCACTGCCGAGCCCAGGACCCCCCGGTCCCGGAGTGAGAACCGCAGCAGCCAGCCCCGGCTGCCCTCCACAGGCAGTCCGCCTGCTGCCCCAGGCCAGGCTGGCCCCCAGGAAGTTGAAGGCCCACCTCTCTCCTCGCGTCCACGGCACCCCTGTCAACGGCAGGCGGGGTGTGCCGGGGGGCAGCTCACTGTATTACTTGCAAGTGGGCCTCGAAAGGAGGAAGCGGCACCGGGCCGGGCAGGGAGAGGGCACCAGGAGCACCCCCAGGCAGCACTAGTCAGGTATTGCACGCAGAGCAGGCCCGGCAGGTCCAAGTGGCTGATCTCCGGTGCGGGCTTGAGCAGCAGGCCAGAACACAGGAACGCGACCAATATTCTCCCTCTGATGGCGGAAGATGGCAGATATATCCGGCTCGGCCGGCAGAGCTCGCTCAGTGCGCAGCCATCTTGCCACTGGCGAGAAAACACCCCTCTTATCATACATAGTTAAATACATACTCTGAAAGTACAGAGAGGAAACGCTTTTGCACCTGGTATGCTGCTGCCCATCCTTGCTACAAGAATGACGGTAGCTACTAAAACTGATGTTTCTGTTCAAGGTGGTACGGATATGCGCAGAAGCAGTATTAGCACTTTTAGCCAGCACTTCTCCTCCACAGTTAGCCAAATTTGGAAAATACATGACAAAAGAACTATCTCTGTTGAGCGAATCAACGTGACCCAGAGATAACAAAGATAAGAAAGATAAACTTGTCACAGACAGCCACCAAAGGCAGATGTTCACTTTCTGATGATCAAAGCAGAGTTTTTTCAAACTGTACTATTGAGCAACTTACACTGCTAGCTTGCACAATCCTTCAAACACACAACCGAACAAAGACTGACAATAACACTGTAATAATGTAGGAGAGTCACAAAACACTTTACTTTGCTATTTTTGCACACTTCTTCAGGGAAGGTAGCTTAGTGGCTATAAAAGAAGTCCGCAAAATCTCAGCATATAACATCAATCTGCTCATAGACCTACCACTTTAGATGCTGCCAAGTTGCATAACGGTAACAACCAAGGACACACCTTGAGTAATCAGGCGTGAGAGTGTTTGAGTGATACAACACGGTTTTGAAAATGTATTCTGTGTCAAATGGAAGGTCTTTTAACAGTTTTATGAACGACTTTCACACAGACCTAGCACCTTAAAGGATGTCAAGTTGCATAACTATAACAATCAAGGAAACACCTCAAGTAAATGCTTACCAGGCGAGTGTGTTTGGGCAATACAACACGGTTGGAAAAAAACTAGAAACTTTTTGGTGATAAACACAAGCTCTTTTAACAGTTCTATGTACAATTACCATCACATTAGAGGATAGGCACTCTAAGCCACGACCGTATGCGCCATTTTAATTATTGCTATTGGAACTAATTATGCACAGACAAAGAACAAACTGCAGGAAAGTATATTGTCATTGTGCCTTTATTCCTCTCATTCTCAACACTGTGACTGAATTAAGTGCAATTGACATGACACACATAAAATATGTATGTTATGGTATGTTTTGTATCCAAATTGATTTCTGTTCATTGTGATTGTACTAATCGGGAAATTGCAATGATTTTAAGTACTCGCGCAATAAAAGTTTTCAATCATTCATTATATACCACTTTTAGGAGAATCCAATGCTTTTTCAAAGCTTTAATCACCATTTACCTTAAAGATCCAAAATTCACCAATTCGTGATCCTCAATATCAGGTTAAATACCATGCATATCTTCTAATAATTCATTCTATAGATTTTGCTTATCACCACTACATGTTCATTATCCCGCCAGTCACTCGTAGGATGTGAAATTCAGGATCACAAATTGGTGAATTTGGGATCTTTAAGATAATTGGTGAATAAAGCTTTGAAAAAGCATTGGATTCTCTCAAAAGTGGCATAGCTAGTTTTCTTATAATCAGTGCCATTTGGAAGGATTAATGTAATGGTGGAACTAAAAGAGAATATTTGTAGTTTAAGGATATTCCTATGGTATTAGCTTGTGAGACGATTTGATTAAGTCCTGAAGAAGCTGCAGTTAACTTCAAGCCACAAAACAGGTGTTGGCTGTACAACATCAAAGAAACCAAATATTGCATTTTATATGAAGGAAAGTGATTCTATTGAAATTTGGAATTTTTGGATTGTACTACATCAATAACATCTAAACTAGCAACGCTAAATTTTGGAAGTAATGTTATGTACTACGTGAAGATACAAACTTGCAAAATGAAAATGCAAATCTCATGAAATTAATATTGTATTAAAATGTTCAACAAATAAATGTAACTGTTCTTTAATTCAAACAGTGTTATTATGTTCTCCTTTTTTGGACTATTCACCAATTTGTAACATTTGTTGTTACAGTGGTTCATGAAACTGTAGCTACAGACTAGAAGCTTTGAGTATTGTGGACCAGATTAATGGGACACTGAAGTCTCGTTTAGCCAAAGTGTGTGCATCCACTTCTTTAAAATATCAGATGCCTTGCATTTGGTGTTAATGAGTCTCCGAAGTACCCCTGACAGAAGAACAGGATTTTCCCTGCATGAAATACTAATGGGAGGTGCCATGAAACTGTCTGCTGAAACTGCAAACGTGCTTGTAATATCACAGATGACATGATTCTCGACTACTGTAAAGGACTGGCTGATGTAGTACGTTCTGTCTCTCACCAGGCTGGAACTGCTAATGCCCTCCACCATCAAGAGCAATGCCATGGCCAACTGGATTCTGGTGAAAAAACATGTTTGAAAGTCGTGCTTGCAGTCGAGGTGGAAAGGACCTGTCAGAAATGGGATCGCTGGTTGGCTAAGGCTTGCGCCAAAGCCAGGCAGAGACCACCACTCTAGTCAGGGTAAGGGAGTTACACGCCAAAGATAACCCCTGCTCACCCCCTTGGTAGCTTGGCACGAGCAGTCAGGCTTATCCCGGAGGCAATGGGTAAAGCGTTTGCGCAACACACACAGCAGCAACACACTAGGCACACCACAAAAGGAACTCCACACAAGGTTATATAAAAATAGCCTTTGTATTATCAGAAACACATTAGAGTAGTGATCACACAATATACATAGTGCCAACTGGCACTAGGCAATATTTACAGGGCCAATTGGGCCACTGTCAGAACCGTTAGAAATGCACGTAGTAAATGTAAATCACAACCAGTAACTACTGGTAAACTGAGGAACGTAGCATCATATCCTGCAACATAAAACATAGGATGCACAAATCACCTTGCGCATGAATCACATTAGGCACAGAACCACATTAGGCCCAAACCTCATTAGCATAACGCATTACGCAATAGGCATCACAGTAGGCATCACAAGCATAAATACATTATGCAATACCTGTAATCATGAGCACCATCACATAAACACATTGGGCAGCACATTAGGGCCTTGCGCCCTACCAATACTCAACTGACCCCTTGGCCAACTGGTCTTCCTATGGGGCTCAAATGCCCATTTGTCCAGAAATGTCAGGGCATAATCAGAGGACCTCTCACGAGCCCTCCGGCTGCCTCAGCAGCGAAAGCAATGGGCGCAAAGCACTGTGCGTGTGGGAGTCCCGCTCTGGGACGTCCAAACCAGAAATCTGCCCAACGTTGCAGCTGCGCGCTTCAGCGGTGCAGCTGTGAAGAAATTAGCCCAGGCACCACCTTGCCGCTTGAGCCCCACTTCGGGACTCGGAATTTCCACTGACCCAAACATTGCAGCGGCCCGCAACTGTGGTGCCGCTGAGTCCAAAAGGGGTCGGAGCACTCTATGTGCTCTAAGGGCAGCCCCAAACGTTGCAGCTGCCCACTGACAAAACTGGGCAGCTGTGACAACCACGGGGGCTCTGGTGCCACTCCCAATGCCTGTAATGCAGCCTCCACTCACCGAGACTCTCTAGGGACTTCTGCGGACTTCTCCGTGGAGCCTACAAGGCTCCAGGCGATCAGGTGGCACGCGGGGCTCCTCCCTCCAACACAGGAGCCCCGCCCTTAACTGCAGCACTTCTCTGCTTCTCAGCTGGCACCACAGGGCTCTCCCTTGCTCTCGGGGGCCCCGTCTGAAGTCACCAACTCCCTCCTCGCCGGGACGCCCTAGGAGGTGGGGTAGGCTCCCGTCCTCCCTCCGCCTTCTCTCACCAGCCGTCAACTTCCTTTCAGCACACGTTAGGCTTCCCTCAGCTTATGGAAGCCCCGCTCGGGATTGGCTGACATGCAGCCGGCTTGGCCGGCCCCGCCCACCTCAAGGCAAGGCTGCCTAGCTTCCTCGTCGTGTCTGCGGCGCTTTTCCTCCCCGGGCCACGGCGGTGAATCTTCTTCTCTGGGCAGCAGCACGGGGTAGGCGCCCATCCGAACAATAAAACCTCAAGCGGGGTGGGCACCCGCTCCCATTAAAGTGGACAGTCACTAAAAATGCAGGGTAGGCACCCGCTAGAAAGCATGAACGTGGGGTGGGCTCCCGCGCTCGATTCCCAGCTAGCAGGGGAATCCCATACAATGGGGCTGAAATATAGCGCTCACGAGGACAAAAGTAAAGCGCTCTGCAAAATAAGTAAAGCGCTCTTCAGATACTAGAATCCAAAGTCCAGAGGGACAAAGGCTGAGCCAAAGTGTCTTTAGTGCTGGGGGGACCCCAGCAAGGCGCAGCCAGGCAGGCCAGCACGCAGGGACCCCCAGGAAACAGCTGGGTCCCGCAGCGGTTCCTCCTGGCAGAGTGTCCCCTCAGAGTCAGCACAAGCACACCACTCATGGGGTCACAGCCCCTTCCTTTATAGTACACATTTCCTTTGTCTGAAAGCACAGGGCTGGGGAAACCAGATGCAACTGGTTTTGGAGCACTCTATTTACCAGGCTCCTCTTCCCTATTGTTAGGTGGCGGGCTCGTCATCAGACACGCCACAGGGGGGCGGAGCCAGCATTGTACAGCCTGGGCACAGTCCTAGTCAGAGTCAGGTGATTACCCCTCCCACTACTCTTAGCCCAGATGTCCCATTCAGCCTAGCTGGCTCACCTCGCCTCTCCTGGAGCCACCCACACCTCACCAGCCCCTGTCACTCAAAAGCCAGACATGCAATTCACATCAGACAGGAAGACACATAGCACACAGAAATGTCAACTTCAAAAGTGGCATTTCTCTACCAGTCACCATAAATCTGCGCACACCATTGCACAGCATTTATCCTCACAAGTTCATACATATTAAACTCGACCCTGCCCTCCTCTCATACCCAGAATTACCATGGACACACTTATCCCCCATGCATTCCTATGGGAGGGCCGGCAAACCGTACAAATGTAACACAAAGAGCGCACACACTTCCCACTGGGCTACAGTGCTAAAGTGCACTGAGGCCAAAAACCACCAATATCAGGTCACAGAAAAGGCAAAAAGTTCAGGGGTGAACCTGCCAAAAAGGGCCAAGTCCAACTGGACCATATCAGGTGATTCTGATCACCAATACGGCTGTGAAGTGTGGAGGACTGCCTAACTGGGTACATTTCTCTCCCACCCAGAAAGTGAGTTGCCTGCTTGAAGAAGTGGTGATGCCTGAAGTAGTTTGCAACCTCCTGTGCCTGTATGTCCTGAAGGGCTAGAGGGGGGAGTTTGCGCACCAGAATTTCCCAGCTATAGAAGCGCCTCAGGAGGAGGAGGAGAGGAGATCAGAGTGGGGGAATGACACAGAGCAACTGCAGATGCAGAAAAAAGGCCCTGATGAAGGAACAAGCGAAGGAAGGGGGAGAGCTAGAGCGAGAGAAGAGTGACTTGGAGCCAATAAAGACTGAGCTCTAGTATATAAGCTGAACGCATACAATAAACCATCATCGAAGAAACAGTCAAGCGGTGTGAGTTACGCTGAAGGAGATCAACAGATACCTAGAAAATCAAAGAGAGCAAGAGTACCTAGTTGCTGAAATTCAGCACCTGAGTGGACCTATTATATGGACAGTGTGCCCATTTCTACAATCTATGACCCAAATGATCTGAGAGTGGAACCACTTGAGCCCCCATGATGTGCCACTACATTAATAGCAGTTGATTCCTAAACTTGATCACATTTTAACATTAGACGTATTCTGTCACTGATGAACTGTGTCTAAAATAATCTGACTTTAAACACATTTTACAACTTTTGCTTTAAGAAAAATATAAAAGAAAAAAAGATAAATGCAGAATTAAGAAGATTCCCTAGGGCCAAGGCTGCAGTAGAAGAGTACCGTTGTCACTCTAGAAGAAGACGGAGTAGGATTAGGGATGCCTTGTGAAGACTGCTGTATATAACCTCAATGAACAATAACGGGTTTTGCTCAGTTTTCACGAGCAGAACCAATTGCAAGATATTATAAGTCTGCTTGCTTCTATATTTTACTTGAGGTCTAACTGTAGACAAACGTGTTTCCTTACCAAGACTAGATGTAGAATACTGATTGATGTGACATTACCAGTTATTGCACTAGTATTAGTAACATTTTTAGTTGGTATGCATATTTCTCCTGATACAGGTACCCTTAGGTCTGTCCCTACACCTATCTCACCTGCAGATTCCGTATTTGTTTTTTGGGGCAGTTTTATATAGCACAAACTCGCCCCGAAGGTATCGGAGCACTTTACATGAGCACCAGTTGCGTTACAGACGGACAAATTAATTTTTGTTAGGCACGGGCAGAGTTAGGGACAGATTTACAAGCCCCTTGCGCCTCATTTGAGCCGCTATAGCGTCACTTCCGTGACGCAGCGGCGGCGTTAACCTTGCACCACGTTGCACCCTATTTACAACGTGACGCATCTAGGGAGATGCGTCACGTTGTAAAGCCCTACGCCACATGAAACCTGCGTCAGGTTTCATGTGGGCGTTACGGCGCAGGCAGGGGCGTTCCCTCACAGGTACGCCTCGTAAACGTGACGCAGTGAAATCTACAATGATTTCACTGAGTCACTTTTACGGCCATGCTGCGTCAAAACCCAGCACCTACTTGAAGCAGGCACAAGGAGTGACACAGCATGTTAGGCATAGGGCGCCCCGAGCCTTGCTGGAGCCGCGTCGCCATGCGACGCGACTCCAGCAATGCGCCACCTTTACGACGGGGGATGCGACGCATCTGCCCATCCGTGCACCACGGCGCGCCGCATTGTAAATGCAGCGCATCAGTGGTGGCGCACGGGTGGTTTTGACTGTCGCAAGTGTTCTGGCGCATCCCTGCTGATTTGCAGAGATGCGCCAGACCTTGTAAATATGCCCCTTAGTGATTTGCCCAGAGTCACAGGATGTTGAGCGTCCCTGCAGAGACTCGGACCAGGTTCCCCATCAAATAAAAATTAAAGCTTCATACTTAGATACTTCACAGGGAGATTTTACATTAAACGTTTATTCTATATGAGTGCAGGAATACACACATGCCCTAAATGCTAAGGATTGCTATGTTTGTGCACACTTACCTGCTTCAGCTGCTGAGTATGTGGTCTAAAATCATATTTTAATTTCATATGGAATCACTTCTAGTATAATTCTTAGTTTATTTTATAGGCAGAATCATTTTGAGGATTATTTTTCCAATTATTATTTTATTCTTTCAAAAGTTCCCCTTCATAAGACAATGAACCCTCGCCCACAAGCCAATGAGATGGAGCCATATCTTTAGATCTCCTAGTAGAATAGACACAGCTAAGGCTTATGAACACAATATGACATGTTCTGTGAGTCCATAAGAGAAGAAATGTATTCAGTCTTTAGAAAAAAGTAGAGGTCACATGTTTCATAAGGCAACACAAAAGGAAGATATTTCAAAGAATGTGTTGACAAAGGAGGAAGATGAGTATAATTAAAAGAGGGTGTATCCTAGATTGAAACCAGACAGATGACAGAAAGGGAAGTTATGTATTTACAAAAGAAGGATACACCTAGAACCTGACACATGGGATTAAGTGATTTTTGTGCACACATTCACAATTTTTGGAAGGTCTGTTCAGATTCTTACTGGAGAGGATCCCATTATTCCCGGAGTATATTTTGCATGCAGACAAGATGCCTATTTTCAATTGTCCGCCGACTGGGAAGGCACATGCTATTTAGCTTTAGTATTCCCGAAAATGTATCATGTAAATAGATGAGAGGCTTTTGAGAATAATTTTCACCTCACAGATCTAGGTGTAGTACTAATGATGATTCACATTAAGTGGGAGATGCTTTTGGTGACAATGTTCTTGCAGTAGGAGTAGTCTTAAATGATTAGTAGATTTGAAAACTTTCTACAGTATCGGATAAGTTGGCAACTAGTACATCTGGTGCTTGGTTCACAGTAGAAACAGATGTGTAGCTCTTAGAGATATGGTTTTGTAAGAACAAGTGGCTTTAGATATATTGTTAGCAGAGCAAGGCGAAATCTGTAAAATGTTGAAAGTGCCGCATTGCTGTGCGTGAATACCTGTCAAAAGCAGAGAGATAGAGAGACTTGTGAAAAACATTTCAGATTTGAAACCTGAATTAGAAGATTAGGGAGCAACTAATTGGTAGACTTGGCATCTTTGGCATGGTTTTCCCTGACTTTTTGCCTTTACCGCCAGTATTTTTGATGCTGTGCTGTGCTGGGTTTCGTTTTTGCCTGCCACTGCTGATTAGTGTCAAAGTGCACGTGCGCCCTGTATTAATTGTTGCTACAATTGGTTCTCCCTGATTG
The DNA here is from genome assembly GCF_964204655.1 of Triturus cristatus. Classification (NCBI taxonomy): domain Eukaryota; kingdom Metazoa; phylum Chordata; class Amphibia; order Caudata; family Salamandridae; genus Triturus; species Triturus cristatus. The sequence continues at coordinate 370,082,355 of NC_140581.1, read as the reverse complement.
GCATATTTGATTTACTGGTAACTCCCTAGTACAGTGCACAGAAGTGTGCCAGGGCCTGTAAATCAAATACTACTAGTGGGCCTGCAGCACTGATTGTGCCACCCGCATGAGTGGCCCTGAAAATGTATTTCAGACCTGCCATTGCAGTGTCTCTATGTAGCTTTGAACTGCCATGTCGACTTGGCAAGTACACCCACTTTCCAGGCCCTAACCTTCCCATTTCTTACATGTAAGGCACCCCTATGGTAGACCCAAGGTACCCCCCTGGGCAGGGTGCAGTGTCTGTGAAAGATAGGATATGTACTGATGTGTGTGACATATACTGATAGTGAAATACTGCCAATTTGGCTTTTCACTTTTGAAAGGCTATCTTACCCTATAGGATTGAATGTGAAATGCTTTGTAACATCTTACGAGTATAACTTCCCATTGGAACAAGATGGAGAAATAAAGTTTAGGCTTGCTGAACTCAGAATTTAACAACACATCTTTTAATAAAGATGGTTTTTAAAGTGTGTGCTTGAATATTTTCACTTTTAGAAAGTAGCCATTTTCTAGTTTAACCATTCTGTGTGCCTCTGCCTGTTTGTGTATTGACAGTCTGGTTTTGGAGTGACAGGGGCTGGGAATGAGCATTCACTGTAGACAGCCACTGGGGGGTTTGAGGTGTGCCTGGCCCGTCCTGGATGCCTCAGAGCTGAGCTGAATGGAGCTTGGCTGCATTTAGAGGTAGTGGCAGGAGATTTCCTTGCACCTGAATAGGGCCTGTCTCCCTTGCACAATGCTGTCTCCACCCCCTGTGGTCATACTGCACCAGTGAGGACAGAACTGGTTTGGACTTGGCTCAGAGACCCTTGCACAAAGAGAACAAAGACATTTTGGGATATAAGTATTAGACCTAAAAGCCCAGAACTTTAGACTACTTCGGGAATCAAGAGGAAGCTTTGCCAAGGAGAAGAGCTGGAGAAACTGGAGGGGGAGTACTGCCCCTTTGCTGTGTGCTGTCTGGGGTTGGCCAGCAGTAGCTGTTTCTGCCAAGGAAAGGACAAGGACTCAGCTGTGTGCTGTGTCCCCCTGCTTGAGGAGGATCTCCAGGAACTTGAGTAGAACTTGCCTCCTGTTCTGAAGTCTCAGGGACACAAAGACTTATTCCCCAGCTCCCCTAAACTTCCTTGCTGGGAGTTCTGACCTGCCAAGAGGTGTCTGTGACTGTGTTGAGCCACTGGAGGTTGTTTCTGCTGTTGGGAGCTGGAAAAGCAATGCAACTACAAGAAAATCGACGCATTGCTCTTCTTGCAGCTGTTTTTCTGACGCAGCACCGCACTTCAAAAAGTATCTCCACGGATCGCCTCACCGCTGCCGAAACTGACACAGCGCCTGTCGCCGCTGCAAGAACAGATGCATCGAGGGATCGCAGCTGAAGAAATTGATGCAGCGCCGCTCTACGTTGCTGCATCGTTCACCTGGATTTCCACGCATCGTACCTGTGCTGCAAGCTTTCCCGACGCAACACCCGCGAACCACAACCGTCTCGGAATCGACGCATCACTTCCCCCTACAGACCGGATTCGAAGCATCACTTCTCCTGCGTGTAGCAGAACTGTGGCATCGCCTCACCATGGCCTCAGGAAATGACGCATCTCTTTGTTTTTTGGATGCTTCCCATCTCTGCGTCTGTTTGGCTTTTGAATTTTGTCGCAACTATAGGTACTTTGAGAGAAATCACACGTCCATAGTTTTCTATTGTCCAAGTTGTTTGAAACCTTTTTAAAGTCATATTCTTATTACATGTATGTTGGATTTTTGTCATTTTGGTCTTGTTGAGATTAGAAAAAGATGCCTTATTTTTCCGAACTGGAGATGTGTCCATTTGTGGTGTTATCACTGTATTACTGTGTGTTTTGAGTACAAATACTTTACACATTGCCTTTGGGAGAAGTCTGTCTGGTGGTGCCAAGCTACCCAGTGGATGAGCAGGGGTTATCTAAAGTGTGTATCCCCCTCACCCTGATTAGAAGCAAGGCTCCCTATTTGGACAAAGGGACCTACCTCAGCCAACTAGAGACCTCCATTTCTAACACTAATCTTTTAGAAACTTTAGGTGAAGGGTTTTTGCTAGAAATCTAGCTTGGAAACATTGGTAGTAGAATTATAGATGCTATATTAAGACCTATTTTGATTATGTGCTTTTGTTTAATTTGTTTATGTGCTTTCTATAAGGATTTTAGATGT